>NC_142440.1:102035000-103285000 GCF_059453495.1 Arachis ipaensis
GGCCGTGGTCCTAAGCACTTTGTTTTCCAGTATTACCACCGGATACATAAATGCCACAGACACATAATTGGGTGAACCTTTTCAGATTGTGACTCAGCTTTGCTAAAGTCCCCAATTAGAGGTGTCCAGGGTTCTTAAGCACACTCTTTTTTTGCTTTCGACCTTGACTTTAACCGCTCAGTCTCAAGTTTTCACTTGACACCTACACGCCACAAGCACATGGTTAGGGACAGCTTGGTTTAGCCGCTTAGACTAGGATTTTATTCCTTTAGGCCCTCCTATCCACTGATGCTCAAAGCCTTGGGATCCTTTTTATTTGCCCTTGCCTTTTGGTTTTAAGGGTTATTGGCTTTTTGCTCTTGCCTCTTGGTTTTAAGAGCTTTGGCTTTTTCTGCTTGCTTTTTCTTTCTATTTCCAAATTTTTCTTTTTTTTTCGCTATTTTTTTCTTTTCTCTCTTTTTTTTTTCTGCAAGCTTTGTTCTTTGCTGCTTTTTCTTGCTTCAAGAATCATTTTTATGATTTTTCAGATTATCAAATAACATGTCTCCTAGTCATCATTCTTTCAAGAGCCAACATATTTAACATTCTTAAACAACAACTTCAAAAGACATATGCACTGTTCAAGCATTCATTCAGAAAACAAGAAGCATTGTCACCACATCAATATAATTAAACTAAGTTCAAGGATAAATTTGAAACTCATGTACTTCTTGTTCTTTTGAATTAAAACATTTTTTATTTAAGAGAGGTGATGGATTCATAGGACATTCATAACTTTAAGACAAAGTTACTAACTACTAATGATCATGTAATGAAGACACAAACATAGATAAGCACATAACATAGAAACGAAAAACAGAAGAAACAAGAACAAGGAATGAATCCACCTTAGTGATGGTGGCGTTTCCTTCTTGAGGAACCAATGATGTCCTTGAGCTCTTCTATGTCTCTTCCTTGTCTTTGTTGCTCCTCCCTCATTGCTTTTTGATCTTCTCTTATTTCATGGAGCATGATGGAGTGCTCTTGATGTTCCACCCTTAGTTGTCCCATATTGGAACTCAATTCTCCTAGGGAGGTGTTGATTTGCTCCCAATAGTTTTGTGGAGGAAAGTGCATTTGAGGCATTTCCGGGATCTCATGGTGATGAGCTTCATACGCCTCTTGAGCTCCATGAATGGGCTCTCTTGCTTGCTCCATCTTCTTCTTAGTGATGGGCTTGTCCTCTTTAATGAGGATATCTCCCTCTATGTCAATCCCAGCCGAATTGCATAGGTGGCAGATGAGGTGAGGAAAGGCTAACCTTGCCATAGTGGAGGACTTGTCAGCCACCTTGTAGAGTTCTTGAGGTATAATCTCATGAACTTCCACCTCTTCTCCAATCATGATGCTATGGATCATGATGGCCCGGTCTATACTAACTTCAGACCAGTTGCTAGTGGGAATGATTGAGCATTGAATGAACTCCAACCATCCTCTAGCTACAGGCTTGAGGTCCAATCTTCTTAGTTGAACCGGCTTGCCTTTGGAGTCAATCTTCCATTGAGCTCCTTCTACACATATGTCCATAAGGACTTGGTCCACCCTTTGATCAAAGTTGACTCTCCTTGTGTAGGGGCGTGCGTTCTCTTCCATGTTTGGCAAGTTGAACGCCAACCTCACATTTTCCGGACTAAAATCTAAGTATTTCCCCCGAACCATTGTAACATAGTTCTTTGGATCCGGGTTCTTACTTTGATCATGGTTCTTGGTGATCCATGCATTAGCATAGAACTCTTGAACCATTAGGATGCCGACTTGTTGGATGGGATTTGTTAGAACTTCCCAACCTCTTCTTTGAATTTCATGTCGGATCTCCGGATACTCATTTCTTTTGAGTTTGAAAGGGACCTCGGGGATCACCTTCTTCTTGGCCACAACATCATAGAAGTGGTCTTGATGGGATTTGGAGATGAACCTTTCCATCTCCCATGACTCGGAGGTGGAAGCTTTTGTCTTCCCCTTCCCCTTTCTAGAGGATTCTCCGGTCTTAGGTGCCATCAATGGTAATGGAAAAACAAAAAGCTTATGCTTTTACCACACCAAACTTAGAATTTTGCTCGCCCTCGAGCAATAAAAGAAAGAATAGATGAAGAAGAAGAAGAAATGGAGGAGAGGGAGAGTGGGAAGTGTTTTCGGCCAAGAGGGGTGTGTTGTGTGAATTTGATGAAGAATGGAGGGCTTTATATAGGGAAGGGAGGGGGGTTAAGGTTCGGCCATATGGGTGGGTTTGGGTGGAAAATTGGTTTTGAATTTTGAAGGTAGGTGGAGTTTATGAGGTAGGTTTATGGGGAAGAGTGGATGGATGTGAGTGGTGAAGAGGTGATGGGGAAGAGAGATTGAGGTGATTGGTGAAGGGTTTTTGGGGAAGAGTGTGGATGGGGTTGTGTGAAAGAGAGTGGTGAGAAGAAGTGAGTGGAGGTAGGTGGGGATCCTGTAGGGTCCACAGATCCTGAGTGGATCCTATGGGATCCACAGATCCTGAGTGGATCCTGTGGGGTCCACAGATCCTGAGGTGTTTAAGGATTTACATCCCTGCACCCATTAGGCATGTAAAAATGCCTTTGCACACAACTCTGGGCGTTCAGCGCCAGATTGGTGGCCATTTTGGGCGTTCAACGCCCATTTGTGTGCCATTTCTGGCGTTGAACGCCAGAACCATGCCTGTTCTGGCGTTCAGCGCCCAGAAGCTGCCCATTTTGGGCGTTCAGCGCCAGAACCATGCTCTGTTCTGGCGCTGAACGCCAGACAGATGCTCCTCCAGGGTGTGATTTTTCTTCTGCTGTTTTTGATTCCGTTTTCAATTTTTCTATTTATTTTGTGACTCCACATGATCATGAACCTACAAAGACATATAACTAAGAAAAATAGAGTTAGATAAATAAACATTGGGTTGCCTCCCAACAAGCGCTTCTTTAATGTCAATAGCTTGACAGTGGGCTCTCATGGAGCCTTACAGATGTTCAGAGCATTGTTGAAACTCCCCAACACCAAACTTAGAGTTTGGATATGGGAGTTCAACACCAAACTTAGAGTTTGGTTGTGGCCTCCCAACACCAAACTTAGAGTTTGACTGTGGGGGCTTGGGTTGACTCTGCTTTGAGAAAAGCTTTTCATGCTTCCTCTCCATGGTTGCAGAGGGAGATCCTTGAGTTTTAAACACAAGGGAGTCCTCATTCCATTGAAGGACTAGTTCACCTCTGTCAACATCAATCACAGCTCTTGCTGTGGCCAGGAAAGGTCTTCCTAGGATGATGGATTCATCCTCTTCCTTTCCAGTATCCAGGACTATGAAATCAGCAGGGATGTAAAGGCCTTCAACCTTTACTAACACGTCCTCTACTTGTCCATATGCCTATTTTCTTGAATTGTCTGCCATCTCTAATGAGATTTTAGCAGCTTGCACCCCATAGATTCTCAGTTTCTCTATTACAGAGAGGGGCATGAGGTTTATTCCTGAACCAAGGTCACACAGAGCCTTAAAGATCATGGTGCCTATAGTACAAGGTATTATGAACTTTCCAGGATCCTGTCTCTTCTGAGGCAATGTCAGTTGATCCAGATCACTTAGTTCATTGATGAACAAGGGAGGTTCAACTTCCCAAGTATCAATGCCAAATAATTTGGCATTCAGCTTCATGATTGCACCAAGAAACTTGGCAGTTTGCTCTTCTGTAACATCCTCATTCTCTTCAGAAGAGGAATACTCATCAGAGCTCATGAAGGGTATAAGGAGGTTCAATTGAATCTCTATGGTCTCTAGATGAGCCTCAGAGTCCTTTGGTTCCTCAGAGGGAAGCTTCTTATTGGTCACTGGACGTCCCAGGAGGTCTTCCTCCTTGGGATTCACGTCCTCCTCTCCTTCTTTGGGTTCGGCCATGGTGCTTATGTCAATGGCCTTGCACTCTCCTTTTGAATTCTCTTCTGTATTGCTTGGGAGAGTATTAGGAGGGATTTCAGTGATCCTTTTACTCAGCTGGCCCACTTGTGCTTCCAAATTTCTAATGGAAGACCTGGTTTTATTCATGAAACTCACAGTGGCCTTAGATAGATCAGAGACTAGAATTGCTAAATTAGAAGCATTTTGTTCAGAGATCTCTGTCTATTGCTGAGTGCATGATGGAAAAGGTTTATTATTGTTAAACCTGTTTCTTCCACCATTATTAAAGCCTTGTTGAGGCTTTTGATCCTTCCATGAGAAATTGGGGTGATTTCTCCATGATGAGTTATAGGTGTTTCCGTAAGGTTCACCTAAGTAATTCACCTCTGCTATTGCAGGGTTCTCAGGATCATAAGCTTCTTCTTCATAAGAAGCCTCTTGAGTACTGTTGGATGCAGCTTGCATTCCATTCAGACTCTGAGAAATCATATTGACTTGCTGAGTCAATATTTTATTCTGAGCCAATATGGCATTCAGAGTATCAACTTCAAGAACTCCCTTCTTCATAGGCGTCCCATTACTCACAGGATTCCTTTCAGAAGTGTACATGAACTGGTTATTTACAACCATGTCAATGAGTTCTTGAGCTTCTGCAGGCGTTTTCTTTAGGTGAATGGATCCACCTGCAGAAGTGTCCAGTGACATCTTTGATAGCTCAGATAAACCATCATAGAATATATCCAGGATGGTCCATTCTGAAAGCATGTCAGAAGGACACTTTTTGGTCAGCTGTTTGTATCTTTCCCAAGCTTCATAGAGGGATTCACCTTCTTTCTGTCTGAAGGTTTGAACATCAGCTCTAAGCTTGCTCAGCTTTTGAGGAGGAAAGTACTTGGCTAAGAAAGCCGTGACCAGCTTATCCCAAGAGTTCAGGCTGTCTTTGGGTTGAGAATCCAACCATATTCTAGCTCTGTCTCTTACAGCAAAAGGGAAAAGCATGAGCCTGTAGACTTCAGGATCTACTCTATTAGTCTTAACAGTATCACATATCTGCAAGAATTCAGTTAAGAACTGAAAAGGATCTTCAGATGGAAGTCCATGAAACTTGCAGTTCTGCTGCATCAGAGAAACTAATTGAGGTTTCAGCTCAAAGTTGTTTGCTCCAATGGCAGGAATGGAGATGCTTCTTCCATGTAAATTGGAATTAGGTGCAGTAAAGTCACCAAGCATCTTCCTTACATTATTATTATTTTCGGCTGCCATCTCCTCTTCCTGTTCAAAAATTTCTGAAAGGTTATCTCTGGATTGTTGTATTTTAGCTTCTCTTAGTTTCCTTTTCAGAGTTCTTTCAGGTTCTGGATCTGCTTCCACAAGAATGTTCTTATCCTTGCTCCTGCTCATATGACAAAGAAGAGGGCACAAAATAATAATAATAATAATAGAGATCCTTTATACCACAGTATAGGATCCCTGTGTGAGTGGAAGAAAAGAGGGAGATAAGGAATGTAATGTAATGGAAGAAACACAACTGTGAGGAGGGTTGAGATGTGAGATGAGATGTTAGTAAATGAATAAATAAATAGAATAAGATGGGAGAGGGAGAATTTTTGAAAAATATTTTTGAAAAAGAGTTAGTGATTTTCGAAAATGGTTTTTGAAAAATGTTAGTATTTTTCAAAATTTTTTTAAATCAAAAATAAAAATAAGAATAATTAGTTAATTAAAAAGAAATTTTTGAAAAAGAGGGAAGATATTTTTGAAAATTAGAGAGAGAGAGTTAGTTAGGTAGTTTTGAAAAAGTTAAGAAACAAACAAAAAGTTAGTTAGTTAGTTGAAACAAATTTTGAAAAGATAAGAAGTTAGGAGGTTAGAAAAGATATTTTGAAACCAACTTTTTGTAAAAGGTAAGATAAGAAGATATTTTAGAAATTAGTTTTGAAAAAGATTTGGTTTTTAAAATCTCAATTAATGATTTGATTCATAAGAAATCACAAGATATGATTCTAGAACTTAAAGTTTGAATCTTTCTTAACAAGCAAGTAACAAACTTCAAATTTTTGAATCAAAACATTAATTGATTATGTTATTTTCGAAAATTTGATATAAAAATAAGAAAAAGATTTTTGAAAAATATGTTTAGAATTTTTCGAAAATAACTAACAAAAATAAAAAAGATTTGATTTTTGAAAAAGATTTTGAAAAAGATTAGATTTTTAAATTGAAAATTTGATTTGACTCATAAGAAACAACTTGATTTTAAAAATTTTTGAAAAAGTCAACTCAAATTTTCGAATTTGATGAGAGAAAAAGGGAAAGATAATTTTTTTTTGTTTTTTGAATTTTTATGATGAGAGAGGAAAACAGGAAAAATGATGCAATGCATGAAAGTTATGGATCAAAACAATGAATGCATGCAAGAATGCTATGAATGTCAAGATGAACACCAAGAACACTTTGAATGTCAAGATGAACATCATAGACACAATTTTGAAAAATTTTTAATGCAAAGAAAACATGCAAGACACCAAACTTAGAATTCTTTAATGCTTATGCACTAAGAATTCAAGAATGCATATGAAAAACACCATACAACACAAAACAAAAAATCATCAAGATCAAACAAGAAGACTTACCAAGAACAATTTGAAGATCATGAAGAACACTATGAATGCATGAAATTTTCGAAAAATGCAAGATGCACATGCAAATGACACCAAACTTATGACATGACTCATGACTCAAACAAGAAACACAAAAAATGTTTTTGATTTTTATGATTTTCTAATTTTTTTTTTGATTTTTTCGAAAATTATATGAAAAAGAAAAAATAAGGATTCCAAAATTTTTAACATGAATTCCAGGAATCTTGCATTCTTAGTCTAAAGCTTCAGTCCAGGAATTAGACATGGCTCACTAGCCAGCCAAGCTTTCAATGAAAGCTCCAGTCCAAAACACTAGACATGGCCAATGGCCAGCCAAGCTTCAGCAGGTGAATCAGGAACAGCAGCAGGTGGATTAGCAACAACTAGCTTGCTCTTGATAACAAATTGCTGCCTTAGTCCAAATAAATTTAGACATGGCTTTACAGCCAGCCAGGCTTCACATGCTTCATGAAACACTAGAATTCATTCTTAAAAATTTTGAATAAAATTTTTTAAAGCATTTTTATATTATTTTTTTTTCGAAAACAAAGGAGAAAATATTGAAATATTTTTGAAAAATTTTTTTGAAAAGAAAACAAAAAGAAAATTACCTAATCTGAGCAACAAGATGAACCGTTAGTTGTCAAAACTCGAACAATCCCCGGCAACGGTGCCAAAAACTTGGTACGCGGAATCGTGATTACACTTTAATTATGTAAAATTCATAGCTCTTTCTTTCCCTGGCAATGGCGCCAAAAATATGATGCCAATACCATGGTTCACAACTCTGTGTAACTGACCAGCAAGTGCACTGGGTCGTCCAAGTAATACCTTACGTGAGTAAGGGTCGAATCCCACGGAGATTGTTGGTATGAAGCAAGTTATGGTCACCTTGTAAATCTCAGTCAGACGGATATAAAATAATAATATGGTTTTTGAAATTAAATAATAAAATAGGGATAGAAATACTTATGTAAATCATTGGTAGGAATTTCAGATAAGCGAATGGAGATGCTTTTCGTTCCTCTGAACCTCTGCTTTCCTGCTTTCTTCATCCAATCAGTCTTACTCCTTTCCATGGATGGCTTTATGTGATACATCACCATTGTCAACGGCTATTTTCGGTCATCTCTCAGGAAAATGATCCAATGCCTTGTCACGGCACGGCTAATCGTCTGGAGGCATCACCCTTGTCAATGGCTTCATCTTATCCTCTAAGTGAAAATGATCAACGTACCCTGTCACGGCACGGCTATTCATCTGTCGGTTCTCGATCATGCTGGAATAGGATTTACTATCCTTTTGCGTCTATCACTAACACCCTGCAATCGCGAGTTTGGAGCTCGTCACAGTCATCCAATCATTGAATCCTACTTGGAATACCATAGAAAAGGTTTAGACCTTCCGGATTCTCTTGAATGCTGCCATCATTCTAGCTTACGCCACGAAGATTCTGGTTAGGAGATCTAAGAGATACTCATTCAATCTAAGGTAGAACGGAAGTGGTTGTCAGGCACGCGTTCATAGGGAATGATGATGATTGTCACGTTCATCACATTCAGGTTGAAGTGCGAATGAATATCTTAGAAGCGAAATAAGATGAATTGAATAGAAAACAGTAGTACTTTGCATTAATCTTTGAGGAACAGCAGAGCTCCACACCTTAATCTATGGAGTGTAGAAACTCTACCGTGAAAATACATAAGTGAAAGGTCCAGGCATGGCCGAGATGGCCAGCCCCCAAAACGTGATCAATAGATCAAAAGATAATCCAAAGATGTCAAAAAGACTAGTAAAATGTCCTATTTATAATAAACTAGCTACTAGGGTTTACATGAGTAAGTAATTGATGCATAAATCCACTTCCGGGGCCCACTTGGTGTGTGCTTGGGCTGAGCTTGAGTGTTGCACGTGTAGAGGTCCTTCTTGGAGTTGAACGCCAGCTTTTGTGCCAGTTTGGGCGTTCAACTCTGGTTTTGGCTCCTTTTCTAGCGCTGGACGCCAGATTTGGGCAGAAAGCTGGCGTTGAACGCCAGTTTACGTCATCTATTCTTGGCCAAAGTATGGACTATTATATATTGCTGGAAATCCCTGAATGTCTACTTTCCAACGCAATTGGAAGCGCGCCATTTCAAGTTCTGTAGCTCCAGAAAATCCATTTTGAGTGCAGGGAGGTCAGAATCCAACAGCATCAGCAGTCCTTCTTCAACCTCTGAATCTGATTTCTGCTCAAGTCCCTCAATTTCAGCCAGAAAATACCTGAAATCATAGAAAAACACACAAACTCATAGTAAAGTCCAGAAATGTGAATTTAACATAAAAACTAATGAAAACATCCCTAAAAGTAACTAGATCCTACTAAAAACATACTAAAAACAATGCCAAAAAGCGTATAAATTATCCGCTCATCAAGTTTCTGTAACTTAGGTTATTTTTGCGATGCATTTCTATTTTCTCGGTTCCTCCGACAAAGTAGTCATTTTTAAGTTTTGAAATTCCGAGTTAGTATGATCAACCGTGTAACCTCTTTACACCGACTTGTACCTCGTCGTTTTATCTTGCCGACCACTTAGGTCGGGCATGGGATTTTTATGTTTTATCGAGCTTAAGTTGGTGCGTTTCGTAGGATAATGATAATGAGAAGTGGAATATATAAAGACATGTAGTAAAAATATCTTTATTCTTTTTGATGAAGGTACTTTTTTGCTACTAGGGGAGTCTTTAAGACTTATTCTTTCCTAGCCTCTACTTTGATGCCTCGTTAAAACCCCCTTCAAGAAAACCCTTTTTGGGAAAAAACCATGAAGTCGGGAAAAAGAGTACACCAGGGAGTGGAGTTTGTTTTTAACTATAGTACCTTTTCATATTACAAGCATGCCACGACCTTGGTAGCTCGATACCGTTCAAGTCGGTTACCTTGTAGTATCCCTTTCCTAAGACTTCACTTATCTTGTATGGCCCTTTCCAATTAGCAGCGAGCTTTCCTTCTCCCGACTTGTTGACTCCAATGTCGTTTCTGATTAAGACTAAGTCTTCCGGGACGAAGCTTCTTCGGATGACTTTCTTATTATATCTATTTGTCATCCATTGCTTTAACACTGCTTCTCTTATCTAGCTTGTTCTCAGACTTCAGGGAGTAGCTCGAGCTCCTCTTTGTGCCCCTGTATGTTGCTAACCTCATTATAGAAGCTCACCCTTGGACTTTGCTGGTTAATTTCAACTGGTATCATGGCTTCTATGCCATAAGCAAGTCGAAAGTGTGTTTCTCCTGTGGTAGACTAAGGCGTAGTTCGATAAGCCCATAGTACTTGAGGGAGTTCTTCAGCCCATGCTCCTTTTGCATCTTGCAACCTTTTCTTCAACCCTGCTAGCATGACTTTGTTAGTTGCTTCAGCTTGCCTGTTTGCTTGTGGGTGCTCTACTGAGGTAAACTGATGCTTGATCTTCATACTGGCTACTAGGTTTCTGAAGGTGGAGTCGGTGAACTGAGTTCCATTATCAGTAGTAATGGAGTGAGGAACTCTGTACCTTGTGATAATGTTCTTATAGAGGAACCTCTGACTTCTTTGGGCTATGATGGTGGCTAATGGCTCTGCTTCGATCTACTTCGTGAAGTAGTCTACTCCCACTATTAGGTATTTTACTTGCCTAGGCGCTTGGGGATAGGGTCCCAGTAGGTCCAATCCCCATTTTGCAAAAGGCCATGGAAAAGTTATGCTAATGAGCTCCTCGGGGGGAGCGACGTGGAAATTTGCATGCATTTGGCATGGCTGACACTTCTTTATGAATTCGATGGCATCTTTCTGCAAGGTCGGCCAGTAGAACCCGACTCGTATGACTTTCCTAGTCAAGGACCTTGCTCCGAGATGGTTCCCACATATACCATTATGGACCTCTTCTAAGACTTCTGTTGTCCTTGAGGTCGGGACGCATTTTAACAATGGTGTGGATATACCTCTTTTATAGAGGATATTTTTTACCAAAGTATAGTTTTGTGCTTTCCTCCAGATTTTCTTGGCCTCTTTTTCCTCTTTGGGTAGGATGTCAAATTTCATGTATTCGATTAGTGGGTTCGTCCATCCAAGATCCAATCCAGATACTTCAAGGACGTCTTGTCTGCCCTCTATTTTTGTGACTGAGGGTTCTTGGAGAGTTTCTTGTATCAGGCTTCTATTATTCCCCCTGGCTTGGTACTTGCTAGTTTGCAGAGTGCATCTGCTCTACTGTTGAGATCCCGAGTTATGTGTTTGACCTCAGTTTCTGCAAATTGCCTAAGATGCTCCAAGGTTTTGTCTAACTACCTCTTCATGTTGGGGTCTTTAGCCTGGTACTCTCCATTTATTTGGGAGGTCACCATCTGAGAATCGCTAAATACAACTACTTTGGTCGCACCGACTTCCTCGGCCAGCTTTAACCCTGCAATCAAGGCTTCATACTCTGCCCGATTGTTAGAAGCTGGAAATTCAAATTTGAGGGAGACTTCTAGTTGGGTTCCCTCTTGGTTGACTAATATTATGCCTGCACCGCTTCTGACTTTGTGGGAGGATCCATCCACCTATAGCTCCCATGTAGTGGAGGCTTCCTCTTGATCTCCTGCATATTCTGCCACGAAGTCAGTGAGGCATTGGGCTTTAACGGCCGTCCAAGTTTCGTACCTAAGATCGAACTCGGAAAGCTCTATGGCCCATTGAACCATTCTACCCGCAATATCCATTTTCTGAAGGATTTGCTTTATGGGCTGGTTCGTTCAAACTCTTATTGTGTGTGCTTGAAAATAAGGTCGTAGTCTTCGAAAGGCTATGATTAAGGCATACGCAAAATTTTCAAGTTTTTGATACCTTAATTCAGGGCCTTGTAGAACTTTACTGGTGAAGTACACAGGATGCTACCCGACCTCGTCTTCCTGTATTAGAGCCGATGCTACAGCTTTGTCGGCTATAGACAAATACAGGACGAGTTCTTCTCCAACTTCAGGTCGGGTCAGAATGGGGGGTTGGCTTAAAATCCTTTTGAACTCCTGGAATGCTTCTTCGCACTCAGGGGTTGATTCGATCTGGCATCATTTCCTTAGTAGAGAGAAGAGTGGTATGGATCTTAACGCTGATCCTGCCAAGAACTTGGAGAGAGCTGCAAGTCGGCCGTTCAATTGTTGGACCTCCCTTAAGCAAGTCGGACTTTTCATTTCTAGAACTGCTTTGCACTGGTCGGGGTTGGCTTCAATTCCCCTTTACGTAAGCATAAATCCCAAAAATTTTTCTGTCTCCACCGCGAAGGTGTATTTTGTGGGATTTAATCTCATTCCATGTATCCTAATGGTGTTGAAGACTTGCGAGAGGTCAGTCAAGAGGTTGGTCTCATCCTTGGTTTTTACCAGTATATCGTCTACATAGACTTCCATTAGACTCCCAAGGTGAGATGCAAACACTTTATTCATCAGTCTTTGATATGTGGCCCCAGCATTTTTTAACCCAAAAGGCATGACCACATAGCAATAATTTGCTCTTGGAGTGATAAAAGTTGTATTTTCTTGATCTGGCTTATACATCTGAATTTGGTTATATCCCGAGTATGTGTCCATGAACGACAAGTATTGATATCCCAAGTTGGAGTCTACTAAGGTATCAATGTTTAGGAGTGGATATGGGTCTTTGGGACACGCCTTGTTCAGGTCGGTGTATTCGACGCACATCCTCCACTTGCCATTTTGCTTTTTGACCAGCACCACATTTGCTAACCACGCTAGATATTTAACCTCTTTGACGAAGCAAGCTTTTAAGAGGGCTTGTACTAGTTCTTCCACCACTTGGACCCATTCAGGCCCGAGCTTTCGTCTTCTTTGTTGAACAGGTCACGATCCCGGGTACACTGACAGTGTATGCGACATGAGCTCAGGATCTATTCTCGGCATGTCGGAGGCTTTCCAGGTGAAGAGGTCAGAATTTTCTTGTAGGAGCCTTATGAGCTTCTTCTTCAACTCTTTTTTCAGGTTGGCTCCTATATTGGTATTTCTTCCTTCATCCTCTCCGACTTGTACCTCCTCAGTTTTTCTCCCGGGTTGTGGTCGCATTTTTTCTTTAGCCCTGGCTCCTCCGAGCACAATTGCGTGCACCTCCTTGCCCTTTTGTCTCAGGTTCAGGCTTTCATTGTAACACTTTCTTGCCAAATTCTGGTCTTTCCTGATGGTTGAAATTCCCTCTGGTGTTGGAAATTTCATGAAAAGGTGGGGGTGGACACCACTACTCTGAGCCGATTTAGGGTTGTTCTGCCTATTAGGGCATTGAAGGCTGAACCAACATTGATGACTATGAAGTTGATGCTCAGAGTCTTTGATTTTGCCCCTTTTCCAAAGGTTGTGTGTAGGGGTATGAATCCTAGTGGCTTTATTGGTGTATCCCCCAGCCCATATAAGGTATTGGGGTAAGCTCTTAACTCCGTTTCTTCCAGTCCCAGTTTATTAAACGTTGGTTTGAACAGGATATCGGCCGAGCTTCCCTGATCCACTAGGGTCCTTTGTAGATGGGCATTGGCAAGGATCATGGTTATCACCACTGGATCGTCATGTCCGGGAATGATGCCTTGCCCATCTTCTTTAGTGAAAGAGATGGTTGGAAGGTCAGAAGCTTCACCCCCGACCTGGTAGACTTCCTTCAGGTGTCTTTTGCGATAAGACTTTGTGAGACCACCACCAGCAAACCCTCCTGAGATCATGTGTATATATCTTTCCGGGGACTGCGGTGGTGGGTCTCTTCAGTCCTCATCATCTCGCTTTCTTTTGCCATGATGGTCCGTCCTTTCCACGAGATATCTGTCGAGCCGACCTTCTCTGGTCAGCTTTTCTATCACGTTTTTTAGGTCGTAACAATCATTTGTTGAGTGACCATATATTTTATTATACTCACAGTAGTCGCTACGACTTTCCCCCTCCCCTTTTTTTTGATGGGTCTAGGGGGAGGTAGTCTTTCAGTATGACAAATTTCCTTGTAGACATCCACTAGGGAAACTCGTAGAGGAGTATAGGAGTGATACCTCATGGGCATTTCAGGGCCAACCTCCTCTTTTTTCCTGGGTTTTCTTTCCTTCGCTTTTGATGAGTGAGAATGCCCAGGTCGCCAGTTTGGTTCTCACAGCCTGACGTTTTCCTCCATGTTGATGTACTTTTCAGCTCTCTCCTGTATATCACTCAGGAAGGTCGGATGCCTTTTTGAGATGGACTGGGAGAAGGGGCCTTCTCGGAGTCCATTTACTAGGCCCATGAATACTGCCTCTGTAGGCAGGTCTTGAATTTCAAAACACGCTTTGTTGAACCTTTTCATGTAGTCTCTCAAGGGTTCTCTGATCTCCTATTTTACTCCCAGGAGACTCGGTGCGTGCTTTACTTTGTCCTTCTGGATGGACAATCACATGAGGAACTTCTGCGAGAGGTCGTCGAAGCTGGTGACCAACTTTGGGGGGAGGCTATCGAACCACTTCATCGCTGCTTTGGTTAAGGTCGTCGGGAAGGCCTTATAGCGAGTAGCATCAGAGGCGTCGGCTAGGTACATCCGATTTTTGAAATCGCTCAAGTGATGCTTGGGGTCAGTGGTTTCATCATATAAGTCCATATCAGGGCTTTTGAATTTCCTTGGAATCTTTGCCCTCATTATGTCCTCACTGAAGGGATCTTCTCCTCCCAAGGGTGAATCTTCTCGGTCGCTGCGAGAGTTTCTACCTCGGAGACCTGATTCTAGTCTTGAGAGATTTTCTTCAAGCTTTATCCGTCGTTTGACCTCCCTTCTTAGGCTCTTTTCTGCCTCTCGTTGCTGCTCCAATTCCTGTTCTAGTTGTTCCAGCCGTCCCTGGTGGCCATGAAACAATCCCATGAAATCAGTTGCATGGGGTTGTCCTTCTTTTCCTGATTCATGTCCCTCAGAAGAGTTCCCTTTTGGGTTCTTTACCCCTGAGGTGCCTTCTTTGTGTTGGTTAGTCATCCCTTGGTGAGTGATTATTGCTCTGTCGTTATTACTAGCGTCCTAGTTCTCTTGCTCAGAATCGGACGCTGTGTTTCCATCCTCGTTGAAATCATCCGCCATCATTGGTTGATCTCCAGGACCCCGACAACGATGCCAATGTTCTGGGGCTTACCTAGAACCGGATGGTGGTTGGGCTTGTTTGTGAGGCCCAAGCGCTAGAGGAGGGTGGTCTCCGACTTGGTTTACGTCTGGGAGCCGCCATCCAAGTTGTGTATGTGAAAGAATGGGGTGGTACCTGCAAAGACACTCTGATGCCTAAGTCAGCAAAGGGGTAAACAGGTATAGAGAGTATTGGAACTTAGAGATACCTGAGGGGTGTCAGTGTATTTATAGTGGTGAACCAATAACCACCGTTGGAGTAGTTTCACCTTTTAAGGTGGATAACCGTCCCTTTATCTTAGGAAAGTTGGGATATGGCTCGTAGAAGTGTGTTGAGCGATTTTAGGGGGAGTTACTTATTTGAATAAGTGTTATCTGCCAGTTATCATTCGATCCCGACTTCTTTGGAGTGGAGCCTGTATTTGATCCGACCTCTCATAAGGAGGTCGGTGGGTAGCGAAGGCCAATCTTTGGATTGGGCCTTTTTGGTTTATTTGGACCTGGACCCTAGTGTTACGCTAGGGTATGAACAGTATCTGGTGCACAAAATTGTGATGTCCAGGCTCGAACAATCCCTGGTAATAGCTCCAAAGCTTGGTGCTTTGATCTTAATTCATAATTGTCACAACTTCGATACAACTAACCAGCAAGTGCACTGGGTCGTCCAAGTAATACCTTACGTGAGTAAGGGTCGAATCCCACGGAGATTGTTGGTATGAAGCAAGCTATGGTCACCTTGCAAATCTCAGTTAGGCAGATATAAATTGATAATGGTGTTTTCGAATATTATATAATAAAATAGGGATAGAGATACTTATGTAAATCATAGGTAGGAATTTCAGATAAGCGAATAGAGATGCTTTTCGTTCCTCTGAACCTCTGCTTTCCTACTATCTTCATCCAATCAGTCTTACTCCTTTCCATGGCTGGCTTTATGCAAGGGCATCACCGTTGTCAGTGGCTACATCCCCTCCTCTCAGTGAATAATATGCTCACGCACCCTGTCACGGCACGGCTATTCATCTGTCGGTTCTCGATCATGCTGGAATAGGATTTACTATCCTTTTGCGTCTGTCACTAACGTCCTGCAATCGCGAGTTTAGAGCTCGTCACAGTCATTCAATCATTGAATCCTACTCGGAATACCACAGACAAGGTTTAGACCTTCCGGATTCTCTTGAATGCCGCCATCATTCTAGCTTACGCCACGAAGATTCTGGTTAGGAGATCTAAGAGATACTCATTCTAGCTTATTTCATGTAGAACGGAAGTGTTTGTCAGGCACGCGTTCATAAAGGAGAAGGATGATGAGCGTCACACATAATCATCACCTTCATCACATTCTTGGGTGCGAATGGATATCTTAGAAGAGAAATAAGAAGAATTGAATAGAAAACAGTAGTACTTTGCATTAATCTTTGAGGAACAGCAGAGCTCCACACCTTAATCTATGGAGTGTAAAAACTCTACCGTTGAAAATACATAAGTGAAGGTCCAGGCATGGCCGAGATGGCCAGCCCCCAAAACGTGATCACAGGATCAAAATACAATCCAGGATGCCTAATACAATAGTAAGAGGTCCTATTTATAATAAACTAGCTACTAGGGTTTACATGAGTAAGTATTTGATGTATAAATCCACTTCCGGGGCCCACTTGGTGTGTGTTTGGGCTGAGCTTAAGTGTTGCACGTGCAGAGGCCATTTGTAGAGTTGAACGCTAGTTTTTGTGCCAGTTTGGGCGTTCAACTCTGGTTTTGGATCCTTTTCTGGCGCTGGACGCCAGATTTGGGCAGAAGGCTGGCGTTGAACGCCAGTTTACGTCGTCTATTCTTAGTCAAAGTATGGACTATTATATATTGCTGGAAAGCCCTGGATGTCTACTTTCCAACGCAATTGGAAGCGCGCCATTTCGAGTTCGGTAGCTCCAGAAAATCCACTTTGAGTGCAGGGAGGTCAGAATCCAACAGCATCAGCAATCCTTTTTCAACCTCTGAATCTGATTTCTGCTCAAGTCCCTCAATTTCAGCCAGAAAATACCTGAAATCACAGAAAAACACACAAACTCATAGTAAAGTCCAGAAATGTGAATTTAACACAAAATCTATTAAAAACATCCCTAAAAGTAACTAGATCCTACTAAAAACATACTAAAAACAATGTCAAAAAGCGTATAAATTATCCGCTCATCACAACACCAAACTTAAATTGTTGCTTGTCCCCAAGCAACTGAAAATCAAAATAGGATAAAAAGAATAGAATATACTATAAATTCCAAACTATCAATGAAACAGAGCTTCAATCATATGAGCGGGACTTATAGCTTTTTGTCTCTTAAATAGTTGTGGCATCTCACTTTATCCATTGAGGTTCAGAATGATTGGCATCTATAGGAACTCAAAGTTCAGATAGTGTTATTGATTCTCCTAGTTCAGTATGATGATTCTTGAACACAACTTCTTTATGAGTCTTGGCCGTGGCCCTAAGCACTTTGTTTTCCAGTATTACCACCGAATACATAAATGCCACAGACACATAACTGGGTGAACCTTTTCAGATTGTGACTCAGCTTTGCTAAAGTCCCCAATTAGAGGTGTCCAGGGTTCTTAAGCACACTCTTTTTTTTTTTTTTTGCTTTGGACCTTGACTTTAACCGCTCAGTCTCAAGTTTTCACTTGACACCTACACGCCACAAGCACATGGTTAGGGACAGCTTGGTTTAGCCGCTTAGACCAGGTGTTTATTCCTTTAGGCCCTCCTATCCACTGATGCTCAAAGCCTTGGGATCCTTTTTATTTGCCCTTGCCTTTTGGTTTTAAGGGTTATTGGCTTTTTGCTCTTTGCTTTTTCTTTTTCTTTCTATTTTTTTTTCGCCTTTTTTTTTCTGCAAGCTTTGTTCTTTGCTGCTTTTTCTTGCTTCAAGAATCATTTTTATGATTTTTCAGATTATCAAATAACATGTCTCCTAGTCATTATTCTTTCAAGAGCCAACATATTTAACATTCTTAAACAACAACTTCAAATGACATATGCACTGTTCACGCATACATTCAGAAAACAAGAAGCATTGTCACCACATCAATATAATTAAACTAAGTTCAAGGATAAATTCAAAACTCATGTACTTCTTGTTTTTTTGAATTAAAACATTTTTCATTTAAGAGAGGTGATGGATTCATAGGACATTCATATCTTTAAGACAAAGTTACTAACTACTAATGATCATGTAATAAAGACACAAACATATATAAGCACATAACATATAAAAACAAAAAACAGAAGAAATAAGAGCAAGGAATGAATCCACCTTAGTGGTGATGGCGTTTCAATAATGTTCTTGAGCTCTTCTATGTCTTTTCCTTGCCTTTTGTTGCTCCTCCTTCATTGCTTTTAGATCTTCTCTGATTTCATGAAGGATGATGGAGTGCTCTTGATGTTCCACCCTTAGTTGCTTCCAATAATTGTGTGGAAGAAAATGTATCCCCTGAGGTATCTCAGGGATCTCTTGATTTGTAGTCAAATGTTCTACCACTGAGCTATAGACCCTTGATGGAAGCTTTTGTCTTCCCTTTCCTCTTTCTAGAGGTTTCTCTGGCCTTAGGTGCCATCAATAGTTATGGAAAAAAACAAAAAAGCTATGCTTTTACCACACCAAACTTAGAATGTTGCTCGCCCTCGAGCAAAAGAAGAAAGAATAGAAGAATAAGAAGAAGATATGGAGGAGATGGAGGGAGATGTGTATTCGGCCATATGGGTGGGATTGGGTGGGGAAGAGATGTTGAATTTTGAAGGAAAGTGGGTGTTTGGATGTGAGTGGTAAAGGGTTAATAGGGAAGAGTGTTTATTGGGAATAGAGGATGATTGAGAAGAGAGAAGAGAGTGAGTGGAGGTAGGTGGGATCCTGTGGGGTCCACAGATCCTGAGGTGATCCTGTGAGGTCCACAGATCTTGAGGTGTCAAGGCATTTACATCCCTGCACCAATTTAGGCATGCAAAATGCCCTTGCACACAACTCTGGGCGTTCAGCGCCAGGTTGGTGCCCATTTTGGGCGTTCAACGCCCAATTGCTGCCATTTCTGGCGTTGAACGCCAGAACCATGCTTGTTCTGGGCGTTCAGCGCCAGGATGTTGCCCATTTGGGCGTTCAGCGCCAGAACCATGCTATGTTCTGGCGTTTGAACGCCAGACAGATGCTCCTCCAGGGTGTGATTTTTCTTCTGCTGTTTTTGATTCCGCTTTTGATTTTTTTGTTTGTTTTGTGACTCCACATGATCATGAACCTAAGAAAACATGAAAAACAATAATAATAGAGTTAGATAAATAAACATTGGGTTGCCTCCCAACAAGCGCTTCTTTAATGTCAATAGCTTGACAGTGGGCTCTCATGGAGCCTCACAGATGTTCAGAGCATTGTTGAAACTCTCCAACACCAAACTTAGAGTTTGAATATGGGAGTTCAACACCAAACTTAGAGTTTGGTTGTGGCCTCCCAACACCAAACTTAAAGTTTGACTGTGGGGGCTCTGGTTGACTCTGCTTTGAGAGAAGCTTTTTCTGCTTCCTCTCCATGGTTGCAGAGGGAGATCCTTGAGTTTTAAACACAAGGGAGTTCTCGTTCCATTGAAGGACTATTTCACCTCTGTCAACATCAATCACAGCTCTTGCTGTGGCCAGGAAAGGTCTTCCTAGGATGATGGATTCATCCTCTTCCTTTCCAGTATCCAGGACTATGAAATCAGTAGGGATGTAGAGGCCTTCAACCTTTACTAGCACATCCTCTACTTGTCCATACGCCTGTTTTCTTGAACTGTCTGCCATCTCTAATGAGATTTTAGCAGCTTGCACCACATAGATTCCCAGTTTCTCTATTACAGAGAGGGGCATGAGGTTTATTCCTGAACCAAGGTCACACAGAGCCTTAAAGATCATGGTGCCTATAGTACAAGGTATTATGAACTTTCCAGGATCCTGTCTCTTCTGAGGCAATGTCAGTTGATCCAGATCACTTAGTTCATTGATGAACAAGGGAGGTTCAACTTCCCAAGTATCAATGCCAAATAATTTGGCATTCAGCTTCATGATTGCACCAAGAAACTTGGCAGTTTGCTCTTCAGTAACATCCTCGTTCTCTTCAAAAGAGGAATATTCATCAGAGCTCATGAAGGGCATAAGGAGGTTCAATGGAATCTCTATGGTCTCTAGATGAGCCTCAGAGTCCTTTGGTTCCTCAGAGGGAAGCTCCTTATTGATCACTGGACGTCCCAGGAGGTCTTCCTCCTTGGGATTCGCGTCCTCTCCTCTCCTCACAGGTTCGGCCATGGCGCTTATGTCAATGGTCTTGCACTCTCCTTTTGGGTTCTCTTCTGTATTGCTTGGGAGAATACTAGGAGGGATTTCAGTGATCCTTTTACTCAGCTGGCCCACTTGTGCTTCCAGATTTCTAATAGAAGACCTTGTTTCATTCATGAAACTTACAGTGGCCTTAGATAGATCAGAGACTAGATTTGCTAAATTAGAAGCATTTTGTTCAGAGTTCTCTGTCTGTTGCTGAGTTGATGATGGAAAAGGCTTGCTATTGCTAAACCTGTTTTTTTCACCATTATTAAAGCCTTGTTGGGGCTTTTGATCCTTCCATGAGAAATTTGGATGATTTCTCCATGTTGAGTTATAGGTGTTTCCATAAGGTTCACCTAAGTAATTTACCTCTGCTATTGCAGGGTTCTCAGGATCATAGGCTTCTTCTTCAGAAGATGCCTCTTGAGTACTGTTGGATGCAGCTTGCATTCCATGCAGACTCTGAGAAATCATATTGACTTGCTGAGTCAATATTTTGTTCTGAGCCAATATGGCATTCAGAGTATCAACTTCAAGAACTCCCTTCTTCATAGGCGTCCCATTGCTTACAGGATTCCTTTCAGAAGTGTACATGAACTGGTTATTAGCAACCATGTCAATGAGTTCTTGAGCTTCTGCAGGCGTTTTCTTTAGGTGAATAGATCCACCTGCAGAGGTATCCAATGACATCTTAGATAACTCAGACAGACTATCATAGAATATATCCAGGATGGTCCATTCTGAAAGCATGTCAGAAGGACACTTTTTGGTCAACTGTTTGTATCTTTCCCAAGCTTCATAGAGGGATTCACCTTCTTTCTGCCTGAAGGTTTGAACATCAGCTCTAAGCTTGCTCAGCTTTTGAGGAGGAAAGTACTTGGCTAAGAAAGCCGTGACCAGCTTATCCCAAGAGTTCAGGCTGTCTTTAGGTTGAGAATCCAACCATAATCTAGCTCTGTCTCTTACAGCAAAAGGGAAAAGCATGAGCCTGTAGACTTCAGGATCTACTCCATTAGTCTTAACAGTATCACATATCTGCAAGAATTCAGTTAAGAACTGAAAAGGATCTTCAGATGGAAGTCCATGAAACTTGCAGTTCTGCTGCATCAGAGAAACTAATTGAGGTTTCAGCTCAAAGTTGTTTGCTCCAATGGCAGGAATGGAGATGCTTCTTCCATGTAAATTGGAATTAGGTGCAGTAAATTCACCAAGCATTCTCCTTGCATTGTTGTTGGGTTCGGCTGCCATCTCCTTTACTTGTTCGAAATTTTCAATCAAGTTGTCTCTGGATTGTTGTAATTTAGCTTCTCTTAATTTTCTCTTCAGAGTCCTTTCAGGTTCTGGATCAGCTTCAACAAGAATGCTTTTTTCTCTGTCCCTGCTCATAAGAAAGAGGAGAGAAAAAGAAAAGAAGAGGAATCCTCTATGTCACAGTAAAGAGGTTCCTTATTGTTAGTAGAAATGAAGAAGAAGAAATTCGAACACAGATAGAGGAGGGGGTTCGAATTTGGTGATGATGTGAGGAAGAGATGTTAGTAGATGAATAAATAAATAGAATAAGATGAGAGAGAAGGAGGGATTTTTCAAAAATTATTTTTGAAAAGGAGTTAGTGATTTTTGAAAATAGTTTTTGAAAAATATTTAGTATTTTTTTTTCGAAAAATTTTTTGAAATCAAAAATAAAAATAAAAATAATTAGTTAATTAAAAAGAAATTTTTGAAAAAAGGGGGAGGTATTTTCGAAAATTAGAAAGGGAGAATTAGTTAGGTGGTTTTGAAAAAGTTAAGAAACAAACAAAAAGTTAGTTAGTTAGTTGAAACAAATTTTGAAAACCAATTTTGAAAAGATAAGTAGTTAGGAGGTTAGGAAGTTAGAAAAGATATTTTGAAAAGATATTTTTGAAAAAGATAAGATAAGAAGATATTTTTGAAAAGATATGATAGAAATTAGTTTTGAAAAAGATTTGATTTTTAAAATCTCAATTAATGACTTGATTCATAAGAAATCACAAGATATGATTCTAGAACTTAAAGTTTGAATCTTTCTTAACAAGCAAGTAACAAACTTCAAATTTTTGAATCAAAACATTAATTGATTATGTTATTTTCGAAAATTATGATATAAAATAAGAAAAAGGTTTTTGAAAATTATTTTTTTGGAATTTTCGAAAATAACCATGAATTTTGAAAAAGATTTGAATTTTGAAAAAGATTTTGAAAAAGATAAGATTTTCAAATTGAAAATTTGATTTGACTCATAAGAAACAACTTGATTTTAAAAATTTTTGAAAAAGTCAATCCAAATTTTCGAATTTGATGAGAGAAAAAGGGAAAGATATATTTTTTTTTATTTTTGAATTTTTATGATGCAAGAGAAAAACACTAAAAAGATGCAATGCATGAAATATTTAGATCAAAACATGTGATGCTTGCAAGAATGCTATGAATGTCAAGATGAACACCAAGAACACTATGAAGATCATGATGAACATCAAGAACACATTTTTGAAAAATTTTTAATGCAAAGAAAATATGCAAGACACCAAAATTAGAATTCTTTAATGCTTACGCACTAAGAATTCAAGAATGCATATGAAAAACAATAAAAGACACAAAACAAAAAATCATCAAGATCAAACAAGAAGACTTACCAAGAACAACTTGAAGATCATGAAGAACACTATGAATGCATGAAATTTTCGAAAAATGCAAGATGAATATGCAAGTGACACCAAACTTATGATATGACTCAAGACTCAAACAAGAAACACAAAAATATTTTTGATTTTTATGATTTTCTAATTTTTTTGTATTTTTATTTTTTTATATTTTTTTTCGAAAATTATTGTGAAAAATAAAAATAAGGATTTCAAAATTTTTAATATGAATTCCAGGAATCTTGCCATGTTAGTCTTAAAGCTCCAATCAAAGGGTCAGGCATGGCTTAATAGCCAGCCAAGCTTTAGCATATAATTACATGGAATGGAGTGATTAGTTGAATGCCAATCCCAAAGTAGTTTGGGTATGGCTTTACAGCCAGATAGGCTTCAACATGCTTCATGAAACACTGGAATTCATTCTTAAAAATTCTGAATAAAAAATTTTTGAAAACATTTTTTATAAAAAAAAAAATTTTTTTTTTCGAAAACAGGTGAGAAAATTTTGAAATATTTTTGAAAAATTTTTTGAAAAGAAAACAAAAAGAAAATTACCTAATCTGAGCAACAAGATGAACCGTCAGTTGTCCAAACTCAAACAATCCCCGGCAACGGCGCCAAAAACTTGGTGCACGAAATTGTGATGTCCAGGCTCGAACAATCCCTGGTAATAGCTCCAAAGCTTGGTGCTTTGATCTTAATTCATAATTGTCACAACTTCGATACAACTAACCAGCAAGTGCACTGGGTCGTCCAAGTAATACCTTACGTGAGTAAGGGTCGAATCCCACGGAGATTGTTGGTATGAAGCAAGCTATGGTTACCTTGCAAATCTCAGTTAGGCAGATATAAATTGATAATGGTGTTTTCGAATATTATATAATAAAATAGGGATAGAGATACTTATGTAAATCATAGGTAGGAATTTCAGATAAGCGAATAGAGATGCTTTTCGTTCCTCTGAACCTCTGCTTTCCTGCTATCTTCATCCAATCAGTCTTACTCCTTTCCATGGCTGGCTTTACGCAAGGGCATCACCGTTGTCAGTGGCTACATCCCCTCCTCTCAGTGAATAATATGCTCACGCACCCTGTCACGGCACGGCTATTCATCTGTCGGTTCTCGATCATGCTGGAATAGGATTTACTATCCTTTTGCGTCTGTCACTAACGCCCTGCAATCGCGAGTTTGGAGCTCGTCACAGTCATTC
Organism: Arachis ipaensis; assembly: GCF_059453495.1. Taxonomy (NCBI): domain Eukaryota; kingdom Viridiplantae; phylum Streptophyta; class Magnoliopsida; order Fabales; family Fabaceae; genus Arachis; species Arachis ipaensis. The sequence goes on from NC_142440.1 coordinate 102,058,866, forward strand.
AATCATTGAATCCTACTCGGAATACCACAGACAAGGTTTAGACCTTCCGGATTCTCTTGAATGCCGCCATCATTCTAGCTTACGCCACGAAGATTCTGGTTAGGAGATCTAAGAGATACTCATTCTAGCTTATTTCATGTAGAACGGAAGTGTTTGTCAGGCACGCGTTCATAAAGGAGAAGGATGATGAGCATCACACATAATCATCACCTTCATCACGTTCTTGGGTGCGAATGGATATCTTAGAAGAGAAATAAGAAGAATTGAATAGAAAACAGTAGTACTTTGCATTAATCTTTGAGGAACAGCAGAGCTCCACACCTTAATCTATGGAGTGTAAAAACTCTACCGTTGAAAATACATAAGTGAAGGTCCAGGCATGGCCGAGATGGCCAGCCCCCAAAACGTGATCACAGGATCAAAATACAATCCAGGATGCCTAATACAATAGTAAGAGGTCCTATTTATAATAAACTAGCTACTAGGGTTTACATGAGTAAGTATTTGATGTATAAATCCACTTCCGGGGCCCACTTGGTGTGTGTTTGGGCTGAGCTTAAGTGTTGCACGTGCAGAGGCCATTTGTAGAGTTGAACGCTAGTTTTTGTGCCAGTTTGGGCGTTCAACTCTGGTTTTGGATCCTTTTCTGGCGCTGGACGCCAGATTTGGGCAGAAGGCTGGCGTTGAATGCCAGTTTACGTCGTCTATTCTTGGTCAAAGTATGGACTATTATATATTGCTGGAAAGCCCTGGATGTCTACTTTCCAACGCAATTGGAAGCGCGCCATTTCGAGTTCGGTAGCTCCAGAAAATCGACTTTGAGTGCAGGGAGGTCAGAATCCAACAGCATCAGCAATCCTTTTTCAACCTCTGAATCTGATTTCTGCTCAAGTCCCTCAATTTCAGCCAGAAAATACCTGAAATCACAGAAAAACACACAAACTCATAGTAAAGTCCAGAAATGTGAATTTAACACAAAATCTATTAAAAACATCCCTAAAAGTAACTAGATCCTACTAAAAACATACTAAAAACAATGTCAAAAAGCGTATAAATTATCCGCTCATCAGTATCCATCATAGATCAACGAAGATCTAGTCACATCCTACAACCATACAGTGTGGATCTTATTCGATCTGGTGACAGCGCGAATCAAATAATAGCCGTGATTGTCTTCATGAGCACTTATGTTAGAGTACTTGAATTTCATATTTGATTTAATTTCAAAGAGAGAAAAGATTAATATAGTTGATTATACGGAGTATATATCTTCTTGAAAGAGCATTCATGCAATTGCTCTTAGCAAGACAAAGATGGCATAGTCTAAAACTCTTTTGTTTTCATCTTTTCTTACTTTAACTTTATATTATGTCATAAAAAATATCTTCATTTTTTTAGTGCCATATTAAGTTCACATTAATAAATAAGTTCAACTTATAGTTCAAAATTCGTCCCAAAAATCATAACCTTAAATTATTAAACTGTTAACGATCCAAGTTCGAATTAGGTAATGCTCTGTCTTGACTCATGTACAAATCTATAAACGAATTAAATTCATGCTGTCACTATATTAATACTGAATTAAAGTTGCATTAAATTGCTAGTATGATAATTTAGACTTGTTCCTGATTAAAAGTATTATCTAAATTCTTTTAACATTATAGTATTATATCATAAGTAGCCTAAATAATAACATTAAGCAAAAAAGTAATAAATTAAAGAAATTAATTTTCCTCTACTACTTGAAGTAATAATTGGTGCAACAAAATTCTTTTTCTTTCATAAATTCAAAAAGTATTTCCAAAAACCTTTTTACTTAAATAAAAGTATTTTATAATATACTATTAATGTTTTATAAAATAATATAATATTATAACTAGTAACCATTTTGTGTAGGTATGCAAATATATTCTTAGCTTATTTTTCCAGTTATTTCTTTTCTATAAACATATTATAATTGTTAATTTTCTATCGTATTCAATAAGATGGTCTGAATTTGCGTGATTTTTGTACATTCAGTCTGATCAGACTATTTTTCATAGTTGTAGTTGCAAAAATAATCCTAATATATAAATATCTAAGGTCTAGAATTCAATACCATAGATATTATTTATTTAAATAACTGAATTCTAATATTAGGATTTGATTAGTTTAATCTCCAAATAAATGTTCTAATTTAATACTAGTTATACTACACATAACATAACATATAAACATCTTTAAAAAAAATATTTTTAGTGTCCTGTTAAAAAATGCTCTTATTTAGAGCCGAACTCAAGACTTCCTACTTACTAAACAAATGCTCTAACCAACTAAGCTACAAGAGTTACTTGAAAAAATTACATTGACTACTATACTTGACCGCAGTAAATTATACATAAAATTCCAACTTCAGTTTTGTTGGCCGATTCTCTCATGGTCCAGGCTATCAGCATCGTAAATATGCAAAAATGAACCCATCACAGAACAATTAAATAAAGTTTTAAAGTTTCTAACTTACTTAAGTTGATTTAGTTGTTAGTTCACTAATCCGTTTAAACAAGTATTGAAAATTCGAACCAATAATCTATTAGCTAGCGACAAATTTTAATTTTGAGTTTTTGACAAATTAATCTTTGATTTGCCAAGTTGAAAAAGCAACCAAAAAATTTAAGAAGTTTCTTTTCTTCTTATTACGATGCTAAATTTATGTAAAAAATGACACTTTTAAAGGTAATATACATTTCATTTTTTATATTTTTTTTAGACCCTTCAATAAAAGTTTAATATAAATGTAGAGCATACAAAACCGTGAAATATGTTACAAGAAAAGAATAATAGTTACATAAATCTTTCTCATTTTCTTAATCTTTCAAGGGACAAAGATATGCTTTTTGTATTAATCTTCAATTTGTTCTCTCTTCCTTCTAAAACTTGATACATGTCTACTCTATTAATCCACCGACACTTGATACATGTCTACTCTATTGATCCACCGGCACTGGATATGGACGATAACTTGCAAATCAATAGAAAACTTCGTAGCATGCCACTAGTCAGTAGTTCCTCAATGATTTGCAATTCATCTCTCAAAAGTTTCCCAAACCTTCACCTTCATTTCTGCCCTGGGTTTAAGATTCCAAAATCATTATCACTCTCCAATATGAGCATGCTCAATCAGTTCAACTAGCCATGCACTCTTAACATGTAAGGATGTTTAGGAGGCATAGGCATTTTTCAGTTTAAATTATACATTAGTTGATCATTACCTAAAGATATAAAATATCCAATGTGATATCTGCTGTAAAAAATGGTGCCTGGTGTATTTCATCAACAACAGTTAATATGACAGTGTTAGTTTAAAAAAATGATCAAATAAAAATGAAAAATTGAAACTTAAGTAATATGTGCAGTTAAAAAAAATTGATGGTAATATAACACTGAACCTTAATTTTAGATCTACTAGAAAGGCAAGTAGACAAACACAAAGGATTTTGTTTTGGACAATAACAATAACAACAACAATAATAATAGTAGAAACCAAATTTTTGCTTTTGAACCTTTCCCAATCATTGCCTCCAATCATAACATAGTTAAAAAATAAAATTAATAAAAGAAGAACAAAGAACAAATTAAATAGCACTTTAAGGCTAGTCACAGTATTATTACTCTCATTTAAGTGCATCCAGGTTCCAAGATTCAATAATACAGTGGATTATTTCGGTATATACTATTTAGTCATAGACAGTAAATTAATTAAGTATCTTTTCTAAAATTTAAATAGTAGAATATAAACTATGTAAATAATTTTATATTCGAACAAAAAGATACTGATGACAAGTCATCTTATGCTAGTTTCACAAGCATTTTTCAATTGTTTTATTAGGTTTTATGCACTTTCTTGTACAATAAGTAAGTGATTGGAGTGGAATTTCATAATTATTTTGATTCAATCAAACATCATTTATTTTATGCAAAATCATGAGATTTGTGCAATAATTAAGTGAATATTATGAATGATGCTAATTCTTATGGTTTTGGTAAGACTTTGATTGCTTGTTTGGTTGATTTTAGGTGAGAAAAAGAAGAAAAGGGGAAGCACTGCAGAATAACGTAGCGTTCAAATGAAGAACGCCACCCTCACTTGACGACGCGCATGCGTAAGGGATGCTTACACGTTAGGGGCAATTTTCGAAGACCCACGCGTACACGTGTATGACGCGTACGCGTGGAAGTGGCTGGCGCTCGTTTTTGAAGAGAGCGCTACGTTTGATTACTCAGCTTTTTCGGGTAGATTTAAATTTGGAGGTAAAATTCTGGAGGCGACGCGCATGCGTGCATGACGTGCACGCGTGCATGGTGGATTTGGAAGGAATCACACGAACGCGTGAGTGATGTTGAAGCACGGAATTGGTATTTTGCTATCCACGTCCACGCGTGGAGGACGCGCACGCGTGGGCAGCGCTCACTAAGCCAACGTAGCGCTCACTAAGTGAACACCATTGAAGATGCATACACGTGAAAGGGACGCGCAAGCATGCTGAGAGCTGAAGACTAATGGTGACGCGCACGCGTACGCGTCAATGAGCGAAAAGTGCAAAAGGATGCGCACGCGTCAGAGACGCGTACGCGTGATTGAATGAACGCTGCGCTCACTTTGAGAACGCAACGTTTCCCCTGGAAGCAGCAACCAAGTGCCATTTTGATCCACTTCTTCATAGGCCAAAAAAGCCAATTCCAAGTACTGGATGACAGATTTAGAAAATGTATAAATAGAGAAGAATTTGATTTCATTAGGGGCTCTCTTTTAATTTTCAATTTAGAATTTTAGAATTAGAGATCAGATTTGAATTTTTCCTTTCTATTTTGTTTTCTCTTCTACAACTTTTATCTTCTGTTTTGGGTTTGGGGATCGAAGAATTCTTCTGAATTTCTTCATCTTGGAAGTCATCTATTACTTTTCCTTTTTATAATTCTGAGAATTTGACATCTGACCTGAGTTTCCTTTCTGTTTTGCTTTCCTCTAGAATTTCTTCTTTTCTGTCTTGTTAAGAAAGCAATTGAGATCTTAGTTTTTCTTGCTGTTCCAATATTCTGCTGTCATTGTTCATTTCTCTGTTAAGATTTTAGAATTGATCTAAGTTTTTATTCTGTTTTAACTCTTCTGCAAATTTTCTATTTCAGTTTTGGCATTAAAATCCTAATTGATCTATTTTCTGAATTTCTTCATCTGAGCATTCTGTAATTCACTGCAATCTACTTCTTCTAGTTCTGTTTTGATTCTCAACACCCAAATCCCTTTATCATTTGTGCAATTTATGTTTCCCAGCAGTTTAAATTCAGCAATTAACATTATTTGCACTTTAAGTTTCATTTATTTACTTTTCTTGCAATTTAAGTTTCAGTTCTTTTAATTTCTTGCACTTTAAGTTTCTGCAATTTACTCCTTCTGCATTATAAGATTCTGCCAATTTTTATTCTGCACTTTAGTTTACTCGCAATTTCACTTATGTTAATCAAATTTCACCCAAATCATCAAATATTCGCTTAACTAAATTTATCACCATACTAAAGTTGCTCAATCCATCAATCCCTGTGGGATCGACCTCACTCTTGCGAGTTATTACTACTTGATGTGACCTGGTACACTTGTTAGTGAGTTTATGTGGAATCGATTTTCCCTCATCAGATACTTAAGACTTAACCTGAAGTGAATATTTATCCTGGTAATGTTTTAAACTTAATTAAGAATAAATAAAGGTTACCTGATGATGGGTCAAGATCAGGCAAATATATACGTTTAGGCTTCTTTGAAGGGATTTTAATACTGGTATATAATAAGTAAAATATAGGATCAACAAAATAAGTAAATAACTCAGAATTGAGGTTGGAAGTGATTATTAAATCCAAAAGCATTTGTGTAATAATGGGAAGTATAAGAAAGAATGATGCATGCCGTTCCAACCAAATCTCTAACTAATTAATTAACCATTTGTCTCTCATAGAATCTATTGGCTAAAACTTCAATTGAATATAAGTCATAAAACTTTGGGCAGAAACATAATTCCATATAATCCTATGCAACATTCTAAGTAACATCTTTCCTCTTGGTAGCTCTGACAATCACTAACATAACTAAGGAGTTTGTTGAATTTGAAACACTCATAATGGGTTATGATGTTAAATAAGCAACTTAATTTGATTTACACAAAAAATAATCATAGTATTTTACTAATCAAACTATGTATGTGCCACCTTAATTAATTTTTCGTGTTGACCAAACTGACACAAAACATTCTTGACTTAGCGGCAACTCTCTTTTCTGTATGCTTACATCTCTGAATTGGCTATGACCAATATGAATAACAAAATGCATGACATATCAACTTAGTCTCTTAGCTAGCATGAATGTGCAAACAAAACTGTACTCTAAATTATTTTAACAAATTTAATGATTATGCACAATGCACAAAAGAGAAAGGAAATTTAGGTGGATCAGAACTTCAACTAAAGAGAAAGGAATACAATACTTACCATTCCTTCAAATGCTTTTCGTACAGCAGAGTTGAGATCAACTTCCAATAAAACTGGATCTTTATCCTCCTCAAATTCAACTTTTGTCCACTTGTTAACACTGACAGCACCTGCACAAGAAAATTATTGCCTTATGATAATTGACTTTAGAATATTCATTGGTTCCCTTGAGTTCTAGGTGGATTATCTTAGAGCATTCGAGTTCTTGAATCCTTAACAGAACCTAAAACAAGAAGAGGAGTCAATCAAAGATAAAAAAAGAAACAAAAAATAATTAATATAATAATGATTGTAGTAGTAGTTGAACTCCAAATGCATACCATTGATGACAAGTCATCTTAGCCCATTTTAGCTAGTCTTTTTCTTTAGTTTTCATTAGAATTATGCACTTTCTTGAGCTACAAGCAAGCTAATTGAGTAGATTTTCATGTTTCCCTTGATTGAACCAACCATATGTGAATTCATGCCATTTCATGAGGTTTTGTGCTATATTTGTTGCATATTGTGGAAGATTGAATACCTCATGATTTTGAGCAAAGCTTTGATTAGTTTGGTTGATCAATGATAGGTGAAGAAGGCTTGGAGAAAGGGTGAAGCAAAGAGGAATGGCTAGGAGTGAAGAGAGGACAATGGAATAAGTGAAAATTGAACCGGGTTGCATGAAGTTAGCCCCAACGTTAGCCCCCTAACTTGGAGGCTAACGTTGGGCATGTAAATCACTCCCTGGAAGTGGCCAACGTTAGCTCCAACGTTAGCCCCCTAACTTGGAGGCTAACGTTGGAACTTGAGAGTTTCTCCCCTGGGGACCAACGTTTGCGCCAACGTTAGCCCCCTAACTTGGAGGCTAACGTTGGCACTTAAAATACAAAGAGGGAAGGCCAACGTTTGTGCCAACGTTAGCCCCCTAACTTGGAGGCTAACGTTGGCACTTGAATCACAAAGGAGGAAGGCCAACGTTTGCGCCAACGTTAGCCCCCTAACTTGGAGGCTAACGTTGGCACCACTAGCACCAAGCATTGCCAATGTTAGGGTCAAAGTTAGACCCCTAACGTTGGCACCAACGTCCAAACCAGGGAATTTAGCTTGCTGATATGAAAAGTTAGGGTCAAAGTTAGACCCCTAACTTTGACCCTAACGTTGAGACTAACTTTGGCTAACTTCAAAAACCGGTTCAATTGGTTCACTTCGGTTCTTCTTCAATCTTCAAGAGCAATCAACCAAGGCCTCTTTCAACCCAATTCCACCAAGAACAAAGGCCCAACTCAAGGCTTGAAGATCATTTTGGAAAGTGTATAAATAGGATAGAATTCAAGTTATTGGGGGAGCTTTCCTTTTAGAATTTTCATAATAGTTTTTGGGAAGCTTTTGTTACTGAGTGAACTTGAATTTCTTTGTTTCCATTGCTTTTAATTTCATTTTACTTTTGTCTTGGATCTTGGATTGGAGAATTGAAGAAATTCTGTTTCAATCTCAATTTTGGATCTCTCTGTTTCTTTACTTTACTGTTAATTGAATTTCATTTCCTGTTACTTGATCTTCATCTCTTTTCTTTGCAATTTACAATTTCCTTGCTATTGTTCTTGTTGGATCTAGGAAGGCATTGAGATCTAGACTTGGTTTTCTAGTCTCTGGGCCCTGAGATCTCAATTTCCCATTTCAATTCTCTGTTTCTTACTTTTAATGTTCATTTACTTTACTGCTTTGTTTCCGGTTCAATCCCAATTCCCCTTCCCTCTTCTGTTTGATGCAATTTAGTTTTTCTTTGTTTAAATTCTGCAAATCCACATCCCAATTCCCTTTCCATTTCAAGCAATTTATATTCCTTGCACTTTAAGATTCCGCAATTTACATTTCTTGCACTTTAAGTTTCTGCCATTTAATTTCTTGTTCTTTAAGTTTCAGCAATTTACTTTCCCGCTCTCTTTAATTTCATGCAATTTACATTCTGCAATTCACAAATCACCCAACCAAATCTTGATTCGCTTGACTAAATCAACCACTAAACTAAAATTGCTCAATCCTTCAATCCCTGTGGGATCGACCTCACTCCCGTGAGTTTTTATTACTTGATACGACCCGGTGCACTTGCCGGTTAGTTTTGGGTGTTTTGGAAGAGATTCGTTTCTCACCAAAATATCTCATCAAGTTTTTGGCGCCGTTGCCGGGGACTGACTAGATTGACAATGATTAAGCGAGGTGGTAATCTAGATCAAGCACTTTTTCTTTATTTTTCTTTAACTTTTGATTAACCCACTAACTGTTTGAATTTTTGTTTGAACTAAACTTCATTCTAGCAGTAGATTGAAGTGATCTTGCTGGTATTTCTTTTATCTTGTTTGTATGTCAGGTACAGGGAGATCCGCTCCTGTGTTATCTGAAGCTGATCAGAGAACTCTTAGAAGGATAAGAAGAGCCGAAAGAGGGAAAAATATTGTTGGAGAAGAAGAATCTGAGGAAGAATACCACGAGATGGAAGGAGATACATCTAATCCAGGAGAAGGAGTTAATAATCTACCACAACAGAGGAGAGTATTGGCTTCCTATACTTTTGCAAATGCTAGACATTGTGGAAGCAGCATTCTCACCCCTAATGTCAATGCAAATAACTTTGAACTGAAGCCACAACTCATCACATTGGTCCAGAACAACTGCTCATTTGGAGGAGGACCATTGGAGGATCCAAATCAACATCTATCTACCTTCTTGAGGATCTGTGACACTGTCAAATCCAATGGTGTGAATCCTGAAACCTACAAGCTTCTGCTATTCCCGTTCTCATTAAGGGATAAGGCTGCACAATGGCTTGAAACTTTTCCCCAAGCAAGTATCACTAGTTGGGATGACTTGGTGACTAAATTTCTAGCCAAATTCTATCCACCCCAGAGAGTCATCAGGCTGAAAACCGAGGTGCAGACATTCACACAATTAGATGCTGAATCCTTGTATGAAGCATGGGAGAGGTACAAAGCCTTAATCAGAAAGTGTCCTCCAGAGATGTTCAATGAATGGGACGTGCTGCAAAATTTCTATGAAGGCCTGACATTGAAATCTCAGGAGGCATTAGATCATTCTGCTGGAGGTTCACTACAACTAATGAAAACTGCTGAGGAAGCTCAGAATCTTGTGGATATGGTGGCCAACAACCAATATTTCTTTGCTCATCAAAGAAGCCGCCAACCATCACAAAGAAGAGGAGTAATGGAACTAGAAGGAGTGGATTCAATCCTAGCTCAAAACAAGATAATGCAGCAGCAAATTCAACAACAATTTGAGCAAATGGCCAAGAGGATTGATAGTCTCCAAGTTGCAGCAGTCAACACTAGCCAACCATCAACCACATGGGGACAGAGTGAAGAAACTCAAGAAGAACAACAACAAGAGCAAGTTCAGTATATGCACAACCAAGGACCAAATGAAGTGTATGGTGACACATACAATCCATCCTGGAAGAACCACCCGAACCTCAGATGGGGAGATAACCATACCCAAAACCAACAACCATGGCAGAGAAACTCAAACCAACACAACCCAAGAAACAACCAAAATCACAACCAGCAGCAGACTAACCAAAACTCCTTCAGAAAACCTCAAAACAACTACCCCAACATCAACCAATACCAATCTAACAACCAATCCACCAACCAAAATGCCTACCATCCACCACCTACATCTCATAACCCACCTCAAGTATCACCTGAAGCCCAAAGACTCACTCACTTGGAAGCCATGATAGACAAAATGTTGAAACACCAAGAAATGGTAGCCAAGAATCAGGAAGCCTCTATAAAGAGCCTAGAGAGACAGATGGGGCAACTCTCCAAGCAAGTATCTGTTGAGAGACCTTCAAACTCACTGCCCAGTGACACAATTCCAAATCCCAAGGAAGAATGCAAGGCAATACAATTAAGAAGTGGAAGAGCATTGACAAGCAACAATGACACTACAAGGAAGCAAGCAAAGAACATCAAAGAACCAACAGAGGATGAGAATCAAACAAAGGTAGATGAGGACAAGGAGCAAGATGTGATGCCAAACAAAGACACTGAGAAACTCAAAGAGAAGAACAACCAGCCACATAGCTCAAAGGAAGTAGCTCAGGGGCAGCAACAAATGGGAAAAAGCATCACACCTCCACTACCTTACCCTCAGAGGTTTAACAAAGAGATTAAAGACAAGCATTTTCACAAATTCCTTGAGATTTTTAAGAAGCTGGAAATCAACATTCCCTTGGCTGAAGCACTTGAACAAATGCCTCTATACTCCAAGTTTCTGAAGGATCTTATCAACAAGAAAAGAAGTTGGCTTGAAAGGGAAACCATACTACTCACCGAGGAATGCAGTGCTGTAATTCAACGGGGTATTCCACCAAAACTTAAGGATCCGGGAAGCTTTGTAGTCTCATGCACTATTGGCAAGATAATTCTTAACAAGGCTCTCTGTGACCTGGGTGCCAGCATCAATTTAATGTCTCTCTCAATGATGAGAAAACTTGCAATAGAAGAACTTAAACCCACCAGGATGTCACTAGTCATGGCTGACAGATCAATCAAGACACCTAATGGAATTGTGGAGAATCTGTTGGTGAAGATTGGGGAGTTTATTTTCCCAGCAGATTTTGTGATTTTGGACACCGAAGAAGAAGGAAACGATTCAATCATTCTGGGAAGGCCATTCCTACATACAGCAAGGGCCATTATTGATGTAGAAAAAGGAGAAATGACCTTCAGGGTCCATAATGAACAAATGATCATAAATGTGTTCAAATCAATGCAAAACGCTCCTGAGCAAGAAGATTACATGAGAGTGGATATGATAGACAGTTTGGTGGAAGAAACAGTGGAAGAAAATTTCCAAGAGCAAGAAGGAAATCAAGGGGCAACAGAGGAACAAGTGGCTAAGACCTCTACTGAGCAAGATGAAAGGCAAGATAAGAAGGAAGATGTACAAAGACAAGAACTGAAACCTTTACCCACCCATCTCAAATATGCATTCCTTGGCACATCGGAGAGCTTCCCAGTAATCATTAATTCGTCCCTGACAAAGAAGGAAGAAGGAGAACTTCTTGATGTACTCAGAGCTCACAAAGATGCTTTAGGGTGGACCATTGATGACCTGAAGGGAATCAGCCCTGCAGTATGTATGCATAAGATCCTCTTAGAAGATAATTCCAAACCAGTGGTTCAACCGCAAAGAAGATTAAACCCCACAATGAAGGAAGTTGTCCAGAAGGAAGTAATGAAGTTGTGGAATGCAGGGATAATTTTCCCAATATCTGACAGCCCATGGGTAAGCCCGGTTCAAGTTGTACCAAAGAAGGGAGGGATGACGGTCATCACTAATAAAAAGAATGAGTTGATCCCTACTAGAACAGTGACTGGGTGGAGAATGTGCATAGACTATAGAAGATTGAATGATGCCACCAGGAAGGATCATTTCCCTCTCCCATTCATTGATCAGATGCTGGAAAGGTTAGCCGGCCATGCCTATTACTGCTTTTTGGACGGATATTCTGGGTATAATCAAATCGTGGTGGATCCCAAGGACCAAGAAAAAACTGCCTTTACATGTCCATTTGGAGTTTTTGCATATCGGAGGATGCCCTTTGGGCTCTGCAATGCCCCTGCCACATTTCAAAGGTGTATGCTCTCCATTTTCTCTGATATGGTCGAAAAATTTTTAGAAGTTTTCATGGATGACTTCTCTGTTTTTGGTGATAATTTCAATGCTTGCCTAAACCATTTAACCCTTGTCTTGAAACGGTGCCAAGAAACCAATTTGGTTTTAAACTGGGAGAAATGCCATTTCATGGTACCCGAAGGGATTGTTCTTGGCCATAAAGTTTCAAAAAAGGGGATAGAGGTTGATAAGGCAAAGGTTGAGATTATAGAAAAACTCCCTCCACCAATTAATGTGAAATCTGTTAGAAGTTTCTTGGGGCATGCCGGATTTTATAGAAGGTTTATCAAGGACTTTTCAAAAATAGCCAAACCTTTGAGTAATCTGTTAATGCTTGATAACCCTTTTGTTTTTGATGAAAACTGCAAGCATGCCTTTGAAACTTTAAAAAATAGACTCACAACAGCACCAATCATCACACCTCCAGATTGGGAATTACCTTTTGAACTCATGTGTGATGCAAGCGATCTTGCAATTGGTGCTGTACTTGGGCAGAAAAAGGGAAATTTGCATCATGTCATATATTATGCAAGTAAAGTGTTGAATGAGACCCAAAGAAATTACACCACAACAGAAAAGGAATTGCTAGCTGTAGTCTATGCATTTGATAAGTTTAGATCATATCTAGTAGGATCCAAGGTTGTAGTCTACACTGATCATGCTGCACTTAAGTATTTGATGTCAAAGCAGGATGCTAAACCAAGACTCATCAGATGGATACTGCTCCTACAAGAATTTGACATAGAGATAAAAGATAGGAAGGGCACTGAAAATCAGGTCGCTGATCATCTGTCGAGGTTACCACAAGAAACAAATCAGAAAGCATCCCAGCCCATAAATGAAAACTTCCCAGATGAGTACCTCCTGCAAATCCAGCAAGCACCTTGGTTTGCTGACATAGCAAATTACAAAGTGGGAAGGAAGATACCCCAAGAATTCTCTAAGCAACAAGTGAAGAAGTTGATCAAAGAAGCAAGGAAATTTTCATGGGATGAACCCTTCTTATTCAAAAGATGCTCTGATGGAGTAATCAGGAGGTGTATTCCCGAAAGTGAAGTGAGGGACATTTTGTGGCATTGTCATGGTTCAGCTTATGGTGGACACTTTGGCCCAGAAAAAACAGCCGCAAAAATACTGCAGAGTGGCTTCTATTGGCCAACTATTTTCAAGGATGCCAGAGAATATGTACACCAATGTAATGAATGCCAGAAAACAGGAGGATTAACAAGAAGGAATGAGATGCCTCAAAATTTTATCTTAGAATTAGAATTGTTCGATCTATGGGGAATTGATTTCATGGGGCCTTTTCCTCCTTCCTATTCTTTTAGATACATCCTGGTAGCAGTGGAATATGTCTCAAAATGGGTAGAAGCCATAGCCACAACCACTTGTGATGCACAGATCGTCCTCTAATTCCTCAAAAAGCACATCTTCACTAGGTTTGGAGTACCCAAAGGTCTTATTAGTGATGGTGGTAGTCACTTTTGCAACAAACAAATGGAGAAACTCCTCCACAAGTATGGAGTAATTCACAAAGTAGCCACACCTTACCATCCTCAGACTAATGGCCAAGCTGAACTTGCAAATAGAGAATTAAAGAAGATTCTAGAGAAAACAGTGGGAATCACAAGGAAAGATTGGGCTAGAAAACTAGATGATGCATTGTGGGCGTATAGGACAGCTTTCAAAACTCCTATTGGCAAGTCACCCTTCCAGCTATTGTATGGCAAATCTTGCCATCTCCCTGTAGAGCTTGAACACAGAGCTTTCTGGGCCACTAAATTCCTCAACCTTGATCCCCAAGCTGCAGGAGAAAAAAGGTTGTTACAACTAAATGAACTGGATGAATTCAGACTGGAAGCCTATGAAAATGCGAAGATATACAAGGAGAAAGCTAAGAAGTGGCATGACAACAAGATCACAAAGAAGGAATTCAAGCCAGGGCAGCAAGTGCTCCTGTATAATTCGAGGCTTAAAATCTTCCCTGGCAAACTGAAGTCTAAATGGACTGGCCCATACTTAGTGACAAAGATTTTTCCCTATGGGAATATTGAACTGCTCGATGAGGCAACGAAGAATCAATTCACTGTAAATGGTCACAGAGCAAAGTTGTACTTAGGAGGACAATGGGGTAAGGAAAAAGAGGTTCAGCACCTACAGCCCTCTTAAAAAGAATTGAAAGGTGTCAAGCTAGTGACAATAAAAGAGCGCTTGTTGGGAGGCAACCCAACCTGAGGTAGTTTTCTTTTCATAGTTATTTCAATAAAAAGGTTAAATGATTGGTATGTATTACAAGGAGCTAAGTTTGGTGTTTCACACCAAAACAAATTAAGGGAGAATAAAGGATTCTAAGTTTGATGTTCCACCAAAATCCTACTTACAAGCACATTCTCACTTTCCACATAAAAGAATTACTAGCTCCAAGCAATCTGATAAATCATTTAATCATTCTCTGTTTCTATTTTTTTGTTTTATTATCTTTAGCAAAGACTTAGGCTTTCTCATAGAGTTATGCATAAGAAACATGGCAAGGGACTAAGTTTGGTGTTCACATACCAAAGTAAGTTCAAACGCCTACAAGAAAGTCCTGCACACTAACCAGTCTTCTAAGGGCTTGAGAAACAAGCAACTTCCATTAACACTGCAGGAATTCAATCACTCTCTTGGGAGGACTATACACCATCAGCTGAAAGGAAGAAGAAACCACCAAGAGGTTGTATTAACACTTAACTCCATCAGCATTGAATTGCTCTAAAATTGGAAGTATGAATATGCCCATTTTAACAGTAACTGTTAGTGTAGTCATCTATGCATCATTTATGTTTATTTCTTTTAAAATAAATAGGCTAGTTTATGTGTGGCTTGTGTGTTCATTTTCACTTAACAAAAAGCATGTGTTATCCCCTGCATCTTTTAATTCAATAAAAGAACAGTTTGAATGTGAAGAATAATAGTCTCTGTTAGTTAGAAGTGGAATAAAAGTAAGTGGTGGTATGTGTGTGATTGTATAATAACTCACTTTTAGTGAATAAAGAGCTAGGATATCTCCTTCTAAGTAGAGAGTGGCCTACTGTCTATGAATCTCAATTGAATAAGATTCCTTGGTTAGAAAGAAAAACAAAAAGAAAGAAAGAACAAAGAAAGCCAAAAAGTGGCAAAACAAAAGAAAAACAAAAAGAAACAAAGCTGGACACCAATAGCTTGAACTCTGAAATATATGCCTGTGATGTTTTTTTACTAGGATCTGCTTGGATTAGTAAGCTCTTAGGAGTGCCTCAACACTTGATGACTTGGGTTAACTAACCCAGGATCATCAGCTGAAAATCCACTATCAAGGGCAACCTAACTACAAAGCATTTAGTAGCCCAAAGAGGTGCTGGGCATCAATGTTTCAAGAAGGAATGTGAGCCAAGTGTCTATGGTGAATAATGTGTCAAGTAGAAAGAAAAGAAAATGAACTTGCTACACATGACACTCAATTAAAGCTTTTGAATAAAGTAAAAGCCAAGGATAAAGGAATAATGAGAGGTCATAGCATTATGTCACTTGAAGCTTGTAGGAGACTTTCTGGGCCTAGGAGTCAATAAGAAGTGAGTATTTGCTTTTCCACACAAAACCCCATGAACTGTCAATAATACTCTGCTAGCATGAACATTCTCTTCCATTTCATTCTTTCTTCTCAATAATTCATTTCTTGCTTGGGGACAAGCAAGCTTTAAGTTTGGTGTTGTGATGACAAGTCATCTTAGCCCATTTTAGCTAGTCTTTTTCTTTAGTTTTCATTAGAATTATGCACTTTCTTGAGCTACAAGCAAGCTAATTGAGTAGATTTTCATGTTTCCCTTGATTGAACCAACCATATGTGAATTCATGCCATTTCATGAGGTTTTGTGCTATATTTGTTGCATATTGTGGAAGATTGAATACCTCATGATTTTGAGCAAAGCTTTGATTAGTTTGGTTGATCAATGATAGGTGAAGAAGGCTTGGAGAAAGGGTGAAGCAAAGAGGAATGGCTAGGAGTGAAGAGAGGACAATGGAATAAGTGAAAATTGAACCGGGTTGCATGAAGTTAGCCCCAACGTTAGCCCCCTAACTTGGAGGCTAACGTTGGGCATGTAAATCACTCCCTGGAAGTGGCCAACGTTAGCTCCAACGTTAGCCCCCTAACTTGGAGGCTAACGTTGGAACTTGAGAGTTTCTCCCCTGGGGACCAACGTTTGCGCCAACGTTAGCCCCCTAACTTGGAGGCTAACGTTGGCACTTAAAATACAAAGAGGGAAGGCCAACGTTTGCGCCAACGTTAGCCCCCTAACTTGGAGGCTAACGTTGGCACTTGAATCACAAAGGAGGAAGGCCAACGTTTGCGCCAACGTTAGCCCCCTAACTTGGAGGCTAACGTTGGCACCACTAGCACCAAGCATTGCCAACGTTAGGGTCAAAGTTAGACCCCTAACGTTGGCACCAACGTCCAAACCAGGGAATTTAGCTTGCTGATATGAAAAGTTAGGGTCAAAGTTAGACCCCTAACTTTGACCCTAACGTTGAGACTAACTTTGGCTAACTTCAAAAACCGGTTCAATTGGTTCACTTCGGTTCTTCTTCAATCTTCAAGAGCAATCAACCAAGGCCTCTTTCAACCCAATTCCACCAAGAACAAAGGCCCAACTCAAGGCTTGAAGATCATTTTGGAAAGTGTATAAATAGGATAGAATTCAAGTTATTGGGGGAGCTTTCCTTTTAGAATTTTCATAATAGTTTTTGGGAAGCTTTTGTTACTGAGTGAACTTGAATTTCTTTGTTTCCATTGCTTTTAATTTCATTTTACTTTTGTCTTGGATCTTGGATTGGAGAATTGAAGAAATTCTGTTTCAATCTCAATTTTGGATCTCTCTGTTTCTTTACTTTACTGTTAATTGAATTTCATTTCCTGTTACTTGATCTTCATCTCTTTTCTTTGCAATTTACAATTTCCTTGCTATTGTTCTTGTTGGATCTAGGAAGGCATTGAGATCTAGACTTGGTTTTCTAGTCTCTGGGCCCTGAGATCTCAATTTCCCATTTCAATTCTCTGTTTCTTACTTTTAATGTTCATTTACTTTACTGCTTTGTTTCCGGTTCAATCCCAATTCCCCTTCCCTCTTCTGTTTGATGCAATTTAGTTTTTCTTTGTTTAAATTCTGCAAATCCACATCCCAATTCCCTTTCCATTTCAAGCAATTTATATTCCTTGCACTTTAAGATTCCGCAATTTACATTTCTTGCACTTTAAGTTTCTGCCATTTAATTTCTTGTTCTTTAAGTTTCAGCAATTTACTTTCCCGCTCTCTTTAATTTCATGCAATTTACATTCTGCAATTCACAAATCACCCAACCAAATCTTGATTCGCTTGACTAAATCAACCACTAAACTAAAATTGCTCAATCCTTCAATCCCTGTGGGATCGACCTCACTCCCGTGAGTTTTTATTACTTGATACGACCTGGTGCACTTGCCGGTTAGTTTTGGGTGTTTTGGAAGAGATTCATTTCTCACCAAAATATCTCATCAACCATCATCTTCACTCTCAGTTTCGGTTTCAATTTCAGCATCAACTTCATCTTCACTAAAATCATTGGCCTTAGGCTTAATATTCAGCCACTTTTTCATTACAATGGAAGGCCAAAAGGCCTGCTACAACAAAATTAAAAACCATGAAATCTAATCGAATAATTAAGTGTCAAAGAATCATGTTAATTATCAATTTAATTACCTCTGAACATTTTTCTCTCTTTACCTTCATATGCATCTTCTCAGGTTAAACACTACTGCAACAACACAAAACACAAGCTTCTTAAATTAAATATATAGAAATAGAATCAATCATTGACATTCATTCGGTGCTATATGAATTGACATGTAACATAAATATATATATTTTTAAATATTAGAGGCACTATATCTGACATTGGATTAATGAGACAGAAGATTCGTACAAGGAGCAAAGTTAGAAAATACAACTATATATTGGCAATGAGTAATGCAATAGTCACATAAGAAAAAGAGAAAATGAGAAAAACAAACACACACAAGCAAAGGGTACAAAAAATAGAACAACAAATGAGATCCAAAAACACTAGAGATAATAAAGAATAAACTATATATAGAGCATTTCAAAAACACTAGAGATAACGAAGCCGGAATAGCTCCTCCTTCGACAATCACGTTCACTGATAAACCACTATTTTATGGTTTATATTGTGTTTAATTGTGTGGTTTTATCATGATCTTTACCTACTTATTCATACGATTAGCATGTATTTATATTTCCTTCCTAAATTTATTACATGATTGAAAACTTGCTTCCTAGAGACTTTTGATTATGTATTTTAATTCTCCTTTATTCCATTCGATGCCGTGATCTGTGTGTTAAGTGTTTCAGGCTTTATAGGGCATGAATAAGTTGGAGATTGGAAAGGAAGCTTGCAAAAATGGAAGGAACACAAGAAATTGAGGAGATGACCAGCGAGAAGTGACGCGGCCGCATGGATCACGCGACTGCGTGAAAGAGAGAAAATCGCATTGACGCGGCCGCATGGCTCACGCGACCGCACGGATGGAATAGCACAAGCGATGCGGAGGCATGGACGACACGCCCGCGTGGAGAAGCAAAACGCCGAATGACTCGGCCGCATGAATGATGCGATCGCGTGACGTGCGCGATCTGCATAATCTGCAGAATCGCTGGGGGCAATTTTGGGCCCTGTTTCGACCCAATTTTCGGCCAAGAAAAGCAGACTAGAGCCAGGGAGCATGCAGAGACCAACAACAACATTCATTCTAGATAGTTTTAGTTTTTCAGATCTAGTTTTCCTCTCCTATAGGTTTTTCTCTCTACACATTCATAGTTCTTAGGATTTTTAATTGCTTTTTGCATTGGGATATTGAGAAGAGTTGTTACCTCATCAAGACTTCGTCATTCTAGTTCGTTTTCTTTACTTGGCTTTACTCTTCCATGTCCTTTAATTTATTTCAATCTTACTATTGGATTATTTTAGAATTTATCAATACAAGAGTTATTTTTATTTTTAATTAATTCCTTTGAGTTTTATTTATCATGTCTTCCTTTAATTCCCTTTCCTATGTTTTGAATTCCACATTCACAATGAGCGAGTAGTTCCCTAACTTGATGGGGAGTTGATTGAAAGGAACCCTTGAGTTGGAGTGCTCAAGAAAGAAATTGTAATTGGGTTTATTATTGGTTTGCTCTCTAGTCACTAACGCCAGTCCTTCCAAGTAAGCGGATTGGGACTTGTGAATAGAAACAGCATTCCAACTTGTTTGACTTTCCCTTACCTAGTAAGGGATAACTAAACAGAACAACCCCAATTATCAATTAATCTTGAATGTACTGCAACAAGAATAGGGCTTCCAACTAATTTACTCCCAGTCAAGGCTTTTATTTAAATTACATTAATTCTCTGATTTAATTTCCTGTCATTCAACTCAAATCTTTTTTGAAAACCATCTGATTAATAAAATAGCACACTTTCCTGTAACTCGTTGGGAGACGACCTGGGATTTATACTCCCAGTATCTTAACTTTAATTTCTGTGGCATCCTTTTAAATTGATAAGCGGATTTCTAGTTAGTTGAGAACTATACTTGCAACGCATATCTTATAACAATTTTTAACTCGCCAATTTCTGCCACGTCAATTTTTTGCGCCGTTGCCCGGGAGTTGCAATAGGGTGCTAAAGTTATTGATTGGATTTTATTTATTTGCATTTTATTTTATTTTGCTACTATGAGCTGCTTGTTTTTTTCATTAGATGACGCGTTCACTTCCTGATCCAAGCTTGCCAGTATTCGATCCTGAGATTGAAAGAACTATTTCACGAATAAGGCAAGCTCGGTGTCGGTTAGTTCTCTCTGAGGGCGGATCTGAAAAGTCATTTGAGGAAGAAACCAGCCCCCGTTCTACTGATTCGGTTGATTTACGTATAGGTGACATGGCAGCACCTAGGAGAGCTACTATCCAGGAAGTTGGAGCCCCTGATTTTACAATGCAACCGTTTCAAGCGCATCATCCAGCGGTGGCTACAGACTTTGAAATAAGGACCGCACTACTCAATTTGATGCCCAAGTTTCATGGCTTACCTGCTCAAGAGCCTATCAAGCACCTGAGAGATTTTCAAGTAGCCTGTTCTACTGTCAGGCGTGATGGTGCAGATGAAACTTCGATTTTGCTGAAAGCCTTCCCGTTTTCTCTTGAGGGAAAGGCAAGAGAGTGGTACTACACTCAACCCGCTGTAACTGTATGCAACTGGGATACACTCAGAAGAGAATTTTTGGAAAAGTTCTTTCCAGCTGAAGTTACTGATAAACTGAGGAAGGATATTTCCATGATTGTTTAGGATGAATCTGAAACTCTCTAAGAGTACTGGGAGCGCTTCAATAATCTTCTGGAAGCTTGCCCCTACCATATGATTGACAAGATAGTGATACTCGGCTACGTCACACAGGGCATGAGGCCCCAAGATAAGACCACATTGGAAAGTGCTAGCAATGGGTCTATGAAAAAGTACAAGACCACTGATGAGGCATGGCAATTGATCAGCGACTTAGCTGAATCTACTAGGAATCACAGGCAGAAACAAAGCCGTGCAAAAGCTGTTTCAGAAGTATCCTCTAGCAGAGAGACTGCTGTTTTAACTCAGAGTATCTGTGAAGTGACCAACTTACTGAAGCAGATGCAATTGAACCAACAACAAGTTCAGCAAGCTCAACCTTCTCCACCACAGCAAAACTAACAGTTAGTCCCACAGAGAGTTTGTGGAATCTGTACTGATTATAGCCACTATACTGATGAATGTCCGCAGCTCCAGCAGGAAGACAACACCGTGGCAGCCACTCATAATTTCTATGACCGCCCCAACCAAGGGTACAATCAAAGTGGCAATTACAACCATGGATGGCAGGACAATTCTAACCAGAATTGGAGGGACAACAACAACAGAAGAGGCAGAGATAATCAGGGAAATCAGAGGTGGAATAACAACAACAGGCAGTAGAACCAGTACCAGCCTTACAGAGCACCTCACCTGAGGCAATCCCAAGGACCACAGAATACCCAACAGCAGACCTCTCAAATTACCTATCCTTCTTCTTCTACGAATGATGACTTACTACAATCTATTGATCGGAGACAGCAGACCATAGAAAATAACATTAATGCCACTCTAAATGGTCTGAACGCTACTTTGCAAGCTCTTGTCTCCCAGATTGAATCAATGAATAACTCCAATAACCAACCTTTGAGCTCCAGTGGAATTCTCTCTTAACCATTACCCAATCCCAAGGGTGGTATTAATGCCATCACCCTAAGGTCCGGAACCATACTGCAGGAGAGGACTCAGGAGGAGCCAAGCCCACCAGAACATGCCTCAGCTGAAGAGGTAGTGGAAATAGAAGATGTTGAAGAGGAAGAAGACATACAGGACATAGCTGAAAAAGAAGAAGCTCAACCACAGGAGGAAGCATCAAAAGGCGCAGACACTGTAGAAGACACCACTCCTATTCCATTTCTACAACTTGCAAGGAAGCCCAGGAAGCAGCTGAAACCTGATCCAAAAATGGTAGAGATATTTCAAAAAGGTTGAGGTAACTGCTCCTCTATTTGATGTTATTCAACAAGTACCTAAGTATGCAAAGTTTCTAAAAGATTTATGTATACATAAGGACAAAATTAATGAATTAAAAACTATTCCTTTAGGAAGTTCCATATCTGCTTTAATGGGTGGTTTACCTGAAAAGTGTAGTGACCCAGGTCCTTGTATAGTTAATTGTACTATTGGTGGTATAGTATTTTCTGATTGCATGTGTGATTTATGAGGATGTGTGAGTATAATGCCTTTGTTTATATATGATATTTTGAGGCTTCCCCCCTTAAAAAGGTCGGCAGCTCGTTTTGTGTTAGCAGATAAAAGCATTATTACAGTGGTTGGAGTTGCTGAAGATGTATTAGTGGGCATTAAGGGACTCACGTTCCCCACTGATTTTTATATCCTGGAAATGCCCCAAAATGACTCAGAGAAGCCATCATCAATCCTACTCGGAAGGTCATTCCTGAAGACCTCAAAGTTTAAATTAGATGCTTTTTCAGGAACATACTCTTTTGAAATAGATGGCAGAGTAGTAATCTTCAATCTGAATGGAGTTATGAAGCATCCTCCGGAGGATCACTCTATCCTCCAGTGTAACATTATAGATGAGATTGTGGCTGAAGTTCACCAGGAGGAATTTGAAGAGAAGTACATAGGACAAGGTCCAAGTGTGGGGACATTCTCAGAGGACAATGACAGTGCTCTACCACTGTTACCAGCTCCAGACAACCCAGAGCCTGACCATGATCAGAAGTTAGAGCTAAAACCCCTTCCTCCACACCTCAAATATGCTTACCTTGAAGACAAGTAGAAGTTTCCAGTTATCATTGCAAGGGAGCTCACTTCTCAGCAAGAAGAATAGTTACTTGGTGTGCTGAGGAGGCACAAAAAGGCAATTGGTTGGAGTTTGGCAGACATAGTAGGCATCAACCCTCAAGTCTGTGAGCATAGAATATTTTTAGAAGAGGGAGCAAGACCTGTCCGTCAACCCCAGAGAAGACTGAACCCCACTATCTTAGAGGTTGTCAAAAAGGAAGTGACCAGACTACTAGAAGCAGATATCATCTATCCCATCTCAGACAGTGAATGGGTAAGCCTAGTACAAGTGGTGCCAAAGAAGTCTGGAGTCACTGCAGTGAAGAATGAGCATGGAGAGCTCCTGACAACCAGAGTTCAGAACGCCTGGAGGGTCTGCATTGACTACAGACGCCTCAACCAAGCAACTCGCAAGGATCACTATCCTCTTCCATTCATTGATCAAATGCTGGATCGCCTGTCAGGTAAATCGCATTATTGTTTTTTAGATGGTTACGCAGGTTATTTCCAGATCCATATAGCCCATGAGGATCAGGAAAAGACCACTTTTACGTGTCCTTTTGGGACTTATGCTTACAAGAGAATGCCCTTTGGCTTGTGCAATGCACCAACTACTTTCCAAAGGTGTATGATGAGTCTTTTCTCTGATCTTATTGAGGACTGTATGGAGGTTTTTATGGATGATTTTAGTGTATACGGTGATTCCTTTAGCCTTTGCTTAGATAGATTATCTCGAGTATTAGATAGATGTGTCAGTACAAACCTTGTATTAAATTTTGAGAAATGTCACTTTATGGTAAAACAAGGTATTGTACTAGGACATGTTGTGTCTAATACTGGCATTTCTGTAGATCCAGCAAAGGTGGATGTTATTTCTAGTTTGCCTTACCCCTCTTCTGTGAGGGAAGTCCGTTCCTTCCTTGGCCATGCAGGTTTTTACAGGAGATTCATTAAGGACTTCAGTTAGGTAGCACTTCCCTTATCTAGGCTACTGTAGAAAGATATTATGTTCGAGTTCAGCGAAAATTGCAAACAAGCGTTCGATAAGCTGAAGACTGCCCTGACTCAAGCTCCAATTGTGAGAGGACCAGACTGGAGCCAACAATTTGAAATAATGTGTGATGCTTCCAACCATGCCGTAGGAGCAGCACTGGCTCAGCGTGAAGGTAAGGATCCTTTTGTTATTGCTTATGCATCTAAAACTTTAGATGCCGCTCAGTCGAATTACACTACTACTGAGAAAGAGCTTCTTGCTATTGTTTTTGCTCTAGATAAATTCCGAGCCTATTTACTTGGTACTAAAGTAGTAGTGTATTCAGACCACGCAGCTCTAAAGTATTTATTAGCTAAAAAGGAGTCCAAACCAAGGCTTATACGTTAGATACTGCTATTACAAGAATTTGATTTGGAAATTAGGGACAGGAGTTGTAACCAGAATTTAGTGGCAGACCACTTGAGTCGCCTTGAACATATTACAGGTGACTCCACTCCTATAGCTAATAATTTTCCATTTGATAACCTGCAAGCAGTATCTGAGATAGTCCCTTGGTATGCACCTGTAGCTAATTATCTAGTTAGCCGCATCTTTCCTCCAAACTTTTCTAATCATCAAAGAGACAAGCTGAAAAGCGAGTCTAAATTTTATATATGAGATGACCCATATTTATGGAGATGTGGCGCTGACCAGGTAATTAGACGGTATGTGCCTCAATCAGAATTCCAGTCCATCTTAGAGGCCTGTCACTCATCTGAGAGTGGAGGATATTTTGGCCCTCAAAGAACTGCTAGAAAAATCTTAGATTGTGGATTCTGGTGGCCTACTCTTTTTAGACTGTGGATTCCCATGCCAGAAATTTGGTAATATATCCAGGAGGGATGAGATGCCTCAACAAATTATGCTTTTCTGTGAAATTTTTTATGTTTGGGGCATTGACTTCATGGGTCCATTTCCAAATTCTAATAGTTATTTTTATATATTGTTAGCTGTAGATTACGTTTCCAAATGGGTGGAAGCAATTCCTACCCGCACTGATGATGCTAACACTGTTGTTTCCTTTGTGAGAAACCGCATTATTTGTCGCTTTGGATCACCACGAGCAATCGTGAGCGATCAAGGCACCCATTTTTGTAACAGGAGACTAATAGGATTAATGAAGAAGCATGGGATAATTCATAAGGTTGCAATAGCATACCACCTTCAGACTAATGGGCAAGCCGAGGTGTCAAACAGAAAAATAAAGCATATCTTGCAGAAGATAGTCAAATCTCATAGAAGAGACTGGAGCACCAGGCTACAAGATGCACTTTGGGCGTACAGAACCGCATACAAAACACCCATTGGGATGAGTCCTTTCCGCTTAGTTTATGGAAAAGCTTGTCATCTCCCTGTTGAAGTAGAGCACAAAGTCTTTTGGGCAGTAAAGGAGTGCAACATGGGAATTGAGGAAGCCGGAGCTGAAAGGAAATTGCAACTGCAAGAATTGGAAAGCCTTTGCCTGGAAGCTTATGAGAACTCAAGACTATACAAGGAGAAGATGAAGGCTGTACATGATCAGCACATCAGGAGGAAAGAGTTCCAACCTGGGGATTTGGTCCTCCTTTACAAATCTCGACTGAGGCTTATGCCGGGCAAGTTGAGATCAAGATGGGAAGGTCCATACAGAGTAGAGAAGGCCGAACCGTACGGAGTTTATCACCTAAGCCATCCTTCAAGCTCTGAACTTATCAAAGTTAATGGACATCATTTAAAGCTGTACCATTGCGAGCAGCTGAAGAAAAACAAGGAGCTCGAGATCTTCCTCTTGGAAGATCCCCACATAGCCGAAGATTGAGCTAGTGGAGCGTCCAACTTACGGACGTTAAAGTAAAGTGCCAGGTGGGAGACAACCCACCATGGTATGATCGTTTTCTTCTTTATTTTTAACTTTTCTATTCAATAACTCTTCAATTTATTAGTACATTTCGTGCATCTGCATTTACATACCTTTATAAAAAAAAGTTACGCGACGCGACCGCATCATTGACGCGTCCGCATCGCAAGGAGATGGGAGAAAATAATAAACGAACAGAGAGTCACACAGGAGCATGGTTGGAGGCGTGCCAATGGCACAAATCGCCTCACGCGACTGCGTCACTGACGCGTCCGCGTCGAGTGGGAATACTGGCCTCCCACGCGACCGCGTGACCTGGATTTTGACGTAACAAAGGTTCACAACAGAAAGTTGTGCTAGAGTGGTACTGGATTGGTGATGAATGCATAGTCTTTTCCATGCGGCTGCGTGACCGACGCGACCGCGTTACCTCACAATAATTGACCACTCACGCGATCGCATGCCCCACGCGATCACGTCACCCAAAATTTGGCACTAATATGATTTTGAACAGAGAGTTGTGGTATCTTCTTTTCTTTTCGTTTTACCTTCACTATTCATATTTCTTTTTCCTTTCTTTTTCCTTTTTATTTGGTGTTATAAATTTATGTTAGTCATTATATGCTTGTGGATTGTTATAAATTTGTTTGACAATTATATATTACTTTTTTCAAGGGATGCTTGCATGTTCAAATTCATGCTTTCAATAACTTAACTATCATGCATGCTATGTGTCTGTGAAAAGGCCCATATGGCATTAAGCATTTTTTCTACTTTATTCTACTTTTCAATGCTTTCTTTTCACAAAACCCTTTTTCTATTTTATTAATTTAATATAATTGTTATTAGAAACAAATTGTTAGTTTGAAAGACTTGGTAATCTAACTTGAACATTGAATGCTTGATCTATGCTACTCATGCCTTTGCCTGCATACCAATAAATCCCTTGCATTTAATTGTCCCCACATGCACTTGCTATATTTCCATTGATGAACTTTTCATATGTAGTCATGACCATGTGTTAACGTCATTCTTCTTTATTGTGCATTGATTACCACCTTCCCCGCTCTCTTCCTTGCTCTACCCCTTTAAATTTAATTTACTTTCTCTTTCTTTTTTCAGAATGGCCACCAAGAAAGGAAAGGAGAAAGCTACTCCCAAACAACCAGCAAGAAGAGGAACAAAAAGAGCATTAGTGGCAGAACCCTCTTCAACTGCGGTTAATCCCTCAACAAAGAAAATTAAGAGGATTATAAAAGTTGATGATAAAGAAAGAGCCTTCCTAGCAAAGGACACTGCGCGATTCCCCAATCGCTACTGTGAGCAGATGTTCCCCATCCTGGCAGAAAGGAGTTACAACAACGAATACCTTCTTCTCCTCCCAAACCACATTGCTACATTTGTTGAGCCGCAGATTGCACGAAGACAATGGGATTTCCTACAGAGACAGCCAAGGCAGGTCAATCTTTCTTGGGTAGTCGAGTTCTACTCCAACTTCCACCTACCAACCCTGCAGTCTGTCTACGTCCGCCAGAAGCAAGTCCCCATTACAGAAGAGGTCATTCAAAAAGCTCTAGGTCTTCCCCCTGTTCCAGAAGGATTAGATGCCTTTCAAGAAGCCGCACTCAAGCACCAGATGTACCACTTTGACTGGGACGCCGTTCTCAGAGTTATCGCACTACCTGGCAGCCGTTGGATCTACGGATACCATCGCACCTGCCCTAAGGGAATATTGGCTTCAGCACTTACCATGGAGGCTCACGTATGGGCACAGATCATGTCCCATTATGTCTTTCCGAGCACTCACGAATCATCCTTCACTGCGGACATGGCCGTTCTTCTATGGTGCATCCTTATAGACCAACCTCTGAATCTAGCTAGACATATCCGGAATGCCATGGGACACGTACAAATCATGGGCAACTTACCTTTCCCCGCCCTGGTCTCAGATCTTGTCTCAGTAGCCGGAGTCTCCTACAGAGCTGGGGACACCAAAGCCATACTTCCACGGGATGATCAATACGTCCCTAATGGGAAATATATCAGACCTCCAGCTGCCACTATCAGCCAGCCTACTGAACCAGTTGAAGATATTCCTTCTTCAACACCACAAGCACCTACTACAGACCAACTGCTCCAGCAGATACTTGCAAGGTTGGATCGGCAGGAATAGAAAGCTAAGATGAGAGAGCGCCGTAACAAGCGCCGATTCACATACCTCAAGGAGCTGATTTTGGGAAAATTCAAGGACTCAGACACCCCGGACTCCACTTCCTTTACCAGCACAGGGAGCCATGATGGTCTCGACTGTCGAGATACTGCTACCAGCCCACCTTTGTTCTTGACAGATGGCACCGAGGACAGTGCAAAGCCTTAAGTGTGGGGAGGTCGGTCAGTACCTGACTTCCGAAGGTAATTTCTCTTCCCTAACACCAATAAATTAGGATACTTGGTTTGTTTTTCTTTTGTAGAATAGGATAAATTGCATAGTAATAGATTAGTTGCATGCATGTTCTGCTTGATTAAAAAGACAATAAGTTTCTTCTAAGACCCTATCTTAGGAACAAAATTTCACTAATTTTAATTAAAACTTTTATATTAAATTTGCTGGAAGTTGTATTTGGAACATGATTTTTGAGCTAGAGAACACACAACCAGAATTGAGCCTTTATGAATGGTTACATTATTTAACCATAATTATTTTATTCTTGTGTGTTTACTTCTCTATGATTGTAATCTATATTTTGTTTCATCCTATATGTCCAATGTTTATTATATTTATATGTTTGCATATAATTGAGGCCATTATTTGTTTAGCCCACTTATCCAAATTAAGCCTACCCTCTCAATTACCTTTGTTAGCCACTTTGAGCCTTTAAATCCCATTTGTTCTATATTTTACCACATTACTAGCCTTAAGCGGAAAAACAATTATATATCCCAAATTGAATCTTTGGTTAGCTTTAGATAGAATTGTGTGAGTCAATCAAGTATAGGAAATTGTGGGAACAAAAGATAATAAGGGAATGTGTCATGATAATATAATGGGAATTTGGGTACCTACTCATGTGAAACTATAAGAATTAAAAATCTATGTGCATTGATAAGCTATGTTATTTTTATGTTTTTATGTTTATGAAAAAAAAATCCAAAAATATTCAATAATTAAATAAGGGGACAAAATTACCCCAATGCTAAGTTAAGAATTCAAAGATCAATGCATGTATGATAAAATTAAAATAAAAAGTTGAAACATGAGTATGGAATGTGAAAGAGATTTCTGGGTAGCTAGGTATGAATTCTAAAGTTATATAGAATATATATAGGTTATGTTAAAGCTTGGGTTAATTAAAGATTCAAGTTATAAGCTTACTTAGCCATATATGTATCCTTACCCTTACCTTGGCCCCATTACAACCTTGAAAAGACCTCATGACGTTTGCATTGGTATATTAAATGTTGTTGACTGGTCAGGAGAAGAACAAAAATTAGAAAGCATGATTAGAGAAGGATAGAGTGATGACCCTATACACTAGAGAGACTAGAGTGTACATACATCATCAGTGAGGGTTCCATGCTTGAATTTCTATGTTCTCTGCTTTCATGAGCTATCTTCTTGAATTTTTATCTGTTCTTACTGTATAAGAATTGAGTTAGTGGAATTTGGTTTGTAATTGTTTTGAAGAGCTTATTTACTTTTGATCAAGTAGACAAGAATCATATAGTTGCATTCACATATATAGGTTGTATTGCATTGCATGAGTTCTACATGTTCCTACTCATTCATATTATCTCCTTCAACTAAGCATGAGGACATGCTAATGTTTAAGTGTGGGGAGGTTGATAAACCACTATTTTATGGTTTATATTGTGTTTAATTGTGTGGTTTTATCATGATCTTTACCCACTTATTCATATGATTAGCATGCATTTATATTTCCTTCCTAAATTTATTACATGATTGAAAACTTGCTTCCTAGAGACTTTTGATTATGTATTTTAATTCTCCTTTATTCCATTTGATGCCGTGATCTATGTGTTAAGTGTTTCAAACTTTATAGGGCATGAATGAGTTGGAGATTGGAAAAGAAGCTTGCAAAAATGGAAGGAACACAAGAAATTGAGGAGATGACCAGCGAGAAGTGACGCGGCCGCATGGATCACGCAATCGCGCGAAAGAGAGAAAATCGCATTGACGCGGCCGCATGGCTCACGCGACCGCGCGGATGGAATAGCACAAGCGACGCAGAGGCGTGGACGACGCGCCCGCATGGAGAAGCAAAGCGCCGAATGACGCGTCCGCATGAATGACGCGATCGCGTGACGTGCGCGATCTGCATAATCTGCAGAATCGCTGGGGGCAATTTTGGGCCCTGTTTCGACCTAGTTTTCGGCCCAGAAAAGCAGACTAGAGCCAGGAAACATGCAGAGACCAACAACAACATTCATTCTAGATAGTTTTAGTTTTTCAGATCTAGTTTTCCTCTCCTATAGGTTTTTCTCTCTACACATTCATAGTTCTTAGGATTTTTAATTGCTTTTTGCATTGGGATATTGAGAAGAGTTGTTACCTCATCAAGACTTCGTCATTCTAGTTCGTTTTCTTTACTTGGCTTTACTCTTCCATGTCCTTTAATTTATTTCAATCTTACTGTTGGATTATTTTAGAATTTATCAATACAAGAGTTATTTTTATTTTTAATTAATTCCTTCTAGTTTTATTTATCATGTCTTCCTTTAATTTCCTTTCTTATGTTATGAATTCCACATTCACAATGAGCGAGTAGTTCCCTAACTTAATGGGGAGTTGATTGAAAGGAACCCTTGAGTTGGAGTGCTCAAGGGAGAAATTGTAATTGGGTTTATTATTGGTTTGCTCTCTAGTCACTAACGCCAGTCCTTCCAAGTAAGCGGATTGGGACTTGTGAATAGAAACAACATTCCAACTTGTTTGACTTTTCCTTACCTAGTAAGGGATAACTAAACAGAACAACCCCAATTATCAATTAATCTTGAATGTACTGCAACAAGAATAGGGCTTCCAACTAATCTACTCCCAGTCAAGGCTTTTATTTAAATTACATTAATTCTCTGATTTAATTTCCTGTCATTCAACTCAAATTTTTTTTGAAAACCATCTGATTAATAAAATAGCACACTTTCCTGCAACTCGTTGGGAGACGACCTGGGATTCATACTCCCAGTATTTTAACTTTAATTTCTGTGACATCCTTTTAAATTGATAAGCGGATTTCTGGTTGGTTGAGAACCATACTTGCAACGCATATCTTATAACAATTCTTAAGTCGCCAATATTTGCCACGTCATTCACCACTTCCTCTGCAAGACATAACCACTGAAGGATTTACACCTAGATACATACACGACCGAATTTGCCAAAAATCGAAATAAGGGAGCAACACGCTAGGAGATCGAGGAAGAGGAACGGAGGATTTACCATTTTTGGCAAGATAAGCGAGTGCGTGAGTGGCGCACTTGGTGGCGGCTCGATCTGACTCCTTCCATGAGAAAGTGGAGTCGAGGATGGAAACCTGCTCCTGGTCCTCGGCAAAGATGGTGTCACGGGCATCGCCGGTTACTCTCCCTCTGATCTCAAATGCTACGACGAGCTTGATGGTGACAATGGCAAAGAGATGAATACGCGGGGGCGAGTAGATCTAGGATTTCATTCTTCCTGTTCTTCCTCTTCGAATTTTGTTAGATAAGTTCTTGTTTAGAGTTAAATTTGTTTGGGTTTAATCCAGAGTAGGTTAGCAACTGGCTATTGGTTTAAAAAATTGGTCTTAGAAATTTAAACTAGCTTTAATACATGGGAGTTTTAAATTTTATCATAAATAAAATATATTATGGAGATTTTCTAAAACTTCCACAAAAAAATCCCTATAAACAAGCAGAAATCTTGTAGTGTATAGGGACTTAATTGTATTTTTAAATTATTAGGGATTTAAATGTTCGCAAAATAAAAAATCAAGGATATTGGTGCATGATGGAAGTTAGACCAATTAAGAGATTGTAATGTAAGAACAGCGTTGCGAGTATAGCCCTTAACCAGCTAAAATCCACCTCACCAATTTAGAAAGGTGTCACAAAAATTTAGAATAAAAATACTGGGAGTATGAGTCCCAGGTCACCTCCCAACGAGTTGCAAGGAAGGATGCTAATTTATTAATTAGGAGTTTCCAAGAGAGTTTGAGAGTTGAATAACGAGCAATTAAATAATTGTAAATTAAAGCAATAAAAACTAAGAATGATTATTAATATTCTAGATAAAAAGCCTTGACTGGGGGAATGATTAATTGGAAGTTCTATCCTTGTTGGGATCTCTTAAGTGTAGTATTAAAAAGGTTGTTGTTTTCACTTAGTTAACCCTTACTAAATAAAGGAAAGTCAAGTGATTGAGCTAACTCTTATCCGCAAATCCTAGTCCTCTCCCTTGGGAAGGTCTAGCGTTAGTAAATACAGAATTAGCCAACAACTTCCAGTTTAATCAGCACTTAAGCCTTCCAACTCAAGTGTCTCCTTTTAATCAACCCCCATGTCAAGTACGGAATCTACTCCCTTGACATGAATATAGCGCTCATAAAAATATAAGAAGAAGACATGATAAAATAGGAATTCAAAATTAATTAAAAATAAAAGTAATCCATTGCATCAACAATCCATGAAAATAATCTAATTACCGCTCTAAACAAGAATTAAGAATATGGAATAAATAAAAGAGCAAGTAAGGAAACAAACTAGAATAGTGTCTTCAACGGAGGTAATGACTCTTCAATATCCAAAAGCAAAAGCAATGAATTAATAAACTATGAATGTAAAGAAAACCTAAAAACTATCATAATGAGAATGTGTCAATGTGTGTCTGTGTGTGTGTTGAGTCTCTGCTTGTTTCCTGGCTTTATTCTGTGTTTCTGGGCCGAAAACTGGGTCAAAACGCGGCCCAAAATCGTCCCCAGTATTTTCTGTTAATTTTGCAGATCGCGCAAGTCACGCGTAGGCGTCAGTCACGCATGCGCGTCATTTGGCGTTTTCCCTTATCACGCGTATGCGTCGTCCACGCGTACGCGTCAGGAACGCGCACGCATCGCTGTAATTTTCTCCTTTCCGGGCGCTCGCGTGAGCCATGCACGCGCGTTGGTGGTCGCTGGTCATCTCCTTAGTTTCTTGTGTTCCTTCCAATTTGCAAGCTTCCTCTCCATTCTCTAAGCCACTCCTGCCCTATAAAGCCTGAAACATTTAACACACGGATCATGGCATCGAATGGTATAAAGGAGGATTAAAATACACAAATTAAAGATCTCTAGGAAGCAGGTTTTCAACCATAGAACAAAACTAGGAAGGGATTATAAAATCATGCAATTAGTATGAATAAGTGGGTGAAGACTTGATGAAACCACTCAATTAAACACAAGATAAACCATAAAATAGTGGTTTATCAACCTCCCCATACTTAAACATTAGCATGTGCTCATGCTTAGCTTAAGGAGATAAAATAAATGAGTAGAAAAAAGTAAGACTCATGCAATGCAATGCAATGCAACCTATGAATGTGACTATATGATAAAATGATTTTTGCCTACTTAGTTAAAAATAAATAAGTTCTTCAAGACAAAAAAATAAATCAAATTCCACTAATTCAAATTATACAGTAAAAACAAGTAAACTTGTAGGAAGACAGCTCATGAAAGCAGGGAATCATAGAATTATGCATTGAACCCTCGCTGATGGTGTATATACACTCTAGTTACTCTAGTGTATCGGGTAATTCACTCTACTCTTCTCTAAGCATGCTTCCTAAACCTTGTTCTTCACCTAACCAATCAACAAGTATTTAGTATACCAATGCAAACATCATGAGGTCTTTTCAAGGTTGTAATGGGGCCAAGGTAAAGGTGAGGGTATATATATGGCTAAGTGAGCTATAAATTGAATCCTTGATTAACCTAAGCTCTTACCTATACATACTCTATATTCTTCTTAAATCATGCCTAGCTACCCAAAATTTTTCCACCTTTGTATTACATACTCATGCATCAACTTTTCTCTTTAGCTTGTATCACATATGCATTGATTTTTATTGAACTTAACTTTGGGGTAATTTTGTCCCCTTATTTATTTATCTAATTACTTATTTATTTGAATATTTTTGGGATTTTTTTTTGAAAAATAAACATAGCTTATCAATGCACATGGATTTATAATTTTTCTAGTTTCACATGAGTAGGTACCCAAATTCCCAATTAATTTATTAATGTAAAAACATAACACATTCCCTTGTTAACCCATGTTTCCACTGTTTCCCACTCTTAATTGACACACAATCTCTATCTTAAGCTAACCAAAGATTTGGGGTATTACTTGTTTTTCCGCTTAAGGCTAGTGATGTGGTAAAATATAGAACAAAGGGGATTTAAAAAAGGCTCAAAGTGGCTAACAAAGGTAAATGGAAGGGTAGGCTATTTGGGATAAGTGAGTTAATAAAATAATGGCCTCAATCATATGCATGCATATAACACATTAAACATTTGACATATAGGATGGAACATGCATACAAATAACCTATTACTATGCAATTTATCATATCCTAAACAAAAGAAAAATTAAATAAATATCCTATTCTATTGGTATTAAGAAAGAGAAATTACCTCCGGAAGTCAGGTACTGACCAACCTCCCCACACTTAAAGCTTGGCACCGTCCTTGGTGCCATCAGTCAGGAACAAAGGGGGGCTGGTAGCAGCATCTCCACAATCGGGACCGTCATGGCTCCCTGTGCTGATAAATGAAGTGGAGTCCGGGGTGTCTGGTTCTTCTTCAGGTGGGTGGTTACCAACAAGCAGCTCCTTGAGGTATGTAAATCGGCGCTTGTTACGGCGCTCCCTTTGCTTTCCTTTCTGGTCAAGCAGGTCTAGCTTCTCAAGTATCTGATGGAGTAGTTGGTTTATTGAAGGTGCTTGTGATATGGAAGCAGAAGGAATATCTTCGGCCGGTTCTGCAGGCCGGCTAGCAGTGGCTGCTGGAGGTCTGATATATTTCCCGTTAGGGACTATCTGATCATCCTGTGGGATTATGGCCTTGGTGTCCCAAGCTCTGTAGGATACTCCGGTTGCTGAGACTAGATATGAAACCAAGGCGGGAAAAGGTAGGTTGCCCGCAATCTGTACGTGTCCCATAGCATGCCGAATGTGTCTTGGTAAATTGAGGTGCTGGTCTGTAAGGATACACCAGAGTAGAACAGCCATGTCTGCAGTGAAGGAGGACTCATGAGTGCTCGGAAAGACGTAATGGGACATAATCTGTGCCCATACTCGAGCTTCCAAGGTGAGTGCTGAAGCCAATATGCTCTTAGGTCGAGATCGATGGTATCCATAGATCCATCTGGTGCTAGGTTGTGCTATAACTGTGAGAACGGCGTCCCAGTCAAATTGATATGTCTGGTGCTTGAATGAGGCTTTTCGGAATGCATCCAATCCTTCTAGTGCAGGGGAAAGATCTAGAGCTCTTTAAATAGCATCTTTAGTTATGGGAACTTGCTTCTGACGGACATAGACAGACGGCATGGTTGGCATGTGAAAATTGGAGTAGAATTCAACTACCCATGAGAGGTTAACCTGCCATGGCTGTCTCTGTAGGAATCCCCATTATCTTCGCTCAATGCGGGGATCAACAAATTCAATAATATGGGTCGGAAGAATGAGAAGGTGCTCATTGTTATAATTCCTCTAGGCCAGGATGGGGAACATCTGCTCACAGTAGCGGTTAGTGAACCGCGCAGTGTCCTTTGCTGGAAAAACTTTCTCTTTTTCATGGACCTTGATGATCCTCTTGATTCGCTTTGTTGAGGGCTTTACTACTGTTGAAGATGGCTCTGCCACTAGTGCTCTTTTTGTTCCTTTCCTTGCTGGTTGTTTGGAAGTAGCTTTCTCTTTACCCTTCTTGGTGGCCATCCTGAAAAGGGAAAAAGTAAGTACATGGAAAGGTAAGGGTTCGAGCAAGGAAGAGGATGGTATAGGTGATAATCAATGCACGGTAAAGAAGGATGTCGTTAACACATGGTCATGACTGCATGTGAAAAGTTCATCAATGGAAATATAGCAAGCATGTGATGGCAAGTAGATGCAAGATGTTTATTGGCATACCGGCAAAGGCATGAGTAGCATAGATCAAGCATTAATTGCCTAATTTGATTATCAACTCTTTCAAACTAACAATCTGTTTGTATTGACAATTATATTTAATCAATAAAATATAAAAGGGATTTTGTGAAAAATAACAGGCATTTAGAGTAGTAGAATAGAATAATTTAAAATAATGTGGAATGCCATACGGGTTTTTCACAAACACATAGCATGTATGATAAAGATGTTATGGAAAGTATTAAATTGAACATGCAAACAACCCTTTAAGAACTAATATTCATTGTCAAACAATTCCTTAATAGACTCAAGCAAAATATAGATGAAAACAATCATCCAATTAAATTTCTAACACCAATTAAAGGAATAAAAAGAAAAAGAAAGAAAAAGAAAATATAGATAATGAAAGTTAAAAAAAAAAAAGAAGAAAAAGAACATAAATAAAAATAATGGAAAAGTGAAAAGTGAAGAAAGAAAGAAAAGAACCTTGATAATGGATGTGAAAAATAAGGGGGAAAGGTAAAAAAATAAGCATGAATAAAGAAGGGAGAAGGGAGAAGAAAGAAAAAAGAAGGGAAAAGAAAAG
Source organism: Arachis ipaensis (assembly GCF_059453495.1). Classification (NCBI taxonomy): domain Eukaryota; kingdom Viridiplantae; phylum Streptophyta; class Magnoliopsida; order Fabales; family Fabaceae; genus Arachis; species Arachis ipaensis. The sequence continues at coordinate 102,095,128 of NC_142440.1, forward strand.
ATTTGGATTTGGGAAACAAAAGATAAGATATCTGGCGCTGATCTGGATAAGTTGTGCGTCGCATGTGACACGGACGCGTGGGGCATGCGTTCGCGTGGTTTGTGATAATTTCAGGTGACGTGGACGCGTGACCTGATTTGTGCTATTGGCGCGAGTGCAGCCTCGCGTATGCACAACTCTCTGTTTTATACGCACATTGCTAAAATTTTGGGTGACGCGTGCGCGTGGGTGACGCGCACGCGTGAATGGCCATATTCTGAAAAACGATGCAGCCGCGTGGGACACGCGTTCGCGTGGTAGGGCTTGTGCTTCCAGCACCATTCCAACCCCAATCCATCATAACTCTCTGCCATATACCCATTTACGTCGAGTTCGCAGGGTCACGTGTACGCGTGGGTGACGCGCTCGCGTGGAAGGCTATTTTGCAATTTGACGTGGACGGGTCAGGGATGCGTACGCGTAGGCGTGTTTTGTGCCTTAGGCACGCCTTCAGCCACGCTCCCGTGCAACTCTCTGCTTCTTTTCTTCTTGTTGCGAAAGCACCTATGACGCGGACGCGTCAGCGATGCTTGCGCGTCGCGTGCCCCTTTTTTTTATATATATGCAGAATGCAAATGCAGGTTATATGCAGCTATATGCAGAGATTATGAGAAGAGTCATTAACAAAAACAAAATAGAATAAAGTAAAATAAAACTAAGACTAAAACAGAACAATCATACCATGGTGGGTGTTCTCCCACCTAGCACTTTGCTTTTACATCCTTAAGTTGGAAGGTCTTCAGGCTCATTCTGCTTCTGTTGGTGGGTCTTCCAAGAGGAAAACCTCTAGCTCTTTGTGATCCTTCATCTTTTCACCATGATAAAGCTTTAGGCGATGTCCATTGACCTTAATGAATTTGGAGCTAGAAGGATGACACAGGTGAAAAACTCCGTATGGCTCTGCCTTTTCTATTCTATAGGGACCTTCCCATCTTGATCTTAGTTTGCCTGGCATAAGCCTCAGTCTGGAGTTATAAAGAAGAACTAACTCCCCTGGTCTAAACTCTATCCTTTTTATGTGCTTGTCATGGACAACCTTCATCTTCTCTTTGTATCGTCTGGAGTTGTCATATGCTTCTAGTGAAGATTCTCCAATTCTGCTAGTTGCAGCTTTCTTTCAGCACCAGCTTTGTCAAAATTCATATTGCATTCCCTTACAGCCTAGAAAGCCTTGTGTTCCAACTCTACTGGAAGGTGCCAAGCCTTTCCGTATACCAAGCGGAAGGGGCTCATCCCAATGGGTGTCTTATATGCTGTTCTATATGCCCAGAGTGCATCTTGTAGCTTGGCACTCCAATCTTTCCTATGAGGCTTTACTATCTTCTCTAGAATGTGTTTGGTTTCTCTGTTAGACACTTCTGCTTGTCCATTGGTCTGGGGATGATAAGCTGTTGCTACTTTGTGAACGATCCCATGCTTCTTTAGTAATCCTGTTAGTCTCCTGTTACAGAAGTGAGTGCCTTGATCGCTCAAGATTGCTCGTGGTGATCCAAAGCGACAGATAATATGGTTTCTAACAAAGGAAACAATAGTGTTAGCATCATCAGTATGGGTAGGAATTGCTTCCACCCATTTAGAAACATAATCTACGGCTAACAGTATATAAAGGTAACCATTAGAGTTTGGAAATGGACCCATGAAGTCAATGTCCCAAACATCAAAAATTTCACAGAAAAGCATAATCTGTTGAGGCATCTCATCCCTTTTAGATATATTACCAAATCTTTGGCATGGGGAACAAGATTTATGAAATTCAGCAGCATCTTTAAAAAGAGTAGGCCACCAGAATCCACAGTCTAAGATTTTTCTAGCTGTTCTTTGAGGGCCAAAATGTCCTCCACTTTCAGAAGAGTGGCAGGCCTCTAAAATAGACTGGAATTCTGTTTGAGGCACACAACTTCTAATTACCTGGTCAGCACCACACCTCCATAGAGATGGGTCATCCCATATATAATATTTAGACTCGCTTTTCAGCTTGTCCCTTTGATGCTTAGTAAAATTGGGAAGGAAATTATGGCTAACTAGATAATTAGCTACAGGTGCATACCAAAGAACTACTTCAGATACTGCATGCAAGCTATCAAATGGAAAAGCATCATTTATAGGAGTGGAGTCATCCTTAATGTGCTCAAGGCGACTCAAGTGGTCTGCCACTAAATTCTAGTTACCACTCCTATCCTTAATTTCTACATCAAATTCTTGTAGCAGCAGTATCCAACGTATCAACCTTGGTTTGGACTCTTCTTTAGCTAATAAATATTTTAGAGCTGTATGGTCCGAGTACACTACTACCTTACTACCAAGTAAATAGGCTCAGAATTTATCCAGAGCAAAAACAATAGCAAGAAGCTCTTTTTTAGTAGTAGTGTAATTAGACTGAGAAGCGTCTAAGGTCTTAGACGCATAAGCAATTACGAAGGGATCCTTACCTTCGTGCTGGGCCAGTACCGCTCCTACTGCATGGTTGGAGGCGTCACACATGATTTCAAATTGCTGGCCCCAGTCTGGTCCTCTCACAAATGGAGCTTGAGTCAGGGCGATCTTTAGCTTATCAAACGCTTGCATGCAATCCTCACTGAAGTCCTTAATGAATCTCCTGTAAAAACCTGCATGGCCTAGGAATGAACAGACTTTCCTCATGGAGGAGGGGTAAGGTAAACTAGAAATGATATCTACCTTTGCTGGATCTACTAAAATACCAGTTTTAGAGACAATGTGTCCTAGAACAATCCCTTGTTTTACCATAAAATGACATTTTTCAAAATTCAATACAAGGTTTGAACTAACACACCTGTCTAATACTCTAGCTAAACTATCCAAGCAGAGGTCAAATAAATCTCCATATATGCTAAAATCATCCATAAATACTTTCATACAGTTCTCAATAAGATCTGAAAAGATACTCATCATGCATCTTTGGAAAGTAGCAGGTGCATTACATAAGCCAAAAGGCATCCTTTTATATGCATACGTTCCAAAGGGACATGTAAAAGTGGTCTTTTCCTGATCTTCAGGAGCTATATGAATTTGAAAATAGCCTGTATAACCATCTAAAAAGCAGTAATGGGATTTACCTGACAGGCGATCGAGCATCTGATCAATAAATGGCAAGGGGTAGTGATCCTTGTGAGTAGCTTGGTTAAGACGCCTATAGTCAATGCAAACCCTCCATAAATTCTGCACTCTAGTTGTCAGGAGCTATCCATGCTCATTCTTTACTATTGTGACTCCAGACTTCTTGGGGACCACTTGTACTGGACTGACCCATTCACTATCTGAGATGGGGTAAATGATATCTGCTTCAAGTAGCCTAGTCACTTCTTTCTTGACAACTTTTAAGATTGTGGGATTCAATCTTCTTTGGGGTTGACGGACAGGCTTTGAGTCCTCTTCTAAATATATTCTGTGATCACAAATTTGAGGGCTGATGCCTACTATATCTGCCAAGCTCCACCCAATTGCTTTCTTGTGCTTTCTCAGCACACTGAGCAGTTGCTCTTCTCGTGGGAAAGTGAGTTCCTTTGTAATGATAACTGGGAACTTCTGATTGTCCTCAAGTTAAGCATACTTGAGGTGTGGAGGAAGGGGCTTTAATTCTAATTTCTGCTCATGGCTAGGCTCTGGATCATCCGAGGCTAGTGGTAATGGTAACGTGTCGTCATTATGTTCAGATGGTGTCCCCACACTTGGACCTTGCTCCATGTGCTTCTCTTCTACTTCTTCTTGGTGAACTTCAGCCACAGTTTCATCAACGATGTCACACTGGAAGATAGAATGATCTTCCGGAGGGTGCTTCATAGCTTTATTTAAACTGAAACTTACTGTTCTACCATCTATCTCAAAGGAGTAAGTTCCTGAGAATGCATCTAGCTTGAACTTCGAGGTTTTCAGGAATGGTCTTCCAAGCAGGATTGATGATGGTCTTCCTGAGTCATTAGGGGGCATTTCCAGGATATAGAAGTCAATGAGAAATGTGAGCCCCTTAATGCTCACTAATACATCTTCAGCAATTCCAACTACTGTAATAATGCTTTTATCTGCTAACACAAAACGAGCTGCCGACCTTTTTAAGGGAGGGAGCCTTTGAGTATCATATATAGACAATGGCATTATACTAACACACGCTCCTAAGTCACACATGCAATCAGAAAATATTACACCTCCAATGGTACAGTTAACCATGCATGGACCTAGATCACTACATTTTTCAGGTATACCTCCCATTAAAGCAGATATAGAACTACCTAAAGGGATAGTTTTTAATTCATTAATTTTCTCTTTATGAATGCATATGTCTTTTAGAAATTTTGCATATTTAGGTACTTGCTGAATAACATCAAAAAGGAGAACATTTACCTCAACCTTTTTGAAAATTTTTACCATTTTGGGATCAAGTTCCATCTATTCTCTGGACTTCCTTGCAAGGTGTGGGAATGGGATAGGGATGGCGCCGCTTGTAGCTTCTGTATCCTTTGGTGGTCCATTCCTTTACTGAGCTACTTCTTCTTCAACCTTGTCTTGTACTTCCGCTTCCTCTTCAGCATCTTCCACTTTCATCACATCCTCAGCTGGGGCGTGTATCTGTGGGCTTGGCTCCTCTTGGTTCCTCTCCTGCAGTGTGATTCTAGACCTCAAAGTAATGGCATTGATGCCACCCTTGGGGTTGGGTACGGGTTGAGAAGGAGTTCCACTGGAGCTTAAAGGTTGGGTAGTGGAAGTAGGTAATGAATCTATTCGGGTGGCGAGAGCTTGTAAAGTGGCATTCAGACCATTTAGAGTAGAGTTCAGTGTAGTCTGCATGTCTTGTTGTCCTTGTGCAAGAGAATGAAGCATCTCGTCATTTGATGAGGAAGTGAGATAAGTGATCTGAGGGACCTGTTGTTGGTTGTGCTGGGGTCCTTGTGATTGCCTTAGGTGAGGACCTTTGTAAGGTTGGTTCTGGTCTGCTGTCTATTATTGTTATTCCACCTCTGGTTTAATTGGTTGTCTCTGCCTCCTCTGTTATAGTTTTCCCTCCAGCCATGGTTGGAATTATCCCTCCAACCTTGGTTGGAGTTGTCTGATGATTAGACTTTTGTGTGGTTTAGAATTCACAATTGAAGTCTCGTTGCAAGTATAGTTTCTAAGCCAACAATAATCCTTTCATACAAAAATTTGTTTGTCACAAGTACAAACCCCTAAAATCTATAAACCGAAGTATTAAACCTCGGGTCGTTCTCCCTAGGAATTACAATGAAGTGTCTTGTTATTAGTTGTGAGGTATTTTGGGGTTTTTGGGATAAGAGACATGAAATGTAAATGGCAATGAAAATAAGCTAATAACTAAAAAGACCTTGGCAAGGTTTAGTGGTCAAGGATCTCTATCCTAATCACTAACCACAACATGAGAATTGGCAAGGACCAACCCCACTAAGTCATCCTCTAACTAATGAAGGAAAGTTAAGTGACCTATGTCAATCCAAGACCATAAGTCCTAGTTCTCCACCAAATCAATTAGTGAGATCTAGAGTTAATGGCTCCCAATCATCAATCCCTTGGACATTAGTAACTCAATAGTTCCTAAGCTACCTTCCCAAGCCAAGAACACAAAATTCTACTCTAAAATCCAACCAAGCATTTTATCAAACACTTGGAAGGCATAAAAGGAAAGCATAGTAAAAATAGCAAGGAAAGTAAATCTACACTACTCAATAGCAAGGAATTAAACAACAACAAATCAAATCAACAATAAAGGAACATGAATCATAAATTGCATTAAAGGAAAATGGAAGAACAATAGTGCATCAACATAAAAGTAAAAGATTACAAGAATTAAATGCAAAACTAGAGAGAAAAAAGGTAGAAGAAGAAGAATTGCAAAGAGAAAAGTAAATCAAAGCATAAAATTAAACTAGATCTAAGAGTTCCTAATCTAGATCTAACCTACTCCTAATTCTAGAGAGAAGAGAGAGCTTCTCTCTCTAGAAACTAACTAAATCATGATAAAACTAACATAAAACTCAACTAATGACTAGATGTCTCATCCCTCTTCAATCCTTTAGTTAAATAGCATCAGAAATGAGTTGGATTGGGCCCACAAGGCTTTAGAATTCGCTGGCCACTAATTGCTTTTAATGAATCTCATCCAAATCGGCGCGTACGCGTACATGCCGCATGCGCGCCCTCTAAACATGATGTAACTATGAAAAATCTTATATCATTTCGAAGCCCCGCATGTTAGCTTTCCAACGCAACTGGAACCGCATCATTTGGACCTCTGTAGCTCAAGGTATGATCGATTAAGTGCGAAGAGGTCGGCTTGACAGCTTTTGTGATTCCTTCATTTCTTCATGAGTTCTCCATTTTTACATGCTTTTCCTTCATTCCCTTGATCCAATCTTTGCCCTTAAACCTGAAATCACTTAACAAACATATCAAGGCAGATAATGGAATCAAGGTGAATTAAATTTAGCTATTCTAAGTCCTAAAAAGCATGTTTTCACTCTTAAGCACAATTAAAGGAGAATAACAAAAACCATGCTATTTCATTGGATAAATATGGGTAAAAGGTGATAAAATCCCTTAAATGAGGCATAAGATAAACCCTACAAATGGGGTTTATCATTGTCCTGCCATCCTTGGTTGTAGTTGCCGCTTTGTTGATTGTATCCTTGATTCAGGCGGTTATAGAAGTTATGAGTAGCTGCCACAGTATTGTCTTCTTGTTGGAGCTGCGGGCATTCATCAGTATAATGACTATAATCAGCACATATGCCACATACTCTTTGGGGAACTAAATGTTGGCTTTGTTGTGGTGGGGAAGGCTGAGCTTGTTGTTGATTCAACTGTAATTGCTTCAGTAGGTTGGTCATTTCACATATACTCTGTGTAAGAGCAGAAGTCTCAGTGCTAGAGGAAACTTCTGCAATGACTTTTGAGTGGCTATTCCTGTGCCTGTGATTCCTGGTGGACTCAGCTAAGTCGCTGATTTGTTGCCATGCTTCATCTGCGGTCTTGTACTTCTTCAGAGAACCATTACTAGCACCATCTAGTGTAGTCTTATCCCGAGGCTTCATGCCTTGAGTAAAATAGCTGATCAACACTAGCCTGTCAATCATGTGATGGGGACATGCGTCCAGAAGGTTCTTAAAACGCTCACAGTACTCATAGAGAGTTTCTGATTCACCTTGAACAATGCAGGAGATCTCTTTTCTCAATCTATCCGTAACTTCAGCTGGAAAGTATTTTTCCAGGAATTCTCTCCTGAGCGTATCCCAGTTAGTAACAGTCGCTTCAGGTTGGGAGTAGTACCACTCCCTCACCTTTCCCTCAAGAAAAAACGGGAAGGCAGTTAACAAAATAGAAGTTTCATTCGCACCCTGATGCCTAACAGTAGAACAGGCTGTCTGAAAATCCCTGAGGTGCTTGATAGGCTCCTGAGCAGGTAAGCCATGAAACTTGAGCGTCAAGTTGATTAGTGCAGTCTTCAATTTAAAATCTGCAGTCAGAGTTGGATGATGCACTTGATACGGCTGCATTGTAAAATCTGGGGCTCCAGCTTCCTGGAGAGTAATCCTCCTAGGTGCTGCCATTCTATCTGCACGTGAATTAACTGAATCAGTAGTAAAGGAGCTTGTTTCGCTCTCAGATGGCGGTTCAGATTCACCCTCAGATGAGACTGGTGAATTTATAACAATCACTTCACCACCCTCAGAGGCTAACTGACATCGAGCTCGCCTAATACGTGAAATAGTTCTTTCAATTTCAGGATCAAATGCGGCTAAGCTCGGATTAGGCAGTGAACGCGTCATTCAATGAAAGAAACATATAGCTCATGGTAATAAAATAAAAAAAATAAAATATGCAAATAAAAATAAAAATATGTACACTAATTAATAATTTAGCACACAATTGCAACTCCCCGGCAACGGCGCCATAACCTGGTGCATGATGGAAGTTAGGCCAATTAAAAAATTGTAATGTAAGAATAGTGTTGCGAGTATAGCCCTTAACCAGCTAAAATCTACCTCACCAATTTAGAAAGGTGTCACAAAAATTTAGAATAAGAATACTAGGAGTATGAGTCCCAGGTCATCTCCCAACGAGTTGCAAGGAAGGATGCTAATTTATTAATTAGGAGTTTCCAAGAGAGTTTAAGAGTTGAATAACGAGCAATTAAATAATTGTAAATTAAAGCAATAAAAACTAAGAATGATTATTAATATTCTAGATAAAAAGCCTTGATTGGGGGAATGATTAATTGGAAGTTCTATCCTTGTTGGGATCTCTTAAGTGTAGTATCAAAAAGGTTGTTGTTTTCACTTAGTTAACCCTTACTAAATAAAGGAAAGTCAAGTGATTGAGCAAACTCTTATTCGCAAATCCTAATCCTCTCCCTTGAGAAGGTCTAGCGTTAGTAAATACAGAACAAGCCAACAATTTCCAGTTTAATCAGCACTTAAGCCTTCCAACTCAAGTGTCTCCTTTTAATCAACCCCCATGTCAAGTATGGAATCTACTCTATTGACATGAATATAGCGCTCATAAAAATATAAGAAAAAGACATGATAAAATAGGAATTCAAAATTAATTAAAAGTAAAAGTAATCCTTTGCATCAACAATCCATGAAAATAATCCAATTACCGCTCTAAACAAGAATTAAGAATATGGAATAAATAAAAGAGCAAGTAAGGAAACAAACTAAAATAGTGTCTTCAACAGAGGTAATGACTCTTCAATACCCAAAAGCAAAAGCAATGAATTAATAAACTATGAATGTAAAGAAAACCTAAAAACTATCCTAATGAGTATGTGTCAATGTGTGTGTGTGTGTGTTGAGTCTCTGCTTGTTCTCTGGCTTTATTCTGTGTTTTTTGGCCGAAATCTGGGTCAAAACGCTGCCTGAAATTGCCCCCAGCATTTTCTGTTAATTTTGCAGATCGCGCAGGTCACGCGTACGCGTCAGTCACGCGTGCGCGTCTTTTGTGCAGACTCCGATCCACGCGTACGCGTCAGGCACGCGCACGCGTTGCTGCAATTTTCTCCATTCCGCGCGATCGCGTGAGCCATGCGCGCGCGTCGGTTGTCGCTGGTCATCTCCTTAGTTTCTTGTGTTCCTTCCATTTTTGCAAGCTTTCTCTCCATTCTCTAAGCCATTCCTGCCCTATAAAGCCTGAAACACTTAACACACGGATCACGGTATCGAATGGTATAAAGGAGTATTAAAATACCCAAATTAAAGATCTCTAGGAAGCAAGTTTTCAACCATAGAACAAAACTGGGAAGGGATTATAAAATCATGCAATTAGTATGAATAAGTGGGTGAAGACTTGATGAAACCACTCAATTAAACACAAGATAAACCATAAAATAGTTGTTTATCATATTTATTTATCTTTTTATAAAAAATTTAAATATAATTCGGTTTATATTGTGTAAATTGATCGGAACAAACCGGATCTAATAATTATAGTACGGACAATTGGGTTTATTATTTTTACTATAATAAACCGATTTTGTTCTAGTTTATTAAAAAATAGCTTATTTACCAGTTTAATAAAGATGTCCAATCATATTATGACATGTGTACACCTCTTTAAGAAAAGACATTTTTTGTGTCTTTATTAAAGCGGTCTCCATTAGAATAATAGTATGATGCGCTCAACATCCGATCTATCATGCATAAGTGAGAGATTATTGAAAATAAGTAATATAATTACAAATTAATCTATCATGTGTTAAATATTTTTTTTATTAAATGTATTATTTAATTAAAGAATTAATACAATAAAATTCTTAATTAAATTTAAAAATTATAGTATTAAAAAATAAATATTTTATAATTTAATCTAAATTATTCTTATTTAAAATAATTAATAATTGAGAGAGAGAAAAATGACTATTGAACTGATTTATTTTAATATTTTTTAATGATTAATAATTACTGCATATTTATCAATATGATATTCTCAAAATAAACATAGTAATTAGAGTTTCTTTTGACTTGTGACTATCACGATAATCAACAATGTATTTATTATACTTTTATTTCGGATGTCTAATACTCTAGGGTGCTAGTTGAATGGATATTGATTATGATTTAAATACCTGTAGTATTAATGATTAGTCAATAAAAAATTCATCAAACTCTTGGTAAAGAGTTTGAACTCTATGATTACAATGATTGAAATGAATAAAACTTTAGACAAAGAAATTGAAAGAATGAAGAAATATATTTCTTAAGTCATTTACAATTCATTATAATAATGATAATAAGTTAAAGTTTGACAATTAAATCATACTCTAAGGATTAACCAAGAGTTGAAAAGATGGAATGAATTATACTTTATTATTCTCAAATTTTTAGTATATATATATATATTATTCATACTATCGAGTCATTGAGGAGTGTTGCTAGATGCCAACTTTGATTAGTAAATTTCGTATGACTAATTTACTATCCCTTAGTATTGAAGGTCACACACTAACGAGTGTTCTAATCTTTGTTAAAAAATTATTTAATTATTATTTTGATTTTTTCAAATAAATAATTATTTTTCAACCCCAAGAATATAATACTATGATCATTAAGAATATTAAATGAGAATTAAAAATAATTAGTTATTTTATTTTTAAATTTGAATTTTAAGTTTGGATGAGATTCTAACTGATTATGTTCAAATTGAGTTGTGATATGATTCATAAGATTTCAATTTGAAATAAGATACAATTCATGTTTGAAATAAAATAAGATTTAAATTTTAAATGAGATTCAAATTTGACATTTGTAACAAATCTCATACTATGCATAGGTATGACAAGAAGTAAAGAGACATACACAAATATATGTAAGTCTAATTCTTGAAAAAAAAAATTGGTTTAATTATTTTGTTGGTCCTTATAGTTTTATCAAATTTGTAATTAGGTCCCTATATTTTTTTTTAATTGGGTCCCTACACTGCTTTTAATTTTATAATTAGGTCATTCCTAGTGTATAAAAATATTAGAGTTAACTGAATATTTTTTCACAAATTGATAGTATTTATAATTAAAAATCTAATTAGATTTTTTACCATAGGCATTTTAGGATAAATCTTCTGTTAATTTTAATATTTTTTACATAAAAAGGACCTAATTACAAAAGTAAAGCAGTGTAGGGACCCAATTGAAAAGAAAAAAGTATAGTGACCTAATTAAAAATTTAGTAAAACTATAGAGACTAACAGAATAATTAAATGAGAAGAATTTTATAGTGTGCAAGGAGTTGCAAGAAGTTTTTCAATTTAGTTAAAATATCTACTGGTCAAAAAGTTGACATAAAAAATTGATGTTGGTATGAATACACACGGTGCATTCATACCATCAAAGAAAAAAAAATTTTTACTAGCGTACTTAGATATTTATATCTGATCTATGTTATTTGAATAATTTTAAAAGTATAAAAAATAGATCAATAAAATTATTTTATTATTTTTATTGCGTGTTATTAAAATATTATAATCCGTCAGTGATCACAACCGATTTCAAAAATCATATGGCATATTATTTGGATTCAAGAAATTTATATGTTAATAATGTTTATCATTCTAATGAGAAGTAATTGAAATTTGACAAATTTGCTACACCACAAATGGAGTTTATTTGGTTGATTTTTTCATTTAGATATATAGCTAAAAAATTACTTGAATTTAAACTTGTTAAATGCTAATGGACCAAAATTTTAAGTATAAATAGACAACAACTTTTAAGAAATAATTGATTTTGTCTCTTTAGATTTTAATGTATTACATGACTTCAAGTATCATGTAAATAAAAAAAAATGAGCATTTTTTTTCTATTTCTATTAGAGTTCTATTTTTTATTTAAAAAATATTTTTTTCTCTCATTCTTTCTTCTTCATCCATCTTTTTTTTTATCTCTGTTTTCTTTCTTTTATCCTTTCTACCAACTTTTTTTTTTCATTTGTTCTTGCCCCTTCACTTTCTTCTAACTTCCTTCTCCTTTCTTCCACTTCTACTCCTATTCTTTTCTTTCTCATTCTCTTTTTTTATTGTTTAATATTTTTTGTGGTGTTTTCTCTTTTCTTTTGTAGTATTTTATTGTCTCTTTTTTATGAGTGGTATAAGTATGGTGGTACATATTTATCAGATCCAGATGAAGGATAGTGTAAGATCCAAAAAATTTTAACTAGATAATTAATTAATTAAAATTGAGTTAAGAGGGTTTTCAAAATGCTCAGTCAGGATTAAAAATTCAAAACTTATTTAAATGTTTACAAATAAAATTTGAACTCAGAAAATTATTTAGAGTGTAAAAATATAATTAATTATGAAAAAATGCTACCGGCATCCTAGGTAAATGTACACGTTTAGGTATGTCCGATACTGCGTATAAAAAAAATAAAAGTATAAAATGGCTAGAAAATTATTTAGAATACAAACCAGAATGCATATCTTTAAAATTTTGGCCCTAGATTAGGATCAATAGGTGAAAGGACGAAACACCCTTCACTTAGTGGCCCTAAACACGTGACTCCATTATTCGTTTTCATTCATTTCACCCAAAATGAGAGAGAGCTCGAGATTGAGAGAAAAGAAAAAAGAAAAATCCCAAATACTTTTTACCACTCTCTTCCAATCCACTTTTGTTACAAACTGGAGCTCCGATCGAAGACCTGTTTGTGGCCACGGATTCTTCTCATCTCTCTCTATGTTTTTATACCACTATTGCGGTGAGTAATCACGAGAATTTCTCTCTATTTCTCTATTTTCTACTGTTTTTGTGTTTTAGGGGTGTGAGGAATTAAAATTGAGATTTTGATGCTTTAGGAGAAGCTCAAGCTTACATTCTAGCGGGATTTTAACCCATGCTCATGTGAAATAAGGTAAGAAAACTCTTTTATTTTATTTTTCCTAAATTGTTCAAAAACCTAGTATGAGAATTGTGTGATTTGTATGAAATTAAATTGAGTAGAGTTAATTGAGGCTTGGATTGGTCGAAGAGAAGGACTCAAGAGGTTAGAACCATCATGAACTAAGGTATGGGTTTCAGTTTCAGATAATCACTATATAATGCTATGTAAAACCCTAGGCTAGTTGACTTTAACATATTGTTAGATTGATGTTGTTGATGATGATGGTTTTGTATGAATATGTGGTAATGGATGGTTATTGATTGTTAAATAAAAATGGCCGGAGGCCTTGATTTAGTGAGTTTCTGATGCTTGATATATATATTGATGTGTTGTGGTATGATTGTGGGAATTGAAATTTTTACGAGGAATATATATAATTGAATTTGGGGTGGATATTGTTGTTTGTTCGAAAATTTTTCATGAGGAATAAGATTAGGGGTGAGTGAGGTTGAGATTTTGAAAGTGTCAAATTGTATGATTTTAAGTGGATGAAAGTTGTATAATGGTTAAGGTGGGAATTGGGTATTGGTTGCAAAAGAAAAGCATTTTGAGAAGGGTTGTTTTGGGTGTTGCAGAAAAAAGAGTTTTTGGTAAATTTTGGTCAACTTCGATGGGCCATAACTTGGCACTTGAAACTTGAAAATTTATGGAATGTGTTAAAATAAATGGGGATTGTCTTTCAAGAACGGACTCAAAACGAATTTTGTACTAAAAGTTATGATCTTTTGAATTTTGGTGGTTAAAACTGAATTATGCAAATTTTGCAACAAGGTAGCAGAACTGGGTTCTGTGCGTACGCACCTATGCTGCGTATGCATAATGGCACTTTTGTGTGTATGCACGATTCCTACGCATGCATCATTCATGCATCCTTAAGGAACCGAGACAGGTTCCGTGCGTACACACGAAGCCTGCGTATGCACCATTGTGCTAATTTTTCAAAAGTGCTGTTTTTGAGCTGTTAAGCCTTTTCGGCAAGTCTATACCCCCTGTAACCTTTGTATGGAGTCTAAAAACCGTTTTTAAAATCACAAATTCATTGGGAACAGAATTAATTAACTTAAATTGAAATATTTCCTTATTAAACTCTTTAAATAGAATATTAATGTTGTGAGGATGATGGTTCGTCCCGTTCATAGTGAGGTCGATGGCTTTGTCCCGCTCACGGATTGCTGAGGTTGATTACTTTAATAACGGAAGAGGTTATGATGGATTATATTTTACTAAATTGGTTAAAATTGAATATGATTATAAATGTAAAATGATAACTGAATTGGCAAGGACGTGTGTTTTGTCCTGCTTGCATTATTGATGAGGAACCTGTGCCTGGCAAGGATGGTAGTTTTTGTCTCGCATGCTTAGTGTTGGGGTGTGAATATGGGGATAGTGGTTTTGTCCTGCCCACATTCTGGTTGCAAGGTGGGAATACACTCTCATTTGTTTTATATGGCACGGCCTTATGGAGAAAGGTGGTAAGGCACTCTCTCTCGATTTATTCCCCCTGGTGATACCTCTGAGAGAAAGCGGTAGGGCACACCCCCCTCGAATATATTCTTCCTGGGGATGCGCAATAGAGAGACCACATCTAGGTTAGCTACCGGATTTGTTGGGTCTGGCAGTTTAATACATGAGCTCACGACTAGTAGGACAGGCATGCATCATGTACATTTGTAATTGCTTAGGTGTACATAATTACTTAGTTTGCCTATTTGATAATTCTGTTTAACTGCTAATTATGCTACTTGTCATAATTGTCCTTTATTTGTGATTACTTTGTACTCATTATTGTTTGTGGTTGATCCCATTTATAGACTTGAGACTGAGAATAATGATTATGACTGTTGGGAGTGAATGAGACTAGTGGTAGTTTAAAGTACATTTACTTTAGCAAATTAACCTGTACAGATTTGTTAAGACCCTTGGCTTGGATTCCTGCGAAGATGGAGATCAGGATTGTCTAGAGGGTTCATATTTTCTTATGTAGTCTTTATTTGGAACTATTACTCTACTGAAAACCTTTGGGTTATCACCTGTTGTTGTTATCTTGTTTTTCAAATATGGGACGCAATGCACTTTGTTGAGAGTGTGCAGAATTCAAAAGGTGAAGTGAAGATAATTACTTTTGAGATTTTATTTTGACTCTAGAATTCTCTCCCTTTTGAAAGTATATTGTATATAACTTTAATTTTCTCTTAGAAGCTTTTTGTTGGAGAGATATATTTATATCTTGTATTATCTCTAATAATGTATAATTTTAGCCGATCTTTTCTTTGCTGGTCGAGACTAGTGACTATTATGTATTCATTTTGAATTTTTGATGATTTCGCTTATGTATACCAGGCCTAATCGCTTTGCCAAAATCCTTGTGTGTCTAATGGCTGACGATTGTTTAAATTTTCTTCACAGGCTCCTAGTTTTAGTAATATCCTTCTATAATTACGTATATATCTCTTTTCTAAATGTGGTAACGTCTCGCCATCGCTGATTTACAATTTAAGTGTAAAATTCTGTGTGGTAGAATATTACAGATACACTAAAGTTTGTTTTTTGTTCATGAAAAAATCTTCATACCAAAGGAGGATTCAGTTTTAAGTGAAAAAAAATAATTTTTTTAAGATATTGTATCACTTCCTGTGTATATCTAAAAATTATAAAGACTCAAATTTGTTTATATTTCTACTTCTTAAAATTCTTTGAAAAACTTTGGGATTATTTTCAATTTATAGTTTAACATAGAAAATATTTACCTTTATAGATCTAATTCACCTTATTAAGTAAGTACAGTATGAATATTTCTATGAATAAAATGAATTCTTTTATTAAAAAAATGTATCATGTAAATGGAAGTGGATATCATTCACGCCATTATTGATTAGGTTTTTGTCTTCAACATAGTATTAGATAATCTTATTACACAAGCTCTGCAGTCTTCAGGTGTGAATCTGTCTCAGAGGGCATATCGTCTAGCTCAAAGGATTGTTTTATACTTTATTTTTGGCCAATCGTGTTCAAGAGCAACAATTTTTAAGTATTTTTCACAGCATTGTTTCTATAAAATATTTTTTTAAGTGCATGGAAACTAATTTGTGGCTGGTAAGTTAACATTGGTTTAGGATGTCTTTTGGTGGAAAAACTTAATTCATTTATTGTCTCAAATTGCCAGCTTCCTTTTCACAATTTTGATGGTTTATTTCTTCTTTGAATAGATTTGAACAGAACAAGCATAAGGCTCTACTTTTATTATTATGAAGTTTCAATTCATAGTCATACTAATTACATTTATATGTGTACTAGCAGAAGACCCGTGCAAGGCACGGGTTGAAAATTTCGGTTCCTTCTTTTGGATTTGTTTTTTCAGTGTTTTTGGATTGTCACTTTTTACGTTGATAAAAAGTACTTTTATTGTTTAATTCTTAACAAAATGTAACATATTTATTTACTCTATCACTACTCAATATATAAGTATTTTTTCCTAACTCTTCATAGTTTGCATAAGTATCGTTGTTTTTCAAAACATTAATTTTGATGAGCACGTCTTAGAATTGGCTATAGAAATCCTATCTCATAGAACATTGTATCTTGTTCAACTTCATAAATTATGCAACAAATACAACTTAAAAATATAAACAATACAATTAAAAAGATAAACATAAATAAGACCCAAAACCAATATAATTTATGTATATAAAAAGAATTCTTTCATCGCATTAAAATTTAAGGAAGGGAGAAATTGAAATTGAACCGTATAAAATTTTATAGGGTTTTTCACGTATTACAACAAAAATATATTATTATTCAAATGCATAAAATTAAATCTTCTAACATTGAGATAAATAAGAGTCAAAATTGAGAAAAATTATCAGTAATCAAAAGAGTAAAAATTGCTTTAGTTTGATACTTGAACCTAAAAGAAATATTTGGTTTCCTAATAAATTAAAAATGTTATCAGTAAAACATAATAAAAACACAAAAAAAAATTCATATTAGTTATTAGTTATGAGCTAAACAAATAATATCAAGTTTAAAAAAAATTTCACACATACGCAAGTCGCAAATTTATTGACCTAAGATCTCAAATGCAAGTAATTCTCCTCACACAATAAGAACAGAGTTATTATTATAAAATATATAGTTAAACTTACTATACAGTAAATCAACTAATCATAAATAAACTATTCGAGTTGAGTCACAAGAGCCTGAAAAATATGGTAAGTGAACGAAGTTATTAACCCACTCAAAGACAACTTATTAACTAATAATTTGGTTATGCGTATAATGTTAATACAACTCATTGTGTTTTAAAATAATAAAATTATATTTTTATGTTGATTCAAACAAATATCTATAAATTGATGGTATTCTAATATACGTTAATAATACATGATGTTCTAATTTTTTTTCTTGTGAAAAATTTTTATTTATAATTTTGTGCCATTAATATCAAAATTGTGTATTCAGAAAATTGCGTATTTGACTCTCAAATTGACACGAGAGAGCGCTAATAAGATCCAAATATTTTTAAAATTACTTTATCCAATAAAAAAATAATCAGTGGAATAAAAAATCATGACTGATTTTATAGTGTACACATATCCTTGTCAACATTTTAAGTATATGTGTTAGTAGGAGCACTATCAAAAGAAGATAAACGCATGCACCAAAAGAGAAAATTATTAATGATATGATACAACTGAGAAGTGTCTTAAAATTAATCTAAAACACAAACATATAGAATAGGTAACATTTTAGAAAACTCACAACACAAAAATGATTGGTTTGGTGTCACAATGCCAATGCTAAAATGATCAAATATTAGTGCACATTTTCATTTAATTCCTAACAACAGTTCTTTATAACCTCATGGGTAATATTCATGTTAAACTAAGGTAACAATGAGTATTTATAATCCAAAAAGTAAAAAATAATTTAACAAAGGAACAGCTGCCAGCCGGAACATTTATTGCACTGAGAGTTAACATTGAGACCATATGAAAATCTAAGTGAACTCTATGTCCACCTAAGTCCTCACCAGAGGCTCCTGCTGTTACTCGTATAATATCTTCAATAAGTGCAAAGTTCCCTAATATATCAACATGAGCACCACTCTGGGTTCCCCTTCCTTCGAGAAGATTAGCCGGAGCAGCGTCTTCATACTCCCTTATGAACGTTTAGATGCCTGAAGGATTAAAGCGGATTTTTTTCCCACCAACCTCTTGCACAAATGAAACCAGCGCTTAAAAGAGGATCGGTTTCATCCCCGTTAGCACTATAAACTCCATCCTTTAAAAAAAGGTCCTCATCTCCACCAATTGCTGATGTGTCAATCTAAAACGGAATGTAGCATTCCGATTGGGAGGTTGACTTATAAACATAGCCTCTTTACATTAGAATCCTGACCCCATACATAGAGTAAATCTCCATATTTGGAGCATGTGGTAATCTGTAGCAGCAGGACAAAAATATAACACAAACCATAAAGAGAAGTAGTATGAATAAACAATGAATTTTAAAAGACAACAGGATACAACATTATAGAAGATAGCAAAAGCAAGAATCTATCAATACTCCAAACCAAGGTAATAAAATGATTAATTACGTAGTAGCTAAGTGCCAACAATAGTCAGATTCTAGATTGGCAGTCTTCTTGTGTGCAACTTCTACAAAATGTTTACTAAAGTAATTAAGTACAGGATCTCACCTTGTTTCTAAGGGGTTAGACCAATATTTGTAATGCTTGTATTTTGGGTCATCTAAATTATCAACAATCCCACGAGACAGTTTTCTAATAATAATGTTTATTTAACTCATTTTGTGCATTGTAATAAACTTCCTTATTTCCAAATTTATTCCAGAACTTATAGTTATATACTTTAAATACTCAAACTAATTTTAGACATTATACTTCTATTATTGCTGTAGCTTTTTCCAACAAAAAATTGAAAAAAATAAAGAAAGACCTAATAGAGCAAGTGTCCCAATGAATGAATACATCATAAGAAAACTTAAATCAATCTAATGCCTACTAACCTGTCGAAGCCATTGGATCACCTCACAATTGCCATCATGAAAGCGAAAAGACAGCTCCATGACCACAAATCTAGCTTTTCAATTTGACCCATATTCCAATCAGCAATCACTCCCACAAATCATCCCCCTCCCTAAACCCTACCCTAAATCAAGTGTGTATGAGTATTAATAGCTCAATAGTTCAGTGTATGTCATAGAAAATTGAGTACTAAAATCAACGGAAAATTACAAAACTCAGATTTAAAACACACAAACCCCAGTGGGAAATCAGGAGCACAATTGCAAACCCTAATAAAATCACTACATACTGAAAACGAAGAACCTAACAGAAAATCGAAAAAGAATCTCTCTTCATGAAGACAGAGTTCAGAAAAAGAATCAAAATTATTCAAAACTACTATGAATTACATATTAGAAAACTAAATCCAATCTGATGCTTACAATTTCTAGGATATTCAGAGAGCATTTGAAGTGTTTTCATATGAATTGTATATAGATCTTATTATGTGTCTCACTTTCATCGTGTTTTTTTTTCCACATGCTTTTGTTCCAATTGCTGCTAGAACCAAAAAATTAGCCACGTTTTAACTAACAAACCTAAAAGAAGTATGCATCTATGTACAACACATGTGTGTTTCTTTGATCTCAAAAAAAAAAAAAATTAATCAATTAGCAAGTGAAGTAAATAAAGAGTTATCTTTATCTAACCAAAGTAATTAAGTACCTAAAATTAGCTAATTACCATACCATCAATTAAGACATATATCAATTAAGAAATTTAAATTTTGAAATACATAGAATCTTTACTTTGGGGGGGGGGGAGGGGACGAAGTAAGTAACATGAAAATTTGAAAGATAATTAGTGACTTCAGATATCTAGACATCTAGGAAAAGATATTCACGGCACCCAATAAGTAATCCTCTCTATAGATACTAAACTAAGAACAATAGATATAAATCTAGAAATATGTAGTAAACAGCCGCCCCTATCAATAATCTTTTCTATAGATCCTAAGCTAGCAGCAATATATATTGAGGTAAAAATAATCAAAAACTTTTTTCACCTACCAATTAACATACGAAAAAACAAACCAAACAAAAAAAAGGTTTATAATGATAATAGTGAATGAAATAATAAAAGATCATGTCTGCTTATAAAAAAAATTATTAGGCAACTGAAATTCAAGGTAATATTTTTTTATTTGAAAGAATAATATGTTTTCATTTTTGGTATATATATTCTCGTCTAAGTTAAGGGACAAAGAGAATTGGTAAACTAACAATTGCTAAAACACTAACAAACTTTTTAAATTAACAACACTAAGGAAGTAGAAAGAACTTAGACAGCTGTGATTAAACCAAGGGAAACTGAATCTATTTATAAACATATCCAAGTGGATAAAGTGCAACAAAACTATAATAATATCTTAATAAAGTTATATTAGAGTAAAAATTTACATATGTCATAAGATAATGCTTATTTTTTATTTTTCATTTTTTTATCCCTAAAAAGAGAACATTAAAAAAATGGCATTTAGTAAATGCACAAACATGCCAAGGATTTGTCAATGACTATGGCAAAAGAAGATCAGAACTTGTTAAACGGCATTTAGTAATAATAATAACGAATGAAATAATAAAAAAAGTAACTAATATAAAAGGAGAATATGAAAAGGCAAACAAGAGATATTTGGTGGTTACAAATTCAATAGAAAGAAAGTGCATTGGATTGATTTGTATAGAATTTTCTACTTTTTAGTACAGAAGTTTTTTAAATATAAATGTATAAAAATTAATCATTTAAGAGTTAAAAAAATAAAAGTTAAAAGTTTCGGTGCGAACCAAATGGTGAAAAAATGAGAAATATAAGAGATAAATAGCTCCAATATGAAGCAAATGAGGAAGCCAACCGTTGAAATTGAACCATATCGAATTTTTATAGATTTTTCCACTTTTTAAAACAAAAGAACTTTATCATTCAAGTGCATAAATTATATCTTTTAACATTGAGAAATAGAGTCAAAATTAAGGAATATGGGATTAGTAATCCAAAGATTAAAAAATGATTTAGTATCATCACTGAAAAAAATAAATATCTGGTTTTTTATTAAAGTTAAAAATTTTATCTGTCAGATACCATCTTAAAAATACACGTTTTATAGGTCCAATGTGACAATAAAAGTAAATTTCATCCAAAAATATTAATCAAAGAAGTTCAGACATCCAAAAAACTCAATGGATTATTTGGAAATGAAATATAAACTCCATACATAGAGATCACAATTTATCACAGTTTATACACAAAGAGGTCAAAGGGAAAATTTTTTACCTTAACTTTCTTGAAAATTTTCTGACCTCATTTTCATATGCAGTAAAACTGTATTGCAATTTGAGAACCGAAACCAACAACAACCTCAATCGCTCTCTTATACATCTTTATCGACGAAGAAATCACATTATAAAAAAAGTTAATTGGCATCCAAATATCAATATAAGTAGAGGATAACATTGACATAATCACATACAACTTAACAACAAAAATCATGAAAATTTATTTACATAAAAAATATAGCAGTTTAAAACAAAACAATTAATCTCACAAAAGCCTGTAAATTTTGAAAGACATTCAAAAATCCTAAGAATAAATAACTGCGAATTCATAATAATGGTAAACACAATAATGCATAGAAAACATGATGATACAAAACAAATTTAATTTTAATAAAACAAATAAATAAACATAAAATTATCCGAAATTATGAGTTCCACCCGGACAAAAATCCAAACGCCACTTTCTTAGATCTTTTATTTTGCATAAAATAAATAAATAAATAAATAACCCAAAGATCTGTGAAATAGACAAACAAAAAAAAATCAGCGGCCTAAATTGCACATTGTAAACATATTAACTTATCTTTTTTCACTCCTTTGAATAAGAAAAAAAATTGAAGATTAATTCAGCAACTATATTTTGCAATTAAAATAAAATGATACAGTTTGCAGTTGTTGTGACAATTATGAGAAATATATCTAGGTATTTTGAACCACACACATACAGACGCGCGCACGCGCACACGCACACATGCACACACAGAGAGAGAGAAGAAATCAAGTAATGATCTGATTTTTAAATATGAATTTAATCTGATCCAAAAACGGAAACATTGTGCTCAAAATCAATTTTTCCTTGCTTTCAAAATTCAAAATCTAAACTCTTGTTTGCTTTTCTATTGTGCCAATTCTCATAGAAATGAATATAAAAAATGGTATACCTTTTTCAAATTTCTTGCTTTTAAAGGTAGTAGAGCTCCTAATAACCACAGACTTTGAAGATATTTCAATCGCAGAAATCTTCATATCCTAGTTTGATTCTTATCAGCATAGATTTTAATATGAAAATATAACAACCAAATCAATAAGAAAAAAGAGAGCACAATCCAAAAACAAATCCGAATCGAGCATTGGCCAGATGTCAACCACACTGAAGGATAACAGTATCATAATCACACACAACTTCAACACAAAAATCACGAAAATCTATTTACATCAAATTTTAACAGCTTGCAAGAAAAACTTAATCCCACAAAAGCCTGTAAATTTTGAAAGACATTCAAAGAAACCTTAGAATTAAATACAGCGAATTCATAATTATGTGAAACACAATAATATCTAGAAAAGACAATGATGATAAACAAAATTAATTTCAGAAACAAAATCCTTACCCACTTTGAATCCCACTGAGATAATGGAAAAGAATCAAGGCAAAGACGCGACACAATACAACCTACACCAATGACCAGAGTGGTGTACACTTGTATATAAATAAGGCAAAAAGGTAATTTTGACTCCGAAGACAAAAAAAGGGCACAAAGGTAAATTTAACACTCAATTTAGTTGTGACAAAAAACATCAGAAAAAAAAAAAGAAAATAACCAGTAGTAAGAAAACAGGTAACGACTTCTCAACATACAAAATGAGGAAGGCAGCAATTGAAATTGAACCATATCAAGCCACAAAGGTGAAAAATAAAATGAAAAAAAAAACAGAATAATATGAATGAAGAATCATACCTAGTAGTGCCACCGCCGCCACTGCAAACACCAGAGCGGACCATCAAAAGCAAATCATCATCCATTACGCCCATCACTCATAAAAGAGGGAAACAAAATATGCATTGATACAATAAGTACCCAAGAAAATAAAGACCAAAAGATCAAAGAAACAATAAAGAATAAAATAAAGGAACCCAGCGGTTGAAATTACACCATACAGATTTTTAAAGAATTTTCCACCGTTTTAACACAATAGTTTTTCGAACTTGAATGCATAAATTGGTCAAATTAAAACCGCACTTGTTCACTTATTTTGAAAAGCTTTTAGCATATTCAAACTCAAGATTAAAAATCCGAAGAATACAGCCAAACTTATAATAAAGAACAAAAAGAACCTTGAAATCTTTGAATGAGAAAATATTAAAAACTGAAATTTGAAAGCATGTCATTTCACTAATTAGGCAGTATCAAATTCAAGTGACTAATCGAAGCCACTAAGATTTTGTTAAACTGACACTTTTATGTTATTGCAATTATTCTAGAATTTTCAACCCGGAATAAAATCTACAAATAACAAAGGAAAACCGAGAACACAGAGTCAAACACAATTTCAGAATTTTCACACCCGGAAGAAAGGGTACAAATCATTAACCAAAAGTAAGAACAAATTATACAGAAATTCGAGACCTTCTTATGAGTAAAAATTTATTTGAGAAACTTTAAAGCGTGTCATTTCCAGCACCTTAAATCAGTTAGGAAATTGAAGATATTTTAGAATTTTCACATACAAATAAAATCCCCAAAGAACACAGTAAAACTGAAATCGAATAAGATAAGGAAATATCAACACTCACACTCCACACATGTGTTGTAGTAAACTCAATTTATGTTTCTAGTCAACATCATATAAAACTTTTAGTTAAAGAAAAGTTCAAAAAGCATCTGAAGCAGCATGATTAAATCTGTGAATTGAACAGTTATTATCCAATTCAAATGACTAATTAAAGCGACTAAAATTTTTCTATACAAACTTATTCAACAAAACTATCAAAATAGCTATAATAACTAACTTCTTTATCCATTATCAGAAGCCGAAGAAAAGCATGTTCTTCATTCTCCTCCCTATGATCAATTAAACTCCTCATTCTGATGATTCTGAGTGTTATCTTCCAACATTCCTTCCAGGGGGTGAGATTAGAGAGGAGCTTTTTTGAATCAATTGACACTAAGCATAGTTCATTTGTTTCATCTATCACACAAGCAGCAATACAAACAAAACCACCCAATTTTCAGAAGGAAATCAGAAGGGAATGGATGAACAGAACCAAAAACAATTACTGTTACTGGAACAAAATATCTTATATCAAAACAAAAAATCCAATTTTCAAAACAGAATCAGAAAAGAACACCCAAACAGGGACAAAAACAAATCCTGTTAATTGAAAGGAAACTTGAGTATCAAAGTAAACAAATATCAAAGAATTTGAAATAAGTCATAACCACTACAGACCTACATCACAGGAAATTCGGACTGAACAGTGAAACACGCCACATGATGGAAGGGGACAGAGAAAGGATAGGGCCGCCGTAAAAATTCCCACCTAACTTGTTGTTTCTCAAGATAAGAGAGAGGCAGAGTGACATGAACCCTAGGCTGATTTCCTCTTGAGAACTACCACCGATCTTTAAATGAATCTGACAAATCAGACCAAAAAAAATTTGTTCCCAGGATCCTTTTCCATGAATCCCAATCGCACAGGTAGCTATATCAATAAGGGTTAGGAAAAGAAAGAAACCTGAAACACCAAGATATCATAGCCAAAAACCGATCCAAGAAGGGGAAGAAATGGGAATGGAGATTGAAGCTTACCAAATGAATGGATTGATGAGAGTAAGGCTTGTCAGTTAGTATCCATGCATCTACTGCTCTCAACTCTGTTCTTGCTTCTTCATTTTGATTCAATCCGTATTCTATAAAAATACTCTTTGAGAAGCAGCTACTTGAACACTTCCAACCCACAAAATCATCACATTAATAAGCAATAACTTTTCTGTTTTTCTTCTACCTTTAAAATTTGAAATCATTCATAGTTCAATTTTTTCTTCTACTACTACAGCATGTGGACAGTACTCTTAATGTGAAACAGATGAAAACACATAATCGGTGGCATTCTGAATTAAGTAATTTCCACACAGAAATTAAAATTTTACTAATTAATCAAGATCCATATTATGTATAGTTATGAGCAGTGAAATTAAGTAAAGGTGATATTGGGTCAGAGAGAGGGAGAATGAAGAGGTACGAACCAGGGATCACTGGAATATTCGAAGAGCTTGCCTTTGGTAGAGAAGATGATGAGTGCGACTTCGGCATCGCATAGCACTGATATTTTGTTTGCCTTCTTCAGCAAACGTACCTATCTACCTATCCTCTATAACATTGAATCTCCTTCAATCTCCTTATATTCAGCGCATTAAACCTCCTCTGAGAAAATCAATAAACACTTCAATAAATTAAACTTTCTTCTTAATTAATTGAATGGTTTAAGCGAAAGGAAACTAACCAAATCGCCTTCAATGACGTATTTGGAGACTTCATCTCTAAGAGTGATGAGATCCTCTTCGCTGAGATCCTTAGTGACCTTGTTGTCCATGCTTATATCGCAGATAATCTTACGAGCTCTGCTCCTTCCAATTCCATGGATGTACTGTAGCGAGAACTCAATTCTCTTGTTGTTCGGAATCTCCACTCCGCCAACTCGAGCGCACTCTATGCTTAACTCTCTCACCTGAGCACACAAATTCGAAAGTAAACAAACAAATTTCAGAAATGTAAGGTAGAGTTTGTTTTATGTTACCTTGGGAGGGTTGAGAATAGGGAAATAGACGGCTCTGGAAAGAGGTCTAGGGTTTGAGATTAGGGCGAGAGAGGGAGCTATAGGCATCGCTAGCGTTTGTGCCATGCTCGAGTTGTTCTTCTTCTTTCTCTGCTGCTAAATAGAAGTAATAGATAAATAGAAATTAAAACCAAAAGAAGCAAAATTGTCTCAACACAACTCCTCATTCCAATGTATTATATTAATATAACAACCCATAAAAGAAGCAAAAACTTTAGCATATAAAATATTAGAACCACTAAATATATATATCAGAAACCAATCTATAACTTCAAAAAAAGCTAAAAGCTTTTTCTCTTTCTACAATCAACCGGTTCTTCTCATTTCGCTCGTTCTAAAATATGCATTATCAAAAAAAAAAAAAACATTACTAAACCACAAAAAAAAGAACAAATTAAATATAATTTATATAAATATAAGCAAGAAAAAAAATAAGTCCGGCAAGCTTCAGCTCTATATGAGGAAATTCAAATTATTAGCCTTATTAGCTTCTCTAATAAGCACCCAACCCCAATCTGGTTCAACAAAATACTATCTTAATTAGGAATATGAAAGCTAATCAAATTTAATTAAGCATAAAGCAGAGTTTGTTACACACAGAAAGCATATATATAAGAGGAAATAGAAAATGTAAAAGCATATATACTCCTACTACTGCATGTGGACAGTACTCTTAATATGAAACAGATGAAAACACATAATCGGTGGCGTTCTGAATTAAGTAATTTCCACACAGAAATTAAAATTTCACTAATTAATCAAGATCCATATTATGTATAGTTATGAGCAGTGAAATTAAGTAAAGGTGATATTGGGTCAGAGAGAGGGAGAATGAAGAGTAAACGTTATTTTTCCACTTAAATATGGTTTGTTTGAAACAGATGGCCAGCTTAGAGCTCTCTGCGACTTTAAGAGTAAACGGGAAATGGCTCGTGCTCAGAGCTGGTGCACAAAGTTCAATAAGGTTCCACGCTTCAACTCGAAGTGTGCAGATTGGCATCATGATCTATCAAATGGATCTCAGAAAACGTTTCGTTATCTTGTTGAGAATTTAATTTCTAAACCGCCCAGATGGAAAAATATAGATCAAGACGAAGGCGGATTTAAAAGCCAAGTTTGGGATCCTGGAATCTATTTTGACATTCGTCACCCCGAGAGCCTGAGAATCTATTTGAAGCTGCTCAGAAGCTTTACATGCCTAGTTTGGGATCCCGGAAGCTATTGGCATTCTAAGCATTGGTGGAGATTTATGGACGAGTTTAAGCATAAACTGCCATAGTAGGAGGCTCATCCAATGTCCAACTTAAGGACTTTAACTAAAAGTGCTAGGTGGGAGACAACCCACTATGGTATGATCGTTCCCTTTTCAATTTTTTTTATTTATTTAGTTTTACTTGTTTTCAAGTTTTGTTTTATTTTATTATATTGAATCTGGAGTTTTAAATAGCATTCACATTAAGCATTGCATTCTGCATACTGCATAAAAAAAAAAGGGTGCACGACGCGACCGCATCATTCATGCGATCACGTTAAGTTGCGAAAAACACTTCCCACGCGACCGCGTCATTCACGCAGCCGCGTGATCTGGAGATCGGCGTAAACATCCAACGTCCAGAAAGTTAGGCTGGAATTGTACAGCCATTGTGCGTTTTGCACAAAACGCCCATTCGATCGCGTCCCTTGCACAACATCAATCCCACGCGACAGCGTGAGCGACGCGATCGCGTCGCATGGATTACACAACACCCCAAAAGGAAACAGAGAGTTGCGCTGAAACGAAGCTGGAATCGTGCGTTTAGCACAATTTCCAGCGACGCGATCGTATGCCCCAGGTGATCGCGTCATTCAATCCCTGATCCATTCCATGCAATCGCGTCAACCCCCATTTCAGCCCAACCACGCGACCGCGTGCCCCATGCGACCGCGTGGATTCAAATTCCATAACCCCCAGTCACACGAACCCTACCATTCGCGCCCCCCAACCCTTCTCCTTCCTCACTTCTTCTCCAACCACCCAGCCACCATCACCAACCGCCGCCACGCCACCCCCCTTCCTCCTTCCCTTTTTTTCTTCTTCTTCCTTCTTCTTCCTCCCTCCACCGCCACTACCCCCCTCCGCAATCACCACCCCACCACGCTGCCGTCACCGCCGCGCCCCCATCCGCCACCCACGCCCCCCTTCCCTTCCTTCCCTTTCTCTCCCCCTACCCCCATTGCCCTTCCCTAAGCCCCTGCCTCCGAACAGCACCTACCGCCGCCGCGCCACCGCCAACCGCTATGCCAGATGCCACCATCACCATCCCCCAGCCACCTCTCTACCCCACTTTTCTTTCCTACACCTTCCAGGTTCCGCTTAACGCCACCCTTCTATCATTCGTAGTTAACTCCATATTTTTCTGATTTTGTTCATCATTAGGCTAGTTAGAGATGCATGTTGTAGTGGATTTTAGGTTGTTAGGTAGCCTAGGATGTGGTTAGTGGATTTAGGCCTGATTAATTACGCTGTTCGTGTTTCTTATTTTCTACTTTTCGCAATTCTGCTGTTACTGTTAGTATTGTTCATATGCTGTAATTTCCTGTTTCATGCTGCTCTTTACACTGCTTTTCCATGTTCATATTCCTTATATGTAACTGCAGCTATATTTTTAACTCATATGAACTCTTATGACTGCTGTTTATTTTCCGGAACAATCCAATTTTAGCTAGAACGCTGCCCCATTTTTTGTAAAACTGTTCTTCTTTCATTCATGTTTTGGTTTTAGTACTTTTAAATTCTGCTTCACTCTGCTTTTACCAAACTAATTCATGAATGCCAGGGCAAGCTTTCTTATCCTTTTTGATTTCCTGGTTCTTAATCTGAATCATCGTCAACCTAATTTCCTTGTTTGGATATGAGTTACCTATAGCTTCTATTTGTGAATGCCTGTTACTTGGAATATTATCATTATGCCACTTACTTTACACCACTTTTTACTACCTCACTATTTTAACTTCCTAAACTCTTTTTCAATTCTAACCAACCTAACCTTTCCAAATATCTCTTCTATTTTTTCACTTTCTTTTAACCTTCTAACCTAGGCTTGATGATAATTTTTTTTAATTAACATGAATTCAATTACATTTTGGGTTGTGCCATTTTTCGTCTCAGTATTCTAAATCTTATACAATCCTTAATACAAATTTACTTAACTCATTTTCCTAATTCTATTCCTCCTTTGCAACTTTGTGTTTCTTTTGCTTATTTGCTTATTTGTTTTCCTGTTTTTATTATATCCTGGTTTTTTATTTTTCAGGATGTCTGCCAGCCAAAGAAAACGAAAGGCAAAGGCAACTACTGGAAAACGTAAAAGAGGTGAATCCTCCACGTCCATCCTGGATATCATGCACGAGGACTCCTGGTGGGAGAAAAACTTTACCCCGCAGGAGAAGGCCGACCAGTTACTCCCTGCTACTGATCCAGGAAAGTTTGCAAACCGATACTGTGAGCTGAAGTTTCCAGTGTTTGCAACCTCCAGGAACCTGTACCTGGAGAGGACTTTGAAAATCCTAGAAGAACTCCAGCAATACACCTCTGGGCAAATCAAACAAAGAGGCTGGTTCTTCCTGGAAAGAAACCTGACTGAGGTCAATGCTTCTTGGGTAAGGGAATTCTACTGCAATTACTTCAAGACTTCCCTAGATGCAGTGAACCTAAGAGGGAAGCAGATTCTGGTCACTGAAGAGGCCATAGAGGATGTTCTGAAGCTTCTGCCTAAATCTGATCAGCTGGATAGTTATCAAAAAGCTGAGGAGGATATGCGCTTCATGAAGTTTGATTGGGATGCAGTCAAGGCCAGGATAGCCCTTGACCTGACCGTTCCATGGATCATGGGTCAGAACACCACCATGCCAAAGGGAATCAAGCGGATTTACTTAAATGATGAGGCTCGGCTATGGCACCAGATCTTGAGCAATTTTGTCATGCCGAGTACCCATGAGACAGAGATCCCTACCGCTATGATCACCCTTCTATGGTGTGTGATGGAGGGTAAGGACCTGTACCTGCCACGCTTTATCCGGTACTATATGGCCAGGGTCCACGTCCGAGGCACTCTACCCTTTCCTTATCTGATTATACAGCTAGGCCGTCGAGCTGACGTGCCTTGGGAGGATGCTGATGAGAAGCCACCTGCTGCAGAATGCAAGAAGATTATCCCTCACAGCTAGGGGTGTTCATGGTTCAGTTTTTTCATAAATTGAACTGAAACTGCACTAAACCATTTTAAATGGTTTAGAAACTGAACCAAACTACTTTGTCAAATAAGAAACTGGTTTTAAACCAGTTTACAATACAGTGCACTAGTTTAAACCAGTTCATAAAAATAAAACCAGTTTTAATTGAAAAAACCAGTTTAAACTGGTTTATAGGCTAAAACTACTTTTAACTTTTAACATATATAAAATTAGTTTTTACATTTTCTCTCTCCCACTCTTTCTCTTCTTCTCTCCCTCTCTCTCCCCCCTCTCTCTCTCTCCTCTCTCTCTCACTCCCTCTCTCTCTCCTTATGTTCTCCCTCTCTCTCTCTCCTTCTCTCCCTCTCTCCCCCTCCTTTCTCTCTCTCCCACTGTCTCTCCTTCCCCTCTTCCTCTCTCTTCTTCTCTCCCTCTCTCCCCCTCCTTTCTCTCTCTCTCTCCCCCTTTTCCTTTTCTCTCTCCCTCTCTCTCTCTCTCTTCTCTCTCTCTCTCCCCCTTTCTCTCATTCTCTCTCTCCCCTATCCCTCCTCTCTCTCTCTCTCTCTCTCTCTCTCTCTCTCTCTCTCCCTCTTCTCTTTTCCTCTCCCTCTCCTTTCTCTCTTTCTCTCTCCCTCTCTCTCTTTCTCTCTCTCTTAACATATATAAAATTAGATTTTACATTCTCTTTCTTCCCCTTTCTCTCTCCCTCCCTCTCTCTCTCCTTCTCTCCTTCTCTCTCCTTCCTCTTTATCTCTCTCTTTCTCTTTCTCTCTCCTTCTCTCTCTCTCTCCCTCCTCTCTCTCTCTCTCTCTCTCTCTCTCTCTCTTCTCTCCCTCTCTTTCCCTCCTTTCTCTCTCTCCTTCTCTCCCTTTCTCTCTCTTCTTCCCCTCTCACTCTTTCTCTTCTCTCTTTCTCCCCCTCTTTCTCCCCTTCCCCTCTCTTTGTCTTCCTCTCTCTCCCCCCTTTCCTTTTCTCTCTCTCCCCCTCTCTCTTCTTATATTTCTCTCTCTTCCCCTCCTCTCTCTCTCCCCTGCCACTCTTTCTCCCCCACCCCTTTCTTTCTCTCTCCCTTTTCTCTCTCTATCCATTTCTCTCATTCTCTCTCCCCTATCCCTCCTCCTCTCTATCTCTGTCTCCCTCTGTCTCCTTCCCTTTTCCCTCCTCTCTCTTTCTCTCTCACTTTCTCTCCTTCCCTCTTCCCCTCCTCTTTCTCTCCCTCTCTCTTTCTCTCTGTCTCTCTTACTTTCTCTCCCTCTCTCTTCCTCTCTCTCTTGCGCTCTTTCTCCCCCTCCATTCTCTCTCTTTCTCTCTCTCCTCCTCCTCCTCTCTCTCTTTTTCCTATCTCTCCTTCTCTCAAATTTTTTTCTCTTTTCTCTCTCCCTCATTCTCTCTCTTATTTTAGAAAAAAGGGAGAGTGAGAGAAGAGGGATATAGAGTGAGAGAAGATTGAGAGAGAAAGAGAAAAGAGAGAAAGGAAGGGAAGAAAGAGGAGAGCGAGAGAGAGAGAGGAGGGCGAAGAAAGAGAGAAAAGATGAGAGAGAAAGAAGGGAAGGGGGAGAGAGAGAAATAGGAGAGAAAAAGAGAGAAAATGGAAAAAGGAGAGAGAGAGAGAGAGAGAGAGAGAGAAAGAGAAAGAGGAAGAGATAAAGGAAGGAGAGAGAGAGAGAGGAAGGAGAGGAGAGAGAGAAATAAAAGGGGAGAGAAAGGGAAAATGGGAGAGAGAGAGAGAGAGAGAGAGAGAGAGAAGGGGAAAGGAGGGGGAGCGGGGGAGAGGGGAGAAAAAGGAAAAAGAGGGAGAGAGAACGAGAGGAAATAGAGAGAGAGAGGAGGGGAAGAAAGAGAAGAAGGAGAGAGAGAGAGAAAGAGAGAGAGAGAGAGAGAGAGAGAGAAGGGGAGAACGAGGAAAAGGAGGGAGAGAGAGAGAGAAGAAGAAGAAGAAGAGAGAAGGGAGGAGAGAGAGGGAGAGGAGGGAAAGGAAAGAGAGAGAGATAGGAGAGGGAGAAAGAGGAGGAGAGAGAGAGGAAGAGAGATGGGAAAGGAGAGGGAGAGAGAGAGAGAGAGGGGGAAATGAGAGAGAGAGAGAGACAAAGAGAGATGGGAGGGGGAGAGAGAGGAGGGAGAGGAGAGAGAGAGAGAGAGAGGAGAGGGAGAAAGAGGAGAGATAGAGAGGAAGAGAGACGGAGAGAGAGAGAACAGAGAGAGAAGGGAGAGAGAGAGAGAGAGAAGGGAGGAGAGAGAGAAGAGAGAGGGAGAGAGAGAGAGAGAGAGAGAGAGAGAGAAGGAAGAAAGGGAAAAGAGAGAGAGAAGGGAGGGAGGGGGGAGAAAGAGGAGAGAGAGAGGAAGGGGAGAGAGAAAGTGAAGGGAGAGAGAGAAAGAGTATGTAAAAATTAATTTTAGAGTTTAAATAAAACCAGTTTTAATTTGGTTTAAAACTAAACTGAACCATAAAAACTGGTTTTTAATAAATTGGTTTTCATAAAAACTATGGTTTCAGTTCAGTTTTTTATTTAAAAAAACTGGTTTATTTAAAATAGTTTCAGTTTAGTTTCAATTCAGTTCAGTGAAACTAGTTTTTTTGCACACCCCTACTCACAGCAGGAACTTTCTGGCTTTGGGCTACAGACCTCCATTCCTCACTGCTACTGCTGAGACAGCCACACCATCTGCTAGCCCCTCTTCCTCCACAGCTACCCCAGCCACCCCTGCTACCACTACTGCACCTCCACCTGCCTCAGAGCCAGTTTATCACCTAGTGCACCGCCTGTTTTGGCGGCTCGACCAGATGGAGCGTCGCAACAAGCGACGCTATGAGCACCTGAAGCTGATGATCCGATCTGGCGGCGACATTCCCTCAGAGCCTGACACACCATCTGAGGAGGAGGCGGATGATCACGAGGCAGAGACCCATCCACAGAGTGAGGCTGCACAGGCAGGCACAGAGCAGGCTGCATCACATCAGGAGGCTCCGCCTCAGATTCAAGCTGTAGACCCAAAGATCCCTATCCGGTCAGTACCTCCTCTGCAGCAGGCAGATCCTCAGACCACCACCACAGAGACTCCAGCTACCCACCCTTCTAGTGATGACACCCCTTCACACCCTGCTTGAGTGAGCATCAGGGACGATGCTTCATTTTAAGTGTGGGGAGGTCGCCATCTCTGGCGTATTCTTTTGGTGAACCACTATAGACTCTTTCATTTTATTTTGCTATTTTTCTGTATTTTTCTCTTTATTTTTATTTTTATTTTCCCAATACTTATACATTGCTATTTTCATGTATTTATACTCTATTTTCTGCATTTCGCACTTTAGTTCATATTTTAGCCATTTAGTTTAGTTACAATTCTAACTTATTAGTTATAGAAATTGTGGATTAATTAGTATAGTTTACCCTTTTTAGCATAAGATAGCTTAGTTTAAATTGAAAATATAAAAAGGAAGTAAACTAGAAACTTGGACATAATAGAAACAATCCACTCACCTTGTATATATAGCATTAAATGTTAGTTAGTTAACAACATTTCATCAAGGAAAAACACTAGAACTTTAAAGCCACCTTAAGTTTTACATTGAGAATAATGGAAACTTTTAATTTTACTTGCATGACATACATAACTGATATATGATTTTTGAGTTAGAGAACACACAGCCTGTGAGTTTTGAGCTTAATTGTATGGTTACATTCAAACCATAATATTTTATTCCTGTGTGTTCCGCCCTTCTTATTTATTCTGATGTTCTTTACTTTGTTTTAATCTATATGTCCAATTATAGAATAGAAATACATACCAAGAGAGTGATTGAGGCCATTGTTTGATTTTAGCTCACTTATCCCAAATTAGCCTACCTTTTACATCACCCTTGTCAGCCCCCTTGAACCTTTAAACCCCCTCTTATTCTATAAACCACAATACTAGCCTTAAGCAAAAAAACAAAATAAAAATCCCAAGTTGAATCCTTGGTTAGCTTAAGATAGAAAGTGTGTAATTGTTTAAGTGTGGGAAACCTATTGGGAACACGGATGATAAAAACAAAAGGTAGAAAAGTTGAAAAGAATAAAATTATTCAAATAAAAATTTTGGGAAGCATGCTCATGTAAAATCAAATAATTGAATTACCATGTGCAATAAAAAAATGTTATTTTTCAGTATTTGAATAAAGGGGATACAAAAGAATTCTCCAAATGCAAAATAAATGCACATGGGACAAAAGTTAAAGTATGAGCATGTAACATCAAAAGTGGGAAAAAGTGGGAAAATAGGTAAAGAAGTTTTGCTTTACAAAGTATGTATGTTAGGTGAGATCTTAGACTAATCAAGGATTCGCTTAATTAGCTCACTTAGCCTTATACATATACCCTTACCTTTACCTTGGCCCCATTACAACCTTAATTAAAGACCTCATGACTTTGGTATGTCTATATTCTATAATTGTTGATTGGTTAGATGAAGAACAAAGTTATAGAAAGTAAGAATAAAAAAAGAAGAATAGAGTGTTTAACCCAATAAACACTGAGTGACTAGAGAGTAAACACAAAATCCAGTGAGGGTTCAATAGCTCATTAACATATATCTCTGCTTAAATTATAAATTGTCTTGCAAGTTTATAAAATGTTTTTCTCTCCCATCTCAATTGTAAAGGCACTTTATCACTATCTAATGCTTGGCTATATATATGATTCCTTGAGAATGTGAATTAATTCAACTACATGTAAGCTTTATATACAAGTGAATAAAAATTTAGAATTGCATGATTCATTTAGGTAGTTGCATTTAGATTAGATTGCATTGCATGACATTCCACCACTTTAACCTAACATTACTCTTGGATTTAGCATGAGGACATGCTATTGTTTAAGTGTGGAGAGGTTGATAAACCCATATTTTATGATATATTTTGTGCTTAATCTGAGTGATTTATTCAATCCTTCACCCACTTATTCATATTAATTGCATGGTTTTACTTTTCCTTCCCTATTATGTAATGTATGTGAAAAACATGTTTCCTATGCTTAAAAATAATTATTTTGATTACCCTTTATTTCCATTCGATGCCGTGATTCGTGTGTTGAGTAGTTTCAGATCTTCTAAGGCAGGAATGACTTAAAGGATGGAAAGGAAACATAAAAAATTGGAAGGAAATCATAAAACGGAGTTTTTGAAGAAACTGGCAGCCACGCGCTCGCATGGGCGACGCGGCCGCATGCCAGCGCGAAAAGACATTAACGCGGCCGCATGACTGACGCTACCGTGCGCCTTGAGCGAAACGATATGACGCAGACGCATGACTGACGCGACCACGTGACAAGGAAAAACTCCCAATGACGCGACCGCGTGACCCACGCGGACGCGTGACAGAGGCCACGCACCAGAAATTGCAGAAAACGCTCATAGCGAATTCTGAAGCCCTTTTTGGCCCAAATCCAAGTCCAAAAGGCATAGACCAGAGGTTATAAAGTGGGAGAATGCATCCATTTAGAGGGAGAGTCTCCAATTAGTTAGTTTTCCATGATTTAGATTTAGTTTTGAGAGGGAGATTCTCTCCTCTCTCTTTAGGATTAGGATTTAGAATTAGGATTTTATTCGCTTTTAGGATTATCTCTTTACCAGGTTCAATATTTCTTTTTATTATTTTCTCAATTTTATTTATGAATTCTTCCATGTTACAGATTACTCTTTGAATTAATGTTATTTGAGGTATTTCAGTTTACAATTGCTTTCTTTTATTTATGTTACTTTTATCCCCAATCTGAAGACATTTTTATTCCAGTAGATTTACTTTCCCCTTTTTGGTCTTGGTTAAGAAATCAGTAACTCAGGAGTTATCAAACTCAAACATGATTGATAATCGTTATCTTTGCTAATTGAATTGAACTTCAATAATCCCAATCTTTCCTTAGGGATTAACTAGGATTTGAGGATCTAACTAATTAGTCACTTGACCTTCCCTTGCTCTAGAAAAGGTTAACTAAGTGGAATTAAGATTCAATTTTCATCATCATTGATAAGGATAACTAGGATAGGACTTCTAATCTCCCATACCTTGCCAAAAGTGTGTTTTACAGTTATTTATTTAAATTACAGTCTCTTACTTACTTTAATTGAAATTTAAATTACTTGTTTCTCATCTTCAAAACCCCAATTTACAATCTTCATAACCAATAATAAGAACATACTTCCCTGCAGTTCCTTAAGAAGACGACCCGAGGTTTGAATACCTCGGTTATCAATTTATTTAGGGGTTTGTTACTTGTGACAACCAAAACGTTTGTACGAAGGGATTTCTGTTGGTTTAGAAACTATATCTACAATGCGACTATTTTTATAAATTCTTTACTAGCAAAAATCCTAACGTCAAGTCTCTAAACCCCATGATTGAGGGTGAGGAGCTCTGCTGTGTTTTGATGAATTAATGCAATTACTACTGTTTTTCATTCAATCACACTTGTTTCTATTCTAAGATATTCACTCGCACTTCACCCTGATGAATGTGATGATCCGTGACACTCATCATCATTCTCACCTATGAACGCGTGCCTGACAACCACCTCCGATCTATCTGCACTAGCTTGAGTGTGTATCTCTTAGCGTCCTGGTTCATGATCAGAGTCTTCGTGGTATAGGCTAGAATTATTGGCGGCCATTCCTGAGATCCGGAAAGTCTAAACCTTGTCTGTGGTATTTTGAGTAGGATCTGGGAAGGGATGACTGTGATGAGCTTCAAACTCGCGAGTGTTGGGCTTAGTGGCAGACGCAAAAGAATCAACGGATTCTATTCCAACATGAGTGAGAACCGACAGATGATTAGCCGTGCAGTGACAGCGCATTTGGACCATTTTCACTGAGATGATGGATGGTAGCCATTGACAACGGTGATCCACCAACATACAGCTTGCCATGAAAGGAGACCTGTGTGCGTGAAGAAGAAGATAGTAAGAAAGCTCAGATTCAGATGACAAAGCATCTCCAAAACCTCAATATGTTCTCCATTACTACATAACAAGTAATATTTATTTTATGTTAATTACTTCTCATAAACCCAACCATTTTTATTATTAATTTCCTGACTAAGAATTAGAAAATAACCATAGCTTGCTTCAAGCCAACAATCTCCGTGGGATCGACCCTTACTCACGTAAGGTATTACTTGGACGACCCAGTGCACTTGCTGGTTAGTGGTACGAGTTGTGAAAATTGTGATTTACAATTCGTGCACCAAGTATTTGGCGCCGTTGCCGGGGATTGTTCGAGTTTGGACAACTGACGGTTTATTTTGTTGCTTAGATTAGGAAAAATTTATCTTTTTTGTTTAGAGTAACTAAAATTGCGTCTTCTATAATTGTTTTTGGTTGAAACTTTCTTTCAGAATCCTTATTTTGTTTCTCATTTTTATCGAAAATTTTTATAAACTAATAATTGAGTTTTCTGTTTGAGTTTAGTTTCATATTTTAAGTTTGGTGCCAATTGCA
Organism: Arachis ipaensis; assembly: GCF_059453495.1. Taxonomy (NCBI): domain Eukaryota; kingdom Viridiplantae; phylum Streptophyta; class Magnoliopsida; order Fabales; family Fabaceae; genus Arachis; species Arachis ipaensis. Next base: position 102,132,714 of record NC_142440.1, read on the forward strand.
TGATTTTATTTTTCTTTTAATTTTTTTCGAATTATTAGTGCTCAGAATATAAAAAATTTTTAAGTTTGGTGTCCTTTGTGTTTCTGTTTTCTTAAAGATTTTTCCAAAGTTGTTCTTAGTGTTCATTGTGATATTCAAAGTTTTCCTGTTTGTTTCCTTTGTTTTGATCTAAAAATTTAAGTTTGGTGTCAATTTTACTGTTTTTCTCTTTCTTCATTAAATTCAAAAATATCTTTTCTCTTTATTTTAATTAATTTTTGAATTTCCCTTTAAAAATTTAGATTTTTATTTTAAAACTTCCTATTCCATCTTATCTTAGTTTTGAAATTTCAAATTTCAAAATATTTTTCAAAAATCATATCCAAAGTTTTTCAAATCTTCTTAATTAAATAAATAATTTTTGTTTTTAAATTTAATTTTCTCTTGGTTTTCGAAATTTACATTTTAATTTCTAATTATTTTATTTTATCTTATTATTTTTATTTATTCTTAATAATTCGGTTTGTTTCTACTTAAATAAAATAAAAACAAAAATGTATTTTGTTTGCAATTCATATCAATTCCATTTTATTCATCATGGACATAAATGGAAATGAACAGTCCAGAAGGACTTTGGAGTCATATGCTAACCCCATTACTACTGCATATGGGAGTAGCATCTGTATACCTCCCATCAAAGCAAGCAGTTTTGAGCTAAATCCTCAGCTCATTATCATGATGCAGCAAAATTGCTAGTATTCCGGTCTTCCACAGGAAGAACCTACTGAGTTTCTGGCGCAGTTCTTGCAAATTGCTGACACAGTGCGTGACAAGGAGGTAGATCAGGATGTATACAAGTTGTTACTGTTTCCATTTGCTGTAAAAGATCAAGCTAAGAGGTGGTTAAATAACCAACCCACAACAAGCATAAGAACATGGAAATAGTTATCAGACAAATTCCTGAATCAATATTTCCCTCCAAAAAGGATGACACAGCTAAGGCTGGTCATCCAAGGCTTTAAACAAGAGGATGATGAATCCCTTTATAACACATGGGAGAGGTACAGAGGGATGCTAAGGAAATGCCCGTCTGAAATGTTTTCAGAGTGGGTGCAATTAGACATCTTCTACTATGGGCTTACAGAAAAAGCTCAGATATCTCTAGACCACTCAGCTGGTGGATCTATACACATGAGAAAGACTATTGAAGAGGCTCAAGAGCTTATTGATATAGTTGCTAGAAATCAGCATCTGTACATAAGTGAGGAGTCCTCCATGAAAGAAGAAGCTAAGGCAGTATCAATTGACCTTAGTCCTCAGGAATAAGTTGCTGAACTCAATCAGCAACTATCTTCTATAACAAGGCAGTTAGCAGAATTTAAGGAGATGCTACAGGAAACCAAAATTGCTAACAAGGATATGAAATCACAATTGAATTAGACAAAATAGCAGTTATCAACACAGATAACAGAGGAGTGCCAAGCAGTTCAATTAAGAAGTGGAAAAATATTAAATATCTCAACTCAAAGCAGCAGAAAGCCAAGAAAGGAACAGCTGACAGAGGATGAGCAACCTGCTACCCAAAATTCCTCTGAGGACAGTAAGAGCCCAGAGAGGAATAAGTCTGGCGTTCAAACGCCAGAAAAGGGTGGAAAACTGGCGTTAAACGCCCAATCCATGTCCGGTTCTGGTGTTCAAACTCCAGAAAAGGGTTGGGAACTGGTGTTAAACGCCCAATCCACGTCCAACCCTGGCGTTCAAACACCAGTGAGGGATTAAACACCTGCAAGTGCTGTGATGAGCGGATATTTTATACGCTTTTTGGGGTTAATTTCATGTAGTTTTTAGTATATTTTAGTTAGTTTTTAGTATATTTTCTTTAGTTTCTAGGAAAAATTCATATTTCTAGACTTTACTATGAGTTTGTGTGTTTTTCTATAATTTCAGGTATTTTCTGGCTGAAATTGAGGGAGCTGAGCAAAAATCTTATTCAGGTTGAAAAAGGACTGCTGATGTTGTTGGATTCTGACCTCTCTGCACTCAGAATGGATTTTCTGGAGCTAAAAGAGTCCAATTGGCGCGCTCTTAATTGTGTTGGAAAGTAGACATTCAGAGATTTCCAGCAATATATAATAGTCCATACTTTGCTCAAGGATAGATGAAGTAAACTGGTGTTCAATGCTGGTTCCATGTTGCAGTCTGGTGTTAAACGCCAGAAACAGGTTACAAGTTGGAGTTAAACGCCCAAAACAGGTTACAACCTGGCGTTTAACTCCAGAAACAGCCTAAGCACGTGTAAAGCTTAAGTCTCAGCCCCAGCACACACCAAGTGGGCCCCAGAAGTGGATTTCTGCACTATCTATCATAGTTTACTCATTCTCTGCAAACCTATATTACTAGCTTACTATTTAAACAACTTTTAGAGGATTATTTTGTACCCTATGACATTTTTAGATCTGAACTTTGTACTCTTTGACGGCATGAGTCTCTAAACTCCATTTTTGGGGGTGAGGAGCTCTGCTGTGTCTCGATGAATTAATGCAATTATTTCTGTTTTCTATTCAAACACGCTTGTTTCTATCTAAGATGTTCATTCGTACTTCAATATGATGAATGTGATGATCCGTGACACTCATCACCATTCTCAATCTATGAACGCGTGCCTAACAACCACTCCCATTCTACCTTCGATTGAATGAGTATCTCTTGAATTCCTTAATCATAATCTTCGTGGTATAAGCTAGAATCCATTGGCAGCATTCTTGAGAATCCGGAAAGTCTAAACCTTGTCTGTGGTATTCCGAGTAGGATTCAGGGATTGAATGACTGTGACGAGCTTCAAACTTACAAGGGTTGGGCGTAGTGACAGACGCAAAAGGATCAATGGATCCTATTCCAGCATGAGTGAGAACCGACAGATGATTAGCCGTGTGGTGACAGTGCACCTGGACCATTTTCACTGAGAGGACGGATGGTAGCCATTGACAACGGTGATCCACCAACACACAGCTTGCCATAGGAGGAACCTTGCGTGCGTGAAGAAGAAGACAAGGGGAAAGCAGAGATTCAGAAGACAAAGCATCTCCAAAACTCCAACATATTCTCCATTACTGCATAACAAGTATTTATTTCATGCTCTTTTATTTTTCGCAATTCAAACTGATAATCATAATTAATCTCCTGACTAAGATTTACAAGGTAACCATAGATTGCTTCAAGCCAACAATCTCCGTGGGATCGACCCTTACTCACGTAAGGTATTACTTGGACGACCCAGTGCACTTGCTGGTTAGTTGTGCAGAGTTGTGAAAAGTGTGAATCACAATTTCGTGCACCAAGTTTTTCGTGCCGTTGCCGGGGATTGTTCGAGTTTGGACAACTGACGGTTTATTTTGTTGCTTAGATTAGGAAAAATTTTTTCTTTTTGGTTTAGAGTCTTCTATTATTGTTTTTGGTTGAATTTTTTTTAATCCTTATTTTCTCTTTTTAATTTTTTTTCGAAAATTTTATAAACTGATAATTGAGTTTTTCTATTTGAGTTTAGTTTCATATCTTAAGTTTGGTGTCAATTGTATTTTTTTATTTATTTTCTTTTAAATTTCGAATTTGTGTTCATTGTTCTTTCTTAATCTTTAAGTTGTTCTTGTTTATTTTCCTTGTTTGATCTTTAGCCTTTCTTGTTCTTTGTCTTTTCCTGTTTTTCTTGTACTTTTTCAAAATATCAATTTTCAAAAAAATTCTTTATTTATTAAATACCTTATTAAAACACGTTAAATTTATAACTCAATTGGTTAGAGCGTTGTGCTTATGTTCTTTGTAATTGGCTATCTTCTTTTTAAAAAAAAAACTTTTCAAAAATAATTTTTCTTTGAATAAATCTTGTGCCAAACTTTAAGTTTGGTGTTTTCTTGTTGATTTTTCTTTAGTTTTCGAAAATTTTATTTTGGTTTTCTAAAAATTTTAAGTTTGGTGTTCTATCTTCATGTTCTTGTTGTTCTTGTGAGTCTTCAAAGTGTTCTTGAGTCTTCCTTGTGTTTTGATCTTAAAATTTTTAAGTTTGGTGTTCCTTGGTGTTTTCCTCCAAAATTTTCGAAAATAAGGAACATTAAATCTAAAAATTTTAAGTTGTGTGTCTTTTGTGTGTTTTTCTCTTTCATCATAAAATTCAAAAATCAAAAAAATATCTTTTCTCTCTATTTTAAGTGAATTTTCGAAAATTGCTTTTAAAATTCAGATTTCTATTTCAAAATTTAAAATCTTTTTCGAAAATCATATCCAAAGTTTTTCAAATCTTCTTAATTAAGTAATTATTTTAGTTTTAATTTTTTTTATTCTTAATTTTCGAAATCTGTATTTAATTTCTAGGTATTTTATTTCATTTTTTTTATTCGTTCTCTTTTTATAAAATAAAAATAAAAATATATTTTAATTGCAATTCACATCAATTCCCTTTTCTCCATCATGGACCTAAGTGGAAATGAGCAGTCCAGAAGGACTCTGGGGTCATATGCTAACCCCACTACTGCTTCATATGGGAGCAGTATCTGTATACCCTCCATTGGAGTCAGTAGCTTTGAGTTGAATCCTCAGCTTATTATCATGGTGCAGCAAAGTTGCCAGTATTCCGGTCTTCCACAAGAAGAACCTACAGAGTTTCTGGCACAGTTTTTACAAATTGCTGACACAGTACATGATAAGGAAGTAGATCAGGATGTCTATAGATTATTACTATTTCCATTTGCTGTAAAAGACCAAGCTAAGAGGTGGTTAAATAACCAACCTAAGGCTAGCATAAGGACATGGAAACAGCTGTCAAAAAAATTCCTGAATCAATACTTCCCTCCAAAACGGATGACACAGCTAAGGCTGGACATCCAAGGCTTTAAACAAGGAGATAATGAATCTCTTTATGATGCCTGGGAGAGATACAAAGAGATGTTAAGAAAATGCCCCTCTGAAATATTTTCAAAATGGGTGCAGTTAGACATCTTCTATTATGGGCTTACAGAGAAAGCTCAAATTTCTCTAGATCACTCAGCTGGTGGATCTATACACATGAGAAAGACAATTGAAGAGGCTCAAGAGCTTATTGATACAGTTGCCAGAAATCAGCATCTGTACCTAAATAGTGAATCTTCTATGAAAGAAGAGGCTAAAACAGTAACTGCTGAACTTAGTCCTGCAGAACAAATTACTGAATTCAATCAGCAATTAGACTTTCTAACAAAACAGCTGGCCGAATTTAAGGAGATACTACAAGACACAAGAATGGCTAATATAAATATGGAGGTACAGTTGAAGCAAACAGGACAATAGTTATCAAAATAAATAACAGAAGAGTGCCAAGCAGTTCAATTAAGAAGTGGGAAAATATTAAATACCTCACTTCAAGGTAGCAGGAAACCAAGAAATGAACAAACTGCTATTCAAAATCCCTCTGAGGACAGTAAGAGCCCAGAGAGGAATAACTCTGGTGCTCAAATGCCAGAAACAAGCAAGGAGTTGGCGTCAAACGCCCAATGAAAGCTCAGTTCTGGCGTTCAAACGCCAGGAACAAGTAAGGAGTTGGCGTCCAACGCCAATCCAGCTTCTAACCCTGGCATTCAAATGCCAGTGAGGGATCAGACATACACAAGTGCTGATAACAACCCCTCTAAAAAGGCTTCTCCAACCACCTCTGTAGGAAATAAACCTGCAGCAACTAAGGTTGAGGAATATAAAGCCAAAATACCTTATCCTCAAAAACTCCACCAAGAGGAGCAGGATAAGCAATTTGCTTGCTTTGTAGATTATCTCAGGACTCTTGAAATAAAGATTCCGTTTGCAGAGGCACTTGAGAAAATACCTTCTTATGCCAAGTTCATGAAAGAGATCTTGAGTCATAAAAAGGATTGGAGAGAAACTGAAAGAGTTCTCCTCACTGAAGAATACAGTGCAGTCATTTTGAAAAGCTTTCCAGAAAAGCTTAAAGATCCCATGAGCTTTCTGATACCATGCATATTAGAGGGTAATTGCACCAAGACAGCTTTATGTGATCTTGGGGCAAGCATCAACCTAATACCTGCATCCACTATAAGAAAGCTTGGTTTAACTGAAGAAGTTAAACCAACCCGGATATGTCTCCAACTTGCTGATGGCTCCATTAAATACCCATCAGGTGTGATTGAGGACATGATTGTCAGGGTTGGGCCATTCGCCTTTCCCACTGACTTTGTAGTGCTGGAAATGGAGGAGCACAAGAGTGCTACTCTCATTCTAGGAAGACCTTTCCTAGCAACTGGACGAACTCTCATTGTTGTCCAAAAGGGGGAAGTAACCCTGAGAGTCAATGAGGATGAGTTTAAGTTGAATGCTGTCAAAGCCATGCAGCATGCAGACACACCAAAAGACTGCATGAAAGTTGATCTCATTGACTCTTTGGTAGAGGAGGTCAACATGACTGAGAGTCTTGAATCAGAGCTGGAAGACATCTTTAAAGATGTTTAGCCTGATTTGGAGGGTTCAGAGGAATTGAAAGAGCCTTTGAGACTTCCTCAGGAAGAGGAGAAACCTCCTAAACCCGAGCCCAAGCCATTACCACCATCCCTAAAATATGTATTTCTGGGAGAAGGTGACACATTTTCAGTGATCATAAGCTCTGCTTTAAATCCACTGAAAGAGGAAGCACTAATTCAAGTGCTAAGGACACACAAGACAGCTCTTGGGTGGTTTCATAAGTGACCTTAAGGGCATAAGCCCAACTAGATGCATGCACAAAATCCTATTAGAGGATGATGCTAAGCCAGTGGTTCAACCACAGAGGCGGCTAAATCCAGCCATGAAGGAAGTGGTGCAGAAAGAGGTCACTAAATTACTGGAGGCTGGGATTATTTATCCTATTTCTGATAGCCCCTGGGTGAGCCCTGTTCAAGTTGTTCCGAAGAAGGGAGGCATGACAGTGTTTCATAATGAAAAAAATGAACTGGTTCCTACAAGAACAGTTACAGGGTGGCGCATGTGTATTGACTACAGAAGGCTCAACACAGCCACAAGAAAGGATCATTTTCCTTTACCATTCATAGACCAGATGCTAGAGAGACTAGCAGGTCATGAATATTACTGCTTTTTGGATGGCTATTCGGGTTACAACCAAATTACAGTAGATCCTCAGGACCAAGAGAAAACAATATTCACATGTCCTTCTGGAGTATTTGCTTACAGAAGAATGCCTTTTGGTCTGTGTAATGCACCTGCAACCTTTCAGATGTGCATGCTCTCTATCTTCTCTGATATGGTAGAAAAGTTTTTGGAAGTCTTCATGGATGACTTTTCAGTATTTGGAGACTCATTCAGCTCCTGCCTTGACCATTTAGCACTTGTTCTGAAAAGATGCCAAGAGACCAACCTAGTTTTAAACTAGGAAAAATGTCACTTTATGGTGACTGAAGGAATTGCCCTTGGCATAAAATTTCAAACAAGGGAATAGAGGTGGATCAAGCTAAAGTGGAAGTAATTGAAAAATTACCACCACCTGCTAATGTTAAGGCAATCAGAAGCTTTCTGGGGCATGCAGGATTCTACAGGAGGTTTATAAAGGATTTTTCAAAAATTGCAAAACCCGTGAGCAATCTGCTAGCTGCTGACATGCCATTCGTGTTTGACACAGAGTGTCTGCAGGTGTTTGAGACTCTGAAAGCTAAGCTGGTCACAGCACCAGTTATTTCTGCACCAGATTGGACTTTACCATTTGAACTAATGTGTGACGCCAGTGACCACGCCATTGGTGCAGTACTGGGGTAGAGGCATGACAAGCTTCTGCATGTCATTTATTATACTAGCCGTGTTTTAAATGATGCCCAGAAAAATTACACAACCACAAAAGAAGAATTGCTTGCAGTGGTTTATGCCATTGACAAGTTTAGATCATACTTAGTAGGATCAAAAGTGATTGTGTACACTGACCATGTTGCTCTTAAATATCTACTCACAAAGCAGGATTCAAAACCCAGGCTCATAAGATGGGTGTTGCTTCTGCAAGAGTTTGATATAGAAATAAGAGACAGAAAAGGGACAGAGAACCAAGTGGCTGATCATCTGTCCCGAATAGAACTAGCAGAAGGGGAGTTTCCCCCCTCTATTGAGATCTCTGAGACCTTTCCGGATGAGCATTTGTTTACCATTCAGGAAACACCATGGTTTGCAGACATTGCAAACTATAAAGCTTCAAGGTTCATACCCAAGGAGTACAGCAAGCAACAGAAGAAAAAATTAATTACTGATGCAAAGTACTACTTGTGGGATGAACCCTATCTCTTTAAGAGATGTGCAGACGGAATAATCCGTAGGTGTGTGCCTAGAGAAGAAGCACATAGGATCTTATGGCATTGCCATGGATCACAATATGGAGGCCATTTTGGAGGTGAGCGAACAGCCACCAAGGTCCTCCAATGTGGCTTCTACTGGCCTACACTCTATAGGGATTCCCGAGAGTTTGTACATAACTGTGACAGTTGCCAAAGAGCTGGTAATCTGCCTCATGGTTACGCCATGCCTCAACAGGGAATCTTGGAGATTGAGTTGTTTGATGTATGGGGAATTGACTTCATGGGACCTTTCCCACCATCATACTCAAACACTTATATTCTGGTGGCAGTCGTCTATGTATCAAAATGGGTAGAGGCCGTTGCCACACCCACCAGTGATACTAAAAGAGTGCTGAAGTTCCTCCAGAAACATATCTTCAGTAGGTTTGGTGTCCCTAGAGTACTAATCAGTGATGGGGGCACTCACTTCTGCAACAAACAACTTTACTCTACCATGGTCCGGTATGGGATTCGCCACAAGGTGGTGACTGCATATCATCCACAGACAAATGGGCAAGCTGAAGTTTCTAACAGAGAACTAAAAAGAATCCTGAAATGGACTGTAAGTACCCGTAGAAAGGATTGGGCAAGAAGCTTGGATGATGCTCTGTGGGCTTACAGAACAGCATTCAAGACTCCTATAGGGACCTCTTCATACCAGCTTGTGTATGGTAAAGCCTGTCATCTACCCGTGGAACTGGAACATAAGGCCTACTGGGCAACCAGATTCCTAAACTTTGATGCCAAATTAGCTGGAGAAAAAAGATTGCTCCAGCTGAATGAGCTAGAGGAATTCAGATTCACTGCTTTTGAAAATGCCAAGCTTTATAAAGAGAAATAAAAAAGGTGGCATGACAGAAAGCTGTCATCTAGAGTCTTTGAACCAGGACAAAAGGTTCTATTGTTTAACTCTAGGCTCAGGCTATTCCCTGGGAAACTGAAATCCCGGTGGAGGGGACCATATGTGATTACAAGTGTATCACCATATGGTTATGTGGAGCTTCAAGACATTGATTCCGATAAGAAGTTCATTGTTAATGGACAGAGAATCAAGCACTATCTTGAAGGCAATGTTGAGCAAGAGTGCTCAAGGCTGAGGCTAGATTAAAAGCTCACCAAGGTCCAGCTAAAGACAATAAAGAAGCGCTTGCTGGGAGGCAACCCAGCCATTAGCAAAACTTTTTCTGTTATTTTATTTTATTTTATTCTTTATTTTATTTATTTTTAAAATATATGAGCTTAATATTAACAAGGTAAAGAATCAATTGCATAAGTTCCCAGGGTTACAGAAGAATTCAGAGCACAAAACAGGAAAAAGGAGCTCACTGGCAAGAAAACGCCAGTAAGAGGCACAATTGGGCGTTAAACACCCAAAAGGAGCATCTACTGGGCGTTTAACGCCAATAAAGATAGCCATCTGGGCGTTAAACGCCAGAAAGAAGCAGCTTCTGGACGTTTAACGCCAGATTTACAGCATCCTGGGCGTTCAGAAAAATGCCCAATGACAAATGGGTTTCTGGCGTTTAACGCCAGCTAGAAGCAATAGCTGGGCGTTAAACGCCCAAAACAAGCACCAACTGGGCGTTAAACGCCCAAAACATGCAGTAGTTAGGCGTTTAACGCCAGGATTATGGGGAGTAGGCAATTTCGTTTTCAATTCAAATTTTTTCCGTTTTTTATGTTTCAATTCATGATTTCTTGCACAAACATGTTACAAATCCTAATTTTTCAAATCCTTTTTCAAAAGATATCAAATGTATCTTAATTCATAAACCCTTTTTCTTAATCCTCTTCAAATTATTTTCAAATCCTTTTCAAAATAAATCTATCTCTTTTCCTTCTAAAATCTTTTCAACTCATCAATATCTTTTTCAAATCTTCACATCATCTTTTTTAAAATCCAGATTTATCTTTTTCAAATATCTTTCATATCTTTTCAATTTTAAATCACATCTTTTCCTATCATACTTATCTTTTCCAAATCACTTTTTCTATCATATCTTTTTCAAATAATTTTCGAATCCCACCCCCTTCCCTTTAAATATTGGTTCGGCCTCTCCCCCTCTCCTCCACAAGTTGTGCTTGGCTCTCCCTGATGACAAGTCATCTTAGCCTAGTTTTACTAGCCTTTTTCTTTATTTTTATTTGGTTTTATGCACTTTCTTACATTCTAAGTAAGTAATTTGGAATGGAAATGCATGACTTCTTTAAATCAAACAACCACCATTTAATTGATGCTAAATCATGAGGTTTAAGCTAAATTTCATTGATTTTTTATGATTTATAAACCTTGTGAATTTGGTGATACTTTGATTTGTTATTTTGATTAATTGTAGGTGAAGAAAAGAAGAAAAGAAGAAAGTGTGGCCTAAGAAGCGTGGCCCAAGGAAGAAAAAGTGTGGCCAAGGAAGGAAGAAGTGTGGCGCAACAATGAAGGAAAACCATGAAGCTCACTCCAAGAGCACCATGCTCACCAAGGGAGTGCTACATTTTCTCTCAAGGAACCAAGGCACAATGCTATGCTCACTTTGTGAGCTGAGCACAATATGAGGCCAAGAAACAAGGAAAGGAAAGACCAAGCTCAGCTCACCAAGTGAGCATTATCGGGCATGCATCCAAATAAATTCAAGGAAATTGTTTGACAAGTGCATTCTCCAAGATTTGAACCCATGACCAAAGGGGGTTGGGGGAGCGCTAGTCACAAGAGGAAATAAGCCAAAAATGGCCAAATGCATCATCCAGGATTCGAACTCAGCACCTAGAGGAAGCAAGGAGCAAGGCACCACAAGAAAACCAAGGAAAAGCTCCAGCGCATGGACTCATCAAGTTTCGAACCAAGGACCCCTCCTTGTGAGCACCAAGGCTCAGCTCACTTGGAGAGCTGAGCGCTACCCTTGGTGCATCTCACAAGCACTTTGACACGGGCCAGGGGGAGTGGAGCGCGCATCTTGACACGGTCCAGGGAGGGCAGCGCACAACAATTTTTCACCAAGGTACCAATGCTCAGCTCACTTTGTGAGCTGAGCATTCCTCTGATGCTTCCCCCAACAATTGCACGCTACAAAGGGTCCTCACACTATGCATCAATGCTCAGCTCCCCACTTGAGCTGAGCATCCCCCTGGAAGCAAATTCTTCATGGGCTGAAAAATCAATCAAAAATCCAATTAAATTCAAATCTTCACCAAATTAAAAGCCCATCCAAATTCCAATATCCAAGAATAGAAAGTGTATAAATAGGAGTTAGTTTGATGTAATTAAGACTTGGAGACTTGACTTTGAATTTTCCTTTTACTTTTCATTTTTCATTTTGAGCTTTTATTCTTGAATTGAGATCTTAGAGAACTGGGAAGGAGAATTGATCTCTCTTCTTCCTTGTTCTTACTTGAGCACTCTTTATTTTTCATGCTTTGGATCTTGGGTGAAGAATTGAAGAATTTCTGTTTAAATCTCACCTTGAGATCTCTTGTTTAATTTTCATCTTCTACTCTTTCTGCAGTTTACTTTTCTTTACTTCTTTTGCAATTGTTCTTGTTGGATCAAGGAAGGATTTGAGATCTAGACTTGTTATCTAGTCTCTTCCACTCCTGATATCTTCAACCTCTTTTACATTGCTACAAATTAAGCACAAGTCATTTTCTGTTTACTTTTCAAAGCATTTTACCCTTCTGTTTGAGATCAACTTTAATCCAAATCATCTTCTACTCTTTTGTTTAATGCAATTTATTTGTTCTTGTTTAAATTCTGCAATCCCAATTCCCAATTCCTTTTATGATTCAAGCAAATTTACATTTCTTGCACTTTAAGTTTCAGCCATTTACATTTCTTGCAATCTAAGTTTCTACAATTTACTTTACTTGTTCTTTAAGTTTAAGCACTTTTACTTTCCTGTTCTTTAAAATTCTGCAATTCTCCCCTCTCCCTTTACATTTAAGCAATTTAGTTTCTGCAAATTACAACCAACTCAACCAATACTTGATTCGCTTGACTAAATCAACCACTAAACTAAAATTGCTCAATCCTTCAATCCCTGTGGGATCGACCTCACTCATGTGAGTTATTATTACTTGATGCGACCCGGTACACTTGCCGATGAGTTTCGTGTTGGATCGTTTTCCACACATCAAGTTTTTGGCGCTGTTGCCGGGGATTGAATAGATTGACAATGATTAAGTGTAGTGGAGATCTAGATCAAGCACTTTTTCTTTTCTGTTTCGTTATTTTTCGTTACTAACCCACTAACTGTTTGAATTTTTGCTTGAACTAATTGAAACTTCACTTTAGCAATAGAGTGAAGTTTTCTTCGTTTCTCTGGCTTTGTGTGATCCTCATAGCTTGTTGAATATATGAGAGAAGTAATTTTCTTCCATTAATCTTTCAAGTTTATCAACTGTTTGACACATTGTGTCAACTAATCCTCTAATCATATTCTGGCATGAATATACTCTATCTTCATTTGGACCATTTGTGATTGTGCAGATCATGGAGGGGAACTCAACGAATTCCAGTAATCATGGGAGTAATGTCCCCACCTTAGATGATAATGCAACCCATAACTTGAAGCACCCACTCATCACCATGAACGACATTGCTCAATGGTTTGAAGCTTTCCCACAAGGAAGCATCATCGGATGGGAAGAAATAATGAATGAACTCCTAGCCAAGTTGAAACCACCTCAGGAAATTGTTAAACCAGAGGCAGAAGTGCAACCATTCACACAAGATAAGGAAATTAAAGGTGTCCGTGCAGTCATGAACCAAAACAAGCAGATGCATCAGCAGACTCTACAACACCTAGATATGATGGTCAGAAAAATCAATGAGCTGCGAACTACTGTAGTACATGCATACAACCTAACTCAAAACTCATACGGTTGGAATCAACCTGAACAAGGTTTTGGAGCAATTAACCATGAGCAACAAAGTTATGAGCAATCACACTCTCCAAACAGTTCCTCTAGCCTGTTCCAACATAAGTCTCAGAATGATGTGTACAGCCCACCCTGGAAAACTCATTCCAATTAGAGGGGGGTCGAACACCAAAATCAAAGACCAAGGGACTTCAACTGCAACAACCCCAACTTCAAAAACCAGCATAAAAACCAACCTCACAACAACAACCATCACGCACCACCCCAATGCACACACTTCCAACCCCATCCTACCTCACAACTCGCCCAAAACGACTCTCATCAACCATCACAGTCGACACAACCATGACCAATTCTAAACTTTCAAAGAATCTATGTTCTAGAAATGATGATGGAGAGGTTCGTAAAAGCTCAAGAGATGGCAATAATAGAGCAAGAAGAAGCAAGGAAAAATCAAGAGATGATAAGCAGAAACCAAGAAGCCTCACTCAGAAGAATTGAGAGGCAAATGGAACAACTGGCTAAGCACCTTTCAGACATGGGTGAGAAGAAGGCAAATATGTCCCTCAGGGCCACTGAAGACGACCCAAAGAATAGCGAAAAAGCTGTTAGGTTGAAAAAAGGAAAAGCAGTCATGGAGAAAAGTGAGAAGGCTATGGGAAAGGAATCAATCATCCAAGAAAAGCATCACAGAAAAATTCCACAGGAAGAAACAGAGGAAAGGAAGCCCATAGTGAGAAGAGGAAACCAAAGGCAACAGAACTTTCAACTCCCATGATCAACAGAATGGAGAATGTCAAGCTAATGACAATAAAGAAGCGCTTGTTGGGAGGCAACCCAACCTGAGGTAACTTTCTTTTCACAGCTATTTCAATAAAAAGGTTAATTAGTTTTATCTATTTTGCAAGAAGCTAAGTTTGGTGTTGCACACCAAAACAATCTAAGGGAGAATGAAGGATTCTAAGTTTGGTGTTCCACTAAAATCCCATCATAAAAACATATTCTCACCTTCTGCATAATGCTAGCTGCAAGCATATAGATAAACTAGTTAACTATTCTGCTGTTTCCTAGTTTTCAGTTTTATTGCTTTTGAAAAAGAAAAGAATTTCACAACTGGTTAATCTGATGCATGAGAACCATTGGCAAGGTACTAAGTTTGGTGTCCCCACACCAAAGTAAGTTCAAAGGCCCACAAATAAATCATGCATGCTAACTATTTTTCAAGTGCTTGGGGAACAAGCAACTTTCAATATCACTGCAGAACACCATACAAACCTTTGGAAAGATTAAGCATCATCAATCAAAGAGATAAAAGAGGAATGTGAACACCGGCAATGATGATGATGAGGAGGAGGACAGCAAGTAAATTCCAAAAGGTTGTATTGTTCAGTGATTATTTTATATCAGATACTGCTATGATTGAAAGTGATATAATACCCCTGCCTGTCTGCATAGTATAGTTTTTCCGTAATTCAATAATTAAGATGCTTGATTATTCACAACACTACACTTTTCAAACCTGCGTGCACTCAAGATTTCAAAAAAAAAAAAGGGGCACCACATGATAGTTTTTTGAAAAGAAGGATTGAGGAATTAAACAATTTTAAGGCAAGTAAAAGATTAGGAGAAGTGGTGGTTCTAGTTGTGTGATTATGCATTGAGGTTGCATGCTTATGAAAACTTGCATGGGAGCTCATAGGCAGGACATAGAGTTCAAAGAAGTATTGTGGAGATTCTCAAACATTTATTAATCCAAGAAGCAGCAAACAAAAGAAAGAAAACACAAAAAAAAATATGATGAAAGAACATGGCCCAAGGCTCTGAGCATCAATTACTAGGCAGAAAAAAAAACTCAAAGTGTTGTTATCCTAGTAAATGCTTGTGGTCGAATTGTGTCAAAGAAAGAGGCTTGAGCAAGTAAATCCTTAGGGGTGCTTTAACACCTAATACCTTAAAACCAACTGGTTTAGGAGTATTGATTGAAAGCTTATCTAAAGAGCCGCTTTGAGACATGACACTTAGAGTCAAGGACAAAGCACAGAAACTATAAGCTGCTTCAAGGTGTCTTCCTATAGAGAGAGCTCCATGATACCATTTGGGTGAAAGTCCTAAGACCTAAGACTTCCAAGATGTGGGGACTAGTAAGCACTGAAACCCTTGCATGAGCATATAATTTAAAGTTCACCCCACTGTCACTTAATCACTTCACTCACAGGACACTACAGGTTTTTCTTCAAATCCATTCTAATTGAAAGAACCTTTGAGCATAATTCTTTTCTTGCTTGGGGACAAGCAAGTTTTAAGTTTGGTCTTGTGATGACAAGTCATCTTAGCCTAGTTTTACTAGCCTTTTTCTTTATTTTTATTTGGTTTTATGCACTTTCTTACATTCTAAGTAAGTAATTTGGAATGGAAATGCATGACTTCTTTAAATCAAACAACCACCATTTAATTGATGCTAAATCATGAGGTTTAAGCTAAATTTCATTGATTTTTTATGATTTATAAACCTTGTGAATTTGGTGATACTTTGATTTGTTGTTTTGATTAATTGTAGGTGAAGAAAAGAAGAAAAGAAGAAAGCGTGGCCTAAGAAGCGTGGCCCAAGGAAGAAAAAGTGTGGCCAAGGAAGGAAGAAGTGTGGCGCAACAATGAAGGAAAACCATGAAGCTCACTCCAAGAGCACCATGCTCACCAAGGGAGCGCTACATTTTCTCTCAAGGAACCAAGGCACAATGCTCTGCTCACTTTGTGAGCTGAGCACAATATGAGGCCAAGAAACAAGGAAAGGAAAGACCAAGTTCAGCTCACCAAGTGAGCATTATCGGGCATGCATCCAAATAAATTCAAGGAAATTGTTTGACAAGTGCATTCTCCAGATTTGAACCCATGACCAAAGGGGGTTGGGGGAGCGCTACTCACAAGAGGAAATAAGCCAAAAATGGCCAAATCCATCATCCAGGATTCAAACTCAGCACCTAGAGGAAGCAAGGAGCAAGGCACCACAAGAAACCAAGGAAAAGCTCCAGCGCATGCACTCATCAAGTTTCAAACCAAGGACCCCTCCTTGTGAGCACCAAGGCTCAGCTCACTTGGAGAGCTGAGCGCTACCCTTGGTGCATCTCACAAGCACTTTGACACGGGCCAGGGGGAGTGGAGCGCGCATCTTGACACGGTCCAGGGAGGGTAGCGCACAAAAATTTTTCACCAAGGCACCAATTGTGAGCTGAGCATTCCCCTGATGCTTCCCCCAACAATTGCACGCTACAAAGGGTCCTCACACTAAGCATCAATGCTCATCTCCCCACTTGAGCTGAGCATCCCCCTGGAAGCAAATTCTTCATGGGCTGAAAAATCAATCAAAAATCCAATTAAATTCAAATCTTCACTAAATTAAAAGCCCATCTAAATTCCAATATCCAAGAATAGAAAGTGTATAAATAGGAGTTAGTTTGATGTAATTAGGACCTGGAGACTTGACTTTGAATTTTCCTTTTACTTTTCATTTTTCATTTTGAGCTTTTATTCTTGAATTGAGATCTTAGAGAAATGGGAAGGAGAATTGATCTCTCTTCTTCCTTGTTCTTACTTAAGCACTCTTTAGTTTTCATGCTTTGGATCTTGGGTGAAGAATTGAAGAATTTCTGTTTAAATCTCACCTTCAGATCTCTTGTTTAATTTTCTGCACAATTGAATTCCACTTTCTGTTTACTTTACTGCTTCATCTTCTACTCTTTCTTCAATTTACTTTTCTTTACTTCTTTTGCAATTGTTCTTGTTGGATCAAGGAAGGATTTGAGATCTAGACTTGTTATCTAGTCTCTTCCACTCCTGAGATCTTCAACATCTTTTACATTGCTGCAAATTAAGCACAAGTCATTTTCTGTTTACTTTTCAAAGCATTTTACCCTTCTGTTTGAGATCAACTTTAATCCAAATCATCTTCTACTCTTTTGTTTAATGCAATTTATTTGTTCTTGTTTAAATTCTGCAATCCCAATTCCCAATTTCTTTTATGATTCAAGCAAATTTACATTTCTTACACTTTAAGTTTCAGCCATTTACATTTCTTGCAATCTAAGTTTCTGCAATTTACTTTACTTGTTCTTTAAGATTCAGCACTTTTACTTTCCTGTTCTTTAAAATTCTGCAATTCTCCCCTCTCCCTTTACATTTAAGCAATTTAGTTTCTGCAAATTACAACCAACTCAACCAATACTTGATTCGCTTGACTAAATCAGCCACTAAACTAAAATTGCTCAATCCTTCAATCCCTGTGGGATCGACCTCACTCATGTGAGTTATTATTACTTGATGCGATCCGGTACACTTGCCGGTGAGTTTCGTGTTGGATCGTTTTCCACACATCACTCCCTCTTTCCGTTTCCTTTCCTTTCTTTTGCTTGAGGACAAGCAAACCTCTAAGTTTGGTGTGTTTATCCGTGATCATTAAACCAATACCCACTAAGATCATGGCTCCTAAGGGAAAACAAACCGACTCCAGAGGCAAGAAAGAGAATATTCCAAAACCACTTTGGAATCAAGGGAAGTTCATAACCAAAGAACATTTAGACCATTTTTACAAAATAATGAGTCTAAGGTCAGTGATCCCAGAAGTTAAATTCGATCTGAAAGAAGATGAATATCCAGAGATCCAAGAGCAAATCCGAAACAGGAGCTGGGAAGTCCTAGCTAATCCTGAAACAAAGGTGGGAAGAAACAAGGTTCAGGAATTCTACGCTAATCTGTCGCAGACGGATAGGCAGAGAATAGCTAGAACCACATTCTATGACTATAGAACTCTGGTCAGAGGGAAGATTGTTCACACCCACCCTGACAAAATAAGAGAGATCTTCAAGCTGCCTCAACTGCAAGATGACCCAGATTCCTTCAATAGGAGAATGATGAGATCAAACCTGAGCTTGGACAAAATCCTAGAGGACATATGCCTCCCTGGAGCTAAATGGACAACCAACACAAAGGGTGCCCCAAACCAACTCAAAAGAGGAGATCTCAAACTAGTCGCCAGAGGCTGGCTGGACTTCATTGGGCGCTCTATACTGCCCACTAGCAACCGCTCTAAAGTCACCATCAGAAGCGCAGTGATGATTCATTACATTATGCTGGAAAAAGAAGTGGAAGTTCATCAGCTGATTCCTTGTGAGCTTTACAAAATTGTAAACAAGAACTCCAAAGATGCCAAATTGGCCTATCCAAGCTTAGTTTCTCTGTTATGTAAAGAAGCTGGGATAAAGATGGGAGTAGATAAGTATATCTCAGTTGAGCAACCAATCAACAAAAAGTCTATGGAAGGACAACAAGTGCAGGACGACCCCATCAAGAGAAAAGCAGAGGAGTTCCTCCCGAAAATTCCTCAAATTGAATACTGGGAGCGCCTAGAAGCATCTGTCACCAAGTTGCAAGAAGCTGTGGATCAACTGAAGGAAGAACAGCAAAATCAAAACAGCATGCTTTGCAAATTGCTTAGAGAACAAGAAGAGCAAGGGCGTGAACTGAAGGAATTAAAGCATCTGAAACTATCTCTTGAAGGGCCAAGCACTCCATAGACTAAAGAGGCATCCACCTCCCAAATTCAAGGTTGTTGAGTTCTAATCTTAGCCTTAACTCTGTGATAATTGTTCTTATTTGAGTTTTACCTTAGAAGTTATATATGAGTATTAGTAATTAGTATCTATATTTTGATTTTATCTCCAATTAAGCTATAATTTATTTTTTCTCATCATCATTAAACATGAATAAAATAGCAGATTTTCTTTAGAATAAGGAGGCAATATTTTTTGAGTTTTTAATAAGAAAAATTCTAATTATTTACATGTGGTGGCAATGCTTTTTGTCTTCTGAATGAATGCTTGAACAGTGCATATGTCTTCTGAAATTGATGTTTATGAATGTTAAATATGTTGGCTCTTGAAAGAATGATGAAAAAGGAGAAATGTTATTTGATAATTTGAAAAATCATAAAAAAATGATTCTTGAAGCAAGAAAAAGCAGTGAATACAAAAGCTTGCAGAAAAAAAAATTGGCGAAAATAAAAGAAAAAGAAAAAGAAAAAAAAAAGCAAGCAGAAAAAGCCAATAGCACTTAAAACCAAAAGGCAAGGGTAATAAAAAGGATCCAAGGCTTTGAGCATCAGTGGATAGGAGGGCCTAAAGGAATCAAATCCTGGCCTAAGTGGCTAAACCAAGCTGTCCCTAACCATGTGCTTGTGGCGTGAAGGTGTCAAGTGAAAACTTGAGACTGAGCGGTTAAAGTCAAGGTCCAAAGCAAAAAGAAGAGTGTGCTTAAGAACCCTGGACACCTCTAACTGGTGACTTTAGCAAAGCTGAGTCACAATCTGAAAAGGTTCACCCAATTATGTGTCTGTGGCATTTATGTATCCGGTGGTAATACTGGAAAACAAAGTGCTTAGGGCCACGACCAAGACTCATAAAGTAGCTGTGTTCAAGAATCAACATACTGAACTAGGAGAATCAATAACACTATCTGAATTCTAAGTTCCTATAGATGCCAATCATTCTGAGCTTCAATGGATAAAGTGAGATGCCAAAACTGTTCGGAAGCAAAAAGCTACTAGTCCCGCTCATCTAATTAGAATCTGAGCCTCACTCAAAAAAAACTCTAAGATATTATTGCTTTTTGACTTATTTGTATACTATTTTATTTGTCTAGTTGCTTGGGGACAAGCAACAGTTTAAGTTTGGTGTTGTGATAAGCGGATATTTTATACGCTTTTTGGGGTTAATTTCATGTAGTTTTTAGTATGTTTTAGTTAGTTTTTAGTATATTTTCATTAGTTTCTAGGCAAAATTCATATTTCTGGACTTTACTATGAGTTTGTGTGTTTTTCTGTAATTTCAGGTATTTTCTGGCTGAAATTGAGGGAGCTGAGCAAAAATCTGATTCAGGCTGAAAAAGGACTGCTGATGCTGTTGGATTCTGACCTCTCTGCACTCGGAATGGATTTTCTGGAGCTACAGGAGTTCAATTGGCGCGTTCCCAATTGCGTTGGAAAGTAGACATCCAGGTCTTTCCAGCACTATATAATAGTCTATACTTTTCTCAAGGATAGATGACGTAAACTGGCGTTCAACGCCAGTTCCATGTTGCAGTCTGGCGTTAAATGCCAGAAACAGGTTACAAGTTGGAGTTAAACGCCCAAAACAAGTTACAACCTGGCGTTTAACTCCAGAAACAGCCTAAGCACGTGTAAAGCTTAAGTCTCAACCCCAGCACACACCAAGTGGGCCCCAGAAGTGGATTTCTGCACTATCTATCATAGTTTACTCATTCTCTGCAAACCTAGATTACTAGCTTACTATTTAAACAACTGTTAGAGGATTATTTTGTACCTCATGACATTTTTAGATCTGAACTTTGTACTCTTTGATAGCATGAGTCTCTAAACTCCATTGTTGGGGGTGAGGAGCTCTGCTGTGTCTCGATGAATTAATGCAATTATTTCTGTTTTCTATTCAAACACGCTTGTTTCTATCTAAGATGTTAATTCGCACTTCAATATGATGAATGTGATGATCCGTGACACTCATCACCATTCTTAATCTATGAACGCGTGCCTGACAACCACTCCCATTCTACCTTCGATTGAATGAGTATCTCTTGGATTCCTTAATCAGAATCTTTGTGGTATAAGCTAGAATCCATTGGCAGCATTCTTGAGAATCCGGAAAGTCTAAACCTTGTCTGTGGTATTCCGAGTAGGATTCATGGATTGAATGACTGTGACGAGCTTCAAACTCACAAGGGTTGGGCGTAGTGACAGACGCAAAAGGATCAATGGATCCTATTCCAGCATGAGTGAGAACCGACAGATGATTAGCCGTGTGGTGACAGCGCACCTGGACCATTTTCACTGAGAGGACGGATGGTAGCCATTGACAACGGTGATCCACCAACACACAGCTTGCCATAGGAGGAACCTTGCGTACGTGAAAAAGAAGACAGGGGGAAAGCAGAGATTCAGAAGACAAAGCATCTCCAAAACTCCAACATATTCTCCATTACTGCATAACAAGTATTTATTTTATGCTCTTTTATTTTTCGCAATTCAAACTGATAATCATAATTAATCTCCTGATTAAGATTTACAAGGTAACCATAGATTGCTTTAAGCTAACAATCTCCGTGGGATCGACCCTTACTCACGTAAGGTATTACTTGGACGACCCAGTGCACTTGCTGGTTAGTTGTGCGGAGTTGTGAAAAATGTGAATCACAATTTTGTGCACCATGCTGATAATAACTCCCTCAAGAAGGCTTCTCAACCTGCCTCTATAGGAAATAAGCCTGCAGTAACTAATGTTGAAGAATATAAAGCCAAAATGCCTTATCCTCAGAAACTCCACCAAGCAGAATAGGATAAACAATTTGCCCACTTTGCAGACTATCTCAGGACTCTTGAAATAAAGATTCCGTTTGTAGAGGCACTTGAGCAAATACCCTCTTATAACTAAGTTCATGAAAGACATCTTAAGTCATAAGAAGGATTGGAAAGAAACAGAAAAAGTTTTTCTCACTGAAGAATGCAGTGCAGTCATCCTAACAAGCTTACCAGAAAAGCTTAAGGATCCCGGAAGCTTTGTGATACCATGCACATTAGAGGGTACTTGTACCAAGACAGCTTTATGTGACCTTGGGGCAAGTTTCAATATAATCCCTGCATCCACTATCAGAAAGCTTGGCTTGACTGAAGAGGTCAAACCAACCCGGATATGTCTTCAACTTGCTGATGGCTCCATTAAATATCCATCAGGCATAATTGAGGACATGATTGTCAAGGTTGGGCCATTTGCCTTTCCCACTGACTTTGTAGTGCTGGAGATGGAGGAGCACAAGAGTGCAACTCTCATTCAAGGAAGACTCTTCCTAGCAAATGGATGAACCCTCATTGATGTCCAAAAAGGGGAATTGACCTTAAGAGTCAATGAGGATGAGTTCAGGCTGAATGCTGTTGAGGCAATGAAGCATCCAGACACATCAAAAGACTGCATGCGTGTTGATATTATTGACTCCTTGGTAGAGGAGATCAACGTGGCTGAGAGTCTTGAATCAGAGCTAGAAGACATGTTTAAAGATGTTCAGCCTGATCTGGAGGAATCAGTGGAAATAAAAGAGCCTCTGAAAATTCCTCAGGAAGAGGAGAAACCTCCTAAACCCGAGCTCAAACCACTACCACCATCCCTGAAATATGCATTTCTGGGAGAAGGTGACACTTTTCCGGTGATCATAAGCTCTGTTTTAAATCCACAGGAAGAGAAAGCACTACTTCAAGTGCTAAGGACACACAAGGCAGCTCTTGGGTGGTCCATAAGTGACCTTAAGGACATAAGCCCAGCTAGATGCATGCACAAGATCCTATTGGAGGATGATCCTAAACCAGTGGTTCAACCACAGAGGCGGCTCAATCCAGCCTTGAAAGAGGTGGTGCAGAAGGAGGTCACTAAGTTACTAGAGGCTGGGATCATTTACCCTATTTCTAATAGCCCTTGGGTGAGCCCTGTCCAAGTTGTCCCCAAGAAGGGAGGCATAACAGTGGTTCATAATGAAAAGAATGAACTGGTTCCTACAAGAACAGTTACAGGGTGACGTATGTGTATTGATTACAGAAGGCTCAATACAGCCACCAGGAAGGATCACTTTCCTTTACCATTCATAGACTAGATGCAAGAAAGACTAGCCGGTCATGAATATTACTACTTTTTGGATGGCTATTCAGGTTACAACCAAATTGTAGTGGATCCTCAGGACCAAGAGAAAACAGCATTCACATGTCCTTCTGGAGTGTTTGCCTATAGAAGGATGCCTTTTGGTCTGTGCAATGCACCTGCAACCTTTCAGAGGTGCATGCTCTCTATCTTCTCTGATATGGTAGCACTACAAGAAAATAGATTATTTGTAACAAAAAATTTGTATCAAATTTAAAATTGTTACAAAAAAATAGTATTTTGTAATAATAATTAGTGATTGTTACAAAAGGATAATATTTTGTAACAACATTACAAGTTGTTACAAAACATGATAATATTTTGTAACAACCTGTTTTATTTTGTTACAAATTATGTTAGTTTTTGTAATGAGATGGTGTTTTGTTACAAAATATTGTAATATTTTGTAACAAAAAAAAAAAGTTACAAAAATTCAAAATATTTTGTAACAAAATGTTTTTTTGTTTCAAAAACTCCAATTGTTTTGTAACAAAATAACTTTCTGTTTCAAAAACTCCAGTTATTTTGTAACAAAAAAATAATTTATCACAAAATTCAATATTGTTTGTAACAAGTTAATTATTTGTCCTAAAATATAAGTATATTTTATAACAATTTTTTTTCAAAGTGTTAAACACTTTAAGAGTAAAAAAAATTGTGTATATACTTTTTTAAAATAATTTTATTTTATTTCAAAAATGAAAATTTTTTATATAGTGTGTAAGATGTAAAAATTTTAGAAGATCTTATTAAGAGCTAATTTAGATTTATTTATCATTAAGTATTTTAATCTCTGAAATTATTCTATTAAAGGTAATTAAACAAATTTTGATTAATTGAGTTTAAAATAATTTAAGATTTTATCTGATTTTATAATTATTAAATTATTTTTTATATTTAAATTATAAAATTTAGCAAATGTAAAATAATAAGAACTTTATATGATTTGGTTTAAATATTTTAAATTTTAGAATTTAATATTTTAATTTTTATAAACAAAGAAAATTAATTATATTATCTCTAATACTTTAATTAGAATATTTTATTAAAATTAATTTGTAAATTTATGATTAAATAATTTTTTTTAAGATAAAGAAAGTTAATTGTATTACCATGTATTTTCAATTAGAGTAATTTATTAAGAATCAATAAGTATTTTTATATCACAAATAATATTTTAAAGTTTAGAGATTAAGTTAGTTTTTCAAATATTAATACTTTATACTCTAATTTTATTAAAAATATTTTACTCAAATTAAATCCAAAATTTCTAATTCTATACACAAACCCTAACCCTTTTACCCCGCCGTCTTACTACCATTCACCACCGCCATCCCTTCCCAAAAACCCAATACTCAGCTGCTTTTGAAAACAAATGAAAGGAAAGAAAGAAAGAGAGAAACTGAGGGAGCGAAGAGGAGAAAGGGGGAAAAGAAAGGGAGACGTCGTCGCTGCTGCCACCATCGAGGGAGAGAGAGCACATCGCGAGCCAGAGACGCCGCCAGGGAGAAGAGGAGCTGTTGTGCTCCGCCGATGACCAGCCGCCGTCAAACTTTGAAGAAAGAAAGACAGTGCGTGAAGATGAGAGAGAGGGGAAGCCGATCTTGTCACCGCTACCGCACCCAGTCACCGTCAACATTACGAGAGCTCGTCGCCGTCACTGGCGAGAGTCGTCGCCACTACTGTTGCTGAAGCCACTGTCTTCATTAGTTACTCAGTCTTGTCTCTGTTTTTGGTCCTCCTTGTGTGCCGAAGTTGCTGCTGCCGTGATGGGTAGTCATGGGGTTGCTTGTGCTTAAACAAAGCTATTACTACTGTTGTTCCCTGTCATTTGTTCCTTTCAAGTTTTAGTAAGTTGTCCTTGTTCCAAAACCCTTATTGTTACCGTTCTGTTTTCATGGTTGATTGAGAATGCTGAGATGTTAATATATTAGGGTTATGTCAATACCACTGCAAATTGTTCACTAGCATTGCCGTTGCTGATCCGATTTAAGGCTATTGCTGCTGCTGCGGGTTAGAACGAAGTTGAAGTCATGCTTAATTTTGTGGTTTTCGACTAACTGAGGTAGGGGATTTGTTTTAAAAATAAATGTTTTAAGTTATGAATGCCAATAAAATTAAATGAGTAACTGTAAATGGTTTATGATTGCTTTGTGTGAATAATTGTTAGTATTGAGTTGAATCATAGCTGTAATTGGTGATTGGTTTAATGATTTAATGTAATGATTATTGATGATGTTGTGTATGTTGAAGTTATACTTGCTGCTAGTACTTGTTGATGTTGATTTTGTGTATGGAATGTTGCTATGGCTACTGGAATTTGATTTTATGAATCAGAATTCGAGATATGTTGTTATAGATGAGATGCTGAAGAATGGATGCTGTGATAATATGGTTACGTTGCACCTATGATATGAAATTGTGATATATTGAATTAAGAGTTCTTGGGAAACTTTGGTTAGTCAAAAGAAAGTTAGAAATATGGTTTTAGATGAATCCTAGGCTTGAATATAGGAATTGGTATGTGAGGTTGTTGGAAATACTTTGTGCAGAATTTCTGCAGAAAACTGCATAATTGACAGCAGAACGAATGACTTTTTGGGAGTAGTCCAGACCTAATTTTTAGATTAAACTATTTTTCTGTAAAACTTTAGTGTGTCTTGAATATTCCATAAAAATTTCAGGGAATTTGGCCAAGTGGTTTGGAAGATATGATTTTTGAAAGTTTAGCGGTTGCTGCAGATTTTTCTGGTTTTCTGGTTCTACAGCACCAACTTCCAAATACTATAACTTTTAATTTAAACAAAATTTTGAGTTGATTTTAAAATAATTTTAAATATCTATCAGTCTATTTTAAGTGAGTACAAGTTTCATGTTCATATATGTTTTGTAGACTTAGATAAGTCACTTGGAAGGTCGGTTGTTTGCTGAAACTCTGAACTGGTTTATGAAAACAGGGCTCCACTTCCAATTGATAATTAATTAATCAAATGAAGTGATATGAACCTGAATCCTGATAATGTAAACTTCATTTTTAATTGATCCAATTTTGAGTACTGTTGTTGTATGCTTGTTAATACCACCAATACTTACTGATTTTAATTGTTCATTGCTTAGTCATGGTGATTCTTTTAATTATTGAATGCCAATGATAATTTTTCTTATAAATGATAATGAGTAATGGTTTGGGGTTTGGCTTGAAGCCTGAAACTTAATTGAACTAATTGTATTTGCCCACCTATTTGCAGTGGCTGAAGATGATGCTTTCTTGGTCAAGCAAATTGGCCAGAGTTTCCGGTATTCTAAAATAGAGGTATATTCCTCTTCTTATATTCATGAATAGTCAGTTTTATTCCTTGTTAACATACATGCATCATCTATGTATGGAAGACTAAACATAGATCGAATCCATTTTCTTATCAAGGCAAGAAGGGAGGAACAAATCCAAGCTGCTCATGACGAAGCCATGTTTGGTGCTTCAGCACTTCCACCTCCTACCAGTATTGACAGTGAGCCTGAAAGGGAGAATGAGAAAGAAGTTGATAAAAAAGCTATTGTTACAAGCCTCTTAAGTGAAACGGTAAGTGGTTTTACTGCAGACTTATGTGAATAAGCATGATGAGTCATTTAAGTAATCCTTGTATTTGTGTGTGCATTTGTTGTTGAATAATTTCTCACATTAAGTTATTATTGCTGCTCTATACTTGCTATTGGTTGCTGCTGATTTTTCCCCCTCATTGCTTGCTTGTTGAATGATTGTTAAATTCAATGAAAAAGGAAATGCTGCTGAGTTATTGTTGTTTGTGTTGGAGTAGATGATGGTTGCTGAACTGAGATTAGTTTTATTGATAAATCTGTTGCTGAAATTGTTTAGTTTGGCTTGATTGATTTTCTATTGAATTAATGGATAAACTGCTGTGCCTCTGCTGCTTGCAAGTGTAATGGTTATTGAATTCAATGAATAGAATGCTGCCTGAATCCATTACCTTTGTTCATTTTACTGTTTTGGGTGCTGTATGATGGGCCATTGATTGCTGTTCTGCTGAGTGCTGCTCTACTTCTTGGTGGTTGGATTGGTTTTAATTGTTTCCTCATGTTTTCTTGTTGGAATTGGCTTATTTACTTCCTTCATATGAATTCATTATGATTTTTTGTGTTTTTAACTCTCAAAGAATTCATATAGAATTTGAATTGATTGATTGAAATTGTGAAATAGGCAAATTTACTGCTGAAATGCTGCCGAAATTTATCTTAAGCTGTTTTCAATATTCATCTTTGATTCTATTAATTGATTGAGTTGGTATTTAATTGCTTTTGGTTTTAAATTGTTGCTAAGCTCAATTGATTGATTATCCGGTTAAGTGCTTCACTGTTTTGGTTGTTGGAAGCTAGAAGCTTGGGTTTTGTTATTCACTATTTGGTTGTTGTCCTATTTGGTTGCTCAATTAAAATGCATTGTGTTGTTTGAGAAAACAAGTTCTATTTGGCGAATTTCTGTATCAAAATAGACCATTGTTTGCTACATGATTTCTGATTGCCTCAAGATATTTCTTTTGACTATGCACCTAACTTTTTGTTTCGGATTTTCTTATTTATAGGAGTGCTAAAATGGTGACCACATGCTACTTTGAGGGCTCAAGAATATTTTGATTCATAGAGACACTAATCTATGTTAGAACTTTTAACTTTTGGTTGAACTTGTGCAAGACATATAACTTGTAGAACTAATCAATATACTCACTCATGTTATTTTGTTTTAAAACAATTTTAGCTAAATGAGGCATGTTTGAATTATGTATGTTTTTACATATTATATAAATGTAGATTTGCTTAATAAAATAGTTAATATATTAGTTAATTAAAAAAATGTTACAAAATAATTATTTTACTTTTGTAACTAAAGAAAAAAAAATGTTACAAAATCAAGATATATTTTGTAACAAAATTTTTTGATAGGAAAAATAGATTGTCACGAAAAATACCTTGAAGATCAAAATTTGTTACCACTTTTATAACGGCTTCTAGTTTTTTGTATCAGAAAAAATTGTTACAAAACATCATATTGAATTGTAACAGTTCCATTTTTCGTTACAAAAACTTTTTGTAACGGGACTTACTACAACGGGACTTACTGCAACGGCCCCTTTTTTTGTTACAAAAAACTTTTGTTTCAAAATTTCGACGTTTTGTAACAATTTTTTTGGTTACAAATACGCCTTTTTTTTGTAGTGTAGAGAAATTTTTGGAAGTTTTCATGGATGACTTTTTAGTATTTGGAGACTCATTCAGCTCCTGCCTTGACCATTTAGCACTTGTTCTGAAAAGATGCCAAGAGACCAACCTAGTTTTAAACTGGGAAAAATGCCACTTTATGGTGACTGAAGGGATTGTCCTTGGGCATAAAATTTCAAACAAGGGAATAGAGGTGGATCAAGCTAAAGTTGAAGTAATTGAAAAATTACCACCACCTGCCAATGTTAAGGCAATCAGAAGCTTTCTAGGGCATGCAGGATTCTATAGGAGGTTTATAAAGGATTTTTCAAAAATTACGAAACCTCTGAGCAATCTGCTAGCTGCTGACATGCCATTTGTATTTGACACAGAGTGTCTGCAGGCGTTTGAAACTTTGAAAGCTAAGCTGGTCACAACACCAGTTATTTCTGCACTAGACTGGACATTACCATTCGAACTAATGTGTGATGCCAGTGACCATGCCATGGGTGCAGTACTGGGACAGAGGCATAACAAGCTTCTGCATGTCATTTATTATGCAAGCCGTGTTTTAAATGATGCACAGAAAAATTACACAACCACAGAAAAAGAGCTGCTTGCAGTGGTTTATGCCATTGACAAGTTTAGATCATACTTAGTAGGATCAAAAGTGATTGTGTACACTGACCATGCTGCTCTTAAAAATCTACTTACAAAGCAAGATTCAAAACCCAGGCTCATAAGATGGGTGTTGCTTCTGCAAGAGTTTGATATAGAAATAAGAGACAGAAAAGGGATAGAGAACCAAGTGGCTGATCATCTGTCCCAGATAGAACCAGTAGAAGGGGCGTCCTCCCCTTCTATTGAGATCTCTAAAACCTTTCCAGATGAGCAATTATTTGCCATTCAGGAAACACCATGGTTTGCAGACATTGCAAACTATAAAGCTATAAGATTCATACCCAAAGAGTACAGTAGGCAGCAAATAAAGAAATTGATTTCTGATGCAAAGTACTACTTATGGGATGAACCGTATCTCTTTAAGAGATGTGCAGACGGAATAATCCATAGATGTGTGCCCAAGGAAGAGGCACAGAAGATCTTATGGCATTGCCATGGATCACAATATGGAGGCCATTTCGGAGGTGAGCAAACAGCCACCAAGGTTCTCCAATGTGGCTTCTACTGGCCTACTCTCTATAGAGACTCCCGAGAGTTTGTACGTAACTGTGACAATTGCCTGAGAGCTAGAAATCTGCCCCATGGTTACGCCATGCCTCAACAAGGAATCTTGGAGATTGAGTTGTTTGATGTTTGGGGGTATTGACTTCATGGGGCCTTTCCCACCATCATACTCAAACACGTATATTCTGGTGGCAGTAGACTATGTATCTAAATGGGTAGAGGCAATTGCAACCCCCACTAATGATACTAAGATAGTGCTAAAGTTCCTCCAGAAACATATCTTCAGCAGGTTTGGTGTCTCTAGAGTACTAATCAGTGATGGAGGCACTCATTTCTGCAATAAACAGCTTTACTCTGCTATGGTCCGATATAGAATTAGCCACAAAGTAGCAACTCCATATCATCCATAGACAAATGGGCAAGCTGAAGTCTCTAATAGAAAACTAAAAAGAATCCTGGAACGGACTGTAATTACCCGTAGAAGGGATTCCGCAAAAAGCTTGGATGATGCTCTGTGGGCATACAGAACAGCATTCAAGACTCCTATAGGAACCTCTCCATACCAGCTTGTGTATGGCAAGGCCTGTTATCTGCCCGTGGAACTGGAGCATAAGGCCTACTGGACAACCAGATTCCTAAAACTGGATGCTAAGTTAGCTGGAGAGAAGAGATTACTCCAGTTAAATGAGCTATAGGAATTCAGACTCAATGCTTTCGAAAATGCAAAAATTTACAAGGAGAAAGCAAAAAGGTGGCATGATAAGAAACTGTCACCCAGAATCTTTGAACCAGGACAAAAGGTTCTGCTGTTTAACTCTAGGCTCAGATTATTCCCCGGGAAACTGAAATCCCGGTGGAGGGGACCATATGTGATTACAAGTGTGTCACCATATGGCTTTGTGGAGCTTCAAGACATTGATTCTAATAAGAAGTTCATTGTTAATGGATAGAGAGTCAAGCATTATCTTGAAGGCAATGTTGAGCAAGAATGCTCAAAGCTGAGACTAGATTAAAAGCTCAGTAAGGTCCAGCTAAAGACAATAAAGAAGCGCTTATTGGGAGGCAACCCAATTTTTACTTATCTATGTTAATTTTCTGTTTTCCATTTTTATTTTATATTTTCTTTAGGATGATGATCATGTGGAGTCACAAAAATTAAAGCAAAATCAAAAACAGCATTGAAAATAGCTCACCCTGGAGGAAGAGCTTACTGGTGTTTAAACGCCAGTAGGAAGCATCAGACTGGCGTTTAACGGCAGAAAGAAGCATCAAGCTGGCGTTAAACACCAGAAACAAGCTACAGTCTGGTGTTTAACGCCAGAAACAAGCACCAACTTGGCGTTAAACACCAATAAAGGGAGAAAAGCTGGCGTTAAACGTCGAAACAAGCAGCAACCTGGTGTTTAACGCCAGGATTGCACTATATGGGCATTTTGCACGCCTAAATGGAGTAGGGATGATAAGTCTTTGACCCCTCAGGATCTGTGGACCCCACAGGATCCCCACCTACCCCACCTCTCTCTCTCTCTCTCTCTCTCTCTCCCACCTTTTCATAACACTCTTTCCCAAATACCCTTCACCAATCACCTCCTCCTACCCCTATATAAACCTCTCACCACTCCTTCATTTTCACACATTACAACCACTACTTCTACCCCTTGGCCGGACCATATATCTCCCTCCATCTCCTCTATTTTCTTCTTCTTCTACTACTTTCTTTCTTCTTTTTCTCGAGGACGAGCAAACCTTTTAAGTTTGGTGTGGTAAAAGCATTGCTTTTTGTTTTTCCATAACCATTAATGACACCAAAGGCCAGAGAAACCTCTAGAAAGAGGAAAGGGAAGACAATTGCTTCTACATCCGAGTCATGGGAGATGGAGAGATTCATCTCACAAGCCCATCACTAAGAAAAGGATGGAGCAAACAAGAGAGCCCACTCATGGACCTCAAGAAGAGCATGAGGAAATTCCTCATCATGAAATCCCTGAGATGCCTCAAGGGATGCACTTTCCTCCACAAAACTATTGGGAGCAAATTAACACCTCCCTAGGAGAATTGAGTTCCAACATGGGACAACTAAGGATGGAGCACCAAGAGCATTCTATCCTCCTCCATGAAATTAGAGAAGATCAAAGAGCTATGAGGGAGGAGCAACAAAAGCAAGGAAGAGACACTGAGGAGCTAAAGCACTCCATAAGATCTTCAAGAGGAAGAACTAGCCGCCATCACTAAGGTGGACCCGTTCTTTAATTTCCTTGTTCTTTATTTTTCTGTTTTTCATTTACTATGCTCTATGTTTATTCATGTTTGTGTCTTTATTACATGATCATTAGTGTTCAAGTGTCTATGTCTTAAAGCTATGAATGTCCTATGAATCCATCACCTTTCTTAAATGAAAAATGCTTTAATTATAAAAGAACAGGAAGTAGATGAATTTCGAATTCATCCTTGAGATTAGTTTAATTATTTTGATGTGGTGACAATACTTTCTTCTTTTTGAATGACTGCTTGAACAGTGCATATGTCTTCTGAATTTGTTGTTTATGAATGTTAAAATTGTTGGCTCTTGAAAGAATAACGAAAAAGGAGAAATGTTATTGATAATCTGAGAAATCATAAAATTGATTCTTGAAGCAAGAAAAAGCAGTGAAGAACAAAGCTTGCAAAAAAAATAAAAAAATAAAAGAAAGAAAAAAGAAAAAGCAAGCAGAAAAAGCCAATAGCTCTTTAAACCAAAAGGCAAGAGCAAAAAGCCAGTAACCCTTTAAACCAAAAGGCAAGGGTAATAAAAAGGATCCAAGGCTTTGAGCATTAATGGATAGGAGGGACCAAAGGAATAAAATCCCGGTCTAAGTGGCTAAACCAAGCTGTCCCTAACCATATGCTCGCTTGTGGCGTGAAAGTGTCAAGTGAAAAGCTTGAGACTGAGCGGTTAAAGTCATGATCCAAAGCAAAAAGAGTGTGCTTAAGAACCCTGGACACCTCTAATTGGGGACTCTAGCAAAGCTGAGTCACAATCTAAAAAGGTTCACCCAGTTTTGTGTCTGTGGCCTTTATGTATCCGGTGGTAATACTGGAAAACAAAGTGCTTAGGGCCATGGCCAAGACTCATAAAGTAGCTGTGTTCAAGGAATCAACATACTGAACTAGAAAAATCAATAACACTATCTGGATTCTGAATTCCTATAGATGCCAACCATTCTGAACTTCAAAGGATAAAGTGAGATGCCAAAACTGTTCAGAGGCAAAAAGCTACTAGTCCCGCTCATCTAATTGGAGCTAAGTTTCATTGATATTTTGGAATTTATAGTATATTTTCTACTTTTTATCCTATTTGATTTTCAGTTGCTTGGGGACAAGCAACAATTTAAGTTTGGTGTTGTGATGAGCGGATAATTTATACGCTTTTTGGCATTGTTTTTAGGTAGTTTTTAGTATGATTTAGTTAGTTTTTAATATGTTTTTATTAGTTTTTATGCAAAATTCACATTTCTGGACTTTACTATGAGTTTGTGTATTTTTCTGTGATTTCAGGTATTTTCTGGCTGAAATTGAGGGACCTGAGCAAAAATCTGATTCAGAGGCTGAAAAAGGACTGCAGATGCTGTTGGATTCTGACCTCCCTGCACTCGAAATAGATTTTCTGGAGCTACAGAAACCCAATTGGCGCTCTCTCAATTTTGTTGGAAAGTAGACATCCAGGGCTTTCGAGAAATATATAGTAGTCCATACTTTGCCCAAGTTTTGATGACGCAAACTGGCGTTCAAACACCAACTTCCTGCCCTATTCTGAAGTTAAACGCCACAAACAGGTTGCAACCTGGTGTTTAACTCCAAGAGAAGCCTCTACACGTGTAAAGCTCATTGCTCAGCCCAAGCACACACCAAGTGGGCCCCAAAAGTGGATTTCTGCACTATTTGCACTTAGTTACTTATTTTCTGTATCCCTAGCTACTAGTTTAGTATAAAAATAACTTTTAGAGACTTACTATGTACCTCATGAAATTTTTTACACTTCACATTGTATTTCTAACGGCATGAGTCTCTAAACTCCATGATTGGGGGTGAGGAGCTCTGCTGTGTTTCGATGAATTAATGCAATTACTACTGTTTTTCATTCAATCACGCTTGTTTCTATTCTAAGATATTCACTTGCATTTCACCCTGATGAATGTGATGATCCGTGACACTCATCATCATTCTCACCTATGAACGTGTGCCTGACAACCACCTCCATTCTATCTGCACTAGCTTGAGTGTGTATCTCTTAGCTTCCTGGTTCATGATCAGAGTCTTCGTGGTATAGGCTAGAATTATTGGCAGCCATTCTTGAGATCTAGAAAGTCTAAACCTTGTCTGTGGTATTTTGAGTAGGATCTGGGAAGGGATGACTGTGATGAGCTTCAAACTCACGAGAGTTGGGCGTAGTGACAGACACAAAAGAATCAACGGATTCTATTCCAACATGAGTGAGAACCGACAGATGATTAGTCGTGCAGTGACAGTACATTTGGACCATTTTCACTGAGAGGATGGATGGTAGCCATTGACAACGGTGATCCCCCAACATACAGCTTGCCATGGAAGGAGACCTGCGTGCGTGAAGAAGAAGACAGTAGGAAAGCAGAGATTCAAAAGACAGAGCATCTCCAAAACCTCAATCTGTTCTCCATTACTGCATAACAAGTAATATTTATTTTATGTTAATTACTTCTCATAAACCCAACCATTTTTATTATTAATTTCCTGACTAAGAATTACAAAATAACCATAGCTTGCTTCAAGCCAACAATCTCCGTGGGATCGACCCTTACTCACGTAAGGTATTACTTGGACGACCTAGTGCACTTGCTGGTTAGTGGTACGAGTTGTGAAAATTGTGATTTACAATTCGTGCACCAAGGAGCATCAGAGGATGTGGCTGCATCAGTGGAGGCAGTGAGAAAGGGCGGTCTGTAGCCCAGAGCCATGAACTTTCTGTCATGTGGGATGATCTTCTTGCAATCGACGGCTGGTGGCTTCTCATCCGCAAGCTCCCAAGGTACCTCAGCTCGGCGGCCCAGCTGAGTAATCAAATAGGGGAAGGGCAAAGTGCCTCGAACATGAACCTTGGCCATATAGTACCGGATAAATCGGGGAAGGTACAGGTCCTTGCCTTTCATCACGCACCAGATAAGAGTAATCATGGCTGCTGGCACCTCAGTCTCGTGAGTGCTCGGCATCACATAATTGCTTAGGATTTGTTGCCATAGCCGAGCCTCATCGTTCAGGTAGATGATTTTGATGCCTTTGGGGTGCACTGTTGATTTGCTCATAACCCATGGGACAGCAGGATCAAGAGCTATAGTGCGCTTCACTGCTTCCAAATCAAATCTCATAAATCTTATATCTTCTTCAGCCTGCTGATAACCATCTGGCTGATCGAATTTAGGCAAGAAATGGAGGATGTCTTCAATCACCTCCTCAGTGACTAGAATCTGTTTGCCTCTGAGTTGCACTGCATCCAAGGTCGTTTTAAAATAGTTGCAGTAAAATTCCCTGACCCAGGATACATTTACCTCAGTCAAGTTCCTCTCCAGAAAGAACCAGCCTCTCTGTTTGATTTGGTCTGTGGTGTACTGTAGTAATTTGGCTGGAATTCGGAGGGTCTTTTCTAGATATAGGTTCCTTGAAGTTGCAATGACTGGATACTTCAATTCACAGTATCAGTTTGCAAATTTGACTGGGTCGGTTGCAGGCACTAACTGATCAGCTTTTTCCTGCAGAGAAAAATTCTTCTCCCGCCAGGAATCATCATGCAGTATATCCAGGATAGCCATAGAGGATTCTCCTCTTTTTCTTTTGCCTGTGCCTATTTTGGCTTTTCCTTTGCCTTTTGGGTCAGACATCCTGAAAAGCAGAGGTTCCAGGATACAATTTATTAAACTAAAGCAGGAAAATAGGTAAGCAAATAGTATTTGAGCAATGTAAGCATAGATGGGCAAAAGAGGAAGAAATAGCAATATAAGCATGAAGTGAGTTAGATAGATGTAGAATTTTAGACTGTATGCAAGCTAAAAGTCAAAGAATTGAAATAAAAATCACAGTCCAATATCTATGATATGCGGAATGCTTGTTTATCAGGAACAACAATAATCATGCTTTGAAATGGGTGAAAGTAGTTAGTTGAAAACTAAGAGAGAAGTTAGAAAGTTAATGCAGTTAAGAGTTAAAAGGTGAAGTTAAAGTTAGTGGCATGGTATTGTAGTTCCTAGTTAACAAAAATGCACAAACTTAAAGAACCAGCAATCACATTTAAGTAGAGAATATAAAGAGAAGAAGTGCAAAATGAATAAAATCATCAATAATGCGATTTGACTAAGAATGGAACCAGAATGAGTATGAATGCTAGCCAATTCATCCATAAATTGGCTTGGTTGAAACCAATTAGTGCAGAGTTCAAAAGTACCAAAGCCAATATATAAATGGGAGTTGAGTGAAACAATTTGCAGAAAAATCGGGCAGCATTCTGGCTAAAAATTGAATGTTCCCGGGTAATAAACAGCTGCAGAAATTCAGTTCATATGACGTTAAATTAGTGCATAAAAGAGTAGCAAATAGCAAGTCACATGAATTTAGAAAAAAATGAATTCAATCTGTAGCAAGAATTGCAATTTAAATGGAATAATATCAAGTCAGCATTAAACAGTAATGAACAGCATATGAGCAGCATCAACAACACAACAATTTCAAAATTGCGAAACAGATAAAGCAAGCAGCAAGAACGGCGCGATTATCAGGCTTAAATCTACTAACCACATCCTAGCTACCTAACCACCTAAAATCCACTACGAACATGCATCTCTAACTATTCTAATTTGAACAAAATTGAAAAATATGCAAACTAACTAATTGGAACGGGAAAGGAATTGGAGTGCAGTGGAACCTGGTGTGCGTAGTGAAAGTAATTGAACGAAGAGAGAGGGTGGCAGTGTGGTGGCGCTAGTGGGTGGCACGGCGGCATTGGGATGCGGCACGGTGGCGCTGGGGTGGCGGCGGTTCTGACGGTGGTCCGGGTGGAGGCAGTGGGTGAAAGAGGGATATGGCGAGGAAGAGAAGAAGGGGAGGGGCGAGGAGAGGAGTGTGGCATTGGGATGGTGGTGGCCGGTGTTATGGTGCGGCGGTGGGGTTGGGTTGGCGACAGGGTAGAAGTGAGGAGGGGGTAGGGGGAAGAAAAGGAAGAGAAGGGGGGAAAGAGGGGGGTGAGGGAGGTTCGACGAGGTGTTGTCGAGGATGGGGCGTGGCAGCTGGGTCGGCGGTGGTGGTTGGGTGGTTGCAGGAGGGGAGAGGAGAAGACTGTGAGGGAGGGGGAGGAAGAAATGACGCGAGGGGGGTAGGGTTTCCCCGTCAGAGGGTTAAGCAGATTCAAATTGACACGGACGCGTGGATCAAGTGAAAGCGTGGATGAGGCAGAATTGCAACGACGCGGAAGCGTCATTGACGCGAACACGTGAATGGGGGATAATGAAAATGACGCGTACGCGTGAGGCATGCATACGCGTCGACTAGGATTGTGCTAAACGCACAAATTCACCGTCGTTTTGGCGCAACTATCTGTTTAAATTAAGGGGGCAAAGATTTTCACGCGACGCGTACGCGTCACCCACGCCCATGCGTGGTGTGTGTAAGTGAAAATGACGCGTACGCGTCGTTGACGCGTATGCGTGGCCCAAATTATGCCTAATGCATACCAGCTGTACGATTCCAGCTCAACTTTCTGGGCATTGGATTGATACGCCGATTTGGAATCGACGCCTGATGAGAGGAAAATTTATACGCTTTTTGGCATTGTTTTTACATAGTTTTCAGTATAATTTAGTTAGTTTTTAGTATATTTTTATTAGTTTTTAATTAAAATTCACATTTCTGAACTTTACTATGAGTTTGTGTGTTTTTCTATGATTTTAGGTATTTTCTGGCTGAAATTGAGGGACTTGAGCAAAAATCAGATTCAGAGGTTGAAGAAGGACTGCAGATGCTATTGGATTCTGACCTCCCTGCACTCAAAGTGGAATTTCTGGAGCTACAGAACTCCAAATGGCGTGCTCTCAATTGCGTTGAAAAGTAGACATCCAGGGCTTTCCAGCAATATATAATAGTTCATACTTTGCCCGAGTTTAGATAATGTAAACTGGCGTTATGCTGCATTCTGGAGTCAAACGCCAGAAACAGGTTGCAAAGTAGAGTTAAACACCAGAAATAGGTTACAAACTGGCGTTCAACTCCAAGAGAAGGCTCTACACGTGTAAAGCTCAATGCTCAGCCCAAGCACACACCAAGTGGTCCCCAGAAGTGGATTTCTGCATCATTTACTCATTTCTGTAAACCCTAGTAACTAGTTTAGTATAAATAGGACTTTTTACATCTTTGGATCGGATCTTTGATCAGTTTTATGCTATCTTAGACTTTCATGGGGGCTGGCCATTCGGCCATGCCTGAACCATTATCACTTATGTATTTTCAAATGGTAGAGTTTCTACACTCCATAGATTAAGGTGTGGAGCTCTGTTGTTCCTCATGAATTAATGCGAAGTACTACTATTTTTCTATTCAATTCAAGCTTATTCTGCTTCTAAGATATTCATTCGCACCCAAGAACATGATGAATGTGATGATTATGTGATGCTCATCATCATTCTCACTTACAAACGCGTGCCTGACAAACACTTCTGTTCTACATGCAAACAAGCTAGAATGAGTATCTCTTAGATATCTAATACAGAGGACCGAGTCCGAGATATTAGAATCTTCGTGGTATAAGTTAGAACCCATGGATGGCCATTCTTGAGATCCAGAAAGTCTAAACCTTGTCTGTGGTATTCCGAGTAGGATCTGGGAAGGGATGGCTGTGACGAGCTTCAAACTCGCGAGTGCTGGGCGTAGTGACAGACGCAAAAAGATAGTAAATCCTATTCCAGTATGATCGAGAACCGACAGATGATTAGCCATGCAGTGACAGCGCATTGGACCATTTTCACAGAGAGGATGGAATGTAGCCATTGACAACGGTGATGCCCTACATAAAGCTTGCCATGGAAAGGAGTAGGAATGGTTGGATGAAGACAGTAGGAAAGCAGAGGTTCAGAGGAACGAAAGCATCTCTACACGCTTATCTGAAACTCTCACCAATGAATTACATAATTATCTCTATCCTATTTTAATTATCTTTTAGTATACTATAATCTCTTAATACATTTGAATCCACCTGACTGAGATTTACAAGGTGACCATAGCTTGCTTCAAGCCGACAATCTCCATGGGATCGACCCTTACTCACGTAAGGTTTATTACTTGGACGACTCAGTGCACTTGCTGGTCAGCAGTGCGAAGTTGTGACAAAGAATTAAGATTATGAACGTGCGTATAAAGTTTTCAGCGCTGTTACCAAGGAATGGAACCGTCACGATTTCTACGCACCAAGTTTTTGGCGCCGTTGCCGGGGATTGTTCGAGTTTGGACAACTGACGGTTCATCTTGTTGCTCAGATTAGGTAATTTTATTTTAATTTTAAATTTTTTTTATTTCTTATTTTCGAAAAAAAAAATTTTTCTTTTTCGTTTTTCCCAATTAATTTTCGAAAAATACAAAAAAAAATTTACAAAATCATAAAACCAAAAATATTTTGTGTTTCTTGTTTGAGTCTAGAGTCAAGTTTTAAGTTTGATGTCAATTGCATCTTTTTAATTTTCTAAAAATTATTTTTGAAAATCCATGCATTGCATTCTTCATGATCTTCAAGTTGTTCTTGGCCAGTCTTCTTGTTTGATCTTCATATTTTCTTGTTTTGTGTCTTTTCTAGTTTTTCCTATGCATTTTCAATTTGTTAGTGTCTCAAAATTAAAAATTTCTAAGTTTGGTGTCTTGCATATTTTTCTTTTCTTAAAAATTTTTAAAAATAAGTTCTTGGTGTTCATCTTGACATTCAAAGTGTTCTTGGTTTTCATCTTGACATTCAAAGTGTTCTTGCATGCATCATATGTTTTGATTCATAATTTTCATGTTTTGAGTTTTTTTGGTTGTTTTTCTCTTTCTTCATTAAAAATTCAAAAATATAAAAAAATATCTTTCTCTTATTTCACTCATAATTTTCGAAAATTTGATTTGATTTAGTCAAAAATTTTTTAAAATCTAGTTGTTTCTTATGAGTCAAATCAAATTTTCAATTTAAAAATCTTATCTTTTTCAAATCTTTTTCAAAAATCAAATCTTCTTCACTTTTTCTTTTATATTTTCAAAAACTTTTATGATTGATTTTCAAAAATCTTTTTCTTATCTTGTTCATAATTTCAAAATCTTTACTAACCATTAATGTGATTGATTCAAATTTTTTTTTTTAAGTTTGTTACTTGCCTAGTAAGAAAGATTCAATCTTTAAATTTTAAAATCTTATCTTTTTAGTTTCTTGTTAGTCAAGTAATCAACTTTGATTTCAAAAATCAAATATTTTTGAATTTCCTTTTCAAATATTTTTCAAATTAAATTGTCAATCATATCTTTTCAATCATATATTTTTCAAACAAATCTCTTTCAATCATATCTTTTTAACATGTGATTTGAAAATCTTTTCTAACTTCTTATCTTTTCAAAATTAATTTTCAAATCTTTTTCAATTAATCCTATCTTTTTGTTTCAATCATATCTTTTTCAAAACTATCTAACTAATTCTCTCTTTAATTTTTGAAAATCCCTTCCCTCTTTTTCAAATTTCTTTTTTAATTAACTAATTGTTTTAATTTCAATTTAATTTGATTCCAATTTTAATTTTTGAATTTTAATTTTAATTTTAAAATATTTTTATTTTATTTTGTTTAATTTTCGAATTATTTTCTTCCTCATGTCCTTCTATTTATTTATTCATCTACTAACACTTCTCTTCCACCCAAAATTTGAACCCCATCTCCCTCTCTGTGTTCGAATTTTCCTCTTCTCCTTCTTATATTCTTCTCTTCTTATACTTGCATAAGGAATCTCTATACTGTGACATAGAGGATTCCATATTTTCTTTTGTGTTCTCTTCTTTTTCATATGAGCAGGAACAAGGATAAGAACATTCTTGTTGAAGCTGACCCTGAACTTGAAAGGACTCTGAAGAGGAAGCTAAGGGAAGCTAAAGCACAACTCTCTCGAGAAAATCTGACAGAAATTTTCGAAAAAGAAGACAACATGGCCGAAAATAATAATAATGCAAGGAAGATGCTTGGTGACTTTACTGCACCTAATTACAATTTACATGGAAGAAGCATCTCAATTCCTGCCATTGGAGCAAACAACTTTGAGCTTAAACCTCAATTAGTTTCTCTGATGCAACAAAACTGCAAGTTCCATGGACTTCCATCAGAAGATCCTTTTCAGTTCTTAACTGAATTCTTGTAGATCTGTGATACTATTAAGACCAATGGGGTTGATCCCGAGGTCTACAGGCTTATGCTTTTTCCGTTTGCTGTAAGAGATAGAGCTAGAGTATGGTTGGACTCTCAACCTAAAGATAGCCTGAACTCTTGGGATAAGCTGGTCAAGGCTTTCTTAGCCAAGTTCTTTCCTCCTCAAAAGCTTAGTAAGCTTAGAGTGGATGTCCAAACCTTCAGACAGAAGGAAGGTGAATCCCTCTATGAAGCTTGGGAGAGATACAAGGAACTGACCAAAAGGGGTCCTTCTGACATGCTTTCAGAATGGACCATCCTGGATATCTTCTATGATAGTCTGTCTGAACTATCTAAGATGTCATTGGAACATTCTGCAGGTGGATCCATTCACCTAAAGAAAACGCCTGCAGAAGCTCAAGAACTCATTGACATAGTTGTGAATAACCAGTTCATGTACACTTCTGAGATGAATCCTGTAAGTAATGGGACGCCTCAAAGGAAGGGAGTTCTTGAAATTGATACTCTGAATGCCATATTGGCTCAGAATAAAATATTGACTCAGCAAGTCAATATGATCTCTCAGAGTCTGAATGGATTGAAGGAATCATCCAACAGTACTAAAGAGGCATCTTCTGAAGAAGAAGCTTATGATCCTGAGAACCTTGCAATAGCAGAGGTGAATTACATGGGTGAACCCTATGGAAACACCTATAATCCCTCATGGAGAAATCATCCAAATTTCTCATGGAAGGATCAACAAAAGCCTCAACAAAGCTTTAATAATGGTGGAAGAAACAGGTTTAGCAATAGCAAGCCTTTTCCATCATCCACTCAGCAACAGACAGAGAACTCTGAGCAGAATCCATCTAACTTAGCAAATATAGTCTCTGATCTATCTAAGGCCACTTTAAGTTTCATGAATGAAACAAGGTTACAAACTGGCGTTCAACTCCAAGAGAAGCCTTTGCACGTGTAAAGCTCAATGCTCAGCCCAGGCACACACCAAGTGGGCCCCGGAAGTGGATTTCTGCATCATTTACTCATTTCTGTAAACCCTAGTAACTAGTTTAGTATAAATAGGACTTTTTACATCTTTGGATCGGATCTTTGATTAGTTTTATGCTATCTTAGACTTTCATGGGGGCTGGCCATTCGGCCATGCTTGAACCATTATCACTTATGTATTTTCAAACGGTAGAGTTTCTACACTCCATAGATTAAGGTGTGGAGCTCTGCTGTTCCTCATGAATTAATACAAAGTACTACTATTTTTCTATTCAACTCAAGCTTATTCCGCTTCTAAGATATTCATTCGCACCCAAGAACATGATGAATGTGATGATTATGTGACGCTCATCATCATTCTCACTTACGAACGCGTGCCTGACAAACACTTCCGTTCTACATGCAAACAAGCTAGAATGAGTATCTCTTAGATATCTAATACAGAGGACCGAGTCCGAGATATTAGAATCTTTGTGGTATAAGTTAGAACCCATGGATGGCCATTCTTGAGATCCGAAAAGTCTAAACCTTGTCTGTGGTATTCCGAGTAGGATCTGGGAAGGGATGGCTGTGACGAGCTTCAAACTCACGAGTGCTGGGCGTAGTAACAGACGCAAAAGGATAGTAAATCCTATTCCAGTATGATCGAGAACCGACATATGATTAGCCATGTAGTGACAGCGCATTGGACCATTTTCATAGAGAGGATGGGATGTAGCCATTGACAACGGTGATGCCCTACATAAAGCTTGCCATGGAAAGGAGTAGGAATGGTTGGATAAAGACAGCAAGAAAGCAGAGGTTCAGAGGAACGAAAGAATCTCTATACGCTTATCTGAAACTCTCACCAATGAATTACATAAGTATCTCTATCCTATTTTAATTATCTTTTAGTACACTATAATCTCTTAATACATTTGAATCCGCCTGACTGAGATTTACAAGGTGACCATAGCTTGCTTCAAGTCGACAATCTCCGTGGGATCGACCCTTACTCACGTAAGGTTTATTACTTGGACGACCTAGTGCACTTGCTGGTCAGTTGTGCGAAGTTGTGACAAAGAATTAAGATTATGAACGTGCGTATAAAGTTTTTAGCGCCGTTACCAAGGAATGGAACCGTCACGATTTCTGCGCACCAACGCCCACGCGTGGCCGATGCGCACGCGTGGTGTGATTTTTTTTTATAGAAAATGCAGAATGCAAAAATGCAGATGCGGATGTGGATGTTATGAATGATACTAGGGAAAATAAAATAATATAAAATAAAACTAAAAACAAACAAAATGAAATAAAATTAAAGTTAAAAAAGGAATGATCATACCGTGGTGGGTTGTCTCCCACCTAGTACTTTTTGTTAAAGTCCTTAAGTTGGACATTTGTTGAGCTCCTTGTTATGGTGGCTTGTGCTTGAACTCATCCAAAAATCTCCACCAACGTTTGCGATTCCAATAGCCTCCGAGGTCCCATACTAGGCACGTAAAGCCTTTGAGCAAGTTAAAGCAGGTTTTGAGGCTCCAAGAGTATTGATTGTCAGGATAAATTCCAGGATCCCAAACCTTGCTTTTGTACCCGTCTTCACTTCTATCTTCATTATTCCAACCGGGCGGTACAAACCTGAATTTCCACTAAGATATCTGAACTTCTTCCGAAATCCATTCAATTGAGCTCTATACCAATCCTTGCACTTCTGTTTGGAGCGTGGAACCTTATTGAACCTTACCTGCCAACTTCTATTGCTAACCATCTCCCTCTTACTCTTAATGCTGCAAAGAGCTCTAAGATGGCCATCTATTTCAAGCAGGCCATATTCAAGTGGGAAAGTAAAGATGAAGGCTAAGGATTTTACCCACTTGAAGGTTGTATTAGGTGGTAATGGTCGTGGGAGAGTTGTTTCCAGTGGTTCTTTAAGCTCCACTTCCTTGTACTCCTCTGTGAATTCTTCCATTTCCTGACAAACCTCTTCAATTGTAACCTCGTCTTGATCAAAGTCTTCAATTTCTTCCTCATCACTCAAGTCATAAGTTGGAGGTTGAGAAAAATCTACCTCTACATCATCTTCATATTCACTTGGAGCAGATTCTTCAGTCTCAAAGAATTCAATTACGGTTGCAAGTTCATCACTAGGAGAGCTTGATTCATAATCATCATTACCAAGGAAACTTGCTTCTTGATTCGTTCCGTTCAGTTCTTCATAAGATACATGCCTTGGGGGTTGTGCACTATCCTCCTTATCATCAATTGCAAATTTCTGGGCAGAATTCTCCACAATTCTTGATTCATATGGAGGTTCAGCGTCTCCTAAGTCTTCAACCAAATCTTCTTCTTCGATAATTGCAGCTTCCTCTACTTGTTCCAGTACAACTTCCTCTAATCGATTTATTGCTTGCTCCAAT
Organism: Arachis ipaensis; assembly: GCF_059453495.1. NCBI lineage: Eukaryota > Viridiplantae > Streptophyta > Magnoliopsida > Fabales > Fabaceae > Arachis > Arachis ipaensis. Next base: position 102,176,846 of record NC_142440.1, read on the forward strand.
TGATGAAGGGTTGCATGAAATTGGTTCACTGTGTCCTTGAGACGATCCTATGATTCTTGGTTTGATGGACATGGATATGGTGCATATGGGAGTGGTGGTTTTTGGAAGTAATTGGATTAGGATTGGGGTGGATAAGGGTTAGGGTCATATGGAGGTGAACGGTTGTGGTTAGCTTGTGAGTATGGTGGTTCAAAGCTATGTTAAGGAGGTGGTTTATAGGCATATGATGGGGCTTGTTGGTAACTACAAGGGGTCCACCATATCTATCATCTTGTTATGCACCTCGGAATGACTCTTGACCAAAGTAATTTGGTGGAGGTAGTTTGTCACGAGAGGGTCCACCATAATTATTGTCTGGGTATGCATCGTAGAATTGTCGTTGTCCCTGGTACTTTGGAAAGTGTTGTTGCCAAAAGGGTTGATCAGATCCTCGTGGCTCCTTCCATCTGTGATTGTTTCGACCTTGACGCATGTTCCTGTTATAGGTTCCATTCCTTTCAACAACATTAGAACCAAACTCAAAGCGACGGGGGTGAGAACTCATAGTAGCTAATAAAAATTAAAAACAAAAATAAAAACAAATAAACAAGCAAAATAAAATATTTACAATAACCAATAATAAGGCACACAATTGCAACTCCCCGGCAACGGCGCCATTTTTTGACGAGAGGACTTTTGCTAGTAAAGAATTTTTATTAAAATAATCGCGTTGTAAGTATAGTTTCTAAATCAACAAGAATCCTTTCGTACAAAAGTTTTAGTTGTCACCTAAGTAAACCCAATAAAATTTATAACCGAAGTATTTAAACCTCGGGTCGTCTCTCAAGGAATTGCAGGGAAGTATGATTTATTATTGGTTATGGGAAAAGGTATATTTTTGGGTTTTTTGAAATAGGGAACAAGTAATTTAAATGACAAGAAAAATAAATTAATAATTAGAAAAACTCTTGGCAAGGTATGAGAACTGGAAATCCCATCCTAGTTATCCTTATCAGGTGTGATGAGAATTATTATTGCTCCTACTTAGTTAACCCTTACTAAATAAAGGAAAGTCAAGTGGACTAATCAATTTGATTCCTCAAGTCCTAGTCAACTCTTATGGAAAGACAAGCTTTAGAGGGATCCAAATCAATCAGCAAGTTCCAATTTTCAATCAACCGCTGAGTTTGATAACTCAAGTGTCACCAATTACTCAACCAAAGCAAAGGGGGAAAAATCTAAATTATTTATATCATGAATAGAAGGAAACAATCTTAAATCTGAAATACCTCGAATTGTATTAAATAGAAAATAAAATTAAACATAGGAATCCATAAACCAAATTGGCAACATCAAGTAATCAACTAAAGTAATAGAATGAATAAAAATAGAAGAGAAACTAAATTAAAGGAACATTGAACCTGGAATTGATAAAACGAAGAAATCCTAATCCTAAAACCTAAGAGAGAGGATAGAGCCTCTCTCTCTCTAAAACTACATCTAAAACCTAATAATTGTGTATATTGAATGAATGATGAATGAATGAATTGATTCTCCCACTTTATACCCTCTACTCTGTGTTTCTAGGTTTGGATTTGGGCCAAAAAAGGGCCCAGAAATTGCTGGGGGCGACTTCTGCAATTTTCTGCACGTGGCGTCTGTCACACGTGCACGTGGGTCACGCGTGTGCGTCATTTGGAGATTTTCTTTGCCATGTGTACACGTCAGTCACGCGTACGCGTCGTTTGTACTCTGCGCCAGGCACGCGTCTGTGTCGTCCATGCGTGCGTGTCACTTGCGTTTTGCACTAGGCACGCGTCCGTGTCGTCCATGCGTGCGCGTCGCTTGCGTTTTCTTCAAAACTCCATTTTGTGCGTTCCTTCCATTTTTGCATGTTTCCTTTCTATCCTCTAAGCTATTCCTGCCCTATGAAGCCTAACAATACTTAACACATAGATCACGGCATCGAATGGTAATAAAGGATAATTAAAATTAATATTTTTAAGGCATAGGAAACATGTTTTCACATATATCATGGAATAAGGAAGGAATTGTAACACCATACAATTCTTATGAATAAGTGGGTGAAGAATTGATAAAAACACTCAATTGAGCACAAGATAAATAAAAAAATAGGGGTTTATCATTGGTATTGCTTATGGAACTTTGGTGAGGCTTGACTAAGGGTTGGTGGAGACATCCAAGAAGAAGCTCAATTATTTTGGCTACAAGAGGTACGGTTTAAGTTTCATTTAAGTACCGTGTGGTGTGATGAGAATTCCTAGGCTAGATGCCCTTAGGATTAAGTTTGGATTGTGTAAATGGTTGGTACTAAAATGTATAGTTGATATGCAATGTAAATTAATGATTGTGTTGAGAATTGTGTGAATTGTATGTTTGGTGTGTTGAGAAATTGATAAATTGGATAATGAATATTAGTTTGTGGAATATGCATTTAAATTGTGAATTTGGGCCAGAGGCCGTGAATCTTGGGCTGGAGGCCGGAAAGAGGTAAGGAAGGTAAGTGATCTGTGTATTGTGTGATGTCATATGATATTGTAGGGAATTGTGATTATTGTTATTTGGTTACAAGGGATTGTATGGATTATGTGGTTATTGGTTTTGAGGGAGAAATTGATGTCTTTGTTGATAATGCACGTGAGTTGTATATAATAACATAGATTTATATGTATTGGGGGTTGACAGAATTGGTATTGTTAAAACTTAAGATGTGGAATGAAATATATGATATGGTATTTTTGTTTGAAATTGAGTTATTTGATTGAGATTGGTCAAAATGGTGTATTGGTGGGTTGTGAATTTAATGAGAATGTTGAAAATATGAGTTGAGGAGGTTTGAGGTTGATTTGGTAAGTTTTGGTTGGTTTTAAAAAGGTTTGAAATTGGTTTGTGTTGAAAATTTGGTTTTGTTGGTTTTTATGAAAGTTGTGATTTTGGCCTACTTTGACAGAGCATAACTTGGTCCCCAGATCCCCAATTTGTATCAACTTGTTTAGAAATGAAATTGCTTCCGAGATGTTTGTGCCGTTCGAAGAACAGGTGGAAAATGATTTGAAACGAAAAAGTTATGCCCATCGGAAGTTTGGGGTATGAAAATGTGATCCTGCAGCATTTTAAACTTAGTAAAATTTTTGGTAAAACGTACTCCGACGCGCACGCATGGCCGATACGCACGCATCACTCACGATTTTTACTCTCTCACGGGTGCGTCTGGCTGACGTTAGGACGCGTGCAACTCCTCGGCAACGGCGCCATTTTTTTATGAGAGGACTTTTGCTAGTAAAGAATTTTTATTAAAATAATCGCATTGTAAGTATAATTTCTAAACTAACAAGAATCTTTCCGTACAAAAGTTTTGGTTGTCACCTAAGTAAACCCAATAAAATTTATAACCGAAGTATTTAAACCTCGGGTCGTCTCTCAAGGAATTGCAGGGAAGTATGATTTATTATTGGTTATGGGAAAAGGTATATTTTTGGGTTTTTTGTAATAGGGAACAAGTAATTTAAATGACAAGAAAAATAAATTAATAATTAGAAAAACTCTTGGCAAGGTATGAGAACTGAAAATCCCATCCTAGTTATCCTTATCAGGTGTGATGAGAATTGTTATTGCTCCCACTTAGTTAACCCTTACTAAATAAAGGAAAGTCAAGTGGACTAATCAATTTGATTCCTCAAGTCCTAGTCAACTCCTATGGAAATACTAGCTTTAGAGGGATCCAAATCAATCAGCAAGTTCCAATTTTCAATAAACCGCTGAGTTTGATAACTCAAGTGTCACCAATTACTTAACCAAAGCAAAGGGGGAAAAATCTAAATTATTTATATCATGAATAGAAGGAAACAATCTTGAATCTGAAATACCTCGAATTGTATTAAATAGAAAATAAAATCAAACATAGGAATCCATAAACCAAATTGGCAACATCAAGTAATCAACTAAAGTAATAGAATGAATAAAAATAGAAGAGAAACTAAATTAAAGGAACATTGAACCTGGAATTGATAAAACGAAAAAATCCTAATCCTAAAACCTAAGAGAGAGGAGAGAGCCTCTCTCTCTCTAAAACTACATCTAAAACCTAATAATTGTGTATATTGAGTGAATGATTAATGAATGAATTGATTCCCCCACTTTATAGCCTCTACTCTGTGTTTCTAAGCTTGGATTTGGGCCAAAAAAGGGCCCAGAAATTGCTGGGGGTGACTTCTGTAATTTTCTGCACGTGCGCGTGGGTCACGCATGCGCGTCATTTGGAGATTTTCCTTGCCACGCGTACGCATCAGTCATGCGTACGCGTCATTTGTGCTCTGCGCCAGGCAAGCGTCCGCGTCGTCCATGCGTGCGCGTCGCTTGCATTTTCTGCAAACTCTATTTTGTGCGTTCCTTCCATTTTTGCGTGTTTCCTTTTTGTCCTCTAAGCCATTCCTGCCCTATGAAGCCTAAAAATACTTAACACACAGATCACGGCATCGAATGGTAATAAAGGATAATTAAAATTAATATTTTTAAGGCATAGAAAACATTTTTTCACATATATCATGGAATAAGGAAGGAATTGTAAAACCATACAATTCTTATGAATAAGTGGGTGAAGAATCGATAAAAATACTCAATTGAGCACAAGATAAATCATAAAATAGGGGTTTATCATTGGTCTTGCTTGTGGAGCTTTGGTGAGGCTTGACTAAGGGTTGGTGGAGACATCCAAGAAGAAGCTCAATTATTTTGGCTACAAGAGGTACGGTTTAAGTTTCATTTAAGTACCGTGTGGTGTGATGAGAATTCCTAGACTAGATGCCCTTAGGATTAAGTTTGGATTGTGTAAATGGTTGGTACGAAAATGTATAGTTGATATGCAATGTAAATTAATGATTGGGTTGAGAATTCTGTGAATTGTATGTTTGGTGTGTTGAGAAATTGATAAATTGGATAATGAATATTAGTTTGTGGAATATGCATTTAAATTGTGAATTTGGGCCGGAGGCCGTGAATCTTGGGCTGGAGCCGGAAAGAGGTAAGGAAGGTAAGTGATCTGTGTATTTTGTGATGTCATATGAGATTGAAGGGAATTGTGATTATTGTTATTTGGTTACAAGGGATTGTATGGATTATGTGGTTATTAGTTTTGAGGGAGGAATTGATGTCTTTGTTGATAATGCACGTGAGTTGTATATGATAACATAGATTTATATGTATTGGGGGTTGACAGAATTGGTATTGTTAGAACTTAAGATGTGGAATGAAATATATGATTTGGTATTTTGTTTGAAATTGAGTTATTTGATTGAGATTGGTCAAAATGGTGTATTGGTGGGTTGTGAATTTAATGAGAATGTTGAAAATATGAGTTGAGGAGGCTTGAGGTTGATTTGGTAAGTTTTGGTTGGTTTTAAAAAGGTTTGAAATTGGTTTGTGTTGAAAATTTGGTTTTGTTGGTTTTTATGAAAGTTGTGATTTTGGCCTACTTTGACAGAGCATAACTTGGTCCCCAGATCCCCGATTTGTATCAACTTGTTTAGAAATGAAATTGGTTCCGAGATGTTTGTGCCGTTCGAAGAACAGGTGGAAAATGATTTGAAACAAAAAAGTTATGCCCATCGGAAGTTTGGGGTCTGAAAATGTGATCCTGCAGCATTTTAAACTTAGTAAAATTTTTGGTAAAACGTATTCTGACGCGCACGCATGGCCGATATGCACGCATCACTCACGATTTTTACTCTCTCACACGTGCGCCTGGCCGACGCGTACGCGTCATTGTATTGATGCAGATGCGTGGTACAAATTCCAGAGTTGTGATGGTAGCGTGCTGGCTTCGCGCGAGGAACGCAAAACACATCCACGCGTAAGTGATGAGCGGATAATTTATACGCTTTTTGGCATTATTTTTAAGTAGTTTTCAGCATGTTTTAATTATTTTTTAGTATATTTTTATTAGTTTTTATTCAAAATTCATATTTCTGGACTTTACTATGAGTTTGTATGTTTTTCTGTGATTTCAGGTATTTTCTGGCTGAAATTGAGGGACCTGAGCAAAAATCTGATTCAGAGGCCGAAAAAGGACTGCAGATGCTGTTGGATTCTGACCTCCCTGCACTCGAAATGAATTTTCTGGAGCTACAGAGAACCAATTGGCATGCTCTCAATTGCGTTGGAAAGTAGACATCTAGGGCTTTCCAGCAATATTTAATAGTCCATACTTTGCCCAAGTTTTGATGAAGCAAATTGGCGTTTAATGCCAAGTCTTTATCATATTCTGGCGTTAAACGCCAGAAACAGGTTGCAAACCAGAGTTAAACGCCAGAAACAGGCTACAACCTGGCGTTTAACTCCAAGAGAAGCCTCTACACGTGTAAAGCTCAATGCTCAGCCCAAGCACACACCAAGTGGGCCCCGGAAGTGGATTTCTGCACTATCTGCACTTAGTTACTTATTTTCTGTAACCTTAGCTACTAGTTTAGTAGAAAAATAACTTTTAGAGACTTACTATGCACCTTATGACATTTTACATGTTTCATATTATATTTCTGACGGCATGAGTCTCTAAACCCCATGGTTGGGGGTGAGGAGCTCTGCTGTGTCTCGATGAATTAATGCAATTACTTTTGTTTTCTATTCAATCACGCTTGTTTCTATTCTAAGATACTCGCTTGTACTTAACCATGATGAATGTGATGATCCGTGACACTCATCATCATTCTCAACCTATGAACGCGTGCCTGACAACCACTTCCGTTCTACCTTAGATTGAGTGTGTATCTTTTAGTCTCTTGGTTCATGATCAGAGTCTTCGTGGTATAGGCTAGGATTATTGGCGGCCATTCCTGAGATCCGGAAAGTCTAAACCTTGTCTGTGGTATTCCGAGTAGGATCTGGGATGGGATGACTGTGACGAGCTTCAAACTCACAATTGCTGGGCATAGTGACAGACGCAAAAAGGATCAATGGATCCTACTCCAACATGAGTGAGAACCGACAGATGATTAGCCGTGCGATGACAGCGCATTTGGACCATTTTCACTGAGAGGACAGATGGTAGCCATTAAGTTTGGTGTCCTTTGTGTTTCTATTTTCTTAAAAATTTTTAAAATTTGTTCTTGGTGTTCATCTTGATCTTCAAAGTGTTCTTGGTGTTCATCTTGACATTCAAAGTTTTCTTATTTGTTTTCTTTGTTTTGATCTAAAAATTCAAAGTTTGGTGTCATTTTATTGTTTTCTCTTTCCTCATTAATTCAAAAAAATATCTTTTCTCTTTATTTTAAGTAATTTTTGAAATTTACATAAGAATTTTAGATTTTTATTTTAAAATTTCTATTTTATCTTATCTTAGTTTTAAAAATTTCAAAATTCAAATCTTTTTCAAAAAAAAAAATCATATCTTTTTCAAAAACTTATCTTATCTTATTTCAAATTTCAAATTTCAACTTCCAAAATTCAAAATTCAAATTTCAAAATTCAAAATTCAAAATTCAAATTTCAAAATTCAAATTTCAAAATTTAAAATTCAAAATTTAATTTTCAAATTTAAAAATCAAATCTTTTCGAAATTTAAATCTTTTTCAAATCCTTATCTTAAATTGTTGACTTTTCCGAAAATTCAAAATTCAAAATTTCAAATTTCAAATTTCTAATTTTAAATTTCAAAATTTAATTTTCAAATTTAAAATTTAAATTTCAAAAATTTTAATTTAAATTCCTTATCTTCTCTTACCTAGCTTATCTTGTCTTTTCTAATCTCAAATCTTAAAATCAAATTTTTTTCATATCTTTTCTTTTTTTATTTATTTTATTTTATTTTCTGACAAGTATCTTTAATTTTAAGACATATCTTTTTCAAAACTTCCTAACCAATTTTTCTTTCTTCATTTTTTCGAAAATCCTCACCCACATTTTTTTTCAAATATTTTTAATTAATTAATTTAGTTTTCAATTTTCTTTTATTTCTTTTTCTTCTAATTTTCAAAATTATAGTCAATTTTTCATTTATTTTATTTTAATTTCGGTTTTTAAAAAAAATATATATTTGCAATCCGCATCATCTCCCTTTCTCCATCATGGACCTAAGTGGAAATGAACAGTCCAGAAGGACTCTGGGGTCATATGCTAACCCCACTACTACTGCATATGAGAGTAGCATCTGTATACCTCCCATCAAAGCAAGCAGTTTTGAGCTAAATCCTTAGCTCATTGTCATGGTGCAGCAAAATTGCCAGTATTTCGGTCTTCCACAGGAAGAACCTACTGAGTTTCTGGCGAAGTTCTTGCAAATTGCTGACACAGTGCGTGACATGGAGGAAGATCAAGACGTATACAGGCTGTTACTATTTTTGTTTGCTGTAAAAGATCAAGCTAAGAGGTGGTTAAATAATCAACCCACAGCAAGCATAAGAACATGGAAACAGTTATCAAACAAATTCTTGAATCAGTATTTCCCTCCAAAAAGGATGACACAGCTAAGGCTGGACATCCAAGGCTTTAAACAAGAGGATGATGAATCCCTTTATAATGCCTGGGAGAGGTACAGAGGGATGCTAAGGAAATGCCCCTCTGAAATATTTTAAGAGTGGGTGCAATTAGACATCTTCTACTATGGGCTTACAGAAAAAGCTCAGATATCTCTAGACCACTCAGCTAGTGGATTTATACACATGAGAAAGACTATTGAAGAGGCTCAAGAGCTTATTGATATAGTTGCTAGAAATCAGCATCTGTACATAAGTAATGAGTCCTCCATGAAAGAAGAAGCTAAGGCAGTATCAACTGACTTTAGTCCTCAGGAACAAGTTGCTGAACTCAATCAGCAACTATCTTCTATAACAAGGCAGTTAGCAGAAGTTAAGGAGATGCTACAAGAAACCAAAAATGCTAACAAGGATATGGAATCACAATTGAATCAGACAAAATAGCAGTTATCAAAACAGATAACAGAGGAGTGCTAAGCAGTTCAATTAAGAAGTGGAAAAACATTAAATACCTCAACTCAAAGCAGCAGAAATCCAAGAAAAGAACAGCTGACAGAGGATGAGCAACCTGCTACCCAAAATCCCTCTGAGGACAGTAAGAGCCTAGAGAGGAATAAGTTTGGCGTTCAAACGCCAGAAAAGGGTGAAAAACTGGCGTTAAACGCCCAATCCATGTTCAGTTCTGGCATTCAAATGCCAGTGAGGGATCAGACACCTGCAAGTGCTGATAATAATTCCCTCAAGAAGGCTTCTCAACCTGCCTCTGTAGGAAATAAGCCAGCAGCAACTAAGGTTGAAGAATATAAAGCCAAAATGCTTTATCCTCAGAAACTCCGCCAAGCAGAACAGGATAAACAATTTGCCCGCTTTGTAGACTATCTCAGGACTCTTGAAATAAAGATTCCGTTTGTAGAGGCACTTGAGCAAATACCCTCTTATGCTAAGTTCATGAAAGAGATCTTAATTCATAAGAAGGAATGGAGAGAAACAGAAAAAAGTTTTTCTCACTGAAGAGTGCAATGCAATCATCCTAACAAGCTTACCAAAGAAGCTTAAGGATCCCGGAAGCTTTATGATACCATGCACACTAGAGGGTACTTGTACCAAGACAGCTCTATGCGACCTTGGGGCAAGTATCAATCTAATCCCTGCATCTACTATCAGAAAGCTTGGCTTGGCTGAAGAGGTCAAACCAACCCGGATATGTCTTCAACTTGCTGATGGCACCATTAAATATCCATCAGGCATAATTGAGGACATGATTGTCAAGGTTGGGCCATTTGCCTTTCCCACTGACTTTATAGTGCTGGAGATGGAGGAGCACAAAAGTGCAACTCTCATTCTAGGAAGACCCTTCCTAGCAACTGGACGAACCCTCATTGATAACCAAAAAGGGGAGGTGACCTTAAGAGTCAATGAGGACGAGTTCAAGCTGAATGCTGTTGAGGCAATGAAGCATCCAGACACATCAAAAGACTGCATGCGTGTTGATATTATTGACTCCCTAGTAGAGGAGATCAACATGGCTAAGAGTCTCGAATCAGAGCTAGAAGATATCTTTAAAAATGTCCAGCCTGATCTGGAGGAATCAGAGGAAATAAAAGAGCCTCTGAAATTTCCTCAGGAAGAGGAGAAACCTCCTAAACCCGAGCTCAAACCACTACCATCATCCCTAAAATATGCATTTCTGGGAGAAGGTGACACTTTTCCGGTGATCATAAGCTCTGCTTTAAATCCACAGGAAGAGAAAGCACTACTTCAAGGGTTAAGGACACACAAGGCAGCTCTTGGGTGGTCCATAAGTGATCTTAAGGGCATCATCCCAGCAAGATGCATGCACAAGATCCTATTGGAGGACGATGCTAAGCCAGTGGTTCAACCACAGAGGCGGCTAAATCCAGCCATGAAGGAGGTGGTGCAGAAAGAGGTCACCAAGTTACTGGAGGCTGGGATTATTTATCCCATTTCTGATAGCCCCTGGGTGAGCCCTGTCCAAGTTGTCCCCAAGAAGGGAGGCATGACAGTGGTTCATAATGAAAAAAATAAACTGGTTCCTACAAGAACAGTTACAGGGTGGCGTACGTGTATTGATTATAGAAGGCTCAATACAGCCACCAGGAAGGATCACTTTCCTTTACCATTCATAGACCAGATGCTAGAAAGACTAGCAGGTCATGAATACTACTGCTTTTTAGATGGCTATTCAGGTTATAACCAAATTACAGTAGATCCTCAGGACCAAGAGAAAATAGCATTCACATGTCCTTCTGGAGTGTTTGCCTACAGAAGGATGCCTTTTGGTCTGTGCAATGCACCTGCAACCTTTCAGAGATGCATGCTCTCTATCTTTTCTGATATGGTAGATAAATTCCTAGAAGTCTTCATGGATGACTTTTCAGTATTTGGAGATTCATTCAGCTCCTGCCTTGACCATTTAGCACTTGTTCTGAAAAGATGCCAAGAGACTAACCTAGTTTTAAACTGGGAAAAATGTCACTTTATGGTGACTGAAGGAATTGTCCTTAGGCATAAAATTTCAAACAAGGGAATAGAGGTGGATCAAGCTAAAGTGGAAGTAATTGAAAAATTACCACCACCTGCCAATGTTAAGGCAATCAGAAGCTTTCTGGGGCATGCAGGATTCTATAGGAGGTTTATAAAGGATTTTTCAAAAATTGCAAAACCTCTGAGCAATCTGCTAGCTGGTGACACGCCATTTGTGTTTGACACAGAGTGTCTGCAGGCGTTTGAAACTCTGAAAGCTAAGCTGGTCACAACACCAGTTATTTCTGCACCAGACTGGACATTACCATTTGAACTAATGTGTGATGCCAGTGACCATGCCATTGGTACAGTACTGGGACAGAGGCATAACAAGCTTCTGCATGTCATTTATTATGCTAGCCGTGTTTTAAATGATGCCCAGAAAAATTACACAACCACAGAAAAAGAATTGCTTGTAGTGGTTTATGCCATTGACAAGTTTAGATCATACTTAGTAGGATCAAAAGTGATTATGTACACTGACCATGCTGCTCTTAAATATCTACTCATAAAGCAGGATTCAAAACCCAGGCTCATAAGATGGGTGTTGCTTCTACAAGAGTTTGATATAGAAATAAGAGACAGAAAAGGGACAGAGAACCAAGTGGCTGATCATCTGTCCCTGATAGAGCCAGTAGAAGGGACGTCCTTTCCCTCTATTGAGATCTCTGAAACCTTTCCGGATGAGCAATTGTTTGCCATTCAGGAAACACCATGGTTTATAGACATTGCAAACTATAAAGTGCAAGATTCATACCCAATGAGTACAGCAGCCAAAAAAAGAAAAAATTAATTACTGATGCAAAGTACTACCTGTGGGATGAACCATATCTCTTTAAGAGATGTGTAGACAGAATAATCTGTAGGTGTGTGCCTAGAGGAGAAGCACAGAAGATCCTATGGCATTGTCATGGATCACAATATGGAGGAGATTTCGGAGGTGAGCGAACAGCCACAAAAGTCCTCCAATGTGGCTTCTTCTGGCCCACTCCCTATAAAGACTCCCGAGAGTTTGTGCGTAACTGTGACAGCTGCCAGAGAGCTGGTAATCTACCTCATAGTTATGCCATGCCTCAGCAAGGGATCTTAGAGATTGAGTTGTTTGACGTATGGGGTATTGACTTCATGGGGCCTTTCCCACCATCATACTCAAACACTTATATTCTGGTGGCAGTCGACTATGTATCCAAATGGGTAGAGGCCATTGCAACACCCACCAATGATACTAAGATAGTGCTGAAGTTCCTCCAGAAACATATCTTCAGTAGGTTTGGTGTCCCTAGAGCACTAATCAGTGATGGGGGCACTCACTTCTGCAACAAACAGCTTTACTCTGCTATGGTCTGATATGGAATTAGCCACAAGGTGACAACTCCAAATGATCCACAGACAAATGGGCAAGCTGAAGTCTCCAATAGAGAACTAAAAAGAATCCTGGAACAGACTGTAAGTACCCATAGAAAGGATTGGGCAAGAAGCTTGGATGACGCTCTGTGGGCATACAAAACAACATTCAAGACTCTTATAGGGACCTCTCCATACCAGCTTGTGTATGGTAAGGCCTGTCATCTGCCCGTGGAACTGGAGCATAAGGCCTACTGGGTAATCAGGTTCCTAAACTTTGATGCCAAATTAGCTGGAGAAAAAAGATTGCTCTAGCTGAATGAGCTAGAGGAATTCAGACTCACTGCTTTCGAAAATGCCAAGCTTTACAAAGAGAAAGCAAAAAGGTGGCATGACAGAAAGCTATCATCTAGAGTCTTTGAACCAGGACAGAAGGTTCTGTTGTTTAACTCTAGGCTCAAATTATTCCCCGGGAAACTAAAATCCTGGTGGATGGCACCATATGTGATTACAAATGTGTCACCATATGGCTATGTGGAGCTTCAAGACATTGATTCCAATAAGAAGTTCATTGTTAATGGACAGAGAGTCAAGCATTATCTTGAAGGCAATGTTGAGCAAGAATGCTCAAAGCTGAGACTAGATTGAAAGCTCAGTGAGGTCCAGCTAAAGACAATAAAGAAGCGCTTATTGGGAGGCAACCCAATGTTTACTTATCTATGTTAATTTTCTATTTTCCATTTTTATTTTATGTTTTCTTTAGGATGATGATCATGTGGAGTCACAAAAATCAAAGCAAAATCAAAAACAGCTCACCCTGGAGGAAGAGCTTACTGGCGTTTAAACGCCAGTAAGAAGCATCAGACTGGCGTTTAACGCCAGAAAGAAGCAGCAGTTTGGCGTTAAACGCTAGAAACAAGTATCAACTTGATGTTAAACGCTAATAAAGGGAGAAAAGCTGGCGTTTAACGCCAGAAACAAGCAGCAGTCTGGCGTTAAACGCCAGGATTGCACTCTAAGGGCATTTACACGCCTAAATAGAGCAGGGATGCTAAGTCCTTGCCCCCGCCCCTCTCTTCCTTTCTTTCTTCTTTTATTCGAGGACGAGCAAACATTTTAAGTTTGGTGTGGAAAAAGCCCCACTTTTTAATTTTCCATAACCGTATGGCACCTTCCATGAGATTAGAGAAGATGAAAGAGCTATGAGGGAGGAGCAACAAAGGCAAGGAAGAGACATAGAGGAGCTCAAGAGCACCATTGGTTCTTCAAGAGGAAGAAGACGCCACCCTTACTAAGGTGGACCGGTTCCTTAATCTCCTTGTCTATTTATTTTTTCTGTTTTCGTTCTCTATGCTTTATGCTTATTTATGTTTGTGTCTTTATTGCCCCGCTTTTTAATTTTCCAAAACCATATGGCACCTTCCATGAGATTAGAGAAGATCAAAGAGCTATGAGGGAGGAGCAACAAAGGCAAGGAAGAGACATAGAGGAGCTCAAGAGCACCATTGGTTCTTCAAGAGGAAGAAGACGCCACCCTTACTAAGGTAGACCCGTTCCTTAATCTCCTTGTCTCTTTATTTTTTCTGTTTTTGTTCTCTATGCTTTATGCTTATTTATGTTTGTGTCTTTATTACAAGATCATTAGTGTCTAGTGTCTATGCCTTAAAGCTATGAATGTCCTATGAATCTATCACCCTTCTTAAATGAAAAATGTTTTAATCACAAACGAACAAGAAGTACATGATTTCGAATTCATCCTTGAAATTAGTTTAATTATATTGATGTGGTGACAATACTTTTTATTTTCTGAATGAATGCTTGAATAGTGCATATTTTTGAATTTGTTGTTTATGAATGTTAAATTTGCTGGCTCTTGAAAGAATGATGGAAAAGGAGAAATGTTATCTGATAATCTGAAAACTCATAAAATTGATTCTTGAAGCAAGAAAAGGCTGTGAATAACAAAGCTTGCAAAAAAAAAGGGCGAAAAGAAAAAAAAGAAAGAAAAAGAAAAAGCAAGCAGAAAAAGCCAATACCCCTTTAAACCAAAAGGCAAGGGTAAAAAGGATCCAAGGCTTTGAGCATTAATGGATAGGAGGGCCTGAAGGAATAAAATCCTGGTCTAAGCGGCTAAACCAAGCTGTCCCTAACCATGTGCTTGTGGCGTGAAGGTGTCAAGTGAAAAGCTTGAGACTAAGCGGTTAAAGTCGAGGTCCAAAGCAAAAAGAGTGTGCTTAAGAACTTTGGACACCTCTAATTGGGGACTTTAGCAAAGCTGAGTCATAATCTGAAAAGGTTCACCCAGTTATGTGTCTGTGGCATTTATGTATCCAGTGGTAATACTAGAGAACAAAGTGCTTAGGGCCCCGTAAGTGGTTTTTTGCACTATCTGCACTTAGTTACTTATTTTCTGTAACCCTAGCTACTAGTTTAGTACAAAAACAACTTTTAGAGACTTACTATGCACCTTATAATATTTTACACATTTCATATTGTATTTCTGATGGCATGAGTCTCTAAATCCCATGGTTGGGGGTGAGGAGCTCTACTGTGTCTCGATGAATTAATGCAATTACTTCTGTTTTCTATTCAATCACGCTTGTTTCTATTCTAAGATACTCGCTTGTACTTAACCGTGATGAATGTGATGATGCGTGACACTCATCATCATTCTCAACCTATGAACGCGTGCCTGACAACCACTTCCGTTCTACCATAGATTGAGTGTGTATCTCTTAGCCTCTTGGTTCATGATCAGAGTCTTCGTGGTATAGGCTAGGATTATTGGCAGCCATTCCTGAGATCCAGAAAGTCTAAACCTTCTCTGTGGTATTCCGAGTAGGATCTGGGATGGGATGACTGTGACGAGCTTCAAACTCACAAGTGCTGGGCGTAGTGATAGACACAAAAAGGATCAATGGATCCTATTCCAACATGAGTGAGAACCGACAGATGATTAGCTGTGCGGTGACAACGCATTTAGACTATTTTCACTGAGAGGACGGATGGTAGCCATTGACAACGGTGATCCACCAATATACAACTTGCCATGGAAGGAGACCTGCGTGCGTGAAGAAGAAGACAGTAGGAAAGCAGAGATTCAGAAGATAGAGCATCTCCAAAACCTCAATCTGTTCTCTATTACTGCATAACAAGTACTATTTAATTTATGCTTTTTACTCTTCATAAATATAATCACTCTTATCATTGATTTCCTGACTAAGAATTACAAAATAACCATAGCTTGCTTCAAGCCGACAATCTCCGTGGGATCGACCCTTACCCACGTAAGGTATTACTTGGATGACCCAGTGCACTTGCTGGTTAGTGGTACGAGTTGTGAAAAGTGTGATTTACAATTCGTGCACCTGTACGTGTGGCTGACGCGCACGCATTACCTTACCTCTCTATTTCCCACGCGTCACTTTACTTTTCCGCCTTCCACGCGTGCATGTGGGGGACGCGCATGCGTGACCCCGTTTTCAGCAAAAGTTAATTTTTGAGTTTTTAAATCCGAATTTCAAACTTCTAAGCCTCTATTTTCATCCTTTAAGTCCTAAAATTTTATAGTATGCCTAGTAATGAAAAGAAGCTAGGACATGTGGTAACTTGTGGAGGAAGTAAAGTGAGAATCAATGATGAATAATGAATAATGATGATTGTATGAGTTGCTGAGGATGATGGTGGAAGTGCCATGTATAGTATGAGCCAGATGGCTGTGATAAGAATTGAATTATGGCTGAGTATGTATATGTATATGATTAATGATTAAATATGGTGAATGAATAATGATGGAAAATATTGAATGTGATGTGTGACCCCGGGTAGTAGGCAGTTACGTTGTCCACTTGCTCCGGGTATGAGATGGGGAAAGAGGATTTTGATAAATGAGTTTAATTATGGAGTTTTGAATGAATGTATGTTTGAGATGTCTGGGTAGTAGCAAGGGTGGTGGTTTGTCCCACTTGCTCCACGTCAGAGATTGTGACGCCTGGGTAGTAGTGGCAGTAGTGGTAATTCCACTCGCTTCAGGTCGAGCTTTTAAATACCTGCCTGGGTAGATACATTGGCATTGATCCACTTGCTCCGGTATGTGGTGAGATATACCTGCCTGGGTAAATGCAGTGGCATTGATTCCACTTGCTCCGGGTTTGGTTTGCAACTCCTGGGGTAGATGCAGTGGTTAGCCCTCACTTGTTCCTAGTCGAGGTTGATTTGAGATTTGTGAAATTATCTGAGTTTCGGATTTCCTTGGGTAGATGCAGTGGGTTGGCTTCACTTGCTCCAGGTTGAGATCCGAGATTCTGTTGACCCTATGTCATAAGTGTGGCCGGACACTGTGAAAGTTCCGGATGAGCTCGCCCCGTGGATAAACACCAGTGTGGGTGTTGTGTGATTATGATTATGATTGTGAATAACTCAAGTTGGGGATGCACGACAGAGGGACTGTCCAATGGTTAGCTACCAGGACTTGTTGGGTTGGCTTTATAACTGACAAATGAGACTCATCAGCCATAGGGCAGGCATACATCATTTTCATAGGTTTGAATTATTTTCGGGTTTGCCTATTTATTTTGGATTGCTATATCATATATGCTATGTTACCTGATTATGTGCTACTTGTTGTACTTGTACTTTAATTGTGTATTACTTTCCTGTATTACTTGTGTTTGTACAACTGAGAGGTCCCTCATGCTGGTGTCGGTGGATACTAAGGGCTGTTCTTGATTAGATGAGTTGATGATGTAATTGAATAAAGATGATGATTATTGAATGAGGTAATTGAGCTCCCTGGGTAGACGCAGTGAAGTGATTTCACTTGCTCCAAGTAGAGAATTAGATAATTTGAGTTCCTTGGGTAGACGCAGTGAAGTGATTTCACTTGCTCCAGGTGGAGAGTGAGATAATTTGAGCTCCCTAGGTAGATGCAGCGAAGTGATTTCACTTGCTCCAAGTGAGGATATGAGGTAACAATATAGAATTGTTGAGACAGAATGGCTGGGGATGGTTTTGTTTATAATTTTGATTGTGAATTGTCGAAGAGTTAAAAAGTTTGGAAGCATCAGAAATATGAATTAGATTTAGCATTCCCTTATGACAGTTGGCTATTATGGATTAGCGAGAACATAGGATGAATATTTGGTGAAAGGAAGTTTAGGATGTTTAGTGAGTTTTTATTACAATACATTGTATTTATTTGGCACTTTTACCGTACTGGAAACCCATGGGTTGGGGGTTCTCATTCCGTATATATCTCTTGTTTTTCAGATACAGGTCCAGGTGCTCAGAAGTGAGCTGTGGTTCATCTGAGAGATGGCGAAGATTTTTATACTCTCTACTTTATATTTGCTTAGAATCTCTCCACCTTTATTTTGAAAAGCTTTATTATGTATTGAACTCTTCTGAACTTGCCTATAGAGGCTCTTATATATGTTTCTTTTGGGAGAAATTAGGAGATATTATTGTCAACTACTTTCATACTGTACCCTAGCCGGCCTAGACTTCACGAGTCCCGACTAGTGGCTATTTACTTATATTATATATATATATATATATATATATATATATATATATATATATATATATATATATATATATATATATACTGTCCTTCTCTTACTCTCTTTTATGCCTTTAGCTGTATATTGCTTTCGACTTCACGCTTTATTTTTTGTTGTCGATACTTGAGTGATACGACTTCACGATTTTATTTTTACTCTTTTCAAGCTTCTCGATTAATACTCCTTTCAATCTTACTTATAATTATGTATTAAAAATACCCCTTGAGAGTCGTACCACCTTATTATCACTGACTTATGACTCGAGCATAAGGATTTGAATATTAGGGTATTACAGAGAAATATCGAAGAGAATAAGAGGATGGGGGAGGAGGGCATTGAAGTAGAAGAAATGAATTCACAGAAAATGAGAAAGGACAGTGAGAAAAAAAGGAACGGGGAAGAGAAGTATGCAACATATGATGTAAGAGACCAATGATTCCACTTCTAATGCTGTTATACCTGCAAATCCACAACTTTTCTCTTTCTGGCCCCACTTCTCCATTTCTCTCTTTTTTTTTCCAAAGACAAATTTTATTGGTGCAATAAAATAAAAGGCCCATTTTGGGCTTATAGCAAGAGAAAAACATGAATTCCCCAACTAAATAGGAGCGTCGTTCTTGGAGCTTCATCAATGGAGGTTAGCCACTGCTTCCAGAGTTCCAGACCTTGCAATAGGTACTACTTCTTGAGGAGAAATGACTTTGGCTTCGAAGATTCTCAAGTTTCTCATCTTCCAAATCTACCAGGTTAGTATTGCTACCAAATGAGTTTCTTTTTGCATTTTCCTTCTCTCCTGGAGTTGTTCTTGGAGCCCTAACCACCATCTCCATATTTTTTTTCGTGGTTTGTCCAGGGAAGGCTTGCTATTTTCCAAGCATTCTCTGATTCCGGTTCACTGGGTAAGGCAGTGAAGAGTTGATTCCTGATGACAAGTCATCATATGCTAGCTTTGCAAGTATTTTTCACTTGTTTCATTAGTTTTTATGCACTTTCTTGCATTGTAAGATAGTAATTTGGAGTGAAATTGCATGGTTTATTTGAATCAATCAACCACCCTTTAATTGGCACAAGATCATGAGGTTTAAGCTTGAATTAATTGATTTTTAAATGAATTTTAAACCTTGTGAATTTGGTGATACTTTGATTGGTTGTTTTGATTACTAGTAGGTGAAGAAAAGAAAAAAAATAAGAAAAGCGTGGCCTAAGGAGCGTGCCCAAAGGAAACAAGAAGCGTAGCCAAAGGAGAAGAAAAAGCGTGGCATCATTGAGAAATAAGGAAAGCTAGGTTGGGTAAGTGAACCGAGCTTCACAAAGGACAAAAAGAGGAAGCAAGGCACAAAGCTCAGTTAACTTAATGAACTGAGCATCAAAGAAAGCAAGGCAAGGACATAAAGCTCAGTTCACTAAGTGAGCTTTATCGGGTTCCTTCAAGAATAAATTCAAAGCAAAATTCCAAGGAATGAAGCCACCAAGTTTCGAACTCATGACCCAAGGGAAGTAAGGAACGCTCCTTGCAAGGAAAACAAGGAAAAATGGGCCAAAAAGCCTTCCCCAAGGTTCGAACAAGGAACCTCACACTACCAAGCTTGCAAGGAAAGTAAGCCAAAATTTGCCAAAATGCATCCCCCAAGACTTGCACCTTGCACCTGAGGGATAACAAGAAGGCGCTCCTCCAAGGAGGCAAGGGTGCTCAGTTGTTTTAATTAACTGAACGCTATCTTATATTGATAGACATAAGGAAAATTGGCTCCTCAAAATGACTTGGCAAGGATTCGAACCTGGGAGCTCCATGAAAGGCAAGGAAGGAGCGCTCCACTCTTCCAAGGAAATCAGCACCAAATTGCTTCCACCAAGGATCGAACTTGGGAGCATGAAGCCCAAAGCAAGGCGCTACAAAAGGAAAGATCAGTTTGTTTTCTCAACTGAGCGCTATTCTCCCCCCACTCCCCACACATTGGCACGCTAGGAAGCATACCAAGGGGGCTGGGACACGCACAATTGGACGCACCAAGGCAAGACATAGAGCTCAGTTTAATTTTCCAACTGAGCTATAATGAAGTGCAACACGGACAAGGGGCTGGCGCACAAATTGGGCAAGCAAAAGATAAGTTTGGGTGCTCAGTTTGGTTTTCCAACTGAGCCGTGCCCTGGGAGTGCACCATGACTAAATTTTGAGTCCAAAAATGAAATAAAATCCAATTCTTCACAAAATTAAAAAGCCGACTCTAAATTCTAAAATCTAAAAATAGGAAGTGTATAAATAGAAGCCAGTTTGAGTTAGAGAGGACCTTCTTTTCCACTTTTTAACTTTTAGCTTACTTTTGAATTCTGAATTTTATTTTCTAGCTTTGGGAGTTTGGGAATTGGGAAGGAGAATTGATCTCTCTTCTTCTTTGTTCTTGCTTCTGCATTTTCTGCTCTTTGTTTGGAATCTTGGGTGGAGAGTTGAAGAAATTCTATTTCAATCTCACCTTGAATTCTCTTTCTGTTTATTTTACTGCATAATTGAAGGAATTGTGATTTGGATCCAAGCTGCTCTACTGTTTTCATCTTTACTTCTTCTGCAAACTGTCTTTTAAATTTTTTGCAATTGCTCTCTTCTTGGATCAAGGAAGGACTTGAGATCTAGACTTATTTTCTAGTCTCCTCCACCCTGAGATCTTCAACTTACATTCTGCTATTACAATTTAACTACATTTTGTTTTCTGTTTTGTTTCTTAAGCAATACTTCCCTTCTTGTTTAGATCTGCTGTATCTAAATTCACTCCCTACTGTTTTATTAATTGCTTGTTTAATTTCTGCAAATCCCAGTGCCCAAATCCTTTTATGATTCAAGCCATTTACATTTCTTGCACTTTAAGCTTCAGTCATTTACATTTCTTGCTATCTAAGTTTCTGTAATTTATATTACTTGCACTTTAAGATTCAGCTTCTTTACTTTCTTTGCTCTTTAATTTACTGCAATTCTTCCCTCTCCCTTTATAATTCATGTAATTTAGCTTCTGTCAGTTACAAATCACTCAAATCAACACTTATTTGCTTGACTAAATCAATCACCTAACTAAAATTGCTCAATCCTTCAATCCCTGTGGGATCGACCTCACTCATGTGAGTTATTATTACTTGATGCGACGCGGTACACTTGCCAGTGAGTTTTGTGTTGGATTATTTTCCACACATCAAGTTTTTGGCGCCGTTGCCGGGGATTGAATTAGATTGACAATGATTAAGAAAGGTGGTGGTCTAGATTAAGCACTTTTTCTTTATTTTTCTTTATTTTTACTAAGCATATTAACTGTTTGACACGTTGTGTCACCTAACCCTCTAACCACATTCTAGCATTAGAATGTTCATGTTTCATTTAGTTTGTTTGTGATTTTTTTGCAAGTCATGGAGGCTGAGGTGCGTGAAGAGGGAGTGAGCAACAATGCTCAACCTGCAAGAAGGGTGTTGGCCTCTTACACTATCCCCAATCCCAGACATTATGGGAGCAGCATCCTCACCCCAAATATTCAAGCAAATGACTTTGAGTTGAAGCCTCAACTAATCACCTTGGTGCAGAACAATTGTGCTTATAGAGGTGGCCCTCTTGAAGACCCCAACCAACATTTGTCTATTTTCTTAAGGATTTGTGAAACGGTCAAGACAAATGGGGTTCATCCTGACATTTACAAATTACTTCTGTTCCCATTTTCTTTAAGGGGCAATGCTACTCAATGGCTGGAAACCTTTCCCAAAGAGAGTATCAACAATTGGGATGAATTGGTGAACAAATTCCTAGCCAAGTTCTACCCACCTCAGAGGGTCATCAAGCTGAAAACAGAGGTGCAAACATTCATTCAAGTGGATGGAGAGTCGCTGTATGATGGCTGGGAGAGATACAAGGCCTTAATCAGGAAGTGTCCCCCAGAAATGTTTAGTGAGTGGGATAGACTCCAAAACTTCTATGAAGGGTTGACCCAGAAAGCTCAGGAAGCATTAGATCATTCAGCAGGAGGCTCCTTGCAGCTAATAAAGATAGCAGAGGAAGCCCAAAACCTCATAGAGATGGTGGGAAACAATCAATACTTCTTTGCTCATCAAAGATAACGCCAACCAGCCCAGAGAAGGGGTATATTGGAGCTGGAAGGTGTGTATACCATCTTCAAAGTGATGCATCAACAAATTCAGCAACAATTTGAGCAGATGGCTAAGAAAATTGATGGACTGCAAATTGCTGCAGTAAATACACAAAGCCAATCTCAAACCTCACATGGGTGGAAGCAATCTGAAGAAAGTTTTGGGACATTCAATTATGAGCAACAAAGCCCTGAGCAGGTGCAATACATGAATAACACTCCAAGTTCGTTCCAACAAAACTTTCATGGTGATGCACACAAGACACCCTGGAAGACTCATTCTATTTCAAGGTGGGGTGAGCATCAGAATCAAGGACAAAGGGACTTCAACTCTGGCAGCCTCAGCAACACAAACAAACAAAGCTATTCATCCAATAATACTAACCAATTCAAAAACCCACAAAACACATACCACCAACCCCATAACAACTCACAAAACCACCAGAATAACTTTTCAACATCCACATTCTACCCACAAATTATCCCCATAGATAATTCAAACAACCTTCAGCAATAACCATCTCGTCTCACACAACCACAACCAAATTCAGACTCCCAAAGAATCTCTAGTCTAGAGATAATGATGGAGAAACTCATGAAAAATCAAGAGATGGCAAGACAAGATTAGGAAGCAGCATGGAAGGATCAAGCCATAACAAGTAAAAACCAAGAAGCTTTAATTAGAAATCTTGAGAGGCATATGGAACAAATGGCTAAACGAATTACAGAGATGGGTGAGAAGCAATCGAATGCATCCCCTAGTGCCACTCAAGACCACCCAAGGGACAAAGGAAAAGCTACAAAGTGGGAGGAGTGCAAAGCAATCATAGTGGGAAGTGAGAAGATTAGGGAGAAGGAAGTCATCAATCAGGAAGAACACAACAGAAAAGTTCCACAAGAAGAGACAGAAGAGAGAAGTGAAGAGGATAGAAAGACCAAGAATGCAAAAAGCTCAAAGAGAGATAAAAACATCCTTGAGCCACAGCTACAAGAGAAGAAGGAAGGGGTGAAGTCATATGTCCCCAAACTTCCATACCCTCAAAGGTTTCGGAGAGAAAACGAGGATAAGCAATACTCAAAATTCCTGGATATATTCAAGACTCTCAGCATCAATATTCCTTTCTTAGAAGCACTTGAACAGATGCCATTATATGCCAAATTTATGAAAGAAGTACTCACAAAGAAAAGATCCCCGAAGGAAGGACAAATTATTGAGATGACAAAGGAATGTAGTGCTATCCTCCAAAGAGAGTTGCCAGAGAAGAAAGATGATCCTGGGAGTTTTTACATACCTTGCACCAAAGGAAACATAACAATTGAGAAGTCATTCTGTGACCTCGGTGCAAGCATAAACTTGATGCCTTTGTCTTTAATGAGGAAACTTCAAATTTCTGAGCTGAAGTCCACACGAATAGTTCTCCAAATGGCTGACAAATCCGTTAAGCAAGCACTAGGAGTTGTGGAGAATGTGTTGGTAAAAGTGGGAAAATTCTTTCTCCCTGCTGACTTTGTTATCTCAGATATAGAAGAGGACCCTAACACTCCCATCATCCTGGGGAGGCCTTTTTTAGCTATGGGCAGAGCATTGATAGATGTTGAAAAAGGAGAATTATTGCTGAGAGTGCATGATGAGCACCTAGCATTCCATGTTTTTAAAACCTTGCATGAGCCCATTCAGGAAGAAGATTTTATGAAGGATAAGGCCAGAGATCAAAGCCTGAAGGAGGCAGTCAATGAGTTAACTCCAAGACTTCTAAATCCATGCTTGAAAGAAGTAGAAATGGTGCAACAGACCAAAGAAATCAAGGAGGAACTAGATCCAAAACCCCCAGATGAGAAACTCAACATCCCAGATAAAGAGCCACCAAGGCATAAATTATCTTCTGAGAAAGAAAAGAAAAAGAGGCCAAAAGGGTGGAGAAACAAGAATATCCCCACTGAAGGCTTCTCACCAGGGGATAAAGTGATGTTAAACACCCAACCAATGGAGGTGTCCCTACAATTATTTGAGTGCTATACTGTGAACCGGATCCTTTCACTTGAACACCTAGAGATCATCAAAGAGGAGACCGGAAGAAAGTTCACAGTAAGAGGAGAAAAGCTGAGGCACTATGATTTTCAACCCCCATGATCAAAGGATGAGATGTCAAGCTAGTGACAATAAAGAAGCGCTTGTTGGGAGGCAACCCAACCTGAGGTAGTTCACTCTTCATAGCTATTTCAATAAAAGGGTTAATTAGACTTATCTATATTGCAAGGAGCTAAGTTTGGTGTTACACACCAAAATAAATTAAGGGAGAATGAAGGATTCTAAGTTTGGTGTTCCACCAAAATCTCATTTAAAAGCACATTCTCACCTTCTGCATACATGGCTGCTAGCTCTGAGCAATCAGATAAACCAATTAACTAATTGTTTACTTTTTAGTTTTAGTTTTTATTGCCTTTAGCAAAGATAAAAGGATTTCACATATGGTTAACCTGTTGCATCAGAGGCATTGGCAAGGAATTAAGTTTGGTGTTCCCATACCAAAATAATTTTGAAAGCCGTCTTAAATTCATGCATATTAACCATCTACTTAAGGACTTGAGAAGCAAGCCACTTTTGAGAATTATGCAAGAAAGAAGCCAACATTTGGAAACAATCTGCAGTAGGACCCAAAAGGGATACAACAGAAGGAAGAATGAAAAGCAGCAACCCGAAAGGTTGTGTCTACACTTAATCTTTGTTGTTGAAGAAGTACTTTAAATTGGGAATTCTTGTATGTCTTACTAAAGTGTTCATTTGGTTGCAAGTGGAATTGTTTGTCAAGAATACTGATCTGCATAATGCTTGTTGCCCATCACTTAGCTTGAATTTTGTTTTGTTTCCCATATACTTGAATAAAAGAGAAATGTTTTAATTAGGAAGTAAAGATCCAATGTTACATAAGTTAGAATAAAAGTTAGTGGTGGTATTTATTGATTTAATGCATGGCTCATAAAATAAATGCTGCATAATGATATGTTCTTTGAAGAAGGAACTAGTTTGCTGTTATAAATGCTTGTATCATTAAAGATCCCTTGAGAATGAAATAAAACAGAAAGAAAAAGAAAGAGAAAAAGCCAAGAGTGGCAAAGAAAACAAATAATAAGGCTAGGCACCAATAGCTTGGACCCGAGGACACATGCCTGTGGTGTTTTTGTGCTAGGATATGCTTGGACAAGTAAATTCTAAGGAGTATTTTAAAACTTGGCCACTTAGATCAACTGATTTGGGATTGCCAACTGAAAGTCCACAATAAAGAGCAACCTAGCTACAAAACACTTAGTTATCCAAAGAGATGCTGGGCATCAATGATCCTAGGAAGAAAAGGGTGAGCCATGTGTCTGTGGTGAAGGAATGTTGAGCAAAATTAAGCCAAAGGCTGCTGCAACATTTGCCACCAAGCCTTCAAAGAACAATAAGCTCTCTGAGCAAAACAAAGAAGGAAAAGTTAGCAAGGGAACAAACAAAAGTAAAGCCTTATAGTAGCAAACTTAGTGATCCTTTGAGGAAGCATCTCCTATGTAACAGCAAGCAATAAATGAGCCACCATTGTCTGCATAAAACCCCATGAACCAAGTTCAACTATATCCTCAATAAGGATATGCACACTTCTCTCTTTCATTTCATTCCCTCTTATGTTTGATGCTTGCTTGGGGACAAGTAAGATTTAAGTTTGGTGTTGTGATGACAAGTCATCATATGCTAGCTTTGCAAGCATTTTTCACTTGTTTCATTAGTTTTTATGCACTTTCTTGCATTGTAAGATAGTAATTTGGAGTGGAATTGCATGGTTTATTTGAATCAATCAACCACCCTTTAATTGGCACAAGTTCATGAGGTTTAAGCTTGAATGAATTGATTTTTAAATGAATTTTAAACTTTGTGAATTTAGTGATACTTTGATTGGTTGTTTTGATTACTTGTAGGTGAAGAAAAGAAAAAAATAAGAAAAGCGTGGCCTAAGGAGCGTGCCCAAAGGAAACAAGAAGCGTAGCCAAAGGAGAAGAAAAAGCGTGGTATCATTGAGAAAGAAGGAAAGCTAGGTTGGGTGAGTGAACCGAGCTTCACAAAGGACAAAAAGAGGAAGCAAGGCACAAAGCTCAGTTAACTTAATGAACTGAGCATCAAAGAAAGCAAGGCAAGGACATAAAGCTCAGTTCACTAAGTGAGCTTTATCGGGTTCCTTCAAGAATAAATTCAAAGCAAAATTCCAAGGAATGAAGCCACCAAGTTTCGAACTCATGACCCAAGGGAAGTAAGGAACGCTCCT
Organism: Arachis ipaensis; assembly: GCF_059453495.1. Lineage (NCBI taxonomy): Eukaryota > Viridiplantae > Streptophyta > Magnoliopsida > Fabales > Fabaceae > Arachis > Arachis ipaensis. The sequence continues at coordinate 102,203,173 of NC_142440.1, forward strand.
TGCAAGGAAAACAATGAAAAATGGGCCAAAAAGCCTTCCCCAAGGTTCGAACAAGGAACCTCACGCTACAAAGCTTGCAAGGAAAATAAGCCAACATTTGCCAAAATACATCCCCCAAGACTTGAACCTTGCACCTGAGGGATGACAACAAGGCGCTACTCCAAGGGGGCCAGGGCACTCAGTTGTTTTACCTAACTGAGCGCTACCTTATATTGATGGGCATAAGGAAAATTGGCTCCTCAAAATGACTTGGCAAGGATTCGAACCTGGGAGCTCCATGAAAGGCAAGGAAGGAGCGCTCCACTCTTCCAAGGAAATCAGCATCAAATTGCTTCCACCAAGGATCGAACTTGGGAGCATGAAGCCCAAAGCAAGGCGCTACAAAAGGAAAGCTCAGTTTGTTTTCTCAACTGAGCGCTATTCTCCCCCCACTCCCCAAATATTGGCATGCTAGGAAGCACACCAAGGGGGCTAGGACACGCACAATTGGACGCACAAAGGCAAGACATAGAGCTCAGTTCAATTTTCCAACTGAGCTCTAGTGAAGTGCAACACGGACAAGGGGCTGGCGCACAAATTGGGCAAGCAAAAGACAAGTTTGGGCGCTCAGTTTGGTTTTCCAACTGAGACGTGCCCTGGGAGTGCACCATGACTAAATTTTGAGTCCAAAAAGGAAATAAAATCCAAATCTTCACAAAATTAAAAAGCCGACTCTAAATTCTAAAATCCAAAAATAGGAAGTGTATAAATAGAAGCCAGTTTGAGTTAGAGAGGACCTTCTTTTCCACTTTTTAACTTTTAGCTTACTTTTGAATTCTGATTTTTATTTTCTAGCTTTGGGAGTTTGGGAATTGGGAAGGAGAATTGATCTCTCTTCTTCTTTGTTCTTGCTTCTGCATTTTCTGCTCTTTGTTTGGAACCTTGGGTGGAGAATTCAAGAAATTCTGTTTCAATCTCACCTTGAAGTCTCTTTCTGTTTATTTTACTGTATAATTAAAGGAATTGTGATTTGGATCCAAGCTTCTCTACTGTTTTCATCTTTATTTCTTCTGCAAACTGTCTTTTAAATTTTCTACAATTGCTCTCTTGTTGGATCAAGGAAGGACTTGAGATCTAGACTTGTTTTCTAGTCTCCTCCACCCTGAGATCTTCAACTTACATTCTTCTATTACAATTTAACTACATTTTGTTTTCTGTTTAGTTTCTTAAGCAATACTTCCCTTCTTGTTTAGATCTGCTGCATCTAAATTGACTCCCTACTGTTTTATTAATTGCTTGTTTAATTTCTGCAAATTCCAGTGCCCAAATCCTTTTATGATTCAAGCCATTTACATTTTTTGTACTTTAAGCTTCAGTCATTTACATTTCTTGCTATCTAAGTTTTTGCAATTTATATTACTTGCACTTTAAGATTCAGCTTCTTTACTTTCTTTTCTCTTTAATTTACTGCAATTCTTCCCTCTCCCTTTATAATTCATGCAATTTAGCTTCTGTCAGTTACAAATCACTCAAATTAACACTTATTTGCTTGACTAAATCAATCACCTAACTAAAATTGCTCAATCCTTCAATCCCTGTGGGATCGACCTCACTCATGTGAGTTATTATTACTTGATGCGACCCGGTACACTTGCCGGTGAGTTTTGTGTTGGATCGTTTTCCACACATCAATTCCACTGTAGCATCACATCAATTACAGATTGGGTTCACCATTTGGATTCTAGAGTGCAATCATTCTTTGACTGGTAAGCCTTCATGCATTACTTTCCATAGAAAAATTTTAATTTTGGGCTGGCATTTTAACTTCCAAATTGAACTCCAGATTTCTCTCCTTCTGCATTGTACCGGCAAAAACTCAACTGGTGCATGGTAGAACTGAATGGCCAACGTATATCCAGAAGTAACCGAGTAGGATTCATTCTTCTTTTTATTCCAGGTAACTGATCAGTGGATATTTTATACGCTTTTTGGCATCATTTTCATATAGTTTTTGTTATGTTTTGTTTAAGTTTTATTATGTTTTCATAGGTTTTAGTGCAAAATTCATATTTTTGGATTCTACTTCAAGTTTGTGTGTTTTATGATAATTTCAGGTAAATTTTGGCTGAAATTAAGGATCTTTGGAAAAAGTCTGATTCAGAGACACAGAAAGGACTGCAGATGCTGTCAGATTCTGACCTCCATGCACTTGAAGGAGCATTTTTAGATCTACAGAAGTCCAAATGGCGCGCTCTCAATGGCTATGGAAAGCTAACATCCAGGGCTTTCCAAAACTATATAATAGTTTATACTTTGCTCTGGAAATGGAGGTCCAAAACTGGCGTTCAACACCAGCCACCAACCCCATTCCTGGCGTCCAACACCCAAAAGGGAGCAGCTGACATCCAACGCCCATTCAATAGTCCAAAGCTGGCGTCCAAAGCCCCAAAGGGAGTACCAACTCGTGGCTTCACTCAAGCTCAGCCCAAACACTCACCAAGTGGGCCTGGAAAGGGGATTTTTGCACTACAAGACTAGTTTATCTTATTTCTGTAATTCTTAGTTATTAGATTAGTATACATAGAACAAGGATCACCCTTGTTTAGAGAGACATTTTACCTAATCTTCTTCCCCCCCCCACTTTTACTTTCGAACATTGCATTATTGTAAGCTATGAGTCACTAACCTCCTAGGTTAAGGTTAGGAGCTCTGCGGAGCCTTATAGATTAATATTATCAATATTCTATTTCAACCTATGCTTGATTCCATTTTAAGATGTATCTTCGTTCTTCATCCTAATGAATTGGGAGTGTAACTTGACCGTCATCCCTATTTCACATGGGTTCTTGCGAGTCCTTGACGGGATACTACTGAACCACAAGCTTGATTATACATCTTTTACACGGCTAATCTACGACTTCGTTGGGTACTTGAAGAAATTAGTGCAGCCGAGGTATGGGGCGATTAGGGCCTTTGAGTAGGATCACCAAGGGAATGGACTGCATGAGCTTCACTCTTGTTCAGATTGGATGACCGCTAACCCGGCGATTGATCTGAAGCAGAGGAGGCTAATGACCATTGACCTGGCATTAGTCATTTACAGCCTACCATGGAATGAATCATCAGAAGTTGGAGTAGATGGTGAGAAAAGTTGATCTAGAAGGAAAAAGCATCTCCGAAGCCTCAACCGTTCTCTCATCACTAATTTTACATCTATCTAGTAACGTTTCATTTATTTATCTGTTTTATGAGTTTTTCACAACTATGATCTTTTCGAATCACCTGACTAAGATCTACAAGGTATCCACTGCTTGTTCAAACCAACAATCCTCGTGGGATCGACCCTCACTTACCTGAGGTATTACTTGGGCGACCCGGTGCACTTGCCAGTCTATCTGTGAAAATATTGCGGAGTCAATTTCGTGCACCAAGTTTTTGGCGATGTTGCCGGGGATTGTTCGAGTTTGACAAACTACCGGACTATATTGTTGCTTAGATTAGGTACTTTTAATTGTGTCTTTTATTTTCTTTTTCAAAAACTTTTTCAAAATCCATCTATTCTTTGTTTTTATTTGAGTCTAGTGTCAGTTCTTAAGTTTGATGTCCTTTGTGTGTTCTTTATTTTCAAATTTGTTCTTGAGTGTTCTTCTTAGTATTCAAGTTGTTCTTGTTTCTTTTCTTGTTTTGATCTTAAAAATTTTTAAGTTTGGTGTCTTTTGGTGTTTTTCTTTTTAATTTTCGAAAATCAGTATCCTTTGATATAAAAAATTTTAAGTTTGGTGTCTTTTGGTTGTTTTTCTCTTTCTTCATTAATTCGAAAAAAAATAAAAAATATTTCTTTTATCTTTATTCAAATTTTGAAAATCTGGCATTCTTTTTATCTTGATTTAAAAATTTATTTTTTATTTTTGTGTTTTCTTATTAGTAAAGTCAAATTTCAAATCTTATCTTTTTAAAACTTTTCAAAGCTTTTCTTTTAATTTGATTCTTTCCTATCTTATCTTTCTTTTAAAATTTTAAAATTCAGAAAATTTTCAAATCTTTATCTTATCTTTGGTTTATCTTTTCTTTTAAAAATTTCAAATCATTATCTTATCTTATTTTAATTTCAAAATTCAAAATCAAAAGATTTTTCAAATCTTTTCAACTCTTATCTTATCTTGTTGACTTTTCCTTTCCAATTTTAAATTTCAAAATTTTTAAAATTAAATCTTTTTCAAATCTCCTATCTTATCTTAATTTCAAATCTTTCTTAATTAGTTACTTGTTTTCTCTTCCCTCTTCTTCAAAACTTCCTAATTAATTATTCTCTCTTCTTTTTTGAAAATCATCTTTCAATTTTCAAATCCTAGGTATCTTCTATGATGGTCTATCTGAGATGTCCAAGATGTCCTTGGACCATTCTACTGGTGGATCACTCTACTTGAAAGAAAATGCCTGAAGAGTCACAGGAACTCATTGAAATGGTTGCAAACAACCAATTCATGTACACTTCTGAGAGAAACCCTGTGAACAATGGGTAGCTCAAAAGAAAGGAGTCCTGGAGGTTGACACTCTAAATGCCATATTAGCTCAGAATAAGATCTTGACCCAACAGGTTAATATGATCTCTCAGCATTTGACTGGATTATAAGCTACAGCTGACAGCCCTCAAAACACCTCCTATGATGAAGATGTTTATGATCCAGATCAACCCATTATGGAAGAGGTGAATTATATGGGAGAACCCTATGAAAACACCTACAACTCCTCATGGAGAAATCATTCTAACTTCTCATGGAAAGATTAACAGAAGCCTCAGCAAGGCTTCAACAATAATCAAGGTGGAAGAAACCAGAATAGGTTTAATAATAAACCATTCCCATCTTCTTAGAAACATATGGAGACTTCTAAGCAGAGGCTTTGTGACTTAGCAACCATAGTCTCTAAACGTTCTAAGACCACTCACAGTTTCATAACAGAAACTAGGTCCTCCATCAGAAATCTAGAGGTACAAGTTAGTCAGCTAAGCAAGAGAATCCTTGAGACCACTCCTAACACTCTCTCAAGTAACACTAAAGTAAACCCAAGAGAAGAGTGCAAAGCCATCACTGTAGAAGTTGAGGCCAAATCTGAAGGAAAAGCTCTGGCGTTGAATACCAGTAAAGGAGTCTCTATTGGGCATTCAAAGCCCAAAGAGGAACCATCCCTGGCATTGAGCGCCAGTAAGGAAGTCCTTACTGGGCGTTCAACGCCAAAGAGGAACCATCACTGGCGTTAAACGCCAGTAAGGAAGTCCCTACTGGGTGTTCAATGCCCAAAGTGGCACAAAAACTGGCGTTGAATGCTAGTAATAGGGCAGCTGGGAGTTTAACACGCACAAAACACTTCTCTGTTGAAGAACTGAAGGGAACTAAGGCTCATAAGGAGACTATAGAAGTTCCATTGAATGTCTTGCTGCAAATTATGGATTATGAGGATCACTCCTCCTCTGATGAGGAAGAGAAAACTAGGGAAGAGCAAGTTGCTCATTAACTAGGAGTCCTCATGAAGATAAATACAAAGTTATTGGAGCAGAGACATTGGAGGAAGAACCTCCAGTGCTCACAAGGAACTCGATGCATCGGTTCAACAGAAACTACCTCAGAAGCTGTTGGATCCCGGACGCTTCCTAATTATTTACACCATAGGCACCATTATCGTTGAGAAGGCTCTGTGTGACTTAGGGTCAAGCATAAACCTCATGCCACTCTCTGTAATGGAGAGGATGGGAATTTTTTAGGTACAAGCCGCAAGAATCTCACTAGAGATGGCAGACAAGTCAATAAAAAGGCATAAGATCTGGTAGAGGATGTCTTAGTAAAGGTTGAGAACCTTAAAATCCCTGCAGATTTCATAATCTTGGATACTGGGGAAGAAGAGGATGAATCTATCATCCTTGGAAGACCTTTCCTAACCACTGCCAATGCCATCATTGATGTAGCAAGGGAAGAGCTAGTCCTACAATTGCATGAGGAATGTATCTTATTCAAGATACCTAGCACTAACTCTCCCTTTGACAAAAGAGAGACAGTTGTGTAACACCTAGTGTTCTAACCCTCTCTATGAGTGCAAAGTAATACAGAGCCCCCAGACACCAATTCTAAGTTTGGTGTTGGGTAGTCATCATCAAGCATTGAAAACACTGGTACTAAGAAGAAAGTACCTAAAGACTGGAGGGACAAAAAGATTTCCACTTAAGGCCTCTCACCTGGCATGAGAGTTGTCTTCACTAACAATCCAGTCATTCCACATACTATGAACAAGATCCTGTCTCTAGAGCATGTGGAACTCATCCATGAGAGCACAGGTAAGAAGTTCACTGTAAGGGGCGAAATTCTAACACCCTATCCATCTCCGTAAGGAGCTAACCGTCAAGCTAGTGACGTTAAAGAAGTGCTTGTTGGAGGCAACCCAACCATAATTAGTTATTTCTATTTTTCATTAAACTTATTTCAGTTATATCAGTTTAATTTTCATATTTGTTTCTTTAAGCTTGTGATCATGTGCAGTAGTTAAAATAGAAATAGAGACAGTCAGAACTGGAAACAGAACACCCTGGAGCAGGTACCTTGCTGGCGTTGAACGCCAAACAATGGGCCAGAATGGGCATTCAAAGCCCATAAACAGCAGCCAATTCTAGCGTTGAACGCCATATAGGATATCCCTATTGGGCGTTCAATGCCCAAGCAGAGCAGCATTGCTGGCATTGAACACCAGCCAGGAGCCAGAGACCTGGCGTTGAACGCCATGAAGGAGGTCTCCTATGGGCGTTTGGTATGCGAAATTGTTACTCAGGTTGTGAATTATTGTTCGAAATTGATTCCCTGGCGATGGCACCAAAAATGGATGCACAGAACCATGGTCTAAACATATCTTCACAACTTCGCATAACTAACCAGCAAGTGCAATGGGTCGTCCAAGAAATACCTTACGTGAGTAAGGGTCGAATCCCACAGAGATTGTTGGTATAAAGCAAGCTATGGTCACCTTGTAAATCTCAGTCAGGCAGATATAAAATATTTATGGAGTTTTCGAAATTAATAGTAAAAGAAGGATAGAAATACTTATGTAAATCATTGGTGAGAATTTCAGATAAGCGTATGGAGATGCAATCGTTCCTCTGAACCTCCGCTTTCCTGCTGTCTTCATCCAATCAGTCTTACTGCTTTCTATGGCTGGCTTTATGCAAGGGCATCACCGTTGTCAGTGGCTACATCCCCTCCTCTTGTGAAAATGGTCTAAGATGTCCTGTCACGGCACGGCTAATCATCTGAGGTTCCCGATCATGCTGGAATAGGATTCACCCTCCTTTTGCGTCTGTCACTATGCCCAGCACTCGCGAGTTTGAAGCTCGTCACAGTCATTCAATCATTGAATCCTACTCGGAATACCACAGACAAGGTTTAGACTTTCCGGATTCTCTTGAATGCCGCCATCATTCTAGCTTACTGGTGCACGAAATTGTGATCTCCAGGCTCGAACAAATCCTGGTAATGGCTCCAAAGCTTGGTGCTCTAATCTTAATTCATAATTGTCACAACTTCGATACAACTGACCAGCAAGTGCACTGGGTCGTCCAAGTAATACCTTACGTGAGTAAGGGTCGAATCCCACGGAGATTGTTAGTATGAAGCAAGCTATGGTCACCTTGTAAATCTCAGTCAGGCAAATATAAAGTGATAATGGTGTTTTCGAATAATAATTAATAAAATAGGGATAGAGATACTTATGTAAATCATTGGTAGAAATTTCAGATAAGCGAATGGAGATGCTTTTCGTTCCTCTGAACCTCTGCTTTCCTGCTATCTTCATCCAATCAGTCTCATTCCTTTCCATGGCTGGCTTTATGTGATACATCACCACTGTCAATGGCTACTTTCGGTCATCTCACGGGAAAATGATCCAATGCCCTGTCACGGCACGGCTAATCGTCTGGAGGCATCACCCTTGTCAATGGCTTCATCTTATCCTCTCAGTGAATAATATGCTCACGCACCCTGTCACGGTACGGCTACTCATCTGTCGGTTCTCGATCATGCTGGAATAGGATTTACTATCCTTTTGCGTCTGTCACTAACGCCCTGCAATTGCGAGTTAGGAGCTCGTCACAGTCATTCAATCATTGAATCCTACTCGGAATACCACAGACAAGGTTTAGACTTTCCGGATTCTCTTGAATGCCGCCATCATTCTAGCTTACGCCACGAAGATTCTGGTTGGGAGATCTAAGAGATATTCATTCTAGCTTAATTCATGTAGAACAGAAGTGTTTGTCAGGCACGCGTTCATAAGGGAGAAGGATGATGAGCGTCACACATAATCATCACCTTCATCACGTTCTTGGGCGCGAATGGATATCTTAGAAGAGAAATAAGAAGAATTGAATAGAAAACAGTAGTACTTGCATTAATCTTTGAGGAACAGCAGAGCTCCACACCTTAATCTATGGAGTGTAGAAACTCTACCGTTAAAAATACATAAGTGAAGGTCCAGGCATGGCCGAGAGGCCAGCCCCTCTGATCTAAGAACCAGGCGTCCAAAGATGTCAAATACAATAGTAAGAGCTCCTATTTATAATAAACTAGCTACTAGGGTTTACATGAGTAAGTATTTGATGTATAAATCCACTTCCGGGGCCCACTTGGTGTGTGTTTGGGCTGAGCTTAAGTGTTGCACGTGCAGAGGCCATTTGTGGAGTTGAACGCCAGTTTTTGTGCCAGTTTGGGCGTTCAACTCTGGTTTTGGATCCTTTTCTGGCGCTGGACGCCAGATTTGGGTAGAAAGCTGGCGTTGAACGCCAGTTTACGTCGTCAATTCTTGGCCAAAGTATGGACTATTATATATTGCTGGAAAGCCCTGGATGTCTACTTTCCAATGCAATTAGAAGCGCGCCATTCGAGTTCTGTAGCTCCAGAAAATCCACTTTGAGTGCAGGGAGATCAGAATCCAACAGCATCAGCAGTCCTTTTTCAACCTCTGAATCTGATTTCTGCTCAAGTCCCTCAATTTCAGCCAGAAAATACCTGAAATCACAGAAAAACACACAAACTCATAGTAAAGTCCATAAATGTGAATTTAACACAAAATCTATTAAAAACATCCCTAAAAGTAACTAGATCCTACTAAAAACATACTAAAAACAATGTCAAAAAGCGTATAAATTATCCGCTCATCACAACACCAAACATAAATTGTTGCTTGTCCCCAAGCAACTGAAAATCAAAATAGGATAAAAAGAATAGAATATACTATAAATTCCAAACTATCAATGAAACAGAGCTTCAATCATATGAGCGGGACTTATAGCTTTTTGCCTCTTGAATAGTTTTGGCATCTCACTTTATCCATTGAAGTTTAGAATGATTGGCATCTATAGGAACTTCAGATTTCGAATAGTGTTATTGACTCTCCTAGTTCAGTATGATGATTCTTGAACACAGCTTCTTTATGAGTCTTGGCCGTGGCCCTAAGCACTTTGTTTTCCAGTATTACCTCCGGATACATAAATGCCACAGACACATAATTGGGTGAACCTTTTCAGATTGTGACTCAGCTTTGCTAAAGTCCCCAATTAGAGGTGTCCAGGGTTCTTAAGCACACTCTTTTTTTGCTTTGGACCTTGACTTTAACCGCTCAGTCTCAAGTTTTCACTTGACACCTACACGCCACAAGCACATGGTTAGGGACAGCTTGGTTTAGCCGCTTAGACCAGGATTTTATTCCTTTAGGCCCTCCTATCCACTGATGCTCAAAGCCTTGGGATCCTTTTTATTTGCCCTTGCCTTTTGGTTTTAAGGGTTATTGGCTTTTTGCTCTTGCCTTTTGGTTTTAAGAGCTTTTGGCTTTTTCTGCTTGCTTTTTCTTTTTCTTTCTATATTTTTTTTTTCGCCTATGTTTTCTCTTTTTTTTTTTCTGCAAGCTTTGTTCTTTGCTGCTTTTTCTTGTTTCAAGAATCATTTTTATGATTTTTCAGATTATCAAATAACATGTCTCCTAGTCATCATTCTTTCAAGAGCCAACATATTTAACATTCTTAAACAACAACTTCAAAAGACATATGCACTGTTCAAGCATACATTCAGAAAACAAGAAGCATTGTCACCACATCAATATAATTAAACTAAGTTCAAGGATAAATTCAAAACTCATGTACTTCTTGTTCTTTTGATTTAAAACATTTTTTTATTTAAGAGAGGTGATGGATTTATAGGACATTTATAACTTTAAGACATAGTTACTAACTACTAATGATCATGTAATGAAGACACAAACATATATAAGCACATAACATATAAAAACGAAAAACAGAAGAAATAAGAGCAAGGAATGAATCCACCTTAGTGATGATGGCGTTTCAATGATGTTCTTGAGCTCTTCTATGTCTTTTCCTTGCCTTTGTGGCTCCTCCTTCATTGCTTTTAGATCTTCTCTGATTTCATGAAGGATGATGGAGTGCTCTTGATGTTCCACCCTTAGTTGCTTCCAATAATTGTGTGGAAGAAAATGTATCCCCTGAGGTATCTCAGGGATCTCTTGATTTGCAGTCAAATGTTCTACCACTGAGCTATAGACCCTTGATGGAAGCTTTTGTCTTCCCTTTCCTCTTTCTAGAGGTTTCTCTGGCCTTAGGTGCCATCAATGGTATGGAAAAAACAAAAAAGCTATGCTTTTACCACACCAAACTTAGAATGTTGCTCGCCCTCGAGCAAAAGAAGAAAGAATAGAAGAAGAAGAGGATATGGAGGAGATGGATGGCTGTGTGTATTCGGCCATATGGGTGGGATTGGGTGGGGAAGAGATGTTGAATTTTTGAAGGTAAGTAGGTGTATGGGTGTGAGTGGTAAATGGAAGATAGAAGGGATGAGTGTTTATTGGGAATAGAGGATGATTGAGAAGAGAGAAGAGAGTGAGTGAAGGTAGGTGGGGATCCTGTGGGGTCCATAGATCTTGAGGTGTCAAGGCATTTACATCCCTGCACCAATTTAGGCATGCAAAATGCCCTTGCACACAACTCTGGGCATTCAGCGCCAGGTTGGTGCCCATTTTGGGCGTTCAACGCCCCTTTGCTGCCATTTCTGGCGTTGAACGCCAGAACCATGCTTGTTCTGGGTGTTCAGCGCCAGGATGCTCCCATTCTGGGCGTTCAGCGCCAGAACTATGCTCTGTTCTGGCATTTGAACGCCAGACAGATGCTCCTCCAGGGTGTGATTTTTCTTCTGCTGTTTTTGATTCCGTTTTTGATTTTTTTGTTTATTTTGTGACTCCACATGATCATGAACCTAAGAAAACATGAACAACAATAAAAATAAGAATTAGATAAACGTTGGGTTGCCTCCCAACAAGCGCTTCTTTAATGTCAATAGCTTGACAGTGGGCTCTCATGGAGCCTCACAGATGTGCAGAGCTTTGTTGAGACTCTCCAACACCAAACTTAGAGTTTGGATATGGGAGTTCAACACCAAACTTAGAGTTTGGTTGTGGCCTCCCAACACCAAACTTAGAGTTTGACTGTGGGGGCTCTGGTTGACTCTGCTTGGAGAGAAGCTTTTTCTGCTTCCTCTCCATGGTTGCAGAGGGAGATCCTTGAGTTTTAAACACAAGGGAGTTCTCATTCCATTGAAGGAATATTTCACCTCTGTCAACATCAATCACAGCTCTTGCTGTGGCCAGGAAAGGTCTTCCTAGGATGATGGATTCATCCTCTTCCTTTCCAGTATCCAGGACTTATGAAATCAGTAGGAATGTAAAGGCCCTCAACCTTTACTAATACATCTTCTACTTGTCCATAAGCCTGTTTTCTTGAGCTGTCTGCCATCTCTAGTGAGATTTTAGCAGCTTGCACCCCATAGATTCCCAGTTTCTCTATTACAGAGAGGGGCATGAGGTTTATTCCTGAACCAAGGTCACACAGAGCCTTAAAGATCATGGTGCCTATGGTACAAGGTATTATGAACTTTCCAGGATCCTGTCTCTTCTGAGGCAATGTCAATTGATCCAGATCACTTAGTTCATTGATGAACAAGGGAGGTTCAACTTCCCAAGTATCAATGCCAAATAATTTGGCATTCAGCTTCATGATTGCACCAAGAAACTTGGCAGTTTGCTCTTCAGTAACATTCTCATTCTCTTCAGAAGAGGAATATTCATCAGAGCTCATGAAGGGCATAAGGAGGTTCAATGGGATCTCTATGGTCTCTAGATGGGCCTCAGAGTCCTTTGGTTCCTCAGAGGGAAGCTCCTTATTAATCACTGGACGTCCCAGGAGGTCTTCCTCCTTGGGATTCACGTCCTCTCCTCTCCTCACAGGTTCGGCCATGGCGCTTATGTCAATGGCCTTGCACTCTCCTTTTGGATTCTCTTCTGTATTGCTTGGGAGAGTACTAGGAGGGATTTCAGTGATCCTTTTGCTCAGCTGGCCCACTTGTGCTTCCAGATTTCTAATGGAAGACCTTGTTTCATTCATGAAACTTACAGTGGCCTTAGATAGATCAGAGACTAGATTTACTAAATTAGAAGCATTTTGTTCAGAGTTCTCTGTCTGTTGCTGAGTTGATGATGGAAAAGGTTTGCTATTGCTAAACCTGTTTCTTCCACCATTATTAAAGCCTTGATGGGGCTTTTGATCCTTCCATGAGAAATTTGGATGATTTCTCCATGTTGAGTTATAGGTGTTTCCATAAGGTTCACCTAAGTAATTTACCTCTGCTATTGCAGGGTTCTCAGGATCATAGGCTTCTTCTTCAGAAGATGCCTCTTGAGTACTGTTGGATGCAGCTTGCATTCCATGCAGACTCTGAGAAATCATATTGACTTGCTGAGTCAATATTTTGTTCTGAGCCAATATGGCATTCAGAGTATCAACCTCAAGAACTCCCTTCTTCATAGGCGTCCCATTGCTCACAGGATTCCTTTCAGAAGTGTACATGAACTGGTTATTAGCAACCATGTCAATGAGTTCTTGAGCTTCTGCAGGCGTTTTCTTTAGGTGAATGGATCCACCTGCAGAAGTGTCCAGTGACATCTTTGATAGCTCAGATAAACCATCATAGAATATATCCAGGATGGTCCATTCTGAAAGCATGTCAGAAGGACACTTTTTGGTCAACTGTTTGTATCTTTCCTAAGCTTCATAGAAGGATTCACCTTCTTTCTGTCTGAAGGTTTGAACATCAGCTCTAAGCTTGCTCAACTTTTGAGGAGGAAAGTACTTGGCTAAGAAAGCCGTGACCAGCTTATCCCAAGAGTTCAGGCTGTCTTTGGGTTGAGAATCCAACCATAATCTAGCTCTGTCTCTTACAGCAAAAGGGAAAAGCATGAGCCTGTAGACTTCAGGATCTACTCCATTAGTCTTAACAGTATCACATATCTGCAAGAATTCAGTTAAGAACTGAAAAGGATCTTCAGATGGAAGTCCATGAAACTTGCAGTTCTGCTGTATCAGAGAAACTAATTGAGGTTTCAGCTCAAAGTTGTTTGCTCCAATGGCAGGAATGGAGATGCTTCTTCCATGTAAATTGGAATTAGGTGCAGTAAAGTCACCAAGCATCTTCCTTGCATTGTTGTTGGGTTCGGCTTCCATCTCCTTTACTTGTTCAAAATTTTCAATCAAGTTATCTCTGGATTGCTGTAATTTAGCTTCTCTTAATTTTCTCTTCAGAGTCCTTTCAGGTTCTGGATCAGCTTCAACAAGAATGCTTTTTTCTCTGTCCCTGCTCATAAGAAAGAGAAGAGAAAAAGAAAAGAAGAGGAATCCTCTATGTCACAGTAAAGAGGATCCTTATTGTTAGTAGAAGAAAAGAAGAAGAAATTCGAACACAGATAGAACAGGGGGTTCGAATTTGGTGATGATGTGAGGAAGAGATGTTAGTTAATGAATGAATAAATAGAATAGGATGAGAGAGAAGGAGGGAATTTTCGAAAATTATTTTTGAAAAGGAGTTAGTGATTTTTGAAAATTGGTTTTTGAAAATTTGTTAGTATTTTTCGAAAATTTTTTTTTTTGAAATAAAAATAAAAATAAAAAAAATTAGTTAATTAAAAAGAAATTTTTGAAAAAGGGGGAGATATTTTCGAAAATTAGAGAGAGAGAGTTAGTTAGGTAGTTTTGAAAAAGTTAAGAAACAAACAAAAAGTTAGTTAGTTAGTTGAAACAAATTTTGAAAAGATAAGAAGTTAGGAAGTTAGAAAAGATATTTTGAAAAGATATTTTTGAACAAGATAAGATAAGAAGATATTTTGAAAAGATATGATAGGAATTAGTTTTGAAAAAGATTTGATTTTTTAAAATCACAATCAATGACTTGATTCATAAGAAATCACAAGATATGGTTCTAGAACTTAAAGTTTGAATCTTTCTTAACAAGCAAGTAACAAACTTCAAATTTTTGAATCAAAACATTAATTGTTTATGTTATTTTCGAAAATTTGGTGTAAAAATAAGAAAAAGATTTTTGAAAAATATTTTTTTTTAATTTTCGAAAATAACTAAGAATTTTGAAAAAAGATTTGATTTTTGAAAAAGATTTTGAAAAAGATAAGATTTTCAAATTGAAAATTTGATTTGACTCATAAGAAACAATTTGATTTTAAAAATTTTTGAAAAAGTCAACTCAAATTTTCGAATTTGATGAGAGAAAAAGGGAAAGATATTTTTTTTTATTTTTGAAATTTTTATGAAAACATGAAAATTATGCAATGCATGAAATTTTTAGATCAAAACAATGAATGCATGCAAGAATGCTATGAATGTCAAGATGAACACCAAGAACACCATGAATGTCAAGATGAACATCATAGACACAATTTTGAAAAATCTTTAATGCAAAGAAAACATGCAAGACACCAAACTTAGAATTCTTTAATGCTTACGCACTAAGAATTCAAGAATGCATATGATAAACATGAAAAGACACAAAACAAAAAATCATCAAGATCAAACAAGAAGACTTACCAAGAACAACTTGAAGATCATGAAGAACACTATGAATGCATGAAATTTTCGAAAAATGCAAGATGCATATGCAAGTGACACCAAACTTATAATGTGACTCAAGACTCAAACAAGAAACAGAAAATATTTTTGATTTTTATGATTTTCTAATTTTTTTGGATTTTTATTTTATATTTTTCGAAAATTAAAAGGAAAAATAAGGATTCCAAAATTTTTAATATGAATTCCAGGAATCTTGCCATGTTAGTCTAAAGCTTCAGTCCAGGAATTAGACATGGCTCACTAGCCAGCCAAGCTTTCAACAGGTGATCAGAAACAGTAGCAGGTGGATTAACTCCAACTAACTTACTCTTGATAACAAATTGCTGCCTCAGTCCAAATGAATTTAGACATGGCTTTACAGCCAGCCAGGCTGCAACATATAATTACATGGGCTGGAGTGATTAGTTGAATACCAATCCCAAAGTAGTTTGGGTATGGCTTTACAGCCAGATATGATTCAACATATTTCATGAAACACTAGAATTCATTCTTAAGAATTTTGAAGCCATAGAATAATTTATTTTTGAAAACATTTTTATTTTTTTCGAAAACAGATGAGAAAATTTTAGAAATTTTTTTTTTGAAAAATTTTTGAAAATAAAATAAAAAGAAAATTACCTAATCTGAGCAACAAGATGAACCGTCAGTTGTCCAAACTCAAACAATCCCCGGCAACGGCGCCAAAAACTTGGTGCACGAAATTGTGATCTCCAGGCTCGAACAAATCCTGGTAATGGCTCCAAAGCTTGGTGCTCTAATCTTAATTCATAATTGTCACAACTTCGATACAACTGACCAGCAAGTGCACTGGGTCGTCCAAGTAATACCTTACGTGAGTAAGGGTCGAATCCCACGGAGATTGTTGGTATGAAGCAAGCTATGGTCACCTTGTAAATCTCAGTCAGGCAAATATAAAGTGATAATGGTGTTTTCGAATAATAATTAATAAAATAGGGATAGATATACTTATGTAAATCATTGGTAGAAATTTCAGATAAGCGAATGGAGATGCTTTTCGTTCCTCTGAACCTCTGCTTTCCTGCTATCTTCATCCAATCAGTCTCATTCCTTTCCATGGCTGGCTTTATGTGATACATCACCACTGTCAATGGCTACTTTCGGTCATCTCACGGGAAAATGATCCAATGCCCTGTCACGGCACGGCTAATCGTCTGGAGGCATCACCCTTGTCAATGGCTTCATCTTATCCTCTCAGTGAATAATATGCTCACGCACCCTGTCACGGCACGGCTACTCATCTGTCGGTTCTCGATCATGCTGGAATAGGATTTACTATCCTTTTGCGTCTGTCACTAATGCCCTGCAATCGCGAGTTAGGAGCTCGTCACAGTCATTCAATCATTGAATCCTACTCGGAATACCACAGACAAGGTTTAGACTTTCCGGATTCTCTTGAATGCCGCCATCATTCTAGCTTACGCCACGAAGATTCTGGTTGGGAGATCTAAGAGATATTCATTCTAGCTTAATTCATGTAGAACAGAAGTGTTTGTCAGGCACGCGTTCATAAGGGAGAAGGATGATGAGCGTCACACATAATCATCACCTTCATCACGTTCTTGGGCGCGAATGGATATCTTAGAAGAGAAATAAGAAGAATTGAATAGAAAACAGTAGTACTTGCATTAATCTTTGAGGAACAGCAGAGCTCCACACCTTAATCTATGGAGTGTAGAAACTCTACCGTTAAAAATACATAAGTGAAGGTCCAGGCATGGCCGAGAGGCCAGCCCCTCTGATCTAAGAACCAGGCGTCCAAAGATGTCAAATACAATAATAAGAGGTCCTATTTATAATAAACTAGCTACTAGGGTTTACATGAGTAAGTATTTGATGTATAAATCCACTTCCGGGGCCCACTTGGTGTGTGTTTGGGCTGAGCTTAAGTGTTGCACGTGCAGAGGCCATTTGTGGAGTTGAGCGCCAGTTTTTGTGCCAGTTTGGGCGTTCAACTCTGGTTTTGGATCCTTTTCTGGCGCTGGACGCCAGATTTGGGTAGAAAGCTGGCGTTGAACGCCAGTTTACGTCATCAATGCTTGGCCAAAGTATGGACTATTATATATTGCTGGAAAGCCCTGGATGTCTACTTTCCAACGCAATTGGAAGCGCGCCATTTCGAGTTCTGTAGCTCCAGAAAATCCATTTTGAGTGCAGGGAGGTCAGAATCCAACAGCATCAGCAGTCCTTTTTCAACCTCTGAATCTGATTTCTGCTCAAGTCCCTCAATTTCAGCCAGAAAATACCTGAAATCACAGAAAAACACACAAACTCATAGTAAAGTCCAGAAATGTGAATTTAACACAAAATCTTTTAAAAACATCCCTAAAAGTAACTAGATCCTACTAAAAATATACTAAAAACAATGTCAAAAAGCGTATAAATTATCCGCTCATCACTTACACCATGAAGATTCCGATTAAGAGATCTAAGAGACACTCATTCAATCTAAGGTAGAACGGAAGTGGTTGTCAAGCACGCGTTCATGGGGAATGATGATGATTGTCACGTTCATCACATTCAGGTTGAAGTACAAATGAATATCTTAGAAGCGAAATAAGATGAATTGAATAGAAAACAGTAGTACTTTGTATTAATCTCTGAGGAACAGCAGAGCTCCACACCTTAATCTATGGAGTGCAGAAACTCTACCGTTTGAAAATACATAAGTGAAAGGTCCAGGCATGGCCGAATGGCCAGCCCCTCTGATCTAAGAACCAGGCGTCCAAAAGATAAAACTCAGGATCAAAAATATAATCCAGGATGTCTAATACAATAGTAAAAAGTTCTATTTATAATAAACTAGCTACTAGGGTTTACAGAAGTAAGTAATTGATGCATAAATCCACTTCTGGGGACCACTTGGTGTGTGCTTGGGCTGAGCTTGAATGTTACATGTGCAGAGGCTCTTTCTGGAGTTGAACGCCAGGTCGTAACGTATTTCTGGCGTTCAACTCTGGTTTGTGACTTGTTTCTGGCGTTTAACTCCAGACAGCAGCATAGAACTGGCGTTCAACGCCCTTTTACGTCCTCTAAACTCGGCCAAAGTATGAACTATTATATATTGCTGGAAAGCCCTGGATGTCTACTTTCCAACGCAATTGGAAGCGTGCCATTTTGAGTTCTGTAGCTCTAGAAAATCCACTTTGAGTGCAGGGAGGTCAGAATCCAACAGCATCAGCAGTCCTTCTTCAACCTCTGAATCTGATTTTTGCTCAAGTCCCTCAATTTCAGCCAGAAAATACCTGAAATCAGAGAAAAACACACAAACTCATAGTAAAGTTCAGAAATGTGAATTTAACATAAAAACTAACGAAAACATCCCTAAAAGTAACTAGATCCTACTAAAAACATACTAAAAACAATGCCAAAAAGCGTATAAATTATCCGCTCATCACAACACCAAACTTAAATTGTTGCTTGTCCCCAAGCAACTGAAAATAAAATAGGATAAAAAGAAGAGAATATACTATAAATTCCAAACTATCAATGAAACATAGCTTCAATCATATGAGCGGGACTTATAGCTTTTTGCCTCTTGAATAGTTTTGGCATCTCACTGTATCCATTGAGGTTCAGAATGATTGGCATCTATAGGAACTCAGAGTTCAGATAGTGTTATTGATTCTCCTAGTTTAGTATGATGATTCTTGAACACAGCTTGTTTTATGAGTCTTGGCCGTGGCCCTAAGCACTTTGTTTTCCAGTATTACCACCGGATACATAAATGCCACACACACATAATTGGGCGAACCTTTTCAGATTGTGACTCAGCTTTGCTAAAGTCCCCAATTAGAGGTGTCCAGGGTTCTTAAGCACACTCTTCTTTTGCTTTGGACCTTGACTTTAACCGCTCAGTCTCAAGTTTTCACTTGACACCTACACGCCACAAGCACATGGTTAGGGACAGCTTGGTTTAGCCGCTTAGACCAGGATTTTATTCCTTTAGGCCCTCCTATCCACTGATGCTCAAAGCCTTGGGATCCTTTTTATTTACCCTTGCCTTTTGGTTTTAAGAGCTTTTGGCTTTTTCTGCTTGCTCTTTTTTTTTTCTTTCTATTTTTTTTCGCCCCCTTTTTTTTTCTGCAAGCTTTGTTCTTTTGCTGCTTTTTCTTGCTTCAAGAATCATTTTTATGATTTTTCAGATTATCAAATAACATGTCTCCTTATCATCATTCTTTCAAGAGCCAACATATTTAACATTCTTAAACAACAACTTCAAAAGACATATGCACTGTTCAAGCATTCATTCAGAAAACAAGAAGCATTGTCACCACATCAATATAATTAAACTAAGTTCAAGGATAAATTTAAAACTCATGTACTTCTTGTTCTTTTGAATTAAAGCATTTTTCATTTAAGAGAGGTGATGGATTCATAGGACATTCATAACTTTAAGACATAGTTACTAACTACTAATGATCATGTAATGAAGACACAAACATAGATAAGCACTTAACATAGAGAAAACGAAAAACAGAGAAAGTAAGAACAAGGAATGAGTCCACCTTAGTGATGGTGGCGTTTCCTTCTTGAGGAACCAATGATGTCCTTGAGCTCTTCTATGTCTCTTCCTTGTCTTTGTTGCTCCTCCCTCATTGCTTTTTGATCTTCTCTAATTTCATGAAGGATGATGGAGTGTTCTTGATGTTCCACCCTTAATTGTCCCATGTTGGAACTTAATTCTCCTAGGGAGGTGTTGATTTACTCCCAATAGTTTTGTGGAGGAAAATGCATTTGAGGCATCTCCGGGATCTCATGGTGATGAGCTTCATGCGCCTCTTGAGCTCCATGAATGGGCTCTCTTGCTTGCTCCATCTTTTTCTTAGTGATGGGCTTGTCCTCTTTAATGAGGATATCTCCCTCTATGTCAATCCCAACCGAATTGCATAGGTGGCAAATGAGGTGAGGAAAGGCTAACCTTGCCATAGTGGAGGACTTGTAAGCCACCTTGTAGAGTTCTTGAGGTATAATCTCATGAACTTCCACCTCTTCTCCAATCATGATGCTATGGATCATGATGGCCCGGTCTATAGTAACTTCAGACCGGTTGCTAGTGGGAATGATTGAGCATTGAATGAACTCCAACCATCCTCTAGCTACAGGCTTAAGGTCCAGTCTTCTTAGTTGAACCGGTTTGCCTTTTGAGTCAATCTTCCATTGAGCTCGTTCTACACATATGTCCATGAGGACTTGGTCCAACCTTTGATCAAAGTTGACTCTCCTTGTGTAGGGGCGTGCGTTCTCTTCCATGTTTGGCAAGTTGAACGCCAACCTCACATTTTCCGGACTAAAATCTAAGTATTTCCCCCGAACCATGGTGAGATAATTCTTTGGGTTCGGGTTCTTACTTTGATCATGGTTCCTAGTGATCCATGAATTAGCATAGAACTCTTGAACCATTAGGATGCCGACTTGTTGGATGGGGTTTGTTAGAACTTCCCAACCTCTTCTTTGAATTTCATGTCGGATCTCCGGATACTCATTTCTTTTGAGTTTGAACGGGACCTTGGGGATCACCTTCTTCTTGGCCACAATATCATAGAAGTGGTCTTGATGGGCTTTGGAGATGAACCTTTCCATCTCCCATGACTCGGAGGTGGAAGCTTTTGTCTTTCCTTTCCCTTTTCTAGAGGATTCTCCGGTCTTGGGTGCCATCAATGGTAATGGAAAAATAAAAAGCTTATACTTTTACCACACCAAACTTAGAATATTGCTCGCCCTCGAGCAAGAGAAGAAAGAATAGATGAAGAAGAAGAAAAAAATGTGGAGGAGAGGAGGGAGAGGTGTATTCGGCCAAGAAGGGGAAGAGAGGGTTGTGTTGTGTGAAAATGAAGAAGAATGGAGGGCTTTATATAGGGAAGGGAGGGGGATGAAGGTTCGGCCATTTAGGGTGGGTTTGGGTGGGAAATTGATTTTGAATTTTGAAGGTAGGTGGAGTTTATGAGGTAGGTTTATGGGGAAGAGTGGATGGATGTCAGTGGTGAAGAGGTGATTGGTGAAGGGTTTTGGGAAAGTGTGTTTATGGGATTGTGTGAAAAAGGGGTGAGAAGAAGTGAGTGGAGGTAGCTGGGGATCCTGTGGGGTCCACAGATCCTGAGGTGTTTAAGGATTTACAACCTTGCACCAAATTAGGCATGTAAAATGCCCTTGCACACAACTCTAGGTGTTCAGCGCCATGTTGGTGCTTGTTCTGGGCGTTGAACGCCCATTTGTAGCCTATTTTTAGCGTTGAATGATGACAAGTCATCTTAGCCTAGTTTCACTAGCCTTTGTCTTTAATTTTAGTAGGTTTTATGCACTTTCTTGCATTCTAAATAAGTAATTTGGAGTGAAAATGCATGACTTCTTTGAATCAAACAACCACTAATTATTTGATGCTAAATCATGAGGTTGAAGCCAAATTTAATTGAATTTTAATGATTTATAAACCTTGTGAATTTAGTGATACTTTGATTGGTTGATTTGGTTAATTGTAGGTGAAGAAAGAAGAAAAGAAGAAAAGCGTGGCACAAGAAGTGTGCCCAAAGGAAAGAAAACGTGGCCAAGGAAGCAAGAAGCGTGCCAAAAGGAAAGAAAAAGCATGATCACATTGAGGAAGAATGGGAAGTTAAGTTGAAAAAGCTAACTGAGCTTCACAAGGGATGGAAGGAGAAGGGAGCTACAAAGCTAAGTTAAAATAGTTAACTTAGCACTAAAGAAAGCAAGGAATGGGTGCAAAGCTAAGTTAACTAAGTTAACTTTATCGGGGACCTCTTCAAATTAATTCAAGATAAAATTCCATGAGTGAAGCCACCAAGATTCGAACCAAGGACCAAGGAGAAGGCAAGGGACGTTCCTCACAAGAGAATTCAAGAAGAAATAGCCAAAATGCATCCTCCATGGTTCGAACTTGGAACCACACGCTACTCCTTGCAAGGGAATTAGAGAATAAATAGCTAGAATGCTTCCTCCAGGACTTGAACTTGGGTATTCTTTGAAACATAAGGAAGGAGTGCCACCAAGCTAGCAAGGAAAATCAAGGGAAAATAGCTTAAATGCTTGGGCCAAGTTTCGAACCAAGGAGCTCTTGGAAGTGCAAGGGAGGAGCATCCCACTCATCCAAGGAAATTAGCTCCAAAGACTTCCTCCACTTCCTCCACCAAGTGTTGAACTTGGGACCTTGAAGTCTCAAGCAAAGGCGCTACAAGGGAACCTAAGTTGGAAATTCCAACCGAGCATTGCTTCTCCCATCCTTCCCCACACTTTGGCGCACAAGTTTTGCACACCAAGGGGGCTGTCATGCGCATCATGACACGGGCAGCACCAAATTGGCGCAACAAAGCTCAACACAACGAAAGCTCAGTTGGTTTTTCCAACTGAGCATTGAACTTTCACACTTTGGCGCACCAAGGAAGCCTTGCACACCACACTTGACACGGATGGAGCATGCTTGAAAGCTAAGTTGGATTTTCCAACTGAGCTTTCCCCTGGAGGTGTAATTTGGGCTAGGAATTGGATTAAAAATCCAATTTAATTCATTTCTTCACCAAATCAAAAGCCCACCCAAATTCCAAAATCCAAGAATAGAAAGTGTATAAATAGGAGTTAGTTTGATGTAATTAGGACCTCTAGACTTCATTTTGAATTTTCCCTTTTTACTTGCATTTTCATTTTTTACTTTGAATTTCTGAGAACTTGGAAGGAGAATTGATCTCTCTTCTTCTTGGTTCTTGCTTGAGCACTCTTTTATTTTCTTGCTTCGGATCTTGGGTGGAGAATTGAAGAACTTCTGTTTCAATCTCACCTTGAGATCTCTTGTTTACTTTCTCTGCATAATTGAATTTCACTTACTGTTTACTGCTTCATCTTCTCTTCAATTCTGCAATTTACTTTCCTTTACTTCTTTTGCAATTGTTCTTGTTGGATCAAGGAAGGATTTGAGATCTAGACTTGTTATCTAGTCTCTTCCACCCTGAGATCTTCAACCTCTTTTACTTTGCTGCAAATTAAGCACTGCCTTTCTAACTTTATAATTCTCAAAGCACTTTTACTCTTCTGTTTGAGATCCACTTCAATTTAATTCATCTTTTACTTTATTGTTTGATGCAATTTACTTGTTCTTGTTTAATTTCTGCAATCCCAACTCCCAATCCCTTTTACAATTCAAGCAATTTATGTTTCTTGCACTTTAAGCTTCAACCATTTACATTACTTGCAATTTAAGTTTCTGCAATTTAATTTACTTGCACTTTAAGATTCAGCTCCTTTACTTTCCTGCTCTTTAGTTTACTGTAAATTTCCCCTTCCCCTTTACTTTCCATGCAATTTAGCTTCTGCAAATCACAAATCACACAACCAATACTTGATTCGCTTGACTAAATCAACCACTAAACTAAAATTGCTCAATCCTTCAATCCCTGTGGGATCGACCTCACTCATGTGAGTTATTATTACTTGATGCGACCCGGTACACTTGCCGGTGAGTTTTGTGTTGGATCGTTTTCCACACATCAAGTTTTTGGCGCCGTTGCTGGGGATTGATTAGATTGACAATGATTAAGTGAAGTGGAGATCTAGATCAAGCACTTTTTATTTTCTGTTTCTTTAATTTTGACTAACCCACTAACTGTTTGAAATTTTGCTTAAGCCAATTAACATTTCACTTCAGCCATGGATTGAAGTGTTGTTGCTTTCTGGTGTTGTGATTTTTATGCTTTGGTTATATGTCAGGTACAAGGAGAATTACACCCACTTTTTGTGAACAAGACGAAAGAACCCTCAGAAGATTAAGAAGAGCTGAAAGAGGGAAAAACATTATTGGAGAAGAGGATTCAGAAGAAGAATTCCAAGATATGGAGGAACACTTAACAAACCCACCAAATGGGGCCGAAGGAGCAGCCAATAACAACAATAATCCACCACAGAGAAGAGTTTTGGCTTCCTACACAAGTGCAGATCCTAGACATTGTGGGAGTAGCATTCTTACCCCAAATGTTAATGCAAATAACTTTGAACTAAAGCCACAACTCATCACCTTGGTTCAAAACAATTGCTCTTATGGAGGAGGACCACTTGAAGACCCTAACCAACACTTGTCCACCTTCTTGAGGATTTGTGACACTGTCAAAACCAATTGTGTGCACCCTGACAATTACAAGCTACTGCTATTTCCATTTTCTCTCAGAGACAAAGCCACTCAATGGTTGGAATCCTTCCCAAGAGGCAGCATCAACAATTGGGATGATCTAGTAACCAAGTTCCTTGCCAAGTTTTACCCACCTCAAAGGGTTATTAGATTAAAGACTGAAGTGCAAACATTCACACAAATGGATGCTGAACCCTTGTATGAGGCATGGGAACGATACAAAGCGCTAATCAGGAAGTGTCCACCAGGAATGTTCAGTGAGTGGGATAGATTGCAGAATTTTTATGAAGGCTTGACATTGAAATCTCAAGAGGCTTTGGATTTTTCAGCAGGAGGGTCTTTACAATTGATGAAAACAGCAGAGGAAGCCCAAAATCTCATTGATATGGTGGCCAACAACCAATATTTCTTTGCTCACCAAAGGCAACGCCAACCATCACAAAGGAAAAGAGTGATGGAGTTGGAAGGAGTGGACTCAATCTTGGCTCAAAACAAAATGATGCAGCAGCAAATTCAACAACAATTTGAGCAAATGGCCAAGAGGATTGATAGCCTCCAAGTTGCAGCAGTTAATACAAGCCAACCATCATCCACATGGGGACAAAATGAAGAGACTCAAGAGGAGCAACAGCAAGAACAAGTCCAGTACATGCACAACCAAAATTCTGGGCTAAATGAAGTCTATGGTGACACCTACAACCCTTCTTGGAAGAACCACCCAAACCTCAGATGGGGAGATAATCACACCCAAAACCAACAACCATGGCAGAGGAACTCAAACCAAAATACCTCAAGAAACAACCAAAACCACAACCAGCAGCAAACTAATCAAAACCCCTACAGAAAACCTCAAAACAACAACCCCAACCCCAACCATTACCAATCTAACAACCAACCCACCAACCAAAATGCCTACCATCCACCATCCACATCTAACAACCCACCACAAGCATCACCTGAATCTCAAAGACTCACCAACTTGGAAACCTTGATAGACAAAATGTGGAAACACCAAGAAATGACAACCAAGAACCAAGAAGCCTCCATGAAAAATATGGAAAGGCAAATCGGCCAACTCTCCAAGCAGATTACCATTGAAAGGCCACCTAACTCACTGCCAAGTGACACCATTCCTAATCCTAAAGAGGAGTGCAAGGCAATACAACTGAGGAGTGGAAAAGTCCTGGTGAAAGATGAAGAAGCAACCAAGAAGCCAAAGGAAAGTGACAAGAAACAAGCTGAAGAAGAGAAAGTCAATGACAAGAAGGAGGCAGCAAGCAAGCAAACTCAAAATCAAGTTCAAGAAAAAGAAGATCAGCCACAAAAATCAAGAAAGGGAAAGGAAGTAATTGAAGAGCCAACTAAGGACCAAAGGCAGGGAATGAACTTCACTCCACCCTTGCCATATCCTCAAAGGTTCAACAAGGAGACTAAGGATCAACACTTCCCAAAATTTCTTGAAATCTTCAAGAAGTTGGAGATCAATATTCCCTTAGCTGAAGCACTTGAGCAAATGCCCCTGTATGCAAAGTTCTTGAAGGAACTTATCAACAAAAAAAGGAGTTAGCAAGAGAAGGAAACCATACTTCTTACTGAAGAATGTAGTGCCGTGATTCAAGGAGTTTTCCCACCAAAGCTTAAAGATCCAGGAAGCTTTGTAGTTTCATGTACCATAGGCAAAATGACCCTAGACAAAGCTCTCTGTGACCTTGGTGCTAGCATCAATCTGATGCCGTTGTCAATGATGAGGAAGCTTGCCATAGAGGAACTCAAACCTACCAGGATGTCTTTGGTGATGGCTGACAGATCAATCAAGACACCCAATGGCATTGTGGAAAACCTGCTAGTGAAGGTTGGGGAGTTTATTTTCCCAGCAGACTTCGTCATTCTAGATACAGAGGAAGAAGGAAACAATTCAATCATCTTGGGAAGGTCATTTTTAGCCACAGCCAGAGCCATTATTGATGTAGAAAAGGGAGAGATGATTTTTAGAGTACATAATGAGCAAATGGTCATCAATGTCTTCAAATCAATGCAACACCCTCCTGAACAAGAAAATTACATGAAGGTGGACATAATAGAAAGTCTAGTGGAGGAAATGTTAGAAACCACTTATCATGAGCAACAAGAAGAAGAGGTGGTGGAAATCTCTAGTGAAGGCAAGGAGAAAGAGAAGCCAAAACAGGAATTGAAACCTCTTCCCCCTCACCTCAAATATGTGTTCCTCGGAGAAGAAGGGACCCTACCAGTGATCATTAACTCCTCCTTGAATATGGAAGAAGAAACAAAACTGATTGAAGTGTTGAAAGCTCACAAAGCAGCCTTGGGGTGGACAATTGACGATATCAAAGGTATTAGCCCAGCCATTTGTATGCATAAAATTTTGCTGGAAGAAGAATCAAAGCCTGTGGTCCAACCCCAAAGAAGACTCAACCCAGCCATGAAGGAGGTAGTTCAAAAGGAAGTCATGAAGTTGTGGAATGCTGGAATAATTTTTCCAATCTCTGACAGCTCATGGGTGAGCCCGGTTCAAGTTGTACCAAAAAAGGGAGGAATGACGGTCATTACCAATGAGAAGAATGAGTTGATCCCTACTAGGACAGTGACTGGGTGGAGGATGTGCATAGACTACAGAAGATTGAATGATGCCACAAGAAAAGACCATTTCCCTCTCCCATTCATTGATCAGATGCTGGAAAGACTAGCTGGCCATGCCTATTATTGTTTCTTAGATGGGTATTCTGGTTACAATCAAATCGTGGTGGACCCTAAAGATCAAGAGAAAACTGTCTTCACATGTCCATTTGGAGTTTTTGCATACAAGAGGATGCCCTTTGGGCTGTGCAACGCCCCAGCCACATTTCAGAGGTGTATGCTTTCCATTTTCTCAGATATGGTTGAAAAATTTTTAGAAGTCTTCATGGATGATTTTTCTGTTTTTGGAAACTCATTTAACACCTGTTTGCATAATTTGACTCTTGTTTTGAAAAGATGCCAAGAAACTAATTTGATCCTAAACTGGGAAAAATGCCATTTCATGGTTCCTGAAGGGATAGTTCTTGGGCATAAAGTGTCATGCAGAGGTATAGAAGTTGATAAAGCTAAAATAGAAATTATTGAAAAACTTCCTATACCCGTTAATGTGAAAGCAATAAGGAGTTTTCTTGGGCATGCTGGTTTCTACCGAAGGTTCATCAAAGATTTCTCAAAAATAGCAAAGCCATTGAGCAATTTGCTAGTGATTGACAACCCTTTCATCTTTGATGACAACTGTAAGCATGCCTTTGAAACCTTAAAAAGAAAACTCATCACAGCACCAATCATCACACCTCCTGATTGGAACTTACCTTTTGAACTTATGTGTGATGCAAGTGATCTTGCTATTGGTGCTGTGCTGGGACAAAAGAAAGACAAGTTGCATCATGTCATATATTATGCCAGCAAAGTGTTAAATGAAACACAGAAAAATTATACAACCACTGAGAAAGAACTTATGGCGATTGTTTATGCGTTTGATAAGTTTAGACAGTACTTGATTGGCTCCAAAGTTATAGTGTACACTGACCATGCTGCACTCAAGTATTTAATGTCTAAACAGGATTCAAAGCCAAGGCTTATTAGGTGGGTGCTGCTACTTCAAGAGTTTGATATTGAAGTAAGAGATAGAAAGGGAAGTGAAAATCAAGTGGCAGATCATCTATCAAGAGTACCACAAGAAGCCTGTCAAGATAGACCACAACAAGTAAATGAGAACTTCCCAGATGAGCACCTGTTCCAAGTTCAACAAACACCCTGGTTTGCTGACATAGCAAACTACAAAGTGGGAAGGAAGATACCTCAAGAATATTCTAAGCAACAAGTGAAGAAGCTGCTCAATGAAGCAAGGAAGTTCTTGTGGGATGAACCCTTTTTATTCAAAAGGTGCTCTGATGGAATGATTAGGAAATGTGTCCATGAAAATGAAATGAGGGACATATTGTGGCATTGTCATGGTTCAGCATATGGTGGACATTTTGGACCAGAGAGAACAACTGCAAAGGTGTTACAAAGCGGTTTCTATTGGCCAACTATCTTTAAGGATGCCAGAGAGTTTGTTCACCAATGTAATGAATGCCAAAGAGCTGGAGGGTTGACAAAAAGGAATGAGATGCCTCAGAATTTCATCTTGGAAGTTGAGCTATTTGACCTATGGGGCATTGATTTCATGGGACCTTTTCCCCCTTCTTATTCTTTCAGATACATCTTGGTAGCAGTAGAGTATGTCTCAAAATGGGTGGAAGCCATAGCCACAACCACTTGTGATGCACAAATTGTCCTTCAATTCCTTAAGAAACATATCTTCACTAGATATGGAGTTCCCAAGGGTCTTGTCAGTGATGGTGGTGGTCATTTTTGCAACAAGCAAATGGAGAAACTCCTCCACAAATATGGAGTAATCCATAAAGTAGCCACACCATACCATCCTCAGACTAATGGCCAGGCTAAATTAGCAAATAGAGAGCTGAAGAGAATTTTAGAAAAAACAGTGGGAAGCACAAGGAAAGATTGGGCCAGGAAGTTAGAAGATGCACTTTGGGCATACAGGACAGCTTTCAAAACCCCCATTGGGAAGTCCCCATTTCAGCTATTATATGGAAAATCGTGTCACCTCCCTGTGGAGCTTGAACATAAAGCTTTTTGGGCCACTAAACTTCTCAACCTTGATTCTCAAACAGCAGGAGAAAAGAGGCTGCTACAACTAAATGAGTTGGATGAGTTTAGACTAGAAGCTTATGAGAATGCTAAGATATACAAGGAGAGAGCTAAGAGGTGGCATGACAAAAAGATCTCAAAGAAAGAATTCAAGCCAGGACTGCAAGTGCTCCTGTATAACTCAAGGCTCAAGATCTTCCCTGGAAAGCTCAAGTCCAAATGGACAGGTCCGTATCTAGTAACAAAAGTCTTTCCCTATGGAAGTCTTGAGTTGCTAGATGAAGCCACAAAAAGCCACTTCACAGCAAATGGACATAGAGCAAAGCCTTATTTAGGAGGACAATGGGACAAGGAAAAGGAAGTTCAATACCTGAACTGAACAAACACAGAGAATGTCAAGCTAGTGACAATAAAAGAGCGCTTGTTGGGAGGCAACCCAACCTGAGGTAGTTTCTTTTCATAGCTATTTCGATAAAGAGGTTAATTAGCCTTATCTATATTGCAAAAAGCTAAGTTTGGTGTTGCACACCAAAGCAATATAAGGGAGAATGAAGAATTTTAAGTTTGGTGTTCCACCAAAATATCATCATAAAACATATTCTCACCCTACATAATGCTAGCTTTGAGCACTTAGATAAACTAGTTAACTATTTTTCTGTTTCCAAATCATTAGTTTATTCCTTTTGAAAAAAAAAAAAAAAAAAAAAAGAAGTTCACATATAAATTGTTGCATGAGGAATAGTGGCAAGGGACTAAGTTTGGTGTTCACACACGAAAGTAAGTTCGAGAGCCACACACATACAAGCTTTGCAGATTTACCAACACCTAAAAGGGTTGAACAGCAAGCAACATTTGAGGAGCAGGCAGAAGAATAGCCAACAAATTAAAAGAACACCTGAAATACAACTCAAAAGGAGCAATTTGAAGTAAGAATGGAAAACTGCAACTCAACAGGTTGTATCTATTCTTGATCCTTATTGTTATGTAATGAATTAATTCAGAGAATCTTTTATGTCTGGCTGGAATGATTATTTAGTTGCAAGTGGAAGTACATGTTAAAGAAAGCTATCTGCATAATTTTTGCTTGAAAGTCATCTGCATAATAATTGTCATCACTCATCATGCTTGAATACTCTGTCTTGTCTCCCTTGCTGTGTGAATAAAAGAAAGATGTTTGATTTAGAAAAGTAATTGTTCAATGTTGCGAAAGTTAGAATGAAGTTAGTGGTGGTATGTATTTGATTCAATTATTAGCTCATGGAATAAATGTTGCAGAATGACTTGTTTCTTGAAGTGTAAGCTAGTTTGCTGCTATGATCCTTCAATTAATAAAATTCCCTTGAAAATAAACCAAAACAGAAAGAAAAAGAAAGAAGAAAAGCCAAAAGTTGGCAAAGAAACAAAACAATAAGGCTAGACACCAATAGCTTGGACCCTAGGACATATGCCTGTGGTGTTTATGTACTGGGAGATGCTTGGACAAGTAGGTTCTAAGGAGTATCTTAAAACTTGGCAACTTAGATCAACTGATTTGGGATTGTCAACTGAAAGTCCACAATAAAGAGCAGCCTAGCTACAAAACATTTAGTAATCCAAAGAGATGCTGGGCATCAATGATCCTAGGAAGAAAAAGGTGAGCCATGTGTCTGTGGTGAAAAAAAAAATGTTAAGTGAAAATAAGCCAAAGGCCACTGCAACATTTGACACCAAGCCTCTAATAAATAATAAGCTCTGAAATGCAAAAGAAAGCAGAAAAAGCTAACAAGGGGATTAAGCAAAAGGGTAAGGAATCATAGCAGCAACCTTGGTGAACCCTTAAGGAAGCATAGTTATTTTTACAGCAAATAATAAATGAGCTATTTTTGATCTGCATAAAACCCCATAAACAAAATTCAACTAATTGCCTAATAAGGACATGCATGCTTATCTACTTCATTCTATCTTCTCTTATGTCTAAGTGCTTGCTTGGGGACAAGCAAGTTTTAAGTTTGGTGTTGTGATGACAAGTCATCTTAGCCTAGTTTCACTAGCCTTTGTCTTTAATTTTAGTAGGTTTTATGCACTTTCTTGCATTCTAAGTAAGTAATTTGGAGTGAAAATGCATGACTTCTTTGAATCAAACAACCACTAATTATTTGATGCTAAATCATGAGGTTGAAGCCAAATTTAATTGAATTTTAATGATTTATAAACCTTGTAAATTTAGTGATACTTTGATTGGTTGATTTGGTTAATTGTAGGTGAAGAAAGAAGAAAAGAAGAAAAGCGTGGCACAAGAAGTGTGCCCAAAGGAAAGAAAACGTGGCCAAGGAAGCAAGAAGCGTGCCAAAAGGAAAGAAAAAGCATGATCACATTGAGGAAGAATGGGAAGTTAAGTTGAAAAAGCTAACTGAGCTTCACAAGGGATGGAAGGAGAAGGGAGCTACAAAGCTAAGTTAAAATAGTTAACTTAGCACTAAAGAAAGCAAGGAATGGGTGCAAAGCTAAGTTAACTAAGTTAACTTTATCGGGGACCTCTTCAAATTAATTCAAGATGAAATTCCATGAGTGAAGCCACCAAGATTCGAACCAAGGACCAAGGAGAAGGCAAGGGACGTTCCTCACAAGAGAATTCAAGAAGAAATAGCCAAAATGCATCCTCCATGGTTCGAACTTGGAACCACACGCTACTCCTTGCAAGGGAATTGGAGAATAAATAGCTAGAATGCTTCCTCCAGGACTTGAACTTGGGTATTCTTTGAAACATAAGGAAGGAGTGCCACCAAGCTAGCAAGGAAAATCAAGGGAAAATAGCTTAAATGCTTGGGCCAAGTTTCGAACCAAGGAGCTCTTGGAAGTGCAAGGGAGGAGCGTCCCACTCATCCAAGGAAATTAGCTCCAAAGACTTCCTCCACTTCCTCCACCAAGTGTTGAACTTGGGACCTTGAAGTCTCAAGCAAAGGCGCTACAAGGGAAGCTAAGTTGGAAATTCCAACTGAGCATTGCTTCTCCCATCCTTCCCCACACTTTGGCGCACAAGTTTTGCACACCAAGGGGGCTGTCATGCGCATCATGACACGGGCAGCACCAAATTGGCGCAACAAAGCTCAACACAAGGAAAGCTCAGTTGATTTTTCCAACTGAGCATTGAACTTTCACACTTTGGCGCACCAAGGAAGCCTTGCACACCACACTTGACACGGATGGAGCATGCTTGAAAGCTAAGTTGGATTTTCCAACTGAGCTTTCCCCTGGAGGTGTAATTTGGGCTAGGAATTGGATTAAAAATCCAATTTAATTCATTTCTTCACCAAATCAAAAGCCCACCCAAATTCCAAAATCCAAGAATAGAAAGTGTATAAATAGGAGTTAGTTTGATGTAATTAGGACCTCTAGACTTCATTTTGAATTTTCCCTTTTTACTTGCATTTTCATTTTTTACTTTGAATTTCTGAGAACTTGGAAGGAGAATTGATCTCTCTTCTTCTTGGTTCTTGCTTGAGCACTCTTTTATTTTCTTGCTTTGGATCTTGGGTGGAGAATTGAAGAACTTCTATTTCAATCTCACCTTGAGATCTCTTGTTTACTTTCTCTGCATAATTGAATTTCACTTACTGTTTACTGCTTCATCTTCTCTTCAATTCTGCAATTTACTTTCCTTTACTTCTTTTGCAATTGTTCTTGTTGGATCAAGGAAGGATTTGAGATCTAGACTTGTTATCTAGTCTCTTCCACCCTGAGATCTTCAACCTCTTTTACTTTGCTGCAAATTAAGCACTGCCTTTCTGTCTTTATAATTCTCAAAGCACTTTTACTCTTCTGTTTGAGATCCACTTCAATTTAATTCATCTTTTACTTTATTGTTTGATGCAATTTACTTGTTCTTGTTTAATTTCTGCAATTCCAACTCCCAATCCCTTTTACAATTCAAGCAATTTATGTTTCTTGCACTTTAAGCTTCAACCATTTACATTACTTGCAATTTATGTTTCTGCAATTTAATTTACTTGCACTTTAAGATTCAGCTCCTTTACTTTCCTGCTCTTTAGTTTACTGCAAATTTCCCCTTCCCCTTTACTTTCCATGCAATTTAGCTTCTGCAAATCACAAATCACACAACCAATACTTGATTCGCTTGACTAAATCAACCACTAAACTAAAATTGCTCAATCCTTCAATCCCTGTGGGATCGACCTCACTCATGTGAGTTATTATTACTTGATGCGACCCGGTACACTTGCCGGTGAGTTTTGTGTTGGATCGTTTTCCACACATCATTGAACGCTAGAACCATGCTTGTTCTGGCGTTCAAACGCCCAGATGCTGCCCATTTCTGGCGTTCAGCGCCAGAACCATGCTCTGTTCTGGCGTTGAACGCCCAAAACATGCTTCTTACTGGCGTTTAAACGCCAGTAAGGTCTTCCTCCAGGGTGTGATTTTTCTTCTGCTATTTTTGATTCCGTTTTCAATTTTTATATTTATTTTGTGACTCCACATGATTATGAACCTAATAAAACATGAAAAACAAAAAATAAAATTAGATAATTAAACATTGGGTTGCCTCCCAACAAGCGCTTCTTTAATGTCAATAGCTTGACAGTGGGCTCTCATGGAGCCTCACAGATGTGCAGAGTTCTGTTGAGACCTCCCAACACCAAACTTAGAGTTTGGATATGGGGGTTTGACACCAAACTTAGAGTTTGGTTGTGGCCTCCTAACACCAAACTTAGAGTTTGACTGTGGGGGCTTTGATTGACTCTGCTTTGAGAGAAGCTTTTTCTGCTTCCTCTTCATGGATGCAGAGAGAGATCCTTAAGTTGTAAACACAAGGTTGTCCTCATTTATTTGAAGGATCAATTCTCCTCTGTCCACATCAATCACAGCTCTTGTTGTGGCTAGGAAAGGTCTTCCTAGGATGATGGATTCATCCTCTTCCTTTCCAGTATCCAAGACTATGAAATCAGTAGGGATGTAAAGGCCTTCAACCTTCACTAACACGTCCTCTACTTGTCCAT
Source organism: Arachis ipaensis (assembly GCF_059453495.1). NCBI lineage: Eukaryota > Viridiplantae > Streptophyta > Magnoliopsida > Fabales > Fabaceae > Arachis > Arachis ipaensis. The sequence continues at coordinate 102,236,996 of NC_142440.1, forward strand.
AAGCCTGTTTTCTTGAATTGTCTGCCATCTCTAATGAGATTTTAGCAGCTTGCACCCCATAGATTCCCAGTTTCTCTATTACAGAGAGGGGCATGAGGTTTATCCCTGAACCAAGGTCACACAGAGCCTTAAAGATCATGGTGCCTATAGTACAAGGTATTATGAACTTTCAAGGATCCTGTCTCTTCTGAGGCAATGTCAGTTGATCCAGATCACTTAGTTCATTGGTGAACAAGGGAGGTTCATCTTCCCAAGTTTCAATACCAAATAATTTGGCATTCAGCTTCATGATTGCACCAAGGAACTTGGCAGCTTGCTCTTCAGTAACATCCTCATTCTCTTCAGAAGAGGAATACTCATCAGAGCTCATGAATGGCATAAGGAGGTTCAATGGAATCTCTATGGTCCCTAGATGAGCCTCAGAGTCCTTTGGTTCCTCAGAGGAAAGCTCCTTATTGATCACTGGACGTCCCAGGAGGTCTTTCTCCTTGGGATTCACGTCCTCTCCTTCCCTTACAGGTTCGGCCATGGTGCTTATGTCAATGGCCTTGCACTCTCCTTTTGGATTCTCTTCTGTATTGCTTGGGAGAGTACTAGGAGGGATTTCAGTGATCCTTTTACTCAGCTGGCTGGTGCACGAAATTGTGATCACATTAATGTAGTACTCTTTGTTATTGTATGGAATCATTATTATGGCTCTTTACTATGTGTGGACACAACTCCGTTCAACTAACCAGCAAGTGTACTGGGTCGTCCAAGTAATAAACCTTACGTGAGTAAGGGTCGATCCCACAGAGATTGTTGGCTTGAAGCAAGCTATGGTCACCTTGTAAATCTCAGTTAAGTTGACTCATATGGGCTACAATATATTATGTAAATAAAACATAAAGTAAGGATAGAAATACTTATGTAAATCATAGGTAGGAATTTCAGATAAGCGAATGGAGATGCTTTTCGTTCCTCTGAACCTCTGCTTTCCTGCTATCTTCATCCAATCAGTCTTACTCCTTTCCATGGCTGGCTGTATGCAAGGGAATCACCGTTGTCAGTGGCTACATCCCTTCCTCTCAGTGAATCATATGCTCACGCACCCTGTCACGGCACGGCTATTCATCTGTCGGTTCTCGATCATGCTGGAATAGGATTCACCCTCCTTTTGCGTCTGTCACTAACGCCCAACACTCGCGAGTTTGAAGCTCGTCACAGTCATTCAATCATTGAATCCTACTCAGAATACCACAGACAAGGTTTAGACCTTCCGGATTCTCTTGAATGCCGCCATCATTCTAGCTTACGCCACGAAGATTCTGGTTAGGAGATCTAAGAGATACTCATTCTAGCTTAATTCATGTAGAACAGAAGTGTTTGTCAGGCACGCGTTCATAAGGGAGAAGGATGATGAGCGTCACACATAATCATCACCTTCATCACGTTCTTGGGTGCGAATGGATATCTTAGAAGAGAAATAAGAAGAATTGAATAGAAAACAGTAGTACTTTGCATTAATCTTTGAGGAACAGCAGAGCTCCACACCTTAATCTATGGAGTGTAGAAACTCTACCGTATGAAAATACATAAGTGAAGGTCCAGGCATGGCCGTGTGGCCAGCCCCCATGGTCTAAGAACAATGCGTTCAAAAGATGTCTAATACAATTGTAAGAGGTCCTATTTATAATAAACTAGTCACTAGGGTTTACATGAGTAAGTAATTGATGCATAAATCCACTTTCGGGGCCCACTTGGTGTGTGTTTGGGCTGAGCTTAAGTGTTGCACGTGCAGAGGCCATTTGTGGAGTTGAACGCCAGTTTCTGTGCCAGTTTGGGCGTTCAACTCTGGTTTTGGATCCTTATCTGGCGCTGGACGTCAGATTTGGGCAGAAGGCTGGCGTTGAACGCCAGTTTACGTCGTCAATTCTTGGCCAAAGTATGGACTATGATATATGGCTAGAAAGCCCTGGATGTCTACTTTCCAACGCAATTGGAAGCGCGCCATTTCGAGTTCTGTAGCTCCAGAAAATCCATTTTGAGTGCAGGGAGGTCAGAATCCAACAGCATCAGCAGTCCTTTTTCAACCTCTGAATCTGATTTCTGCTCAAGTCCCTCAATTTCAGCCAGAAAATACCTGAAATCACAGAAAAACACACAAACTCATAGTAAAGTCCAGAAATGTGAATTTAACACAAAATCTATTAAAAACATCCCTAAAAGTAACTAGATCCTACTAAAAACATACTAAAAACAATGTCAAAAAGCGTATAAATTATCCGCTCATCACTGGCCCACTTGTGCTTCCAAATTTCTAATGGAAGACCTTGTTTCATTCATGAAACTCACAGTGGCCTTAGATAGATCAGAGACTAAGTTTGCTAAATTAGAGGTATTTTGTTCAGAGTTCTCTGTCTGTTGCTGAGTGGATGATGGAAAAGGTTTATTATTGTTAAACTTGTTTCTTCCACCATTATTAAAGCCTTGTTGAGGCCTTTGATCCTTCCATGAGAGATTTGGATGATTTCTCCATGATGGATTATAGGTGTTTCCATATGGTTCACCCATGTAATTTACCTCTGCTATTGCAAGGTTCTCTGGATCATAAGCTTCTTCTTCATAAGAAGCCTCTTGAGTACTGTTGGATGCAGTTTGCATTCCATTCAGACTCTGAGAAATCATATTGACTTGCTGAGTCAATATTTTGTTCTGAGCCAATATGGCATTCAGAGTATCAACTTCAAGAACTCCCTTCTTCTGAGGCGTCCCATTACTCACAGGATTCCTCTCAGAAGTTTACATGAACTGGTTATTAGCAACCATGTCAAAGAGTTCTTGAGCTTCTGCAGGCATTTTCTTTAGGTGAATGGATCCACCTGCAGAAGTATCCAATGACATCTTTGATAGCTCAGATAAACCATCATAGAATATATCCAGGATGGTCCATTCTGAAAGCATGTCAGAAGGACACTTTTTGGTCAACTGCTTGTATCTTTCCCAAGCTTCATAGAGGGATTCACCTTCTTTCTGTCTGAAGGTTTGAATATCCACTCTAAGCTTGCTCAGCTTTTGAGGAGGAAAGAACTTGGCTAAGAAGGCCGTGACCAGCTTATCCCAAGAGTTCAGGCTGCCTCTGGGTTGAGAGTCCAACCAGATTCTAGCTCTGTCTCTTACAGCAAATGGGAGAAGCATGAGCCTGTAGACTTTAGGATCTACTCCATTAGTCTTAACAGTATCACAGATCTGCAAGAATTTAGTTAAGAACTGAAAAGGATCTTCCGATGGAAGTCCATGAAACATGCAGTTCTGCTGCATTAGAGAAACTAGCTGAGGTTTCAGCTCAAAGTTGTTTGCTCCAATGGTAGGGATGGAGATGCTTCTTCCATATAAATTGGAATTAGGTGCAGTAAATTCACCAAGCATTCTCCTTGCATTATTATTATTTTCGGCTGCCATCTTCTCTTCTTGTTCGAAAATTCCTGACAGGTGCTTGCTGGATAGTTGTAATTTATCTTCTCTTAATTTTCTCTTCAGAGTCCTTTCAGGTTCTGGATCTGCCTCAACAAGAATATTCTTGTCCTTGCTCCTGCTCATATGACAAAGAAGAGGGCACAGAAAAATAATAATAATAGGGATCCTTTTTACCACAGGTATAGAGGTTCCCCTGTGTGAGTAGAAGAAAAGAAGGAGATGAGAGAGAAAGAGAATTTTTGAAAATAATTTTTGAAAAAGAGTTAGTAATTTTCGAAAATAGTTTTTGAAAAATGTTAGTAATTTTCGAAAATTAAGATTTAAAAATTGAAATAATTAGTTAATTAAAAAGAAATTTTGAAAAAGAGGGAAGATATTTTCAAAAATTAGAGAGAGAGAGTTAGTTAGGTGGTTTTGAAAAAGATAAGAAACAAACAAAAGTTAGTTAGTTAGTTGAAACAAATTTGAAAAGATAAGAAGTTAGGAAGTTAGAAAAGATATTTTGAAATCAAATTTTTGAAAAAGGTAAGATAAGAAGAAATTTTTGAAAACATATGATTGAAATTAGTTTTGAAAAAGATTTGATTTTTAAAATCACAATTAATGACTTGATTCACAAGAAATCCCAAGATATGATTCTAGAACTTAAAGTTTGAATCTTTCCTAACAAGCAAGTAACAAACTTGAAATTTTTGAATCAAAACATTAATTGATGATGTTATTTTCGAAAATTATGTGATAAAGATAAGAAAAATATTTTTGAATAATATTTTTGAAATTTTCGAAAATAACTTAAAAGAAATTGAAAAAAGATTTGATTTTTGAAAAAGATTTTGAAAAAGATAAGAATTTTTTAAATTGAAAATTTGATTTGACTCATAAAAACAACTAGATTTTAAAATTTTTTGAAAAAGTCAAATCTAATTTTCGAAATTTTAAGAGAGAAAAAGGGAAAGATATATTTTTTTTATTTTTGAATTTTTATGATGAGAGAGAAAAACAAGAAAAATGATGCAATGCATGAAAGTTATGGATCAAAACAATGAATGCATGCAAGAATGCTATGAATGTCAACATGAACATCAAGAACACTATGAAGATCATGATGAACATCAAGAACACATTTTTGAAAGAAATTTTAATGCAAAGAAAACATGCAAGACACCAAACTTAGAAATCTTTGATGCTTAGACTCTATGGATGCAAGAATGCATATGAAAAACATAATACAACACAAAACAAGAAAACATCAAGATCAAAAAGAAGACTTACCAAGAACAGCTTGAAGATCATGAAGAACACTATGAATGCATGAATTTTCGAAAAATGCAAGATGAGTATGCAATTGACACCAAACTTATAACATGACACATGACTCAAACAAGAAACACAAAAATATTATTTTGATTTTTATGATTTTCTAAAATTTTTTTTTTGGAATTTTTTTTTTCAAAAATTGATTTGAAAAAGAAAAATAAGGATTCCAAAATTTTTAATATGAATTCCAGGAATCTTATGCTCTTTAGTCTAAAGCTCCAATCAAAGGGTCAGGCATGGCTTAATAGCCAGCCAAGCTTTAGTATGTAACTCAGACATGACACGCCTAACATGCCCTACAGTCAGCCAGGCTTTAACCTGCTTCATGAAACACTAGAATTCATTCTTAAAAATTCTAAAGAAAAGAAAAATATAATTTTTTTGAAAACATTTTTATTTTAAAATTTTTTTCGAAAACAAAGGAGAAATTTTTGAAAGAAATTTAAAAAATTTTTTGAAAGCTTTTTGAAAAGAAAACGAAAAGAAAGTTACCCAATCTGAGCAACAAGATGAACCGTCAGTTGTCCAAACTCGAACAATCCCCGGCAACGGCGCCAAAAACTTGGTGTTGTTGCCGGATCAAACTTGGCACTGATGTTACCGGACCAAAAGCTTGCCGAAAACTCGAACAATCCCCGGCAACGGCGCCAAAAACATGGTATGCGAAATTGTTACTCAGGTTGTGAATTATTGTTCGAAATTGATTCCCTGGCGATGGCACCAAAAACGGATGCACAGAACCATGGTCTAAACATATCTTCACAACTTCGCATAACTAACCAGCAAGTGCACTGGGTCGTCCAAGTAATACCTTACGTGAGTAAGGGTCGAATCCCACGGATATTGTTGGTATGAAGCAAGCTATGGTCACCTTGTAAATCTCAGTCAGGCAGATATAAAATAGTTATGGAGTTTTCAAAATTAATAGTAAAAGAAGGATAGAAATACTTATGTAAATCATTGGTGAGAATTTCAGATAAGCATATGGAGATGCAATCGTTCCTTTGAACCTCCGCTTTCATACTGTCTTGATCCAATCAGTCTTACTCCTTTCTATGGATGGCTTTATGCAAGGGCATCACCGTTGTCAGTGGCTACATCCCCTCCTCTTGTGAAAATGGTCCAAGATGCCCTGTCACGGCACGGCTAATCATCTGAGGTTCCCGATCATGCTGGATAGGATTCACCCTCCTTTTGCGTCTGTCACTACGCCCAGCACTCGCGAGTTTGAAGCTCGTCACAGTCATTCAATCATTGAATCCTACTCGGAATACCACAGACAAGGTTTAGACTTTCTGGATTCTCTTGAATGCCGCCATCATTCTAGCTTACACCACGAAGATTCCGATTAAGAGATCTAAGAGACACTCATTCAATCTAAGGTAGAACGAAAGTGGTTGTCAGGCACGCGTTCATGGGGAATGATGATGATTGTCACATTCATCACATTCAGGTTGAAGTATGAATGAATATCTTAGAAGCGAAATAAGATGAATTGAATAGAAAACAGTAGTAATTTGCATTAATCTCTGAGGAACAGCAGAGCTCCACACCTTAATCTATGGAGTGCAAAAACTCTACCGTTTTAAAATACATAATTGAAAGGTCCAGGCATGGCCGAATGGCCAGCCCCTTTGATCTAAGAACCAGGCGTCCAAAAGATAAAACTCATGATCAAAAATATAATCCAGGATGTCTAATACAATAATAAAAAGTTCTATTTATAATAAACTAGCTACTAGGGTTTACAGAAGTAAGTAATTGATGCATAAATCCACTTCTGGGGCCCACTTGGTGTGTGCTTGGGCTGAGCTTGAATGTTACACGTGTAGAGGCTCTTTCTGGAGTTGAACGCCAGGTTGTAACGTATTTCTGGCGTTCAACTCTGGTTTGTGACTTGTTTCTGGCGTTTAACTCCAGATAGCAGCATAGAACTGGCGTTCAACGCCCTTTTACGTCCTCTACACTCGGCCAAAGTATGGACTATTAAATATTGCTGGAAAGCCCTGGATGTCTACTTTCCAACGCAATTGGAAGCGCGCCATTTTGAGTTCTGTAGCTCCAGAAAATCCACTTTGAGTGCAGGGAGGTCAGAATCCAACAGCATCAGCAGTCCTTCTTCAACCTCTGAATCTGATTTTTGCTCAAGTCCCTCAATTTCAGGCAGAAAATACCTGAAATCAGAGAAAAACACACAAACTCATAGTAAAGTCCAGAAATGTGAATTTAACATAAAAACTAATGAAAACATCCCTAAAAGTAACTAGATCCTACTAAAAACATACTAAAAATAATGCCAAAAAGCGTATAAATTATCCGCTCATCAGCATTCAACGCCCTATAAGGAGCATGAAGCTGGCGTTGAATGCCAGCCAGGAGCAGGAGCTAGGCGTTCAACGCCCACAAAGGGGCAGGAAATTCGAATTCCCTAGATTTCCAAGACCAGTGGGTCCCACAGAAATTCCACCTACCCTACCTTCTTCTCTCTTCTACTTTCACTCTTCCTCGCACACTCTTTCCCATAAGCCCTCAACCACTCACATCTATATCTCTTCTCAAAACAATCATAACTCCCACCAACCCCCACCCACTCAAATTCAGATTTTCCCATCCAATTCACACCCATTCATTCGAACCTTACCCCATCCCACCCTTATAAATACCTCTTCATCCAACCCTTCATACACACACCTTATATACTAAACCCCCCACTTGGCCAAAACACTCTCTCCCTCATTCTCCCTCTATTCTCTTCTTCTTCTACTCTTTTCTTTCGTGTTCTTATTTTGCTCAAGGACAAGCAAAGCTTTTAAGTTTGGTATTGAAAAAGTCTTGCTTTTTGCTTTCCATTCACACTTATGGCACCTAAAGCCGGAGAATCCTCTAGAAAGAGGAAAGGAAAAGCTGTTGCTTCTGCCTCCAAACCTTGGGAAAGGGAGAAATTCCTTACTAAGGCTCATCAAGACCACTTCTATGAAGTATTGGCAAAGAAGAGGGTGATTCTTGAAGTCCCCTTTAGGCTAAAAAATAATGAGTACCCGAGATCCGATGAGAAATTCGGAGGAAAGGTTGGGAAGTTCTAAGCAATCCTATCCTGGAAGTTGGAATCTTGATGGTGCAAGAGTTCTATGCCAATGCATTGGTCAATAAACATCATGATACAAGCGTGAAACCAAGCCCCAAAAATTGGAGCACCATGGTCTGAGGGCAACCCTTAGATTTCAGCCCGGAAAGTGTAAGGTTGGCGCTCCATTTGCCAGTAATGCAAGGAGACCCACACCCTTACACTAGAAGAGTCAATTTTGATCAAAGACTGGATCAAGTCCTTTCATACATTTGTGTGGAAGGAGCTCAGTAGAAGAGGGATGTTCAAGGCAAGCCTGTCCAACTAAGAAGGATTAACCTCAAGCCCGTAGCTAGAGGATGGTTGGAATTCATCCAACGCTCCATCATCCCTACTAGCAATCGGTCAGAAGTGACTATTGACAGAGCCATCATGATTGGGAGTGAGGTGGAGGTACATGAGGTGATACCTCAAGAATTGTATAAGAAAGCTGAAAAGCCTTCCACCTTAGCAAGGTTGGCTTTTCTCCACCTTATGTGTCACTTGTGCAATTCAGCCAGAATTATCATAGAAAGAGACATCCTATTGATGAGGACAAGCCCATTATTAAAAGAAGGATGGAGCAAATTAGAGAGCCTACACATGTACCTCAACAAGAGCATGTGGAGCACCCTTAACAAGAAATTCCTGAGATGCCTCAAGGGATGCATTTTCCTCCCCAAGGATATTGGGACCAATTGCATACTTCTCTAAGAGAATTAAGCTCCAACATGAATCAGTTGAGGATGAGACATCAAGAGAATTCCACCATCCTCTATGAAATAAGAGAAGGTCAAAGAGCCATGAGGGAAGAACAACAGAGATAGGGGCGTGACATAAAAGGCATCAAGCGCTCCATTGGATTCTCAAGAGGAAGTAGTAGCCGCCATCACTAAGGTGGACCCCTTCCCTTAAATCAACTGTTGCCTATGCTATTTTTCTGTTTTTCATTATCTGTTTCCTGTTTCAAGTGAATGGTCATCTTTATTTATGTCTTAAAGCTATGAAATATTCCATATATCTCTCAGCTTAAGAAAAGTGAGATGCTTAAATTTCGAGTTATATAATAAGAATATTTCAATTATCTTGATGTGGTGTCATTGCTTTTACTCTCTGAATGCATGAAATAAACAATGCATGTTTGATGTTGGCTCTTGAAAGAATGAAGAAAAAAGAAGAAGTATTATTGGTAATCTAAAAAATTCAAAAATTATTTCTTGAAGCAAGAAAAAGAAGAAAATAGAAAAAAAGAGAACAAAAAAAAGAGAGCAAGTAGAAAAAGAAAGAAAAACAGAAAGCCAATAGCTCTTTAAACCAAAAGGCAAGAGCAAGGATCCAAGGCTTTGAACATCAATGGTTAAGAGGGCCTAAAAGGAACAAAATCTTGGCCAAAACAGTTCAAATGAGCTGCTTCCCTAACTATATGCTTATGGTGTGAAGGTGTCAAGAGAAAAGCTTGAAACTGAGCAGTTAAAGTCATAATCCAAAGTAAAGAGTGTGCTTAAGATCTCTGGACACCACTTTCTGGGGATTCTAGCAAAGCTAAATCACAATCCAAAAGGGTTCACCTAGTTAAGTGTCTGTGGCGTTTATGTATCCGGTCGTAATACTGGAAAACAAAGCGCTTAGGGTCACAGCCAAGACTCAAAAGAAGCTGTGTTCAAGAACCAAAAAGAACAAAACTAGGAGAATCAATAGTATCATCTGGATTCTAAGTTCCTAAAGATGCCAATTATTCTGAGGTTCAAAGGAAAGTAGGATGCCAAAACTATTCAGAAGTGAATAGCCACTAGCCCCGCTCATCTAATTGAAACTGAGCTTTTTTGAAAACTTTGGGATTTATTGTATCCTTCTCTTCTTTTTAATCCTATTTTGTTTTAGGTTGCATGGGGACAAGCAATAGTTTAAGTTTGGTATTCTGATGAGCGTATATTTTATACGCTTTTTGGCATCATTTTCATATAGTTTTTGTTATATTTTGATTAATTTTTATTATGTTTTCATAGGTTTTAGTGAAAAATTAATATTTTTGGATTCTACTTTGAGTTTGTGTGTTTTATGATGACTTCAGGTAAATTCTGGCTGAAATTGAGGAGCTTTGGAAAAAGTCTAATTCAGAGACAGAGAAAGGACTGTAGATGCTGCAGATTCTAATCTCCATGCACTTGAAGGAGAATTTCTGGAGCTACAGAAGTCCAAATGGCACGCTCGTAATTGCTATGGAAAGCTAATATCTAGGGCTTTCAAGAAATATACAATTGTCTATACTTTGCTCTGGAAATAAAGGTCCAAAACTGGCATTCAACGCCAGTCACCAACCACATTCCTGGCGTCCGACGCCCAAAAAGGAGCAGCTGGCGTCCAACGCCCATTCAGGAGTCCAAAGCTGGCGTCCAACACCCCAGAGGGAGTACCAACTTGTGGCTTCACTCAAGCTTAGCCCAAACACTCACCAAGTGGGCCCGGAAAGTGGATTTTCGCACTCTAAGACTAGTTTATCTTATTTCTATAATTCTTAGTTATTAGATTAATATACATAGAACAAGGATCACCCTTGTTCCGGGAGACCTTTTACCTAATCAACCTATACCTGATTCCATTCTAAGATGTATCTTCGTTTTTCATCCTAATGAATTGGGAGTGTAACTTGACCGTCATCCCTATTTCACATGGGTTCTTGCGAGTCCTTGACGAGATAGTTGGTGCACGAAATTACAATCACACTTTTGTAACTCCGCACAACTAACCAACAAGTGCACTGGGTCGTCCAAGTAATACCTTACGTGAGTAAGGGTCGATCCCATGGAGATTATCAGCTTGAAGCAAGCTATGGTTATCTTGTAACTCTTAGTCAGGATATCAATAATTCTCAGATTTAATTGTAAAAAGTAAAAGAACATGAAGTAAATACTTGTTATGCAGTAATGAAGAACAAGTTGAGGCTTTGGAGATGCTTTGTCTTCTGAATCTCTGCTTTCCTACTATCTTTTTCTTCATGCACGCAAGGATCCTTCCATGGCAAGCTTTATGTTGGGCATCACCGTTGTCAATGGCTACTTCCCATCCTCTCAGTGAAAATGTTCCAAATGCGCTGTCACCGCACGGCTAATCATTTGTCGGTTCTCGATCATGTCGGAATAGGATCCATTGATCCTTTTGCGTCTGTCACACACCCCACAATCGTGAGTTTGAAGCTCGTCACAGTCATCCCTTCCCAGATCCTACTCAGAATACCACAGACAAGGTTTAGACGTTCTGGATCTCAGGAATGGCCGCCAATAATTCTAGCCTATACCACGAAGGTTCCAATCTTAGATTAGAAACCCAAGAGATACACATTCAAGCTTGATTGCATGTAGAACGGAGGTGGTTGTCAGGCACGCGTTCATAGGTGAGAATGATGATGATTGTCACGGATCATCACATTCATCAGGTTGAAGTGCGAATGAATATCTTAGAATAGAAGCAAGCGTGATAGAATGGAAAACAGTAGTAATTGCATTAATTCATGAAGAACAGCAGAGCTCCTCACCCCCAACAATGGGGTTTAGAGACTCATGCCGTAGAGAATACAATAAAAAACGTGTAGAGTGTCATGAGGTACAAGATGAATCACTGAAAGTAGTATTTATAGTAAACTAGTGACCTAGGGTTACAGAAAATGAGTAAGCTAGGGTGTTTATTGTAAAACTCCACTTCCATGGCCCACTTGGTGTGTGCTTGGGCTGAGCATTGAAGCTTTTATGTGTAGAGACATTTCCTGGAGTTAAACGCCAGCTTTTATGCCAGTTTGGGCGTTTAACTCCAGCTTTTGTGCCAGTTTTGGAGTTAAACGCAAGAATTCTTGAGCTGACTTGGAACGCCTGTTTGGGCCATGAAATCTCAGGCAAAGTATGGACTATTATATATTGCTGGAAAGCTCAGGATGTCTACTTTCCAACGCAATTGAGAGCGCGCCAATTGGGCTTTTGTAGATCTAGAAAATCCACTTTGAGTGCAGGGAGGTCAGAATCCAACAGCATCTGCAGTCCTTTTTCAACCTCTGAATCAGATTTTTGCTCAGGTCCCTCAATTTCAGCCAGAAAATACCTAAAATCATAGAAAAATACACAAACTCATAGTAAAGCCCAGAAAAGTGATTTTTATTTAAAAACTAATAAAAACATAATAAAAACTAACTAAAATGTACTAAAAACATACTAAAAACAATGCCAAAAAGCGTATAAATTATCCGCTCATCACAACACCAAACTTAAATTGTTGCTTGTCCCCAAGCAACTAAAAATCAAATAGGGTAAAAAGAAGAGAATATACAATGAATTCCAAAAACATCTATGAAGATCAGTATTAATTAGATGAGCGGGGCTTTTAGCTTTTTGCCTCTGAACAGTTTTGGCATCTCACTTTATCCTTTGAAGTTCAGAATGATTGGCTTCTATAGGAACTCAGAATCCAGATAGTGTTATTGATTCTCCTAGTTAAGTATGTTGATTCTTGAACACAATTACTTTATGAGTCTTGGCCGTGACCCTAAGCACTTTGTTTTCCAGTATTACCACCAGATACATAAATGCCACAGACACATAACTGGGTGAACCTTTTCAGATTGTGACTCAGCTTTGCTAAAGTCCCCAATTAGAGGTGTCCAAAGCTCTTAAGCACACTCTTTTTTTTTTGCTTTGGACCACGACTTTAACTGCTCAGTCTCAAGTTTTCACTTGACACCTTCACGCCACAAGCACATGGTTAGGGACAGCTTGGTTTAGCCGCTTAGGCCAGGATTTTATTCCTTTAGGCCCTCCTATCCACTGATGCTCAAAGCCTTGGATCCTTTTTATCACCCTTGCCTTTTGGTTTAAAGGGGTATTGGCTTTTTCTGCTTGCTTTTCTCCTTTTTTTTTTTCGCATATATATATATATATATATATATATATTTTCATGCAAGCTTTCTATTCACTGCTTTTTCTTGCTTCAAGAATCAATTTTATGATTTTTCAGATCATCAAATAACATTTCTCCTTTTTCTTTCATTCTTTCAAGAGCCAACAATTTTAACATTCATAAACAATCAAATTCAAAAATATGCACTGTTCAAGCATTCATTCATAGAACAAGAGTATTGCCACCACATCAAAATAATTAAACTGTTTTAAAATTCGAAATTCATGTACTTCTTTTTCTTTTTCAGTTAAAAAGACTTTTTATTTAAGAAAGGTGATGGATTCATAGGACATTCATAGCTTTAAGACATAAACTCTAATTTTATTGATTATGGAATAAAAATAAGACTTAAAGATAAATATAAGAGCAGACCCATAATAATAGAAGACAGAAAATTAAAAGCAGAAAAATAAATGACTCTTAAAATAGACTCTTAATAATAAAGGTTATCACAGAGTTAGGACTCAACAACCTTGATTTTGAGAAGTGGATGCTCCCTCAATCTGTGGGGTGCTTGGTCCTTCAAAGGAGAGCTTCTGGCGCTTCAGCTCCTGTAGCTCACGCCCTTGCTTCTCCTGTTCCTTCAGCAGCTTGCAGAGCATGCAGCTTTGATTCTGCTGTTCTTCCTTAAGTTATTTCATAGCATCTTGCAGCTTGGTAACAGATGCTTCCAGGCGGGTCCAGTAGTCAATTTCAGGAATTTTTGGGAGGAACTCCTGCGCCCTCTTTTTGATGGAGTTGTCTTGCACTTGTCCTTCCATTGACTTCTTGGTGATTAGGTGCTCAATTGGGATGAATTCATCTACTCCCATCCTCACCCAGCATCTTTACATAGCAGAAAAATTAAGCTTGGGTAGGCCAGTTTGGCTTCAGTGGAGTTCTTGTTTGCAATTGTGTAAATCTCACAAGAAATCATACGATGAATCTCTACTTCCTTTCCAAGCATAATACAATGAATCATCACTGCTCTTTTGACAGTGACCTCAGAGCGGTTGCTAGTGGGCAATATAGAATGCCCAATGAAGTCCAGCCAGCCTTTTGCAACTAGTTTGAGATCTCCTCTCCTGAGTTGGTTTGGGACACCTTTGGAATTGGTTATCCACTTAGTTCTAAGGAGGCATATGTCCTCTAGAACTTGATCAAGCCCCTTATCTACTCTCACCATTCTCCTATTAAAGGATTCAGGATCATCTTGTAGTTGAGGCAGTTTGAAGACCTCTCTTATTTTGTCCAGATGGAAGTAAATAATTCTTCCTCTGACCATGGTTCTATAAGTATGAAAGGCAGTTCCAGTCATTCTCTGCTTATCTATCAGCCACAGATTTGAGTATAATTCCTGAACCATGTTTCTTCCAACCTTTGTTTCAGGATTGGCTAGAATTTCCCATCCTCTGTTTCGAATTTGCTCTTGGATCTCTGGATATTCATCTTCTTTCAGATTGATTTTAACTTCCGGGATCACTGACCTCAGACCCATTATTTTGTAGTAATGGTCTGCATGTTCTTTGGTTAGGAACCTCTCTTGATTCCAAAGACTCTTTGGAGTATTCTCTTTCTTTCCTCTTGATTTGGTTTATTTTCCCTTAGGTGCCATGATCTTGACGAGTCTTAGCTCAGTGATCACGGAAAAGCACACCAAACTTAGAGGTTTGCTTGCCCTCAAGCAAAAGAAAGGAAAGGGAGGAGAGAGGAGAAGAGGTAAATTTGAATGGTGTAGAGGAGGGGATGGCCGAAACTATATTTATAGGAGGAGGGGATGGCTTTCAAAAAATTTGAGAGAGATATGAAAAGATATGGAAAGAATTTGAGAAGATATTTGAGTTTTTGAAGAAGATTTGGAAAGGATTTGAAAGAATTTTGAGAAATAATTTAGAAAATTATTGAATGATGAGAATTGAGGGTGAATGATGAAAGTTTGAAACATGTTTATGCAGAAAATTATGAGTCAAAACATGAAAATTTGAAAAAAATTGAAGCTGGAAACAAAATCTCCTCCCCCTGTCTATCTGGCGTTAAACGCCCAGAATGGTATCCATTTTGCCGTTTAACGCCCAGTTGTTGGCCATTATGGGCGTTTAACGCCCAGCCAGGTACCCTGGCTGGCGTTAAATGCCAGAAACTCCTTTATCACTGGGCGTTTTGCTGAACACCGAAGATACTGCAAATATGGCGTTAAACGCCCAGAATGGTACCCATTCTGGCGTTTAATGCCCAAAATGGTACCTTTACTGGCGTTAAACGCCCAGAATGATACCCATTCTGGCATTTAATGCCCAAAATACCCCTTACTGGCATTTTCTTGCCAGCAAGCTCCTTTTCTCTGCTTTTTGTACTGAATCCTTCAATTTTGATGCTTAGCCTTTGGTGAAAATATATATCAAACCTCTACAAGTATTAATTAAAATAAATAACTTGCTAATAGCTGGGTTGCCTCCCAGCAAGCGCTTCTTTATTGTCTTTAGCTGGACTCTTACTGAGCTTCATTCAAGCCTCAGTTTTGAGCCTTCTTGCTCAAAATTACTTTCAAGATAATGTTTGATTCTCTGTCCATTAACAATGAACTTTTTGTCAGAATCAATATCTTGAAGCTCAACATATCCATATGGTGACACTCCTGTAATCACATATGGTCCCCTCCACCGGGATTTTAATTTCCCAGGGAATAGTTTGAGCCTAGAGTTGAATAGTAGGACTTTTTGTGCTGGCTCAAAGACTCTGGATGACAATTTCTTGTCATGCCACTTTTTTGCTTTTTCCTTATAAATTTTTGCATTTTCAAAAGCATTGAGTCTGAACTCCTCAAGCTCATTTAGCTGGAGCAATCTTTTCTCACCAGCTAACTTAGCATCCATGTTTAGGAATCTGGTTGCCTAGTAGGCTTTATGTTCCAGTTCCATGGGCAGATGGCAAGCCTTGCCATACACAAGCTGGTATGGAGAGGTTCCTATAGGAGTCTTGAATGCTGTTCTGTATGCCCACAGAGCATCATCCAAGCTCTTTGCCCAATCCTTTCTACGGGCAATTACAGTCCGTTCCAAGATTCTTTTTAGTTCTCTATTAGAGACTTCAGCCTGCCCATTCGTCTGTGGATAATATGGAGTAGCTACTTTGTGGCTAATTCCATATCTGACCATAGTGGAGTCAAGCTGTTTATTGTAGAAATGGGTACCCCCATCACTGATTAGTACTCTGGGAACACCAAATCTGCTGAAAATATATTTCTAGAGGAACTTCAGCACAATCTTGGTATCATTAGTGGGTGTGGCAATTGCCTCTACCCATTTAGATACATAGTATACTGCCACCAGAATATAAGTGTTTGAGTATGATAGTGGGAAAGGACCCATGAAGTCAATACCCCATACATCAAACAACTCAATCTCTAAGATCCCTTATTGAGGCATGGCATAACCATGAGGCAACTTACCAGCTCTTTGGCAACTATCACAGTTACGCACAAACTTTCGGGCATCTCTATAGAGAGTAGGCCAATAGAATCCACATTGGAGGACTTTAGTGGCTGTTCGCTCACTTCCGAAATGCCCTCCATACTGTGATCCATGGCAATGCCACAGGATCCTCTGTGCCTCTTCTCTAGGGACGCATCTGCGGATCATTCTGTCATCGCATCTCTTAAAGAGATATGGTTCATGCCATAAGTAGTACTTTGCATCAGAAATTAGTTTTTTCTTTTGCATCCTGCTGTACTCCTGGGGTATGAACCTCACAGCTTTATAATTTGCAATGTCTGCAAACCATGGTGCCTCCTGAATGGCAAAGAGTTGCTCATCCGGAAAGGTCTCAGAGATCTCAGTGGAAGGGAGGGACGCCCCAGCCACTAGTTCTAACCGGGACAGGTGATCAGCTACCTGGTTCTCTGTCCCTTTTTTGTCTCTTATTTCTATATCAAACTCTTGCAGCAGCAACACCCATCTTATGAGCCAGGGTTTTGAATCCTGCTTTGTGAGTAGATATTTAAGAGCAGCATGGTCAGTGTACACAATCACTTTTGATCCTACTAAATAGGATCTAAACTTGTCGATGGCATAAACCCCTGCAAGCAGCTCTTTTTCTGTGGTTGTGTAATTCTTCTATGTGTCATTTAGAACACGACTGGCATAGTAAATGACGTGCAGAAGCTTGTTATGCCTTTCTCCTAACACTGCACCAATGGCATGGTCACTGGCATCACACATTAATTCGAATGGTAATGTCCAGTCATGTGATGACAAGTCATCTTAGCCTAGTTTCACTAGCTTTTTTTCTTATATTTTCATTTGAATTATGCACTTTCTTGAGCTACAAGCAAGCCAATTGGGTAGATTTTCATGCTTCCTTTGATTGAATCAACCATAGATGAATTAATGCAATTTCATGAGGTTTTATGCTATAATTGTCACATATTATGAAAGAATGAATATCTCATGATTTTGAGCATAGCTTTGATGTGTTTGGTTGATTAATGATAGGTGAAGAAAGCTTGGAGAAAGGTTGAAGCAAGAAGGAATGGCTAGGAGGAAGAGAGGACAAAAAGTTTAAGCAAAAGTTTGCCTCAAACTTTAGCTCAAACTTTTGGAATAAGTGAAAACGAACCAGGGAGCAAAAAGCTTGACCAAAAGTTTGCCTCAAACTTTTGTGCAAACTTTTGGGCAAAAAGCTTGAGCAAAAGTTTGCCTCAAACTTTAGCTCAAACTTTTGGGAGAAAAGCTTGAGCCAACGTTTGCCTCAAACTTTTTGGCAAACGTTGGCATCAAAAATCAACACCCTGGAGAGCAAAAGTTTGCGCCAACGTTTGCCTCAAACTTTTTGGCAAACGTTGGCGCCATGAACAACACACCCTGGAGAGCAAAAGCTTGCGCCAACGTTTGCCTCAAACTTTTTGGCAAACGTTGGCGCCATGAGTGTGCAAGGGGAGGCCAACGTTTGAGCAAAAGTTTGACCCCAAACTTTAGCTCAAACGTTGGTAGCAGCAAAATGGGGTAGCTGATATGAAAAGTTTGAGTAAAAGTTTGCCTCAAACTTTTACTCAAGCTTACATGATTCCAAACCCGGTTCAATTCGGTTCTTCTCCAAACTCCAAGAGCAATCAACCAAGGCCTCTATCAACCCAATTCCATCAAGAGCAAAGGCCCAATTGAAGGCTTGAAGACCATTTGAAGAAAGTGTATAAATAGCATAGGATTTAAGTTTTTAAGGAGAGCCTTTCTTTTCGGTTTTGATTAGTACACTTAGTAGAGAGCTCACTTTACATTTCTTGGCATTGTTGTTTTAATTCAAGGGAATTTGGAAGGAGAATTGATCTCTCTTCTTCCTTGTTCTTGCCCAGCACTCTTTACTTTCCTTGTCCTGGATCTTGGGTTGGAGAATTGAAGGAAATCTGTTTCAATCTCATCCTGAGATCTCTGTTTCATTTTACTGCATAATTAAATTTCCATTTTGGTTAATTTCTTCTGTCTTCTACTTTCTATGCAATTTACATTTCCTTTGCAATTGTTCTTGTTGGATCTAGGAAGGCATTGAGATCTAGACTTGGTTATCTAGTCTTTTGAGTCCTGAGATCTGAATTCTCATTTTACTTTCTCTGTTTAACGCCTTTCATGCTCATTTACGATTCTGTTTTTAAATCCGGTTCAATCCAAGTTATCTTCTATTCCTCTGCTTGTTGAATTTTACTTTCCCTTGTTTAATTTCTGCAAATCCAATTCCCAATTCCCTTTACAATTCAAGTCATTTACATTTCTTGCACTTTAAGATTCTGAAATTTATATTTCTTGCGTTCTAAGTTTCTGCCATTTAATTTCTTGTTCTTTAAGATTCAGCACTTTAAATTTCAGTTCTCTTTAATTTCATGCAATTTACTCATTCCCTTTACTTTCCATGAAATTTAAATTCTATTAATCACAAATCTCTCAACCAAATCTTGATTCGCTTGACTAAATCAACCACTAAATTAAAATTGCTCAATCCTTCAATCCCTGTGGGATCGACCTCACTCCCGTGAGTTATTATTACTTGATGCGACCCGGTGCACTTGCCAATGAGTTTTGTGTCGGATCGTTTTCCGCACATCAAGTTTTTGGCGCCGTTGCCGGGGATTGATTAGATTGACAATGATTAAGTGAAGTGGAGATCTAGATCAAGCATTTTTTCTTTTCTGTCCTTTAATTTTCAATTAACCCACTAACTATTTGAATTTTTGCCTGAGATAACTGAAACTTCGCTTTAGCAACAAAGTGAAGTTTTCCTGGAAATTTCTGGCTCTATGCAATGCTCTTGCTTACACAAGAGAAGCAATTTCTGCCACTAATCTCCCAAATCCATCAACTGTTTGATATTTTGTGCCAGCTAACCTTCTGAATCACATTATGAGCTTGAAAATATTCAATCATCACTTGAATTGTTTGTGACTGTGCAGATCATGGAGGGGAACTCAACAAATTCTAGCAATCATGAGAGTAATATCCCCACCTTGGATGATAATGTAACCCATAGTTCGAAGCAACTATCCATAGCCATGAATGATGTTGCCCAATGGTTTGAAGCTTTTCCACAAGGAAACATTATCGGATGGGAAGAACTGATGAGTGAACTCCTAGTCAAGTTAAACCCATCACAGAGAGTTGTTAAGCCAGAGGCAGAAGTGCATCCATTCACACAAGAGAAAGAAATTGAAGGTGCTCGTGCAGTCATAAGCCAAAACAAGCAGATGCATCAGCAGACTCTACAACAGCTAGACATGATGGCCAGAAAAATCACTGAGTTGAGACATGCTGTAGTACATACATACAACCTGACTCAAAGCTCATATGGGTGTAATCAAGCTGAACATAGTTTTGGGGTCATTAACCATGAGCAACAAAGTTATGAGCAACTACAATCTCTAAGCAATCACTCTAGCATGCTCCAACACAAGCCTCAGAATGATGTGTACAATCCACCTTGGAGAACTCATTCTAATGGGAGGGGGGTTGAGAACCAAAACCAAAGACCAAGGGACTTCAACTGCAACAATCCCAGCTTCAAAAATCAACTTAAAACACACCCCCACAACAACAATCACACACACGTCCAACCCCGTCCTACCTCACCATTCGCCCAAAATGACCTTCATCGACCACCACAATTGACACAGCCACAACCACTTCCAACCTTTCAAAGAATCTATATTCTAGAAACGCTGATAGAGAGGTTCATGAAAATTCAAGAAATGATGGCAATAGAGCAGGAAGAAATAAAGAAACATCAAGAGATGATAAGCAAGAACCAAGAGGCCTCACTCAGAAGACTTGAAAGACAGATGGAATAACTGGTTCAAAACCTTGCTGAATCGGGTGAGAAGAAGGGGACTCTGAACCCAAAGAACCATGAAAATGATGCTGGGTTGAAAGAGAAGGGAGTCAAGGAGGAAAGTAAGAAGGCTATGGAAAGAGAAACAGAGGGATGGAAGCCCATAGCAAGAGGAGAAAACCTAAGGCAACAGAAGCCTCAACTTCCATGAGCACAGAATGAAGGATGTCAAGCTAGTGACAATAAAGAAGCGCTTTGTTGGGAGGCAACCCAACCTGAGGTAGTTTTCTTTTCATAGCTATTTTAATAAAAAGGTTAATTGGTTTTATCTATATTGCAAGAAGCTAAGTTTGGTGTTGCACACCAAAACAATATAAGGGAGAATGAAGGATTCTAAGTTTGGTGTTCCACCAAAATCTCATTTAAAACATATTCTCACCTTCTGCATAATGCTAGCTTCAAGTAGCTAGATAAACTAGTTAACTATTTTGCTATTCTTTAGTTTTCAGTTTTGTCACTTTTGAAAAAGAAAAAGAGTTTTACACATGGTTAATCTGATGCACAAGAACCATTGGCAAGGTACTAAGTTTGGTGTTCCCACACCAAAGTAAGTACAAAGGCCCACAAATAAATCATGCATGCTAACCATTGTTTCTAAGTGCTTGGGGAACAAGCAACTTTCAATATCACTGCAGAGCATCATATAAGCTTTTGGAAAAATTAAGCATCATCAATCAAGGAGATAAAAGAGGAATATGAAGACCAGCAATGATGATGATGAGAAGGAGGAAAGCAAGTAAACTCCAAAAGGTTGTATTGTTAAGTGATTATTTTACATCAGATATTGCTGTGATTGAAAGTGATATAATACCCCTGCTTGTCTGCATAGTATAGTTTTTCTGTAATTCAATAATTAAGATGCTTGATTATTCACAACACTACACTTTTCACACTTGTTTGCACTCAATACTTCAAAAATGCATCACATGAAAGTTCTTTGAAAAGAAGGATTGAGGAATTAAACAATTTTGAGGCAAGCAAAAGATTAGGAGAAGTGGTGGTTCTAGTTGTATGATTATGTATTGAGGTTGCATGCTTGTGAAAACTTGCATGGGAGCTCATAGGCAGGACATGAAGTTCAAAGAAGTATTGTGGAGATTCTCAAAAATCTATTGATCCAAGAAGCAGCAAACAAAACAAAAGAAAATAAAGAAAATACAAAAGCAAAAAGAACATGGCCCAAGGCTCTGAGCATCAATTACTAGGCAGAAAAAGAAAGAAGAAACAAAACTCAAAGAGTTGTTAGCCTAGTAAATGCTTGTGGTTGAGTTGTGTCAAAGAAAGAGGCTTGAGCAAGTAAATCCTTAGGGGTGCTTTAACAGCTAATACCTTAAAACCAACTGGTTTAGGAGTATTGATTGAAAGCTTATCTAAAGAGCCGCTTTGAGACATGACACTTAGAGTCAAGGCCAAAGCAAAGAAACTATAAGCTGCTTCAAGGTGATTACATATAAAGAGATCTCCATGA
The DNA here is from genome assembly GCF_059453495.1 of Arachis ipaensis. NCBI lineage: Eukaryota > Viridiplantae > Streptophyta > Magnoliopsida > Fabales > Fabaceae > Arachis > Arachis ipaensis. The sequence goes on from NC_142440.1 coordinate 102,258,628, forward strand.
TACCATTTGGATGAAAATCCTAAGACCTAAGACTCCCAATATGTGAGGACTAGTAAGCACTGAAGCCCTTGCATGAGCATATGATTTAGAGTTTACCCCACTGTCACTTAATCACTTCACTCACAGGACTTTACAAGTTGTTCTTCAATCCGTCTTAATTGAAAGAACCTATGAGCATAATTCATTTCTTGCTTGGGGACAAGCAAGCTTTAAGTTTGGTGTTATGATGACAAGTCATCTTAGCCTAGTTTCACTAGCTTTTTTTCTTATATTTTCATTTGAATTATGCACTTTCTTGAGCTACAAGCAAGCCAATTGGGTAGATTTTCATGCTTCCTTTGATTGAATCAACCATAGATGAATTAATGCAATTTCATGAGGTTTTATGCTATAATTGTCACATATTATGAAAGAATGAATATCTCATGATTTTGAGCATAGCTTTGATGTGTTTGGTTGATTAATGATAGGTGAAGAAAGCTTGGAGAAAGGTTGAAGCAAGAAGGAATGGCTAGGAGGAAGAGAGGACAAAGAGTTTAAGCAAAAGGTTGCCTCAAACTTTAGCTCAAACTTTTGGAATAAGTGAAAACGAACCAAGGAGCAAAAAGCTTGAGCAAAAGTTTGCCTCAAACTTTAGCTCAAACTTTTGGGAGAAAAGCTTGAGCCAACGTTTGCCTCAAACTTTTTGGCAAACGTTGGCATCAAAAATCAACACCCTGGAGAGCAAAAGTTTGCGCCAACGTTTGCCTCAAACTTTTTGGCAAACGTTGGCGCCATGAACAACACACCCTGGAGAGCAAAAGCTTGCGCCAACGTTTGCCTCAAACTTTTTGGCAAACGTTGGCGCCATGAGTGTGCAAGGGGAGGCCAATGTTTGAGCAAAAGTTTGACCCCAAACTTTAGCTCAAACGTTGGTAGCAGCAAAATGGGGTAGCTGATATGAAAAGTTTGAGTAAAAGTTTGCCTCAAACTTTTACTCAAGCTTACATGATTCCAAACCCGGTTCAATTCGGTTCTTCTCCAAACTCCAAGAGCAATCAACCAAGGCCTCTATCAACCCAATTCCATCAAGAGCAAAGGCCCAATTGAAGGCTTGAAGACCATTTGAAGAAAGTGTATAAATAGCATAGGATTTAAGTTTTTAAGGAGAGCCTTTCTTTTCGGTTTTGATTAGTACACTTAGTAGAGAGCTCACTTTACATTTCTTGGCATTGTTGTTTTAATTCAAGGGAATTTGGAAGGAGAATTGATCTCTCTTCTTCCTTGTTCTTGCCCAGCACTCTTTACTTTCCTTGTCTTGGATCTTGGGTTGGAGAATTGAAGGAAATCTGTTTCAATCTCATCCTGAGATCTCTCTATTTCATTTTACTACATAATTGAATTTCCATTTTGGTTAATTTCTTCTGTCTTCTACTTTCTCTACAATTTACATTTCCTTTGCAATTGTTCTTGTTGGATCTAGGAAGGCATTGAGATCTAGACTTGGTTATCTAGTCTCTTGAGTCCTGAGATCTGAATTCTCATTTTACTTTCTCTGTTTAACGCCTTTCATGCTCATTTACGATTCTATTTTTAAATCCGGTTCAATCCAAGTTATCTTCTATTCCTCTGCTTGTTGAATTTTACTTTCCCTTGTTTAATTTCTGCAAATCCAATTCCCAATTCCCTTTACAATTCAAGTCATTTACATTTCTTGCACTTTAAGATTCTAAAATTTATATTTCTTGCGTTCTAAGTTTCTGCCATTTAATTTCTTGTTCTTTAAGATTCAGCACTTTAAATTTCAGTTCTCTTTAATTTCATGCAATTTACTCTGTCCCTTTACTTTCCAAGCAATTTAAATTCTGTTAATCACAAATCTCTCAACCAAATCTTGATTCGCTTGACTAAATCAACCACTAAACTAAAATTGCTCAATCCTTCAATCCCTGTGGGATCGACCTCACTCCCGTGAGTTATTATTACTTGATGCGACCCGGTGCACTTGCCGGTGAGTTTTGTGTCAGATCGTTTTCCGCACATCATCAGGTGCAGAGATGACTGGTGCTGTGACCAGCTTGGCTTTCAGGGTTTCAAACGCCTGCAGACACTCTGTGTCAAACACAAATGCTGTGTCAGCAGCTAGCTGGTTGCTCAGAAGTTTTGCAATTTTTCAAAAGTCCTTTATGAACCTCCTATAGAATCCTGCATGCCCCAGAAAGCTTCTGATTGCCTTTACATTGGCAGGTGGCGGTAATTTTTCAATTACGTCTACCTTGGCTTGATCTACCTCTATTCCTTTGCTTGAAATTTTGTGCCCAAGGACAATTCCTTCAGTCACCATAAAGTGACATTTTTCCCAGTTTAAGACTAGGTTAGTTTCTTGGCACCTTTTTAGGACACGTGCTAGATGATCAAGACAGGAGTTGAATGAGTCTCCAAATACTGAGAAGTCATCCATGAAGACTTCCAAGAATTTCTCTACCATATCAGAGAAAATAGAGAGCATGCACCTCTAAAAGGTTGCAGGTGCATTGCAGAGACCAAAAGGCATTCTTCTGTAAGCAAATACTCCAGATGGACATGTGAATGCTGTTTTCTCTTGGTCTTGAGGATCCACTGCAATTTGGTTGTATCCTGAATAGCCATCCAAAAAGCTATTTTCAGAGGTACTTTTATTTCCTCTGATTCCTCCAGATCAGGCTGAACATCTTTAAAGATGTCTTCTAGCTCTGATTCAAGACTCTCAGTCATATTAATCTCTTCCACTAAAGAGTCAATAATATCTCATGCAGTCATTTGATGTGTCTGGATGCTGCATAGCTTTGACAGCATTTAACTTGAACTCATCCTCATTGACTCTCAGGGTCACTTCCCCTTTTTGTACATCAATAAGAGTTCGTCCAGTTGCTAGGAAAGGTCTTCCTAGAATGAGAGTTGCACTCTTGTGCTCCTCTATTTCCAGCACTACAAAGTCAGTGGGAAAGGCAAATGGCCCAACCTTGACAATCATGTCTTCAATGATGCTTGATGGATATTTAATGGAGCCATCAGCAAATTGAAGACATATCCGGGTTGGTTTGACTTCTTCAGTTAACCCAAGCTTTCTGATAGTGGATGCAGGTATTAGATTGATACTTGCTCCAAGGTCACATAGGGCTATCTTGGTACAGGCACCCTCTAATGTGCATGGTATCATAAAGCTTCCTGGATCTTGAAGCTTCTCTGGTAAGCTTTTCAGAATAACTGCACTTCATTCTTCAGTGAGAAACACTTTTTCAGTTTCTCTCCAATCCTTCTTATGACTTAAGATCTCTTTCATGAACTTAGCATAAGAGGGTATTTGCTCAAGTGCCTCTGCAAATGGAATATTTATTTCAAGAGTCCTGAGATAGTCTGCAAAGCAGGCAAATTGTTTATCCTGTTCCGCTTAGCGGAGTTTTTGAGGATAAGGCATCTTGGCTTTATATTCTTCAACCTTAGTTGCTGCAGGTTTATTCCTTACAGAAGTGGTTGGAGAAGCCTTCTTAGAGGGGTTACTATCAGCACTTGCAGGTGTCTGATCCCTCATTGGCGTTTGAACGCCAGGATTGGGTGCTGGATGGGCGTTTAACGCCAGCTTCCCACCCTTTTCTAGAGTTTGAATGCCAGAACTGGGCAAGGAATGGGCGTTTAATGCCAACTTTTCCCCCTTTTCTGGCGCTTGAACGCCAGAATTATTCCTCTCTGGGCTCTTGCTGTCCTCAGAGGGATTTTGGGCAGTGGGTTGATCATCCTCTGTCATTTGTTCCTTTCTTGACTTTTTGCTTCCTTGAACTGAATTATTCAATGTTTTCCCGCTCCTTAGTTGGGCAGCTTGGCATTCTTCTGTTATCTGTTTAGATAGCTGCTGTCTTGTCTGATTCAATTGTGCTTCTATATTCTTTTTAGCATTTTTGGTGTCTTAGAGCATCTCTTTGAATTCTGCTAATTGTTTTGTCATAAGGAATAATTGCTGATTAAGTTCAACAATCTGTTCTTGAGGATTGGGATCAGTAGTTACTGCCATAGCCTCTTCTTTTATGGAGGACTCACTGTTTGAGTACAGATGTTGATTTCTAGCAACTGTATCTATGAGTTCTTGAGCCTCTTCAATTGTTTTTCTCATGTGTATAGATCCACCAGCTGAGTGGTCTAGGGACATCCGAGCTTTTTCTGTAAGCCCATAGTAGAAGATGTCTAACTGTACCCACTCTGAAAATATTTCAGAGGGGCATTTTCTTAGCATCCCTCTGTACCTCTCCCAGACATTATAAAGGGATTCATGATCCTCTTGTTTAAAGCCTTGGATGTCCAGCCTTAGTTGTGTCATCCTTTTTGGAGGGTAAAATTGATTCAGGAATTTGTCTGATAACTGTCTCCATGTTTTTATGCTTGCTGTGGGTTGGTTATTTAACCACCTCTTGGCTTGATCTTTTATAGCAAATGGAAACAGTAATAATCTATAGACATCCTGATCCACTTCTTTATCACGTACTGTGCCAGTAATTTGTAAGAACTGTGCCAGAAACTCAGTAGGTTCTTCCTGTGGAAGATCGGAATACTGGCAATTTTGCTGCACCATGATAATGAGCTGAGGATTTAGCTCAAAGCTGCTTGCTTTGATGGGAGATATACAGATGTTACTCCCATATGCAGCTGTAATGGGGTTAGCATATGACCCCAGAGTCCTTCTGGACTGTTCACTTCCACTTATGTCCATGATGGAGAAAAGGGAATTGATATGAATTATTATTTTTTTTAAAAGTAACCGAAAATAATAAGTAAAATAAATAGAAAATAAAATAAAATTTCGAAAAAAGAAAATAAAAGCAAATTGAAAACTAAATTACTTAATCAATTAAAGAGATATGATTGAAAATTATTTTGAAAAAGATATGATTTAGAAGATATGATTGCAAAATAAAAAAGATATGATTTTTGAAAAAGATTTGAAAAGATCAATTTTTTAAATTAGACTATTGACTTGACTAAAAAAAATATATGATTTTGAAATTCTTTGACTAAATTAATTCAAAATTTCGAAAATTATGAGTAAAATAAGGAAAAGATATTTTTTTGATTTTTGAATTTTAATGAGGAAAGAGAAAAATAACAAAATGACTCTAAACTTAGAAATTTTAAATCAAAACAATGAAAACAAACAAGAAAATTTTGAATGTTAAGATGAACACCAAGAACACTTTGAAGATCAAGATGAACACCAAGAACAAATTTCTGAAAAAAAATTTAAGAAAATAAAAGCACAAAGGACACCAACTTAAAATTTTTAGAAAACCAAACACAAATTTTCGAAAATTTTAAAGAAAAACAACAAGAAGACACCAAACTTAAAATTTTAAAAATCAAGAAAGTACTAAACACATGCAAATTTCGAAAAATAAAAGAAAGTAAAAGCATGCAATTGACACCAAACTTAAAATATGAAACTAAACTCAAATAAAAGACTCTAAACCAACAAAAATAAATTAGTCCTAATCTAAGCAACAAGATAAACCGTCAGTTGTCCAAACTCGAACAATCCCCAGCAACGGCGCCAAAAACTTGGAGCACGAAATTACAATCACACTTTTGTAACTCCCCACAACTAACCAGCAAGTGCACTGGGTCGTCCAAGTAATACCTTACGTGAGTAAGGGTCGATCCCACGGAGATTGTCGGCTTGAAGCAAGCTATGGTTATCTTGTAACTCTTAGTCAGGATATCAATAATTCTCAGATTTAATTGTAAAAAGTAAAAGAACATGAAGTAAATACTTGTTATGCAGTAATGAAGAACAGGTTGAGGCTTTGGAGATGCTTTGTCTTCTGAATCTCTACTTTCCTACTATCTTCTTCTTCATGCACGCAAGGCTCCTTCCATGGCAAGCTTTATGTTGGGCATCACCGTTGTCAATGGCTACTTCCCGTCCTCTCAGTGAAAATGTTCCAAATGCGCTGTCACCGCACGACTAATCATCTGTCAGTTCTCGATCATGTCGGAATAGGATCCATTGATCCTTTTGCGTCTGTCACACGCCCCACAATCGCGAGTTTGAAGCTCGTCACAGTCATCCCTTCTCAGATCCTACTCAGAATACCACAGACAAGGTTTAGACATTCCGGATCTCAGGAATGGCTGCCAATAATTCTAGCCTATACCACGAAGGTTCCAATTATAGATTAGAAACCCAAGAGATACACATTAAAGCTTGATTGCGTGTAGAACTGAGGTGGTTGTCAGGCACGCGTTCATAGGTGAGAATGATGATGATTGTCATGGATCATCACATTCATCAGGTTGAAGTGCGAATGAATATCTTAGAATAGAAGCAAGCGTGATAGAATGGAAAACAGTAGTAATTACATTAATTCATGAAGAACAGTAGAGCTCCTCACCCCTAACAATGGGGTTTAGAGACTCATGCCGTAGAGAATATAATAAGAAACGTGTAGAGTGTCATGAGGTACAAGATGAATCACTGAAAGTAGTATTTATAGTAAACTAGTGACCTAGGGTTACAGAAAATGAGTAAGCTAGGGTGTTTATTGTAAAAATCCACTTCCGGAACCCACTTGGTGTGTGCTTGGGCTGAGTATTGAAGCTTTAATGTGTAGAGACATTTCCTGGAGTTAAACGCCAGCTTTTATGCCAGTTTGGGCGTTTAACTCCAGCTTTTGTGCCGGTTTTGGAGTTAAACGCCAGAATTCTTGAGCTGAATTGGAACGCCTATTTGGGCCATCAAATCTCAGGCAAAGTATGGACTATTATATATTGCTGGAAAGCCCAGGATGTCTACTTTCCAACGCAATTGAGAGTGCGCCAATTGGGCTTCTGTAGCTCCAGAAAATCCACTTTGAGTGCAGGGAGGTCAGAATCCAACAGCATCTGCAGTCCTTTTTCAGCCTCTGAATCAGATTTTTGTTCAGGTCCCTCAATTTCAGCTAGAAAATACCTGAAATCACAGAAAAATACACAAACTCATAGTAAAGCCCAGAAAAGTGATTTTTATTTAAAAGCTAATAAAAACATAATAAAAACTAACTAAAATGTACTAAAAATATACTAAAAACAATGCCAAAAAGCGTATAAATTATCCGCTCATCAATAGTGCTGAACCACAAACTTGATTATACATCTCTTAGACGGCTAATCCATGACTTCATTGGGTACTTGGAGACATCAGTGAAGCCGAGGTACAGGGCGATTAGGGCCTTTGTGGTATAGGCTAGAACCAGGACGCAACATTCTCTGATTCGGAAGATCCGACCTTGTTTGTGGCGCTTTGAGTAGGATCACCAATGGAATGGACTGCAGGAGCTTCACCCCCATTCAGATTGGAAGACCGCTGACCCGACATTTGATCTGAAGTAGGGGAAGCTAATGACCACTGACCTGGCGTTAGTCATTTACAGCCTGCCATGGAATGAATCATGAGAAGTTGGAGTAGATGATGAGAAAAGTTGATCCAAAAGGAAGAAGCATCTCCGAAACTTCAACCGTTCTCTCAATACTGATTTCACATCTATCAAGTAATGTTTCATTTATTTATCTGTTTTATGCATTTTTCACAACAACTATGATCTTTTCGAATTGCCTGACTAAGATCTACAAGGTAGCCATTGCTTGTTCAAACCAACAATCCTCGTGGGATTAACCCTCACTCACCTGAGGTATTACTTGGATGACCCGATACACTTGCCGGTCTATCTGTGCGAATATTGCGGAGTCAATTTCGTGCACCAGTAACCATATCTTTTGTTGTTCTGATGCTTGTATTTATGATTGCCTGCACTACGCTTTGTGTGAATGTTGAGGTGATTAGCTCTTGATTCCGATTTTGATCAGGTAGGAGTAGTTCAGAAACCCAAATCGGGTGATTGTGTGAATGGTTGAGAATTTGAATTTCATTTGGTTGAATTTGTTTTATCCAGTTGTCCTCTAAGATTTTAACTGAATGTCCTCTTCCAATCTTCCAAAAATGACTTTCTCCAAAACTTTTCTACCATCTAGAACACTTTTCCAACCCCAAGATGGATTATTACCTATTTCTGCGCGTAGAAATGTTGAAAATTTAAAATATCTGCTTTGATAGACCTTGTAAATTAGGGAGTAAGGATGAGAGATTGATGAATCTATATTTGACGATATATTTTGGTTTGATTTGAGAATATTTCATTACATAAACCCACATTTATTCATCCAAATAGCATACTTTTGTGTTCTCTCCCTAAATTGAGACTAATTGTGAAAACATGCTATTTTGTGCTTATTTTAATCACTTTTATCCCACTTTTATCCCATTCGATGTCTTGATGGTTTTGATGAGAGATTTCAGGTGTAATAAGTTGGAATGGCTTGATAAGAGTGGAAGAAAAGCATGGAATTGGGAGAAAGAATAAAGAAAACAAAGGAGAAGCACACATTGGAGTGTGCGTGCGCACAACCCCCTGTGCGTACGCACAAGAACCACACAGCCATGTGTGCGCGCACACAACATCCTGTGTGCACGCACAAGAAGAAAATCAGCATGTGTGCGTACGCACACACCTGTGCGTACGCACACGTCCCAGCACGTGACTCACTTAATGGAAATCGCTGGGGGCGACTTCTAGGCCTGCAGAGCCCAGTTTTTGGACTTTCTGAAGCTGATTCTTCCTATATTAAACAAGGCCTCACTTCATGTGAAAGGAGGGGGGGAGAAGTTAGGGTTAGTTTAGCATTATGTAGGTTGTTTTCTAGAGAGAGAAGGTTCCCCTTCTCTCTTGAACTAGGGTTTCTTAGTTTAATTTCTTGTAATTTCTACTTTTAATTCTTGCTTTAATCTAGTTTCTTCTACCTTTCTTTGTTTTATTGTCTTAATTTTCTTATGTTATCTTGTTAATTTCTCATTTTCCTTGCTTTTTATGTTCATGAGCACTCTTGTTATTTTAATTTACAATTAATGCAATTTATGTTTTCATGTCATTTATTGCTTTATTGAGTTGCTATCTTTACTTTCTTTGCTTGGTAGTTGTAGCATTTATTATTTCTTATCATTTTACCATGCTTTCCTTTCATGCCTACCAAGTGTTTGAAAAAATGCTTGGTTGGGTTTTTACTTAGTTTTTCTTCACTATTGGCTTGGAATTGATGACTTTGGTGCTCCTTGAGTCGTTGATGTCCATTCTTGTTTGATATATTAGAGTAGTTAGTTGATTTGGTTTCTATTGACTCTAAGTGACCCATTAGTGTTAACTTAGGACTTATGGATAGGATAGGTAACCTTAGCTCTCAATTACTTGCCAAGAGGTTTCTTACATTTGAAGTTTCCTTTCCTTGCATTTAATTGCTTTGACTTTGATGTTTAATTTCTTGCATGTTTAGTTTTCACACCCTTGGTTGAGAAATTGGGTGTTTTGGTGAAATTGAGTTGTGGATGTCCATTCCGCATTGTGTGAGGATTGTTAATTGGTTCGGTTTCCCTTGACTCTAAGTGACCCACTAGTGTTGACTAGGACTTAGGGATTGGAATCAATTATGCCCTTTTGACTAATTGCCCTTTTGTTGAGTTAAGGCTTGATGCCTTAGATTTTGAGAAATTTTTTGGGCAAAACAGGGCATGTGTGTGCACACACCCTTGTGCGCACGCACGCAACAACAAATTTTTGAGTTCTATGCATACGCACTAAGCTGTGCGACGCACACTACCCTGCCAAGCCCCTGTTAGGAGTGCTCACACGCCTTGTGCGCGCGCATTCCCCTGTTTTCTGTGACCTGTGCATGCGCACCTGCTCGTGCGTCCGCACACATGCCCTTATTCGCACCCCTTGTGCGGGTGCACAAAGCTGTGTGCACGCACACGTCCATGCACTCCCTCTGTTGGGAGTGTTGTCACAGCCTGTGCACATGAACCCTTTCCTTCTTACTCTTGTGTGAGCGCATGGACCTATGTGCGCACGCACACATGATCCTTTACTAAAATAAAAAAAAAATTACCTGTGCGTGTGCACACCCTAGTGCGCACGCACACGTCTTAATTCCTCTTCTGCCATGAGCGCTCGCATAGAGTGTGCACTCGCACACCTTCCCTTTTCCACGTAGTATGCGTACACACACATACCTGTGCGTACGCGCACCCCTATTTTCTCACCAATTTTGTGGTTTATCTTGTGCTTAATTTAGGAGATTTTATCAACTTTTCTCACATTTATTCAATGAAATTGCATGGTTTTGTAATTCTCCCTAAATTTGTGCTTAAGTGTGAAAACATGCTTTTTAGGCCTTAAAATAGCTAAATTTAATTCATTTTAATTCCATTCGATGTCTTGATATGTTTTTTAAGTGATTTCAGGTTTAGAAGGCAAAGATTGGATTGAAGAAATGAAGGAAAGGCATGCAAAGTGGGATAACTCATGAAGAAATGAAAGAATCGCTAAGTCGTCAATCCTGACCTCTTTATACTAAAATGACATTAACATGAGCTACAAAAGTCCAAATGAGGCGGTTCCAGTTGTGTTAGAAAGCTAACATCCGTAGCTTCAAAATGATATAAAATTTGTCATAGTTGTCTTGCATTTAAAGGACACGCACGCGTTCTCCATGCGTCCGCATGGCAGGATCAGCATGGATCATTTTGGGCAAAACGTGGCCAGCAATTTCTAGCTCATTTTGGGCCCAATCCAACTCATTTCTGATGCTATTGAACCCAAGGATTGAAGGGGGAAGGAACCAAGTAGTCATAGTTGAGTTTTCATCATGTTTTAGTGTAGAACTCTAGAGAGAGAGGCTCTCTCCTCTCTCTAGATTTAGGATAGAAATTAGGGTGAAGTTAGGTTAATCTCTCAAATTTATCTTTCAATTCTTATTTTGATTTCAATTTTCCTTATATTTTAGTGTTTGGTTGTCTTAATCTTCTTAGTTTCTCTTGTTAATTTCTTATTTTGCTCTCTTTTATGTTGATGAACAATTGTTGGATCTTGATTTCTTCTAATGCAATTCTGTGTTTCCATGTCTTCTTTTATGTTTACCTCACTTGCTATTGTGGATCTCTTGCTTGTGTTAGTTATGGGTTTCACTAATTCTTGCATTTTGTGATGTTTACTTTTATTGCACACTAGGTGTTTGATAAAATGTTTCCACTAGTTTTTGAGTAGTTTTTCTTGACTCTTGGCCTAGGCTAAGGGAATTGAGTGACCTTGAGTCATTGGGTCTCATTGAATTGGTGATTTGAGAACCCTATGTGGTCAATTTGATAACCATTGACTTTAGCCTACTACTAAGTCAATTAGTAGCTAGGTTAGGACTTATGGATTGATGTTGATCAAGCCTATTTGACATACTTAATGCATTGAGGTAGACATAATACTTACTTCAAGCATAGGAGTAGACTTAATGGGTTGGTCCCTCATAATTATCAATGTATGGTTTGTAGACAATGATGGTGATCTTAATTACCTATGTCTAGCCAAGAGTTCTTTCCTTTACTTTATTAGTTCTTGTTGTTTACTTTCTTGCTTTTATATTTGGGTTAAGTATGATTTTGGTCCCTAACGTAAAGGTCGAAAATCAAAATTGTCCCCAAATTTATTTTTGCTACGAAATGGTCCCCAAAGTTTCAGTTTGTTTTAAAATCATCCCTCGGACAAAAATACCCTTCTCCCTTCACCCCTAAAACAACCACCACCACCACCACCCCACCACCACCAGAACAGAAGCCTATGCCACCCAGAACCACCACCACCACCATCAGTATCATCATGGTCATCATCATCTTTATCATAACTTTCCCCAAAATAATCAAGATCCCACCACCACCACCACCACCATTATCATCATGGCTTCATCATCATCATCATCAGAAAAAATAATCACAAATTTGTACCATCACAATAATCAATATATTCAGCAACAACAATATTCTAAATTTAAATTTTAGTAACAACAATATTCCACAACAAATTTCACAAAAAAATCTAAAATTTCACAAAAAATCCAATTCACAGAAGAAGAAGAAGAAGAAGAAGAAGAAGAAGAAGAAGAAGAAGAAGAAGCTGGTGGTGGTGCGGTGGTCTGGAGCGGTGCGGCAGGACGGCAAGGCCGAAAGGCGGCGAAGAAGAAGAAGAAGAAGAAGAAGAAGAAGAAGAAGAAGAAGAAGAAGAAGAAGAAGAAGAAGAAGAAGAAGCAGCAGCAGCTGGTGGTGGTGCGGTGCGGCAGGCGGCAGCACAGCGGTGCGGTGATGCGGCGGTCCCCCTTCTCTCCCCCTCCTCCCCCTCCTCCCCCCTTTTCTCACGCCCCCCTTTTCTCTCTCCCCACCCCCCTTCTGTATCCCTTTCTTTCTTTTATTTATTTATTTTATTTTATAATTTTTTATTGAGGGATAATTTAGTAATAAAAAAATAAAATTAGTAAAAAAGACGATTTTAAAATAAACTGAAACATTGGGGACCATTTTGTAGCAAAAAAAAAGTTAGGGACGATTCCAATTTTTGACCTCTACGTTGGAGACCAAAATTATACTTAACCCTTTATATTTCCTTGCCAATTACAAATCAAACCCCCTTGTTTCTTCATAGCCAATAATTGATCACTTCATTGCAATTCCTTGTGAGACGACCTGAGGTTTAAGTACTTCGGTTAATTTTTATTGGGGTTTGTACTTGTGACAACTTAAATTTTTTATGTGAGAATTGTTTGTTGATTTGGAGCTATACTTACAACGAAGTTCTTATTTCTATAAGAGAAATTCTAGACCGACACGACAATTTCTCATTATCAAAATGGCGTCGTTGCCAGGGAATTGCAATGGTGCTATGTTATTGGCTATTGTGAATATGTGAATATGTTTGCCTTTTTGCTTGTTTGTTAGTTTTTGTTTGGTTTAGGACTTTGTTGCTTGTTTTTGTTAGCTTTTGTTTTTATTTGCTATTATGAATTCTCACCCCTTTGGCTATGAGTTTGGCTCAAATTATGTTGTAGGAAATGGGAGCTACAATGGTAATATGCATCAAGGATGGAACAATCAAAGATGGGAGGATCCTCAAGGGATTGATCACTCCTCTTGGCAACAACAACCTCCGGTTTCCTATAGGTATAATTCCAATCTAATGCATATCACTCTAGTGGATGTGGTGACCCTTATTGTGATTGTCAACAACCACCACCATATGCCTATGAACCACCTCCTCAACATGGTTTTGAACCATCATACTCACAAGTCTCATACCACCAACCACCTCGGTATGACCCCAACCTATATCCACCATACTAACCATCTTGTGAACCATATGAACCATATGAAGAACCACCCCAATTCCACAACCAATACCCTCAAGAACCACCACCTCACTATTCTTACCAAGATGAATCACCTCCCATGTATGATAACTTTTAACCACAAAATGAATTCCCCTTTTCACCATAACCCTCCATGGAAGAATACCCATATCCATCAATCCAAGAGCAATATGATCCTAATTATACTAGTCAAGCGGAACAAGAAGCAATGGATTGGCTCCAAGCAATCGTCCGTCAAAAAGAGCAAGAGGAAGCCCAAAAGACATACGAAGATATCATGGCTAACCTTGCCAAAATTAAAGCCACCTTCGAATCATGGGACTCATGCAACAAGCAAAGCACCTCTACGGATAAATGTGAGAAATCAACCGAAGAGTGGTGTAGGAAGAAGATTTTAGAATCCCAAAATGAGGACAAGGAGAGGGGGTATGTCTTGCAACAAGTGGAGGAAAAAGAGATTGTTGAAAAAGAAGAAGTGTTTGAAGAGCTAAAGAAAGTTGAACAAGAGGTGGATTTCAAGCTTGAGAACACTTCCACACCAAGTGATGTTGTTAATGATTTTGTGGAAGTTGTTGATCTTTCTTCCATTGAACTTGAAAATGATGTTGAGGAGGATAATGTGCAACTTCCAAGGCATAGTATGAATGATGAAAGATTGGAAGAGGTTGATCAAGAGATGGATTCAATCATTGAGAATTTCTTATCTACAATTGAATCCCCACCCATTGGGCTTGAAATTGAGATTAAAGAAGAAGAAGCACAACCTCCCATGCCCTTGGTAGGCAATGAAGAAGAGATTAAATTGAAAGAGAGCCACCAAGAGGAAGACGTTGAAGTTGAGGAAAGTTGTAAAGAGGTGGAGGTAATCATGGAAGAGCACAAGGGAGTGGAGCTTGCAAGATCATTGGAACCACCCCTTCTTAAGTCACCATCCAACACAACATTCAAGTGGGTAAAATTCTTATCCCTAAGCTTTACTTTTTCACTTGAATGTGGTTTGATTGAAAATGATGGTCAACTTAGAGCTCTTTGTGGAGTTAAGAGTATGAGAGAATTGTGTAGTAGTGGGAAAAACAATGTTAGGCTCATAATGGTTGAACCGTCGAGGCATAGATCCCATGGTTGAAGGAATGCAAAATTGTATGGGTCTAGAAGGAGAATTTGGTGCTCTAAGGAGAATTCTATGTGCCTACCACCCAAGTTGAATCATGATGATCAATTAGAAGATGGGTGTGAAAATAAGATATGGGATCCCAGATCACAGCATGAAGACCAATTTTGGGAGCTCATATCTTGGAAAGAACTTTCCCCAAGCTTGGTTAAGATGGTTGGAAATTCTGACAACCAATTGAGGAGCAAGCATTCTGGGAGGTTCAAGGATGAGTACAAGCATAAACCACCATGACAAGGAGCCTCCCAAATGTCCAACTTAAGGACTTAAACTAAAAGTGCTAGGTGGAAGACACCCCACCATGGTAAACTCTTTCCATTCTCTTGTATATATAATTAATGAATGAATTGGGTTGCCATTGTTAGGTAGTTTTATTCTTTGCATATTTTTGTTTTAGTGTTTTGGTTGTTAGTTGTTTGATTAGATTTGTTCCTTAAGTTGTAGGTTAGTTGTTGTTGAATTGTGTTTTGCTTGTAGTATAAGTTTTGTTTGTTTTTGAAAATTTTTCAAAAACCAAATATTTGTTGTTAAATTTGAATTTTGGGTAATTTAGAATGTTTATAGGTTAGGAGAGTGTTAAATTCTGTTTTAGCCTTCTTTAAAAAAAAAGTGGACAATCCATGCGTAAGCATGGGTGACGCTTATGCGTCGTTTGGCATTTTGAGCCTCCTGGTACAAAAACCAGAGAGTTGTGCTAAAATTGTGTTGGTTTTGTGCGAAGACCCACGCATAAGCGTGGGTGACGCTTACGCATTACCTGCACTTTTTGCATTCCACGCGTAAGCGTGGGCGACGCTTACACGTCGATTGTCCCTGCTGCAATCCAGGCTTAAGCGTGGGTGACGCTTATGCGTGGATTGCACCCTGTTTTTTTCCTTTCTTCTTTCTTTCTTTTTCTTTTTTATTTTCTTCTTCTTTCTTTCTACCTTTCTTCTTCTCTCTTCTTCCTTTCTTCTTTTCTTCTTTTCCCTCTCTCCAAAAAAAAAAAAATTAAAAAAATAATAAATAAATAAAATACTAAAATTTTTTTTCTTTTCTTCCATTTTCTTTTATTGCATTTGCTTATTTTCATTCATTGCATTTTAATTTTATTTTTATAGCTTAGTATTATTTTATTTTCTAAGTTACTCATTTTAATAATGGTGTTAAATTCTCTTACTCAATTGTTGAGAATTTCTTGTATTGTTTTGGTGCTTCGTGACTTGTTTAGCATTAATGGTCATATTTGTTCCACACACAAGATTAGTGCTTTAGTCCTTCCTAATTCATTATTCTTTGTTTTTTGTACTTCATTATCATTGAGTTAGGATGGGACCAAATGCTTTCATGCTTATCACTAATCTTGTTCGTGTCAATTCTTGCTTGAACTTGATGCAACATGCTCTTCATGTTATTCACTTATGCTTTCACTTTACTCTTGCATCAAGTATTAGTTGATATACCCTTTGCCTCTCTTAATTACATGAAGGGAATAGCATCAAGTATTACTTTGGCTCATGCAACCGCGTGGATTGGAATAGCACAAGTGACGCGGAGGCGTGGACGACGCGCCCGCGTGGCAAAGCAAAATGCCGAATGACGCGTCCGCATGAATAACGCGATCGCGTGACGTGTGCGATCTGCATAATCTGCAGAATTTGCTGGGGGCGATTTTGGGCCCTGTTTTGACCCAGTTTTTGGCCCGGAAAAGCAGACTAGAGCCAGAGGACATGCAGAAACCAACAACAATATTCATTCTACACAATTTTTAGTTTTTAGATCTAGTTTTAATCCTCCTCTAGGTTTTCTCTCTCTACACATTCATAGTTCTTAGGATTTTATTTTGCTTTTTGCATTGGGATATTGAGAACAGTTATTACCTCATCAAGACTTCATCATTCTACTTTGTTTTCTTCACTTGGCTTTACTCTTCCATGTCATTTAATTTACTCAATTTTACTATTGGATTATTTTAGAATTTATTAATACAAGAATTACTTTTATTTTTAATTGATTCCTTTGAGTTTTATTTATCATGTCTTCCTTTAATTCCCTTTCTTATGTTATGAGTTCTACATTCACAATGAGCGAGTAGTTCCTTAACTTGATGGGGAGTTAATTGAAAGGAACCCTTGAGTTGGGGTGCTTAAAAGAAAAATTGTAATTGGGTTTATTGTTGGAATGCTCTCTAATCACTAACACTAATCCTTTTCAATTGAGCGGATTGGGCCTTGTGAATAGAAACAGCATCCCAACTTGTTTGACCTTCCCTTACCTAGTAAAGGATAACTAAACAGAACAACCTTCAATTATCAATTAATCTTGAGAGTACTGCAACAAGAATAGGGCTTCCAACTAATCTACTCCCAGTCAAGGCTTTTATTTAAATTACTTAATTTCTCCAATTTAATTTCCTGTTTATTCTACTCAAACTCTTTTTGAAAACATCTGATTAATAAAATAGCACACATTTCTGCAACTCGTTGGGAGATGACCTGGGATTCATACTCCCAGTATTTTAATTTTAATTTTTGTGACAACCCTTCTAAATTGATAAGCAGATTTCTGGTTGATTAAGAACTATACTTGCAACGCATATCTCATAACAATTCTTAATTTGCCAATTTCTGCCACGTCAATTTTTGGCGCCGTTGCCGGAGAATTGCAATAGAGTGCTAAAGTTATTAATTGGAATTTATTTATTTGCATTTTATTTTATCTTGCTACTATGAGCTACTTGTTTCTTTCGCTAGATGACGCGTTCACTTCCTGATTCGGTTGATTTATGTGTAGGTGACATGGCAGAACCTAGGAGAGTTACTATCCAGGAGGCTGGAGCCCCTGATTTTACAATGCAACCGTTTCAAGCGCATCATCCAGCGATGGCTACAGACTTTGAAATAAAGACCGCACTGCTCAATTTGATGCCCAAGTTTCATGGCTTACCTGCTCAAGAGCCTATCAAGCTCCTGAGAGATTTTCAAGCAGCCTGTTCTACTGTCAGGCGTGATGGTGCAGGTAAAACTTCAATTTTGTTGAAAGCTTTCCCGTTTTCTCTTGAGGGAAAGGCAAGAGAGTGGTACTACACTCAACCTGCAGCAACTGTATCCAACTGGGATACACTTAGAAGAGAATTCTTGGAAAAATTCTTTCCAACTGAAGTTACTGATAAACTGATGAAAGATATTTCCATGATTATTCAGGACGAATCCGAGACTCTCTATGAATACTGGGATCAATTCAATAATCTTCTGGAAGTATGCCCCCACCATATGATTGACAAGATAGTGTTGCTCGGTTACATCACACAGGGCATGAGGCCCCAAGATAAGACCACATTGGAAAGTGCTAGCAATGGGTCTATGAAAAAGTACAAGACCACTGATGAGGCATGGCAATTAATCAGAGACTTAGCTGAATCTACTCAGAATCACAGGCAGAAGCAAGGCCGCTCAAAAGCCATTGCAGAAGTATCCTCTATCAGAGAGACTGCTGCTCTAACTCAGAGTATCTGTGAAATGACCAACTTGCTGAGGCAGATGCAATTGAATCAACAACAAGTTCAGCAAGCTCAACCTTCTCCACCACAGCAAAGCCAACAGTTAGTCCCACAGAGAGTTTGCGGAATCTGTGCTGATTATAGCCATTATACTGATGAATGCCTGCAGCTCTAGCAGGAAGACAACACCGTGGCAGCCACTCATAACTTCTGTGACCGTCCCAACCAAGGATACAATCAAGGTGGCAATTACAGCCAAGGATGGCAAGACAATTCTAACCAGAATTGGAGGGACAACAACAACAGAAGAAGCAAAGACAATCAGGGAAATCAGAGGTGGAATAACAACAACAACAGGCAGCAGAACCAGAACCAGCCTTACAGAGCACCTCACCTGAGGCAATCCCAAGGACCACAGAATAACCAACAGCAGACCTCTCAACTCATTTATCCTTCCTCATCTTCTAATGACGACTTACTACAATCTATTGATCGGAGACAACAGACCATGGAAAATAACCTTTATGCTACACTAAATGGTCTGAACTCTACCCTGCAAGCTCTTGTCTCACAGATTGGATCAATGAATAACTCCAATAACCAGCCCTTGAGCTCCAGTGGAATCCCCTCTCAACCATTACCCAATCCAAAGGGTGGCATTAATGCTATCACCCTAAGGTTCGGAACCACACTGCAGGAGAGGAATCAGGAGGAGCCAAGCCCACCAGAAAATGCCTCAGCTGAAGAGGTAGTGGAAATAGAAGATGTTGAAGAGGAAGAGGACATACAGAACATAGCTGAAAAAGAAGAAATCCAACCACAGGAGGAAGCACCACAGGGCACAGATACTGCAGAAGACACCACTCCCATTCCATTTTCACAACTTGCAAGAAAGCCTAGGAAGCAGCTGGAACCTGATCCCAAAATGGTAGAGATATTCAAAAAGGTTGAGGTAATTGTTCCTCTTTTTGATGTTATTCAACAGGTACCTAAATATGTAAAGTTTCTAAAAGATTTATGTATAGATAAAGACAAAATTAATTAATTAAAAAATATTCCTTTAGGTAGTTCCATATCTGCTTTAATAGGAGGTTTACCTGAAAATTGTAGTGACCCAGGCCCATGTATGGTTAATTGTACTATTGGTGGTGTAGTATTCTCTGACTGCATGTGTGATTTAGGAGCATGTGTGAGTATAATGCCTTTGTCTATATATGATATTTTGAGGCTCCCTCCCTTAAAAAGGTCGGCAGCTCATTTTGTGTTAGCAGATAAAAGCATTATTACAGTAGCTGAAGTTGCTGAAGATGTATTAGTGGGCATTAAGGGGCTCACATTTTCCATTGATTTTTATATCCTGGAGATGCCCCAGAATGACTCAGACAAGCCATCATCAATCCTACTCAGAAGACCATTCCTGAAGACCTCAAAGTTTAAATTAGATGCTTTTTTAGGAACATACTCTTTTGAAATAGATGGCCAAGTAGTGATCTTCAATCTGAATGGAGTTATGAAGCATCCTCCGGAGGATCATTTTATCCTCCAGTGTGACATTATAGATGAAACCATGGCTGAAGTTCACCAGGAGGAATTTGAAGAGAAGTACATAGGACAAGGTCCAAGTGTGGGGACATTCTCAGAGGACAACGACAGTACTTTACCATTGTCACCAGCTCCAGACAACCCAGAGCCTGACCATGATCAGAAGTTAGAATTAAAACCCCTTCCTCCACACCTCAAATATGCTTACCTTGAGGAGGAGTAGAAGTTTCCAGTTATCATTGCAAGGGAACTCACTTCTCAACAGGAAGAGCAGTTACTTAGTGTACTGAGGAGGCACAAAAAGGCAATTGGTTGGAGTTTGGCAGACATAGTAGGCATCAACCCTCAAGTCTGTGAGCATAGGATATTTTTAAAAGAGGGAGCAAGACCTGTCCGTCAACCCCAGAGAAGACTAAATCCCATTATCTTAGAGGTTGTCAAGAAGGAAGTGACCAGACTACTGGAGGCAGACATCATCTACCCCATTTCAGACAGTGAATGGGTAAGCCCAGTACAAGTGGTGCCCAAGAAGTCTGGAGTCACTACAGTGAAGAATGAGCATGGAGAGCTCATGGCAACCAGAGTTCAGAATGCCTGGAGGGTCTGCATTGATTATAGACGCCTCAACCAGGCCACTCGTAAGGATCACTATCCTCTTCCATTTATTGATCAAATGCTGGATCGCCTGTCAGGTAAATCACATTATTGTTTTTTAGATGGTTACACAGGTTATTTCCAGATTCATATAGCTCCTGAGGATCAGGAAAAGACCACTTTTACATGTCCTTTTGGGACTTATGCTTACAGGAGAATGCCCTTTGGATTGTGCAATGCACCAGCTACCTTCCAAAGGTGCATGATGAGTCTTTTCTCTGATCTTATTGAGGACTGTATGGAAGTTTTTATGGATGATTTTAGTGTGTACAGTGATTCCTTTAGCCTTTTCTTAGATGGATTATCTAGAGTATTAGATAGATGTGTCAATACAAACCTTGTATTAATTTTTGAAAAATGTCACTTTATGGTAAAACAAGGTATTGTACTAGGACATGTTGTGTCTAATACTGGCATATCTGTAGATCCAGCAAAGGTGGATGTTATTTTTAGTTTACCTTACCCCTCTTCTGTGAGGGAGGTCCGCTCGTTCCTTGGCCATGCAGGTTTTTACAGGAGATTCATTAAGGACTTCAGTAAGGTAGCACTTCCCTTATCCAGGCTACTGCAGAAAGATATTGAGTTCGAGTTCAGTGAGGATTTCAAACAAGCATTTGATAAGCTGAAGACCGCCCTGACTCAAGCTCCAATTGTGAGAGGACCAGACTGGAGCCAGCCATTTGAAATAATGTGCGACGCCTCCAATCACGCAGTAGGAGCAGCACTGGCTCAGCGTGAAGGTAAGGACCCCTTTGTTATTGCTTATGCGTCTAAAACTTTAGATGCCGTTCAGTCCAATTACACTACTACTGAGAAAGAGCTTCTTGCTATTGTTTTTGCTCTGGATAAATTCCGAGCCTATTTACTTGGTACGAAGGTAGTAGTGTACTCAGACCACGCAGCTCTAAAGTATCTATTAGCTAAAAAGGAGTCCAAACCAAGGCTTATACATTGGATACTGCTATTACAAGAATTTGATTTAGAAATTAAGGATATAAGTGGTAACCAGAATTTAGTGGCAGACCATTTGAGTCGCCTTGAGCACATTACAGATGACCCCACTCCTATAGCTGATAATTTCCCATTTGATAACCTGCAAGCAGTATCTGAGGTAGTACCTTGGTATGCACCTGTGGCTAATTATCTAGTTAGCCGCACCTTTCCTCCAAACTTTTCTAAGCATCAAAGAGACAAGCTGAAAAGTGAGTCTAAATATTATATATGGGATGACCCATATTTATGGAGATGTGGCGCTGACCAGGTAATTAGACGGTGTGTGCCTCAATCAGAATTCCAGTCCATCTTAGAGGCCTGTTACTCATCTGAGAGTGGAGGATATTTTGGCCCTCAAAGAACAGTTAGAAAAATCTTAGACTGTGGATTCTGGTGGCCTACACTTTTTAGAGACGCTGCTGAATTTTGTAGATCTTGTTTCCCATGCCAACAATTTGGTAATATATCCAGGAGGGATGAGATGCCTCAACAAATTATGCTTTTCTGTGAAATTTTTGATGTTTGGGGCATTGACTTTATGGGTCCATTTCCAAATTCTAATGGTTATTTTTATGTATTGTTAGCTGTGGATTACATTTCCAAATGGGTGGAAGCAATTCCTACCCACACTGATGATGCTAACACTGTTGTTTCCTTTGTGAGAAACCATATTATTTGTCGCTTTGGATCACCACGAGCAATCGTGAGCGATCAAGGCACCCATTTTTGTAACAGGAGACTAACAGGATTAATGAAAAAGCATAGGATAATTCATAAGGTTGCAACAGCCTACCATCCTCAGACTAATGGGCAAGCCGAGGTGTCAAACAGAGAGATAATGCATATCTTACAGAAGATAGTCAAACCTCATAGAAGAGACTGGAGCACTAGGCTACAAGACGCACTCTGGGCATACAGAACAGCATACAAAACGCCCATTGGGATGAGTCCTTTCTGCTTAGTTTATGGAAAAGCTTGTCATCTCCCTGTTGAAGTAGAGCACAAAGCCTTTTAGGCAGTAAAGGAGTGCAACATGGGAATTGAGAAAGCCGGAGCTGAAAGAAAGTTGCAACTGCAAGAACTGGAAAGCCTTCGCCTAGAAGCATATGAGAACTCAAGACTATACAAGGAGAAGATAAAGGTTGTACATGATCAGTACATCAAGAGAAAAGAGTTCCAACCTGGGGACTTAGTCCTCCTTTACAAGTCTCGACTAAGGCTCATGCCAGAAAAGTTGAGATCAAGATGGGAAGGTCCATATAGAGTAGAGAAGGCCGAACCATACGGAGTTTACCACCTAAGCCATCCTTCAAGCTCTGAACTTATCAAAGTTAATGGATATCGTTTAAAGCTGTACCATGGTGAGAAGTTGAAGAAAAACAAGGAGCTCGAGATCTTCCTCTTGGAAGATCCCCACATAGCCGAAGACTGAGCTAGTGGAGCATCCAACTTACGGATGTTAAAGCAAAGTGCTAGGTGGGAGACAACCCACCATGGTATGATCGTTCTTTTCTTTATTCTTAATTTTCTTATTCAATAACTCTTCTCTTTATTACAACATTTCGTGCATCTGCATTTACATACTTTATTTTAAAAAAAATGTTACGTGACGCGACCGCATCATTGACGCGTCCGCGTCGCAGGTGTTGGGAGAGCATAATAAAACGAACAGAGAGTCACGCGAGAGCGTGGCTGCAGGCATGCCCGTAGCACAAATCGTCGCACGCGACCGCGTCGCTGACGCGTCCGCGTTGAGTGGGAATACTGGCCTCCCACGCGACCGCGTCACTCACGCGGCCGCATGCCCTGGAATTTGACGTGAAAAGGGTGCACGACCGAAAGTTGTGCTAGAGAGGTGCTGGATTGGTGCTGAATACACAATCCCTCCCACGCGGACGCATAGCCCACGCGTCCGCGTCATATGCTTATAATGGCCACTCATGCGATCGCATGCCCCATGCGATCGCGTCACCCAAAATTTGGCACTAATAAAATTTTGAACAGAGAGTTGTGCGAGTGTGAGGCTGCCCTCGCGCCAGTGGCATAAAACGGGTCACGCGACTGCGTGACCGACGCGACCGCGTCAATCAGTTTAAGGGCAAGTCGTGCGACCGCGTGCCCCACGCGACCACGTCGATTGCGCCGCACAGCTTCCCTGAATTGCTACTTATCTTTTTCTACCCAAATCCTATTTTCTCTTTTCCCTCCTTATTTCTTCCTCCTCCCTTCTTCCTTTTTCCTTCTTTCTCACTTTTTACACTCTCACTCTCTCTCTCTCTCACCCCCATTAACAAGGTTTTTCTTTTTTTTTCTTCTTCCCTCCTTACTTTTCTATTTTTCTTCTTATTTTTATATGTTATCTTCTTTTATTTTCTTTTTTTACTTTCGTTATTCATATTTTCTTTTTCTTTCTTTTTCCTTTTTACATGGTGTTAGAACTTTATTTGAGTCATTATTTCTCATTATATACTTATGGATTGTTGTAAATTTGTTTGGCAATTATATATTACTTTTTAAAGGGTTGCTTGCATGTTCAATTTAATACTTTCTATACCTTAATTATCATGCATGCTATGTGTTTGTAAAAAACCCCACATGGCATTATGCATTCTTCTACGTTATTCTACTATTCAATGCTTGCTTTTCACAAAACCCTTTTTATATTTTATTACTTGAATATAATTGTTATTACAAACAAATTGTTAGTTTGAAAGACTTGGTAATCTAACTTGGACATTAAATGTTTGATCTATGCTACTCATGCCTTTGCCAGCATGCCAATAAACCCCTTGCATTTAATTGTCCTTATATGTACTTGCTATATTTCCATTGATGACCTTTTCACATGTAGTCATGACCATGTGTTAACGACATCCTCTTTACCGTGCATTGATTATCACGTATACAACCCTCTTCCTTGCTCTATCTCTTTGAACTTAATTTACTTTTCCTTTCCTTTTTCAGGATGGCCACCAAGAAAGGAAAAGAGAAAGCTACTCCCAAACCACCAGCAAGAAGAGGCACAAAGAGAGCATTAGTGGCAGAACCCTCTTCCACTACAGTAAAGCCCTCAACAAAGAAAATTAAGAGGATCATAAAGGTTGATGATAAGGAAAAAGCCTTCCCAGCAAAGGACGCTGCGCGATTTCCCAATCGCTACTGTGAGCAGATGTTCCCTATCCTGGCAGAAAGGAGTTACAACAACGAATACCTTCTTCTCCTCCCAAATCATATTGCTACCTTTGTTGAGCCGCAAATTGCACGAAGACAATGGGATTTCCTATAGAGACAGCCAAGGCAGGTCAATCTTTCTTGGGTAGTAGAGTTCTACTCAAACTTCCACCTGCCAACCCTGCAGTCTGTCTTTATCCGTCAGAAGCAAGTCCCCATTACAGAAGAGGCCATTCAAAAAGCTCTAGGTCTTCCCCCTGTTCCAGAAGGATTGGACACCTTTCAAGAAGCCGCACTCAAGCGCCGATTCACATACCTCAAGGAGCTGATTATGGGAAAATTCAAGGACTCAGACACCCCAGACTCCACGTCCTTTACCAGCACAGGAAGCCATGATGGCCCAGACTATGGAGATACTGCTACCAGCCCACCTTTGTTTCTGACAGATGGCACCGAGGACAGTGCAAAGCCTTAAGTGTGGGGAGGTCGGTCAGTACCTGACTTCCGGAGGTAATTTCTCTTCCCTAAACACCAATAAATTAGGATATTTAGTTAGTTATTCTTTTGTAGAATAGGATAAATTGCATAGTAATAGATTAGTTGCATGCATGTTCTACTTGATTGAAAGGACAATAAGTTTCTTCTAAGACTCTATTTTTGGAACAAAATTTCACTAATTTTAATTAAAACTTTTATGTTAAATTTGCTTGAAGTTGTATTTGGAACATGATTTTTGAGTTAAAGAACACACAACCTGTGAGATTTGAGCCTTTATGCATGGTTACATTATTTAACCATAATTATTTTATTCTTGTGTGTTTACTTCTCTATGATTGTAATCTATATTTTGTTCTATCCTATATGTCCAATATTTATTATATTTATATGTTTGCATATGATTGAGGCCATTAATTATTTAGCTCACTTATCCAAATTAAGCCTACCCTTTCAATTACCTTTGTTAGCCACTTTGAGCCTTTAAATCCCATTTGTTTTATATTTTACCACATTACTAGCCTTAAGTGGAAAAACAATTATATATCCCAAACTGAATCTTTGGTTAGCTTAAGATAGAATTGTGTGTGCTAATTAAGTATGGGAAATTGTGGGAACAAAAGATAATAAGGGAATGTGTCATGATAATATAATAAAAATTTGGAGACCTACTCATGTGAAACTATAAAAATTAAAAATCTATGTGCATTGATAAGCTATATTTATTTTTATGCTTATGAAAAAAAAACAAAAAAAAAACCAAAAATATTCTATAAATAAATAAGGGGACAAAATTACCCCAATGTTAAGTTAAGAATTCAAAGATCAATGCATGTATGATAAAATTAAAATAAAAAGTTGATACATGAGTATGGAATGTGAAAGAGAAATTATGGGTAGCTAGGTATGAATTCTAAAGTTATATAGAATATATATATAGGTTATGTTAAAGCTTGGGTTAATTAAAGATTCAGTTTATAAGCTTACTTAACCATATGTGTATCCTTACCCTTACCTTGGCCCCATTACAACCTTGAAAAGACCTCATGATGTTTGCATTGGTATATTAAATGTTGTTGATTGATTAGGAGAAGAACAAAAATTAGAGAGCACGACTAGAGAAGGATAGAGTGATTGCCCTATACACTAGAGATATTAGAGCATACATACATCATCATCAGTGAGGGTTCAATGCTTAAAATTCTATGTTCCCTACTTTCATGAGCTGCCTTCTTGCATTTTTATCTGTTCTTACTGTATGAGAATTGAATTAGTGGAATTTGATTTGTAATTGTTTTGAAGAGCTTATTTACTATTGATCAAGTGGACAAGAATCATATAGTTGCATTCACATATATAAGTTGCATTGCATTGCATGAGTTTTACATGTTCCTACTCATTTATTTTATCTCCTTCAACTAAGCATGAGGACATGCTAATGTTTAAGTGTGGGGAGGTTGATAAACCACTATTTTATGGTTTATATTGTGTTTAATTGTGTAGTTTTATCATGATCTTTACCCACTTATTCATTAAATAAGCATGCATTTGTAATTCCTTCCCAAAGATGCTTTATGATTAAAAACTTGCTTCCTAGAGACATTTAATTATGTATTTTAATTCTCCTTTATTCCATTCGATGTCGTGATCTGTGTGTTAAGTGTTTCAGGATTTATAGGGCATGAATGAGTTGGAGATTGAAAAGGAAGCTTGCAAAAATGGAAGGAACACAAGAAATTGAGAAGATGACCAGCGAGAAGTGACGCGCCCGCATGGCTCACGCGACCGCGTGAAAGAGAGGAAATCGCAGTGACGCGGCCGCATGGCTCACGCAACCGTGCGGATTGGAATAGCACAAGTGACGCGGAGGCGTGGATGACGCGCCCGCGTGGCAAAGCAAAACGCCGAATGACGCGATCGCGTGACGTGCGCGATCTGCATAATCTGTAGAATTCGCTGGGGGCGATTTTGGGCCCTGTTTTGACCCAGTTTTTGGCCCGGAAAAGCAGACTAGAGCCAGAGGACATGCAGAAACCAACAACAACATTCATTCTACACAATTTTTAGTTTTTAGATCTAGTTTTACTCCTCCTCTAGGTTTTCTCTCTCTACACATTCATAGTTCTTAGGATTTTATTTTGCTTTTTGCATTGGGATATTGAGAAGAGTTATTACCTCATCAAGACTTCGTCATTCTAGTTCGTTTTCTTCACTTGGCTTTACTCTTCCATGTCCTTTAATTTACTCAATTTTACTATTGGATTATTTTAGAATTTATTAATACAAGAATTACTTTTATTTTTAATTGATTCCTTTGAGTTTTATTTATCATGTCTTCCTTTAATTCCCTTTCTTATGTTATGAGTTCTACATTCACAATGAGCGAGTAGTTCCTTAACTTGATGGGGAGTTGATTGAAAGGAACCCTTGAGTTGGGGTGCTTAAAAGAAAAATTGTAATTGGGTTTACTGTTGGAATGCTCTCTAATCACTGACACTAATCCTTTTCAATTGAGCGGATTGGGACTTGTGAATAGAAACAGCATCCCAACTTGTTTGACCTTCCCTTACCTAGTAAAGGATAACTAAACAGAACAACCTTCAATTATCAATTAATCTTGAGAGTACTGCAACAAGAATAGGGCTTCCAACTAATCTACTCCCAGTCAATGCTTTTATTTAAATTACTTAATTTCTCCAATTTAATTTCCTGTTTATTCAACTCAAACTCTTTTTGAAAACATCTGATTAATAAAATAGCACACCTTTCTGCAACTCGTTGGGAGACGACCTGGGATTCATACTCCCAGTATTTTAATTTTAGTTTTTGTGACAACCCTTCTAAATTGATAAGCAGATTTCTGGTTGATTAAGAACTATACTTGCAACGCATATCTCATAACAATTCTTAATTCGCCAATTTCTACCACGTCACTCATCAATTGTAGCAACCCATCCACCTTTCTCTTCTTTGCATGCACCGAGGACGGTGCAATCTTCAAGTGTGGGGAGGTTGTCCGACCGATCTCCATGGGTAACAATTTCCTTTTTCAACACCAATTCTTAATTTTCTTTGTAGTTAGTTGTTGCATTGCATGTTAGGGTGCATGTTAGTTAGAATTTGTACATATTTTTACCACTTCCCTTTTATGTTAGGACTACTTAGTTAGGGTGGTGATTTCTTTTCCAAGAAAAACTATTTTAGGGCACCCTACGAATTTGAAAAATTTTTTTGTTGAACTTGCTTGAAGAATTTATTTTGGAACATGGTTTTTGAGCTAAGAACACAAGCATGTGAGT
This sequence comes from Arachis ipaensis, assembly GCF_059453495.1. Lineage (NCBI taxonomy): Eukaryota > Viridiplantae > Streptophyta > Magnoliopsida > Fabales > Fabaceae > Arachis > Arachis ipaensis. The sequence goes on from NC_142440.1 coordinate 102,286,703, forward strand.
TTTGAGTCCAATTATGTGGTTACATCATATAACCACTTATTTTTATTCTTGTGTGTATTATTCTCTCTCTATGATTGTAATCTTTTGTTTGTTTGATTCTTTATGTCCATTATTCCATGTATACATGCATTTATATGATTGAGGCCATCATTTTATTTAGCTCACTTACCCAAATAGCCTACATTTCATCAACTATTGTTAGCCAATTTTGAGCCTATTTAATCCATTTTGTTCTTAATTTTAGCACATCACTACCCCTAAGTGAAAAACAATAAATGTCCTTCATTTGGATCTTTGATTAGCTAAGGCTAGTGAGGGTGTATATCATTTGGGTATGGGAAACTTGGGACATTGGTTGAGGTAAAAGTGTATTTTGTATTTTTGTTGAAAATCATGGGATTGGATACATACTCATACATTAAATATGTAAAATCATATGCATTGATATGTTTGTATATACTTTATTGTAAAAAAAATGATGATAAAAAAAGAAAAAAATGCAGAAAAAAATAGAAAAATAAAAGAAAGAAAAATATATAGAAAAAATGCAATAAAAAGGGGGACAAAAATTCTCCAAAGTAATGTAACAATAACAATGCATATGGAAAATAATTTTTAGATTTGGGCATTTTATTGAAAATAATTTGTGAAATTGATGAGCAAATATTATTTTCTATATATAAATAGTGTTGGATTTAATTTGGGTTTTAATTACTATATTGTCCACAATTTTATCGGAAATTACCATAATGCCCTTAACCCTAATTTTTAAAATGAAACCTTAGCTCCCTCAAACCCAAGCAGCCGCAGTTGCTGCCCCTCTCTACCCTAAACACAAACACTCAGCCATATGAAGAATGAAGGAAACAGAATTTGAGAGAGAAGAGACAGAGAAGGGGGGAATCGGAAACACGACCCACACCCATGAAACATTGTTGGCTGAACGGAGGAGAGGAGAGGTGAGGAAGCGTGGTGCCGGCGGGCATCACTGCCGCCGTGCCGTCGTGTTGCATCAGGGAGGGCGAGTGAGCAAGCAAAACAGACACGAGAGGGAGAGGATCGCGCCGCCACGGTCGTCCAGGAGAAGCGCCGAAGAAGCTGCTGCGCGGCCCAGAATCCGCGTTTAACTCGCCGCCATTCAGCCCAGCCACAAGCTGCTGTTGGAATCGTGCGAGGAGGAGCGCGACCCACCGCACAGAGCTGGCCGCCGTGTGCTGTCGCCGTCACCTCGGACTGCCGCCGCCGTCTCTGTGCCGCCACTGCTGGAGATCCGCCCGATCTAGTCTGAAGGAAAGAAAGAGGTTCAGGCCACCGTTGCTACTTGCGTTGTGAGCTTCTGCACCAGCCACCACCGCAGGTGTCGCTGTCGGAGAAGGGAGCTGCATCTCTGTGATTCTGGCCGCCGGGAGTGGTTCTGTGACTTCCAGAATCGCCACCGGAGCTCCGGGCTGAGCTTTTGCCACTTGAGACCCTGCTGCTATCGTCGAAAAATTTGCCGGTAAGGGTTTTAATTGAGGTTTCTGCCTTTTTAGATTTCGAGAAGGTTTTAATGCTGCGCGGTTTTTATAGTTGATCCACCGAAGCTTCTGGCCGCCGCCGGAGCTGTTGCCGAGCCGGTTCGAAATCGCAGCTGCCCCATTATGTTATTCGGTAAGAAATTATGTTTCGAAAAGCCTCGCGTTAGTATTCGTTTGTGTTTGGTTAATGAATGAGTTTTGGGTAACGTAGGGGTCGAGTCCTGATTATTATATGTTGCGATTAGTATTGCTATGGTTATTGCGAAAGTGGCTGGGAGCTGAGGTTTTGGTTGCCGTCAGTTCGGGTTGAGGCGGAAAGGACTCCGTGAGATGTTTGGATTGTGGAATTTGCGTTTTGAGGTAGGGGCGCTTTCCAAAAACTATACTTTATGTATTGGAATTATTATATATGGATACTGATATGATACATTGTGAATTTGGTGATTGTATTAGTCTTATGTATTAATTGATTGTCTCGAATAATTATGAATGTTTGTTTGGCTGAATTGTTGTGTGGTTTTGTGAGACGAAATGCTTTTGAAGTTGATTCTTTTAAAGATTTGAAATCGAGTTTAATCCGTTGGGAATTGATTTGAGTTGAGTTGATTTTCTTGAGAATGTGAAAAATAGAATACACTCTTGAATTCAGCCTGGTTTGCTTTAAATGATCTGGTTTGATAAATGATTGTTGCTGAACTGTTTCTTTAAAGCTTTAGAAATGAGATTATTCGGCTGATAATGATTTGATTTTGAAACGGTTTTCTTGAAATATGGAATTGAGATGACTATTGGATTTTTGGTTTGCCTTGGACTGATTTTGAAATTTGGGCTGTTGAAAAGGATTGTGGAATGGTTTCGTTGGGACCCGAACCGGGTGGCAAAGTCCAAGTTTTAGGGGAGGTGCTGCCAAAATTTCTATAAAACCCGAGTCTTTATTGAAAGGTTGTCTGGAAAAATGATGAGTTAAAGGCTTCTACTATTTTATTTGAATTATCAAGAAAAGGATGATTCATGCTTTTGAAATGAATTATTAAAGAGGAAATTGTGATTTAGTCTTGCTTCTTAAGAAAAGTATTGTATCTCTTTTGGGAAAAAGTTATTTAGATGAAACTTATGTTTTAAACCTATTTTAAGTGTGACAAGGGTATGTCTTTGAATTTGACTTGAGGGTTTCAATTAGAGGAGTTTCAATGACTTTGAAAGAACCTGAATGTCTATTGACAAGTTTCATTTTGAAATGTTTTGAGAAAGGCTTTAAGTACTCTTTGAATTCTGAATTCTTGCAAGACTAAAACAATTTCGAATAGTTGAAACGCTGTAGAGTTTATCATGGGGGTTGAAGCTGGTTTTGCCTAAGTAAAGGAAACGGCTTTGAAAGAAGTAAATGATTACGTGATTCGGTTTCGCTTAGATCCTATTTTATTACTCAAATCAGGAAGCTAAGGTTTTAATGATTTTAAGTGAATTTGAGAATGAGTTATGTTAGTCTCCCCTAAAGTCTTGGGACTCTGCCAAGGAACTTTTGTTATAAAATCCCATTGTTGAATGGATGATTTTGAATGTTTCAAAATAAATCTTTAACTTGCCATGGTTATGGAAGTTTGGAAAGAAGATGCCGAGAGTGGCATTGTTCTCAAAGGAGAATTTACCTTGAGTAAAAGTGGCTTATGAGCCTGAGATGATTTGAGAAATGAGATCTTTAAAGCCAAGGCTGAAAAGAGTTGAAACTTGATTTCAAAGTGAAATGATTTAAGAAAAAGTTATTTATGGCTTAAATGCCGATTTTATGAATTTGATGATATTGGATGGTGGAAGTGCTGTTTTGTTGTGAGCCGGAATGGCTGTGTATGATTATGAATATTGGCTGGTTCTGGATTGAACCGTGAGTCGGAATGGCTGTGTATGATATGAATATTGGCTGGTTCTGGACTGAACTGTGAGCCAGATGGCTGAGATGGATGTTGATCCAAGGATGAGAATGAATGCATGTATATGCTGAATTATTGATAATTGTGATTTGCACTTCCACTATCAGAGGCACGAGTTCCCTGGGAGAAAGTAGTGACTATCCACCACGTGCTCCAGGTGGAGACTCGAGACTCTGCTGACCCTCTGTCGTAAGTGTGGCCGGGTATTGTGAAAGTCCCGGATGAGCTCGCCCCCGTAAATATTCACCAGTGAGGGTGATGGATATGGATCATGATTATGATCAAGTTTATGATGAGTATAACTCGAGTTGGGGATACACGACAGAAGGACAGTCCAATGGTTAGCTACCAGGACTTGTCGGGTTAGCTCTATAACCGACAGATGATATCATCAGCCACTAGGATAGGCATGCATCATATGCATCTATGTGACATTATTTGGGTGTGCATATTGTACTTGGTTTGCCTTTGTGACTACTTGTGATTAACTGCTATTTGTTCTACTTGCTGTAACTGTTTGTTTGTGCTTGAACTTCCTATCTGTGTTTGCAACTGGGACTCTGTTGGATTGTGGTGATTGGTTGATGGTTGGATTGTTTGGGCCTAGGGCCGTGGTTAAAATGAGATGAGTCGATGGTTTATTTCGGTTTTGTGTTTCTGGTTTGGAAAAATATGAAAGGTTATTTTAGTTCAGCATAGATAAACATTTTTGAAAGGCTTTTAAGTTTTTGAGAATTGAACAGTTCCTCTTTCAGAAAAGATTTCCGACTTTACTTTTATTGTAAACCGTTGTTTTTGAAAAGAGGCATAAGACGGTTATTAATCACTGGTACGGTTTATCTTCACGTATCCTATTACAGTAATTCCCAAAAACCCTCTACTGAGAACCCTTTCGAGGATGATGTTCTCACCCCTCTACATTTTTCCCCTTTCAGGATATGGGTGCAGAAGTCACGAAGGGCTTATTTAGTTGTTGTTGAAATGCTCTGTATTGCTTTAGATTATTATTTATTGTACCCTCGCCTTTATCTTAATATATTCTGTAAGAGGGATAGGGATTGTATTGGCTAATACTTGTAATACTATTTATATATATATATATATGGATGTACTCTTTATGAGTTTTTGTAAGATGTATGGTATCTATGGATGTACGTTATCGAATAAAAGTATTTTCGAATCGGTATTGCAGTTTAAAGTTTTAAACAGGCTCATATTTTAGTATTAAATAATATAAAAGTCGTTGTAATGTCCGAGCTATCAGAGTCGCGCAGCTGGAAGCGTGAGCTTTGGTAGTTAGGGTGTTACATTATGGTATCAGAGCGGTCTTTCCTGTAGAGCCTGAGGAATGGACCGACTATGCTTCAGTTGCATACTCTGGGCATTTGTCATGTACTAGATCTTGTCGAATGACGAGAATTAGAGCTTTATGCACATGACGGTCTATTGATTAACGCCGTTAGTCTCGAGTTGCATGATTCCTGATATTAAGTTTGGCCGGCTTAATACTAGTGAATTATGTATATGAGAGTACTAATGAGTTATCATAGATGATACACGAGTTTTGAGAAAAGCGAATCGCGGGTTTTGGGAACGTTAGAAACTATTTCTCGAGGCTATTCAGTTGTGTGTCTTGAATTCTGTTTGAGTCGACCTGTTCTTTCATGTCCTAATTTGAAGTTCTTGTTTGCTAATCCTTTTGAAAAGTAGTTTGATTTTTCAACTCTATTCCTCCATTCATATGCATTCTTGTTTGATCTTAATTGCATATGCTTGTTTGGAATCCTTGTTACGTCTATCTTCCTTTGTTTGAGTTCTTCTTGATTCAGGTGTTCTTTGATATAGCTTTGAACTTGTCTTAATGCGCTGTGCCTTTTAACTCTGAGTTCTGAGTTCATTCATTGAAAAATTGTTGATTAAGTTTTTCTCTTATTTGATAGTGAGTACAGCCAATTTTGAGAATTTTATAAAAGTTGCTGTTGATTAGATATATACTTATCTATATGTGAAACTTTGAAGATTTATTACACAGTTTAGCAACTACTTATTTCTAATACCTCGCCCGTGCTTTTACTGGTTTGCGAAACTGCATTTTACTCTAAAAAGCAAATTGACTTCTAGTAATTTTACTATAGTTCCAATGCACATTTTTACTTGATTATATTTGGGCATTTTTTGAAATTCTGGGAAGAAGGGATTCTTCGCTTTTATTCCGGTTGACTTTCGCTGATAAACTTTACCTAAATTATTTTGGCTTGAGTTTTGTTTAGCATACTACATGGTTTTTGCCATTGTTGTTCTTTTGAAATTGTTGGACTCATGGTTTTTTTTCTTATGAGCGAACTCGTTCCTTCTTAAGCTTATCATCTCTATGAATGTCATACGTGATTCTGTTTTTAATTATACATCTACCTTTTGGGAGCACTACAATCAATCTTAGCTTTCCTTTCTTTGGTGAATCTCATTCTTATATGAGTCAGTTTGATTCGTTTCAAAATAGTGCATCGTTTATCCTCTCATTGTCTTTACAAGAGTTTTTAGTCAAAGATTTATCCTTGGGAAATTACTAATGACTGGGTTGTATTTCCTATGGCTTTTGTATTCTTTTAAATCAATTGAAAGCTTGTTTGATGTCTCATGCCTAGTAGATCTTGTTTGAACCATCTTGGTTTAAGATCCTTTCTTGCAAGGCTTGACTCCTTTTTAGTACATCTTAAACTTCTTGAATGTTCTTCTGAGATGGTGATTTCAAGAACACTTTTGGAGTCTTGTTTTGAACTTTTTAAAGAAGTTTTGAATTCTCTTTGGAAGAATACTAAACGGAATTTATTTTCTGTTGTTTGATTGAGATTGAAACCATTGCTCAATTTTGACGAAGTTAATTTAAAGTTGGCATACGTTGTTTTAAATGAAGTTTTGGAAAGCTTCCTTGTTTAGTGAAAATCGGTTCGTTTGTAACGCACCACTTATTTCCTTTACCAAATTGTAAGCAAATTTTTACTTCGGAGTTTCTTTTCTAAAAAGAGTTTAACTTCCTCTTTCGTACTTGCCATAAATGTTATACACGCTTGTGTGAATATGAAACTTTGAGAATTTTGAACAAGCATTTGAGTACTTCCGAGTTTTTATGAACTGCTTTTGGTTAGGTTGTGCACCTAACTATCCTTCTAAAATATTTGAGGAAATATTTTAGCTCTTAGCCAAACTTGTGTGGATTTTGTTTTTAAAACTCTACATGATCTACTTCAACATGAAATTGTATTGAAGTAAAGCCACATTTATGCTTTTGCTACTCTCTTGAAAATGTTTGTTGCTCAACTTTTTTTCTAGACTGCAAAGTGGTTTTTTCGCAAGTTTTTGACTTTTTCATTAACAATGCATTCGAAAGTATTTGTAATCGTGCTCGAGTTCTGTGAGCTTTGTCTTGGGTTTGATATTCTTTTCTGTAAACCTCCTACTTCTTTGACTCAACTTGAATTTATTTCGAACTAAGGCGCTGGTTCTCTTCTTATTGGTCCTATTGAATTTCTTGGATCCAAGGGTTATCTTTGGAATTGTCAATCGATTTATTTCTAGCAAAACATCCTTGTTTATCTGGAATTGGATACATTCCCTCAAATCTATGAGTAGTACCCTTGATAGTTGTTTCTCTGTTCTAGATCTTGTATCCTTCTGAGTAGACTCAAGGATTGTTTAATATCACGTGCGACTTGTAGACGTAGTGATGCAATGCGTTAGTTCTTTAATACGTGATATGTGTATACGGAAGTTGAAGCGGTAGGTGTACAACGTTAAGAGTTGTGGGTGTTTTGTTCGTTGCGAACGGGTTTGTGATCGTTAGGCTTATGATCGGATATGGGGATTGTAAAGTGCTTGATGGAGTTGGAAAGTTGAAGCTTTGAGGTTGATGTGAGATTAGTGTGCGGATGTTGAGCACGTCGTTTTAACCCCATCATGTTTTATAGCCTTCGATGCCTTGCCTTACTATCACCTGTTTGACCCATGTCATCTTTGCATTGAGCTTACCTTGTAACGTTTGCTTTGCAATCACACTCCTACCTCTGCATCCTTATGTGACAATCAAAGTATTTGAAAATCGTATATATATTTATATGATGAGATATTTTTGCTTCTTCCTTAAATGTGTTCAAGGGTGAACTGTTATGAAATTTTTTTCGTTTTGTATCAATTTTTGAGGGTGAAATTTTTTATAAGGTGGGTAGAATATAAGACCCAGAACCTTTGAAAAAGGGCTATCATGAGCTAATTTTAAATTCAGTATTTCTGTAGCTTTAATTTCAGAGATTTCTTTATTAAAGAAAATTAAAGCAAGTTTTGATTGATCGAATTTGAAAATAAATTGAGATTATTATCCAATTTTACAATTATTGGATTACTTTCTATATTCAAATTATAAAGTTGGTAGTTGTGAAATAATAAGGACTTCTGTATGATTTGGATTAAATAATTAATATTTTAAATATTAATACTGCTATTTTGGAAAATAGTGAAATTAATTATATTATTTCTAATTTTTAGATTTGGACATTTTATTGAAAATAATTTGTGAAATTGATGAGAAAATAGTATTTTCTATATATAAATAGTGTTGGATTTAATTTGGGTTTCAATTATTATATTGTCCACAATTTTATCGAAAATTACCATAATGCCTTTAACCCTAAGTTTCAAAATGAAACCCTAGCTCCCTCAAACCCAAGCAGCCGCAGCTGCTGCCCCTCTCCACCCTAAACACAAACACTCAGCCATATGAAGAATGAAGGAAACAGAATTTGAGAGAGAAGAGGCAGAGAAGGGGGGATCGGAAACACGACCCACACCCATGAAACATTGTTGGCCGAACGGAGGAGACGGGAGGTGAGGAAGCGCGGCGCCGGCAGGCGTCACTGCCGCCGCGCCGTCGTGTTGCATCAGGGAGGGCAAGTGAGCGAGCAAAATAGACATGAGAGGAAGAGGATCGCGCCGCCACGGTCGTCCAGGAGAAGCGCCAGAGAAGCTGCTGCGCGGCCCGAAATCCGCGTTCAACTCGCCGCCGTTCGGCCCAGCCACGAGCTGTTGTCGGAATCGTGCGAGGAGGAGCGCGACCCACCGCGCGGAGCTGGCCGCCGTGTGCTGTCGCCGTCGCCTCAGACTGCCACCACCGTCCTTGTGCCGCCACTGTTGGAGATCCGCCCGATCTGGTCTGAAGGAAAAGAAGAGGTTCAGGCCGCCGTTGCTACTTGCGTTGTGAGCTTCTGCACCAGCCACCACTGCAGGTGTCGCTACCGGAGAAGGGAGCTGCATCTCTGTGATTCTGGCCGCCGAGAGTGGTTCTGTGACTTTCGAAATCGCCGCCGGAGCTCCGGCTGAGCTTCTGCCACTTGAGACCCTGTTGCTGTCACAGGAAAAGTTTGCCGGTAATGGTTTTAATTGAGGTTTCTGCCTTTTTAGATTTTGAGAAGGTTTTAATGCTGCGCGGTTTTTATAGTTGATCCACCGAAGCTTCTGGCCGCCGCCGGAGCTGTTGCTGGGCCGGTTCGAAATCGCAGCTACTCCATTGTGTTATTCGGTAAGAAATTTTGTTTCGAAAAGCCTCGCGTTAGTATTCATTTGTGTTTGGTTAATGAATGAGTTTTGGGTAACGTGGGGGTCGAGTCCTGATTATTATATGTTGCGATTAGTGTTGCTATGGTTATTGCGAAAGTGGCTGGGAGCTGAGGTTTTGGTTGCTGTCAATTCGGGTTGAGGCGGAAAGGACTCTGTGAGACGTTTGGATTATGGAATTTGCGTTTTGAGGTAGGGGTGCTTTGCAAAAACTATACTTTATGTATTGGAATTATTACATATGGATACTGATGTGATACATTGTGTATTTGGTGATTGTATCAGCCTTATATATTAATTAATTGTCTTGAATGATTATGAATGTTTGTTTGGCTGAATTGTTGTGTGGTTTTGTAAGACGAAATGCTTTTGAAGTTGATTCTTTTAAAGCTTTAAAATCAAGTTTAATCCGTTGGGAATTGGTTTGAGTTGAGTTGATTTTCTTGAGAATGTGAAAAATAGAATACACTCTTGAATTCAGCCTGGTTTGCTTTAAATGATCTGGTTTGATAAATGATTGTTGCTGAACTGTTTCTTTAAAGCTTTAGAAATGAGATTATTCGGCTGATAATGATTTGATTTTGAAACGGTTTTCTTGAAATATGGAATTGAGATGACTGTTGGATTTTTGGCTTGCCTTGGACTGATTTTGAAATTTGGGCTGTTGAAAAGGATTGTGGAATGGTTTCGTTGGGACCCGAACCGGGTGGCAAAGTCAAAGTTTTAGGGGAGGTGCTGCCAAAATTTCTATAAAACCCGAGTCTTTATTGAAAGTGATGTGTATTTTTGGAAAATGAACTCCAAACACACAAATCTAATCGGCAAGTGCACCGGGTCGCATCAAGTAATAAAAACTCACGGGAGTGAGGTCGATCCCACAGGAATTGAAGGATTGAGCAATTTTAGTTCAGTGGTTGATTTAGTCAAGCGAATCAAGATTTGGTTGAGTGATTTGTAACTTGCAGAAATTAAATTGCATGAAAAATAAAGGGAATGGGTAATTTGCATGAAATTAAAGAGAGCTGAAATGTAAAGTGCTGAATCTTAAAGAACAAGAAATTAAATGGCAGAAACTTAGAACGCAAGAAATGTAAATTGCAGAATCTTAAAGTGCAAGAAATGTAAATGGCTTGGATTGTAAAGGGAATTGGGAATTGGATTTGCAGAAATTAAACAAGGAAAAGTAAAATTCAACAAGCAGAGGAGTAGAAGATAACTTGGATTGAACCGGATCTAAAAACAGAATTGTAAATGAGCATGAAAAGCATTAAACAGAGGATGTAAAATTGGAATTCAGATCTCAGGACCCAAGAGACTCGATAACCAAGTCTAGATCTCAATGCCTTCCTAGATCCAACAAGAACAATTGCAAAGGAAATGTAAATTGCAAAGAAAGTAGATGAAGAAGCAATTAACCGAAACTGAAATTCAGTTAAGCAGAGAATTAAACAAGATCCCAAGGTGAGATTAAAACAGATTTCCTTCAATTCTCCTACCCAAGATCCAAGACAATTGTAATTGAAATTGAAAGCAAGAAAACTAAGAGGAAGGGAATTCAATTCTCCTTCCCCGAGACTTAGAAATTAAAATTCACTCAATACCAAAAGCTCTCCGAAAACTCTCTATGAAAACTAAAAGGAAAGCTCTCCATAAAAACTAAAATCCTATGCTATTTATACACTTTCTTCAAATGGTCTTCAAGCCTTCAATTGGGCCTTTGCTCTTGATGGAATTAGGTTGATAGAGGCCTTGGTTGATTGCTCTTGGAGTTTGGAGAAGAACCGAAGTGAACCGGGTTTGGAATCATGAAAGCTTGAGTAAAAGTTTGAGGCAAACTTTTACTCAAACTTTTCACATCAGCCACCCTCTTTTGCTGATACCAACGTTGGGGCAAAAGTTTGGGGTCAAACTTTTGCTCAAACGTTGGCCTCCCCTTGCACACTCATGGTGCCAACGTTTGCCAAAAAGTTAGAGGCAAACGTTGGCGCAAACTTTTGCTCTCCAGGGTGTGTTGTTCATGCGCCAACGTTTGCCAAAAAGTTTGAGGCAAACGTTGGCGCAAACTTTTGCTCTCCAGGGTGTTGATTTGTGATGCCAAAAGTTTGCCAAAAAGTTTGAGGCAAACTTTTGCTCAAGCTTTTTGCCCAAAAGTTTGCACAAAAGTTTGAGGCAAACTTTTGCTCCAGCTTTTTGCCCAAAAGTTTGCACATAAGTTTGAGGCAAACTTTTGGTCCAGCTTTTTGCTCCCTGGTTCATTTTCACTTATTCCAAAAGTTTGAGCTAAAGTTTAAGGCAAACTTTTGCTCAAACTTTTTGTCCTCTCTTCCTCCTAGCCATTCCTCCTTGCTTCAACCTTTCTCCAAGCTTTCTTCACCTATCATTAATCAACCAAACACATCAAAGTTATGCTCAAAATCATGAGATATTCATTCTTTCATAATATGTGACAATTATAGCATAAAACCTCATGAAATTGCATTAATTCATCTATGGTTGATTAAATCGAAGGAAGCATGAAAATCTACCCAATTGGCTTGCTTATGGCTCAAGAAAGTGCATAATTGAATTGAAAACAAAAGAAAAAGGCTAGTGAAACTAGGCTAAGATGACTTGTCATCACAACACCAAACTTAAAGCTTGCTTGTCCCCAAGCAAGAAATGATTTATTGAGAAGAAAGAATGAAATGGAAGAGGATGTTCATGCTAGTAGAGTGTTATTGGTAGTTCATGGGATTTTATGTGGATATGTAAACACTCACCTCTTATTGACTCTTAAGCCTAGAAAGTCTCCTTCAAGCTTCAAGTAACATACTGCTATGACCTCTCATTATTTCTTTATCCTTGGCTATTATTTTGTTCATAAGCTTTATTTGAGTGTCATGTGTAGCAAGTTCATTTCCTTTTCTTTATACTTGACACATTATTCACTATAGACACTTGGCTCACATTCCTTCTTAGAACATTGATGCCCAACACCTCTTTGGGCTACTAAATGCCTTGTAGTTAGGTTGCTCTTGATAGTGGACTTTCAGCTGATGATCCCGGGTTAGTTAACCCAAGTCATCAAGTGTTGATGCACTCCAAAGAGCTTAATAATCCAAGCAGATCCTAATACAAAGACACCACAGGCATATATTCTAAGGTTCAAGCTATTGGTGTCCAACTTTGTTTCTTTTTGTTTTTCTTTTGTTCTGCCACTTTTTGGCTATTTCTTTTTCTCCCCTTTTTTTCTTTCTTTTTTTTGTTTTTCTGTCTAACCAAGGACTTTTATTTGATTGAGATTCATAGACAGTAGGCTACTTTATACTTAGAAGGAGACATCCTAGTTCTTTTATTCACTAAAGTGAGCTATTATACAATCACACACACACACCACCACTTACTTTTATTATACTTCTATCTAACAGATAACTATCTCACTTCACATTCAAACATTTCTTTTGTTGAATTGAAAATGCAGGGGACAAAGCATGCTTTTTGTTCAGTGAAAGTAAACACACAAGCACACACATAGACTAGCTTACTTATTCTAAGAGTGATTCTACTTGTATTAGATGAACACTTTAACAAAACACAAGTCAAAACATTTTTCAACAGTAAGAGTTAAGTGTAAATACAACCTATTGGTTTGCAGTTCCTTTGTCCTTCCTTCTGTTGTGCCCTTTTGAGTTATGATGCATAGTGTCTTCAAATGGTGGTGAATTCCCTGCATAATTCTCAAAAGTTGCTTGCTTCTCAAGCCCTTAGATGACCAGTTAGTATGCATGAATTGATTGTGGCTTGTGGATTCAATTTGGTGTGTGAACACCAAACTTAATTTCTTGCCACTTTTCTGGACACAGCAGGTTAACTCTAGGCAAAATTTTGTGTCCTTGCTAAAGGTTATGAAGTTTAAGACTAAAAAAAACAGTTAAGTGGTTGAATAATCTGTTTGATTGCTTGGAACTAGCAATGTGCAGGAAGTTAAAATGTGCTTTTGAATGAGGTTTTGGTGGAACACCAAAGTTGGAATCCTCCATTCTCCCTTGAGTTGTTTTTGGTGTGCAACACCAAACTTAGCTCCTTGCAATACATATTAATTATTCAACATTTTTATTGAAAAAGCTATGAAAAGAAAACTACCTCAGGTTGGGTTGCCTCCCAACAAGCGCTCTTTTATTGTCACTAGCTTGACATTGGGGCTTTCTTTTATGGTGGTTGGTGCTTGTAGTTCCTCAACTTGTCTCCCCTGACTGTGATCCTCCTCTTTGTTCTCTGGTGTTCAATTTCGGCATGTTCCAACGAGATTATGTTGCTGACAGTGTAATAGTCATCAGTCTGTTGGCTTGCTCCCAGTTGTTGATATATCAATTGCACTTTGTCACCTTTGGAAAGCCCCTCTGTTGGAATCTTCCTGTATTGTATTGCCTTGCATTCTTCCTTAGGATTTGGAATTGTGTCACTCGGCAAAGAGCTTGAAGGTCTCTCACTAGAGATCTGCTTGGAGATTTGCCCCATCTGCCTCTCTAGGCTCTTTATGGAGGCTTCATGGTTCTTGGTTGTCATTTCCTGGTGTTTCAATATTTTATCCATCAAGGTCTCCAAGTTAGTGAGTCTTTGAGATTCAGGTGATACTTGAGGTGGGTTATGAGATGTGGGTGGTGGATGGTAGGCATTTTGGTTGGTGGGTTGGATATTGGATTGGTACTGGTTGGGGTTGGGGTAGTTGTTTTGAGGTTTTCTATAGGGGTTCTGGTTAGTTTGCTGCTGGTTGTGGTTTTGGTTGCTTCTTGGGTTGTTTTGGTTCGAGTTCCTCTGCCATGGTTGTTGGTTTTGGGTGTGATTATCTCCCCATCTGAGGTTTGGGTGGTTCTTCCAGGATGGATTGTATGTATCACCATACACTTCATTTGGTCCTTGGTTGTGCATATACTGTACTTGCTCTTGTTGTTGTTCTTCTTGAGTTTCTTCATTTTGCCCCCATGTGGATGATGGTTGGCTTGTGTTAACTGCTGCAACTTGGAGGCTATCAATCCTCTTGGCCATTTGCTCAAATTGTTGTTGAATTTGCTGCTGCATCATCTTGTTTTGAGCCAAGATTGAGTCCACTCCTTCTAGCTCCATTACTCCTCTCCTTTGTGATGGTTGGCGATTTCTTTGGTGAGCAAAGAAATATTGATTGTTGGCCACCATGTCAATAAGATTTTGAGCTTTTTCTGCTGTTTTCATCAGTTGCAATGATCCTCCAACTGAGTGGTCAAGTGATTCTTGAGCCTTTAGAGTGAGTCCTTCATAGAAGTTCTGTAGCTTGTCCCACTCAGTGAACATTTCTGGTGGACATTTCCTCAGCAGAGCCTTGTATCTCTCCCATGCTTCATACAGATTTTCAGCATCCAATTGTGTGAATGTTTGCACCTCAGTTTTCAGCCTGATGACTCTTTGAGGTGGATAGAATTTGGCTAGAAATTTAGTCACCAAATCATCCCAGCTAGTGATGCTTCCTTGAGGAAAAGTTTCAAGCCATTGTGCGGCCTTGTCCCTTAATGAGAACGGGAACAGCAGAAGCTTGTAGGTCTCAGGATTCACGCCATTGGACTTGACAGTGTCACAAATCCTTAAGAAGGTAGATAGATGTTGATTTGGATCCTCCAATGGTCCTCCCCCAAACGAGCAGTTGTTTTGGACCAATGTAATGAGTTGTGGCTTCAATTCAAAGTTATTTGCATTGACATTAGGGGTGAGAATGCTGCTTCCACAATGTCTAGCATTTGCAAAGGTATAGGAGGCCAAAACTCTCCTCTGGGGTGGGTTGTTGTTGTTATTGTCTGCTCCACCAGGTGGATTGGTTGAATGTTCTTCCATATCTTGGAATTCTTCTTCTGATTCCTCTTCTCCAACAATATTTTTCCCTCTTTCAGCTCTTCTTAACCTCCTGAGAGTTCTTTCGTCTTATTCATGAAAGGTGGGTGTGGTTCTTCTTGTACCTGACATACAAGCAGAACATAAGAAACACTCAAACCAGTGACACTTCAATCTACTGCTAGAATGAAGTTTTAGTTAGCTTAAGCAAAAATTCAAACAGTTAGTGGGTTAGTCAAAATTAGAGAAAAATAAAGAAAAAGTGCTTGATCTAGATCACCACCTCACTTAATCATTGTCAATCTAATTAATCCCCGGCAACGGCGCCAAAAACTTGATGTGTATTTTTGGAAAACGAATTCCAAACACACAAATCTAACCGGCAAGTGCACCGGGTCGCATCAAGTAATAAAAACTCACGGGAGTGAGGTCGATCCCACAGGGATTGAAGGATTGAGCAATTTTAGTTCAGTGGTTGATTTAGTCAAGCGAATCAAGATTTGGTTGAGTGATTTGTAACTTGCAGAAATTAAATTGCATGAAAAATAAAGGGAATGGGTAATTTGCATGAAATTAAAGAGAGCTGAAATATAAAGTGCTGAATCTTAAAGAACAAGAAATTAAATGGCAGAAACTTAGAACGCAAGAAATGTAAATTGCAGAATCTTAAAGTGCAAGAAATGTAAATGGCTTGGATTGTAAAGGGAATTGGGAATTGGATTTGCAGAAATTAAACAAGGAAAAGTAAAATTCAACAAGCAGAGGAGTAGAAGATAACTTGGATTGAACCGGATCTAAAAACAGAATTGTAAATGAGCATGAAAAGCATTAAACAGAGGATGTAAAATTGGAATTCAGATCTCAGGACCCAAGAGACTCGATAACCAAGTCTAGATCTCAATGCCTTCCTAGATCCAACAAGAACAATTGCAAAGGAAATGTAAATTGCAAAGAAAGTAGATGAAGAAGCAATTAACCGAAACTGAAATTCAATTAAGCAGAGAATTAAACAAGATCCCAAGGTGAGATTGAAACAGATTTCCTTCAATTCTCCAACCCAAGATCTAAGACAATTGTAATTAAAATTGAAAGCAAGAAAACTAAGAGGAAGGGAATTCAATTCTCCTTCCCCGAGACTTAGAAATTAAAATTCACTCAATACCAAAAGCTCTCCGAAAACTCTCTATGAAAACTAAAAGGAAAGCTCTCCATGAAAACTAAAATCCTATGCTATTTATACACTTTCTTCAAATGGTCTTCAAGCCTTCAATTGGGCCTTTGCTCTTGATGGAATTGGGTTGATAGAGGCCTTGGTTGATTGCTCTTGGAGTTTGGAGAAGAACCGAAGTGAACCGGGTTTAGAATCATGAAAGCTTGAGTAAAAGTTTGAGTAAAAGTTTGAGGCAAACTTTTACTCAAACTTTTCACATCAGCCACCCTCTTTTGCTGATACCAACGTTGGGGCAAAAGTTTGGGGTCAAACTTTTGCTCAAACGTTGGCCTCCCCTTGCACACTCATGGCACCAATGTTTGCCAAAAAGTTAGAGGCAAACGTTGGCGCAAACTTTTGCTCTCCAGGGTGTGTTGTTCATGCGCCAATGTTTGCCAAAAAGTTTGAGGCAAACGTTGGCGCAAACTTTTGCTCTCCAGGGTGTTGATTTGTGATGCCAAAAGTTTGCCAAAAAGTTTGAGGCAAACTTTTGCTCAAGCTTTTTGCCCAAAAGGTTGCACAAAAGTTTGAGGCAAACTTTTGCTCCAGCTTTTTGCCCAAAAGTTTGTACAAAAGTTTGAGGCAAACTTTTGGTCCAACTTTTTGCTCCCTGGTTCATTTTCACTTATTCCAAAAGTTTGAGCTAAAGTTTGAGGCAAACTTTTGCTCAAACTTTTTGTCCTCTCTTCTTCCTAGCCATTCCTCCTTGCTTCAACCTTTCTCCAAGCTTTCTTCACCTATCATTAATCAACCAAACACATCAAAGCTATGCTTAAAATCATGAGATATTCATTCTTTCATAATATGTGACAATTATAGCATAAAACCTCATGAAATTGCATTAATTCATCTATGGTTGATTAAATCGAAGGAAGCATGAAAATCTACCCAATTGGCTTGCTTATGGCTCAAGAAAGTGCATAATTGAATTGAAAACAAAAGAAAAAGGCTAGTGAAACTAGGCTAAGATGACTTGTCATCAGAAAGGTTGTCTGGAAAAATGATGAGTTAAAGGCTTCTACTATTTTATTTGAATTATCAAGAAAAGGATGATTCATGCTTTTGAAATGAATTGTTAAAGAGGAAATTGTGATTTAGACTTGCTTCTTAAGAAAAGCATTGTATCTCTTTTGGGAGAAAGTTATTTAGATGAAACTTATGTTTTAAAGTTGTTTTTAGTGTGACAATGGCTATGCCTTTGAATTTGACTTAAGGGTTTCAATTAGAGGAGTTTTAATGAATTTGAAAGAACCTGAATGTCTATTGACAAGTTTCATTTTGAAATGTTTTGAGAAAGGCTTTAAGTACTCTTTGAATTCTGAATTCTTGCAAGACTAAAACAATTTCGAATAGTTGAAATGCTGTAGAGTTTATCATGGGGGTTGAAGCTGGTTTTGCCTAAGTAAAGGAAACGGCTTTGAAAGAAGTAAATGATTACGTGACTCGGTTTCGCTTAGATCCTATTTTATTACTCAAATCAGGAAGCCAAGGTTTTAATGATTTTAAGTGAATTTGAGAATGAGTTATGTTAATCTCCCCTAAAGACTTGGGACTCTGCCAAGGAACTTTTGTTATAAAATCCCATTGTTGAATGGATGATTTTAAATGTTTCAAAATAAATCTTTAACTTGCCATGGTTATGGAAGTTTGTAAAGAGGATGCCGAGAGTGGCATTGTTTTCAAAGGGGAATTTACCTTGAGTAAAAGTGGCTTATGAGCCTGAGATGATTTGAGAAATGAGATCTTTAAAGCCAAGGCTGAAAAGAGTTGAAACTTGATTTCAAAGTGAAATGATTTGAGAAAAATTGATTTATGGCTTAAATGCCAATTTTATGAATTTGATGATATTGGATGGTGGAAGTGCTGTTTTGTTGTGAGCCAGAATTGGTGTGTATGATTATGAATATTAGCTGGTTCTCGATTGAACCGTGAGCCAGAATGGCTGTGTATGATATGAATATTGGCTGGTTCTGGACTGAACCATGAGCCGAATGGCTGAGATGGATGTTGATCCATGGATGAAAATGAATGCATGTATATGATGAATCATTGATAATTGTGATTTGCACTTCCACTATCAGAGGCACGAGTTCCCTGTGAGAAAGCAGAGACTAGCCACCACGTGCTCCAGGTGGAGACTCAAGACTCTGCTGACCCTATGTCGTAAGTGTGACCGGGCACTGTGAAAGTCCCGGATGAGCTCGCCCCCGTAAATATTCACCAGTGAGGGTGATGGATATGGATCATGATTATGATCAAGATTATGATGAGTATAACTCGAGTTGGGGATGCACGACAGAGGGACAGTCCAATGGTTAGCTACCAGGACTTGTCGGGTTGGCTCTATAACCGACAGATGATATCATCAGCCACTAGGACAGGCATGCATCATATGCATCTATGTGACATTGTTTGGGTGTGCATATTGTACTTGGTTTGCCTTTGTGACTACTTGTGATTAATTGCTACTTGTTCTACTTGCTGTAACTGTTTGTTTGTGCTTGAACTTCCTATCTGTGTTTGCAAGTGGGACTCTGTTGGATTGTGGTGATTGGTTGATGGTTGGATTATTTGGGCCTAGGGCCGTGGTTGAAATGAGATGAGCCGATGGTTGATTTCGGTTTTGTGTTTCTGGTTTGGAAAGATATGAAAGGTTATTTTGGTTCAGCATAGATAAACATTTTTGAAAGGCTTTTGAGTTTTTGAGAATTGAACAGTTCCTCTTTCAGAAAAGATTTCCGACTTTACTTTTATTGTAAACTGTTGTTTTTGAAAAGAGGCATAAGACGGTTATTAATCACTGGTATGGTTTATCTTCACGTATCCTTTTACAGTAATTCCCAAAAACCCTCTACTGAGAACCGTTTCGAGGATGATGTTCTCACCCCCCTACATTTTTCCCCTTTCAGGATATGGGCGCAGAAGTCACGAAGGGCTTATTTAGTTGTTGTTGAAATTCTCTGTATTGCTTTAGATTATTATCTATTGTATCCTCGCCTTTATCTTGATATATTCTGTAAGAAGGATAGGGATTGTATTGGCTAATACTTGTAATACTATTTATATATATATATGTATATATATATATATGGATGTACTCTTTATGAGTTTTTGTAAGATGTATGGTATCTATGGATGTGGATACCTCTCCCTAGCATGACGCATTTTGACGAGTGAGTGTGGGGGGCTTCGGCTATCATCCCTATCGTCAAAGGCAAAACCGTGAGGCCTTGTGTGCCAAAGGCGGACAATATCATGCTAGCGGGTGGTCTGGGCTATTACATGTGGGGAGGTTTGATAAACCCCAATTTTGTGGTTTATCTTGTGCTTAATTTAGGGGATTTTATCAACTTTTCTCACATTTATTCAATGAAATAGCATGGTTTTGTAATTCTCCATAAATTTGTACTTAAGTGTGAAAACATGCTTTTTAGGCCTTAAAATAGCTAAATTTAATTCACTTTAATTCCATTCGATGCCTTGATATGTTTGTTAAGTTATTTCAGGTTTAGAAGGCAAAGATTGGATTGAAGGAATGAAGGAATAGCATGCAAAGTGGGAGAACTCATGAAGAAATGAAAGAATCGCTAAGTTGTCAATCCTGACCTCTTCGTACTAAAACGATCATAACTTGAGCTACAGAGTCCAAATGAGACGGTTCTAGTTGCGTTGGAAAGCTAACATCAAGAGCTTCAAAATGATATAAAATTTTCCATAGTTTCCTTGCATTTAGAGGGCGCGCATGCGTTCTCCACGTGCACGCATCGCAGGATCAACGTGGATCATTTTGGGCAAAATGTGGCCAGCGATTTCTAACTCATTTTGGGCCAAATCCAACTCATTTCTGATGCTATTGAACCCAAGGATTGAAGGGGGAAGGAACCAAGTAGTCATAGTTGAGTTTTCATCATGTTTTAATGTAGAACTTGGTGCACGAATTGTGAATCACACTTTTCACAACGCGTACCACTAACCAGCAAGTGCACTGGGTCGTCCAAGTAATACCTTACGTGAGTAAGGGTCGAATCCCACGGAGATTGTTGGTTTGAAGCAATCTATGGTTATCTTGTAAATCTTAGTCAGGAAGTCAATTATGTTTATCAGTTGAATTGTGAATAACCAAGAGAGCATAAATTAAAGGTTACTTGTTGTGCAGTAATGGAGAATATGTTGGAGTTTTGGAGATGCTTTGTCTTCTGAATCTCTGCTTTCCTCTGTCTTCTGATTCACGCACGCATGTCCTCCTATGGCAAGCTGTGTGTTGGTGGATCACCGTTGTCAATGGCTACCTTCCATCCTTCCAGTGAAAACTACGCTCACGCGCTCTGTCACAGCACGGCTAATCACCGGTTGGTTCTCGATCCGGTTGGAATAGGATTTACTATCCTTTTGCGTCTGTCACTAACGCCCAGCCTTCAGGAGTTTGAAGCTCGTCACAGTCATTCAATCCTTGAATCCTACTCGGAATACCACAGACAAGGTTTAGACTTTCCGGATTCTCATGAATGCCGCCATCAGTTCTAGCTTATACCATGGAGATTCTGATTAAGAGATCTCAGAGATACTCATTCAATCGGATATAGAACGGAGGTGGTTGTCAGGCACACGTTCATGGGTTGAGGAAGGTGATGAATGTCACGGATCATCACCTTCATCACAGTTAAGCGCGAATGAACATCTTAGATAGGAACAAGCGTGTTTGAATGGAAAACAGAAATACTTGCATTAATTCATCGAGACACAGCAGAGCTCCTCACCCCCAACAATGGGGTTTAGAGACTCATGCCGTCAGAGAATACAAAGTTTAGATCTGAAATGTCATGAGATACAAAATAAGTCTCTAAAAGTTGTTTAAATACTAAACTAGTAGCCTAGGCTTACAACAAATGAGTAAACTATGATGGATGATGCAGAGGCCCACTTCTGGGGCCCACTTGGTGTGTGCTGGGGCTGAGACTTAAGCAATTCACGTGCAGAGGCCATTTGTGGAGTTGAACGCCAGTTTTTATGCCAGTTTGGGCGTTCAACTCCAGCTTTTGATCCTTTACTGGCGCTGGACGCCAGAATTGGGCAGAGAACTGGCGTTGAACGCCAGTTTACATCATCTATCCTTGTGCAAAGTATGGACTATTATATATTGCTGGAAAGCCCTGGATGTCTACTTTCCAACGCAATTGGAAGCACGCCATTTCGAGTTCTGTAGCTCCAAACAATCCACTTTGAGTGCAGGGAGGTCAGAATCCAACAGCATCAGCAGTCCTTTTTCAG
The DNA here is from genome assembly GCF_059453495.1 of Arachis ipaensis. Lineage (NCBI taxonomy): Eukaryota > Viridiplantae > Streptophyta > Magnoliopsida > Fabales > Fabaceae > Arachis > Arachis ipaensis. The sequence goes on from NC_142440.1 coordinate 102,308,068, forward strand.
CCTGAATCAGATTTTTGCTCAGCTCCTTCAATTTCAGCCAGAAAAATACCTGAAATTACAGAAAAACACACAACTCATAGTAAAGTCCAGAAATATGAATTTTTCCTAAAAACTAATGGAAACAAACTAAAAACTAACTAACACATACTCAAAACTATATGAAATTAACCCCAAAAAGCGTATAAAATATCCGCTCATCACAACACCAAACTTAAACTGTTGCTTGTCCTCAAGAAACTTAGACAAATAAAATAGAAGACTAATAAGTTGAGAAGCAATAATATCTTAGAGTTTTTGAGTGAAGCTCAGATTCTAATTAGATGAGCGGGACTAGTAGCTTTTTGCTTCTGAACAGTTTTGGCATCTCACTTTATCCATTGAAGCTCAGAGTGATTGGCATCTATAGGAACTCAGAATTCAGATAGTGTTATTGATTCTCTTAGTTCAGCGTGATGATTCTTGAACACAGCTTCTTTATGAGTCTTGGCCGTGGCCCTAAGCACTTTGTTTTCCAGTATTACCACCGGATACATAAATGCCACAGACACATAATTGGGTGAACCTTTTCAGATTGTGACTCAGCTTTGCTCAAGTCCCCAGTTAGAGGTGTCCAGGGTTCTTAAGCACACTCTTCTTTTTTTTTTTTTCTGCAAGCTTTGTTCTTTGCTGCTTTTTCTTGCTTCAAGAATCATTTTTATTATTTTTCAGATTATCAGTAACATGTCTCATGTTCATCATTCTTTCAAGAGCCAACATATTTAACAGTCTTAAGCAACAAATTCAAAAGACATATGCACTGTTCAAGCATTCATTCAGAAGACAGAAAGCATTGCCACCACATTTAACTAATTAGAATTTCTCTTATTAAAACTCGAAATTTTATTGCCTCTTATTCAAAAGATCTACTACTTTATTCATGTTCGCTGATGATGAGAAAAATAAACTATAGCTTAATTGGGGATAAAATCAAAATAGACACTAATTACTACTAATGATCATGTAATGAAGACACAAACATAGATAAGCACTTAACATAGAGAAAACGAAAAACAGAGAAAGTAAGAACAAGGAACGAGTCCACCTTAGTGATGATGGCATTTCCTTCTTGAGGAACCAATGATGTTCTTGAGCTCTTTTATGTCTCTTCCTTGCCTTTGTGGTTTGATTCCTAGTGATTTTTGGTATATCTATCCTCAGTTGCTTCCAATAATTATGTGGAGGGAAGTGCATCCCCTGAGGTATTTCAGGGATCTCTTGATTTGCAGCCACATGTTCTACCACTGAGCTATAGATCCTTCACATAATTGTTTTACCACACCAAACTTAGAATGTTGCTCGCCCTCGAGCAAAAGAGGAAGGAATAGATGTGAAAAAAAAAACTAGGATTATGAGGAGGGAAGGTGGGGATCCTATGGGGTCCACAGATCTTGAGGTGTCAAGGCATTTACATCCCTGCACCCATTTAGGCATGCAAAATGCCCTTGCACACAACTCTGGGCGTTCAGCGCTAGGTTGGTGCCCATTTTGGGCGTTCAACGCCCGTTTACTAGCCATTTCTGGCGTTGAACGCCAGAACCATGCTTGTTCTGGGCGTTCAGCGCCAGGATGTTGCCCATTTTGGGCGTTCAGCGCCAGAACCATGCTCTGTTCTGGCGTTGAACGCCAGACAGGTGCTTCCTCCCGGGTGTGATTTTTCTTCTGCTGTTTTTGATTCCATTTTCAATTTTTGATATTTATTTTGTGACTCCACATGATCATGAACCTAATAAAACATGAAAAACCATGAAAATAAATAAAAATTGGGTTGCCTCCCAACAAGCGCTTCTTTATTGTCTTTAGCTGGACCTTGCTGAGCTTTTAGTCTAGCTTCAGCCTTGAGCATTCTTGCTCAAGGTTGCCTTCAAGATAATGCTTGATTCTCTGTCCATTGACAATGAACTTCTTATCAGAATCAATATCTTGAAGATCCACGTAACCATATGGTGACACACTTGTAATCACGTATGGTCCCCTCCACCGGGATTTCAGTTTCCCGAGGAATAGCCTGAGTCTAGAGTTAAACAACAGGACCTTCTGTCCTGGTTCAAAGATTCTAGATGACAGCTTTCTGTCATGCCATTTTTTTTATTTTTCTTTATAAAGCTTGGCATTTTCGAAAGCTGTGAATCTGAATTCCTCTAGCTCATTTAGCTGGAGCAATCGTTTTTCTCCTGCTAATTTGGCATCAAAGTTTAGGAACCTGGTTGCCCAATAGGCTTTATGTTCCAGTTCCATGGGCAGGTGACATGCCTTACCATAAACAAGTTGGTATGGAGAGGTCCCTATAGGGGTCTTGAATGCTGTTCTGTAAGCCCACAGAGCATCATCCAAGCTCCGTGCCCAATCCTTTCTACGGGTACTTACTGTCCGTTCCAGGATTCTCTTTAATTCTCTATTAGAGACTTCAGCTTGCCCATTGGTTTGTGGATGATATGGGGTGGCTATCTTGTGGCGAATTCCATACCGAACCATGGCAGAGTAAAGCTGTTTATTACAGAAGTGAGTGCCCCCATCACTGATTAGTACTCTAGGGACACCAAACCTGCTAAAGATATGTTTCTGGAGGAACTTCAGCACTGTTTTAGTATCATTGTTGGGTGTGGCAATAGCCTCAACCCATTTTGATACATAGTCAACTGCCACCAGAATATAAGTGTTTGAGTATGATGGTGGGAAAGGTCCCATGAAGTCAATTCCCCATACATCAAACAACTCTATTTCCAAGATTCCTTGTTGAGGCATGGCGTAACCATGAGGCAGATTACCAGCTCTTTGGCAACTGTCACAATTACGTACAAACTCTCGGGAATCTTTATAGAGTGTGGGCCAATAGAAGCCACATTGGAGGACCTTGGTGGGTGTTCGCTCACCTCCGAAATGGCCTCCATATTGAGATCCATGGCAATGCCATAGGATTCTCTGTGCTTCTGATGAGCGGATAATTTATACGCTTTTTGGCATTATTTTTAGTATGTTTTTAGTAGGATCTAGTTACTTTTAGGGATGTTTTCATTAGTTTTTATGTTAAATTCACATTTCTGGACTTTACTATGAGTTTGTGTGTTTTTCTGTGATTTCAGGTATTTTCTGGCTGAAATTGAGGGACTTGAGCAAAAATCAGATTCAGAGGTTGAAAAAGGACTACTGATGCTGTTGGATTCTGACCTCCCTGCACTCAAAATGGATTTTCTGGAGCTACAGAACTCGACATGGCGCGCTTCCAATTGCGTTGGAAAGTAGACATCCAGGGCTTTCCAGCAATATATAATAGTCCATACTTTGGCCAAGAATTGACGACGTAAACCGGCGTTCAACGCCAGCCTTCTGCCTAAATCTGGCGTTCAGCGCCAGAAAAGGATCCAAAACCAGAGTTGAACGCCCAAACTGGCACAGAAACTGGCGTTCAACTCCACAAATGGCCTCTGCACGTGCAACACTTAAGCTCAGCCCAAACACACACCAAGTGGGCCCCGGAAGTGGATTTATACATCAAATACTTACTCATGTAAACCCTAGTAGCTAGTTTATTATAAATAGGACCTCTTACTATTGTATTAGGCATCTTTGGATTACCTTATGATCCTTTGATCACGTTTTAGGGGGCTGGCCATCTCGGCCATGCCTGGACCTTCACTTATGTATTTTCATACGGTAGAGTTTCTACACTCCATAGATTAAGGTGTGGAGCTCTGCTGTTCCTCAAAGATTAATGCAAAGTACTACTGTTTTCTATTCAAATCTTCTTATTTCTCTTCTAAGATATCCATTCGCACCCAAGAACATGATGAAGGTGATGATTATGTGTGACGCTCATTATCCTTCTCCCTTATGAACGCGTGCCTGACAAACACTTCTGTTCTACATGAATTAAGCTAGATTGAGTATCTCTTAGATTTCCTAACCAGAATCTTCGTGGTGTAAGCTAGAATGATGGCAGCATTCAAGAGAATCCGGAAGGTCTAAACCTTGTCTGTGGTATTCCGAGTAGGATTCAATGATTGAATGACTGTGACGAGCTCCTAACTCGCGATTGCAGGGCGTTAGTGACAGACGCAAAAGGATAGTAAATCCTATTCCGGCATGATCGAGAACTGACAGATGAATAGCCGTGCCGTGACAGGGTGCGTGAGCATATTATTCACTGAGAGGATAAGATGAAGCCATTGACAAGGGTGATGCCTCCAGACGATTAGCCGTGCCGTGACAGGGCATTGGATCATTTTCCCGTGAGATGACCGAAAGTAGCCATTGACAGTGGTGATGTATCACATACAGCCAGCCATGGAAAGGAGTAAGACTGATTGGATGAAGGTAGCAGGAAAGCAGAGGTTCAGAGGAACGAAAAGCATCTCCATTCGCTTATCTGAAATTCATACTAATGATTTACATAAGTATCTCTATCCCTATTTTATTATATAATATTCAAAAACACCATTATCACTTTATATCTGCCTGACTGAGATTTGCAAGGTGACCATAGCTTGCTTCATACCAACAATCTCCGTGGGATTCGACCCTTACTCACGTAAGGTATTACTTGGACGACCCAGTGCACTTGCTGGTTAGTTGTATCGAAGTTGTGAACCATGGTATTGGCACCATGTTTTGGCGCCATTGCCAGGGAAAGAAAGAGCCATGAATTTTACATAATTAAAGTGTAATCACGATTACGCGTACCAAGTTGCTCACGTTGCCAGGGATTGTTTGAGCCTGGACATCACAATTTCGTGCACCAAGTTTTTGGCGCCGTTGCCGGGGATTGTTTGAGTTTGGACAACTGACGGTTCATCTTGTTGCTCAGATTAGGTAATTTTCTTTTTTATTTTGTTTTCAAAAATCTTTCAAAAATATTTCAAAATTTTCTCACTTGTTTTCGAAAAAAAAAATATAAATGTTTTCAAAAATAAATTATTCTATGGCTTCAAAATTTTTTAAGAATGAATTCTAGTGTTTCATGAAATATGTTGAATCATATCTGGCTGTAAAGCCATACCCAAACTACTTTGGGATCGGTATTCAACTAATCACTCCAGCCCATGTAATTATATGTTGCAGCCTGGCTAGCTGTAAAGCCATGTCTAAATTTATTTGGACTGAGGCAGCAATTTGTTATCAAGAGCAAGCTAGTTGGAGTTAATCCACCTGCTACTGTTTCTGATTTACCTGCTGAAGCTTGGCTGGCCATTGGCCATGTCTAGTGTTTTGGACTGGAGCTTTCTTTGAAAGCTTGGCTGGCTAGTGAGCCATGTCTAATTCCTGGACTGAAGCTTTAGACTAACATGGCAAGATTCCTGGAATTCATATTAAAAATTTTGGAATCCTTATTTTTTTTCTTTTTCATATAATTTTTGAAAAAAAAAAATCCAAAAAAATTAGAAAATCATAAAAATCAAAAATATTTTGTGTTTCTTGTTTGAGTCTTGAGTCACATTATAAGTTTGGTGTCACTTACATATGCATCTTGCATTTTTCGAAAATTTCATGCATTCATAGTGTTCTTCATGATCTTCAAGTTGTTCTTGGTAAGTCTTCTTGTTTGATCTTGATGATTTTTTGTTTTGTGTCTTTTCATGTTTATCATATGCATTCTTGAATTCTTAGTGTCTAAGCATTAAAGAATTCTAAGTTTGGTGTCTTGCATGTTTTCTTTGCATTAAAAATTTTTCAAAAATATGTTCTTGATGTTCATCATGACATTCAAAGTGTTCTTGGTGTTCATCTTGACATTCATATCATTCATACATGCATTCATTGTTTTGATCTAAAAATTTCATGCATTGCATATTTTTCATGTTTTTCATAAAAATTTCAAAAATCAAAAAAATATCTTTCCCTTTTTCTCTCATCAAATTTGAAAATTTGGATTGACTTTTTCAAAAATTTTTAAAATCAAGTTGTTTCTCATGAGTCAAATCAAATTTTCAATTTGAAAATCTTATCTTTTTCAAAATCTTTTTCAAAAATCAAATCTTTTTCAAAATTCTTAGTTATTTTCGAAAATTCCAAAAATATTTTTCAAAAAAATCTTTTTCTTATTTTATATCATAATTTTCGAAAATAACATAAACAATTAATGTTTTGATTCAAAAATTTGAAGTTTGTTACTTGCTTGTTAAGAAAGATTCAAACTTTAAGTTCTAGAATCATATCTTGTGATTTCTTATGAATCAAGTCATTAATTGTGATTTTAAAAATCAAATCTTTTTCAAAACTAATTTCTATCATATCTTTTCAAAAATATCTTCTTATCTTATCTTTTTCAAAAAGTTGGTTTCAAAATATCTTCTCTAACTTCCTATCTTCTTATCTTTTCAAAATTTGTTTCAACTAACTAACTAACTTTTTTGTTTGTTTCTTAACTTTTTCAAAACTACCTAACTAACTCTCTCTCTCTCTAATTTTCGAAAATATCTCCCCTTTTTCAAAAATTTCTTTTTAATTAACTAATTATTTTTATTTTTATTTTTTATTTCAAAAATTTTCGAAAAATACTAACAAATTTTCAAAAACCAATTTTCAAAAATCACTAACTCCTTTTCAAAATAATTTTCGAAAATTTTACCTCCCACATCCTATTCTATTTATTCATTCATATCCTAACATCTCATCTCACATCTCTTCCATTCTCACAGTTGTGTTTCTTCCTTTACATCACATTCTTTATCTCCCCCTCTTTTCTTCCACTCACAAAGGGATCCCTATACTGTGGTATAAAGGATCTCTATTATTATTATCATTTTTCTGGCCATTCTTCCTTGTCATATGAGCAGGAGCAAGGATAAGAACATTCTTGTGGAAGCAGATCCAGAACCTGAAAGGACTCTGAAGAGAAAATTAAGAGAAGCTAAAATACAACAATCCAGAGATAACCTTTCAGAAATTTTCGAACAGGCAGAGGAGATGGCCGCCGAAAATAATAATAATGCAAGGAAGATGCTTGGTGACTTTACTGCACCTAATTCCAATTTACATGGAAGAAGCATCTCCATTCCTGCCATTGGAGCAAACAACTTTGAGCTGAAACCTCAATTAGTTTCTCTGATGCAGCAGAACTGCAAGTTTCATGGACTTCCATCTGAAGATCCTTTTCAGTTCTTAACTGAATTCTTGCAGATATGTGATACTGTTAAGACTAATGGAATAGATCCTGAAGTCTACAGGCTCATGCTTTTCCCTTTTGCTGTAAGAGACAGAGCTAGATTATGGTTGGATTCTCAACCCAAAGACAGCCTGAACTCTTGGGATAAGTTGGTCACGGCTTTCTTAGCCAAGTACTTTCCTCCTCAAAAGCTGAGCAAGCTTAGAGCTGATGTTCAAACCTTCAGACAGAAAGAAGGTGAATCTCTCTATGAAGCTTGGGAAAGATACAAACAGTTGACCAAAAAGTGTCCTTCTGACATGCTTTCAGAATGGACCATCCTGGATATATTCTATGATGGTTTATCTGAGCTATCAAAGATGTCACTGGACACTTCTGCAGGTGGATCCATTCACCTAAAGAAAATGCCTGCAGAAGCTCAAGAACTCATTGACATGGTTGCTAATAACCAGTTCATGTACACTTCTGAAAGGAATCCTGTAAGCAATGGGACGCCTATGAAGAAGGGAGTTCTTGAAGTTGATACTCCGAATGCCATATTGGCTCAGAACAAAATATTGACTCAGCAAGTCAATATGATTTCTCAGAGTCTGCATGGAATGCAAGCTGCATCCAACAGTACTCAAGTGGCATCTTCTGAAGAAGAAGCCTATGATCCTGAGAACCCTGCAATAGCAGAGGTAAATTATTTAGGTGAACCTTATGGAAACACCTATAACTCAACATGGAGAAATCATCCAAATTTCTCATGGAAGGATCAAAAGCCCCAACAAGGCTTTAATAATGGTGGAAGAAATAGGTTTAGCAATAGCAAACCTTTTCCATCATCAACTCAGCAACAGACAGAGAACTCTGAACAAAATGCTTCTAATTTAGCAAATCTAGTCTCTGATCTATCTAAGGCCACTGTAAGTTTCATGAATGAAACAAGGTCTTCCATTAGAAATCTGGAAGCACAAGTGGGCCAGCTGAGTAAAAGGATCACTGAAATCCCTCCTAGTACTCTCCCAAGCAATACAGAAGAGAACCCAAAAGGAGAGTGCAAGGCCATTGACATAAGCGCCATGGCCGAACCTGTGAGGAGAGGAGAGGACGTGAATCCCAAGGAGGAAGACCTCCTGGGACGTCCAGTGATCAATAAGGAGCTTCCCTCTGAGGAACCAAAGGATTCTGAGGTTCATCTAGAGACCATAGAGATTCCATTGGACCTCCTTATGCCCTTCATGAGCTCTGATGAGTATTCCTCTTCTGAAGAGAATGAGGATGTCACTGAAGAGCAAACTGCCAAGTTTCTTGGTGCAATCATGAAGCTGAATGCCAAATTATTTGGCATTGATGCTTGGGAAGTTGAACCTCCCTTGTTCATCAATGAACTAAGTGATCTGGATCAACTGACATTGCCTCAGAAGAGACAGGATCCTGGAAAGTTCATAATATCCTGTACCATAGGCACCATGATCTTTAAGGCTCTGTGTGACCTTGGTTCAGGAATAAACCTCATGCCCCTCTCTGTAATAGAGAAACTGGGAATCTATGAGGTGCAAGCTGCTAAAATCTCATTAGAGATGGCAGACAGCTCAAGGAGACAGGCTTATGGACAAATAGAGGACGTGTTAGTAAAGGTTGAGGGCCTTTACATCCCTGCTGATTTCATAGTCCTGGATACTGGAAAGGAAGAGGATGAATCCATCATCCTAGGAAGACCTTTCCTGGCCACAGCAAGAGCTGTGATTGATGTTGACAGAGGTGAAATAGTCCTTCAATGGAATGAGAACTCCCTTGTATTCAAAACTCAAGGATCTCCCTCTGCAACCATGGAGAGGAAACTTGAAAAGCTTCTCTCAAAGCAGAGTCAACCCGAGCCCCCACAGTCAAACTCTAAGTTTGGTGTTGGGAGGCCACAACCAAACTCTAAGTTTGGTGTTGAACTCCCATATTCAAACTCTAAGTTTGGTGTTGGAGAGTCTCAACAAAGCTCTGCACATCTGTGAGGCTCCATGAGAGCCCACTGTCAAGCTATTGACATTAAAGAAGCGCTTGTTGGGAGGCAACCCAATGTTTATCTAATTCTTATTTTTATTGTTTTTCATGTTTTCTTAGGTTCATGATCATGTGGAGTCACAAAATAAACAAAAAATTCAAAAACGGAATCAAAAACAGCATAAGAAAAATCACACCCTGGAGGAGCATCTGTCTAGCGTTCAAACGCCAGAACAGAGCATAGTTCTGGTGCTGAACGCCCAGAATGGGAGCATCCTGGCGCTGAACGCCCAGAACAAGCATGGTTCTGGCGTTCAACGGCAGAAATGGCAGCAAATGGGCGTTGAACGCCCAAAATGGGCACCAACCTGGCGCTGAACGCCCAGAGTTGTGTGCAAGGGCATTTTGCATGCCTAACTTGGTGCAGGGATGTAAATGCCTTGACACCTCAAGATCTGTGGACCTCACAGGATCACCTTAAGGTCTGTGGACCCCACAAGATCCCCACCTACCTCCACTCACTCTCTTCTCTCTTCTCAATCATCCTCTATTCCCAATAAACACTCTTCCCTAATTAACCCTTTACCACTCACATCCAAACACCCACTTTCCTTCAAAATTCAACATCTCTTTCCCACCCAATCCCACCCATATGGCCGAATACACATCTCCCTCCATCTCCTCCATATCTTCTTCTTATTCTTCTATTCTTTCTTCTTTTGCTCGAGGGCGAGCAACATTCTAAGTTTGGTGTGGTAAAAAGCATAGCTTTTTTTGTTTTTTCCATAACCATTGATGGCACCTAGGGCCAGAGAAGCCTCTAGAAAGAGGAAAGGGAAGACAAAAGCTTCCATCAAGGGTCTATAGCTCAGTGGTAGAACATTTGACTGCAAATCAAGAGATCCCTGAGATACCTCAGGGGATACATTTTCTTCCACACAATTATTGGAAGCAACTAAGGGTGGAACATCAAGAGCACTCCATCATCCTTCATGAAATTAGAGAAGATCTAAAAGCAATGAAGGAGGAGCAGCAAAGACAAGGAGGAGACATAGAAGAGCTCAAGGACATCACTAAGGTGGACTCATTCCTTGTTCTTACTTTCTCTGTTTTTCATTTTCTATGTTATGTGCTTATCTATGTTTGTGCCTTCATTACATGATCATTAGTAGTTAGCAACTTTGTCTTAAAGTTATGAATGTCCTATGAATCCATCACCTCTCTTAAGTGAAAAATGTTTTAAATCAAAAGAACAAGAAGTACATGAGTTTTGAATTTATCCTTGAACTTAGTTTAATTATATTGATGTGGTGACAATGCTTCTTGTTTTCTGGATGTATGCTTGAACAGTGCATATGTCTTTTGAAGTTGTTGTTTAAGAATGTTAAATATGTTGGCTCTTGAAAGAATGATGACTAGGAGACATGTTATTTGATAATCTGAAAAATCATAAAAATGATTCTTGAAGCAAGAAAAAGCAGCAAAGAACAAAGCTTGCGAAAAAAAAAAAAAAAGAATAAAAAAAAATAGAAAGAAAAAGAAAAAGCAAGCAGAAAAAGCCAATAACCCTTAAAACCAAAAGGCAAGGGCAAATAAAAAGGATCCCAAGGCTTTGAGCATCAGTGGATAGGAGGGCCTAAAGGAATAAAATCCTGGTCTAAGCGGCTAAACCAAGCTGTCCCTATCCATGTGCTTGTGGCGTGTAGGTGTCAAGTGAAAACTTGAGACTGAGCGGTTAAAGTCAAGGTCCAAAGCAAAAGAAGAGTGTGCTTAAGAACCCTGGACACCTCTAATTGGAGACTTTAGCAAAGTTGAGTCACAATCTGAAAAGGTTCACCCAATTATGTGTCTGTGGCATTTATGTATCTGGTGGTAACACTGGAAAACAAAGTGCTTAGGGCCACGGCCAAGACTCATAAAATAGCTGTGTTCAAGAATCATCATACTGAACTAGGAGAATCAATAACACTATCTGAACTCTGAGTTCTTATAGATGCCAATCATTCTGAACCTCAATGGATAAAGTGAGATGCCAAAACTATTCAAGAGGCAAAAAGCTATAAGTCCCGCTCATATGATTGAAGCTCTGTTTCATTGATAGTTTGAAATTTATAGTATATTCTCTTCTTTTTATCCTATTTAATTTTTAGTTGCTTGGGGACAAGCAACAATTTAAGTTTGGTGTTGTGATGAGCGGATAATTTATACGCTTTTTGGCATTGTTTTTAGTATGTTTTTAGTAGGATCTAGTTACTTTTAGGGATGTTTTCATTAGTTTTTATGTTAAATTCACATTTCTGGACTTTACTATGAGTTTGTGTGTTTTTCTGTGATTTCAGGTATTTTCTGGCTGAAATTGAGGGACTTGAGCAAAAATCAGATTCAGAGGTTGAAAAAGGACTGCTGATGCTGTTGGATTCTGACCTCCCTGCACTCAAAATGGATTTTCCGGAGCTACAGAACTCGAAATGGCGCGCTTCCAATTGCGTTGGAAAGTAGACATCCAGGGCTTTCCAGCAATATATAATAGTCCATACTTTGGCCAAGAATTGACGACGTAAACCGGCGTTCAACGCCGGCCTTCTGCCCAAATCTGGCGTTCAGCGCCAGAAAAGGATCCAAAACCAGAGTTGAACGCCCAAACTGGCACAGAAACTGGCGTTCAACTCCACAAATGGCCTCTGCACGTGCAACACTTAAGCTCAGCCCAAACACACACCAAGTGGGCCCCGGAAGTGGATTTATACATCAAATACTTACTCATGTAAACCCTAGTAGCTAGTTTATTATAAATAGGACCTCTTACTATTGTATTAGGCATCTTTGGATTACCTTATGATCCTTTGATCACGTTTTAGGGGGCTGGCCATCTCGGCCATGCCTGGACCTTCACTTATGTATTTTCATACGGTAGAGTTTCTACACTCCATAGATTAAGGTGTGGAGCTCTGCTGTTCCTCAAAGATTAATGCAAAGTACTACTGTTTTCTATTCAAATCTTCTTATTTCTCTTCTAAGATATCCATTCGCACCCAAGAACATGATGAAGGTGATGATTATGTGTGACGCTCATCATCCTTCTCCCTTATGAACGCGTGCCTGACAAACACTTCTGTTCTACATGAATTAAGCTAGAATGAGTATCTCTTAGATCTCCTAACCAGAATCTTCGTGGTGTAAGCTAGAATGATGGCGGCATTCAAGAGAATCCGGAAGGTCTAAACCTTGTCTGTGGTATTCCGAGTAGGATTCAATGATTGAATGACTGTGACGAGCTCCTAACTCGCGATTGCAGGGCGTTAGTGACAGACGCAAAAGGATAGTAAATCCTATTCCGGCATGATCGAGAACCGACAGATGAATAGCCGTGCCGTGACAGGGTGCGTGAGCATATTATTCACTGAGAGGATAAGATGAAGCCATTGACAAGGGTGATGCCTCCAGACGATTAGCCGTGCCGTGACAGGGCATTGGATCATTTTCCCGTGAGATGACCGAAAGTAGCCATTGACAGTGGTGATGTATCACATACAGCCAGCCATGGAAAGGAGTAAGACTGATTGGATGAAGGTAGCAGGAAAGCAGAGGTTCAGAGGAACGAAAAGCATCTCCATTCGCTTATCTGAAATTCATACTAATGATTTACATAAGTATCTCTATCCCTATTTTATTATATAATATTCGAAAACACCATTATCACTTTATATCTGCCTGACTGAGATTTGCAAGGTGACCATAGCTTGCTTCATACCAACAATCTCCGTGGGATTCGACCCTTACTCACGTAAGGTATTACTTGGACGACCCAGTGCACTTGCTGGTTAGTTGTATCGAAGTTGTGAACCATGGTATTGGCACCATGTTTTGGCGCCATTGCCAGGGAAAGAAAGAGCCATGAATTTTACATAATTAAAGTGTAATCACGATTACGCATACCAAGTTGCTCACGTTGCCAGGGATTGTTTGAGCCTGGACATCACAATTTCGTGCACCAGCTTCCTCTCTGGGGACACACCTACGGATAATTCCGTCTGCACATCTCTTAAAGAGATAGGGCTCATCCCACAAGTAGTACTTTGCATCAGTAACTAATTTTTTCTTTTGTATTCGATTGTACTCCTTGGGTATGAACCTTGCAGCTTTATAGTTTGCAATATCGGCAAACCATGGTGCTTCCTGAATGGCAAATAGATGCTCATCAGGGAACGTCTCAGAGATCTCAAGAAAGGGGAGGGACGTCCCTTCCACTGGCTCTATCCGGGACAGATGATCAGCTACTTGGTTCTCTGTCCCTTTTCTGTCTCTTATTTCTATATCAAACTCTTGCAGAAGCAATACCCATCTGATGAGCCTGGGTTTTGAATCCTGCTTTGTGAGTAGATACTTAAGAGCAGCATGGTCAGTGTACACAATCACCTTTGATCCTACTAAGTAGGATCTGAACTTGTCAATGGCGTAAACCACTGCAAGTAATTCCTTTTCTGTGGTTGTGTAATTTTTCTGGGCATCATTTAAAACGTGACTAGCATAATAAATGACATGCAGAAGCTTGTCATGCCTCTGTCCCAACACTGCACCAATGGCATGATCACTGGCATCACACATTAGCTCAAATGGTAATGTCCAGTCTGGTGCAGAAATAACTGGTGCTGTGACCAACTTAGCTTTCAGTGTTTCAAACGCCTGCAGGCATGCTGTGTCAAACACAAATGGCGTGTCAGCAGCTAGCAGATTGCTTAGAGGTTTTGCGATTTTTGAAAAATCCTTTATAAACCTCCTATAGAATCCTGCATGTCCTAGAAAGCTTCTGATTGCCTTAACATTGGCAGGTGGTGGTAATTTTTCAATTACCTCTATTTTTGCTTGATCCACCTCTATTCCCTTGTTTGAGATTTTATGCCCAAGAACAATTCCTTCAGTCACCATGAAGTGACACTTTTCCCAGTTTAAAACTAGATTGGTTTCTTGACATCTTTTCAGAACAAGTTTCAGGTGATCAAGACAGGAGCTGAATGAGTCTCCATATACTGAGAAGTCATCCATGAAGACTTCCATAAATTTTTCCACCATATCAGAGAAAATAGAGAGCATGCATCTCTGGAAGGTTGCAGGCGCATTACATAGCCCAAAGGGCATCCTTCTATAAGCAAACACTCCGGATGGACATGTGAATGCTGTTTTCTCTTGATCCTGGGGATCTACTGCAATCTGGTTATAGCCTGAGTAGCCATCCAAAAAGCAGTAATAATCATGACTTGCTAGTCTTTCTAGCATCTGGTCTATGAATGGTAAAGGAAAATGATCCTTTCTGGTGGCTGTATTGAGCCTTTTGTAGTCAATACACATGCGCCACCCTGTAACTGTTCTTGTAGGAACCAGTTCATTTTTTTCATTATGAATCACTGTCATGCCTCTCTTTTTTGGGACGACTTGAACAGGGCTCACCCAGGGGCTATCAGAAATAGGATAAATAATCCCAGCCTCCAGTAATTTGGTGACCTCTTTCTGCACCACTTCCTTCATGGCTGGATTTAGCCGCCTCTGTGGTTGAACCACTGGTTTGGCATTGTCCTCCAATAGGATTTTGTGCATGCATCTAGCTGGGCTTATGCCCTTAAGGTCACCTATGGACCACCCAAGAGCTGTCTTGTGTGTCCTTAGCACTTGAATAAGTGCTTCCTCTTCCTGTGAATTTAAAGCAGAGCTTATGATCACTGGAAAAGTGTCACCTTCTCCTAGAAATGCATATTTCAAGGATGGTGGTAGTGGCTTGAGCTCGGTTTTAGGGGGTTTTTCCTCTTTCAGAAGAAAGTTCAGAGGCTCTTTCATGTCCCCTGAATCCTCCAAATCAGGCTGAACATCTTTAAAGATGTCTTCCAACTCTGATTCGAGACTCTCAGCCATGTTGATCTCTTCTACCAAAGAGTCAATGAGATCAACTTTCATGCAGTCTGCTGGTGTGTCTGGATGCTGCATGGCTTTGACAGCGTTCAACTTGAACTCATCATCATTGACTCTCAGGGTTATTTCCCCCTGTTGGACATCAATGAGGGATCGTCCAGTTGCTAGGAAGGGTCTTCCTAGAATGAGAGTAGCACTCTTGTGCTCCTCCATTTCCAGCACAACAAAGTCAGTAGGAAAGGCGAATGGCCCAACTCTGACAATCATGTCCTCAATCACGCCTGATGGGTATTTAGTGGAACCATCAGCAAGTTGGAGACATATCCGGGTTGGTTTAACTTCTTTAGTTAAGCCAAGCTTCCTGATAGTGGATGCAGGTATCAGGTTGATGCTTGCCCCAAGATCGCATAAAGCTGTCTTGGTGCAATCACCTTCTAATATGCATGGTATCAGAAAACTCCCACGGTCTTTAAGCTTTTCAGGAAAGCTTTTCAGAATGACTGCACTGCATTCTTCAGTGAGGAGAACTCTTTCTGTTTCTCTCCACTCCTTTTTATGACTCAAGATCTCTTTCATGAACTTGGCATAAGAAGGTATTTGCTCAAGTGCCTCTGCAAATGGAATCTTTATTTCAAGAGTCCTTAGATAATCTGTAAAGCGAGCAAATTGCTTATCCTGCTCCTCTTTCCGGAGTTTTTGAGGATAAGGTATCTTGGCTTTATATTCCTCAACCTTAGTGGTTAAAGAAGCCTTTTTAGAGGGGTTGCTATCAACACTTGTGTGTGTCTGATCCCTCACTGGCAATTGAGTGCCAGAGTCAGAAGCTGGAGTGACGTTAGACGCCAGCTCACTGTCTGTTCCTGGCGCCTGAACGCCAGAAGTGTGCCCATGTTGGGCGTTCAACGCTGAATTCTGCCCCATTTGGGCGTTCAACGCTAGATTCTTGCCCATTTCTGGCGTTGAACGCCAATCTTGCCTTGTTTCTGGCGCTGAACGCCAGTTTTGGGCATAGTCTGGGCGTTCAGCGCCAGCCTTCCACCCATTTTCTGGCGTTTTAGTGCCAGAATTATTTTTCCCTGGGCTCTTACTGTCCTCAGGTGAATCTTTGGTGGGTCGCTCATTTCTTGAATTTTTGATGCCTTGAGGTGGGGTATTTAGTGTTTTCCCACTCCTCAATTGAACTGCTTGACATTCTTCTGCTATTTGCCTTGATAGCTGCTGCTTTGTTTGCTTAAACTGTTCGTCCATATGTATATTAGCTATCCTTGTCTCCTGTAGCCTGTCCTTGAATTCAGCTAACTGCTTTGTTAGAAAATCCAATTGCTGATTGAATTCAGCAGCTTGTTTTACAGTACTGAATTCAGCAGTTACTGTTTTAACCTCTTCATTCATGGAAGGGTTGCTGCTTAGATACAGATGCTGATTCCTGGCAAC
Organism: Arachis ipaensis; assembly: GCF_059453495.1. Taxonomy (NCBI): domain Eukaryota; kingdom Viridiplantae; phylum Streptophyta; class Magnoliopsida; order Fabales; family Fabaceae; genus Arachis; species Arachis ipaensis. Next base: position 102,324,521 of record NC_142440.1, read on the forward strand.
TGTATCAATGAGCTCTTGAGCCTCTTCAATTGTCTTTCTCATATGGATAGATCCACCAGCTGAGTAATCTAGAGACATCTGAGCTCCTTCTGCAAGCCCATAGTAGAAGATGTCTAACTGAACCCACTCTGAAAACATTTCAGAGGGGCATTTTCGTAGCATCTCTCTGTATCTCTCCCAGGCATCATAAAGAGATTCATTATCTCCTTGTTTAAAGCCTTGGATGTCCAGCCTTAGCTGTGTCATCCTTTTTGGAGGAAAATACTGATTCAGGAATTTTTCTGTCAGCTGTTTCCATGTTCTTATGCTGGCCTTAGGTTAGTTATTTAACCACCTCTTAGCTTGATCTTTTACAGCAAATGGGAACAGTAATAGTCTGTAGACATCCTGATCTATTTCCTTATCATGTACTGTGTCAGCAATTTGTAGAAATTGTGCCAGAAACTCTGTAGGTTCTTCCTGTGGAAGACCGGAATACTGGCAACTTTGCTGCACCATGATAATGAGCTGAGGATTCAACTCAAAGCTACTGACTCCAATGGAGGGTATGCAGATACTACTCCCATATGAAGCAGTAGAGGGGTTAGAATATGACCCCAGAGTCCTCCTGGACTGTTCATCTCCAATTATGTCCATGATGGATATATGGATATAATCTTGGACTGATTTACCTTTTTAATTATTTTATTTTATGGAAAGAGGACAACTTAACCAAAAATAAAAATAACAAAAATTATGATTTTCGAAAAAGTGAGGGGAGAAAAAGTAGTTAGAAAGTTTTGAAAAAGATATGATTTGGAAAAGATTTTAAATTTTTTTTTTTTTTATAATTTTCGAAAATTTGTTTTGAAAGTGGAGAGAAAAGATATTTTTGAATTTAGTGAGGAAAGAGAAAAACAATAGGATAGCGCAAGATTTAAAATTTTTGGAGAAGGATTGAAGGGGGAAGGAACCCAAGGATTGAAGGGGGAAGGAACCAAGTAGTCATAGTTGAGTTTTCATCATGTTTTAATGTAGAACTTGGTGCACGAATTGTGAATCACACTTTTCACAACGCGTACCACTAACCAGCAAGTGCACTGGGTCGTCGAAGTAATACCTTACGTGAGTAAGGGTCGAATCCCACGGAGATTGTTGGTTTGAAGCAATCTATGGTTATCTTGTAAATCTTAGTCAGGAAGTCAATTATGTTTATCAGTTGAATTGTGAATAACCAAGAGAGCATAAATTAAAGGTTACTTGTTGTGCAGTAATGGAGAATATGTTGGAGTTTTGGAGATGCTTTGTCTTCTAAATCTCTGCTTTCCTCTGTCTTCTGATTCACGCACGCATGTCCTCCTATGGCAAGCTGTGTGTTGGTGGATCACCGTTGTCAATGGCTACCTTCCATCCTTCCAGTGAAAACTACGCTCACGCGCTCTGTCACAGCACGGCTAATCACCGGTTGGTTCTCGATCCGGTTGGAATAGGATTTACTATCCTTTTGCGTCTGTCACTAACGCCCAGCCTTCAGGAGTTTGAAGCTCGTCACAGTCATTCAATCCTTGAATCCTACTCGGAATACCACAGACAAGGTTTAGACTTTCCGGATTCTCATGAATGCCGCCATCAGTTCTAGCTTATACCATGGAGATTCTGATTAAGAGATCTCAGAGATACTCATTCAATCGGATATAGAACGGAGGTGGTTGTCAGGCACACGTTCATGGGTTGAGGAAGGTGATGAATGTCACGGATCATCACCTTCATCACAGTTAAGCGCGAATGAACATCTTAGATAGGAACAAGCGTGTTTGAATGGAAAACAAAAATACTTGCATTAATTCATCGAGACACAGCAGAGCTCCTCACCCCCAACAATGGGGTTTAGAGACTCATGCCGTCAGAGAATACAAAGTTTAGATCTGAAATGTCATGAGATACAAAATAAGTCTCTAAAAGTTGTTTAAATACTAAACTAGTAGCCTAGGCTTACAACAAATGAGTAAACTATGATGGATGATGCAGAGGCCCACTTCTGGGGCTCACTTGGTGTGTGCTGGGGCTGAGACTTAAGCAATTCACGTGCAGAGGCCATTTGTGGAGTTGAACGCCAGTTTTTATGCCAGTTTGGGCGTTCAACTCCAGCTTTTGATCCTTTTCTGGCGCTGGACGCCAGAATTGGGCAGAGGACTAGCGTTGAACGCCAGTTTACATCGTCTATCCTTGTGCAAAGTATGGACTATTATATATTGCTGGAAAGCCCTGGATGTCTACTTTCCAACGCAATTGGAAGCACGCCATTTCGAGTTCTGTAGCTCCAAAAAATCCACTTTGAGTGCAGGGAGGTCAGAATCCAACAGCATCAGCAGTCCTTTTTCAGCCTGAATCAGTTTTTGCTCAGCTCCTTCAATTTCAGCCAGAAATATACCTGAAATTACAGAAAAACACACAACTCATAGTAAAGTCCAGAAATATGAATTTTTCCTAAAAACTAATGGAAACAAACTAAAAACTAACTAACACATACTCAAAACTATATGAAATTAACCCCAAAAAGCGTATAAAATATCCGCTCATCAGAACTCTAGAGAGAGAGGCTCTCTCCTCTCTCTAGATTTAGGATAGAAATTAGGGTGAAGTTAGGTTAATCTCTCTCAAATTTATCTTTTAATTCTTATTTTGATTTCAATTCTCCTTATATTTTAGTGTTTGGTTGTCTTAATCTTCTTAGTTTCTCTTGTTAATTTCTTATTTTGCTCTCTTTTATGTTGATGAACAATTGTTTGATCTTGATTTCTTCTAATGCAATATTGTGTTTCCATGTCTTATTTTATGTTTACCTCACTTGTTATTGTGGATCTCTTGCTTGTGTTAGTTATGGGTTTCACTAATTCTTGCATTTTGTGATGTTTACTTTTATTGCACACTAGGTATTTGATAAAATGTTTCCACTAGTTTTTGAGTAGTTTTCTTGACTCTTGGCCTAGGCTAAGGGAATTGAGTGACCTTGAGTCATTGGATCTCATTGAATTGGTGATTTGAGAACCCTATGTGGTCAATTTGATAACCATTGACTCTAGCCTACTACTAAGTCAATTAGTGATGCCAGGGCATCTTAGCCTAGTTTTACTAGTCTTTTTCCTTTGTTTTTAATAGGTTTTATACACTTTCTTGAGTATAAGTAAGCTATTTGGGTAGAAATTCATGTGTACTTGGATTCAATCAACCATGAGTAAATTGATGCATTTTCATGAGGTTTTGTGCTATAATTTCTTATATGTCAAGGATAAGAAGAAGTCACATGATTTTAGCGTAGCTTTGATGCATTTGTTTATTGATGACAAGTGACCAAAAGGCTTGGAGGAAGGTTGAAAAAAGGGGATGGCAGGAATGGAAATGAAGGCAGCATTGAAAAGATCACGTTTGAGTTCACGTTTGCCTCAAACGTGAACTCAAACGTGGATAACAGCACAGCCACCCTGGAGGAGCTCAACGTTTGCGCTAACGTTTACCTCAAACGTGAAGTCAAACGTTGGCTCAAGAATACCCTGGAGGAGGAGCCACGTTTGCGCCAACATTTGCCTCAAACGTGAGGTCAAACGTTGGCTGAAGATTGCCTTAGGGAGGATCACGTTTGAGCTCATGTTTGACCTCAAACGTGAACTCAAACGTGAGTGACAGCAACAACCCGTTCTGCATAACGCCATCACATGAAGACGTTTGAGTCGACTGATAAACCACTATTTTATAGTTTATATTGTGTGGTTTTGTCATGATCCTTACCCACTTATTCATCAATTTAACATGCATTTAGATTTCCTTCCTAAATTCAGTACATGTTTGAAAATTGCTTCCTAGAGACTTTAATTATTTATTTTTAATTCTCCTTTATTCCATTCGACGCCGTGATCTGTGTGTTAAGTGTTTCAGACTTTATAGGGCATGAATGAGTTGGAGATTGGAAGGGAAGCTAGCAAAAATGGAAGGAACACAAGAATTTGAGGAGATAACCAACGAGAAGTGACGCAGTCGCATGGCTTGCGCGACCGCGCGAAGGAGCGCAATTCGCAGCGACGCGGTAGCGTGGATGACGCGAACGCGTGGAGAGGAAAAAGCGCAAGCGACGCGTCCGCATGGACGACGCGATCGCGTGACACGCGTGATCTGCATAATCTGCAGAATTCGATGGGGGCGATTTTGGACCTTATTTCGGCCCAGTTTTCGGCCCGAAACAGCAGACTAGAGTCAGAGGATATGCAAAAACAACAGACATTCATTCAGTAGTTTTAGATCTAGTTTTTCACTCTCTTAGGTTTTTCTCTCCAGTTTTTAGAATTTTAATTTTCAATTGGTCTTAGCATTGGAACAGTGAAAAGACTTGTTTCCTCATCAAGACTTCATCATTCTAGTTTGTTCTCTTAACTTGGTTCTATTTTTCCATGTTCTTTGTTATGTTCAATTTTGTCGTTCAGATACTTTTATGATTATTTAATGCAAGGATTATTTCTTTTTAATCCAATTTCAATTCCAATAATCATGTCCTCTTTTAATTCCCTTTCATGCGCTATGGATTCTTTATTTACAATGCGTGAGTAGTTTCCTTACTTGATGGGGAGTTGATTAAAAGGAACTCTTGAGTTGGAAGGATTGAAAGAAAATTTGTAATTGGGTTAAATGTTGGATTGCTATCCTGTCACCGACGCCAATCCCTTTGAACTAAGTGGGTTGCAACTTGTGAACAGATCTGGCATTCCCACTTGTTTGACTTTCCCTTACCTAGTAAGGATAACCAAACAGAACAACCATTAATTATAAATTAATCTTACAATCACACCATCAATGATAGAGATTCTAACCAATCAATTCCCAGTCAAGGCTTTTATTTATATTATTTAAAAATCCTCAATTTAAATTCCAATTTACTTAGCTCAACTTCTTGGAACATCTGATTAATAAAACAGCACACTTTTCTGCAACTCGTTGGGAGATGACCTGGGACTTAAAACTCCCAGTAAATTTAATTGAAATTCTCTGTGACACATTTCTAAATTGATAGGCAGATTTTCGGTGAGTTAAGAACTATACTTGCAACGTAACCATTTTAATAAATTTTTAATTCACCAACTTCTGCTTCCCATCAATTTTTGGCGCCGCTGCCGGGGAGTTGCAATAGAGTGCTAATTTTATTAATTAGAATTTATTTATTTGCAATTTTATTTAATTTTGCTATTATGAGCTGCATGTTTCTTCCGTCAAATGACGCGTTCACTTCCTGATCCGCGCTTGCTAATATTCGATCCTGAAATTGAAAGGACTATTTCACGAATAAGGCGAGAACAGCGTAGGTTAGCCCACTCTAAGGGCGGATCTGAAAGTAAATCTGAGGAAGAAACCAGCCCCCGTTCTACTGATTCGGTTGTTTTACGTGCAGAAAACATGACAGCTAGAAGAGTTACCATTCAGGAGGAAGGAGCTCCTGATTTTACAATGCAACCGTTTCAAGCGCATCATCCAGCAGTAGCTACGGATTTTGAAATGAAGACCACACTGCTAAATTTGATACCCAAGTTTCATGGCCTACCTGCTCAAGAGCCTATCAAGCACTTGAGAGATTTCCGGGCAGCCTGTTCTACTGTCAGGCGTGATGGCACTGATGAAACTTCAATTCTGCTGAAAGCTTTCCCATTCTCTCTTGAGGGAAAAGCAAGAGAGCGGTACTACACTCAACCTCTAGCAAATGTATCCAACTGGGATACACTCAGAAAGGAGTTTCTGGAGAAATTCTTTCCATCTGAAGTTACTGATAAACTGAGGAAGGATATCTCTACAATTGTTCAGGATGACAATGAGACTCTCTTTGAATACTGGGAGCGCTTCAATAATCTTCTGGAAGCATGCCCCCACCACATGATTGACAAGATCGTGCTACTCAGGTATATCACACAAGGTATGAGGCCCCAAGATAAGACCACATTGGAAAGTGCCAGCAATGGGTCTATGAAGAAGTACAAGACCACTGATGAAGCTTGGCAATTGATCAGTGATTTAGCTGAATCTACTCGGAACCACAGACAGAAGCAAGGTCATTCAAAAGCCGTTGCAGAAGTATCTTCTGGCATAGAGACTGCTGCTCTAAATCGAAGCATCTGTGAGATGACCAACCTGCTGAAGCAAATGCAGTTGAGTCAACAAGTTCAGCAAACTCAACCGCAGCAAAACCAACAACTAGTTCCACAAAGAATTTGCAGAATTTGTGCTGATTACAGCCATTACACTGATGAATGCCCGCAGCTCCAACAAGAAGACAACATGGTGGCATCCACTCACAACTTCTATGACCGCCCCAACCAAGGGTACAATCAAAGTGGAAATAATAACCATGGATGGCAGGACAATTCAAACCAGAATTGGAGAGACAACAAAAATAGGGGAGGCAGAGATAACCAGAAAAATTAGAGGTGGAATAATAACAACAACAGGCAACAAAATTAACCTTACCGAGCACCTCACCTGAGGCAAAACCAAGGACCACCGAACAATCAGCAGCAAACCTCTCAATTTACTCATTCTTCTGTATCTTCTAATGAAGATTTATTACAAGCTTTTGAGAAAAGACAACTGGCCATGGAAAATACCATCGTGAATAGTATTAACGCCAGTCTGAATGGTTTCACCTCTATATATGATGTTTTAAGGCTTCCTCCCTTAAAAAGGTCGGCAGCTCGCTTTGTGTTAGCAGATAAAAGCATTATTACAGTGGCTGGAGTTGCTGAAGATGTTTTGGTGAACATTAAAGGGCTCACATTTCTCACTGATTTTTATATCTTGGAGATGCCCCATAATGATTCAGATAAGCCATCATCAATCCTACTTCGAAGACCATTCCTGAAGACATCAAAATTCAAATTGGATGCTTTTTCAGGAACATACTTGATGAGCGGATATTTTATACGCTTTTTGGGGATAATTTCATATAGTTTAGAGTATGTTTTAGTTAGTTTTTAGTCTATTTCTAGTAGTTTTTAGGAAAAATTCATATTTCTGGACTTTACTATGAGTTGTGTGTTTTTCTGTAATTTCAGATATTTTTCTGGCTGAAATTGAAGGAGCTGAGCAAAAATCTGATTCAGGCTGAAAAAGGACTGCTGATGCTGTTGGATTCTGACCTCCCTGCACTCAAAGTGGATTTTCTGGAGCTACAGAACTCGAAATGGCGTGCTTCCAATTGCGTTGGAAAGTAGACATCCAGGGCTTTCCAGAAATATATAATAGTCCATACTTTGCACAATAATAGACGACGTAAACTGGCGTTCAACGCCAGTCCTCTGCCCAATTCTGGCGTCCAGCGCCAGAAAAGGATCAAAAACTGGAGTTGAACGCCCAAACTGGCACAAAACTGGCGTTCAACTCCACAAATAGCCTCTGCACGTGGATTGCTTAAAGTCTCAGCCCCAGCACACACCAAGTGGGCCCCAGCACACCAAGTGGGCCCCAGAAGTGGATCTCTGCATCATCCATCATAGTCCACTCATATTTTGTAACCCTAGGCTACTAGTTTAGTATTTAAACAACTTTTAGAGACTTATTTTGGATCTCATGACATTTCAGATCTAAACTTTGTATTCTCTGACGGCATGAGTCTCTAAACCCCATTGTTGGGGGTGAGGAGCTCTGCTGTGTCTCAATGAATTAATGCAAGTATTTCTGTTTTCCATTCAAGCACGCTTGTTCCTATCTAAGATGTTCATTCGCGCTTAACTGTGATGAAGGTGATGATCCGTGACATTCATCACCTTCCTCAAACCATGAACGTGTGCCTGACAACCACCTCCGTTCTATATCCAATTGAATGAGTATCTCTTAGATTCCTTAATCAGAATCTCCGTGGTATAAGCTAGAACTGATGGCGGCATTCATGAGAATCCGGAAAGTCTAAACCTTGTCTGTGGTATTCCGAGTAGGATTCAGTGATTGAATGACTGTGACGAGCTTCAAACTCCTGAAGGCTGGGCGTTAGTGACAGACGCAAAAGGATAGTAAGTCCTATTCCAACCGGATCGAGAACCAACCGGTGATTAGCCGTGCTGTGACAGAGCGCGTGAGCATAGTTTTCACTGGAAGGATGGAAGGTAGCCATTGACAACGGTGATCCACCAACACACAGCTTGCCATAGGGGGACGTGCGTGCGTGAATCAGAAGACAGAGGAAAGCAGAGATTCAGAGGACAAAGCATCTCCAAAACTCCAACATATTCTCCATTACTGCATAACAAGTAACCTTTAATCCATGCTCTATTGTTTATTTGCAATTCAACTGATAAACATAATTGACTTCCTGACTAAGATTTACAAGATAACCATAGATTGCTTCAAACCAACAATCTCCGTGGGATTCGACCCTTACTCACGTGAGGTATTACTTGGACAACCCAGTGCACTTGCTTGTTAGTGGTACGCGTTGTGAAAAGTGTGATTCACAATTCGTGCTACCAAGTTTTTGGCACCGTTGCCGGGGATTGTTCGTGTTTGAACAACTGACGGATTATTTTGTTGCTTAGATTAGGAAAAATCTTCTCTTTTTTGGTTTAGAGTCTTTTATTATTTATCCCTTGTTAAAACACTTTAAATTTATAGCTCAGTTAATTAGAACGTGGTGTCTATGTTCATGGTAATTGGCTATCATATTTTAAAAAAAAAAAAACCTTTTTCAAAAATAATTTTTCTATTAAATCCTGTGCCAAACTTTAATAAGGTCCCATAACTCATTTGGCTAGAACATTAATTTGATTGGGTTAGAATCTTTTATACTCTTTTTAAAAAACCTTTTTCAAAAATAATTTTTCTATTAAATCCTGTGCCAAACTTTAAGTTTGGTGTTTTCAAAAATAATTTTTCTTAAAATTTTTTTTTGAAGGTCCCATAACTCATTTGGCTAGAACATTAATTTGATTGGGTTAGAATCTTTTATACTCTTTTCAAAACCTTCTTTTTCAAAAATATTTTTTCTAGTAAATCTTGTGCCAAACTTTAAGTTTGGTGTTTTCTTGTTGATTCCCCTTTGATTTTCGAAAATTTTGGTTTGGTTTTCTAAAAATTTTAAGTTTGGTGTTCTTCCTTCATGTTCTTGTGTTCTTGTGAGTCTTCAAAGTGTTCTTGAGTTTCCTTGTGTCTTGATCTTAAAATTTTTAAGTTTGGTGTTCCTTGGTGTTTTCCCTCCAAATTTTTCGAAAACAAAGAGCATTAGATCTAAAAATTTTAAATCTTGTACTATCTTATTGTTTTTCTCTCTCCTCACTAAATTCAAAAATATCTTTTCAAAATATCTTTTCTAACTTCCTATCTTTTCAAAATTTGTTTCAACTAACTAACCAACTTTTTGTTTGTTTCTTAACTTTTTCAAAACTACGTAACTAACTCTCTCTCTCTCAAATTTTCGAAAATATCTCCCCTCTTTTTCAAAAATTTCGTTTATTTTAACTAATTATTTTTAAATTTTTTTTACGAAAAAAAAAATATTTTTTTCAAAATTCAAATTCTTTTTAGTTATTTTATTTTATTTAAGTATTTACTTCTTATAAAATAAAATAAATAAAAAGGTAAATCAGTCCAAGTTATATCCATAGATCCATCATAGACATCAGTGGAGATGGACAGTCCAGGAGGACTTTGGGGTCATATTCTAACCCCTCTACTGCTTCGTATGGGAGTAGCATATGCATACCCTCCGTTGGAGTTAGTAGCTTTGAGTTGAATCCTCAGCTCATTATCATGGTGCAGCAAAGTTGCCAGTATTCCGGTCTTCCACAGGAAGAACCTACAGAGTTTCTGGCACAATTTTTACAAATTGCTGACACAGTACATGATAAGGAAATAGATCAGGATGTCTACAGACTATTACTGTTTCCATTTGCTGTAAAAGATCAAGCCAAGAGGTGGTTAAATAACCAACCAAAGGCCAGCATAAGAACATGGAAACAGCTGACAGAAAAATTCCTGAATCAATATTTCCCTCCAAAAAGGATGACACAGCTAAGGCTGGACATCCAAGGCTTTAAACAAGGAGATAATGAATCTCTTTATGATGCCTGGGAGAGATACAGAGAGATGCTACGAAAATGCCCCTCTGAAATGTTTTCAGAGTGGGTTCAGTTAGACATCTTCTACTATGGGCTTGCAGAAGGAGCTCAGATGTCTTTAGATTACTCAGCTGGTGGATCTATCCATATGAGAAAGACAATCGAAGAGGCTCAAGAGCTCATTGATACAGTTGCCAGGAATCAGCATCTGTATCTAAGCAGCAACCCTTCCATGAATGAAGAGGTTAAAACAGTAACTGCTGAATTCAGTACTGTAAAACAAGCTGCTGAATTCAATCAGCAATTAGATTTTCTAACAAAGCAGCTAGCTGAATTCAAAGACAGGTTACAGGAGACAAGGATGGCTAATATACATATGGAAGAACAGTTTAAGCAAACAAAGCAGCAGCTATCAAAGCAAATAGCAGAAGAATGCCAAGCAGTTCAATTAAGAAGTGGGAAAACATTAAATACCCCACCTCAAGGCATCAAAAATTCAAGAAATAAGCAACCCACCATAGATTCCCCGGAGGACAGTAAGAGCCCAGGGAAAAATAATTCTGGCACTAAAACGCCAGAAAATGGGTGGAAGGCTGGCGCTGAACGCCCAGACCATGCCCAAAACTGGCGTTCAGCGCCAGAAACAAGGCAGGATTGGCGTTCAACGCCAGAAATGGGCAAGTATCTGGCGTTGAACGCCCAACAGGAGCACAGTTCTGGCGTTCAGGCGCCAGGAACAGACAGTGAGCTGGCGTCTAACGTCACTCCAGCTTCTGACTCTGGCATTCAATTGCCAGTGAGGGATCAGACACACACAAGTGCTGACAACAACCCCTCTAAAAAGGCTTCTTTAACCACTAAGGTTGAGGAATATAAAGCCAAGATACCTTATCCTCAAAAACTCCGGAAAGAGGAGCAGGATAAGCAATTTGCTCGCTTTGCAGATTATCTAAGGACTCTTGAAATAAAGATTCCATTTGCAGAGGCACTTGAGCAAATACCTTCTTATGCCAAGTTCATGAAAGAGATCTTGAGTCATAAAAAGGAGTGGAGAGAAACAGAAAGAGTTCTCCTCACTGAAGAATGCAGTGCAGTCATTCTGAAAAGCTTTCCTGAAAAGCTTAAAGACCCTGGGAGTTTTCTGATACCATGCATATTAGAAGGTGATTGCACCAAGACAGCTTTATGCGATCTTGGGGCAAGCATCAACCTAATACCTGCATCCACTATCAGGAAGCTTGGCTTAATTGAAGAAGTTAAACCAACCCGGATATGTCTCCAACTTGCTGATGGTTCCACTAAATACCCATCAGGCGTGATTGAGGACATGATTGTCAGAGTTGGGCCATTCGCCTTTCCCACTGACTTTGTTGTGCTGGAAATGGAGGAGCACAAGAGTGCTACTCTCATTCTAGGAAGACCCTTCCTAGCAACTGGACGATCCCTCATTGACGTCCAGCAGGGGAAATAACCCTGAGAGTCAACGATGACGAGTTCAAGTTGAACGCTGTCAAAGCCATGCAGCATCCAGACACATCAACAGACTGCATGAAAGTTGACCTTATTGACTCTTTGGTAGAAGAGATCAACATGGCTGAGAGTCTCGAATCAGAGTTGGAAAACATCTTTAAAGATGTTCAGCCTGATTTGGAGGATTCAGGGGACATGAAAGAGCCTCTGAACTTTCTTCTGAAAGAGGAAAAGCCTCCTAAACCAGAGCTCAAGCCACTGCCACCATCCTTGAAATATGCATTTCTAGGAGAAGGTGACACTTTTCCAGTGATCATAAGCTCTGCTTTAAATTCACAGGAATAGGAAGCACTTATTCAAGTGCTAAGGACACACAAGACAGCTCTTAGGTGGTCCATAGGTGACCTTAAGGGCATAAGCCCAGCTAGATGCATGCACAAAATCCTATTGGAGGATAATGCCAAACCAGTGGTTCAACCACAGAGGCGGCTAAATCCAGCCATAAAGGAAGTGGTGCAGAAAGAGGTCACCAAATTACTAGAGGCTGAGATTATTTATCCCATTTCTGATAGCCCCTGGGTGAGCCCTGTTCAAGTCGTCCCAAAAAAGGGAGGCATGACAGTGATTCATAATGAAAAAAATGAACTGGTTCCTACAAGAACAGTTACAGGGTGGCGCATGTGTATTGACTACAGAAGGCTCAATACAGCCACCAGAAAGGATCATTTTCCTTTACCATTCATAGACCAGATGCTAGAGAGACTAGCAGGTCATGATTATTACTGCTTTTTGGATGGCTACTTAGGCTATAACCAGATTGCAGTAGATCCCCAGGATCAAGAGAAAACAGCATTCACATGTCCATCCGGAGTGTTTGCTTACAGAAGGATGCCCTTTGGGCTATGCAATGCACCTGCAACCTTCCAGAGATGCATGCTCTCTATTTTCTCTGATATGGTGGAAAAATTTCTGGAAGTCTTCATGGATGACTTCTCAGTATATGGAGACTCATTCAGCTCCTGTCTTGATCACTTGAAACTTGTTCTGAAAAGATGCCAAGAAACCAACCTAGTTTTAAACTGGGAAAAGTGTCACTTCATGGTGACTGAAGGAATTGTTCTTGGGCATAAGATCTCAAACAAGGGAATAGAGGTGGATCAAGCAAAAATAGAGGTAATTGAAAAATTACCACCACCTGCCAATGTTAAGGCAATCAGAAGCTTTCTGGGGCATGCAGGATTCTATAGGAGGTTTATAAAGGATTTTTCAAAAATCGCAAAACCTCTAAGCAATCTGCTAGCTGCTGACACGCCATTTGTGTTTGACACAGCATGCCTGCAGGCGTTTGAAACGCTGAAAGCTAAGCTGGTCACAGCACCAGTCATTTCTGCACCAGACTGGACATTGCCATTTGAGTTAATGTGTGATGCCAGTGATCATGCCATTGGTGCAGTATTGGGACAGAGGCATGACAAGCTTCTGCATGTCATTTATTATGCCAGCCGCGTTTTAAATGATGCCCAGAAAAATTACACAACCACAGAAAAGGAATTACTTGCAGTGGTTTACGCCATTGACAAGTTCAGATCCTACTTAGTAGGATCAAAGGTGATTGTGTACACTGACCATGCTGCTCTTAAGTATCTACTCACAAAGCAGGATTCAAAACCCAGGCTCATCAGATGGGTATTGCTTCTGCAAGAGTTTGATATAGAAATAAGAGACAGAAAAGGGACAGAGAACCAAGTGGCTGATCATCTGTCCCGGATAGAGCCAGTGGAAGGGACGTCCCTCCCCTTCCTTGAGATCTCTGAGACGTTCCCTGATGAGCATCTATTTGCCATTCAGGAAGCACCATGGTTTGCCGATATTGCAAACTATAAAGCTGCAAGGTTCATACCCAAGGAGTACAATAGAATACAAAAGAAGAAATTAGTTACTGATGCAAAGTACTACTTGTGGGATGAACCCTATCTCTTTAAGAGATGTGCAGACGGAATTATCCGTAGGTGTGTCCCCAGAGAGGAAGCACAGAGAATCCTATGGCATTGCCACGGATCTCAATATGGAGGCCATTTCGGAGGTGAGCGAACAGCTACCAAAGTCCTCCAATGTGGCTTCTATTGGCCCACACTCTATAAAGATTCCCGAGAGTTTGTACGTAATTGTGACAGTTGCCAAAGAGCTGGTAACCTGCCTCATGGTTACGCCATGCCTCAACAAGGGATCTTGGAAATAGAGTTGTTTGATGTATGGGGAATTGACTTCATGGGACCTTTTCCACCATCATACTCAAACACTTATATTCTGGTGGCAGTTGACTATGTATCAAAATGGGTTGAGGCTATCGCCACACCCTCCAATGATACTAAAACAGTGCTGAAATTCCTCCAGAAACATATCTTTAGCAGGTTTGGTGTCCCTAGAGTGTTAATCAGCGATGGGGGCACTCACTTCTGCAATAAACAGCTTTACTCTGCCATGGTTCGGTATGGAATTCGCCACAAAGTGGCCACTCCATATCATCCACAAACCAACGGGCAAGCTGAAGTCTCTAACAGAGAATTAAAGAGAATCCTGGAACGGACAGTAAATACCCGTAGAAAGGATTGGGCAAGGAGCTTGGATGATGCTCTGTGGGCTTACAGAACAGCATTCAAGACCCCTATAGGGACCTCTCCATACCAACTTGTGTATGGTAAGGCATGTCACCTGCCCGTGGAACTGGAACATAAAGCTTATTGGGCAACCAGATTCCTAAACTTAGATGCCAAATTAGCAGGAGAAAAACGATTGCTCCAGCTAAATGAGCTAGAGGAATTCAGATTCACAGCTTTCGAAAATGCCAAGCTTTATAAAGAAAAATAAAAAAAATGGCATGACAGAAAGCTGTCATCTAGAATCTTTGAACCAGGACAGAAGGTCCTGTTGTTTAACTCTAGACTCAGGCTATTCCCCGGGAAACTGAAATCCCGGTGGAGGGGACCATACGTGATTACAAGTGTGTCACCATATGGTTATGTGGAGCTTCAAGATATTGATTCTGATAAGAAGTTCATTGTCAATAGACAGAGAATCAAGCATTATCTTGAAGGCAACACTGAGCAAGAATGCTCAAGGCTGAAGCTAGATTAAAAGCTCAGCAAGGTCCAGCTAAAGACAATAAAGAAGCGCTTGCTGGGAGGCAACCCAGCCATGGGGCAACAATCCTCTAAGCATTTTGCCCTATTTTTATTTTTTTTTTATATAAAGTTCACTGACACTAAGGTAAAGAATCATTTGCATAAGTTTACAGGGTTACAGAAGGAATCTACACACAAAACAGAGATAGGGAGCTTACTGGCAAGAAAACGCCAGTGAAGGCCATTTTGGGCGTTCAGCGCCCAAAATGGGCATCTAGTGGGCGCTGAACGCCAGTAAGGATAGCTATCTGGCGTTCAACGCCAGAAAAGGGCAACAACTGGGCGTTGAACGCCCAGGAGAGTAGCACTTGGGCGTTGAACGCCCAAAACAGGCAGTGTTTGGGCGTTCAAACGCCAGGATGGTGGAGAGGAGCTCTCCTTCTACCCATCTCCTTCTTTTTCTTTTGCTTGAGGACAAGCAAAGCTCTAAGTTTGGTGTGCTTATCCGTGATCACTAAGATCATGGCCCCTAAAGGAAAACAACCCACTCCAAGAGGAGCAAGGGCGTGATTTAAAGGAACTGAAGCGCCAGAAATTCTCTCTTGAAGGACCAAGCACCTCACAGACTAGAGGAACATCCACTTCCCAAACCTCAAGGTTGTTGAGTTCTAATCTTAGCCTTAACTCTGTGATAACTGTTCTTATTTTAATTTTACCTTAGGAGTCATATAGTAGTAATTAGTATCTATTTTGATTTTATCTCCAATTAAGCTATAGTTTATTTTTCTCATCATCAGCAAACATGAATAAAGTAGTAGATCTTTTGAATAAGAAGCAATAAAATTTCGAGTTTTAATAAGAGAAATTCTAATTAGCTAAATGTGGTGGCAATGCTTTCTGTCTTCTGAATGAATGCTTGAACAGTGCATATATCTTCTGAATTTGTTGTTTAAGACTATTAAATATGTTGGCTCTTGAAAGAATGATGAACATGAGACATGTTATTGAGAATCTGAAAAATCATAAAAATGATTCTTGAAGCAAGAAAAAGCAGCAAAGAACAAAGCTTGTAGAAAAAAAAAAAAAAAAAAAGAGAAAGAAAAAAAGAGAAAGCAAGCAGAAAAAGCCAAAGCTCATAAAACCAAAAGGCAAGAGCAAAAAGCCAAAGCCCTTAAAACCAAAAGGCAAGGGTAATAAAAAGGATCCCAAGGCTTTGAGCATCAGTGGATAGGAGGGCCTAAAGGACTGAAATCCTGGTCTAAGCGGCTAAACCAAGCTGTCCCTAACCATGTGCTTGTGGCGTGCAGGTGTCAAGTGAAAACTTGAGACTGAGCGGTTAAAGTCAAGGTCCAAAGCAAAAAGAAGAGTGTGCTTAAGAACTCTGGACACCTCTAATTGGGGACTTTAGCAAAGCTGAGTCACAATCTGAAAAGGTTCACCCAGTTATGTGTCTGTGGCATTTATGTATCCGGTAGTAATACTAGAAAACAAAGTGCTTAGGGCCACAGCCAAGACTCATAAAGAAGCTGTGTTCAAGAATCATCACACTGAACTAAGAGAATCAATAACACTATCTGAATTCTGAGTTCCTATAGATGCCAATCACTCTGAGCTTCAATGGACAAAGTGAGATGCCAAAACTGTTCAGAAGCAAAAAGCTACTAGTCCCGCTCATCTAATTAGAATCTGAGCTTCAATCAAAAACTCTGAGATATTATTACTTCTCAACCTATTAGTCTTCTATTTTATTTGTCTAGTTGCTTGAGGACAAGCAACAGTTTAAGTTTGGTGTTGTGATGAGCGGATATTTTATACGCTTTTTGGGGATAATTTCATATAGTTTAGAGTATGTTTTAGTTAGTTTTTAGTCTATTTCTAGTAGTTTTTAGGAAAAATTCATATTTCTGGACTTTACTATGAGTTGTGTGTTTTTCTGTAATTTCAGATATTTTTCTGGCTGAAATTGAAGGAGCTGAGCAAAAATTTGATTCAGGTTGAAAAAGGACTGCTGATGCTGTTGGATTCTGACCTCCCTGCACTCAAAGTGGATTTTCTGGAGCTACAGAACTCGAAATGGCGTGCTTCCAATTGCGTTGAAAAGTAGACAGCCAGGGCTTTCCAGCAATATATAATAGTCCATACTTTGCACAAGAATAAACAACGTAAACTGGCGTTCAACGCCAGTCCTCTGCCCAATTCTGGCGTCTAGCGCCAAAAAAGGATCAAAAACTGGAGTTGAACGCCCAAACTGGCACAAAACTGGCGTTCAACTCCACAAATGGCCTCTGCACGTGGATTGCTTAAAGTCTCAGCCTCAGCACACACCAAGTGGGCCCCAGCACACCAAGTGGGCCCCAGAAGTGGATCTCTGCATCATCCATCATAGTCCACTCATATTTTGTAACCCTAGGCTACTAATTTAGTATTTAAACAACTTTTAGAGACTTATTTTGGATCTCATGACATTTCAGATCTAAACTTTGTATTCTCTGACGGCATGAGTCTCTAAACCCCATTGTTGGGGGTGAGGAGCTCTGCTGTGTCTCAATGAATTAATGCAAGTATTTCTGTTTTCCATTCAAACACGCTTGTTCCTATCTAAGATGTTCATTCGCGCTTAACTGTGATGAAGGTGATGATCTGTGACATTCATCACCTTCCTCAAACCATGAACGTGTGCCTGACAACCACCTCCGTTCTATATCCGATTGAATGAGTATCTCTTAGATTCCTTAATCAGAATCTCCGTGGTATAAGCTAGAACTGATGGCGGCATTCATGAGAATCCGGAAAGTCTAAACCTTGTCTGTGGTATTCCGAGTAGGATTCAGTGATTGAATGACTGTGACGAGCTTCAAACTCCTGAAGGCTGGGCGTTAGTGACAGACGCAAAAGGATAGTAAGTCCTATTCCAACCGGATCGAGAACCAACCGGTGATTAGCCGTGCTGTGACAGAGCGCGTGAGCGTAGTTTTCACTGGAAGGATGGAAGGTAGCCATTGACAACGGTGATCCACCAACACACAGCTTGCCATAGGGGGACGTGCGTGCGTGAATCAGAAGACAGAGGAAAGCAGAGATTCAGAGGACAAAGCATCTCCAAAACTCCAACATATTCTCCATTACTGCATAACAAGTAACCTTTAATCCATGCTCTATTGTTTATTTGCAATTCAACTGATAAACATAATTGACTTCCTGACTAAGATTTACAAGATAACCATAGATTGCTTCAAACCAACAATCTCCGTGGGATTCGACCCTTACTCACGTGAGGTATTACTTGGACGACCCAGTGCACTTGCTGGTTAGTGGTACGCGTTGTGAAAAGTGTGATTCACAATTCGTGCTACCAATACTCCTTTGAAATAGATGGTCGCATAGTGATCTTCAATCTGAATGGAGTCATTAACAACCCCCCAGAAGATCGTTCTATCTTCCAGTGTGATGCCATAGACGAAAGTGTGGCTGAAGTTCAAAAAGAAGAGTTTGAAGAGAGGCACACTGGACAAGATCCAAGTGTAGGGACCCTCTTAACTGACAATGAGGACACTTCGCCATTTTCGCAAGCCCCAGATAATCCAGAGCCTGCCCATGATCAAAAGTTAGAATTGAAACCTCTCCCTCCACATCTCAAATATGCTTATCTTGAGGATGAGAAGAAGCTTCCGGTTATTATTGCAAGGGAACTGACTTCTCAACAAGAAGAGCAGTTACTTGATGTACTGAGGAAGCATAAGAAGGCAATTGGGTGGAGTTTGGCAGACATAGTGGGAATCAACCCTCAAGTATGCGAGCACAGAATATTTTTAGAAGAGGGAGCAAGACCTGTCCGTCAACCCCAGAGAAGATTGAATCCCACCATCTTGGAAGTTGTCAAAAAGGAAGTGACCAGACTATTGGAGGCCGGTATCATATATCCCATTTCAGACAGTGAATGGGTAAGCCCAGTACAAGTGGTGCCCAAGAAGTCCGGAGTCACTACCGTGAAGAATGAGCATGGAAAGCTCATAGCAACTAGAGTTCAGAATGCTTGGAGAGTCTGCATTGATTACAGGTGTCTCAACCAAGCTACCCGTAAGGATCACTACCCACTTCCATTCATTGATCAAATGCTGGATCGCCTGTCAGGTAAATCACATTATTGCTTTCTAGATGGTTACATAGGTTATTTCCAGATTCATATAGCTCCTGAGGATCAGGAAAAGACTACTTTTACATGTCCTTTTGGGACTTATGCTTATAAGAGAATGCCCTTTGGCTTGTGCAATGCACCAGCCACCTTCCAAAGGTGCATGATGAGTCTTTTCTCTGATCTTATTGAGGACTGTATGGAAGTTTTTATGGACAATTTTAGTGTTTATGGTGATTCTTTTAACCTTTGCTTAGATGGATTATCTAGAGTATTAGATAGATGTGTTAATACAAACCTTGTATTGAATTTCGAAAAATGCCACTTTATGGTAAAGCAGGGAATTGTATTAGGACATGTGGTATCTAATAATGGCATTTCTGTAGACCCAGCAAAGGTGAATGTTATTTCTAGTTTACCTTACCCCTCTTCTGTGAGGGAAGTCCGTTCGTTCCTTGGCCATGCAGGTTTCTACAGGAGATTTATTAAAGACTTAAGTAAGGTGGCACTTCCCTTATCCAGATTACTGCAGAAGGACATTGAGTTCGAGTTTAGTGAAGATTGCAAACAAGCATTTGATAAGCTGAAGACTGCTCTAACTCAAACCCCAATTGTGAGAGGACCCGACTGGAGCCAGCCGTTTGAAATCATGTGCGATGCTTCCAACCATGCAGTAGGAGCAGCGCTGGCTCAGCGTGAAGGTAAGGACCCTTTTGTTATTGCCTATGCCTCTAAGACTTTAGACACTGCCCAGTCCAATTATACTACTACTGAGAAAGAGCTACTTGCTATTGTTTTCGCTCTGGATAAATTCCGAGCTTATTTACTTGGTACTAGAGTAGTAGTGTATTCGGACCATGCAGCTCTAAAGTATTTATTAGCTAAAAAGGAATCCAAACCAAGACTTTTACGTTGGATACTGCTGTTACAAGAATTTGATTTAGAAATAAAGGATAGGAGTGGTAATCAAAATTTAGTAGCAGACCACTTGAGTCGCCTTGAACATATTAAGGATGATTCTACTCCTATAGATGATAATTTTCCTTTTGACAACCTGCAAGCAGTATCTGAGGTAGTCCCTTGGTATGCACCTGTTGCTAATTATTTAGTTAGCCACACATTTCCTCCACATTTTTCTAAGCATCAAAGAGACAAGCTAAAAAGCGAGTCTAAATATTATATATGGGATGACCCATATTTATGGAGATGTGGCACTGACCAGATAATTAGACGTTGTGTACCTCAATCAGAATTCCAGTCCATTTTAGAGGCCTGTCACTCATCTGAGAGTGGAGGACACTTTGGCCCTCAAAGAACAGCTAGAAAGATCTTAGACTGCGGATTCTGGTGGCCTACTCTTTTTAGAGATGCCGCGGAGTTTTGTAAATCTTGTCACCCATGCCAGAAATTTGGTAACATATCCAGGAGGGATGAGATGCCTTAACAATATATGCTTTTCTGTGAAATTTTTGATGTATGGGGCATTGACTTCATGGGTCCATTTCCAAATTCTAGTGGATATTTTTATATATTGTTAGCTGTGGATTATGTTTCCAAATGGGTGGAAGCAATTCCTACCCGCACTGATGATGCTAACACTGTTGTTTCCTTTGTAAGAAACCATATTATATGCCGCTTTGGATCACCACGAGCGATCGTGAGCGATCAAGGAACCCATTTTTGTAACAGGAGACTAACCGGCTTGATGAAGAAGCATGGGATAATCCATAAAGTTGCAACAGCTTACCATCCCCAAACTAATGGGCAAGCCGAGGTGTCAAACAGAGAAATTAAGCATATCTTGCAAAAGATAGTAAAGCCTCATAGAAAAGACTGGAGCACCAGGCTACAAGATGCACTGTGGGCATACAGAACAGCATACAAGACACCCATTGGGATGAGTCCCTTCCGCTTGGTTTATGGAAAAGCTTGCCATCTCCCAGTTGAAATAGAACACAGAGCCTTCTGGGCAGTTAAGGAGTGCAACATGGGAATTGAGAATGCTGGAACTGAAAGAAAGTTGCAACTGCAGGAACTGGAGAACCTTCGCCTGGAAGCTTATGAGAACTCCAGAATATACAAGGAAAAGATGAAAGCTGTGCATGATCAAAACATCAAGAAGAGAGAGTTCCAAACTGGAGATTTTGTTCTCCTTTACAAATCTCGACTGAGGCTCATGCCCGGTAAGTTGAGATCAAAATGGAAAGGTCCATACAGAGTAGAGAAGGTTGAACCGTATGGAGTCTATCACCTAAGCCATCCTTCAAGCTCTGAACTTATTAAGGTTAATGGACATCGCCTGAAGCTATACCATGGTGAGAATGTGTAGAAAAATAAGGAGCTTGAGATCTTCCGCCTGGAAGATCCCCACATCGCAGCAGATTGAGCTATTGGAGTGTCCAACTTACGGACGTAAAAGCAAAGTGCTTGGTGGGAGACAACCCACCGTAGTATGATCATTCTTTTCTTCACTCTTAGTTTTTCTTCTTTAATAACTCTTCTCTTTATTAGTGCTTTCGTGCTCTTTCAATTACATATCTTTATTTAAAAAAAAATATTTTTGCCACGCGACGCGATCGCACCAGCGACGCGTCCACGTGGCAGGGGAGTAAAGAAAAATAAAAAATGAACAGAAAGTTACACAGGAGGAGCGTTAGAGTCATGCCAATGGCACAAATTGACCCACACGACTGCGTCCCTGACGCGTTCGCGTCACATGGGAATCATAGCCTCCCACGCGACCGCGTGCCCCACGCGGCCGCGTGCCCTGCATTTTCGACGTAAAAGGGTGTACAATGTTATATTGTGCGAGAGTGGTGCTGGATTGGTGCTGGAAGCACAATCCTTGTCACGCGACCGCGTCGCCGACGCGGCCGCGTCAATTACTTTCTGACGCACACTCACGCGATCGGATGACCCACGCGATCGCGTCACCCAATTTTGGCTATTAAAATAAATTGAACAGAGAGTTGTGCTAGAGCGAGGCTACACTCGCGCCAGCAGCGCAACACGGGTCACGCGACCGCGTGACTGACGCGATCGTGTCGCATGCGCCGCACAGCTAAACCCCAATTGCCAAATTATCTTATCTTTCTTTCCTCCAAATCCTAATTTTTCTTTTCCCTCCTTCTTTCTTCTTTCCCCCCTTCCTCTTTCTATCTCACCTCTCACTCTCTCTCTCTCTCTCCTCCATTAACAAGGTTTTACCTTCTTCTTCCTTCTTCTCTTTTCTATTATTCTTATTCTATTATGTATATATATTATTATTTTCTTTTTCTTTTCTTTTTTCTTTTCAAACTTTTATTTTTCTTCTTCTTCTTTTCCCTTTACATGGTGTTAGAAACCTTTTGAGTCATCATCCCTCATTATATGCTTGTGGATTATTACAAATTGTTTGACAATTATTTTTTTTCTCCTATTAAAGGGATTGCTTGCATGTTTATCTTTATATTTTCTATACCCTATTCACCATGCACGCTATATGTTTGTGAAAAAGCTCATGTGGCATTATGCACTTCTCTATGTTGCTATACTATTCAATGCTTACTTTTCACAACTTTCCCTTATTATTTTATTAATTAGATTTAATTGTCAATACAAATGTAATAGTTTGTTACAAATGGTAATCTAAACTGGACATTGAATGTTTGATATATGCTACTCATGCCTTTGCCTGCATGCCAATAAACCTCTTGCATTCCATTGTCCTACATGCACTTGCTATATTTCCATTGATAAGCTTTTCACATGTAATCCGGACCATGTGTTAATGCCATTTATCTTTATTGTGCATTGACTATCACTTACAATACCCTCTTCCTTGCTTTATCTCTTTGAATTTAATTTCCTTTCTCTTCCCTTCTTTCAGGATGGCCACCAAGAAAGGAAAAGAGAAAGCTACTTCCAAACCACCAGCAAGAAGAGGAACTAAAAGAGCATTAGTGGCAGAGCCTTCTTGAACCGCAGTCAAGCCCTCAACAAAAAGAGTTAAGAGGATAATAAAGGTGGACGACAAGGAGAAAGCCTTTCCAGCAAAGGACACTGCGCGATTTCCCAATCGCTACTATGAGCAGATGTTCCCTATCCTAGCAGAAAGGAACTATAACAATGAATACCTTCTTATCCTTCCGTCCAATATTACCGCCTTTATTGAGCCGCAAATTGAGCAAAGACAATAGGGTTTCTTACGGAGACAGCCGAGGCAGGTCAATCTCTCTTGGGTAGTTGAGTTCTACTCCAACTTCTACATACCGACCCTGCAGTCTGTTTATGTCCGGCAGAAGCAAGTCTCCATCATAGAAGAGGCCATTCAGCAAGCTCTGAGTCTTCCCCCTATTCCAGTAGGAATGGACGCTTTTCAAGAAGCCACCCTTCAGCGCCAGAGATACCAATTTGACTGGGACTCCGTTCTCGGAGTCATCACTTTACCTGGCAGCCGTTGGATCTATGGATACCACCGTACCCGCCCTAAGGGAATCTTGGCTTCTGCACTTACCTTGGAGTCTCGCGTATGGGCACAGATCATGTCCCATTACGTCTTTCCGAGCACTTATGAGTCCTCTTTCACTGCAGACATGGCTGTTCTACTATGGTGCATCCTTACAGACCAACCTCTGAATCTCTCAAGACATATCCGGAATGCTATGGAACACGTACAAATCATGGGCAACCTACCTTTTCCCACCCTGGTCTCAGATCTTGTCTCAGCAGCCGGAGTCTCCTATAGAGCTGGGGACACCAAAGCCATGCTTCCACGGGATGATCAATATGTCCCTAACGGGAAATACCTCAGACTTTTAGCAGCCACTACAAGCCAGCCTACTGACCAGTTGAAGATATTCCTTCTTCAACACCACAAGCATCTACCACTGAGAAATTGCTCCAACAGTTACTTGAAAAGTTGGATCGGCATGAACAGAAAGCTAAGATGAGAGAGCGCCGTAACAAGCGCCGATTCACATACCTCAAGGAGCTAATCATGGGTAAATTCAAGGACTCAGACACTCTGGACTCCACTTCTTTTACCAGCACTGGGAGCCATGATGGTCCCGACTGTGGAGATACTGCTACCAGCCCACCCCTGTTTCTGACAGATGGCACCGAGGACGGTGCAAAGCCTTAAGTGTAGGGAGGTCGGTCAGTACCTGACTTCCGGAGGTAAATTCTCTTCTCTGGCACCAATAATTAGGATATTTTAGTTAGATTTTCTTTCTTTTATAGAATAGAATAAATTGCATAGGTTAGAATAGTTGCATGCATGTTCTACTTGATTGAAAAGACAATAAGTTTCTTTTAAAAATCTACCTTTGGAACAAAATTTCACTAATTTTTCAAAATTTTCATGATAAATCTGCTTGAGTTTTATTTGGAACATGATGTTTGAGCTAAAGAACACACAACCTGTGAAAGATTTGAGCCTTTATGTATGGTTACATTATTTAACCATAATCATTTTATTCTTGTGTGTTTACTTCTCTATGATTGTAATCTATATTTTGTTTTATCTTATATGTCCAATATTTATTATATTTACATGCTTGCACATGATTGAGGCCATTATTTGTTTAAACTCACTTATCCAAATCAAGCCTACCCTTCTCAATTATCTTTGTTAACCACTTTGAGCCTTTAATTCCTATTTGTTCGATATTTTACCACATTACTAACCTTAAGCCGAAAAAACAATTATATATCCCAAATTGAATCTTTGGTTAGCTTAAGATAGAATTGTGTGTGCTAGTTAAGTATGGGAAATTGTGGAAACAAAAGTTGTTAAGGGGATGTGTCATGAAAATTTAAAGGGAA
This sequence comes from Arachis ipaensis, assembly GCF_059453495.1. Classification (NCBI taxonomy): domain Eukaryota; kingdom Viridiplantae; phylum Streptophyta; class Magnoliopsida; order Fabales; family Fabaceae; genus Arachis; species Arachis ipaensis. The sequence goes on from NC_142440.1 coordinate 102,349,108, forward strand.
TTTGGATACCTACTCATGTGAAAATATAAGAATGAAAAATCTATGTGCATTGAAAAAAAAATGATAAACAAATAAATAAGGGAACAAAATTACCCCAATGTTAAATTCAGAATTCAAAGATCAATGCACATATGATAGAATTAAAATACAAAGTTGAAACATGAGTATGGGTTGAAAAAGGGAATTATGGGTAGCTAAGCATGAATTTAAAAGTATATAGAATATATGTATATTAGGTGAGAGCTTAGGTTAATTAAAGATTCAATTTATAAAGCTCACTTAGCCATATGTATATCCTTACCTGCACCTTGGCCCCATTACAACCCTAAAAAGACCTCATGATGTTTGCATTGGTATATTAACTGTTGTTGATTGGTTAGGAGAAAAACAAAAGTTAGCAAACATGACTAGAGAAGAATAGAGTGATTACCCTATACACTAGAGATTAGAGCGTACATACATTATCAGTGAGGGTTCAATGCTTAAATTTTCATGTTTCCTGCTTTCATAAGCTATCTTCTTGCACTTTTATCGGTTTTATTATATAATGATAGAATTAGTGGAATTCGATTTGTAATTGTTTTGAAGGGCTTATTTACTTTTGATCAAGTGGACAATAATCTTAGAGTTGCATTTATTTATATATGTAGGGTTGCATTGCATTTCATGAGTTTCTGCATGTTCATACTTATTTCCTTGTCTCCTTCAATTCAGTAGGAGGACATGCTAATGTTTAAGTGTGGGGAGGTTGATAAACCACTATTTTATAGTTTATATTGTGTTTAATTGTGTGGTTTTGTCATGATCCTTACCCACTTATTCATCAATTTAGCATGCATTTAGATTTCCTTCCTAAATTCAGTACATGTTTGAAAATTGCTTCCTAGAGACTTTAATTATTTATTTTTAATTCTCCTTTATTCCATTCGACGCCGTGATCTGTGTGTTAAGTGTTTCAGACTTTATAGGGCATGAATGAGTTGGAGATTGGAAGGGAAGCTAGCAAAAATGGAAGGAACACAAGAATTTGAGGAGATAACCAACGAGAAGTGACGCGGTCGCATGGCTTGCGCGACCGCGCGAAGGAGCGCAATTCACAGCGACGCGGTAGCGTGGACGACACAAACGCGTGGAGAGGAAAAAGCGCAAGCGACGCGTCCACATGGACGACGCGATCGCGTGACACGCGCAATCTGCATAATCTGCAGAATTCGATGGGGGCGATTTTGGACCTTATTTCGGCCCAGTTTTTGGCCCGGAACAGCAGACTAGAGTCAGAGGATATGCAGAAACAACAAACATTCATTCAGTAGTTTTAGATCTAGTTTTTCACTCTCTTAGGTTTTTCTCTCTAGTTTTTAGAATTTTAATTTTCAATTGGTCTTAGCATTGGAACAGTGAGAAGAGTTGTTTCCTCATCAAGACTTCATCATTCTAGTTTGTTCTCTTAACTTGGTTCTATTCTTCCATGTTCTTTGTTATGTTCAATTTTGTAGTTCAGATACTTTTATGATTATTTAATGCAAGGATTATTTCTTTTTAATTCAATTTCAATTCCAATAATCATGTCCTCTTTTAATTCCCTTTCATGCGCTATGGATTCTTTATTTACAATGCGTGAGTAGTTTCCTTACTTGATGGGGAGTTGATTAAAAGGAACTCTTGAGTTGGAAGGATTGAAAGAAAATTTGTAATTGGGTTAAATGTTGGATTGCTATCCTGTCACTGATGCCAATCCCTTTGAAGTAAGTGGGTTGCAACTTGTGAACAGATCTGGCATTCCCACTTGTTTGACTTTCCCTTACCTAGTAAGGATAACCAAACAGAATAACCATTAATTATAAATTAATCTTACAATCACACCATCAATGATAGAGATTCTAACCAATCAATTCCCAGTCAAGGCTTTTATTTATATTATTTAAAAATCCTCAATTTAAATTCCAATTTACTTAGCTCAACTTCTTGGAACATCTGATTAATAAAACAACACACTTTTCTGCAATTCGTTGGGAGACGACCTGGGACTTAAAACTCCCAGTAAATTTAATTGAAATTCTCTGTGACACATTTCTAAATTGATAGGCAGATTTTCGGTGAGTTAAGAACTATACTTGCAACGAAACCATTTTAATAAATTTTTAATTCACCAACTTCTGCTTCCTATCATCGATGTTTTCCTCAAACGTTGACTCAAACGTGAATGATCCCAAAGTTCATAGTGCAAATGGATTTCTTCTCAAGACCAAGAGCAATCAACAGAGGCTATCTTCAACACAATTCCATCAAGGCCAAGGGCCCAAATTCAAGGCTTAATGATTGACGAACTGATTTCCTGTCAGTATAGAAATTCACAAATATAATCGTGTTGTAAGTGTAGTTTCTAAACCAACAGAAAATCCTTTCGTACAAAAGTTTGGTTGTGACAAGTAACAAAATCCAATAAAATTTATAACCGAAGTATTTAAACCTCGGGTCGTCTCTCAAGGAATTGCAGGGAGGTATGATTTATTATTGGTTATGGAAAAAGGATATGTTTTTGGGTTTTTGAAATAGAGAACAAGTAATTTAAATGGCAAGAAAAATAAATAAATAATTATAAAGTAAACTCTTGGCAAGGTATAAGAACCGAAAATTCTATCCTAGTTATCCTTATCAGGTGTGATGAGAATTGGATTTTGCTCCCACTTAGTTAAGTCAAGTGGACTAATTAGCTTGATCCTCAAGTCCTAGTCAATCCCTGTGGGAAGACTAGCTTTAGAGCGATCTAGATCAATTAGTAATCTGCTGATGCACGGAAACTTGTCTCTCAACAAATCTCCCTTCGGCAAGTATACCGAATTGTCGTCAAGTAATAACTCACAAAAGAGTGAGGTCGAATCCCATAGAGATTAACGGATTAAGCAATCAATAGTTGATTGATTATCCTAGTCAGACGATCCAGATTTAAGTGATAAGCAGCAAGAATTGTAAATTGACAGAAAAGAAAGGAAAAGCAATAAACTAAACAAAAATCTTCTGAAAATAGGTTTTTTCTTTTGTTTTCTTTTGTTTACTGCATCTTGGATCAATAGGTTTTTGAGAATTTCCATAACACTTTTCCAAATTTCAATTCCTATCAATGAGCTCCCATGCAAGTTTTCACAAATATGTAACCTCAATACACAATCATACAATCAATCCATTTCTCTTAATCTTTAGCTTGCCTCAAAATTGATAAAATTCCTCAACACTTTCCTTTCAAAAGAATGATTTCTTCGATGCATTTTTAAGTATAATGGGTGCAAGCAGATTAAAGATTAAGGTGCAATGATAAGCAGTGAACCATGCTTATTACTAAAAGCAACTTAACAGAATAGAGGTAGACCACAGAATCAAAACAAGAGACATTCATGATTGCCATTAAGTCTACTGGGAGTAAATGAGAAGGAAAGGAACTTTACAACCTTTGTAGCTCATCTTCGCCCTTGTTGTCCCTTCCTGCAAACTTTCTCCCTCCAATCACCATCTTAGAATAACTGCTTTGCCGGCAAGCAACAAGTAGGAGCAGTGGTGTTGAGATTGTGATTCAACCATGAATGTCAAAAAAGAGAAACAAGCTATGAGTAATGCATAAAATTAAGCAAGCTTGGTTAAAAATGACACTACATGCCTACGAAACAAAGGCATTATGATTGTACAAACAAGTGGTGTTGCTGGATACATTGCATAGAAACATAAGTGGCACACCACAGAGTAATAACTCAAGTAATAACTCACAAAAGAGTGAGGTCGAATCCCACATAGATTAACGGATTAAGCAATCAATAGTTGATTGATTATCCTTGTCAGACGATCCAGATTTAAGTGATAAGCAGCAGGAATTGTAAGTTGACAGAAAAGAAAGGAAAAGCAATAAAGTGCAGAAAAGTAAAATGGCAAGGAAAATAAATGTAAGAACTAAAACTAAAATAAACATTGGGATCAATAGATATTGCAATCCTCCGGATCAAGTTCATTCTCATATCTTCCTCAATCAATGCATTCATTGATCTCCTTGGCAATCTTAAGTGATTGGATCCCAATTCCTTGGCAATCCAATCTCTCTAAGCTTGAACAATTTCCCAATTCTTTGATTTAATTGCTCATGGGAAGAGATGAAGTTTGGTCACTGATTATACCACACACATTCATAGATCAAAGTATTGGTAGGATTAAATGTCACAATATTCATCCAACCCCCAACCTAATCCAATGTGAGAGAGCATTTCTAGCATGATTTGCTCATTCCTCTTCCAAGGTTAAAAGGAAATCAAAGTTTGAGTAATTTCTCATCCGAGACAATTACCCAATTGGATGAAGATCGAAAAATCTCTAGTAAAATCAAGAGAAAAGAAAGAAGAAGAAGAATAAAAACTACAATTGATCCATTGAATCATAATAGAGCTCTCTAACCCAATGAAAAGAGTTAGTTGTTCATTGCTCTACCAAAACAGAAAAGAAAGAAAGTGCAGAAAAGTAAAGATGAAGATTAAAACCAAAAATAAAACTTCAAAGTTCATAAATGAAAATTACAACTAAAAAGAAACTACTCCTAAGGAACAAAAGAAGAGAAAAGGAAGAAGAGTGGTTGAGGGGAGGGGTCCGAAGACCCATTCCCCTTGGAGTGTGCCAATTCACAGAAGTTCGAATCGGTCTTCACTCTCTCCTCCTTCCTTCAATTCTCCATTCCAGGATGTATTCAGTGTAGAAACTAAGGCCTTTTTATAGGCTCTCCTAAATTACAAAATGAAATGAAATTAAAGGTAAATTACAATGAAATGAAAATTAACTATTCTAGATGCTTCCTGTGGCCTTGATTGGTTGACAATTGTGGGATTGTTTGCTTGAGCTTTGAAGTGGACTTGAGAGAGAAGTGAATAAAGTTGAGGTCCAGGTGGTAATCGTTAGTGTTACCGTTAGCCATACCAACGCTACAAGTGTGGCGTTAGTGCTGAAGTTATTGTGGCTAACGTTACACTTGCTATCCAGTTGGTATTTTTGGGGCTTAAAAGATGCCTATTGTTTGTGCTCCAATTTTATATCCACTATAGATCATTATATATCTTTCGAAAGCTCTGAATGTCATCTTTCTAATGCAACTAAAATCACCTCAATTGGATCTCTGTAACTCAAGTTATGCTCCTTTGAAGGGGGCAGGGTCGCTGGCATATTAATATTGCGAGGTTCTGGAGCTCAAACTTGATGTCCACCCCATACTATTATATATTTTTGGAAAGCCCTGCATGTCTACTTTCCAACGCTTTTGGAAGCGCATCATTTAGAGCTCTAAAACTCGAGTTACACTTCTTGGAAGGTGAATAGGTCGGTTGGCCTTACTACAGGTTGATACCATGTTCATCTTTGCACTTTCGGGGCAGGTTTTCTCCCTCAAATTTAGTGTCCACCATGTAGTGCCATATATGCTTGGAAAGCTCTGGAATCCTACTTTCCATTGCCACTAGAATCACCTCTTTTGAAGCTTTGTGGCTCAAGTTATTCTTGTTTGAAGAAGGCATGGTCAGGCTACCGGGTGAGATTTTGCCCACGTTAGTGTCCACATTAGTGTAACTAACGTGGCCCTTAACGTAGGCCTTCTTTGCTTCACAAACTTTAGTGGCGTTCACTTTTTTCACTAACTTTCACAGCTGCATCCTTTCTTCCACGTTAATGCCCACATTAGTGGCACTAACGTGGGTCTTCCTTTGCTTCGCTAGCGTTATTGGTGCTTACTTTTGCCAATAACGCTGCTCCTTCTTCAAAGTTAATGCCATTAACGTTCCCACTAACGTTCCAAACTTTCCTTCCTTCTACGTTAGTGCCCACGTTAGTAGCACTAACGTAGCCACTAACGTGGCTCTTTTCTGCTTCTTTTGGCCCGAAATCAAACAAACAAAGTGAATCAAGGTAACATACAGGATGATCTTTATATACTAAGTGTGCTAATAATACCCAAAATCAAAAAGTCACTTAGTGTGATCTATTTTATCATATTTACCCTGTATATTAACTAAAATTCACCTATGCTTGAGATTTTGTTTCATGAAGAGATTTTTCATGCCATTACTCATTTATTGGCAAAATTTGTATGAAAACTAAACAAAAATCTACTGAAATAACTACTAAAAATAGGCAATGATGCACGCGCATCACAACACCAAACTTAAATCTTGCTTGTCCCCAAGCAAGGAATGAATTATGCACAAAGGATTCTTTTTATTGGAGTGTGCTGAAGAATTTCTTATGATGCCTTGGTGAGTGAAATGATTAAGTGATAAGGAAGGCCAACTCCAATTATATGCTTATGCAAGGGTTCCAGTGTTCATTAGTCCTTACATCTTGGAAGTCTTAGATCTTAGGAGTGTCATTCGGATGGTATTATGGAGTCCTCTTTATAGATTATCACTTTGAAGCAGTATTTATTTGTCTTGGCCTCGACTCTAGGTGTCATGTCTCAAAGCGGCCCTTTATGATAAGTTTTCAATCAATACTCCTAACCCAGTTGGGTTAAGGTATTAGGTGATGAAGCACCCCTTAGGATTTACTTGCTCAGGCCTCTTTCCTTGACACAATTTCACCACAAGAATGTAACTAGGACAATAACGCTTTGAATTTTTGTATCTTTCTTTTTCGTCCAAGTAATTGATGCTCAGAGCCTTGGGCTTACTCCTTGTTTTTCTTTTTTCTTTTGTTTTCTTTTGTTTACTGCTTCTTAGATCAATAGGTTTTTGAGAATTTCCATAACACTTCTCCACATTTCAATTCCTATCAATGAGTTCCCATGCAAGTTTTCACAAACATGTAACCTCAATACACAATCATATAATCAATCCGTTTCTCTTAATCTTTAGCTTGCTTCAAAATTGATAAAATTCCTCAACACTTTCCTTTCAAAAGAATGATTTCTTCGATGCATTTTTAAGTATAATGGGTGCAAGCAGATTAAAGATGAAGGTGCAATGATAAGCAGTGAACCATGCTTATTACTAAAAGCAACTTAACAGAATAGAGGTAGACCACAGAATTCTAAACAAGAGACATTCATGATTGCCATTAAGTCTACTGGGAGTAAATGAGAAGGAAAGGAACTTTACAACCTTTGTAGCTCATCTTCGCCCTTGTTGTCCTTTCCTGCAAACTTCCTCCCTCCAATCACCATCTTAGAAAAAGTGCTTTGCCGAGAAGCAACAAGTAGGAGCGGTGGTGTTGAGATTGTGATTCAACCATGAATGTCAAAAAAAGAGAAACAAGCTATGAGTAATGCATAAAATTAAGCAAGCTTGGTTAAAAATGACACTACAGGCCTACGAAGCAAAGGCATTATGATTGTACAAACAAGTGGTGTTGCTGGATACATTTCATAAAAAAATAATTGGCACACCAAACTTAGTGTGACACTTTCTCTTGGAATTGATGCAAGTATCCAGAAAGATTGAAAACAGAATGTTGCAGGGTAACACCAAACTTAGAATGTGATCATATGCCAATTTTATTTGAAAAGAAACTAAGTAAAAGGAACTGTTGTATTAATAACAAAATCACCAAGAGCCAGAGATGTCACGAATAGGGGCTTCTTGGTGAGGCATTAACACAAACAGTTGCAGAGCATAGAAAACAAAGAACAAAAATAATTACATGAACAAACCAAAACAAAAGAAAATGTCTAATCTAGGTAATCAACCAACAGGTAGTTTGTTAATCACAATTAATCCCCAGCAACGGCGCCATAAACTTAATGCACGGAAACTTGTCTCTCAACAAATCTCCCTTCGGCAAGTATACCGAATTGTCGTCAAGTAATAACTCACAAAAGAGTGAGGTTGAATCCCACAGAGATTAACAGATTAAGCAATCAATAGTTGATTGATTATCCTTGTCAGACGATCCAGATTTAAGTGATAAGCAGCAGGAATTGTAAGTTGACAGAAAAGAAAGGAAAAGCAATAAAGTGCAGAAAAGTAAAATGGCAAGGAAAATAAATGTAAGAACTAAAACTAAAATAAACATTGGGATCAAGAGATATTACAATCCTCCGGATCAATTTCATTCTCATATCTTCCTCAATCAATGCATTCATTGATCTCCTTGGCAATCTTAAGTGATTGGATCCCAATTCCTTGGCAATCCAATCTCTCTAAGCTTGAACAATTTCCCAATTCTTTGATTTAATTGCTCATGGGAAGAGATGAAGTTTGGTCACTGATTATACCACACACATTCATAGATCAAAGTATTGGTAGGATTAAATGTCACAATATTCATCCAACCCCCAACCTAATCCAATGTGAGAGAGCATTTCTAGCATGATTTGCTCATTCCTCTTCCAAGGTTAAGAGGAAATCAAAGTTTGAGTAATTTCTCATCCGAGACAATTACCCAATTGGATGAAGATCGAAAAATCTCTAGTAAAATGAAGAGAAAAGAAAGAAGAAGAAGAATAAGAACTACAATTGATCCATTGAATCACAATAGAGCTCTCTAACCCAATAAAAATAGTTAGTTGTTCATTGCTCTACCAAAATAGAAAAGAAAGAAAGTGCAGAAAAGTAAAGATGAAGATTAAAACCAAAAATAAAACTTCAAAGTTCATAAATGAAAATTACAACTAAAACGAAACTACTCCTAAGGAAGAAAAGAAGAGAAAAGGAAGAAGAGTGGTTGAGGGGAGGGGTCCGAAGACCCACTCCCCTTGGAGTGTGCCATTTCACAGAAGTTCGAATCGGTCTTCACTCTCTCCCCCTTCCTTCAATTCTCCATTCCAGGATGCATTCAATGTAGAAACTAAGGCCTTTTTATAAGCTCTCCTAAATTACAAAATAAAATGAAATTAAAAGTAAATTACAATGAAATGAAAATTAACTATTCTAGAAGTTTCTTGTGGCCGTGTTTGGTTAACAATTGTGGGATTGCTTGCTTGAGCTTTGAAGTGGACTTGAGAGAGAAGTGAATAAAGTTGAGGTTCAGGTGGTATTTGTTAGTGTTACTGTTAGCCATACCAACGCTACAAGTGTGGCGTTAGTGCTGAACTTATTGTGGCTAACGTTACACTTGCTATCCAATTGGTGTTTTTGGGGATTAAAAGATGCCTACTGTTTGTGCTTCAATTTCATGTCCACTATAGATCATTATATATCAATGGAAAGATCTGAATTTCAGATTTCTAATGCAACTAAAATCACCTCAATTGGACCTCTGTAACTCAAGTTATGCTCCTTTGAAGGGGACAGGGTCGCTGGCATAGTCGCTGGCGTTATTGGCAAAAGTGAGTGCCAATAATGTTAGCGTTCCGTGGATTAATGTTGCCAGGTTCTGGAGCTCAAACTTAATGTCCACCCCATACTATTATATATTGTTGGAAATTACTGGCTGTCTACTTTCCGACGCCTTTGAAAGCTCATCATTTGGAGCTCTACAGCTCGAGTTACACTTCTTGGAAGGTGAAGAGGTCAGCTGGCCTTACTACAGGTTGATACCATGTTCATCTTTGCACTTTCGGGGCAGGTTTTCTCCTTCAAATTCAGTGGCCACCATGTAGTGCCATATATGCTTGGAAAGCTCTGGAATCTTACTTTCCATTGCCACTAGAATCACCTCATTTGGAGCTTTGTGGCTCAAGTTATTTATGTTTGAAGAAGGCATGGTCAAGCTACCGGGTGAGATTTTTCCCACGTTAGTGTCCATGTTAGTGTAACTAACGTGGCCCTTAACGTAGGCCTTCTTTGCTTCACAAACGTTAGTGGCGTTCACTTTTTTCACTAACTTTCACAGCAGCATCCTTTCTTCCACGTTAATGCCCACGTTAGTGGCACTAACGTGGCCACTAACGTGAGTCTTCCTTTGCTTCGCTAGCGTTATTGGCGCCTACTTTTGCCAATAACGCTGCTCCTTCTTCAAAGTTAATGCCATTAACGTTTCCACTAACGTTCCAAACTTTCCTTCCTTCTACGTTAGTGCCCATGCTAGTAGCACTAACGTGGCTCTTTTCTGCTTCTTTTGGCCTGAAATCAAATAAACAAAGTGCATCAAGGTAACATACAAGATGATCTTTATATACTAAGTGTGCTAATAATACCCAAAATAAAAACTTCACTTAGTGTGATCTATTTTATCATATTTACCCTGTATATTAACTAAAATTCACCTATGCTTGAGATTTTGTTTCATGAAGAGATTTTTCATGCTATTACTCATTTATTGGCAAAATTTGTATGAAAACTAAACAAAAATCTACTGAAATAACTACTAAAAATAGGCAATGATGCACATGCATCACAAAACCAAACTTAAATCTTGCTTGTCCCGAAGCAAGGAATGAATTATGCACAAAGGATACTTTTTATTGGAGTGTGCTGAAGAATTTCTTATGATTCCTTGGTGAGTGAAGTGATTAAGTGATAATGAAGGCCAACTCCAGTTATATGCTTATACAAGGGTTCCAGTGTTCATTAGTCCTTACACATTGGAAGTCTTAGATTTTTGGAGTGTCATTCGGATGGTATTATAGAGTCCTCTTTATAGATTATCACTTTGAAGTAGTATTTATTTGTCTTGGCCTCGACTCTAGGTGTCATGTCTCAAAGCGGCCCTTTATGATAAGTTTTCAATCAATACTCCCAACCCAGTTGGGTTAAGGTATTTGGTGATGAAGCACCCCTTAGGATTTACTTTCTCAAGCCTCTTTCTTTGACACAATTTCACCACAAGCATGTAACTAGGACAATAACGCTTTGAATTTTTGTATCTTTCTTTTTCGTCCTAGTAATTGATGCTCAGAGCCTTGGGCTTACTCCTTGTTTTTCATTTTTCTTTTGTTTTATTTTGTTTACTACTTCTTGGATCAATAGGATTTTGAGAATTTCCATAACACTTCTCCAAATTTTAATTCCTATCAATGAGCTCCCGTGTAAGTTTTCACAAACATGTAACCTCAATACATAATCATACAATCAATCCATTTCTCTTAATCTTTAGCTTGCCTCAAAATTGATAAAATTCCTCAATACTTTCCTTTCAAAAGAATGATTTCTTCGATGCATTTTTAAGTATAATGGGTGCAAGCAGATTAAAGATGAAGGTGCAATGATAAGCAGTGAACCATCACTACAAAAAAAAAGGTTATTACGGCGGTTATAACCGCCATTATGACCAAAACTGGCGCCTCCAAGAAATGCCATTATTCTGGGCGCCATTCTGGTTATTACGGCGGTTTTCAGAAAACCGCCATAATAATCTGTGGATAATACGGCGGTTTTTGAGGGTTAAAATGGCGGTTTGTAACCGCCATTATTTTCGCATAAAATGGCGGTTTTTGAACGGCCACCGTTTTTACCAGGATGTTGTGGCACCTCTTCCGTTTAAAATGGCGGTTAGAAACCGCCGTTTTTTTAATGATAACTGCCATTTTTTCCATGTTATAGTGGCATCTTTTGCGTTTAAAATGGCAGTTTCTAATGCCGTTTTTACCAAAATATAATGGCATCATTTTCGTTTAAAATGGCAGTTTTTAACCGCCGTTTCTACCAGTGTATAATGGCATCATTTTAAATTAAAACGGGGGTTTCTAACCGCCGTTTGTACCTAATTATGATGACAATTTTATGCTTTTTAAAATAAGATTGAAACCACTAATTTAAAGTGATATTTTTGAAACTCACTTAAAAATCTCATAATAACCAAAAGGTATAGCCATAAATCAAACATGATAAGATGATTTTTAATTCATACATGATCCAAAAGTCATAATCCAAGTCATAATTGAAATGTCATAATCCAAAAAACAAAGTATCAAAATAATCCTTAACAAGCATTGACTAATTCTGACTTATAATTGTCTTAACATATAATCCTTAATATACGTCTTAACATATCAAGCTTCCTTGTTGCTTGCTCCAGAAGACCTACTTCCTAACTCTTTTGGTGATGGAATCTCACTCTCCTGATCCAATCCCTACAACAAAAATATAATTATTATGAGCACAAGAAATACAAGAAAAATGCATATATTAATAATAAGTGGATAATTATGAATTTGAATTCATCTAAAAAATACATATAAAATGTTACTAATAATACTACTAGTGCTAGTTGTTAATTAGCTTTCCCATGTTCTTGTTAACCATAGCAGCGACAAAGAATGAAGCCTTAAGATCTTTCTATTCACTGATGTATAGAATTATTTTCAAACAAAGCAATAACAGCAATAACAACCCTTAGTCAACAACTAGCAATAACACATGCTCATGCTCACCTATTACCATTAGCTGCTTCCTACTTATGTCTATATACCACAAACATTGATAAATCTTTTTTTTTCACTTTTTGTTAATCAATTATAATTTAGAAGAAAATCAGAACGGGAAGTCAAAATCTGTATTCATGAACAGTTTACAATTATTTCACTCAAAAGTACATTCAAATAGCCAACAGTGACCATGACCGAATCTTAACTTGTTTTGGAGATCAAAAGTATTCATGAACAGTTTACAATTATTTCACATCAAAAGGAAAAAAAAGAGGGAATTCTATGATGAATATGAACACTACTACTTGGGGGAGAAACCCTAATATTGCTCTACAAGGAGATGCTACTTCTCAATTAGCCCAACTACAACTGTTGCAAAATCTGTTGCAAATCATGAACGGCAACACATTTCTTAACATGGGGAATAACTCTAATTTCCCCTTAGGAAACCCCAGCTTCAATAATTCTTATCTTAACGGGTCAAACATCCTTCAAACTGTAGAACCTTTTGGCTTGAAAAGTGAAGAATATGGATCACAATCAAACCCTACTGGTCTATTATTATCTCAATCAGACTACAGTAATGACTTCTTTCAACATGGATTGTCAACAAATACACGAGAGCTTGAATGCTATAACAAACTCAGCAACACTACTAATCAAGCAGAGATTAATCCACTGTTTACAATTATTTCACATCAAAAGGAAAAAAAAGAGGATAATTGTATTTGTACCTGTGAAACTTGTTGAGTAGGGAACATTCCAGCCAATTGTATTGGAATTTTACCTCCTTCCTTAGAAGCAATATAGGAGACTAGCGCTTGCAATTGCGCTTTAACGGTATCCAACTCTTCTTGCACATTTGGACCACAAGTAGATGATGTTCCAACATCATTTGAAGAACCTAAATTCATTTGACTAATCCTTGTAGTGTTGTTCTTGAAAGCAATTGTTGGAACAGCTCCCATACCTAAACCTCAAACACGACCAGGGTGCTCTTTTCCAAAAACTACTCCAAGAGCATCAAGAGGAGAATTAAGAGTTAATTCCATCGGTTGTTGGCTGCTATGTGCTTCAATCTTCTCCTACATGTATAAAAAAAAAAGAAAGAATAAAAAATAGTATTATCTTATAAAAAAAAGAAAAAGAAATACAAACAAGTTACTTATTACACTTTAGTCTTACCGCTATTTCTTTAGCTTTTTCATTAACATAACTTCCATCTGTTTTCTTGTGAGTTATGTCCCACATTTGAACCCTACTAACTTCTTTTCCCGTCTCTTCCGTCTAAAATTTAAGAAAAGTAGAAAGACTCGATCAAAAAATAGAGGCCTACTAACTTCAATCATGTATATATCATTCATCTAATTATTATTTGAGATAGATTAGATATGCAGAAAATTAAGAGATGATGCATGCATTATATTTGAGATAGATTAGATATGCATGCATTAATTGATTACCAATTCAGCCCTTCTTCTTGCAATTGATTTAGCACCTGAAGTATGAGGAATTATTTGTTTTTGCCGAATTTCTTGATTCCTCTTACAAAGTTTCTGCAAGTTAAATTTGGACATAATTAAATAGAACCAAACATGCATTCAACATATAACAATAATAATGGTTTCAAGAGGGCAAAAGAGTGCAGCACTACTACATGAGAAGCTATCACTAGTTCATTACCAACTCTATATAAAATAAAATACAAGAGCAGGCAGCAGCAATATCTGCTTCATATAAGGCTTACCTGAGTTTCAGGCTTCAAACGATATTCTACAAATAAAGCCCATTGATCAGGAGCAATATCTTCTGGTGCATTATTTATGATCTCGGTTTTACTCAACCTCGGATCATAAAAATCATTCCAAAGCTTTATCCTATGTTCCCTCCATTTTTTGCCAAGTGATTGGAGCAAAAATCGTTTGGCCAAGTTATCACTCACTTTGAAGCAAAATCGAGCCTTCACAATTATAACAAAGAATATATATTAACCAGCAAATATAACTAAATAATGGCAAAGAAATAAGCTTTAGAGTTTGAGTAATCTTCTTACTAGGAAAAAAATATTCCATTGATTTTCAAAAAAGCTTTTTGGAATGTCTGACCACTTTTCAAAACTGATTGGAAATGCTACACAATCAGTGGCCAATTGCCCACAAACTCCTGCAAGGAGTCCAGCTGCTTCTCCTATTGCTGCATGATGTTTATCAAAAGTGACAACTATGCGCAAACCTTCTGGCAAATTATGCACATCCTTCGCTAATAAATGAAGGCATGTACTAGCTCCGTATTCATCTAAAATAGACAAATGAGTATAAATAAATAAGTAAATGAGCGACTAAAGAATAAAATAAATAATTTTTAAATAATAGACACTATAGAATTGACTTAATAATAACTTTACAACTAAAGAATAGGGCATGAAGTTGAAAGAAAGCACCATAAACACAATCAATCAGGATATAACATGTTCTCACTATAATAACTTTACCTGCTAAGGAACTCTCTCATTGCACATATCTTACAGATATTACAATCCAAGTAATTCAGGTGGAAGATAATCAAGATTGAAGCAGTGAAGTACTTACAAAATTTTACATAGACACAAAAGGTTCATCCAGATATTAACTTCTTTTCCTTTTCAAATGAATAATACCCATATACACCCATGGAATTCTAAGTTCACCAAAAAAGGACCATGTAGAAAGAATGTAAAAATAAAGCTGATCATTTTCTGCCTTATGTTTTCTCATCAAAAGCATATTTTCAAGTTCATAATAGCCCAAGTAATTGAATGTCAACATATATAAGTACAATTGTTCAAACTTAGTTTTAACAAATCTGAGCATTGCATGTGGCAACTAAGGAAATACAAAAGAAAAGAAAAACGAAAATATATTGAAACCAACAGGTGGGAAAAGGAATACATCAAATGTTGAACCAAAATACTAAACTTAATAAAATAAATAATTTTTAAATAATTTCTCTGCTATAATGAAATTTATCACCAATTGCATGTAACAAAGCAAAGCATGATCCCAAAACCCAGCTATAAATGAGTACATACAATAATAATGTTCAGTATCTAGTTTTTATCATCAGCAAAATTCTACATATGCTAATATAGGAAACAAGTATATATATATATATATGACATGTGTGTCTAGAACAGGAAGGCATTAACTGGGAGAAACACTACTTAAAATCAGGAAAAGAAGCAGATATGGCGCACATGATGCCAATATTGTATTCCACTGTTACAGTCTTATTTAATTAAAGCCCTAAAATACAGTTTAGTTAATGTTAATCTGCTTTAATTTTTTGGGTATTGCTGGTAGATAACTTAGTCGGACAGAATTCTGAAGGAATCATGGCTGCTTAATTAATATATAATAATTTCACACACTAGTATTCTCTAAACCAATAATGCGTTTGTTCTTTATTTTAGGTTCTGAATGCTTCTTGCTTTTTGATAATAATAACATAATAAAACATCTATACATTCCTATGGCATCAACAGTCCAATAATGTTTAGATTCACGTCCACGTTTACGTTTAGGTTCGGATGGATGCTCAGAAGAATTTGAAGCTGCCGACTTGTCTTGGGATGAACTTGCAGCTGCTGCTGACTTGTCTCGTGAGGAACTTGCAGCTGCTGTCAACTTGTCTCGGGAGGAACTTGAAGCTGCTGACTTATCCCGGGAGGAACTTGAAGCTGCTGACTTGTCTCGGGAGGAATTTACAGCTGCTGCCGACTTGTCTCGGGAGGAATTTGTAGCTGCCGATGTCTCTCGGGAGGAATTTGCAGCTGCTGCGAACTTGACTTGTGATGCATTTGAAGCTGCCGACTTGTCTTTGGAGGAATTTGCAGCTGTAATTGACTTGTCTTGTGAAGAATTTGCAGCTGCTGCTGCTTTAAGTAGATTCTTGTACCTCTTTTGCTTTGGCATATTTGCATAATAGATCAAGAAATTCAGGAAGTTACATATCTGCAAGTTAAATTTGAAGACCTAGTAACTAGTATATATCAGTAGGCACTACTATAATGTATAGATAAAATAATTTCATACCATAAATATGAATTATAACTAAATGATAGTTGGAAATAAAATAATAGTTGGAAATAAAATAATTAATAAGTATAGATAAAATGTGAATTATAATTAAATGAAAACTTAAATATAAATTTCATACCATAAATTAATTTAACCTACTAACTATTCCGACATGGGTTCGTCTTTTCTAATGTCATCATCTAGTAGTTCATCATCTACCTCATCTCTTAACAATGATAGATTATCACCATTTTCAAATAAAGAATCCAAGTTTTGCTCTAACCATGGCTCATTCTCACATGCTTCATCATCTTCATTTCCCCCATATCATATGAGTCTCTTGGCTTCAAATGCACGACAACACTCTAATCTTTATTCACTTCATCATTGACAAAATACACCATTCGAGCTTGTGAGGCTTCAATATATGGATCATCCTCCTCTCGGTCATCACTGTGTATTACTTGTGAAAAATTAACAGAAGTAAAACCCCAACTATCCTTTCTACAGCCCCATTCTCTAGTGGTGTCAGCCCATTTACATTTGAATAAAGTAACCCGAAATCGGCCATTGTAGTTTAGTTCTATAATATCTTCTAATTTGCCATAATATGACAAATCAGCATTCCTAACATTAGCATCACTAGCGCTAGCAACACAAGGAGTTGAAGACATTAAGAAAACTCCACTATTCTGGGTCTTTAACCCATTGTCTCGATTGGTAGTTCGAAAGGAGAACCCATTGATACTAAATGTAGAAAACCTTTTGGCATATCGTGATGGACCCATTGCTAAGTATCTCAAATCCTCATGCACAGTATTCATAACGTCTGGGTTCATAAGCTATTATGATAGAACAACATATTAGTTATTATATCCACAAATACTGCTCAATATTAGCAAAAAAGATCACTTTTCTATTTACCTGCGTAGGAAACCAAGTAACAAAATCTTTGTTAACTCTTTTTTCTATCTCTACATTTGAAGGCCTTCTACCCTTAGATCGTCTTTGTACAAAATCTTTAAAGTCACTGTTAGATATGAAAGTTTAACTCTAACTAAACAACTATTTTCAAGTAAATAAAAAATATGTACGCAAATCCTTAAGTACTTACTCAATGAACGGTTTGACATATGGACAATTTAGAACCACATAGCGATGTGCTTGTTTTTTTCCATAGGTGACAACTCAAATACTGTGAAAGCTCCCTTAGAGTTACCCATTTGTGGAAAAAGTGAATCAACATGTGTATTGTAATTACCATCCGGACGATCATCAACACGTGGTGGCCTATTAAATCTTGTCTCAATCCCTTCTAAGTATCGAGAGCAAAATGTAAGAGCTTCTTCAGCCACATTTGTTTCGTACATAGGACTTCAAATGTCCTAAATACCTAGTTTGTATAATTGGCTTTAGTAAGCAAGATATAACTAAGTGACAGGTTAAATGAACAATGATTGAAAAGAGATATTTACCTCTCAATAGGATACATCCACCTATAGTGTACTGGTCCTCCAAGTTTTGCTTCATCAACTAGATGACAGGTTAAATGAACCATGATTGTAAAGAAAGAAGGAGGGAACAACATTTCTAAATGACAAAGGGTAAGGATTATTCGAGGTTGGAGCTTCTCAAGTTCTGTAAGACTTAAGCTTTTAGAGCACAACTGTTGAAAGAATGAAGACAACTCTATTAGCACTGCAGTAACTTTATCTGGTAGCACATTACGTATGGCAATGGGTAATAGTTGCTGCATAAGGACATGGCAATCATGGCTCTTCAATCCAGAGAGCTTTCTTTGCTTCAGGTCAACACACCGTGAAATATTACTCGAGAGACCATCTGGTACTCTAATATTCTTTATAGTACGCAAGAATACATCTTTCATGGAATTTGACATTGTGAACAAAGATGGATGATATCTCCCATTTTCATCTGGCCATAAATCTTTCCTTATACCCATTTCTTTGAGATCCTTACGAGCTTTGAGATTATCCTTTGACCTTCCAGTCTCATTGAGCAAAGTGTATAATACATTGTCGCAAACATTCTTTTCAATATGCATGACATCTAGATTGTGGCGCAATAAGTTAGACTCCCAATAAGGAAGATCAAAAAATATGCTTTTCTTCCTCCACATCCCCAATTCATCATCTTCTTCAACAACTTTTCGTCGAGTCCTCTTACCTTTACTTGCCTGTAGTTCCTTCCCAAATGAAACATTGATGCCTTCAAGTTGTTCCAATATTTCTGACCCTGTTAGTACTGCTGGGGGATCCCTCAACTCAATTTTTCCATTAAATTTTGCACGACTTAGCCTAAACTTATGACCCCTTTCTAAGAAACGGCGATGCCCCAAAAAACACCATTTTCCACCATGCTTTAATCTATATGAATCAGTGTTGAAGTTACATGTGGGACAAGCATATTTACTGTGTACGTTCCACCCAGATAAGTTACCAAGGCCTGGAAAATCACTAATTGTCCACATTAATGCTGCTCGCAATGTAAACATTTCATTCTTGAACTTATCTAATGTTTGAACACCATCATGCCACAACTCTTTTAACTCTTTGATAAGAGGTTGTAAGTATACGTCTATGTTGTTTCCCGGCATTTTCTCTCCGGGAATAATCATTGACAAGATTAGTGATGTTGGCTTCATGCACTCCCATGAAGGTCGATTGTATGGAATAAGCACCACTGGCCAAACGCTATAGTTTGTACGCATAGCTCCAAAGGGGTTGAATTCATCAGCTACAAGACCAAGACGTACATTTCGAGGATCTTCGGCAAACCTATCATGAAGTAAATCAAATGTCTTCCAAGCTTCAGAATCCCGCGGATGCCTCATCTTCGAATCTTTCTTTTCTGCCGAAGCATGCCATTGCATTGATTGAGCAGTCTTAGAACACATAAATAATCATTGAAGTCTCGGTTTTAGTGAAAAGTATCGCAATATCTTTGCCGGTTTCTTCTTTTTAGCATCGGTCCATTTAGATGTCTTGCATCTTTTGCATTCTTGCAAATCTTCATCCTCCCCCCAATATAACATGCAGTCATTAGGGCAAGCTGGTATCTTGGTATAATTAAGCCCTAGTTTGTTTATGGTTTTCTTGGCCTTATAGAATGTATTTGAAATCTTGGCATTTCCAAAAGCATCTTTTATTAACTTGAGGATTTCGGTCATGGCTTTGTCTCTTATTCTATATAAGCACTTTATGTGGTACAAACTAATCAAGAAAGACAGTTTTGAATACTTTGTGCACCCTTCATATAATGGTTCATTACCATCTTCCAACAACTTATAAAATTCTACATTTTCTCCACTATGCTCTTCATCTCCATCTCCATCTTCTGTATTGCCTCCATCTCCATCTTCATTCAAGTCAGATCTAGTGACTCCAAACGCGTCATTGAGCATTGTTACCATTGGATGCTGAGATGTTGAATCATCTTGTACAATATGACAAGTTTGATAAACTTGTGACCCAACTCTAACTGCTTCTTCACCATGCCAATACCAAACTTTGTAGTTTTCTGGAAATGGCTTGACTATTAAATGTTCAAAAACTTTCTCTCTTGTTTGCCACTTGCGAAAACCACACACTGGACAAGGACATTTAATCTGACGACCCGCGAGAGACCGATGCTCAAAAGCAAAATCCAAAAACTTGTTTAAACCATCTCTATACTTATACGTGGTTCGTGGTTTTCCAATCCACGACTTATCGATTGACATGACTAAGAGGGACTACAAATAGGGATTTAAAAAAATTAAAAGTCTATATATATTCTAAAGGTAAGAAAATTATTCTTGTATGTGCAAATTAGATATTAAACAAATACTTAAATAGTATTCTAAAAGAAACTATAAAAAAATTATAATTACCTCTTTCAAATGATAATTTTGTGGCTGTAACAATGACTTTGTGAATTTTTCCTTCTCAAGTAGCTGTATATATGATCTAAAGAAGAAGCTGGGTAAGTTAAGAAGCTAAAGAAGACATTACTCATCAATCTGAAAAACAGAAATAGTATATTAATCTCACATAAAAAATTATTAATTGCCTTTTAATTTTATCATTTAAAAAATGTATTTAAAAAAAAAGAAAAGAAGAAGAAACAAATAATAGATCTGGAGAGAAATAAGGAGACTAAGGTACCTGAAATATAGCAACAACAATGAATAGCAAGTAAATCAATGAATGGGAAAAAAAAGTAATAGCATTAACATAGTCTATATTAATAATGAGAAACTACTACTGTCTCCTATTGCACTAAGCATTTATATATTGATATATGTGTTACATCAAAGAGAGATGCTGGACTTATATATTGAGATAATTTTACAAAATGTATAAGAATCAACACTCAACAGATTCTATAATTAGGAAGCACAAGGAATTTTCTTTTTGCTTAACAAAATATTATTATTAGTTGAAAGACAGCAAAGTGTGCTTTCTATGCTCTTTTAAAGAAATATTAGTTAATAGTTATACACTCTTTTTGGGAACGTTCAAGTCATTAAATCATTTATAAATAAATATATGAGAAAAGACGTTTTAAATATACACTTATAATAAAATTTAGTGATTTAAAAAAAAAATACACACGTTCAACTTTTTTTTTATATATTTTCCCAATTCAGTATATATGATAAAACTCTCCACAATACTTGAATTTGAGACGTTCACTAAGAAAAATAAGTATAAAAACCAATTAAACCGTGTCCATGCATGATTGACATATAAAAAGTCTTCAGTTGTTGGTGTATAACATGGATAAAATTTTTTATCTTATCCTAATTAATGATCCTCTAATAAATCTATTTCTGTAAATGACAAAAAGGAGAAGCTAGCTAGAAATAGGTATGGTATGGTATGGTATGGCTCACAAGTCACAAATGTCTAGTCAATAGAGTTATAGCCCTAGATGAATGAAATTATCAAAGTCACAAGCGTAATGTTCAAGTTAAAATTCTCTAATTATTAAGAGGATGCAATTTAATTTTTCAATTTATGTTCAATGTTTGGTTATTCTACTTTTTACTAGAACAAGAACAGGAGAAATATTTTTTTGTGTGTGAATGAATTAATGCATGCCAGCTTATTGCATATGAGAGCTCTAAATTAAAATAATTTGAAAATGCTCAAATTAAATAGAATGCACTTTTAAAACTGACTAGTTATTAAAATAAGTTAGTTATTTCATTTTTTTTTCCTTTTTACAATATGTCATTTGAAAGCATTCAAGTTGCAGTGAGTTATTAAAATCAGTTTGCAATTGAGTGCAACAGCAACAACTATAATCAATGTCAAATTTTGACTAGTTAATAAGCTCAAAAACTGTAGCACAGATTAGATTTTTCATGTACCTAGTAAACTTATTTGTTTATTTGTGTAAGAAAAGTACATGAATAGAGGAGATTATTTTTGATAAATTATGTGTAAGAACATAAGGAAAACATTGCCTTTGTACCTTTATGAAAGTTTTAACATTGTGTATCCTTTCCTCAATAGGCTGTATCAGTTCAGCAAACTGCAAAGTTGAGAAGGATCATATAAGGAAACTTCAAACCTAAAAGCAAAAGCAAAGCCTGAAGAGATGAGGGAAAGAGGCTCTTTTGTGAGTAAAATCCATACACCAAAAATTATAACTTGGTAATAAGGTGATCTTTCATCTTATAGTTGAAATTACCAGTTAACAAGCTCCATTATACAATGTTTAAATCAATGAGCTCCTATACAAGTTAATAGAAAAACTTTTGTAAAAAAAGTATAATTCCCAAATTTCAAAACTGAATTTCTCTACCAAAAAAATTCAAGAGACAAAAAATTGAAGTACTTAACAGTTTAGTCAGTTGTAGCATGATACTCAGTTTCACTACTTTATATTTTGCACATTGACTACTGAAAATGAATATATTGTCTGGAATTTGAATTCATACATACTCTTCTGATTAATCTGAGCAATCCGAAAATAATTTGACTCAGACACCAATAATAAGTTACAAGAGTTCAGTGAGAGAAGATGACACTAAAAGAGGGGGAAAAAATAAAAATAAAAAAATCAAAGCCTAATTGTTTCTTTCTTGTTTTAGCACTCAAGTCTCAACTAATGAATGATCATGTCTTGGAGGCTCTTCAACCATGACTTTCTGCAACACAAACCATACCTGATTGAAATTGAAGACACAGCAGTGTGGAGCAGATAGAAAAAATTCACATTTTCAATAGAACTAAGAGGATAAAAAGAATATGACAGGCACAATCAAAGAGCAGGAAATGACCATCAGAAATTACAATTTCATCAATTTTGGCCATAACCCAATTAAAAACCCCAATGGTAACACATGATTAATTCAAAGAATCTAACCCAGCAAATTGACCCAAAACATAAAGGAGTTGAAGTTTAAAACCAACACAACAATGAGAAATCTGCACAATACTCCACAATATCCCAAGAGAAATCATAATGAAACAAAAGAATATGACAATAATCAGGCACACGAAGTAAGAACCACTTAAATCAACCAGGAATAAACTTAGCACATAAACTATCCATCATCAGGAAAATAAGGAAAAAAACTTAAGAAGCATATTTACCAAATATCATAACCCTGACCAATAAGTTGCCCAAAAATTCCCCAAGCAGAATGCCAGGAACAAAGTATAGGAGCAGAGGAAACCAAAAACCAAATAAAGAAAAACTCCAGCCCCAACATCATTCAAGAAGAAGAGTTAATGATCTATTTTTTCAGGATAATCTCAAGCAATAAGAACGCAATTAAACTCCATAAACAGAATGCCACAGGCACAAGCACAATCAAACGGCCAGAAATCAATGAATACAGAACAGAGCCCTACTTCACTAAGCTTATTCAGTCTGAACTCATTCATCAATTCACTATATTAAGAAATAGCAGGATGAATTAACTAGCAAAATCTAAAACAATAATAAGAGTGGCAGCAATTGAACCATTAACACATGCATCGAAGTAAAAAAGAAATTACCATTGACACATGCATCGAAGTAAAAAAGCAATTGAACCATTGGCAGCAATTGAACCATTGAACCATAGAGAAAGTGAAGTTACCGTCAATCCAAGATCTGATATCATCGACTAGTTGAACACAAGACCCGATCAGCGTCAATCACCCCCACACCAACGTCAATGGAATACTTCAACACAAGCTCCGATCGTGGAGCTGCAGAGAAACAAACCCCCCCCCCCAAAAAAACGAAGAAATCAGTAACTGGCAGAGAGGGAGAGGTACCTAGAGAACTTGAGAAGGAGCTGCAGAGAAACAAATCAGTAACTGGCGGAGAGGGAGAAGTACCAAGAGAAGTCGTAACCGGTGGAGAGAGGAGAAGCCGAGAGGGAAGAACGGCGTTGTCGGAGATCGAGAGCGAAGGGAGAGAGAAGGGAGATCAAGAGCACCGTTATAGTGTGTTTCGTTTAAGGCTAGGGTTGCAATTCTTTTGTTTTATATATGTGTGAAAACGGCGGTTCAAAACCGCCATAATCACCCAGACCGCCAGCAAACACAAAGTTAATTATGGCAGCAACCAAAAATGCCATAATAACCGGGTATTACGGCGGTTCTTGAAAACCGCCGTAATGTCAATGCCGTTTTAAACTCTTTTTTTTGTAGTGCATGCTTATTACTAAAACCAACTTAATAGAATAGAGGTAGACCACAGAATTCAAAACAAGAGACATTCATGATTGCCATTAAGTCTACTGGGAGTAAATGAGAAGGAAAGGAACTTTACAACCTTTGTAGCTCATCTTCGCCCTTGTTGTTCCTTCCTGCAAACTTCCTCCCTCCAATCACCATCTTAGAATAAGTGCTTTACCGGCAAGCAACAAGTAGGTGCAATGGTGTTAAGATTGTGATTCAACCATGAATGTCAAAAAAAGAGAAACAAGCTATGAGTAATGCATAAAATTAAGCAAGCTTGGTTAAAAATGACACTACAGGCCTACGAAGCAAAGGCATTATGATTGTACAAACAAGTGGTGTTGCTGGATACATTGCATAGAAAAATAAGTGGCACACCAAACTTAGTGTGATACTTTCTCTTGGAATTGATGCAAGTATCCAGAAAGATTGAAAACAGATTGTTGCAGGGTAACACCAAACTTAGAATGTGATCATATGCCAATCTTATTTGAAAAGAAGCTAAGTAAAAGGAACTGCTGTATTAATAACAAAAATCACCAAGAGCAAGACACGAACAGGGGCTTCTTGGTGAGGCATTAACACAAATAGTTGCAGAGTATAGAAAACAAAGAACAAAGATAATTACATGAACAAACCAAAAGAAAAGAAAATGTCTAATCTAGGTAATCAACCAACCGGTAATTTGTTAATCACAATTAATCCCCGGCAACGGCGCCATAAACTTGATGCACGGAAACTTGTCTCTCAACAAATCTCCCTTCGGCAAGTATACCGAATTGTCGTCATGTAATAACTCACAAATGAGTGAGGTCGAATCCCACAGAGATTAACAGATTAAGCAATCAATAGTTGATTGATTATCCAAGTCAGACGATCCAGATTTAAGTGATAAGCAGCAGGAATTGTAAATTGACAAAAAAGAAAGGAAAAGCAATAAAGTACAAAAAAGTAAAATGGCAAGAAAAATAAATGTAAGAACTAAAAATAAAATGAACATTGGGATCAAGAGATATTGCAATCCTCCGGATCAAGTTCATTCTCATCTCTTCCTCAATCAATGCATTCATTGATCTCCTTGGCAATCTTAAGTGATTGGATCCTAATTCCATGGCAATCCAATCTCTCTAAGCTTGAACAATTTCCCAATTCTTTGATTTAATTGCTCATGGGAAGAGATGAAGTTTGGTCACTGATTATACCACACACATTCATAGATCAAAGTATTGGTAGGATTAAATGTCACAATATCCATCCAAACCCCAACCTAATCCAATGTGAGAGAGCATTTCTAGCATGATTTCCTCATTCCTCTTCCAAGGTTAAGAGGAAGTCTAAGTTTGAGCAATTTCTCTTCCGAGACAGTTACCCAATTGGATGAAGATCGAAAACTCTCTAGTAAAATCAAGAGAAAAGAAAGAAGAAGAAGAAGAATAAGAACTACAATTTATCCATTGAATCACAATAGAGCTCTCTAACCCAATGAAAATAGTTAGTTGTTCGTTGCTCTACCAAAATAGAAAAGAAAGAAAGTGCAGAAAAGTAAAGATGAAGATTAAAACCAAAAATAAAACTTCAAATTTCATAAATGAAAATTAGAACTAAAACGAAACTACTCCTAAGGAAGAAAAGAAGAGAAAAGGAAGAAGAGTGGTTGAGGGGAGGGGTCCGAAGACCCACTTCCCTTGGAGTGTGCCAAATCACAGAAGTTCGAATCGGTCTTTACTCTCTCCCCCTTCCTTCAATTCTCCATTCCAGGATGCATTCAATGTAGAAACTAAGGCTTTTTATAGGCTCTCCTAAATTACAAAATGAAATAAAATTAAAAGTAAATTACAATGAAATGAAAATTAACTATTTTAGATGCTTCTTGTGGCCTTGATTGGTTGACAGTTGTGGGATTGCTTGCTTGAGCTTTGAAGTGGACTTGAGAGAGAAGTGAATAAAGTTGAGGTCCAGGTGGTAATCGTTAGCGTTACCGTTAGCCATACCAACGCTACAAGTGTGGCGTTAGTGCTGAAGTTATTGTGGCTAACGTTACACTTGCTATCCAGTTGGTGTTTTTGGGGCTTAAAAGATGCCTATTGTTTGTGCTCCCATTTCATGCCCATTATTGATCATTATATATTTTTGGAAAGTTCTGAATGTCAGCTTTCTAACGCAACTGAAATCACCTCAATTGGACCTCTGTAACTCAAGTTATGCTCCTTTGAAGGGGACAAGGTCGCTGGCATAGTCGCTGGCATTATTGGCAAAAGTGAGTGCCAATAACATTAGCGTTCAGTAGATTAATATTGCCAGGTTCTGGAGCTCAAACTTGATGTCCACCCCATACTATTATATATTGTTGAAAATCCCTGGATGTCTTCTTTCTAACGCTTTTGGAAGCGCATCATTTAGAGCTCTACAACTCGAGTTACACTTCTTGGAAGGTGAAGAGGTCGGTTGGCCTTACTACAGGTTGATACCATGTTCATCTTTGCACTTTCGGGGCAGGTTTTCTCCTTCAAATTTAGTGTCCACCATGTAGTGCCATATATGCTTGGAAAGCTCTGAATCCTACTTTCCATTGCCACTAGAATCACCTCATTTGGAGCTTTGTGGCTCAAGTTATTTATATTTGAAGAAGGCATGGTCAGACTACCGGGTGAGATTTTTCCCACGTTAGTGTCCACGTTAGTGTAACTAACGTGGCCCTTAATGTAGGCCTTCTTTGCTTCACAAACGTTAGTGGCGTTCACTTTTTCCACTAACATTCACAGCCGCATCCTTTCTTCCACGTTAATGCCCACGTTAGTGGCACTAACGTGGGTCTTCCTTTGCTTCGCTAGTGTTATTGGCGCTTACTTTTCCCAATAACGCTGCTCCTTCTTCAAAGTTAATGCCATTAACGTTCCCACTAACGTTCCAAACTTTCCTTCCTTCTACGTTAGTGCCCACGTTAGTAGCACTAACGTAGCCACTAACGTGGCTCTTTTCTGCTTCTTTTGGCCTGAAATCAAACAAATAAAGTGCATCAAGGTGACATACAAGATGATCTTTATATATTAAGTGTGCTAATAATACCCAAAATCAAAACTTCACTTAGTGTGATCTATTTTTTCATATTTACCCTGTATATTAACTAAAATTCACCTATGCTTGAGATTTTGTTTCATGAAGAGATTTTTCATGCTATTACTCATTTATTGGCAAAATTTGTATGAAAACTAAACAAAAATCTACTGAAATAACTACTAAAAATAGGTAATGATGCACACGTATCACAAAACCAAACTTAAATCTTGCTTGTCCCCAAGCAAGGAATGAATTATTCACAAAGGATACTTTTTATTGGAGTGTGCTGAAGAATTTCTTATGATGCCTTGGTGAGTGAAGTGATTAAGTGATAATGAAGGCCAACTCCAATTATATGCTTATGCAAGGGTTCCAGTGTTCATTAGTCCTTATATCTTGGAAGTCTTAGATCTTTGGAGTGTCATCGGATGGTATTATGGAGTCCTCTTTATAGATTATCACTTTGAAGCAGTATTTATTTGTCTTGGCCTCGACTCTAGGTGTCATGCCTCAAAGCGGCCCTTTATGATAAGTTTTCAATCAATACTCCCAACCCAGTTGGGTTAAGGTATTAGGTGATGAAGCACCCCTTAGGATTTACTTTCTCAGGCCTCTTTCTTTGACACAATTTCACCACAAGCATGTAACTAGGACAATAACGCTTTGAATTTTTGTATCTTTCTTTTTCGTCCTAGTAATTGATGCTCAGAGCCTTGGGCTTACTCCTTGTTTTTCTTTTTTCTTTTGTTTTCTTTCGTTTACTGCTTCTTGGATCAATAGGTTTTTGAGAATTTCCATAACACTTCTCCAAATTTCAATTCCTATCAATGAGCTCCCATGCAAGTTTTCACAAACATGTAACCTCAATACACAATCATACAATCAATCCATTTCTCTTAATCTTTAGCTTGCCTCAAAATTGATAAAATTCCTCAACACTTTCTTTTCAAAAGAATGATTTCTTCGATGCATTTTTAAGTATAATGGGTGCAAGCAGATTAAAGATGAAGGTGCAATGATAAGCAGTGAACCATGCTTATTACTAAAAGCAACTTAACAGAATAGAGGTAGACCACAGAATTCAAAACAAGAGACATTCATGATTGCCATTAAGTCTACTGGGAGTAAATGAGAAGGAAAGGAACTTTACAACCTTTGTAGCTCATCTTCGCCCTTGTTGTCCCTTCCTGCAAACTTCCTCCCTCCAATCACCATCTTAGAATAAGTGCTTTGCCGGCAAGCAACAAGTAGGAGCAGTGGTGTTGAGATTGTGATTCAACCATGAATGTCAAAAAAAGAGAAACAAGCTATGAGTAATGTATAAAATTAAGCAAGCTTGGTTAAAAATGACACTACAGGCCTACGAAGCAAAGGCATTATGATTGTACAAACAAGTGGTGTTGCTGGATACATTGCATAGAAAAATAAGTGGCACACCAAACTTAATGTGACACTTTCTCTTGGAATTGATGCAAGTATCTAGAAAGATTGAAAACAGATTGTTGCAGGGTAACACCAAACTTAGAATGTGATCATATGCCAATTTTATTTGAAAAGAAGCTAAGTAAAAGGAACTGTCGTATTAATAACAAAATCACCAAGAGCCAGAGCTGTCACGAACAAGGGCTTCTTGGTGAGGCATTAACACAAACAGTTGTAGAGCATAGAAAACAAAGAACAAAAATAATTACATGAACAAACCAAAACAAAAGAAAATGTCTAATCTAGGTAATCAACCAACCGTTAGTTTGTTAATCACAATTAATCCCTGGCAACGGCGCCATAAACTTCATGCACGAAAACTTGTCTCTCAACAAATCTCCTTTCGGCAAGTATAACGAATTCTCATCAAGTAATTACTCACAAAAGAGTGAGGTCGAATCCCATAGAGATTAACAGATTAAGCAATCAATAGTTGATTGATTATCCTAGTCAGACGATCCAGATTTAAGTGATAAGTAGCAGGAATTGTAAATTGACAGAAAAGAAAGGAAAAGCAATAAAGTGCAGAAAAGTAAAATGGCAAGGAAAATAAATGTAAGAACTAAAAATAAAATGAACATTGGGATCAAGAGATATTACAATCCTCTGGATCAAGTTCATTCTCATCTCTTCCTCAATCAATGCATTCATTGATCTCCTTGGCAATCTTAAGTAATTGGATCCCAATTCCTTGGCAATCCAATCTCTCTAAGCTTGAACAATTTTCCAGTTCCTTGATTTAATTGCTCATGGGAAGAGATGAAGTTTGGTAACTGATTATACCACACACATTCATAGATCAATGTATTGGTAGGATTAAATGTCACAATATCCATCAAACCCCCAACCTAATCCAATGTGAGAGAGCATTTCTAGCATGATTTCCTCATTCCTCTTCCAAGGTTAAGAGGAAATCCAAGTTTGAGCAATTTCTCTTCCGAGACAATTACCCAATTGGATGAAGATCAAAAACTCTCTAGTAAAATAAAAAAAAAGAAAGAAGAAGAAGAATAAGAACTACAATTGATCCATTGAATCACAATAGAGCTCTCTAACCCAATGAAAAGAGTTAGTTGTTCGTTGCTCTACCAAAATAGAAAAGAAAGAAAGTGCAGAAAAGTAAAGATGAAGATTAAAACTAAAACGAAACTACTCCTAAGGAAGAAAAGAAGAGAAAAGGAAGAAGAGTGGTTGAGGGGAGGGGTCCGAAGACCCACTCTCCTTGGAGTGTGCCAATTCACAGAAGTTCGAATCGGTCTTCAATCTCTCCCCCTTCCTTCAATTTTCCGTTCCAGGATGCATTCAATGTAGAAACTAAGGCCTTTCTATAGGCTCTCCTAAATTATAAAATGAAATGAAATTAAAAGTAAATTACAATAAAACAAAAATTAACTATTCTAGATGCTTCTTATGGCCTTGATTGGTTGATAATTGTGGGCTTGCTTGCTTGAGCTTTGAAGTGGACTTGAGAGAGAAGTGAATAAAGTTGAGGTCCAGGTGGTAATCGTTAGTGTTACCGTTATCCATACCAACACTACAAGTGTGGCGTTAGTGCTGAAGTTATTGTGGCTAACGTTACACTTGCTATCCAGTTGGTATTTTTGGGGCTTAAAAGATGCCTATTGTTTGTGCTCCAATTTCATGCCCACTACAGTTTATTATATATCGTTGGAAAGCTCTCAATTCCAGCTTTCTAATGCAACTAAAATCACCTCAATTGGAACTCTGTAACTCAAGTTATGCTCCTTTGAAGGGGACAGGGTCGCTGGCATAGTCGCTGGCGTTATTGGCAAAAGTGAGTGCCAATAACGTTAGCGTTCAATGGATTAATATTGCCAGGTTCGGGAGCTCAAACTTGATGTCCACCCCATACTATTATATATTGTTGAAAATCCCTAGATGTCTACTTTCCAACGCCTTTGGAAGCGCATCATTTAGAGCTCTACAACTCGAGTTACACTTCTTGGAAGGTGAAGAGGTTGGTTGGCCTTACTACAGGTTGATACCATGTTCATCTTTGCACTTTCGGGGTAGGTTTTTTCCCTCAAATTTAGTTTCCACCATGTAGTTCCATATATGCTTGGAATGCTCTAGAATCCTACTTTCCATTGCCACTAGAATCACCTCATTTGGAGTTTTGTGGCTCAAGTTATTCTTGTTTGAAGAAGGCATGGTCAGGCTGCCGGGTGAGATTTTGCCCATGTTAGTATCCACGTTAGTGTAACTAACGTGGCCCTTAACATAGGCCTTCTTTGCTTCACAAACGTTAGTGGCGTTCACTTTTTCCACTAACTTTCACAGCTACATCCTTTCTTCCACATTAATGCCCACGTTAGTGCCACTAACGTGGGTCTTCCTTTGCTTCGCTAGTGTTATTGGCGCTTACTTTTGCCAATAACGCTGCTCCTTCTTCAAAGTTAATGCCGTTAACGTTCCTACTAACGTTCCAAACTTTTCTTCCTTCCACGTTAGTGCCCACGTTAGTAGCACTAACGTAGCCACTAACGTGGCTCTTTTCTGCTTCTTTTGGCCTGAAATCAAACAAACAAAGTGCATCAAGGTAACATACAAGATGATCTTTATATACTAAGTGTGTTAATAATACCCAAAATCAAAACTTCACTTAGTGTGAAAACTTCATGAAGAGATTTTTCATGCTATTACTCATTTATTGGCAAAATTTGTATGAAAACTAAACAAAAATCTACTGAAATAACTACTAAAAATAGTCAATGATGCATGCGCATCATCTGCCAATTTCAACCACTGCTGAGTTTGACAACTCAAGTATTACCAATTATTTAACCAAAGTCAAAAGGAAGAAAATATCTAAATTAAATTAAAAGTATCCATATAAATAAAGCAAAACAAAGTCAAATCTGAAATACCTCAAAATATATTAAATATAAAACCAATCTAAACAATAAGAGTTCATAAACCAATTTGAGAAAATAAATAAAAAGAATATTAAACCTATGATTGAAAAAGATGAAATCTTAATCCTAATATAGATCCTAATCCTAATCCTAAGCGAGAGGAGAGAACCTCTCTTTCTAAAAACTACATCTAAACCTAAGATTATGTGAATGAAAAGTATGTTGTATGATGAATGGATGCATTCCCCCACTTTATAGCCTCTAATATATGTATTTTAGACCAAAAACTGGGTCAAAAATAGACCATAAATCACCCCCAGTGTATTCTGGTATGTACAGATTGCGGGAAAGTGACGCGGAAGCGTCGTCCACGCGTTTGTGTGGATTGCGTTTCTGCCAGGTCACGCGTCCGCGTGATCCACGCGTTCACGTTACTTGGTTTTGGGGCAGCTATAGAAAATTATACATCGTTGTGAAGCCCTGGATGTTAGCTTTCCAACGTAACTGAAACCGTGTCATTTGGACCTCTGTAGCTCAAGTTATGATCGATTTAGTACCAAGAGGTCAGGCTGGGCAGCTTTAGCAGTTCCTTCAGTTTCTTGTATTCCTTCCACTTTTGCATGCTTCATTTCCATCCTCTAAGCCATTCCTGCCCTATAATCATTGAAAACACTTAACACACATATCAAGGCATCGAATGGTAATAAGAGAGGATTAAAATTAGCTAAATTAAGATCAAAGAAATATGTTTTCAATCATAGCACAAAATCAGGAATGAAAACGTAAAACATGTGAATTGTATGAATAAGTGTGGAAAGACTTGATAAAAACCACTCAATTGAGCACAAGATAAATCATGAAATAGTGGTTTATCAATGATCATTAGAAGAGAGTGTATAAATAGCTTAGGATTTAAGTTTTGAGAGAGCTTTTCTTTTCAGATTTTTCTTACTGGACTTCAGTAGAGAGCTCTCTTTTAATTTTTCCTTTTTGAATTTGAGTTTTGGATTGGGATTGAAGGAATTCTGTTTCATCCTTGATCTAAAACTTCTCTTTGTTCTTCTTCTGCATAATCCTAGTGAATTAAGAATTGAATCTGAGTTTTCATTTACTGCTTCCATCTTTCTTTCTTCTGCAAATTATTTTCTGCTGAATCAAGGAAGGGGTTGAGAGCTAGACTTGTTTTCTAGTCTCTTTGATCCCCTGAGATCTTCAGCTTCATTTGGCAATTAAGCTGAGTTTCATTTCTATTTTTCTTCTTCAAGTAATTTTACTTTTCTATTTGAGATTTGCTACAATTTCCTTTTGCTGCAAGTTAAAATTCAATTTACATTGAGTTTACTTTTGATCTTTGGTTCCCATTGCTTTCTGTTCTCATTGTTTTCAATTTACTTTCATGCAATTTAATTCTCCTTGTTCCCCTGCACTTTACATTTGATGCTTGTTGTGAGCTTGATTTACATATCCTGCAACTTTACATTTACTGCAATTTTGCTTCTCTGTTTATATTGCTCCCAATTTACTTTCCTGCAATTTAAGCTTGCTGCAAGAGTTTTGAGTTCTGATCTATTGTTCTCTTTAATTTCCAGCACCCAAGCACCCTTTTACATTTCATGCAATTTACATTTCTTGTCATTTAAGATTCTATCAATTTACATTTCTTGCTCTTTAAGATTTTGCTCATTTACTTTCTGCAGCTTTTAATTCACTGCCATTTACTTTCTGTTGGCTACATTCCATCAAATTTCACTTCAATGCTAGCTTGACTAAACTAATCACCCACTAAAGTTGCTTGATCCATCAATCCTCGTGGGATCGACCTCACTCTAGGTGAGTTTTACTCTAGATCAAGCATTTTCTTTGTTTTTGTTCTCTATTTTAAGTTGATAGCAAGGTGTTTGAGCTATTGCCTCACTAAGAAATTCTTTCTCTGTGACATGAATTTCAATTTTCATTGATGTTGCATTTTACAAAATACAAATGGAGTTTAACTCATCTTATGGTCAAACAAAATTTTATGGGATATTACCCACCATCATCAATCTCTAATGGTAGCTGGAAATATCACCAAGAAAATATAAATTCTAAGCACTCCAATCCATGGAGATTTGCTTCAGAGACACAAGATGAGCAAGAAAACCATATGGGATATTTTCCTCCACCACAAAATGATGCAAGTCATGATTCTAATGGTGGCTGAAAAGGGAATTCTAATGCTCCATATGATATTCATCCAAAGATATCATCACTTGACCATGCTTCAACAGAAAGCCCCTTGCAAAACTCACCACCCACACAAACTTCCATGAACCACTCAAGGATCTTAAAGCTTGAGTCCATGCTCAAAAGATATGAGGAGAAGACAACGAAAGTTTGGAAAGCTCAATTGTTGAGTGCAAAGAAGAAAGAGGAAAAGCAAGATGAGGAAGCCTCTATGTCAAGTGAAATTTCAATAGAAAAGGAGGTTGTGGAGGTGTTTGAACCTATGGCTTCATATTCACAGAAGCTAATTGAGGTGATAGAGGAACTTGAAACTTCACTCCCAAAAGACTTAATGGAAGATCATGTAAAATAAGAGGAGGAAGCCAAACAAGGAAATTCACACTCAATTAAAGCAGAAAATTACAGCAAGGAAGAGCCCACTAAACCATTAATTCAAAAAGCTCTTGATGAAGAGAACACTTCAACAATCACACAACCACCAAGACTTGGATTCAAGGAAGTGAAGGCAACTAGCAAGAGCACCAATTCTGTCCCTAATCCAGCAAGCAAGCTCAATCAAGCTATTTACAAAATGAAGCTTGCTGAGGAAAGGCCA
Source organism: Arachis ipaensis (assembly GCF_059453495.1). Lineage (NCBI taxonomy): Eukaryota > Viridiplantae > Streptophyta > Magnoliopsida > Fabales > Fabaceae > Arachis > Arachis ipaensis. The sequence goes on from NC_142440.1 coordinate 102,383,343, forward strand.
AGACAAGGGACACTAGCTGAATCTTCTCCCCTTTTGAGGTCATTCCTCTTAACAAACTGGAAGAAGAGGAAGAAAGTGAACAACATATCAACCGTAGGTATAATTTCACTTCTCTGCTTTGTTTTCATTCTTTGCTTTATTTAAATTCAATAAATTGGCATATGGTTACATTCTAAGTTTGGTGTTGCCTTGCAACAAATTGTTTTCAATCTTTTTGGATGATTGCATCAAATCAAAAATAAAAGTGACACACCAAGATTCTAAGTTTGGTGTGCCACTTATTTTTTATGCAATTCATTCAAGCAACACTACTTGTCTGCATAATCATAATGCCTCTGCAGTTTTATTTTTCTCTTTTAATTTGACACTTTTTCATTCTACTTGCTTTAGTCATTTTTCTGTTTTTAAATGCTTTCATTTAGTTTGCTTATTAACTGTTTTTGTTAATACATTACCAAGAGATCCTTATTCATGACAAATTCTTTGCTTGGTGATTGTATTTAACATACAACAGTTTCATTTAGTCTTATCTCAAATAAAATTGACATGTGATTACATTCTAAGTTTGGTGTTGCTATGCAACAAAATTTGCTTCCAATCTTTACTAGATACTTGCATTAATTTCAAGTGAAAGTGTCACACTAATTTTGGTGTGCCACTTATCTTTTATGCAATGTATTGTGCTCACCTTCTAAAGTTTGCAATCACAATGTCTCTGTCTCTTGTGCCTTGATTTTTATCTTTAATTTTGCTTGCTTAGAACACATGTACCACTAACATTTCATTGTGTAAGACTTTCATGATCCATCTTAGTCCCATAGCCATTGTTCTAATTGTTGCTTGAGGATGAGCAATCATTCTGAGTTTGGCAAGGGAAAGGGAAGAATGGGAGGAAAATGACAACAATAGAGAAGATGAACTACAAGGTTGTAAAGTTCCTTTTCCTCTCATTTGTTTCCAGTACTCTAAATTGCATGATTGTCTTTATCTCTCTGTTTGCACGTGTGTATGAATAAGCATAGTTTGATTACTGATTTCTAACATGCTGCTGTGACATTATAACTACCAACTCGAGTTTTGTGAATTCAAAGCAGTAAAGTATCATGATCATAAACAAACAAGGCATTAAAGAAGAACTTAGCATGTGCATACAAGTTTTGGAAAGCTAGTATGATTAATTGTTGCTCAATTGCATTGGATTTTATTTAATTGAAGTTTTCATCTAGTACATTTTGTGAAATCTTTTGAAATCATGAAAACCTTGAAGGAAGTAAATGCAAATAAGGCAAGAAAAGAAAAAGGGAAAGAATGAGAAAGCTGAAGGCTCTGAGTACCAATGACAATATGTTAAGTACTTGTGGTTTTATGTATCAAGCAAAAAGCTTGAAAACAAAACACTTAGAGTTAATGTTAGGCTCAAAGTGAAAATGCACTCCCTCAAATCTCAAGGCTCTGAGCATCAATGATTAGAGAGTCAAGAAAAGAAACAAATGAGCTTAATAAAGTTGTAATACCCGGTCTAACCGAAATTAATTAAATAATAAGTTAAATAGGAGCGAATATGGTTGGAAGATTTGGCAATTGGAATTTGATAATTTAAATATGATATTTGGATTCAGTGAATTTTTTCGAGTCGGAAAACATAGTTTTCTGCGTAAAAGCACGTAGTGGAATTTTGACCGGCAGTACCGGCTGAGATCTGTCTGGTACTACAGCTGAGGAAATTGATTATGAGTAAATGAGATTAAGAAATGAGGAATTATAATTAGGGAAGGTAGAAATATTTAAAGTGCGATTTAGAGCGCTAATCTTAAAGGTTTTGGCCCAAAATTAGGCCAACAGACAAAAATAAGTGAACCAGGCCTAAGTGGGCCCAAGACCCAACCTATATAAACATTAGTTATGAGCATTTCACCTCATTTTACCCCAAAGAGAAGGGTTGGGGCGCTGAAATTGAGAAGAGAGAAGAGAAGAGAGAAAACCTAACTCTCTTTGATCTTCAAACCACCATAACTTGAGCTACGGAGCTCCGATTGACGAGCTGTTTACGGCCACGCGTCGCTCTTCTCATCCTCTACTATTCTATCTAAGTTTTGTGGTGAGTATTTCATTCATCTTTGCCCAGTTTTCGAAATTCTCCACTGTTATACGTTTTTGGGTAGTTAGTGTTGAAATCTTGTGATTTTGGGTGTTTAGGGATACTCCAACATGGATTCTAAGTGGGTTCTATCCCTACTTCATATGGGCTGAGGTAAGAAGTGCTCAAACCCTTGTGATTTGTCATTTTTATGAGCCCTAGGTTGATGTATGTATGTGATATTGGTTATGTTAGTGTATTTGGTGATGTTGGTGCACAATTGAGAGATTGGTATTGCTTGAGGAGCTTTGGTGAGGCTTGGAGCTAAGTTTGGTGAAGACTTCCATAGAAGAGGCTCAATTGGTTTGGCTACAAGAGGTACGGTTTAAGTTTCATTTAAGTACCGTGTGTTGTGATGAGAATTCCTAGGCTAGATGCCCCTAGGATTAAGTTTGGATTGTGTAAATGGTTGGTGCTAATATGCATAGTTGGTATGTAATGTGAATTAATGATTGGGTTGAGAATTTTGTAGCCTTGTATGTTTGGTGTATTGAGAATTTGATGTACTGGGTAATGAGTATTGATTTGTGGTTTATGCATTTAAATTGTGAAATTGGGCCGGAGGCCGTGAATTTTGGGCCAGAGGCCGGAAGAAGGTAAGAAAGGTAAGTGATGTGTGCATTGTATGATGACACAAGTGATTGGATGAATTTACGATAATGAATATATGAATGATTGGGTTGGTTATTGAATAATAAGGTTTGAGGAGTTGAAGTGTGAAATTTGGTAAATTTGGGTGAAATTATATAGATGAGGTATGTTTGGTTTTGGTTGAGATATATTATGTGGTCATATATGTGATTATGACTATTGATGCCTTGATGGTATGATGATGCATTAGAGATATGTATGTTGTGATATATGCTTGAGGAATGATTAAGGTTGATTTGTGGGTGAAACCACGTGATAGTGAGTATGATATTGATTATGTATAATGATGGTTGATTGGAAATAGTGTTGTTGAAATTTGGCATGAGGAAGAGTATATGATATGTAAATGTGTTTGAGTTTGAGAAAGTGTCAATGTGTGAGTTGAGGAGGCTTGATGTTGATTTTAGTATATTTTGATTGATTTGAAAGAAAGGGACGAAATTGGCATGTTTTGGTTGATTTTGAAAAGAGTTGAAAATAGCTTGTTTTGAAAATGGCACCTTGTGGTTTTGTATGAAAACATGGTTTTTGGGCATACTTTGACGGGACATAACTTGGACTGCGGACTTCCATTTTGTGCCAAACTTGTTTAAAAATGAAATTGGATCCGGGATGTCCATTTTAAAAATTATTTAGCAGAACTACCCTACGCGCGTAGGCGCACTTGGCGCGTGCGCGCTGTTCTTCCAGAAAGCACCATCGACGCGTGTGCGTGGTGTGCGCGGACGCGTCGATGCGCTGCACCATATGCCCAGCTATTTTCCAGAGAGTTGTGCCAGAGTTGTGCCAGTTTTGTGCCTGGGCGCAAGAGCACCCACGCGTACGCGTGGCTGACGCTTGCGCGCCGTTTGGATATTTTTCAACCCGCGCATTCGCGCGTATGACGCTTGCGCGTCGATGAGTTTTTGGCCATCCGCGCGTGCGCATGGAGTGCGCGTACGCGTGGCCCTATTTTCATGCCAAAGTTGATTTTTGAGTTTCAAAAGCCAAATATCTTACTTATAAGCCTCCGATCTCACCCCTTATGTATTAAATCATTATGATATGCCTAGCAATGAGAAAGGAGCTAGGGGATGTGGTAACTTGCGAGTGAAGCAAGGGAAAAGGTTATGATCAATGATGATCAAAGATGATTATATGAGATATGGAGGATGACGGTGGAAGTACCGTGTATGCCATGAGTCGAAGGGCTATATTTATTGATCAATGGCCGGTTCTTGATTGAACCATAAGCCGAATGGCTGAGTTATTGCCAGGTTACGGCAATGCCATTATTGTTTATGGCTGAGTATAATGCATATATGATAAATGAATGATTGTGTTAAATGGATAATAATGAAAAATGCTGAAATATGATGTGTGACCCCGGGTAGTAGGCAATGGCGTTGTCCACTTGCTCCGGGTATGAGACGGGAAAGGATGTTTATGATAAATGAGTTTAATTGTGGAGTTTTGAATACATGTGTATTTGTGATACCTGGGTAGTAGTAAGGTGGTGGTTCGTCCCGCTTGCTCCAGGTTAATGTTTGAGATTTGATAACAGTGATGATTGCTTCTAAACTGAACGAATGTATATTTTGAGACCCTGGGTAGTAGCAAGGGTTGTGGTTCGTCCCACTTGCTCCAGGACAGAGATTGAGACCCTGGGTAGTAGCAAGGGTTGTGGTTCATCCCACTTGCTCCAGGTCAGAGATTGTGACGCCTGGGTAGTAGCGGTAGTAGTGGTGAATCCACTCGCTCCAGGTTGAGCTTTTAAACACCCACCTGGGTAGTAGCCGCAGTAGTGGTTGTTCCACTGGCTCTGGGTTGAGCGGGTAGTAGCAATGGGGTTGTAGCTCAAACCTACTTGCTCCGCGAGGGGTGTTTCTGTCCATGGTTAGCTACCAGGACGTGTCGGGTTGGCTATATAACCGACAGATGATATCATCAGCCATAGGGCAGGCATTCATCATTTGCATATGTTTGTATTGTTTGGGTTTGCCATTTGTTTTGGATTTCTACATCATATATGCCATGTTACCTGACTATATGCTACTTGTTCTACTTGTACCATATTTGTGTATTACTTGCTTGTATTGCTTGTGTTTGTACAACTGAGAGGCCCCTCATGTTGGTGTCGGTGGGTGTGAGGGCTGTTCTTGATGGGATGAATTGATGATGCGATTGCATGATGATGATGATTATTGAATGAGATAACTGGAGCTCCCTGGGTAGACGCAGTGATGTGGTTTCACTAGCTCCAGGAGAGTGTATGATGTATTGATATAGAATTGCTGAGGTAGAACAACTGGTAATGGTTTTGCTTATAATTCTGAGTCTGATTCGTGGAAGAGTCAGCGAGTTGGGAAACATGTGAAACATGAATTAGATTTAGCACTCCCTTATGACAGTTGCCTATTCATGGATTAGCGAGAACCTAAGATGAATAATTGGTGAAGAAGCTTAGGATGATTAGTGAGTTTTATTGCAGTGCATTGTATTTATTTGGCACTTTTACCGTACTGGGAACCCATGGGCCCGGGGTTCTCATTCCGTATATATCTCTTGTTTTTCAGATACAGGTCCAGGTGCTCAGAAGTGAGTTGTGGGTCGTCTGAGAGACGGCGAAGATCTTTATTTTCTCTACTTTGTGTTTTGCTTAGAATCTCTCCACCTTTATTTTGGAAAGGTTATATTATGTATTGAACTTTTTGAATTTTCCCATAGAGGCTCTCATGTTTCCTTCGGGAGAGATTAGGACATACTGTTGTCAAGTACTTTCATACTGTACCCTAGCCGGCCTAAACTTCGCGGGTCGCGACTAGTGGCTATTTACTTATGTTATATATATCTATCTGTTATCTATCTCTTAATCTCCTCTACGCCTTGTCCGTATATCGTTTTCGGCTTCACGGTTTATCTTTTGTTGTCGAAACGTGAGTGATACGTCTTCGCGATTTTTATTTCTACTCTTTTCAGGCTTCTCGATTAATACTCCTTTCAAAATTACTTATATTTATTTATTAAAAATCCTCCTGAGAGTCATACCACCGTAATATCATTGACTTATGACTCGAGCATAAGGATTTGAATATTAGGGTGTTACATTATGGTATCAGAGCAGTTCGTCCTCGTGAGCCTGAGGGATGGAACTGCTTATGCTTCAATGCATACTCTGAGTCTGTGCCTGTGCTAGTTAGGGTATCTAACCGATACATCTAGCATGAAGTCCATGAGTGTACCTTTGGTACTTTGAAGCACTATACTTCCGATATTGAGACTGATCAACTTGATATCGATTGTTTGGTGTCTATAGGAACCAGATGGCACCTCGTGGGCCCGGTCAGGGACGTGAAAGAGGTCGTACTAATACGCAGGAACCGGAAATCAACCCGAATAACCCAGTAAACCTTATAGCGGCGTTGGAGATTATGGCTGCTGCTATGCAGGCCACTGCGAAGGCTCTTGGGCAACAGATAAACAATAATGACAATGGCGGAAGGGAAGCTCAGGGCCCGATGACACTGGCAACCTTCTTAAAGGTTAATCCACCTAAGTTCAAGGGAACCACCAATCCGACTGAAGCTGATACTTGGCTTCAGGCCATGGAGCGAGCACTACAAGCGCAGTTGGTGCCTGAAGAGCAGTGTGTTGAATTTGCTACCTATCTACTCACGGGAGAAGCATCGCATTGGTGGCAAGGGGCTCGACATCTCCTGCAACAGGGGGATGATCTTATCACTTGGGATGCCTTCCAGGTGGAATTCTATAAGAAGTATTTTCCAAATTCCGCCAGGACAGCCAAGGAATTAGAGTTACTGCAGCTGAAGCAAGGTGCTATGTCCGTATCTGAGTATACAGACAAATTTGAGGAGCTATTCAGGTTTTTCTGCATGTGTCAAGGAGCTCCGGGAGACTTCGAGGGATGGAAATGCATTAAGTATGAAGAAGGCTTCAGAGCGACATCTTAAGTTCAGTGGGACCAATGGAGATCCGAACTTTTCAGAGTTGGTGAATAAGAGCAGAATTGTTGAAGAGTGTGTGAAAAGGAGGGTTGCAGAGAAAGGAAGTCATAGAGAGCACAACCAAAGATTCACACCAAGGGGTCGAGAGTTTAAAGAGAGAGGATACGTACAACACTTTCCTCAAGGACAGACTAACTTTGCGACGAGTGAGGAGTCCCAAAGGAATGGTACGGAAAAACGGGCAGCGACTGTTTCTGATGTTTCGAGCTGTCAAAGATGTGGGAGTCATCACCCAAATAGGCCGTGCCGATTGGGGTTAGGTGTATGTTACAAGTGCGGGTTACCAGGGCATGTATCAAGAAATTGCCAACAAGGAGAGAGTCAGGATGCGGGCCGATTACGACAGTAAGATTGAGGTAATTGCAATAATCAGGCTTAAAGGATAGTGTATGATTTTATAATACCGCCTGTACAGTAAAAACTGGGAATGTTGAGTTTAATATTAGACTGAGGAGCAAACCGGATGGTTCGAGTAAGGATTTGCCTTAATACAAATGGATAAATGCCTGTGATGTAAACAATTTTTTTTGTTGAAGATGATGTGTTGTGTTTGTTATGTAGTTGGTTGATTTCTGGATTTTTGGTCAAACGGATTGAACCTGTGACTTTTAGTTCCTTTGATTTAAATAGATAAGGAATGGTCCTAGATGAGGGATTTGGAAACGTTGATTTGAAATGCCAGTTATGCTAAGTTGTGGTTGAGTACTTGAGGAAGTAAGTGATAGAGCTCGTACTAGACGAGAGATCAGAATAAAGCAGCAGAAGCTTGCGGAAGCAGTAACACAGGATAGCTACGAATAGGAGCTGTGAAAGTTTACTATAATATCTTAAGTTCGAATACTAGAAGGGGTAAGTGGGTTACTGCAAGTAATGATCCCCAATAGTTGGAATTGATTGCGGCTGCGAGCTTTGATGGTTCTAAAGCGGATGAGGAAATTATCATTGATGCATAATTGGATTTAGATGATGATAGAGTGCAAGTTGTTGTGTTTGAGAGATGAGTACCATGATGTTTGGTCATAGTGACCTTGGAATTAGATTGAGATCTATAATGATTGGTTTTGAAAGACGAATGTGAGAACCATTAAATTGAAATGCTGATGCGGTACTGAGATTGGTTTGAGGGAACCCGTGACGGGTGGTAAACTCTAATTTTTGGGGAGGTACTATTGAAAAGTTTTTCCCAAGAATTTGAAAGAGCGTCGGTTATGGTTTTGAGGATGATTTTTTTTTATATGAGTAACTTTAACAAAAGAGATGTGTCTCGAATGCTTTTATAGATTATTAAAGGAAAGCGGATTCTTATGATTTTGTTAAATTGTTATTTCAAACTCATTTGCTTTCTAGAAATGAAAGGGGTTTTTGATTGATGAGTTAGAGACTTTATAACAGCAAGTCATGTAGAAATTCGAGGGTTTGAGAATAAGAAAGTAAGTTAGGAGGTTATGCTTGGAGTTGAGCTGTGATTAGTGGTAATTGGCTTGGCAGAGAGAGAGGATAGTGATGGAGTATCATTAAGCTGTGGTGATGATCTTTGATTGATTATGATGTGGGACATTAACGACGATGGTAATATTATTGATGACATGATTTGAGATTTAATAGGGTGTGAGTTGATGAGACGATAAAAGTAAGGAACGAGGCTATTGGTCAGCGTTGGACGAATGACCAAGAACCTCGGACATAGAGAAATCAGAGCGCGGCAATGGAAGCGCGCAGAGTAAAAGGACCTTGGAACTGTTATGCGTTGGATACAGAGGCAGACTACACTCGCAGTGACGGATGGAATTTTCGAGGGCAAAAATTTCTGTTAGGGGGGTAGAATGTAATACCCGGTCTAACCGAAATTAATTAAATAATAAGTTAAATAGGAGAGAATATGGTTGGAAGATTTGGCAATTGGAATTTGATAATTTAAATATGATATTTGGATTCAGTGAATTTTTCCGAGTCGGAAAACATAGTTTTCTGCGTAAAAGCACGTAGTGGAATTTTGACCGGCAGTACCGGCTGAGATCTGTCTGGTACTACAGCTGAGGAAATTGATTATGAGTAAATGAGATTAAGAAATGAGGAATTATAATTAGGGAAGGTAGAAATATTTAAAGTGCGATTTAGAGCGCTAATCTTAAAGGTTTTGGCCCAAAATTGGGCCAACAGACAAAAATAAGTGAACCGGGCCTAAGTGGGCCCAAGACCCAACCTATATAAACATTAGTTATGAGCATTTCAGCTCATTTTACCCCAAAGAGAAGGGTTGGGGCGCTGAAATTGAGAAGGGAGAAGAGAAGAGAGAAAACCTAACTCTCTTTGATCTTCAAACCACCATAACTTGAGCTACGGAGCTCCGATTGACGAGCCGTTTACGGCCACGCGTCGCTCTTCTCATTCTCTACAATTCTATCTAAGTTTTGTGGTGAGTATTCCATTCATCTTTGCCCAGTTTTCGAAATTCTCCACTGTTATACGTTTTTGGGTAGTTAGTGTTGAAATCTTGTGATTTTGGGTGTTTAGGGATACTCCAACATGGATTCTAAGTGGGTTCTATCCCTACTTCATATGGGCTGAGGTAAGAAGTGCTCAAACCCTTGTGATTTGTCATTTTTATGAGCCCTAGGTTGATGTATGTATGTGATATTGGTTATGTTAGTGTATTTGGAGATGTTGGTGCACAATTGGGAGATTGGTATTGCTTGAGGAGCTTTGGTGAGGCTTGGAGCTAAGTTTGGTGAAGACTTCCATAGAAGAGGCTCAATTGGTTTGGCTACAAGAGGTACGGTTTAAGTTTCATTTAAGTACCGTGTGTTGTGATGAGAATTCCTAGGCTAGATGCCCCTAGGATTAAGTTTGGATTGTGTAAATGGTTGGTGCTAATATGCATAGTTGGTATGTAATGTGAATTAATGATTGGGTTGAGAATTGTGTAGCCTTGTATGTTTGGTGTATTGAGAATTTGATGTACTGGGTAATGAGTATTGATTTGTGGTTTATGCATTTAAATTGTGAAATTGGGCCGGAGGCCGTGAATTTTGGGCCAGAGGCCGGAAGAAGGTAAGAAAGGTAAGTGATGTGTGCATTGTATGATGACACAAGTGATTGGATGAATTTACGATAATGAATATATGAATGATTGGGTTGGTTATTGAATAATAAGGTTTGAGGAGTTGAAGTGTGGAATTTGGTAAATTTGGGTGAAATTATATAGATGAGGTATGTTTGGTTTTGGTTGAGACATATTATGTGGTCATATATGTGATTATGACTATTGATGCCTTGATGGTATGATGATGCATTAGAGATATGTATGTTGTGATATATTCTTGAGGAATGATTAAGGTTGATTTGTGGGTGAAACCACGTGATAGTGAGTATGATATTGATTATGTATAATGATGGTTGATTGGAAATAGTGTTGTTGAAATTTGGCATGAGGAAGAGTATATGATATGTAAATGTGTTTGAGTTTGAGAAAGTGTCAATGTGTGAGTTGAGGAGGCTTGATGTTGATTTTAGTATATTTTGATTGATTTCAAAGAAAGGGACGAAATTGGCATGTTTTGGTTGATTTTGAAAAGAGTTGAAAATGGCTTGTTTTGAAAATGGCACCTTGTGGTTTTGTATGAAAACATGGTTTTTGGGCATACTTTGACGGGACATAACTTGGACTGCGGATTTCCATTTTGTGCCAAACTTGTTTAAAAATGAAATTGGATCCGGGATGTCCATTTTAAAAATTGTTTAGCAGAACGACCCTACGCGCGTAGGCGCACTTGGCGCGTGCGCGCCGTTCTTCCAGAAAGCACCATCGACGCGTGCGCGTGGTGTGCGCGGACGCGTCGATGCGCTGCACCATATGCCCAGCTATTTTCCAGAGAGTTGTGCCAGAGTTGTGCCAGTTTTGTGCCTGGGCGCAAGAGCACCCACGCGTACGCGTGGCTGACGCTTGCGCGCCGTTTGGATATTTTTCAACCCGCGCGTTCGCGCGTATGACGCTTGCGCGTCGATGAGTTTTTGGCCATCCGCGCGTGCACATGGAGTGCGCATACGCGTGGCCCTGTTTTCATGCCAAAGTTGATTTTTGAGTTTTAAAAGCCAAATCTCTTACTTCTAAGCCTCCGATCTCACCCCTTATGTATTAAATCATTATGATATGCCTAGCAATGAGAAAGGAGCTAGGGGATGTGGTAACTTGCGAGTGAAGCAAGGGGAAAGGTTATGATCAATGATGATCAAAGATGATTATATGAGATATGGAGGATGACGGTGGAAGTACCGTATATGCCATGAGCCGAAGGGCTATATTTATTGATCAATGGCCGGTTCTTGATTGAACCATGAGCCGAATGGCTGAGTTATTGCCAGGTTACGGCAAAGCCATTATTGTTTATGGATGAGTATAATGCATATATGATAAATGAATGATTGTGTTAAATGGATAATAATGAAAAATGTTGAAATATGATGTGTGACCCCGGGTAGTAGGCAATGGCGTTGTCCACTTGCTCCGGGTATGAGACGGGAAAGGATGTTTATGATAAATGAGTTTAATTGTGGAGTTTTGAATACATGTGTATTTGTGATACCTGGGTAGTAGTAAGGTGGTGGTTCGTCCCGCTTGCTCCAGGTTAATGTTTGAGATTTGATAACAGTGATGATTGCTTCTAAATTGAACGAATGTATGTTTTGAGACCCTAGGTAGTAGCAAGGGTTGTGGTTCGTCCCACTTGCTCCAGGACAGAGATTGAGACCCTGGGTAGTAGCAAGGGTTGTGGTTCGTCCCACTTGCTCCAGGTCAGAGATTGTGACGCTTGGGTAGTAGCTGTAGTAGTGGTGAATCCACTCGCTCCAGGTTGAGCTTTTAAACACCCACCTGGGTAGTAGCCGCAGTAGTGGTTGTTCCACTGGCTCTGGGTTGAGCGGGTAGTAGCAATGGGGTTGTAGCTCAAACCTACTTGCTCCGCGAGGGGTGTTTCTGTCCATGGTTAGCTACCAGGACGTGTCGGGTTGGCTATATAACCAACAGATGATATCATCAGCCATAGGGCAGGCATTCATCATTTGCATATGTTTGTATTGTTTGGGTTTGCCATTTGTTTTGGATTTCTACATCATATATGCCATGTTACCTGACTATATGCTACTTGTTCTACTTGTACCATATTTGTGTATTACTTGCCTGTATTGCTTGTGTTTGTACAACTGAGAGGCCCCTCATGTTGGTGTCGGTGGGTGTGAGGGCTGTTCTTGATGGCATGAATTGATGATGCGATTGCATGATGATGATGATTATTGAATGAGATAACTGGAGCTCCCTGGGTAGACGCAGTGATGTGGTTTCACTAGCTCCAGGCGAGTGTATGATGTATTGATATAGAATTGCTGAGGTAGAACAACTGGTAATGGTTTTGCTTATAATTCTGAGTCTGATTCGTGGAAGAGTCAGCGAGTTGGGAAACATGTGAAACATGAATTAGATTTAGCACTCCCTTATGACAGTTGCCTATTCATGGATTAGCGAGAACCTAAGATGAATAATTGGTGAAGAAGCTTAGGATGCTTAGTGGGTTTTATTGCAGTGCATTGTATTTATTTGGCACTTTTACCGTACTGGGAACCCATGGGCCCGGGGTTCTCATTCCGTATATATCTCTTGTTTTTCAGATACAGGTCCAGGTGCTTAGAAGTGAGTTGTGGGTCATCTGAGAGACGGCGAAGATCTTTATTTTCTCTACTTTGTGTTTTGCTTAGAATCTCTCCACCTTTATTTTGGAAAGGTTATATTATGTATTGAACTTTTTGAATTTTCCCATAGAGGCTCTCATGTTTCCTTCGGGAGAGATTAGGACATACTGTTGTCAACTACTTTCATACTGTACCCTAGCCGGCCTAAACTTCGCGGGTCGCGACTAGTGGCTATTTACTTATGTTATATATATCTATCTGTTATCTATCTCTTAATCTCCTCTACGCCTTGTCCGTATATCGTTTTCGGCTTCACGGTTTATCTTTTGTTGTCGAAACGTGAGTGATACGTCTTCGCGATTTTTATTTCTACTCTTTTCAGGCTTCTCGATTAATACTCCTTTCAAAATTACTTATATTTATTTATTAAAAATCCTCCTGAGAGTCATACCACCGTAATATCATTGACTTATGACTCGAGCATAAGGATTTGAATATTAGGGTGTTACATTATGGTATCAGAGCAGTTCGTCCTCGTGAGCCTGAGGGATGGAACTGCTTATGCTTCAATGCATACTCTGAGTCTGTGCCTGTGCTAGTTAGGGTATCTAACCGATACATCTAGCATGAAGTCCATGAGTGTACCTTTGGTACTTTGAAGCACTATACTTCCGATATTGAGACTGATCAACTTGATATCGATTGTTTGGTGTCTATAGGAACCAGATGGCACCTCGTGGGCCCGGTCAGGGACGTGAAAGAGGTCGTACTAATACGCAGGAACCGGAAATCAACCCGAATAACCCAGTAAACCTTATGGCGGCGTTGGAGATTATGGCTGCTGCTATGCAGGCCACTGCGGAGGCTCTTGGGCAACAGATAAACAATAATGACAATGGCGGAAGGGAAGCTCAGGGCCCGATGACACTGGCAACCTTCTTAAAGGTTAATCCACCTAAGTTCAAGAAAATCAAAGGAGAAGCTAATAGGGTAAAGCATCAATCATTTATATTTCTTTTATGATTGTGCCATGCATAGAAAACTAGCTAACCATGAACATTGAGTTGCTATTCTTCTTACCTTGGATTGTCACTCTTTATTGCATGATTCTTTTCTTGCTTGGGGACAAGCAAGATTTAAGTTTGGTGTTGTGATGCCAGGGCATCTTAGCCTAGTTTTACTAGTCTTTTTCCTTTGTTTTTAATAGGTTTTATACACTTTCTTGAGTACAAGTAAGCCATTTGGGTAAAAATTCATGTGTACTTGGATTCAATCAACCATGAGTAAATTGATGCATTTTCATGAGGTTTTATGCTATAATTGCTTATATGTCAAGGATAAGAAGAAGTCTCATGATTTTAGCGTAGCTTTGATGCATTTGTTAATTGATGACAGGTGACCAAAAGGCTAGGAGGAAGGTTGAAGAAAGGGGATGGCAGGAATGGAAATGAAGGCAACATTGAGAAGATCATGTTTGAGTTCACGTTTGCCTCAAACGTGAATTCAAACGTGGATAACAGCACAGCCACCCTGGAGGAGCTCAACGTTTACGCCAACGTTTGCCTCAAACGTGAGGTCAAATGTTGGCTTAAGAATACCCTGGAGGAGGAGCCACGTTTGCGCCAACGTTTGCCTCAAACGTTGCTTGAAGATTGCCTTAGGGAGGATCACGTTTGAGCTCACGTTTGACCTCAAACGTGAGTGACAGCAACCACCCGTTCTGCATAACGCCATCACATACAGACGTTTGAGTCGACGTTTGCCTCAAATGTTGAGTCAAACGTGAATGATCCCAAAGTCCATAGTGCAAACGGATTTCTTCTCAAGACCAAGAGCAATCAACAGAAGCTATCTTCAACCCAATTCCATCAAGGCCAAGGGCCCAAATTCAAGGCTTAATGATCATTAGAAGAGAGTGTATAAATAGCTTAGGATTTAAGTTTTGAGAGAGCTTTTCTTTTCAGATTTTTCTTACTGGACTTCAGTAGAGAGCTCTCTTTTAATTTTTCCTTTTTGAATTTGAGTTTTGGATTGGGATTGAAGGATTTCTGTTTCATCCTTGATCTAAAACTTCTCTTTGTTCTTCTTCTGCATAATCCTAGTGAATTAAGAATTGACTCTGAGTTTTCATTTACTGCTTCCATCTTTCTTTCTTCTACAAATTGTTTTCTGCTGAATCAAGGAAGGGGTTGAGATCTAGACTTATTTTCTAGTCTCTTTGATCCCCTGAGATCTTCAGCTTCATTTTGTAATTAAGCTGAGTTTCATTTCTGTTTTGCTTCTTCAAGTAATTTTACTTTTCTGTTTGAGATTTGCTACAATTTCCTTTTGCTGCAAGTTAAAATTCAATTTACATTGAGTTTGCTTTTGATCTTTGGTTCCCATTGCTTTCTGTTCTCATTGTTTTCAATTTACTTTCATGCAATTTAGTTCTCCTTGTTCCTCTGCACTTTACATTTGATGCTTGCTGTGAGCTTGATTTACATTTCCTACAACTTTACATTTACTGCAATTTTGCTTCTCTGTTTACATTGCTCCCAATTTACTTTCCTGCAATTTAAGCTTGTTGTAAGAGTTTTGAGTTCTGATCTATTGCTCTCTTTAATTTCGAGCACCCAATCACCCTTTTATATTTCATGCAATTTACATTTGTTGTCATTTAAGATTCTGTCAATTTACATTTCTTGCTCTTTAAGATTTTGCTCATTTACTTTCTGCAACTTTTAATTCACTGCCGTTTACTTTCTGTTGGCTACATTCCATCAAATTTCACTTCAATGTTAGCTTGACTAAACTAATCACCCACTAAAGTTGCATGATCCATCAATTCTCGTGGGATCGACCTCACTCTAAGTGAGTTTTACTACTTGATGCGACCCGGTACACTAGCCGGTGAGTTTTGTGTTGGATCGCTTTCCACACATCAATTAGTAGCTAGGTTAGGACTTATGGATTGATGTTGATCAAGCCTATTTGACATACTTAATGCATTGAGGTAGACATTATACTTACTTCAAGCATAGGAGTAGACTTAATGGGTTGGTCCCTCATAATTATCAATATATGGTTTATAGACAAGGATGGTGATATCAATTACCTATGTCTAGCCAAGAGTTCTTTCCTTTACTTTATTAGTTCTTGTTGTTTGCTTTCTTGCTTTTGTATTTCCTTGCCAATTACAAATCAAATCTCCTTGTTTCTTCAAAGCCAATAATTGATCACTTCATTGCAATTCCTTGTAAGATGACCCAAGGTTTAAATACTTCGGTTAATTTTTATTGGGATTTGTACTTGTAACAACTCAAATTTTTTATGCGAGAATTGTTTGTTGGTTTGGAGCTATGCTTACAACGAAGTTCTTATTTCTATAAGAAAAATTCTAGACCGACACGACAATTTCTCATTATCAATGAATGAGTAGTCTCTTTTCATAATTGAATTGGTTAATGTTAATTGTGCCCTTTTCTATTAATTTTGAGCTTTCACTTGCACGATTTCAATATCCAATATCTCAAATACTCAATTCACTTTAGCTGTGGTTACCTAGGTTGTTTGTACCTTGGTTGTTGCTTATTCTTTACTTGCAACCTAGACCACTTAATTGAGGATCATACTATCTCTTTTGCTTTTGTGGTTACCATTTTACTCGACCAATGTGTGTTTTTCTAAACCGTGCGCATTTACAATACGCACATTGCCTTTTCTCATCCTACACTACTATGACTTTTTTCTTAATTCTTGTTTTCTACAGCATCCCAAGCCCCGGTGCCCACCAGTTGAAGGTGGAGCCTCACATCTCTTCACCCCTGGATTGAGTGCATGCACGGAGGACCGTGCAACGTTTAAGTGTGGGTAAGGATCCGCAATTTTGGGGCGTAATTTCTATTTCTCAACACTTTGCACTATTTCTAGTTTTGATAAAACAACAAAGAATTTTCAAGAAATCTCTTTTAGGGCATTCCATTTATTAGATTTGAAAACTTGTTTTTGAACTTGCATGAAGTATTCTTTGTTATGGAACATAGAAAAGAGCTTGAACAAAACACCTAGTGAGATTTGAGCTTTAATTAGGTGGTTGCACATTTTCAACCACAACTTTTGTTCTTGTGTGTTATACTCCTTTTATGATTGTAATCTTAGATTTGCTTGAATCTTTATGTCCTATATTTGATGTTTTGAATACATTTAGTATGATTGAGGCCATTTTTTTTAATTGAACTGACTTAACCCATATGGCCAACCCTTACATCTACCTTTGTAATCACTTTTGAGCCTTTTAATTCCCTTTTTGTTCTAATATTAAGCACATCTTTTGCCCTAAGTGAAAAACTATTATGTCTTTGAATTGTATCTTTGATTAGCTTGGGTGTGGAGAGTGTGTATCAACTAAGTGTGGGGGAATTTGTGGGAAACATTGGTAGAAAATTAGTTTGGGTTTTCATTGAGAAAATTTTGGAAAAAATGGATAAACACTCATGCATATATTAAGTAAGACATATGCATCTCTTTTTGTTGATAAAAGAAAAATTTTGGTGTATATACCTTTTGAGAAAAAAAGAAAAGAAAAGAAAAGAAAAAAAAAGAATAATAATAAGAATGAAAATAAAGGATGCATATGTGTGTGAATTAGAAAAAAGATGCATGAGTGAATGTGAGAAAGAGGATAAATGGGAAGTTAGGTTATTTTGTTATGTATATAGGATGATATAGGATTAGGTGGGATGCTTGAGCTAACCAAAGTTCCAATCTAATAGTCCACTTAATCATATTAATCCTACCCTTACCCTAGCCCTATTACAACCCTCCAAAAACCTCATGATATTTGCATTCATTTATCAAGTATTAGTTGATTGTTAGATGACTTGCAAATCTTTGAGAAACATGATTAAAGGAGGATTGAGTGATTAAGCCCTAAACACTGAGCGATTAGAGTGTAAACACATCTGGTGAGGGATTCGATCGCTCAATTCTATGATTCCATCCCTTATATTGTGTCTTCTTACAAGTTGTTGAAAGTAATTTTTGAAAACTTCAAATCAATTCTTTGGACTTTGATCATATTGCTATATTTTCTTGTCTTAGCCCTAAGTTTCTACTTTGGATTGATTGAAATTCTCTTGTTTGTTTTTTCCAAACTCAATAGGAATTATAGTATATATAGATAGATAGAATTTAGTATAGTTGCATGCATATAAGTAGATGCATTTAATAAATTGCTTTCCCTTCTTATCCTTCTCCTTTGATTGTGATTAGCATGAGGACATGCTATTGTTTAAGTGTGGAGGAATTGATGAATCCATATTTGACGATATATTTTGGTTTGATTTGAGTGGATTTTATCACATAAACCCACATTTATTCATCCAAATAGCATACTTTTATGTTCTCTCCCTAAATTGAGCCTAATTGTGAAAACATACTATTTTGTGCTTATTTTAATCACTTTTATCCCACTTTTATCTGATTCGAAGCCTTGATGGTTTTGATGAGTGATTTCAGGTATAATAGGTTGGAATGGCTTGATAAGAGTGGAAGAAAAATATGGAATTGGGAGAAAGCATGAAGAAAACAAAGGAGAAGCACACATTGGAGTGTGCGTGCACACAACCCCCTGTGCATACGCACAAGAACCACACAGCCTTGTGTGTGTGCGCACAACATCCTGTGCGCGCGCACAAGAAGAAAATCAGCATGTGTGCGTACGCGCACACCTGTGCATACACACATGTCCCAGCACGTGACTCACTTAATGGAAATCGTTGAGGGCAATTTCTGGGCCTGTAGTGTCCAATTTTTGGACTTTCTGAAGCTGATTCTTCTTATATTAAGCAAGGCCTCACTCCATATGAAAGGGGGGGGGGGGAGAAATTAGGGGGTTAGTTTAGCATTATGTAGGTTGTTTTCTAGAGAGAGAAGCTCCCCCTTCTCTCTATAACTAGGGTTTCTTAGTTTAATTTCTTGTAATTTCTACTTTTAATTCTTGCTTTAATCTAGTTTCTTCTACCTTTCTTTGTTTTATTGTCTTAATTTCCTTATGTTATCTTGTTAATTTCTCATTTTCCTTGCTTTTTATGTTCATGAGCACTCTTATTATATTAATTTACAATTAATGCAATTTATATTTTCATGTCATTTATTGCTTTATTGAATTGCTATCTTTACTTTCCTTCCTTGGTAGTTGTAGCATTTATTATTTCTTGTCATTTTACCATGCTTTCCTTTCATGCCCACCAAGTGTTTGAAAAAATGCTTGGTTAGGTTTTTACTTAGTTTTTCTTCACTCTTGGCTTGGAATTGATGACTTTGGTGCTCCTTGAGTCATTGATGTCCATTCTTGTTTGATATATTAGAGTAGTTAGTTGATTTGGTTTCCATTGACTCTAAGTGACCCATTAGTGTTGACTTAGGACTTATGGATTGAAATCAACTATGCCTATTTGACTTATCTTTGATGTAAGGTTGACTAAGTAGGATTAACTCTTCATAATCATCATGTGTTTGTGGTCAATGGCTAGGAAAGGTAACCTTAGCTCTCAATTACTTGCCAAGAGGTTTCTTGCATTTGAAGTTTCTTTTCCTTGCATTTAATTGCTTTGACTTTTATTGCTTTGATGTTTAATTTCTTGCATGTTTAGTTTTCACACTCTTAGTTGAGAAATTGGGTGTTTGGGTGAAATTTATTTGTGGATGTCCATTCCGCATTGTGTGAGGATTGTTAATTGGTTCGGTTTCCCTTGACTCTAAGTGACCCACTAGTGTTGACTAGGAATTAGGGATTGGAATCAATTATGCCCTTTTGACTAATTCTCAAGTAGGATTGACTAAATGGGATTAATTCCACACAATTGCCATGTTTGTGGTCCATAACTAGGATAAAAATCCTTAATTCCCCAATTCTCACCAAGAGCTCTTTTAGTACTTAATTTCCATTTTCATTGCCTTTACTTGCTTTCTTTTAATTCCTTGCATGATCATTTACTTTCTTGCCATTTACATTACTTGCTCTCTTGCAATCATCCAACCCACATTTCCTCCCGTAGCTAATAACATGACATTTTGTTGCAACTCCTAGGGAGAACAACCCGAGGTTGAATTACTCTCGATCTTAGTTACTTTAATTGAAATTAACATTTGATTGTGAGAATTCATTGTTTGTTTGGACTATGCTACCTATTCACACCCTGTGCCGAGCTATGCGACCCGGGCGAACCAAAGACACAAGTGACCGACCTCTTCAGGTTGGGTCGCCACCGACCTCTTCTCAAAGAGTTTGGCCAAATCGCTAGAGGAGCCCAAAGCAGGCCCAAACGAAGGAACACAGCCCAATCTAAAGGCAGCCAAAGCCTAGAAAGATAAAGGCGGTTCCCCTTAAAGATAAGATGACTTCACTCAAAGATAAGATAAGATAACTAACTTAGCTCGAAGAAAGGTCAATCCTCGCTACTATAAATACACTGGAGCACCCAGGTATAAGATATACTCTGATTCTACACAAAAACTTGCCTAAAGCATGTGCTAACTTAAGCATCGGAGTCTCTTGTAGGTACCACCACCCTTCGGTGATCAAGGAATCAGCAGCATCACCAGATCCAACCAGTCAGACACGACAGCTCCGGCCACCTTAGCAGATCTCGACCGAGATCGACCTTCAGTTTCAGGTAACCCTCGGAACACTAGCAATGAATGATGCTTGTTTCGATTGATTCCAAACTATACAAAGAATTCTCGCATTAGCAGAGATCAACCTCCATCCCTATTTTCCTAACATAGCCAAGTTAAAATCCCGGAGATCCTTAAAATTTAAACCACCTTGGTTCTTTGGTCTACAAGTAATCCGCCAATTAATCAACTGCATCTTTCTTTCTGCGTTCCTTTGGCCCCAAAAAAACTGGATTGACTTTCGGATGTCCTCTAATAGTGTCTCAGGGAGCTTAAAGTAGCTCAATGTGTATAGAGGCATTGAAGTTGCCACTGCTTTTATTAAAACCTCTCTCCCACTAGCTGAAAGCAAAGCTCGCTCCAATGCTGTAGTTTTTGCAAAACCTTGTCTTTGAAAAAATTAAATGTCTCTTTTTTTGATCTATTGACCACTGCTGGAAGGCCTAAATACTTGTTCTGGCAGCCAACATATAGTACATACAACAGGGCAACCTGCTGATCACGGATTGATAGAGGAGTGTTCTTACAAAAAAAATAGAAGACTTATCTAAATTTATCACCTGAACACTCACTTCTTCATAGTCTTTAAACAACTTTAGTAAACTTTCGCAATCTTTCATTGTCGTCTTACTAAACAAAATAGAATCATCTACAAAGAATAAATGACTGACCTTAGGGCATCTGGGGATCAGTCTCAAACTAGAAAACTCTAGCCTCCGTTCTCCTCTGTGGAGCAGACGAGAAAAACCCTCTGCACAGAACAAAAATAGATAGGGGGAGAGAGGATCACTCTGACATAATCCTCTACGTGGTTTAAAAAAACCATTAGGTTGACCTTCCACAGTAACAGAGTAAGAAATCGTTGTCACACATTCTTTGATCCAGTCTATCAACTTTTTGCAAAATCCCATCTTGCTCATAATCTCCCACACAAAAGTCCACTCAACCCTGTCATAAGCCTTGCTCATATAAAGTTTCAGAGCCAATTCATAGTCTCCATAACTCTTATTCTTTAGAAAATGCATAAACTCATGCGCAATTAAAATATTATCACCAATCAATCTTCCTCTAATGAAAGCGCTCTGAGTATCACTTATCACCTGATTCATTACATGTTATAGTCTTTGTACCAAAATCTTAGAAATGATTTTATTGAAAATACTACTAAGGCTGATTGGTCTAATGTGCTTTGTAACACCCTAATTACCCTAAGCCTTACCTCTAGCCATAAAGCAAAGGTTAATCAGAGGTTACGACAATCCTAAAGCTTATACATAAATCTATATAGAAAGAAATAATAATTCTAGAAGCCCAATAAAGAAATAAGCTCAAAAATTGAGAGTTACAAAAATGCAAAACATTCACACGAAGGCACAAACTTAAGGCACAAGATAAACGTACAGATATCAACACATATAAAGATATCAATGGATAATAGCTATAAGGATCTAGCCGCCGCTCACGGAGTTTAAGCCTGCTATATGTATATATATATATATATATATATATATATATATATATATATATATATATATATATATATATATATATATATATATATACAGAGTTTAAACAGATAAAATAGCTTATACAAACTTTCTTTCAAAGTGAGCCTCTAGGCAAAAAGAAATACAAAAGTGAGAGATCTTAAACAAAATACTCAAAAGACTTCAAAATAAGATAGAGATCCTCTGCTCTGTCACCACCAAAGTAACTCACCGAGGTGGGTTACGACCTGCATCTAAAAAACAACAACAGAATATGGTATAAGAACCAGAGGTTCTCAGTATGGTAACAGTGCCCAGTAATGTAAGATATAAGACTCCGGGATGCCAGAGGCAATCCTAGAACTTCATATCCATCACGAGATTCATCTTAAAGCATAATTAAAACATTAAAGCATAACTTAAAACTATAATGATAAAAGGGTAATCTAACTTAGGAGATTTTCTAATCTAACAGTTCTCTGCTATCCTACAGCCTTCACCAACCTATCCTCCATGTGATCCCATTTCCACTGCCTTCCGAACCTCCTCAATCCCAATAGAATACACAATTAATACAATGTAAGTAAAACACAAGTATAGGCATATATGTCAAGTAATTCAAATAGACAATTAGGCATGTTATACAATTAGGCATACATTTCAAGTCGGCAAAGCAAGCAAACAGATAAAAGATGCACCTGATGAATGCTTGTCCTACTAGCTGTGATATCACATTGTCGGTTCAACTGCCAACCCGACACATCTCCATGGAGATGTCGCACTTCGGAATCAGAATGGGAACCCCCGAGATATGGTGCTCGGAACACCGTCCAGGATTTTGTGTCTGCACACTCTCGTGATCCGAAGGTATGCGAGCGGGATACTATTGCCACGAATCTCACATCTCAACGTAAGCGGAACAAAAATACAACTCTGGAAGACCATGCGTACGCGTGGGTGTGACTTACTTGAAGAAGCACGCACAAGCGTGGGCTGAGCGGCAGCGTAGAAATGGAGTTTTTGATGATCCACGCGTACGCATAGGGGACGTGTAAGCATGGGGAGCGCTCAATTGAAGAACGCTATGCTCATTTAGAGAACGCTGCAAGGGACGCACACGCGTCCATGTGCCAGATTGCCAAAGCACGCGTAAGCGTGAGGGACGCGTACGCGTGGAAAGCCCAAAACGCAAAAAGGACGCGCACGCACAAGGGACGCATACGTGTGAAGAATGAATGCTGCGCTCAATTTAAAAACGCTCCATTCTCCTGGAAGCTGCAACTCTGGCTCAATTAATCTGATTCAAAGCCCATTGAAATTTTAAAGCAAGCAGAGCCCATTGACATCACTCAAAGGCACAAGACACAGTTAGAATAGGAATTTTATTTATTTGTAATTTGTTTGCAATTTCATTTTTATTTTGTAAGGCCTATATAAAGGCATCAGTTTCATTTCATTAAAAAGGCTTCACGGACAGTAGGCTGCATTAGTAGTAGGCAGCAGTAGGAGTACGAGTAGGAGTAGAATAGAAGGTTCTCTTGAAACACTTTTATTTTTCTGCACATTTACATTTCAGTATTGAATTCAATTTAGCTTATGCAATTTGAGTTTCTGATAATTCTCTTCTGCAGATTTTTCTTTCTACAATTTTACAATTTAGTTTATATTGAGCTTGATTTACCTTCCTGCAATTCTGTTCCTTTACAATTTTACATTTGAGTTTGCTGTGAGCTTGAATTACATTTCTATGCAATTTAAATTTCCCTGCACCTGATTCCCTTTACATTTGCTGCAATTTACGTTTCTTGCTCTTTAAGATTCTGTCAATTTACTTTCTGCAATTTACAATTCTTGCAATTTACTTTCTGTTAGTTCAATTTCACTCAATTCACCACGGTTAGCTTGACTAAACTAATCACCTCACTAAAGTTGCTTGATCCATCAATCCCTGTGGGATCGACCTCACTCCTGTGAGTTATTACTACATGATGTGACCTAGTACACTTGGTGGTGAGTTTGTGTCGAATCGTTTTTTTCCCTCATCAACAGGGGTGTGCGTGCGCACACCCAAGAGGATGTGTGCGTAAGCATAGAGGTGTGCATACGCACATGGAGTAAAAATTTCAACTCTGTTCATCTGCACAAGGCGTGCGAACGCCCTCAACAGATTGCACCTTCCAACGTCTGCGTGCAAAATTTCGTTGGTTGTGTGCGCCCACAGGGCGTGCTAGCGCTCTTGATGACAAGTCATCTTATGCAAGTTTCACAAGCATTTTTCTCTTGTTTCATTAAGTTTTTATGCACTTTCTTGCACAATAAGTAAGTATTTGGATTGAAACTTCATGCATTTCCTAAATCAATTAAACATGGTTGTTTATGTGCTTTTTCATAAGGTTTTATTCCACTTTTACTAGATGTTATGAATGATACAAATACCTCATGATTATAGCAAACTTTAAGGCAATTTTTTGATTGATTGTAGGAAGAAATGAGGCAAGAAAGAAGCAAGAAAGAAGAGGAAGAAACAAAGTAAAAGAGTATTGAAGAAGAGCGGGAGATGCAACGTTGGTGGCAACGTTGATCCACCAACATTAAAGGCAACGCTTTTGGAAAGAAGAAATGGGTGCCAATGTTGAGGGCAACGTTGGTGATCCAATGTTGCCTCAAACGTGGGAGGCTGCAGAATACTGGTGCTGGCGTTGGAGAGAACGTTTGAGGTCCAACGTTACCTCCAACATCTTCGATGGTTTTCAATTCTGGAGCCAGAAAAATTTTGGGTGACGCATACGCGTCGATGACGCGTACGCTTGAAAGTGGAAAATTTCTTAATCCACGCGTAAGCATGAGTCATGCGCACGCATGAAATGGCAAAATTGACCATTCATGCGTACGCGTGGATCACACGTGCGCGTGACATAACGAACGTTGGAGGGCCAACGTTGCCTCAAACGTTGCCTCCAACATCTGCGACGAGCAACCCAAAATTGGATCTGAAAAATTGCAATCGACGCGCACGCGTGGATCACGTGTACATGTGGATGCATATTTTGGCCAGATACACCCACGCGTGAGCGACGCACACGCGCAAAATGCCGTTTTGACGCATACGCGTAGGCGACACACACGCGTGGGTGGAAAAACATTGGTGCACCAACGTTGAGTCCAACGTTGGCGCCAACGCCCAGCTCTTTGGAAATCCTTTCTCAAGCCAACGTTTGATTCAACGTTTTTTTGCAAACGTTGAGGCCAACGTTGACACCAGCACCAGTTTAATTGAGCACCCGTGTAGATAAAAAATGTAAATTGCCAATTGCCCTCTTCAACATCATGAGACCCATTCTTGCTTGCTTCAACAAAGGCCCAATCTAAGGACTTGAAGACCAATTTGGAAAGTGTATAAATAGAAGGAAATTTGATTTAGAAAGAGAGCTGGTCAGTAGGGAATTGGGGCTGTGTAGTTAGTTACAGTTCTGAAACCTTTGCATTTCCTTTTTGTATTTTCTTCTGCATTTTTCTCTCTGTAACTTTCTGTTTCTGGTTTTACTTGAGCAATGATGAACTAAATCCCAAATTTATTAGGGGGAGGAGCTCTATTGTAATTCTAATGAATCAATAAAATTCTTCTTCTTCTCAATTTATTTTTATAGCAATTGGATATCTTCTATTTTGATTTAGAATTCTTCACTCCGGAAGGGGGTTGAATTCAATTGAATGCTTATGTCAGCCTCGAAAGGGAAATCACTTGCATTAGAATTGGAGCTCTATCCTTCACTACTCTCTTGATCAACACCATTCGGGAGGAATTGAGATCTTGAAAGTTGGTGTGGCTTACGAATGAGAGATTTGCACTTAACCTCTTCTCATGACAATTAGATCAAGGAATTGGCAAGATTAATTATGATTAGAGAGATTAGATTGCCAAGGAATTGGGATCCAATCAATTTCAATTCGCCATAGATCTACTCAAATGATTGAGGAAGGATTTGAGACCCAATTGATTCATGAAGGATTAGAATATCTCTGATCTCTGATGAACCACTTTCTCTGATTTTCTTCATTTTTAAACTTCTCTTATTTCAATTTTAATTTGAGTTGTCTTGCTGTTTCAATCCCTGCACCCAATTTCCTTTATAATTCATGAAATTTAAGTTTCCTCGCAATTTAGTTTCTGTAATTTTAATTTCTTGCACTCTAAGATTTAGCAATTTACATTTTTTGCAATTTAAGTTTCAGCCCTTATAAATATCTTGCACTTTAAGATTCAGCAATTTAAGTTTCTTGCCATTTAAGTTTCAATAAATTTACATTCTGCAGCTTAGATTCATTGCTATTTACATTCTGTCAATCAATTTCCACTCGATTCATCAATATTAGCTTAACTAAATTCATCACCTATACTAAAGTTGCTTAATCTATCAATCCATGTGGGATCGACCACACTCCTGTGAGTTATTACTACTAGATACGACCCGGTTCACTTGCCGGTTAGTTTGTGTGGAATTAATTTTCCCCTCATCAAGTTTTTGGCGCCATTGCCGGGGATTGATTAAGATTAACAATGATTAAGTAAGGTGATAATCTATATTAAGCATTTTCCTTTGTTTTTGTTAAGCACTCTAACTGTTTGAGTTTTTGTTTCTGCTAACATTAACTTCACTCTAGCAATAGAGTGTTCTGTTTGAAATTTTGGTGTATTTGTGTTTGCATGCCAGGAGGGAGAAGAGGTGAATCCAAGTCTTTTGATTCTGAGCTAGAGAGAACATTCTTGAGATTGAGAAGAGAAGCAAGAGGGAAGGGAGTTATAGGAGAAGAAGAATCAGAGGAAGGCGATCAAGAGATGGAGGGTAACATCCCTAATCCACCTGAGGATGTGGCCAACAACAATGGCCAACCTCAGAGAAGAGTCTTACCCTCTTACACTATCCCAAACCCAAGGAATTGTGGGAGCAGCATCCTAACCCCTAATGTCCATGCTAACAACTTTGAACTCAAGGCTCAATTGATTACCCTGGTCCAGAACAATTGTCAATATGGAGGAAGTGCTACTAAAGATCCAAACCAACACCTCTCAGTGTTCTTCAGAATCTGTGATACTATCAAAACAAATGGAGTCCACCCTGACATCTACAAGCTTTTATTATTCCCATTCTCACTGAGAGACAAAGCCACACATTGGCTAGAGACCTTCTCTAAAGAAAGCATCACCAATTGGAATGATTTGGTTAGCAAATTTCTAGCCAAATTCTATCCACCTCAAGGAGTCATTAAGATAAAAACTGATGTGCAAACCTTCAGGCAGCTAGAAGGAGGATCATTGTATGAAGCCTGGGAGAGGTATAAAGCTTTGATTAGAAGGTGTCCAGAGGAAATGTTCAGTGAGTGGGTAGAGCTACAAAATTTCTATGAAGGCTTGTCTTTGAGTTCAAGGAAAGCTTTGGATTATTCTTTAGGAGGATCCTTGCAAATGATGAAGACTGCTCAAGAGGCACATGATCTTATAGATATGGTGGCCAACAATGAGTACTTCTACTCCTCTAAAAGACAAGCAGCTCCAAGGAAAGGTGTATTTGAGCTTGAAGGAGTTGATACAATATTGGCTCAGAACAAGATTATCCATCAGCAACTTCAACAACAAATTGAAATGATGTCAAAGAGGATGGATGGACTACAACTTGTAGCAGTGAGAACTACACCCCAACCACTAGTGGTGTGGGGACAGCAGGAGGAAAGCCATGAAGAGCAGCAGCCTGAACAGGTGCAATACATGCAAAATTAAGGTTCTGGACCAAATGATTTCTATGTGGACACTTACAATTCCTCTTGGAGAAACCACCCCAATTTGAAGTCGGGAGAGAATCAGAACCACCAGCCTTGGCAGAGAAACTCTAACCAAAGCAACTCTAAAAATACAACCTATCAAAACCATCAAAATACTAACCAAAATCCATATAGAATACCACAAAATAACCACCCTGCATCCACCTACTACCAACCAAATAACCCATCAACTAACCACAATCATTTTCACCAACCATCTGCATCACACACTCACCCACAACCTCCACAAGAATCTCAAAGAATCTCCAACTTGGAGATGATGATGGAAAGATGATAAAACATCAAGAATTGGCTAACAAGAACCATGAAGCCTCATTGAGAAACCTGGAGAGACAAATAGGACAATTGTCCAAATAGCCTACTGAAAGGCCAACCAACTCTTTCCCAAGTGATACCATCCCTAATCCTAAAGACGAATGCAAGGCCATTCAATTAAGAAGTGGAAAGACTTTGGGGAATGACAAAGAAGCTAACAAGAAGCCAGCAGAGGATGATAAGGCTAACAGCAAGGAAGAAGTGGCAGCAGAGGAAAAAGGTCAAGAAAGTTCTAAGAAGAAAGAAGATGAGCCACAAGCTTCAAAGAAGGGAAAAAAAGTCATGATAGAGCCCCCACAAGAACAGAGGCAGGAAGTTAAACATTACATTCCTCCAAGGCATATTGTGAATGAAGAATTGGAAGAAGTGTCTCAAGCAACAAGCCCTCCTATTTATGATGATTCCGAATCAACATATGATCCTTTTGAGCTTGATGAGTCCTTCCCTACTGTGCTTGGAATTGATGACGAGGTAGACTTCACTAAACCTCCTGTATATGACGAGAGTGACGGAGAAGAGATCGAAGAAGTTGGTGAGAAGAGTGTGAACTTGAGGAAGCTTGGCGAGGGGTAAAGCTCAAAGAACCTTGCCAAGTGGTGGAAACCTCTAGAAGAGAATGGACGGGAGTGGAGCATTCTTTGTCAAGATCATTGGGAACTCTCCCACCTAGGTTGTCATCTAATCCATCATTTGAGTAGGTAAAACTTCTAACTCTCAGCTTTATTATCCCACTTGTGTATGGTTTGCTTGAGATGGATGGCCAACTTAGGGCGCTTTGTGGGATTAAGCGAAAGAGGAGGATGTTTAATGGTTGGCGTTGTAAATCTAGGCTCATTATGGTTGGAAGCTCAAAATTGAAGAGCAATAATTGGTGTAATGCTCAATTAAATGGGTCTAGGAGGATAGTTTGGTGTTTTCATGAGAATTCAGCTTTCTTGTCACCCAGATGGAATCAAGGCGATCAACTAGAAGATGGGTGCGAAGATAAGATATGGGATCCTGGATCACGCCATGAAAACCAATTTTGGGAGCTCATATCTTGGAGAGAACCTCACCAAAGCTTGGTGACAATGGTTGGAACTTCTGACAACCAATTGAAGGACAAGCACTCTTGGAGGTTCAAGGATGGATACAAGCATAAGCCACCTTGACAAGGAGCCTCCCAATTGTCCAACTTAAGGACTTAAACTAAAAGTGCTTGGTGGGAGACACCCCACCATGGTAAACTCTTTCCATTTTCTTGTAGATATAATGAATGAATGAATTGGGTTCCATTGTATATAGTTTCTTTACTTCTCAATATATTTTGCTTTGCTTGCTAAGGTGTTTATACATTCTATGCCTTAATTAGGGATGATTCTTTGAATTCGAGTTTTTGCTTGGATTGCAAGTTTCCTCAATTTGTTTGAAAAATCCCCAAAAAAATTCAAAAATATGTTTGATTTTGCACTTTAGCTGGTTTTAGAGTCTTAGAGAAGAGTGGAAGATTTTGTGCTCTCCTTAGTACTTTAAAAAAAAGGGCTACGTGCAAGCGCACAATGCGCGCGCGCAGGCTATAGGTTCCGCACTTTCTGGGCCAAGGACTAGAGAGTTGTGCCATTTTTGGGCAAACTCTGGGCCTAAAGCCACGTGGACACGTACATGGTGCGTCCGCGCCCCTTGCGTTTCCGTACCTACGCGTAGGCGCACCTGGCGCCTCTGCGCCCCAATCATCAATCAACTCATCCACGTGCAAGCGCACAGTACGCGGGCGCGCCGATGCATTTTTGCATCACCCAGGCTAAAAGACCCGAGAGTTATGCCAACTCTGGGCCAGTTTTGTGCCTCTGGCCCAGTTCACCCGCGCGGACGCGCATCGTACGTGTCTGCGCTCATTCTCAATTCACTCATTTACGCGAGAGCGCGCATGACGCCTCCGCCGCTCTGCGCCACTTCATTATCGTCCCACCCACGCGGACACGCACGGTGCGCGCTCGCATGGATTTAAATTTTCACTTACCCCAGGGACGCGAAGCCCTAGCGCATTCGCGCAACCCTTTCACCCTCTTCTCTAACGTCTCTCCCTCTTCTTTTCTCCCTAACCAGCGCTGCAACCACCTCCGGCAACACCATCGCTGCCACCAGCGCCCTCACCTCTCTTCTTCTCTCGCTCCTTCTTCCTCGCCCCCTCTTTCTCACCCCATCCTCTGCTCTATCTCCTCTCACAGCACCTCAGCACTGCCACAAGCACCGCCGCGACCTCCATTATCGCCGGCGAACATTCCGCTGTATCACCAGACCGCCACCCTGCTCTAGCCGGTTCACTCCTCTCCCTCCACCTTCCCTTCCTCTATTCTAACCCCCTGCTTCCCAGGTTCCCCTTCTTCTCATTTTCATTTTATTTCTGTTTGATTAATCTGGTTTAGCTTATCTTGTTTAGCTTATTTAGTTAGATTAGTTTAGTTAGTTTAGTTTGATTAGGTTGTTAGAGAATCTGGGCTGAATAGTGGATTTAGGCTTGTTTGAATTTTTGCTGCTGTTTGGAATTATTTTGTTTCATTGATTTGCTCTGTGCTCATTTGATCTGTTGATGTGGCCTACTTGTGATTGATTATTGAATTCAATGAAAGGAATGCTGACTGAAGCAATTACTGTTGTTCCTTGTGTTGTTTTAGTGCTATGTTTTCAGGCCATTATTTTCTGTTATTTGTCGAATAAAAGAAAAGAATGTTGTTGCCTGGTTATTTGCTTTTGCTGAGTGCTGTTGGCTAAATTCCTGATTAAATTTGCACTTCATTGTTGGATTCAAATATGCTTAATTGTTTGAATTCATGCTGCTTGCAAGTGGAATGATTATTGTTTTGGAATGGTATTTGCAAGTTGAATTCAATAAATAGCATGCTGCCTGAATCCATTATCTTTATTCATTTGGCTGATTTGGTGCTGTATTTTAAGCTAGTAATTTTGTTCATTGTTCAAAGAAAGAATGTTATTTGTTGCTGGCTAGTTTGGTTTAAATTGCCTTCTGATGTTTTGCTGCTGAAAGATTGGCTTATTTGTTCCATTCATATGAACTCGCATATGGCTTTTGTGTTTTAATTGTTAATGAATTCATATGGCATCTGGGCTGATTGTTTGAATTTGGAAAATAGCCAATTTACTGCTGAAATGCTGCCGGATTTTTCCTAATCATGTTTCATGAAATAACATTGTTTAATTGATGCAACAAGCTTCTATTTGACAAAACTCTGTGTCAATAGAATTTTGTTTGCTAAATGGTTTTGGAAACTACTCAAGAATGTGTTTACAGGTTTTGGTCACGCTTATAGTACTCTTTGCTTGCTTACAATGCTAATTTGCTTATATGCATTGCATAGTTGAGTAAGCTTTCAGATTGACCATAACTTGAAACTCTTTTGAGATTTTGTGCCTCTTTCGCATAAACTCACAAGTTTGAAGGTTTTTAATCTGTGTGGCTAATTGATCCATTATATTCATGCCTAATTTGTATTAAGTTACATAGATCATGAGATTTTCCATTCTTGTTTCTACTTGTGAATTTTATGCCTTATTGAATTTGGTGTTTGCATGTTTCTTGATTAACTTGTTCCTCAATGTTTTGATCTTACCAACACCAATTAACACAATTCTGGTGATCTTTACATTGATTGATGACTTGTTTTCATAATTGGTTGCTTTAGGCAATATCATATTTCATCATCAATGGCTATATACATTTCATGGTTGTGAGTATGCTTGTACCCCTGTTTTGTACACTTCTTTTAATTGAGCCGATAACTGTCATATCACTGATTTTTGAACTAATTTCTAACTCTAACTTGATTAACTAACTGATTTCTTCCTTTTGTTTTGAACATAACTCTTTAATCATTCTTTTGAATATGGCATTTCTTAGGCTCAATGAATAAGCATTGTGCAATTGTGGTTCAAATTCTTGGTTTGTGACTTGATTTGAATTCTGAATTTTGTTACATGCATTCCAAGAATCCTCTTTTCTTCACTCACCTGATGAATATGTTCTACCGTAAGTGCTTTATATCTACTTGGCTAATTACTTATATCATATCATAACTGTTTTTCAGGATGTCAGATAAAGAAAAAGCTATAGCCACTACTTCTAAGAAGAGAAAGCGCTTTAAAGCCTCTACCCCTTCTTCTTATGCTAATTATGCTAAGAATTCACTTAATAATGTGGACAAAGAGAATCAGCTACTCCCATCCACTGACCTAATCAAATTCTCCAACCTCTACTGTGAGCTTCGCTTCCCTAAATTCCGGAAGACGAACCTAAACATTGAGAAGAAGCTGGTCCTTCCCAATGATGTGAGACGCGCGATAAACACCCGTATTCTGGAGTTGGGCTTGGACTTTGTTGATAGAGATCTGGGGAGGATAAACACTTCGTGGGTGAGAGAATTCTACTGTAACTTCTTCCGTGCCACTCTAGATTTAGTCCATCTGCGGGGTAGAGAGATTATGATCACTGAGGCTGCTATTAGGGAGGCATTACTTTGCCAACCTCCTACTGGTGACCCATGCGCCTATCAGCAGGTAGAGGTAGCTATCCACTGCATAACTTTCGATTATGAGGCGCTGAAGCGCGTGATTGCCACACCTGACGCCCCTTGGTTGATGAATTCTGGGAACAAGAAGCCCAAGGGGATGCTTTTCACTTATCTGTCGAGAGAGGCTAAGACTTGGCAGCATATATTCACCCATTATGTCCTGCCCACCACTCATTTTTCAGAGATTCTGATAGATATGCTAGTTCTGATTGGGTGTGTGATGGAGGGGAAGGAGGTAGACTTCCCCCGGTTGATTAAGCAGAGTATGTGGCGCGCTCACATTCGTGGTCTACTGCCACTTCCTACACTGGTTACCAGCATGATTGAGCTGGCTGATGTCCCATGCGAGGACGATGATGTGACACCACCACCCCCAGATGACGATGACAAGGAGGTTACTATTCCATGGGGTGGGTAGGTGCACGAGAAGCCTCCACCCAGACGCCGTTCTTGAGCCAGAGGAGTGGTGGAGGCAGCTCAGCCCTCATCATCAGCAGCAGTAGCAGGACCCTCCTCTACTTCAGCCGCAGCATCCTTGCCACCACCGCCAGCACCTGAGCCGACATACCTGTTGGTGCAGCACCTGTTTCGCTTCATGGAGCGCAGCAAGCGTCGTATCTTGTGACGTCTCGATCGTATAGACCAGGTGTTCATATCACAGGGTATTGAGCTACCTCCGCTCCTAGACTCTCCTGCCTCCGACGAGCAGGATCAGGAGGAGGAGCATGTTGAGGAGCCAACTCAGCAGGAGGCACCACCAGAGGCACAGGCCGCCACAGAGGTTCAGCAGCCTCCTGAGGATCCACAGCCTGAGCCACATCCACAGCCTGAGCCATAGCCCAGCGTGATTGTTAACCCCCATCCCGAGCTTCAGCAGTAGCATCGAGGACGATGCTTCATCCTAAAGTGTGGGGAGGTCACCGTTCGTGACCGGTGAATAGCATTTATGTGGTGAATTTTTAGATATTTATCTTCTAGTTTCTGCTACTTTATTTTATTTCGTATTTTATCCTTGCACTTTATCTTTGAGATCATTTTGGGATTATTGTACATATTTGCTATTGTGGATACCCTTATTTTGGTTGTTGCACACTTTTATTATATATATATGTTACATCTTGGCTTGTGATTGTGATTAAAAAAATATTTTGGATTGGTAAAACCTAATTGACCCTTTTTGTATAAGAATTGTGCTTTGATTGAAAAAGGGGGTAAACTAGGGAAAATTTCTAATTCACAACATTGCATTAGAAAAAGCTTAGTCAATATAATGAAAATTTCTAGGAAATCCATTTCTAGGGAACTACCCCAATTGGTTGAAAAAAAAAATTTTAGAACTTGCTTGATTAATACACTTTGTGGATCATGTTTTGATCTAAGAACACAAGCATGAGAGCTTTGAGCCTAATTGTGTGGTTACATCATATAACCACTTATTTTCATTCTTGTGTGCATTATTCTCTCCCTATGAGTGTAATCTTTGATTTGTTTGATTCTTTATGTCCATTATTTTGTGTACACATGCATTTGTATGATTGAGGCCATTGTTCAAATAGCTCACTTACCCAAATAGCCAACCTTTTATCTTCTATTGTTAGTATTTTGAGCCTATACTTAACCCATTTGTTCTTAGTTGTAGCATATTACAAGCCTAAGTGAAAAATAATAAATGTCCCTTGTTTGGATCTTTGATTAGCTTAGGCTAGTGAGAGTGTTCATAATTTGATTTTGGGAAAGTTGGGTACATTGGGTAGAGATAAAAGTGTGTTTTTGTATTTATGTTAAAAATCTTGGAAATTGGGCACATACTCATGTATTAATCATATCTAAACCATATGCATTGATGTTCTTGTATATATTTTAGTTTGAATATATATATATATATATATATATATAAAGAAAAGCAATAAAAAGGGGACAAAATATCCCAAAGTTCAAGGTTCAATAAAAATCAATGCATATGTGTGGTGATCAAAAGAGAATGTATGAGTGTGTGAAAAAGTGAAAAATGGGTAGTTAGGTTTGTTTAGAATTGTATAGGTTGTCAGAGGTTAGGTGGGAAGTTTAAGTTAATCAAAGATTCAAATTTCAAGCTCACTTGACCACATGCATCCTACCTTGACCCTAGCCCCATTACAACCTATGGGAAGTCCTCATGATAAATGTGTGCATGCATAAAATAATTGTTGATTGTTAGATGAAAAACAAATCTTGGAAAGCATGATTAGGGGAGAATTGAGTGAATCAACCCCATACACTTGAGTGCCTAGAGCGGATACACATCCGGCGAGGGTTTGATCGCTTAATTACATGTTTCCACCTATGATAATCTTTTCTTGCAAGTTTGTAAAATCTTTCAATGATTCAATCCAATTGTGGTTTGCTTTGATTGTTGTTCCTTAGCCCTTGTGCTTGCATGCATGTTCTGGGAGATTGATTTATTTTGACTAAGCCATTGCATTGATGTAAATAGGTTGCATATAGATAGATTGCATTTAGTTAGTTTGCATTGAATAAATGTTGATACCCTTTGCTTCTTTCTTGATTTTAGCATGAGGACATGCTTAGTTTAAGTGTGGGGAGATTTGATAAACCCCGATTTCGTGGTTTATCTTGTGCTTATTTTAGGGGGATTTTATCACCTTTTCCCACATTTATTCAATGAAATAGCATGGTTTTGTAATTCTCCCTTGAATTGTGCTTAAGTGTAAAAACATACTTTTTAGGCCCTAAAATTAGTGATTTTAATTCACTTTAATTCCATTCGATGTCTTGATGTGTTTGTTGAGTGATTTCAGGATCATAAGGCAAGTATTGGATAGAAGAAATGAGGAGAAAATCATACAAAGTGGAGAATGCATGAAGAAACAAAGATTGGGAATGCATCAATGGGCGCGCACGCGTACAAGGCGCGAACGCGCCGAAGTGATTTTGCATAGAGACGCGCACGCGTACTTGCCGCATCCGTGCAGATGAAGAAGCAGCCAATCGACGCACACGCGCACATTGCGCATACGCGCCGATACTAGCACGTGACCCACTTAAAGGCAAAACGCTGGGGGCGATTTCTATGCTGCCCAGGCCCAATTCCAACTTGTTTCTGAGTGTATTTCATGCAGAATTGAAGTCCAAGCAAAGGGGGAGCAATTAGTTAGTCAACATGAGCCTTTAGTTAGTTTTCTAGAGAGAGAAGCTCCCTCTTCTCTCTAGAATTAGGTTAGGATTAAGTTAGATTGTCTTAGATCTTGAATTAATTACTTGATTTCATCTTGTTCCTTTTATAATTCCTCAATTCTGCACCTTGATTTCTTTAGTTGCAAAGTCAATTTTTCATTTTGCTCTCTTGTATGTTGATGAATATTGTTATATCTAAATTCCTTTTAATGCAATTTCATGTTTCTATATTTCTTTTATGTTTATCTTGCTTGCTATTATTGATTTCTCACCTATGAAAGTTATGGGTCTCTTTAATTTTAGCATTTTGTGATGTATACTTCATTGCACATTAGGTGTTTGATATAATGTTTCTTATAGTTTTTGAGTAGTTCCTTTGACCCTTTGATGAGCGGATAATTTATACGCTTTTTGACATTGTTTTTAGTATGCTTTTAGTAGGATCTAGTTACTTTTAGGGATGTTTTCATTAGTTTTTATGTTAAATTCATATTTCTGGACTTTACTATGAGTTTGTGTGTTTTTCTGTGATTTCAGGTATTTTCTGGCTGAAATTGAGGGACTTGAGCAGAAATCAGATTCAGAGGTTGAAGAAGGACTGCTGATGCTGTTGGATTCTGACCTCCCTGCACTCAAAGTGGATTTTCTGGAGCTACAGAACTCGAAATGGCGCGCTTCCAATTGCGTTGGAAAGTAGACATCCAGGACTTTCCAGAAATATATAATAGTCCATATTTTGGCCAAGAATAGACGACATAAACTGGCGTTCAACGCCAGCCTTCTGCCCAAATCTGGCGTCCAGCGCCAGAAAAGGATCCAAAACCAGAGTTGAACGCCCAAACTGGCACAGAAACTGGCGTTCAACTCCACAAATGGCCTCTACATGTGCTACACTTAAGCTCAGCCCAAACACACACCAAGTGGGCCCCGGAAGTGGATTTATGCATCAATTACTTACTCATGTAAACCCTAGTGGCTAGTTTATTATAAATAGGACCTCTTACTATTGTATGAGGATCTTTGGTCTCAGTTTTATTCCATTGTTCATCTTAGGAGACTATTGATCTCGTTTAGGGGGCTGGCCATCTCGGCCATGCCTGGACCTCTCACTTATGTATTTTCAACGGTAGAGTTTCTACACTCCATGGATTAAGGTGTGGAGCTCTGCTGTTCCTCAAAGATTAATGCAAAGTACTACTGTTTTCTATTCAATTCATCTTATTTCGCTTCTAAGATATCCATTCGCACCCAAGAACGTGATGAAGGTGATGATTATGTGTGACGCTCATCATCCTTCTCCCTTATGAACGCGTGCCTGACAAACACTTCTGTTCTACATGAATTAAGCTAGAATGAATATCTCTTAGATCTCCTAACCAGAATCTTCGTGGCGTAAGCTAGAATGATGGCGGCATTCAAGAGAATCCGGAAAGTCTAAACCTTGTCTGTGGTATTCCGAGTAGGATTCAATGATTGAATGACTGTGACGAGCTCCTAACTCGCGATTGCAGGGCGTTAGTGACAGACGCAAAAGGATAGTAAATCCTATTCCAGCATGATCGAGAACCGACAGATGAATAGCCGTGCCGTGACAGGGTGCGTGAGCATATTATTCACTGAGAGGATAAGATGAAGCCATTGGCAAGGGTGATGCCTCTAGACGATTAGCCGTGCCGTGACAGGGCATTGGATCATTTTCCCGTGAGATGACCGAAAGTAGCCATTGACAGTGGTGATGTATCACATAAAGCCAGCCATGGAAAGGAGTAAGACTGATTGGATGAAGACAGCAGGAAAGCAGAGGTTCAGAGGAACGAAAAGCATCTCCATTCGCTTATCTGAAATTCCTACCAATGATTTACATAAGTATTTCTATCCCTATCTTATTATATTAAATTCGAAAACACCATTATCCATTTATATCCGCCTGACTGAGATTTACAAGGTGACCATAGCTTGCTTCATACCAACAATTTCCGTGGGATTCGACCCTTACTCATGTAAGGTATTACTTGGACGACCCAGTGCACTTGCTGGTTAGTTGTATCGAAGTTGTGACAATTATGAATTAAGATCAGAGCACCAAGCTTTGGAGCCATTACCAGGGATTGTTTGAGCCTGGACATCACAATTTCGTGCACCAAGTTTTTGGCGCCGTTGCCGGGGACTTAATCGTTCCTGTTTGGCGCCAAGAATCGTCTGAGATCCCAATCCCGGCAACAACACCAAGTTTTTGGCGCCGTTGCCGGGGATTGTTTGAGTTTGGACAACTGACGGTTCATCTTGTTGCTCAGATTAGGTAATTTTCTTTTTATTTTATTTTCAAAAAAATCTTTCAAAAATATTTTTAAAAATTTTCTCATCTGTTTTCGAAAAAAATAAAAATGTTTTCAAAAATTTTATTCAAAATTTTTAAGAATGAATTCTAGTGTTTCATGAAGCATGTGAAGCCTGGCTGGCTGTAAAGCCATGTCTAAATTCCTTTGGACTGAGGCTTCCAAACCATCAGAGGTAAGTTACATACTTGATAAATGATGAGCAGCAATTTGTTATCAAGAGCAACATACTCTGGTGTTAAATGCTGAAGCTTGGCTGGCCATTGGCCATGTCTAGTGTTTTGGACTGGAGCTTTCTTTGAAAGCTTGGCTGGCTATTAAGCCATGTCTAATTCCTGGACTGAAGCTTTAGACTAAGAATGCAAGATTCCTGGAATTCATATTAAAAATTTTTGAATCCTTATTTTCCCTTTTCATATAATTTTCGAAAAAAATCCAAAAAAAAAATTAGAAAATCATAAAAATCATAAATATTTTCTGTTTCTTGTTTGAGTCTTGAGTCATATCATAAGTTTGGTGTCACTTGCATATGCATCTAGCATTTTTCGAAAATCTCATGCATTCATAGTGTTCTTCATGATCTTCAATTTGTTCTTGGTAAGTCTTCTTGTTTGATCTTGATGATTTTTTTGTTTTGTGTTGTATAGTGTTTTTCATATGCATTCTTGAATTCTTGGTGTCTAGGCATTGAAGAATTCTAAGTTTGGTGTCTTGCATGTTTTCTTTGCATTAAAAATTTTTCAAAAATATGTTCTTGATGTTCATCATGACATTCATAGTGTTCTTGGTGTTCATCTTGACATTCATAGCATTCTTGCATGCATTCATTGTTTTGATCTAAAAATTTCATGCATTGCATCTTTTTAGTGTTTTTCTCTTGCATCATAAAAATTCAAAAATAAAAAAAATATCTTTCCCTTTTTCTCTCATCAAATTCGAAAATTTGATTGACTTTTTCAAAAATTTTTAAAATCAAATTGTTTCTTATGAGTCAAATCAAATTTTCAATTTGAAAATCTTATCTTTTTCAAAATCTTTTTCAAAAATCAAATCTTTTTCAAAATTCTTAGTTATTTTCGAAAATTCCAAAAATATTTTTCAAAATTCTTTTTCTTATTTTTATATCAAATTTTCGAAAATAACATAATCAATTGATGTTTTGATTCAAAAATTTCAAGTTTGTTTTGCTTGTTAAGAAAGATTCAAACTTTAAGTTCTAGAATCATATCTTGTGATTTCTTATGAATCAAGTCATTAATTGAGATTTTAAAAATCAAATCTTTTTCAAAACTAATTTCAATCATATCTTTTCAAAAATATCTTCTTATCCTATCTTTTTCAAAAATATCTTTTCAAAATATCTTTTCTAACTTCCTAACTTCTTATCCTTTCAAAATTTGTTTCAACTAACTAACTAACTTTTTGTTTGTTTCTTATCTTTTTCAAAATCACCTAACTAACTCTCTCTCTCTCAATTTCGAAAATATCTTCCCCCTTTTTCAAAATTTCTTTTTAATTTATTAATTATTTTAATTTTTAAATTTGAATTTTCGAAAATCACTAACATTTTTCAAAAACTATTTTCAAAAATCACTAACTCCTTTTCAAAATTAATTTTCAAAAATTCCCTCCTTCTCTCTCATCTTATTTTATTTATTTATTCATCTACTAACATCTCTTCCTCACATCATCACCAAATTCGAACCCCCTCTTCTATCTGTGTTCGAATTTCTTCTTCTTTTCTTCTACTAACAATAAGGAACCTCTTTTTGTTCTCTTCTCTTTCTTATGAGCAGGGACAGAGAAAAAGGCATTCTTGTTGAAGCTGATCCAGAACCCGAAAGGACTCTGAAAAGGAAATTAAGAGAAGCTAAATTACAACAATCCAGAGACAACTTGATTGAAAATTTCGAACAAGTAAAGGAGATGGCAGCCGAACCCAACTACAATGCAAGGAGAATTCTTGGTGACTTTACTGCACCTAATTCCAATTTACATGGAAGAAGCATCTCCATTCCTGCCATTGGAGCAAACAACTTTGAGCTGAAACCTCAGTTAATTTCTCTGATGCAGCAGAACTGCAAGTTTCATGGACTTCCATCTGAAGATCCTTTTCAGTTCTTAACTGAATTCTTGCAGATATGTGATACTGTTAAGACTAATGGAGTAGATCCTGAAGTCTACAGGCTTATGCTTTTCCCTTTTGCTGTAAGAGACAGAGCTAGATTATGGTTGGATTCTCAACCCAAAGATAGCCTGAACTCTTGGGATAAGCTGGTCACGGCTTTCTTAGCCAAGTACTTTCCTCCTCAAAAGCTGAGCAAGCTTAGAGCGGATGTTCAAACCTTCAGACAGAAAGAAGGTGAATCCCTCTATGAAGCTTGGGAAAGATACAAACAGTTGACCAAAAGGTGTCCTTCTGACATGCTTTCAGAATGGACCATCCTGGATATATTCTATGATGGTTTATCTGAGTTATCAAAGATGTCATTGGATACCTCTGCAGGTGGATCCATTCACCTAAAGAAAACGCCTGCAGAAGCTCAAGAACTCATTGACATGGTTGCTAATAACCAGTTCATGTACACTTCTGAAAGGAATCCTGTGAGTAATGGGACGCCTATGAAGAAGGGAGTTCTTGAGGTTGATACTCTGAATG
Source organism: Arachis ipaensis (assembly GCF_059453495.1). Classification (NCBI taxonomy): domain Eukaryota; kingdom Viridiplantae; phylum Streptophyta; class Magnoliopsida; order Fabales; family Fabaceae; genus Arachis; species Arachis ipaensis. The sequence goes on from NC_142440.1 coordinate 102,423,850, forward strand.
CCATATTGGCTCAGAATAAAATATTGACTCAGCAAGTCAATATGATCTCTCAGAGTCTGAATGGAATACAAGCTGCATCCAACAGTACTCAAGAGGCTTCTTCTGAAGAAGAAGCCTATGATCCTGAAAACCCTGCAATAGCAGAGGTAAATTACTTAGGTGAACCTTATGGAAACACCTATAACTCAACATGGAGAAATCATCCAAATTTCTCATGGAAGGATCAAAAGCCCCAACAAGGCTTTAATAATGGTGGAAGAAACAGGTTTAGCAATAGCAAGCCTTTTCCTTCATCAACTCAGCAACAGACAGAGAACTCTGAACAAAATGCTTCTAATTTAGCAAACCTAGTCTCTGATCTATCTAAGGCCACTGTAAGTTTCATGAATGAAACAAGGTCTTCCATTAGAAATCTGGAAGCACAAGTGGGCCAGCTGAGTAAAAGGATCACTGAAATCCCTCCTAGTACTCTCCCAAGCAATACAGAAGAGAACCCAAAAGGAGAGTGCAAGGCCATTGACATAAGCGCCATGGCCGAACCTGTAAGGAGAGGAGAGGACGTGAATCCCAAGGAGGAAGACCTCCTGGGACGTTCAGTGGTCAGTAAGGAGCTTCCCTCTGAGGAACCAAAGGACTTTAAGGCTCATCTAGAGACCATAGAGATTCCATTGAACCTCCTTATGCCCTTCATGAGCCCTGATGAGTATTCCTCTTCTGAAGAGAATAAGGATGTTACTAAAGAGCAAACTGCCAAGTTTCTTGGTGCAATCATGAAGCTGAATGCCAAACTATTTGGCATTGATACTTGGGAAGTTGAACCTCCCTTGTTCATCAATGAACTAAGTGATCTGGATCAACTGACATTGCCTCAGAAGAGACAGGATCCTGGAAAGTTCATAATACCTTGTACCATAGGCACCATGATCTTTAAGGCTCTGTGTGACCTTGGTTCAGGAATAAACCTCATGCCCCTCTCTGTAATAGAGAAACTGGGAATCTATAGGGTGCAAGCTGCTAAAATCTCACTAGAGATGGCAGACAGCTCAAGAAAACAGGCTTATGGACAAGTAGAAGATGTATTAGTAAAGGTTGAGGGCCTTTACATACCTACTGATTTCATAGTCCTGGATACTGGAAAGGAAGAGGATGAATCCATCATCCTGGGAAGACCTTTCCTGGCCACAGCAAGAGCTGTGATTGATGTTAACAGAGGTGAAATATTCCTTCAATGGAATGAGAACTCCCTTGTGTTTAAAACTCAAGGATCTCCCTCTGCAACCATGGAGAGGAAGCAGAAAAAGCTTCTCTCCAAGCAGAGTCAACCAGAGCCCCCACAGTCAAACTCTAAGTTTGGTGTTGGGAGGCCACAACCAAACTCTAAGTTTGGTGTTGAACTCCCATATCCAAACTCTAAGTTTGGTGTTGGAGAGTCTCAACAAAGCTCTGCACATCTGTGAGGCTCCATGAGAGCCCACTGTCAAGCTATTGACATTAAAGAAGTGCTTGTTGGGAGGCAACCCAATGTTTATCTAATTCTTATTTTTATTGTTTTTTTTTCATGTTTTTCTTAGGTTCATGATCATGTGGAGTCACAAAATAAATATAAAAATTGAAAACGGAATCAAAAACAGCAGAAGAAAAATCACACCCTGGAGGAGCATCTGTCTGGCGTTCAGCGCCAGAACAGAGCATGGTTCTGGCGCTGAACGCCCAAAATGGGCAGCTTCTGGGCGCTGAACGCCAGAACAGGCATGGTTCTGGCGTTCAACGCCAGAAATGGCACACAATTGGGCGTTGAACGCCCAAAATAGCCACCAACCTGGCGCTGAACGTCCAGAGTTGGGTACAAAGGCATTTTTACATGCCTAATGGGTGCAGGGATGTAAATGCCTTGACACCTCAGGATCTGTGGACCCCACAAGATCCACTCAGGATCTGTGGATCCCCACCTACCTCCACTCACCTCTTCTCACCACTCTCTTTCACACAACCCCATAAACACTCTTCCCCAAAAACCCTTCACCAATCACCTCAAACTCTCTTCCCCATCACCTCTTCACCACTCATATCCATCCACTCTTCCCCATAAACCTACCTCATAAACTCCACCTACCTTCAAAATTCAAAACCAATTTCCCACCCAAACCCACCCATATAGCCGAAACTTAACCCCCCTCCCTTCCCTATATAAATACCTCCATTCTTCATCAAATTCACACAACACACCCCTCTACACTATCCTTGGCCGAAACCACATCTCCCTCTCCCTCTCCATATTTCTTCTTCTTCTTCTTATATTCTTTTGTTTATTGCTCGAGGGCGAGCAATATTCTAAGTTTGGTGTGGTAAAAGCATAGCTTTTTTGTTTTTCCATTACCATTGATGGCATCTAAGACTGGAGAATCCTCTAGAAGAGGGAAAGGGAAGACAAAAGCTTCCACATCCGAGTCATGGGAGATGGAAAGGTTCATCTCCAAAGCCCATCAAGACCACTTCTATGATGTTGTGGCCAAGAAGAAGGTGATCCCTGAGGTCCCTTTTAAACTCAAAAGAAATGAGTATCCGGAGATCCGACATGAAATTCAAAGAAGAGGTTGGGAAGTTCTAACAAATCCCATCCAACAAGTCGGCATCCTAATGGTTCAAGAATTCTATGCCAATGCATGGATCACCAAGAACCATGATCAAAGTAAGAACCCGGATCCAAAGAACTATATTACAATGGTTCGGGGGAAATACTTAGATTTTAGTCCGGAGAATGTGAGGTTGGCGTTCAACTTACCATATATGGAAGAGAACGCACGCCCCTACACAAGGAGAGTCAACTTTGATCAAAGGTTGGACCAAGTCCTTATGGACATATGTGTAGAAGGAGCTCAATGGAAGATTGACTCCAAAGGCAAGCCGGTTCAACTAAGAAGATTGGACCTCAAGCCTGTGGCTAGAGGATGGTTGGAGTTTATTCAATGCTCAATCATTCCCACTAGCAACCGGTCTGAAGTTACTATAGACCGGGCCATCATGATCCATAGCATTATGATTGGAGAAGAGGTGGAAGTTCATGAGATTATACCTCAAGAACTCTACAAGGTGGCTGACAAGTCCTCCACCATGGCAAGGTTAGCCTTTCCTCACCTCATTTGCCACCTATGCAATTCGGCTGGGATTGACATAGAGGGAGATATCCTCATTAAAGAGGACAAGCCCATCACTAAGAAAAAGATGGAGCAAGCAAGAGAGCCCAATCATGGAGCTCAAGAGGCGCAAGAAGCTCATTTCCATGAGATCCCGGAGATGCCTCAAATGCACTTTCCTCCACAAAATTATTGGGAGCAAATCAACACCTCCCTAGAAGAACTGAGTTCCAATATGGGACAACTAAGGGTGGAACATCAAGAGCACTCCATCATGCTTCATGAAATAAGAGAAGATCAAAAAGCAATGAGGGAGGAGCAACAAAGACAAGGAAGAGACATAGAAGAGCTCAAGGACATCATTGGTTCCTCAAGAAGGAAACGCCACCATCACTAAGGTGGATTCATTCCTTGTTCTTGCTTTCTCTGTTTCTTCGTTTTCTATGTTATGTGCTTATCTATGTTTGTGCCTTCATTACATGATCATTAGTAGTTAGTAACTTTGTCTTAAAGTTATAAATGTCCTATGAATCCATCACCTCTCTTGAATGAAAAATGTTTTAATTCAAAAGAACAAGAAGTACATGAGTCTCGAATTTATCCTTGAACTTAGTTTAATTATATTGATGTGGTGACAATGCTTCTTGTTTTCTGAATGTATGCTTGAACAGTGCATATGTCTTTTGAAGTTGTTAAATATGTTGGCTCTTGAAAGAATGATGACAAGAAGACATGTTATTTGATAATCTGAAAAATCATAAAAATGATTCTTGAAGCAAGAAAAAGCAGCAAAGAACAAAGCTTGCAGAAAAAAAAAAGAAAAAAAAATAGGCGAAAAAAACAAATAATTATAGAAAGAAAAAGAAAAAGCAAGCAGAAAAAGCCAAAAGCTCTTAAAACCAAGAGGCAAGAGCAAAAAGCCAATAACCCTTAAAACCAAAAGGCAAGGGCAATTAAAAAGGATCCCAAGGCTTTGAGCATCAGTGGATAGGAGGGCCTAAAGGAATAAAATCCTGGTCTAAGCGGCTAAACCAAGCTGTCCCTAACCATGTGCTTGTGGCGTGTAGGTGTCAAGTGAAAACTTGAGACTGAGCGGTTAAAGTCAAGGTCCAAAGCAAAAGAAGAGTGTGCTTAAGAACCCTGGACACCTCTAATTGGGGACTTTAGCAAAGCTGAGTCACAATCTGAAAAGGTTCACCCAATTATGTGTCTGTGGCATTTATGTATCTAGTGGTAATACTGGAAAACAAAGTGCTTAGGGCCACGGCCAAGACTCATAAAGAAGCTGTGTTCAAGAATCATCATACTGAACTAGGAGAGTCAATAACACTATTCGAAATCTGAAGTTCCTATAGATGCCAATCATTCTGAACCTCAATGGATAAAGCGAGATGCCAAAACTATTCAAGAGGCAAAAGCTATAAGTCCCGCTCATATGATTGCAGCTATGTTTCATTGATAGTTTGGAATTTATAGTATATTCACTTCTTTTTATCCTATTTGATTTTCAGTTGCTTGGGGACAAGCAACAATTTAAGTTTGGTGTTGTGATGAGCGGATAATTTATACGCTTTTTGACATTGTTTTTAGTATGCTTTTAGTAGGATCTAGTTACTTTTAGGGATGTTTTCATTAGTTTTTATGTTAAATTCACATTTCTGGACTTTACTATGAGTTTGTGTGTTTTTCTGTGATTTCAGGTATTTTCTGGCTGAAATTGAGGGACTTGAGCAGAAATCAGATTCAGAGGTTGAAGAAGGACTGCTGATGCTGTTGGATTCTGACCTCCCTGCACTCAAAGTGTATTTTCTGGAGCTACAGAACTTGAAATGGCGCGCTTCCAATTGCGTTGGAAAGTAGACATCCAGGGCTTTCCAGCAATATATAATAGTCCATACTTTGGCCAAGAATAGAGGACGTAAACTGGCGTTCAACGCCAGCCTTCTGCCCAAATCTGGCGTCCAGCGCCAGAAAAGGATCCAAAACCAGAGTTGAACGCCCAAACTGGCACAGAAACTGGCGTTCAACTCCACAAATGGCCTCTGCACGTGCTACACTTAAGCTCAGCCCAAACACACACCAAGTGGGCCCCGGAAGTGGATTTATGCATCAATTACTTACTCATGTAAACCCTAGTGGCTAGTTTATTATAAATAGGACCTCTTACTATTGTATGAGGATCTTTGGTCTCAGTTTTATTCCATTGTTCATCTTAGGAGACTATTGATCTCGTTTAGGGGGCTGGCCATCTCGACCATGCCTGGACCTCTCACTTATGTATTTTCAACGGTAGAGTTTCTACACTCCATGGATTAAGGTGTCGAGCTCTGCTGTTCCTCAAAGATTAATGCAAAGTACTATTGTTTTCTATTCAATTCATCTTATTTCGCTTCTAAGATATCCATTCGCACCCAAGAACGTGATGAAGGTGATGATTATGTGTGACGCTCATCATCCTTCTCCCTTATGAACGCGTGCCTGACAAACACTTCTGTTCTACATGAATTAAGCTAGAATGAATATCTCTTAGATCTCCTAACCAGAATCTTCGTGGCGTAAGCTAGAATGATGGCGGCATTCAAGAGAATCCGGAAAGTCTAAACCTTGTCTGTGGTATTCCGAGTAGGATTCAATGATTGAATGACTGTGACGAGCTCCTAACTCGCGATTGCAGGGCGTTAGTGACAGACGCAAAAGGATAGTAAATCCTATTCCAGCATGATCGAGAATCGACAGATGAATAGCCGTGCCATGACAGGGTGCGTGAGCATATTATTCACTGAGAGGATAAGATGAAGCCATTGGCAAGGGTGATGCCTCCAGAAGATTAGCCGTGCCGTGACAGGGCATTGGATCATTTTCCCGTGAGATGACCGAAAGTAGCCATTGACAGTGGTGATGTATCACATAAAGCCAGCCATGGAAAGGAGTAAGACTGATTGGATGAAGACAGCAGGAAAGCAGAGGTTCAGAGGAACGAAAAGCATCTCCATTCGCTTATCTGAAATTCCTACCAATGATTTACATAAGTATTTCTATCCCTATCTTATTATATTAAATTCGAAAACACCATTATCCATTTATATCCGACTGACTGAGATTTACAAGGTGACCATAGCTTGCTTCATACCAACAATCTCCATGGGATTCGACCCTTACTCACGTAAGGTATTACTTGGACGACCCAGTGCACTTGCTGGTTAGTTGTATCGAAGTTGTGACAATTATGAATTAAGATCAGAGCACCAAGCTTTGGAGCCATTACCAGGGATTGTTTGAGCCTGGACATCACAATTTCGTGCACCACCCTTGGTCTAGGCCAAGGGGATTGAGTGATCTTGAGTCCTTGGGCTTCATTGAATTGGTAATTCCAGAACCCTTGGGGATCAATTTGATAACCATTGACTCTAGCCTACTACTATGTCAATTAGTAGCTAGGTTGGGACTTATGGATTGATGTTGATCAAGCCATTTGATGTACTCCAAGCCTAGGAGTAGATCTTACGTACTTAAGGCTTTAGTGAGTAGACCTAATGAGCTCGGTTCCTCATAATTATCAATATTTGAATTGTTGACAAGGATAGTGATCTCAATTACCTAAGTCTTAGCTAAGAGTCTGTTATCTTGCTTTCTTTAGTTATTTGCTTGATTTACTCTTCTTATCATTTAAATTATTGCCCTTTTATTTTATTGTCCTTTTATAAACCAAACCCCCCTTACATTCTCATTGCCGATAAGCATACACTTCATTGCAATCCTAGGGAGACGACCTGGAGTCTAAATACTTTGGTTAATTCTTATTTGGGGTTTGTACTTGTGACAAAACCATAATTTTAATTTGATGTGAGAGTTGTTTATTGGTTTGGAGCTATGCTTACAACGAAGTAATTCCTTTCTCTAAGAAGAAAATCTAGACCGAACGACAAATTCTCAACTATCAGAAGGCTCAACCCAACCATGAAGGAAGTGGTTCAAAAGGAGGTGATGAAGCTGTGGAATGCGGGAATAATATACCCAATCTCTGATAGCCCTTGGGTAAGTCCGGTCCATGTTATGCCAAAGAAGGGAGGAATGACAGTCATATTCAATGAGAAGAATGAGTTAATCCCTACAAGGACAGTGACTAGGTGGAGGATGTGCATTGATTATAGAAGATTGAATGAGGCTACAAGGAAATATCATTTTCCTCTCCCTTTCATTGATCAGTTGCTAGAAAGATTGGCCGGCCATGCTTCTTACTACTTCTTGGATGGGTATTCTGGATATAAACAAATAGTGCTGGACCCCAAGGATCAAGAGAAAACCTCATTCACCTGTTCATTTGGAGTCTTCGCTTATAGGAGGATGCCTTTTGGGCTCTGCAATGCTCCAGAAACTTTCCAAAGGTGTATGCTCTCTGATAAACCACTATTTTATAGTTTATCTTGTACTCAATTGAGTGGTTTTTATCTACTCTTTACCCACTTATTCATACTATTTGCATGGTTTTACAATTGCCTTCCTAATTATGTGCTTTAATTGAAAACATGTTTCTTTGGACTTATCTTTGCTAATATTAATCCTCTCTTATTACCATTAGATGCCTTGATAGTGCGTTAAGTGCTTTCAGAGATTACAGGACAGGAATAGCTCAGAGGATGGAAAGGAAGCATGCAAAACTGGAAGGAATACAAGAAGTTGAAGGAACTGCAAAGTTGTCAGCATAACCCTCTCGCACTCAAACGGCTGTAACTTTAGCTACAGAGGTCCAAATGACACGGTTCCAATTGCGTTGGAAAGCTAACGTCCGGGGCTTCGATTTGATATATAATATGCCATAGTTGCCTCGAAGCTAGATGACGCGAACGCGTGATCCACGCAGACACATCACAGTGACGAAAAACCAGCGTGGCAGATTTCACCTCCAGCGATTTCTGGGCTGTTTTCGACCCAGTTTGTGGCCCAGAAAACACAGATTAGAGGCTATAAAGTGGGAGAATGTATCCATTCATAATCATGCTCTCATAATTCATAATTTTAGTTTTAGATGTAGTTTTTAGAGAGAGAGGTTCTCTCCTCTCTCTTAGGATTTAGGATTAGGATTAGGATTTCTTCGTTTCTTCATTCCAGGTTTAATATTTACTTTTATTTATGTTTCTATTCTACTTTTACTTTAATGCTTTTATTCGTATCTACAAATGTTGCCAAATTGGCTTATGAACCTTTTTCATGTTAAATTTGAATATTTTATTTAATATAATTTAAGGTATTTCAGACTTATGATTGCTTTCTTTAATTTATTAATGTTCTCCATTTATCCAAATTATTTTCATTCAAATAGAATTTCTCCCCTTTTGGCTTTGGTTGATTAATTGGTGACTCTCGAGTTATCAAACTCATTGTTGATTGAAAATTGGAATTCTTCAAGAATTAATTCGAGTTCCAATAACTCTAACTTTTCCTAAGGAAAGACTGGGACTTGAGGAATCGAAATTAATTCATCCACTTAACTTACCTTCATAGTTAGAGGTTAACAAAGTGGGAGAAAAATCCAACTCTCATCACAATCGATAAGGATAACTAGGACAGGACTTCTAGTTCTCATACTTTGCCAAGAGTTTATTTTACAGTTATTATTATTTTATTTTACTTGTCATTCAACTAACTTTTTACCTTAATCCAAAACCCTAAAACATACCTTTGCATAACCAATAATAAGAATATACCTCGTTGCAATTCCTTGAGAAGACGACCCGAGGTTTAAATACATGGTTATCAATTTTAAAGAGGTTTTTTATTTGTGACAACCAAAACTTTTGTAAGAAAGGTTGATTGCTTGGTTTAGTAACTATACTTGCAACGAGAGTTTACTATAACTTCTAAACCATCAATCTTCAGTTCTTCACTCTCCATATTCTCTGACATGGTAGAAAAATTTCTAGAAGTCTTTATGGATGATTTCTCTGTCTTTGGTAACTCTTTTGATGCTTGTCTGCAACATCTAACCCTTGTTTTGAAAAGATTCCAAGAAACAAATTTAGTTTTGAATTGGGAAAAATGTCATTTCATGGTACCAGAGGGTATATTTCTTTGGCATAAGGTTTCATAGAAAAATGTCATTTCATAGAAAAACTTCTTGTCCCTGTCAATGTAAAAATAGTGAGAAGTTTCCTTGGGCAGGCTGGGTTTTATAGAAGATTCATCAAAGATTTTTCAAAAATAGCCAAACCACTGAGCAATTTGCTAGTGGTTGATAATCCTTTCATCTTTGATTACAATTGCAAGCATGCCTTTGCCTTGAAAGAGAAACTCACTACAGCACCAATCATCACACCCCCTGAATGGGGACTTCCTTTTGAACTTATATGTGATATAAGTGATGTTACAATTGGTGCTGTATTGGGGCAAAAGAAAGACAAGCTGCACCATGTCATATATTATGAAAACAAGGTGTTAAATGAAGCACAAAAGAATTATACCACCACAGAGAAGGAGCTTTTTGCTATTGTGTATGCATTTGACAAATTTTAGACAATACTTGATTGGTTCAAAAGTTATAGTATACACTGATCATGCTGCTCTCAAGTATCTAATGTCTAAACAGGATTCCAAGCCAAGGCTTATTAGGTGGGTATTGCTGCTACAAGAATTTGACATTGAGGTGAAGGAAAGGAAAAGAAGCGAGAATCAAGTGGCAAATCATTTGTCAAGATTACCACAAGAGGCCAACCAAGATACACCACAACCAGTGAATAAAAAGTTCCCAAATGAACATCTTCTCCAAATAAAGCAAGTACCTTGGTTTGCTGACATTGTAAACTACAAGGTGGGAAGAAAGATTCCTCAAGAGTTTACCAAATAACAAGTGAAGAAGCTGTGTAATGAAGCCAAAAAATTCTTGTGGGACGAGCTATTCTTGTTTAAGTGGTGTCCAGATGGGATGATTAGAAGGTGTATCCCTGAAAATGAGATGAGAGACATATTGTGGCACTGTCATAGTTCAGCTTATGGTGGACATTTTGGGCCAAAAAGAACAGCTGCTAAAGTGCTTCAAAGTGGATTTTATTGGATAACTATATTCAAAGATGCCAGAAAATTTATGCACCAATGCAATGAATGTCAAAAGGTTGGAGGGCTAACAAAGAGGAACAAAATGCCTCAAAACTTCAGTTTGGAAGTGGAACTATTTCATCTCTGGGGTATAGATTTTATGGGACCCTTTCCTCCATCCTATTCCTTCAAATACATTCTGGTGGCAGTGGAGTATGTCTTCAAATGGGTGGAGGCGATAGCCACAACCACCTATGATGCACCAATTGTCCTTTAATTTCTTAAGAGACACATTTTCACCAGATATGGGGTGCCTAAAGGCCTTATTAGTGATGGTGGTAGCCATTTTTGTAATAAACAGATGGAAAAGCTGCTTCACAAATATGGAGTAATTCACAAAGTGGCTACACCATACCACCCTCAAACTAATGGACAGGCTGAATTGGCAAATTGGGAGCTGAAGAGAATCTTGGAGAAGACAGTTGGGATCACAAGGAAAGACTAGGCTAGAAAGTTGGATGATGCTCTATGGGCATATAGAACAGCATTCAAAATTCCAATTGGAAAGTCACCCTTTCAGCTAATCTATGGCAAATCCTCTCACTTTCTTGTGGAACTTGAATACAAAGCATATTGGGCCACTAGGCTCCTCAATCTTGACTCTCAAGCAGTAGGAGAGAAAAGGCTACTGCAACTCAATGAGCTGGATGAGTTCAGATTGGAAGCTTATGAGAATGCAAAGATATACAAGGAGAGAGCTAAAAAGTGGCATGACAAGAAAATCTTGAAAAGGGAGTTCAAACCAGGACAACAAGTGCTTCTATATAACTCCGGGCTCAAGGTTTTTCCTGGCAAACTCAAGTCCAAATGGACTGGATACCTTATCTGGTGACCAAGATTTCTCCATATAGAAGCCTTGAACTTCTGAATGAAGCTACAAAGGACACATTCACAGCAAATGGTCACAGAGTCAAGCATTACCTGGGAGGATCTTGGAACAAAGAAGAGAGCATTCAGGAGCTGGGATAAACAAGGATGAAGGACGTCAAGCTAATAACGATAAACAAGCGCTTGTTGGGAGGCAACCCAACCGGAGGTAGTTTTCTTTTCATAGCTATTTCAATAAAAATTCAAGAGTTCCCTTGTATTGCAAGGAATTAAGTTTGGTGCTGTACACCAAAAGGAGTATAAAAAGGGTGAATGTTTAATTTTAAGTTTGGTGTCCCACCAAGATTTAATGGAAAGACACTATAACCCTTTGAAGAACATCAGGAGTCATAAATTCCAAAGCAATCAGGGAAATTCCTTGACAGCTGCTTGATATTTTTTACTGGTTTACCTAATAAAACCACAGGGTTTCATGCATATGAGTAATCTTACTATGGACAGTAGCAAGGGACTAAGTTTAGTGTTCCCACACCAAAGTAAGTTTAAAAACCTACAGCAGTTCATGCATGCTAACCATTTTCTTAAGTGCTTGGGGAACAAGCAACTTCCAATGATTATGCAGGAAAGCATTCGACCTTTTGAAAGAATCATACATCATCACCAAAAGAAATGCAAAAGTTATAGATGATGATGACAAAAGAAAAGCTGGAAGACATTCCCATGAGGTTGTATTGTCACTTAATTCCTTTTGCTTTGAAATGTTCTAAATTGGAAGTTTCTATATACCCTGCTGATTAATCTAATTAGTGCAATTTCTGATGTCTGCTAAGTATTCTGGTATAAGTACTTGCTTTATTTTCATCTGCTTGAATGCTTCTCATGTACCCCCTTTTGTATAATAAAAGAAAAGGTTAAAACAAAAGCTATAAAAGTCCAATATGGTAGACATTAGAATAAGGATCAGTGGTGGTAATTGCTTGATTAGTTTGTAAGCTCAATAATAAAAGCTGCAAGGTAGAATGTTTCTTTCAAGTGTAAACGTAGTTGCTGCTATGAATATTTGATGAATAAATGTCCTTGGAAGAAAAGAAAAAGTAAGAAAGAAAGAAAGAAAAGCTAAGAATTGGCAACAAACAAATGAAAGAAACAAAGAATAAAAGCTAGACACCAATAGCTTGGACCTTAAGACATATGTCTGTGGTGTCTCTGTACTAGGATCTGCTTGGATGATTAGGTTCTAAGGAGTGTTTCAACACTTGGTAACTTGGGTTAACTAACCTGGGATTATCAACCAAAAGTCCATTATCAAGAGCAACCTAGTTACAAGGTATTTAGTAACCTAAAGAGGTGCTTGGCACCAATGTCTTAAGAAGAATTGTGAGCCAAGTGTCTATAGTGAAGAGGTGTTGATTGAAAATTGAGCTAAGAAGTTAAAGCAACACTTGACACTAAGCTACAATTGATAAATAAGTTTCTAAAGCAAAGGAAAGAAATAAAATCTCACAAGGACCAATATAGAATAAGGTCTTATAGCAGCAACTCTAGTTAACACTCACAGGGATATTTAACATTTGAAAGTTGACAATAATTGAGCTGCATTCTATCTGCATAAAACCCCATGAGCCAAATTCAATTACTCACTAATAAGGACATATATGCTTATCTGTTTTCATGCCTGTTTCTTATTTTAGTGCTTGTTTGGGGACAAGCAAGATTTAAGTTTGGTGTTGTGATAACAAGTCATCTTATGCTAGTTTCACAAGCACTTTTCTCTTGTTTCATTAAGTTTTTATGCACTTTCTTGCACAATAAGTAAGTATTTGGATTGAAACTTCATGCATTTCCTAAATCAATTAAACATGGTTGTTTATGTGCTTTATCATAAGGTTTTATGCCACTTTTACTAAATGTTATGAATGATGCAAATACCTCATGATTATAGCAAACTTTGAGGCAATTATTTGATTAATTGTAGGAAGAAATGAGGCAAGAAAGAAGCAAGAAAGAAGAGGAAGAAACAAAGTAAAAGAGTATTGAAGAAGAGAGGGAGATGCAATGTTGGTGGCAACGTTGATCCACCAACGTAGAAGGCAACGCGTTTGGAAAGAAGAAATGGGTGCCAACGTTGAGGGCAACGTTGGTGATCCAACGTTGCTTAAAATGTGGGAAGCTACAGAATACTGGTGCTGGCGTTGGAGAGAACGTTGGAAGTCCAATGTTACCTCTAACGTCTTCGATGGTTTTCAATTCTGGAGCCAGAAAAATTTTAGGTGACGCGTACGCGTGAAAGTGGAAAATCTCTTAATCCACGCGTAAGCATGAGTCACGCGCACGCGTGAAATAGCAAAATTGACCATTCACGTGTATGCGTAGATCACGCGTGCGCGTGACATAACAAACGTTGGAGGGCCAACGTTGCCTCAAATGTTGCCTCCAATGTCTGCGATGAGCAACCCAAAATTGGATTTGAAAAATTGCAATCGAGACGTGTGAGCGATGCACACGCGCAAAACGCCGTTTTGACGCGTACGAGTAGGCGACGCGCACGCGTGGGATGAAAAATGTTGGTGCAACAACGTTGAGTCCAACGTTGGCACCAACGCCCAGCCCTTTGGAAATCCTTTCTCAAGCCAACGTTTGATTCAACGTTTTCTTGCAAACGTTGAGGCTAACATTGACACCAGCGCAAGTTTAATTGAGCACCCATGCAGATCAAAAATGTAAATTGCCAATTGCCCTCTTCGACATCATGAGACCCATTCTTGCTTGCTTCAAAAAAGTCCCAATCCAAGGACTTGAAGACCAATTTGGAAAGTGTATAAATAGAAGGAAATTTGATTTAGAAAGAGAGTTGGTCAGTAGGGAATTGGGGCTATGTAGTTAGTTACAGATCTGAGACATTTGTGTTTCCTTTTTGTATTTTCTTCTGTATTTTTCTCTCTGCAACTTTCTGTTTCTGGTTTTACTTGAGCAATGATGAACTAAATCCCAAATTCATTAGGGGGAGGAGCTCTATTGTAATTCCAATGAATCAATGAAATTCTTCTTCTTCTCAATTCATTTTTGTAGCAATTGGATATCTTCTGTTTTGATTTAGAATTTTTCACTCCGGAAGGGGGTTGAATTCAATTGAATACTTGTGTGAGCCTCGAAAGGGGAATCACTTCCATTAGAATTGGAGCTCTATCCTTCACTACTCTCTTGATCAACACCATTCAGGAGGAATTGAGATCTTGAGAGTTGGTGTGGCTTATGGATGAAAGATTTGCACTTAACCTCTTCTCATGACAATTAGATCAAGGAATTAGCAAGATTGATTGTGATTAGAGAGATTGGATTACCAAGGAATTGGGATCCAATCAATTTCAATTCGTCATAGATCTACTCAAATGATTGAGGAGGGAGTTGAGACCCAATTGATTCATGAAGGATTAGAATATCTCCGATCTCTGATGAACCACTTTCTCTAATTTTCTTCATTTTTAAACTTCTCTAATTTCAATTTTCATTTGATTTGTCTTGCTGTTTGAATCCCTGCACCCAATTTCCTTTATAATTCATGAAATTTAAGTTTCCTCGTAATTTAGATTCTGCAATTTTAATTTCTTGCACTCTAAGATTCAGTAATTTACATTTCTTGCAATTTAAGTTTCAGCCCTTTTAAATTTCTTGCACTTTAAGATTTAGCCATTTAAGTTTCTTGCCGTTTAAGCTTCAGTAAATTTACATTCTGCAACTTAAATTCATTGCTATTTACATTCTGTCAATCAATTTCCACTCGATTCATCAATATTAGCTTAACTAAATTCATCACCTATACTAAAGTTGCTTAATCCATTAATCCCTGTGGGATCGACCTCACTCCTGTGTGTTATTACTACTTGATGCGACCCGATTCACTTGCCGGTTAGTTTGTGTGGGATCGATTTTCCCCTCATCAGCTCTCAACAGCAAGCCTTGCCCTGTGTGTGCGTGCGCACATAAGTGTGCGTGCGCATGATGCTCAGTTTCTTGTATAGTTTAGAATTTCACAAATAAAATCTCGTTTCAAGTATAGTTCTAAACCTACAAAGAATCCTCACATACAAAAATATTGGTTGTCACAAGTACAAACCCCAATAAGAATTAACCAAAGTATTTAAACCTCGGGTCGTCTCACAAGGAATTGAAATGAAGTGGTCAATTATTGGCTATGAAGGTGTAAAGGGGGTTTGATTGATAAAAGGGGGGCAAGAAATTAAATGACAAGAAAAGTAAATCAAGCAAGTAAAGAAAGCAAGTAATAAAGAGACATTCATGGCAAGGGTTAAGAATATAGGCTTTCTATCCTAGTCACTAATATCAATAATTAACAAAAATTTATCTTATTACGTCATCCCTGACGATGGAAGAAGGTAACATATTATCTTCACACTTGGAGAAATTCTAACAATACTAGCTAATCTCAATCCAAATGTCCTGACCAACTCACGAATTGAATTAGCAAGAGATTAGAATCAATGGAAACAATACTAGCTAACAACTCTAGATCACCAACATGGGTTGGGTATCCATGACTCAGGATCACCTAATTTCTCTTTCCAAGCCAAGAATGCTCAAAACCTATTCTAACATCCAACCAAGCATTTTGTCAAACACTTGGATGGCATAAAAGGAAAGCATAATAAATTGCAAGAAATAGTAAAATCTACCAACTACCAATTGCAAGGAAAGTGAGATCACAACTCAAATCAACAATCAAAAGAATATCAAATATTAAATTGCATTAAAGGAGATCCAAATCCAACATGAGTGTATGAACATAAAAGAGACATGAAAGTAAAATTAACAAAAGAACTAAGAAGAATTGAAGTATTAGAACAAGTAATTGTAGAGGAAACAAGATGAAATCAAGTAATCAAATCTAGATCTAAGAGAAATTAACCTAATCCTAACCTAATTCTAGAGAGAAGAGGGAGCTTTTTGGTGTGGAATTTATAACCCACAAACTAACCGGCAAGTGCACCGGGTCGTACCAAGTAATACCTTACGTGAGTAAGGGTCGATCCCACGAGGATTGATGGATTAAGCAACAATAGTATTTGATAGGCTTAGTTAGACAAACAGAAAATAGTGTTGGAAGTTCAACAGCATTAAAAAGTAAATTCAAAGTTGAAGACAGGCAGGTGAATAGGTGTGGAATAAAATATGGGAAAATAGTTAAGGCTTCAGAGTTATCTATTTTTTCGGATTAACTTTTCTTACTAATTATTTTAATATGTAGGATTTAATTTACTGCAAACTATATGTGACTAGACCCTAATTCCTTAGACCTTTCTAGTCTCCTCTAAAATTCACTAACTGCCAATTCCTTGGTCAATTAATTCCAATTAGAAGCTACATGATCAAATTCCAGTTTATATGCCACAAAAATTTTAATTACCAAAAAATAAAAGGATTATATGTCACGTATCCTGTTAAATCCAGATAATTAAAATTTAGGATAATATGTTCAAGCTGTTGTTCAAGTAAAGAGATTTTCCAAGTTTTACAGGAACTCAAATAGAAGGAGGGTCATACTTCCGTTCCACCCAAATTCATAAAATAAAGAGCGAAAACAATTCTTAAATTATAAATCCATACATAAATTAAAATAGATAAAGCAATAAAATCAATCCATAGAAATAGACAGAGCTCCTAACCTTAACAATGGAGGATTAGTTGCTCATGGTTCAGAGTAGAAAATAAGGATTGTAAATTATAAATTGGAATAATGTTGTGGTCTAAATGTTGTGTTGGAACCACCCTGTTGGGATCCCTTTTATAACTAATCCTAATAATTTAAAAATCAAATTTCTAAAATTAAAATTAAAATAATATCTTTTCCTAAAATAAGATTTGAATTTAAATTCGAATTAATTAACAAGTCTTCAGCTGATGGGTCGGGACCACTTGATTTGTCCATTCTGTAGCTTCTAATCTGTGTTTTCTGGGCTGGAAACTGGATCAAAACAGCCCAAAAATCGACCCTAGCGTCTTTCTGCATTTTCTGCACGTTGCGCATGTCACGCGTACGCGTGGGTTACGCGCACGGGTCAATGGTCTTTTCCGCGAGCCACGCGTACGCGTCAGTCACGCGCACGCGTCGCTGAGCAAATCTTCAAATTACGCGTATGCGTCAGTCACGCGCACGCGTCGCCATGGATACTTCCAAATCACGCGTATGCGTCAGTCACGCGTACGCGTCGCTCCTCGCTGCCATCTCCTTTGATTCTTGTGCTGCAGAAACTCCATCAAATTCCGCCGAATGCTACCTAAAATAAACAAGTTGCAAAAGACTCAAAGTAGCATCTATATTGGCTAAAAGATAATTAATTCTTTATTAAACTCAACAAATTAGATGCAAATTCACTAGGAAAAGATAGGAAAGATGCTCACGCATCACTTTTCTCTCTAGAAAACTAAGTAAAGGCTCATCATGACTAACTAAGTGCTCCGCCTTTGCTCAATCTTCAATTTTGCATGAAATACCCTCAGAAACGAGTCGAATTTGAGCCTGGGCAGCTCAGAAATCGCCCCCAGCAATTTCACTTTAAGTGAGTCACGTGCCGAGCATCACGTGTACTCGTGGGTGACGTGTGCGCGTCGTTGGCCAAAACTCCTACTCACGCGTACGCGTGGGTGACGCGTGCGCGTGGCTTGCAAATCTCCAACACACGCGTACGCATGGATGACGCGTGCGCGTGGCCCTCAATTCTCCAAATGCTCCTTTCTTCATGAATTCTCCATTTGCATGCTTTACTCTTCATTTCTTCCATCCAATACTTGCCTTATGAACCTGAAATCACTCAACAAACACATCAAGGCATCGAATGGGATTAAGGTGAATTAAAATCACCAATTTAAGGGCTTAAGAAGCATTTTTTTTACACTTAAGCACAATTTAAGGGAGAATTACAAAACCATGCTATTTCATTGAATAAATGTGAGAAAAGTTGATAAAATTCCCTAAATTTAGCATAAGATAAACCACAAAATTGGTGTTTATCAAACCTTCCCACACTTAAACCAAGCATGTCCTCATGCTAAACTCAAGAAAGAAACAAAGGGTATCAACATTTATTCAATGCAAGCTACCTACATGCAATCTACCTATATGCAACTATCTAAATGAATGCAACTACTTGGTCAAAATAATTCAATTCCCAAGAATACATATAAAAGTACAAGGGCTAAATAGCAATCAAAGCAAACCCACAATTGAATTGATTTATTAAAAATAGTTCACAACTTTCAAGAAAAGATGATCATAGGTGGAAGCATGTAATTGAGCGATCGAACCCTCACCTGATGTATATCCGCTCTAGTCACTCAAGTGTATGCGGTTGATTCACTCAATTCTCCCCTAATCATGCTTTCTAAGATTTGTTTTTCATCTAACAAATCAACAATTATTTCATGCATGCATACAAATATCATGAGGACTTTCCCATAGGTTGTAATGGGGCTAGGGTCAAGGTAAGGGTGTATATTTGGTCAAGTGGCCTAGAATTTGAATCTTTGATAAGCTTAAACTTCCTACCTAACCTATATAGTAACCTATACAATCTCAAAGTTAACCTAACTTCCCATTCTTTACTTTTTCACATACTCATGCATTCTCTTTTGATCACCACACATATGCATTGATTTTTATTGAACTTTACTTTGGGGTATTTTGTTCCCTTTTTATTACTTTTCTTTTTCTTATTTTTCTATCTATTTTTTTATATTATTTTTTTCTATTTTTCTCATTCTTTTTTTTTTCTTTTCAAACTAAAATATACACAAAAATATCAATGCATATGGTTTAAACATAATTGATACATGAGTATGTACCAAATTCCCATGATTTTTAACAAAACTGTAAAATACACTTTTATCTTTACCCAATGTTCCCAACTCTCCCAAAATCAAATGATACACTCTCACTAGCCTAAGCTAATCAAAGATCCAAACAAGGAACATTTATTGTTTTTCACTTAGGCTTGTAATGTGCTAAAATTAAGAACAAATGGGTTAAGTATAGGCTCAAAATTTGCTAACAATGGAAAATAAAAGGTAGGCTATTTCGGCAAGTGAACTATTTGAAACAATGGCCTCAATCATATAAGTACATGTATACACAAAATAATGGACATAAAGAATCAAACAAATCAAAGATTACAATCATAGAAAGAAAATAGTCACACAAGAATGAAAATAAGTAGTTATATGATGTAACCACACAATTAAGGCTCAAAACACACATGCTTGTGTTCTTAGCTCAAAAATCATTTTCCATAATGTATAGTTCTAGCAAGTTCTAAAAAAAATGTTTTTCTCAATCAATTGGGGTACCCTATAGATAAAATCCTTCAAAAATCTCATTATTTTGCTAAGCTTATTATATGCAAAATAAGAAAATACAACAAAAATTCATAAAAGACGATTAGAAACTTGTCACCCAAAAACGCCGACTGGTCGGACGACCTCCCTACACTTAAAAGTTTGTACCGTCCTCTGTGCACTCAATGATGGGCAAGGGGTGTGGTGACTTTCCGGGTTGCCACCTTCAGCTGGCGGATCAACCGGTTGCTGCATATTTTTTCTTTCGCTTATGTTTTTGCTTATGGTGCATCAGTCATGAAAAATAGAAAATAACATCGTAAGATGAGAAAATATAGAACCAAGGAAGCATGAATTGTTGGAATGAGGTAAATTACTAGAATGAAGTGAGTGACTTAGTGTGACATTGATGCAGAATAGGTGTGTGATTCTAAATTAGGCGCCCTTTAGAACACACACACTATCATAGAGAGATATGTCACAATTACACAAAGAAAGTATGCACGTCACGAATTCTAGTGTGCTTGAGATACTTCGAAGAGAACTTGTAGGTTAAAACAACCAAAAAAGCAATAAGGAAGCATAAAAGCATTCAAGCAAAGTCAAGAAATTACGAATTGGATAATGGATGGACATTGATTGATGTGCAAGGTAACTTTAATGAACAAGATGGAATGTGAAACTTACACATCAAACAATGACACATATTGAAGTTTATTTGCAACACCTAAGTGACATAGAGGTGGAGCACATGGATGCTATGGAACTTAAGAAAGATAATATGGATGTGAAAATCAATCACATAGCAAGCATGGTCCACAAAGCTTAGAGAGCTCAAAAATATGTCACTTAGGTAAGCTTTTGATCCAATTTCGCAATTCCAAAATCTCAACGCATGAAATAGGTGATGTGAATACGGATCAAGCATAGCAAGCATCACCTAAAAAAATGCATTGATAATGTACAATTGCCTAACGATGGAAGATGAATGCATGGCGGCCAAAACATGCAATTCAAAAGAGTTAAGATACTCGGAGGCAATGTACAAGTACTTGGTATTCAAAACATTGAGCATTAAGAACTCGAAACCAAGTAACAAAATTGTACCCTCAACAAAGAATCCAACAATGAATATCAAAAATAGTTATGCTAAAATAGCATTCAATTAATAATAAGCAGCAATAAACAGTAAACAAGGTTAATAATCCAACACTTATAATGGAATAGAAAAAATAAACATGAAACAAACTAACTAAACAACTAACTAAAAGAAATGGTGTTATATGGTGTTTGGTAGTATTGGGTGATGGTTGAAGGGTGGAAAGAAGAGAAGAGAAAAGAGAAGAAGGAAAGAAATGGAAAGAAGAGAAGAAAAGAAGATGGGTGATATAGGGCATCCCATGCGTACGCGTCAGTGATGCGTGCGCGTGGAGTGGTGAAACGGGAGCGACGCGTACGCGTGTGGAACGCGTACGCGTGGTGGGTTATTCTGAGAGGGTCGACGCATACGCGTGAGATATGCGTACGCGTGGGTGAAGGCACAAAGTTGACACACTTCACGCACAACTCTCGGGTTTTTGGCTTTGGGGTGAAAATTTTTAATCCACGTATACGCGTGGGTGAGGCGTGCGCGTGGATGGTTCAAAAAAATTGTCTCATGTATTTCTCACTGAGCTTGAAGTCAAAAGAAAAAGAAGTGACATATTGCATGAGAAATTGAGTTTATATTTAAGAGTAATCTTATTTACTTAACTGTGGTGGTATTATTTGTGATTCTGAATGCATGACATGAACAGTGCATATTTGAATTTGAATCAAAGGATGTTGATGTATAAGGAACAGGAATTTAGATAACTATTATGAATTCTCTAAAGTAAACAAAAGCTTAATCCTTGAAGTAAAAGAAATAGCAAAAAAAAAATAAGAGCAAGGTCCAAGGCTCTGAGCATCAATGACTAGGGAGGTCTGACATGATTAAAAGCTCAAAGAGTTGTTCTCCTAGTCATATGCTTGTAGTGTAATTGTGTCAAGTAATCCTTGAGACAGAGCACTAAGAGGCAAGATCAAGTGCATTTAGCAGAGTATGCCCAAGGCTTTGAGCACCACTGTCTGGGAGGAACTGAAAGAAAAATCAGAACTTAAAGAAAGTTCCCCAGTTATGTGCTTGTGGTGTTTTTGTGTCAAGTAAAGCTTGAGACAAAACATTTAAAGTCACGGCTAGGCTCAGGGTGCAAAGAACCTAAGAAAAGAGAATTAAAGGAAATTTTCTGTGTTCAAGGATTAAACTGAAGCATAAAATATTAGAGAATTCATAATATTATCCAGATTCTAATTCCGAATGACACTAACATTCTTCGGATTCAAAGGATAGTGAGATGCCAAACCTATTCAGGATTGCAGTTGTAAACCCCCCTTTAAGAAGAGACATGAGCTTAATTGAACTCTCACTCTCATGTAAATTCACATCCTAGGTCTATATTAGTTTTGGTTGCTTGAGGACAAGTAATAATTCAAGTTTGGTGTTGAGATGCGAGAGCATCTTCTCTATCTATTCCAAGTGAATTTGCATTCAAATTGTTGAGTTTAATCAAGATTTAATTACCTTTAGCCACTATGAATGCTACTTTGAGCTGTTTGCAATTTCTGTTTATTTCAGGTAGCATTTGAATGGATTTGACGGAGTTTTGTAGCAGAAAAGGAAGAAAGCGAATGATGCTGTCAATCCCGACCTCCTTGCACTCAAATAGGAATAACTTGAGCTATAGAGATCCAATTGATGTGATTCTAGCAGCATTAGAAAGATAACTTCTAGGGCTTTTGAACGATATATAATAGTATACCCTTCTCTTCTATTTCATACGTACAATCCTACGTTGAACTTGAAGAACTCTAAGTTCAGCGTGGGATCAAAAGCACAAAGGAGGAATCACGCTTCACTCCACGCTGAACTTGGGATAATCCAAGTTTAGCGTGGACTCAAAGGGAAATAAGCAAAACGCTGCTGCCTCCTCCACGCTGAACTTGGGAATTTCCAAGTTCAGCGTGGATCCGAATACCCCAAGTGGTACCCAAGCACACAGAAAGCTGCGCATGAAGCTAAATTAATTTTGATTGAATTTGTATTTTATTTTAAAATAGGAAAAGATATTATTTTAGTTTAGGAAATATATTTTACATTAATTAGGATTAGATATAAAAGGAAAAAGAATCAGCCCTTCGGGCACGTCTCTTCTCTTCTGCCTCATTCCGCACTTTACAGTTTACCTGAATCCTAGTTTTTCTCTCTGAATAATGAGCAACTAAACCTCCACTATTAAGGTTAGGAGTTCTGTCTATTGTATGGATTGATACTATTATTTTTCTATTTTAATTCATGTACTGATTTATAATTCAAGAATTATTTTCGTTCTTTATCTTATGAATTTGGGTGGAACGGAAGTATGACCCTTGTTCTAATTGAGTTCTTGTATAACTTGGAAAAGCTCTTTACTTGAACAATAGCTTGAAAACAATTTCTTTTAAATTTCTAATTATCTGGACTTAATGGGATATGTGATATATAATCCTCTTATATTTGGGTAATTAGGATTTCTGTGGCATATAAACTAGAATTGAACTTTATCCTCTAAATGGAATTAAGTGACCAAGGAAGGGGTCTCACATACTTATTATCAATAACAGGAACAGGAGAAAGAACAGATATATCTACCCAAGTTAAGTCGGACAGGATTTTAGAAGTCATGTTAAGAATTACTAAACGAGATATAAAAGCTATACCTACAATACAACAAAAGAAGAGTATCACAACAAAGTCGGAAAGTCGGGTACAACAACCAAAGCATTTAGGCAATTACGTAGGAGGTCGGACCATCCACAGCAAGGAAGAAGATGGCCATGGTTTTCAACCTCTCTTCTGAATCAAGCAGACAAACTACATTATAAAGATAAAAATGGCGTTATACTCATATGGACATCACCATTTGGAGGCAACAAGGGAAAACTCCACACTCAGATTCACAGCAACAATAACAACCAAAAATTCAAGTCAAGAAAGCATATCCTTGAGAATGATTTTCAACATACAAAGAGGAACTCCCAAACATACACAGAATCATTTCCAACCCTCTAATCATTCCCAACACAAGAGCATAGTAAAGAAAGTTCAAAAGTTAAAGGAACCAACCTTGAAGGATCGCAAGGCGGAAAGAGTATGCGAAAGTATCAAAAACACAAACGGTCCACGCGAAGCAAAAATTCAGAGTAGAGAATTCTTGAAATGTTGAGATGAAGAAAATGAAGAATCTGAAGAAAGGAGAGGGATGAAAAAGAACGTTTTAGAAGAAGCAAAAAAAGAAGAAAGACAAAGAGTTTGGGTATTTATAAAACACTATGGACAAAGGAGTAATTCCACACCCTCTCATTAATGGGGAAGGTTACCTTAGAGTAACGTGCAGAATTACGAAAAGATGTAATGCCTCACATTTTAAATCACGTCGAGCACCCGACCTAGCTCCAAGGAAGGTGGTTTGCCCGATCTGGTATCTTAAATCTACAAAAAATCAGTCTGACCTACAAATACTTGAATCCGAGCTAGTGAAAGCTCGGACTGAAGCAGGGGGCATTGTTCATACCCTGATCCATCTTTCAAAATGAATAAAGGTCCATTCAAGAGACTTGGCCTTAGCTACACCTACCCGACCTCCCAGAGGTCGGCAGCAGTTCAACCCTATTTATCTAAATAAGTAACTAACTCCTAAAATATTTCCCATTTATTCATAAGGGAGACCTCAACAAATTTTCTAGGAAAAGAGAACGGTTATCCACCATCAAAGGTGGAACTACACTAAAAGTCTACTATAAATACACTGACATCTTCAGGTATATTCAGAATCCAATCTATTAAAATCTGCTTTAAACACTTGCTAACTTAGGCATCGGCGTTCCTTGCAGGTACCACCCCCACCTTCTCATGAGGAACTCAAACAGGAGCACCTCGGCACCAACAGAAATTGGACGTTGTCTCAAAAGGAGTCTGGACCTCATGTTCAGGCAAAAAAATAATCCCGTTTCAGGTAACCCTTGAAATAGTTATAATGACAGTTATAACCGCTATAATTAACACTACCACAAAAGCGGAAGATAGCGGCACACAATTAGCAGCTGTTTTGATAATAGTCGCTATCTGATGAATTTCCAGCAGTTTTAATAGTAAACACGGAAAGAGCAGCTGTTTGATTTGATTTTGCCACAAATTTTAGAAAAAATGCTGCTAACCTAATTTTTTTTTGGTGATATTTTAATTCCCCTTTCCCAAAAACACAACACTCAGCACTCAGCAGCTTCAACAAATAAAAAAAGAAAGAAAGAAATGTTAAGAGAAGAGAGGGAGAAACGGAGAAGGAGAGGAAAGGGAGGAAGGAGCCGGGTCGGCGCTGCTGAGTTCGCCGCCGCCGTCGCGTTGCCGTGCCATCGGAAAGCTAGAACCGCAAGAGAAAGAACTGCGAAGAGAGAGGGAGACCGCATCAGCTCACCGCGAAGCCAGCGCCGTCGTCGTCCTCATCGCGGGTCTACACCGTCGCGTCTTGCCACCGCCGCCACCACTAAGCTTGCCGTCGTCGCCATTGAAGCCGAAGAGAGAGAGAGAGTGTGTTCGCGAAGAGAGGGAGAGCGCGCGCACACGAAGGATCGGAGAAGAACGACGAAAAGGGAAGGAGAAGCAGAAGACGATGAACCCAAGGGAGAAGGAGGAGGTCTGTTCTCGCACCGTCCTGCTCTGCACCCAGGTGAGCTCTTCATCCCCCTGTACCCTCTGCCCTCCTTTCCTCTCTCTTGCCCTTTCTTGCCGACATTGATCCATTGTTGTCTTGTGTACTGCAGATCTCACTTCGCGTAGTCATGGTCTTCCCCGCAGTCACAGTCGCAATCGCCCTCTACGCAGTTTGTAGCTGCCATCATCCTCCGCGCAGTTCCCACCTGCTCACGGTACCATATCCTTGACTCTGTTTTCTGTTCCCAGAATCTTAGATATAGCATAAACTTGTTATCTTGTGCATTTTGTTGTTTTTATGGAATATGTACACAAACTGTTTAATAGTTTTCCTCAGTGAAAAGCGGAGGAGCTCAACCTTTTATTTTCATGGATTTAATAAGCAGTTGCGTGATTTTTTCTCTTTCGAAGTTTTAGTTTGATTGTTCTATTTTATTTGAAATTAGTATATGTTGAAGGGTACCATTGATGGTGTGGTTATGAGTTTATCAAAAGATTGATTATGCTTGGTTTATTCATTATTATGCTTAATGCAATATTTTATGAATGATATGAAGGAGTATTATGGGAGTGGAGAGACAAAGAAAGTGTCATGGAGAGAATCACAACTCAAAGGGTTGCGTCGTTTTCTCATTGAAAAAGAAGAAGATATTTTGAAGGCATTAATGCTCGACTTAGGAAAGCATCAAGTTGAAGCTTTTAGAGATGAGGTTATGCCTTTATTTAATTTGTTTATAATTACACTTGAAAATGGTTTGTTTCTGTTCAAAAAAGTGTGTCATCATGTATACTATTTACCACTTCTAAGTTTAATGAAAATATTTGACATTATTATTATTGCCTTTCTATTAGTTTAATCTTTAATCAATATAGTTCCTTCCTAATTTAAGCTTTCTTTTAAATTCATGCATTATGCATGCATTGAGTAGTAATAATAGTAACATTAAAAAAAAAAGAAAACTATTTTTCAGTTCTAATTGCCAATTAACGAATTGGCCCTTTTAAGCAGATAGAAACTTTGATGAAGTCCTTGAATTTTGCATTGAGTAACTTAAAATATTGGATATCAGGCAAAAAGGTGAGATCAGTGCCAATTTTCCTAATTCCATTTTTTTTTAAATTTCAAAGATAAGCATTCAAGCCTAATGGATTTAAATTTGTTTTTTGATAGGCTAAATTGCCACAAATAGCACTGCTTAGTAGTGCAGAAATTGTTCCTGAACCTCTGGGCCTAGTCGTCATTATTTCATCTTGGAATTTCCCCTTTGGTGAGTCATGCTTTTTGAACCATTTTTCTTATGTTGATCAAGTATTTGTATAGCAAATTAATAGAGGGAGTTACAATTTAATTAATGATAGGTTTATCCTTGGAGCCACTAATAGGAGCAGTAGCAGCTGGAAACACAGTGGTCTTAAAGCCTTCAGAGTTGTCACCAGCATGTTCTTCCATACTTGTCCTTGGACTTCCCAATTTCTTGGACCTCCCAATCATAAGGTGTTTGAAGATTCATTAGTCCTAAAACTTTCTGTAGTTTATTTCATGCCATTGAATTTGCTTAGCTTATCATAGATGTGGCCTCTTCAATTTAATTTCTCCTGGTTATGTTTTTCTGTCTTTTAGGCTTGGATTATGCTGACCCAAAAGGGAAAGGAAATTTTTTTGGAAAAGTTTTTCTTGCTGCTGGATTAACAGCATTATGCATTATATATCTTCTTGGTTCAGATTATGCTTTCAGGTTATTTTGATTCAGATTTGGCTCAGGGTATTCAGGTGATAAGAGGCTGTTTTTTTATGAGTTCAAGCCTCTGGAAGCCTTGAATCCCATCTCTTTAAAAGAAACTTTATATATTATTGGTTGTTATTAATATTGTTTCAAATTAAAGAGTTGTTTCTGCTCACCTCTATCTATATATGGCAATTATATGACAATTTGTTTGACCTTGGAATTCTAGTAAACATGAGATATTTGAAGAGAAATTGTTATGGTTTTGGTTGACAATAATGATGTGAGCACTACATAAGCTTGCTAATTATTATGCTTGTAATATCGTACTGCTGTTTATTGGCTTGTTTATTGTGCACATACCTGCTGTTTATTGTGCACATACCTGCTGTTTTATATTCTCCTATATCAACTGGGTTGTTGAAATGGTATTGCACTTTTTTAGTTATGCTAATATTTCTGTTATCTGCCCATGGTAGCAAATCTTTCAAGTAAAATGGTAATGAATACTTTTCTCCTTCCTCTCAGGAAGCAATCTTCAGAGTTATAGCTGCTATTCTTCATCTTGGAAACATTAACTTTGCAAAATCAGAGGAAGAAACTGATTCATCAGTTCTAGAAAATGAAGAGTCCAAGTTGCATCTCCAAATAACCGCAGAACTTCTCATGTGTGACCAAATTTCTGTTGTTATCATTTGCAATAGCTTTCTTTTTGTTAATGTTACATATCTTTTAAATTATTTCTTATTTCAGGTGCGATCCTAGTGCTTTGGAAGATGCACTTTGTAAGCGTGTGATGATTACCCCAGAGGAAGTTATTAAAAGAAGTCTTGATCCTCTTGGTGCAACGGTTAGCAGGGATGGTTTAGCCAAAACACTATATTCTTGTTTATTTGACTGGTACTATGTTAATGTCAAGTGTAAAATTATGAATTTAAAATATGAAAAATGTGTCCTATCCTATGTTTATTGCACTTATGTTATTTGAATCTGAATAATTTTTTATCTGTTCTATTGTTATGTGCAGGTTAGTCCAAAAAATCAATGTCTCAATTGGGCAAGACCCAGAGTCAAAATGTCTCATTGGTGTTCTTGACATATATGGCTTTGAAAGCTTTAAGAATAACAGGTGAACATAATCATATTATTCACTCAAACACATGCGTGTGCGCGCGCGCACACACACATATCATTGTTCCTCTTGAGAGTAGCATAAATCTGAGTTGATATCTAATTCCCTCTTTACAGTTTTGAGCAGTTTTGTATTAATTTCACAAATGAAAAGCTGCAGCAACATTTCAACCAGGTATGAGGTTAGTTTTTAGATATTTGACAACTTCAACTATCACTTTTTCTCATAACATGCATTCCAACATGGATAATGTCCTGCAGCATGTGTTTAAGATGGAACAAGAGAGATATACAAAAGAAGGGATTGACTGGAGCTACTTAGAATTTGTGGATAATCAAGATGTACTTGATCTAATTGAAAAGGTTTATACATACTTTATGGCTATGCTTCATTTTGGAATATTTATAGCTAGATTTCAATCTGATAGAGCAACATCTAATGTTATATATATATATATATATATATATATATATATATATATATATATATATATATGTTTGCAAACTGCTTATGTAGTTTGTATTTGATTTACTTTGTAATATTCAGAAATGCAACTTAGATACTAATTTGTTTATAATATGTAAACATCTTTGCAATTATTACAAAGAATTTTCAAGATGTCTCCTCTGAATTTGCCTTCAAAATGTTATGCCCTCATTATCTAAAGTAATCCTTTTGATGTAGAAACCAGGTGGAATCATTGCTCTTCTTGATGAAGCTTGCTATGAAAAAGTTTCTTCACTCTTTCTCTCTCTCTCTCTCTCTCATGTGAATTCATGTAACTCTTGTGTACTACACATAAATGCACTGCATTCTTGTTTTCTGTTTACAAATGCAAATAAAGTGTATATAGATTCACTTACAGGTGGACCAATATGCTGTTACAAATGCAAATAGAGTACATAATTAATTCCTCCCGTTATTCAGTTTTTTTATAAGCTCAGGTATGAAATTGAGACAGTTAAAAACTGTCTCATTTTTTTAAAATAATTCTACATAGATTTGTGGCGGTTTAAAACCGCCGGAATTTTTTTTAAATCCGCTGACAGAATAGCGGCGGTTTTGCAACCACTGCAAAATCAATTATCTGATTTGCTGCGGTTGTGCCAGCGGTTTTTCAAAACCGCCGCAAAATCAAATCTCCACCCCCTAATAGACAACGTTTGTGGAACCGTTGGAATTTCGTTTCGCGGCGGTTAAAAACCGCCGCAAATCGCTAAAAGAACCGCCGCTATTCGGCGTGTCCCCTTATAGTGTAAAAATATGAACGGTCGTGTTTTACAAAAATTTTTTTATAGTACTGTGTAGATTTTTTTTTTGGTTTAATTACTCTTTTGGTCACTATAGTTTTGCAAACTTTTTAATTAGGTCCCTATACTTTTTTTCCTTTTAATTGAGTCCTTGCACTAAATTTTATTTCTAATTAGGTCCCTATACTTTTTTTTCCTTTTATTTGTGTCCCTGCACCAATTTTTTTTAAATTAAATTCTTATATAATTAAATTACTATTAAGAGGGACCTAATTGAAAAAAAATTTGGTATAGAAATCCAATTAAAAAGAAAAAAGTATAGGAACCTAATTAAAAATTTCGCAAAGCTATAGGGACCAACAAAATAATTAAACTTTTTTTTGTAATTTTCTTTCTTTATGTGCAAGTATTATTATTATTATTATTGTTATTATTATTATTGTTGTTGTTGTTATAAAAAAAATATCCTTTTCGATATTTTTCTGGAATGTTGAGTTATTATTATTATTATTATTATTATTATTATTATTATTATTATTATTATTATCTGTATAACAACTCAAGTGATCCAGACCAAAACAAAAATTAAAACGATCAAGGGGTAACGAGTTGTTGGACGAGAATAAAAATGGCCTTCCGACATGTTGAGAGGCTCATAATTCTCATAAATTTTATTGGTTCTTATAATTAGATTTTAGATTTTAAGACAATTCATTATCATCTTTCTCTCTAAGGAGAGAACAGGGTGGTCTCCTCTTTCCTTATCATTATTAATTATTACTAATAATGATACTGAAAAATCAGCTAAGATGACAGTTTTCACGTATCATGGTATAAAGGTGCATCACGCACTTGGTTTTGGCCACACCCATAAATGTGGCTAAAAGTAGTGTGGTGAAATGTATTAACCACATTTTTTTTGAAGAGGTGTATTTAGCCACATGTTATTTTGACAAGGTGTATAGTGCATCTTAAATTCTTAGTCGACATTGACACCACGATAGTGTGATTTAAAATAGCCGAAAATATCCTAACGTTAGAAAAATGACTATTTTCTGGCAAATTGATTCAGATTAAAATGCAGATTAAAATGGCGTGTTATACTATCTTGTGTGGGAATTAGCATATGACTTTCTACCATGCATCTGTATTCAAGTTATAGCCAATGATCCAACCACCCCCCTCCTTTTCTTAAATTTCCTGTGGGTCATATCGAATTTTGCATCTTGTGAGATAGGTAGCTAGATTAAGTGTACTTGCTAATATGCCATAAAGGGAAATAATGAAGTCATTAATTTGTAATGAAAAAATTCATTAGGGCTAAACCACAAAAGATGTTCTCTAGAACTAGCTTTTAATTTTATTAAAGACAAGTATTTACAAAACATTTTATAATACAATAAAAATAATTAAAAAATACATTTTTTTAAAATAGTAAATGACTTATGTATTTGATGTCATTTCTGTCTTTAATTTAAAATTTTTTAAAATATTTAAATAATTATTTTAAAAATGCATGTAAAAAAAACTAAAATTTGGTCCTTAATTTTTTTCATTCTTTAAATATTTTTGGCCATTTATAGGAAAATCTGTAAAAAAAAAATTTAATTATCATAAAATTTAATAATTTAGAATACTTTTGGTGGCTTATTATTTTTTAAGCTATTGTAATCTATCTATATCTACATGTCATGTAAGATTGCGGAAACAGATGTCAAGCGAATTTGAATAGCTGGCATTCTAATCCAAATTGATATTTTTCTATTAATATTTATTTTTGTTGGGGCTTTATTAACCAGTGAGGATCTAGTGTCCAATAAAGGCAGCTATATTAATATTCATGGTTTGCATTGCAAGGAACAATGATATATAAGGGATAGGGGGAAAAGGCAAAGAGGATGAGTGGGACTGGGCCTACTTGTCTGGTTGTCCCCTTAATTAGATCTCAAAGTAAAGTAATACCAAAGGTTTGTGGATGGTTTTTCTCAACTGAAAGAAATAATTGATAATTGGTAATTGGTAATCAACATTATATCATTATGAGGATATATACATAAAACGTTGCCCTGCATCAATGCCATTATTATTTTACCTACTTTTGTTTTTTCAATTTTAGGGTATGTATTGTTTCAAAGGTAAAAATTATTTAAAATTTTATCAGAGAGTTCTGCGATAAATTTATGCGTAAACCTCATAATTTTTTTTAATCAAATTTTCTTCTCAATCAAAGATATCTCTAAGGTTGTTTATTAAGTAGTGAAAAATAAAGCACAAATATTGAGAGATAAATAATAAAAATTATGCGTCCTTATAATATACAATCTTCTACATATATCTATATAACTCCAAACATAGTTTTAAATCTTTTTTATTTCTGTATCTATATCATATCGAATCTACATAGCACACCTTAATAGTTTTTGAGGAATTAATAGTTAGATGATTTGTCCACTCTTCACAGTTAAGTGTTGCAGTATGTGAAAAGTATTACTGAAATACGTATTAAAATGGTGCTTTCTTAGCATTCACGATCACTTCGATAAATTCAATGCTTGAATTTGTATTTAAAATGTAATCAATTAAAGCAAGGTGATATCCACACTTATAACGAAAAGTGAACTGTGTCCGATTATATGTTAGCAAGTGGAAGCTAGGATGATATAGGTGGTGAGATGCTTGCGAGTTAGAGTAAGGAAGTGAGTCATAATATGAAATTATTTTTAATGGAAGTCACCCAAAAAAAAAAAAATCCTAATTCGTACTCTATCTATTTTTTTTAAGGATAAGATGATTTCTATCTAAAAAAAAGACATTTTGATCTCTAATAATATTATTTTAGGATAATACGAATTTTTTGTTAAAAAAATATTAAATAATACAAATTAATTTTGTGAGATTTTATTTGTAATTTGTGATATTTTAAACCGAACAAAATTTTTTTCAACAATATGACCAATAATCAAAACTACTACCACTGCTACTTTCCTCGTCGCATCGTTTTAAGTTCTATCTCTACTATTCTAATTGTGTAATCATATCTTGTCATTGTCATTATATTATTTTCTCTACCATTGTCAACATTACACTAACATCTTCAACGTCACCAATTCCTTCTCTCATTTCTTATGTAATGCTTTTTTTTTCTTTTTGAAAGATTTCATACTATAATTTCTTTTTCTTTTGGTGATATCACTCCTGGAAATGATTTTTTTCTAATTAACCACCATTAGTAAAGAAATTTTAAAAAAATAAACTTATGAATAATTGTGATAATTTAAAACCTACAGATTATAAATAAAAACTCCCACAAAATTAATTTTTATTACTATTCGATGGATTTTCTAACAGATGATTTGTATTCTCACAAAATAATATTGTTAAAAGTCAAATGTTGAGTAGAAAAAATTCACAATTTATTGTGATCACAAATATTTGTTTGATTGAAAATTATGGCGTGATTGATTGTGCTATAAAGTTTTAGATTTGGTTTTAGTATTAATGCTGATTTGATTGGCAAAGAACTAACCATCAAGAGCAAAATATGAAGAGAATATGAAAGAGATTGTTACTGCTAAATATAAAAGAAAATACAATCATGACAATTATGAGAGAGATTGAACAATAACAATTAGTGTAAGTAATAAAGCAATGATTTCATTATGTTTGAAAATAATCAATTGCCAAGAATAAGATTTGAAGAAAGTATAGAAGGATTTGTTGTTGTCTATAAAAATGAAAGTATCACATTATTAAGAAGAAAGATTGGCTACAATGGTTAAGAAAGTTTAGTTTTTAATATAAGAAGAAGAATCAAGTTTCAAGAAATTCAAGGAGAAAATTCATAAAACAAAGACAACATGTGGAATTCCATTTTTTTTGCTTTGGTCTCAATTTGATACATTTAGTTTTAGTTTGAATATTCTTAGTATACAAAAGGCTTACGATTCAATGAAAGACTATTTAAAAAAGCTTAAGAACGAAAAGTCATAAACTAGGAAGATTAGCCAATACAATTTTAGATTAAGTTTGAGTATTTGTCATTGGTTTTTATTTGGTCTTGGTTTGGTTTTGGCATTTGTCTGTAAAACTCGGAATTGTAGCTTCTTTTGTCTTAGCGTAGAACGAGTTTGGATAATTTGTTTTTGTGTTGGTCTTGGTCTTCATCTTGATATTGGTGATTGTAATCTTGAAATTGATATAGTGAAGTTTTACTATTATTGTAGTAAAGACTGGACATAGACTTTACTGCACCTCGAAGTTGAACCAGGATACATGCTGGTGTCGTTCTCTTTACTTTTTCCTCTTTTATCTTATGTGGTTACATGAGACTAAAACAAAAACAAAATGTCCTGCTTACTAAGATTCGTGTTTAAATTTCAAAGAGTTCCTTGATTCAAACCCCCCACATTCTCAAGACATATAAAACCTTCAATTGGCATTAAAGATTAGGGTCTTGAAGTCAAGCTTAACAGCTTAGAGAAAAGATCCATGACGACCAATCAAGTCCCTTTCAACCTAACCAAAGGTCAGTCTTACCATCCTCCGTCTTAATTCAGTGAAACCAACTATTCCTACTGAAAGGAAAGAATGAGGATTTTTATTCAAGCCACAGACTATAATCTTGGAAGATCATCATGAATGAACCTAATGTTCTAACAAAGATGACACCCAAAGGACAAATTGTTCCAAGGAAGAAGGAGAATGGACAGACAATGAGAAGAAAAAGATGAAATCAAATACCAAGGCAGTGAAAAATAACAAAGAAAATCTGGGAGAAGCTTTAAGTAAGCCATGAAGCTAAGTAACAAACCAAAACCGATATGCTTATAATTATAAAAGATTATGAATCATTTTTTATTAAAGAAGAAGAGTCTATAGATGAGTATTTGAGAGATTCTCAATCATAATCAATGGCCTCAATGTATTGAAAAACAATTCACTAAAAAGGAGTTGGTCAGGAAAATTTTGAGAAGTCTCACTAAGAAGCGGGAGACAAAAGTGACTACTGTGCAAGAAGGAAATGATCTTAACAAAATCAATTTCTTTAGTTAAAAACTCAATTAACTGACTATAAATTAAATATCTCTAATATGCCTTTAATGTGTGACAACATAAGTGCCATTAACATTTTAAAAAATCTAGTTTTGCATTCTAAGATTAAACATATTAAAGTTAAGAATTTAATATCTCCATAATGAGAATGTTGACATTCAATTTGTTAAATTTGAGGATTACTTAGTTTTCTTATTGAAATTAATTTTCTGATCTAACACTATTTATCAAGTTTATCTTATAGATGGGAGATTTTTTTTAAATGATGTTATTGGCTAATTATCCTCTAAGAAAAGATTGGACTTATGGTCTAGATAATCTGTACTATAACCTTTTGATCAATTGATATGCAAAAATTATTTTTAGGCTTTATTTCTATTTTTTATATCTTTTGATTTAATTTTTCCTCTCAAAATCTTTTCTATTCTATCTCATATCATCGCATCTCATTAAAATCTTTTATCTCTTGCATATCATATATTTCATTTTTCCATATCATATCCCATTACTTCTTCCATATCATATCTATATTTTTTCTTTTCGATATGAAATTGACTTCCTACCCACTACCTTTATATTTAATCAACTTCACACACATTTATGGTGCACTATCTCCTCTTCTCACCAATTAGTTTTCTTTTTTTATCTCTTAATAAACGTTCAATTTTTTAATATAATGACAACTAAGAGAAAATTCTTTCTTCCAAACCCTCCGTGTCCAACACATACACACTAACACCTCACCTCCTCTTTTTCCACACAGAGAAATTCTCGTTCCTCTTCTTTTATCCATGGCACGCACCAAGTCCACGAACCTTCGTCTTGTTTCTTCTCCGCCTCTTTCCTCCTCTCAAGGAAAGAGGCCCATGCATGAGATAGATAGACATGAACAACCCCCTTCTTACTTTTCTCTGCATTCTGTTCGAACACCATTGTCTGTGAATCCTCTTGCCTACAAATCCTTCTACTCTATGCTTCCTAGAGAACCATTTGATGGAACTCGTTTTCAATACTTCAAGAACTGGTTGTTATACAAAGAGGATATTTTCAAACGGTCTTTATGCCCTACCAAATTAGTTGATTTAGACAAACTTTGCTTAAAAAATTTTGAACTTTGTTGACATTTTTGAGTGTCAAGACTGGCTTCTTCAACTCGTAAAAGTATTTTATGCCAATATAGATTTTCATAAAGAAAGAATCATCTCTATTATTAAAGAAAAAACATCATTCTTGATCGCCCTTGTCTAAATCAGGCACTTGGTTTTTCGATTATGACATTCAAGTTTATACCTCTGGTAAATGGGATGAGAAACTTAATGTGTCTTTGTTTGATGCTGTGGGCAGTATATGTGTTAATATTCCTTCACGTGATGGCATTATGCCTTCTCACCGTGCTTTAGGTCATATCCGTGCCCAACTCCACAGAACTGTTAACCATATTATCCTTCCCCAAAGTGGCACCTTTCAAAAAGTCTCCTTCTATGACACTTGTTTTATTTGTTCTTCAACAAAATTCAGATATCTTCTATTATCTTTTAGTTTTCCACATGTATAAATGTGTAACTAGGTTCCACAATACCACTTTTCCCTATGGCATGTTTCTTACAAAGATACTTGAGTTGCATAATGTTAATTTCAATGATAAAATTTATGAAGAATGTAATTCCTATTAGAAAGGAGGCAAGGCTGCTAAGAACATTGTTGCACATTTCAGAGGAAAAGAAAAGCTATCTATCCAAGGTGTTAGAAGCTCAAGGGCTTGTCGGTGCTCAACTAACTCCAAGTTCTCTGAGCTCACCAAATTATGTGAGACTTGGCTCAGGAATTTAGTAATCGTGTGGAGTTACAGTAGGAGACATACTTGAACAACGACAAAGAGATGGGATTGTTGAGTCTAATCTAAGGAAAACTAAAGGTCGAATTGATATCTTGAACAGTACATTGATGATCTCACCTCTAAGCACTATTTTTCTAATGTGGATGCTGAAAAAGAGAAAAATTTTGCCAGTTCTAATGCTGAATGATACCAATCACTACATTGCTGCTCTTTTTTGTTTTAAAGACATATTTTGGGTGACTATAAACATTAAACACTAATTTGCTTTTGTTATGTTTTGTGGTCTCTAACTTATTTTTGCAGGTTCTTGATTCTCTCCATTGATGACAAAAGAGGAAGTAATTGGAATAGAGAGAAAATAGGAATAGAAAGACTTATGGTTTATGTTATAAGCTTCTTGCTGAAACTATTTTGAGACTTAAGTAATGTTGTTGTGTCATGTTTGGTTTATTAGCGGCATCTTTTCACTCTTGCTGATAAGGTTATATAGCTGTTATTATTTGCTATTTGCATATGTTTTTGCTACACTCTAATTTTTAGCTAAAAGACTTTATAGCATATATTTAGGGGAATCTCTTATTTAATCTCTGGACTCAGGGAGAGATCTTTCTATGATTGAAAGGGAAGTTATCACATTCTTATTCCTTGTTGCTTTAAATGCTATCCCTTTTAAAATGTTTGTCATTAAGAAGGAGATTGTTGAGTAAAAAAAAATTCATAATTTATTGTGATGACAAATGTAACACCCTATCACACAGAGCTTTATGCTTAAGTCGTGAAATAGAGGTGGTGAGGTATTACGACCTCTAAAATAAACACACACACACACGAAAAATTAATAACTAGGACACACACACACACATGAAAAATTCATAACTAGGAGCCTTCAAAAAGAAGCTAAACAAAGCGGTAAAAGAAAAATGCATCACACACATAGAAAGAATGTAAAATGGTCAAACAAACTCAAAAAGAAGGATAAACTATATATATATATACAAAGATCAGATTTCCAAAATACAGATATCAAGCTCCAAACTTGACCTGCGAAGCTAAGGCTGGTCAGAATATAAATAAAACATATGTTTCCCCAAAAGTAACCTCTAAGAGGGCAAAATACAAAATATACATGCAAAAAATCTATATACCTATATACATAGCCTAAAATAAAATATAACAGCCCAAAAGATAGATCATGGCTTGTAAGGAGGGTCTCTAGATGCTTAACGAGGTGCCTCTCAAACTGCATTTGAAAAACATCAGAATATGTATGGAATAAGAACCGGGGGTTTTAAGCATGGTAAAGGTGCCCGCCTAGATAATATATAAGGTCTCAGGAAAGCCAGAGGCAATCCTAGAACTCCTACACTCAAAAATTAAGCTAAGAGAATTATACTAAGCCATAAATTTGGTAATCAAACTATGGGTGTCTAAATTTAATCTAACACTTCAACTTGCTGTCTCCATTAAACCTCCTAATCACCGGTGTAACACTCCCCCACACTTCTGCTAAGAAGGGTCTTTCAAAAAACATATACATATAATTCAAACATGAAAAACATAGATAGAATACAAATACGGCAAATAGACAATTAGCAGATAAGCATAGTTAAACAATTAGACAAACCAAGATAATGAACACTCAAGCAAATCATACAATGCACATGATGTATGCTTGTCCTGTGGCTGATGAGTCTCATCTATCGGTTATATAGCAAACCTGACATATCCTGGTAGCTAACCGTAGACAGACCCTCTGTGCACCACATCCCTAAGCTCAAAATTATCCATGGAAAAAACCCCAAGCTCAAACACATACACACACACGTGTGTGTGTGTGTGTGTGTGCCCGTGGGAGAACCTGAGGAGTTAAAGTACCCAGTCAAATTTTGCAACAGAGAGTTAACAGAGTATCGAGTCTCAACCTAGAGCAGGTGGCCAAGAAAACTCATATCTCAAATAATTTAATCACAATTCATCATTGTCAATGTCATTCTCAATCATGTCTCATTCGCTCTAAATTCATCATTATTGTCTCCATCATTATCAATTACTTCTCTTTCAGCATTATCAACACCCCATTACGTAGTTAATCATTTCACAGATCCCCTTCAATATCTACTTAACATATTCAACATGCTCACCCTAATTCTAAAGCTTAACAACTCACTATGAGACCCTAAACAGGTGTTAAAGAGGTTTGAAAAACTAGAGAATATATTTTAAACTCAAAAATTCAACTTTTACCCAAAAACACAAACCACAATTTTTTCCAAAATTTTCAATTCAAAGTCCATTATGACACAACCCAAAATAGCCTCTCATGTCTCAAACCATATTTAGATGCTTTCCAAATCACTTCACAATATACCAACATTCAAAACCACACAATCTATTCAACAAATTCATTCATACAATCTCACTAAATCCAACACTAACCATTAACACTTCATATCAAATACATATATCAAATGCATATATCATACCTACTTCCAATCTCCAACCACAATGCACATTAGACTTCCACAATCATTTTCTATATCCGCAGAACATGAACAATTCACATAATTTAGTTTATCCTATGGTCAACTAGCCTAAGTTTTCACGTGACATTAAATATTAACTACGAGAAACCAAAACCATACCTTGGTCGATTTCTTCCAAGCTTAAAACACCACAAAACCCCTCTTTGCAAGCTTTCTGACCTCCAAACCAAATTCAACGAGTCTCAGCCACCAAAGCTTGATTCCAGGCCCTCTAATTCACTGATTCAATCTCCAATTCAACTTAAATTCAATCTAATCTATACAAATCACCACAATTAACACTAGGATTCACAAAATTGGACAAACCACAAGGGTTTAGAGATTTCTTATCTTACCCATTAATGATTGGGGTAAAATTCAATAACCTGCCACTAGATCGAACCTAAATCATCAAAAACCTCAAAACCTTCAATACCCATAACTAAGATTCACAAATTCAATAGAAGAGAGAACTGGGCAAGAATAACAAAATTTCTTACCATTTTTTTCGGATAGAATTGAAGAGGATTCTAAGACAAATGCGTGGTTGCAAACGGCTCGTCAATCGGAGCTTCGGATCGGAAGTTACAAGGATTTAAAATTAGGAATAATTTTTAGAGGGGGATTAGGGTTGCTCTTCAATTTCTTCCTCAGTGTGTTTTTGTTGAATGAAGGGAATGAGTGGCTGGGTTTGCTATTTATATGTCGGGCCTTGGGACCTGGTTTGGACTCGGTCCAACCCAATTCAGCCCGTTGGCCCAATTTTGGGCCAAAATTTTTAAAATTTGTATTAAAAATTTGTATTTTAATTATTTTAACATCTTTAAACTATAAAATTTAATTTTCCTAATTTCTTTAAATAATAATTAATTTATTGACTAATTATTTATTTATTTTCTGGGGTTTACATCCTACCAACTTAATTAAGAATTTTGTCCCCAAAATTCAAATTCAGTTACCTAAAAATAGGTGAGGGTAGTCACTCCTCATTTCTGACTCGAGTTCCCAGGTGTGTTCCTCAATTCTAGCTCAACTCCAGGCAACTTTTACTAATGATACTTTCTTTCCGCACAATTGCTTAATACTAGTATCGTCAATTTGGACCGGTGTCACTTGAAGCGTCAGATCATCTTTCAATTGAATTGATTTAGGTCTAGAATGTGATTAGCATCATAAGTGTTCTTCTGAAGTTGCGAAATGTGAAATACGTCGTGTAGGTTCAAAAGATGCGATGGTAAAGCTATTAGATATGCCACTTGCCCAATTCTCTTTAAGATTTGAAATGGACCGATATAACGAGGATTCAATTTCCTTGTTTTAATTGCCCTACCCACTCCTGTTGTTGGAGTAACTCTTAGGAATACATGATGTCCTTCATCAAATTCTAACGGTTTTCATCTCTGATTGGCGTAGCTCTTCTAGCGACTCTAAACGGTAAGTATTCTGTTGTAGATTTTCTTAATCTGTTTTATGGTTTCAACTACTAAATCAGGCCCCAATAACCTTGACTCTCCAACTTCATACCAACATAGTGGGAATTGGCACTATCTTCATTATAGAACCTCATACGAAGCAATTCTGATGCTCGCATGGTAACTGTTGTTGTATGCAAACTCCACTAGCAACATATAACAATCCCAGCTCGGCAGTTGATCCAACACACAAGTCCTTAACATATCTTCCAGGGTTTGCATCGTCCTCTCCGATTGACCATCGGTTTGAGGATGGTATACGGTACTTAAACTCAATTGAGTTCCAAACGCTTTCTGAAACACCCCCAAGAATCTTGATGTAAAATGAGGATCTCTATTAGAAACCATGGCTATAGGCACACGATGTAGCCATACAATCTCCTTAATATACAAACAGGCTAACTGATTGCAAGGATTCATACCGGTTCGGAATTCCACAAAATATTTCCGTTGTTAGTATAGTCCAAACTAATAGTCAATCCTCGAATCAAATTAAATTTGGTTTTGTCACAGGTACAAACCCCAAATAAGAATTAACCGAAGTATTTGAACTCCGAGTCGTCTCACAAGGAATTGCAATAAAATATTTAATTATTAGCTATGAAGATGCATGGGGGTTTGATTTGGAAATTGACAAGAAAATATAAATGATAAGAAAGTAAAATAATGAGAACTAATAAAAGAAATGGGAAGAACTCTTGGCTAGACATAGGTAAATTGAGATTACCATCCTTGTCAACAAACCATATATTGATAATTATGAGAGGCCAACCTATTAAGTCTACCTCCAAAAACTTTAAGTACGTAATATTTACTCCTAAGCTTGAAGTACGTCAAATAGGCTTGATCACATCAACCCATAAGTCCCAACCTATCTACTAATTAGATTAGTAGGGGTTGGTGTCAATGAGCATCAAATTGATCACATAGGATTCTCAAATCACCAAATCATTGAGACTCAATGACTCAAGATCACTCAATTCCCTTAGACTAGGCCAAGAGTAAAGAAAACTACTCAAAAACTAGTGAAAGCATTTTAACAAACACCTAGAGTGCAAGAAATGTAAACATCACTAAATGCAAGAATTAAAAGAAGCCATAACCAACATAAGCAAGAAGTCAACAATAACAATCAAGATCATCATAAAAGAAACATGGAAACATAAAATTGCATTAAGAAAAATTAAGATCCAACAATGGTTCATCAACACAAAAGAGAGCAAAATAAGAGATTAACAAGAGAAACTAAGAAGATTAAGACCATAGAACACTAAAAATATAAAGAAAATTGAAATCAAAACAAGAATTGAAAGAGAAATTTGAGAGTGATTAACCTAACTTTACCCTAATTTCTATCCTAAATCTAGAGAGAGGAGAGAGCCTCTTTCTCTAGAATTCTACCCTAAAAAATCATGAAAACTAAACTATGACTACCTGGTTCATTCCGCCCTCAATCCTTGGGTTCAATAGCATCAGAAATGAGTTGGATTGGGCCCAAAATGAGCTAGAAATCGCCTCTAACGAGTTGCCCAAAGTGGACCCATGCTGCTCCATCAGTGTGCACGTGTACAGTACACATGCGCATCCCTAGACGTCAGGAAACTATAACAAATTTTATATCATTTTGAAGTCCCAAATGTTAGCTTTCCAACGCAACTAGAACCGCCTCATTTGGATCTCTGTAGCTTAAGTTATGGTCGATTGAGTGCG
Source organism: Arachis ipaensis (assembly GCF_059453495.1). NCBI lineage: Eukaryota > Viridiplantae > Streptophyta > Magnoliopsida > Fabales > Fabaceae > Arachis > Arachis ipaensis. Next base: position 102,465,713 of record NC_142440.1, read on the forward strand.
AAGAGGTCAGGCTTGACAGCTTTGCGGTTCCTTCATTTCTTCATGAGTTCTTCCACTTTGCATGCTTTTCTCCTCACTTCTTCCATCCAATACTTGCCTTATGAACCTAAAATCACTCAACAAACACATCAAGGCATCAAATGGAATTAAAGTGAATTGAATTTAGCTATTTAAAGGCCTAAAAAGCATGTTTTCACATTTAAGCACAAATCAAGGGAGAATTGCAAAACCATGCTATTTCATTGAATAAATGTGGGAAAAGTTGATAAAAACACCCAAATTAAGCACAAGATAAACCACAAAATTGGGGTTTATCAAATCTCCCCACACTTAAACCAAGCATGTCCTCATGCTAAGAATAAAGAAGGACAAGAAAAGGGGTATGAATATTTATTCAATGCAAATAAACTATATGCTCCTATCTACGTGCATGCAACTAAATGCAAAATGATTCTACCTACTTGGTTAAAAGTAAATCAATCCCCAAGAACATATATAAGCAAGTAGGGCAAAGGTTATACGACGACTCACAAACTCTACCAATTCAAATATCAAAATGAAATTTAAATAGACTTGCAAGAAGAGCTCATGAAAGCCGGGAACAAGGAATTGAGCACCGAACCCTCACCGGATGTGTATCTGATCTAGTCACTCAAGTGTATACGGTCGATTCACTCAATTCTCTTCTACTCATGCTTTCCAAGATTTGTTTTTCATCTAACAATCAACAATTATTCAATTCATGTATACATTCATCATGAGGACTTGTTCATAGGTTGTAATGGGGTTAGGGTAAAGGTAGGAATGCATATATGGCTAAGTAAGCTTAAAATTTGCATCTTTGATTAGCGTAAGCTCTCACCTAACACATATAACAACCTATACAATTCTAATACATAACCTAGCTACCCATGATTCCCACTTTTTCACATACTCATGCATTCTCTTTAATTCACATTCCATATGCATTGATTTTTATTGAATTTTACTTTGGGGCATTTTTGTCCCCTTTTTATTTCTTTTTCTCTCTTTTTTTTTTCTTTTTCTATATATATAAATATATATATATATATATATATATTTTTTTTTTCTTTTTCTTTATCATTTTTTTCTAAAGTATATATAAACGTATCAATGCATATGGTTTTACATATTTAATGCATAAACATGTACCCAATTCCCAAATATCTTCAACAAAAATACAAAATACACTTCTACCTCAACCAATGTCCCAAGTTTTCCATACCCAAATGATACACACCCTCACTAGCCTAAGCTAATCAAAGATCCAAATTAAGGACATTTATTGTTTTTCACTTAGGGGTAGTGATGTGCTAAGATTAAGAACAAAAGGGATTAAATAAGCTCAAATTTGGCTAACAATGGTTGATGAAAGGTAGGCTATTTGGGTAAGTGAGCTAAATAAAATGATAGTCTCAATCATATAAATGCATGTATAGATGGAATAATGGACATATAGAATCAAACAAATCAAAGATTACAATTATAGACAGAGAACAATGCACACAAGAATGGAAAATAAGTGGTTATAAGATGTAACCACACAATAAGGCTCAAAACTCACATGCTTGTGTTCTTAGCTCAAAAACCATGTTCCAAAATAAATTCTTCAAGCAAGTTCAACAAGAAATTTTTTTTTTCGAATTGGTAGCATGCCCTAAAAATCGTTTCTTAGAAAAGAGATCATCACCCTAACCAAGTAGTCCTAACATAAAACGAAATGGTGAAATATGTACAAATTCTAACTAACATGCAACCTATCATGCATTGCAACAACTAACTAACAAAGGAAATCAAGAATTGGTGTTGAAAAAGGAAGTTGTTACCCATGAAGATCGGTTGGACGACCTCCCCACACTTAGAAATTTGCACCGTCCTCGGTGCATGCAAAGAAGAACAAGGTGGACGGGTTGCTACAATTGATGAGATCCTTCAAAAGATTATGCGGATGAACTTATTTGTTGCCTCATTTAGAAGCTTTTCCTTTTCCTTTCCTTCTTTTGGTGGCCAACCTAAAAGGAAAGAGAAAAAATTCAGCCTACAAGAAAGATATTAAAGCAAATAGAACATAGGCGAGGGCTAATGCCAAATAAGAGTAAGGTTCTCACTACATGTTAGCTACGCATATAAGTGAGAAAACAATATAGGCTAGGGCATATTAACTAACACTTGATGCAAGAGTAAAGTCAAGGCATGAAGAGCATTCAAAAGCATCAAGTTCGACTAGAAAGAGTGGGTCATGAAAGACATGCAAGTTCATATCAATGCACAAAGAATATAAGAGTCATACAAGATTAAGCATTGATTTAAAAGTTTCATCACTGCACCCATCAATATCAAACAAGTCTAGAAGCACCAAGATTAACCAAGAAATTCTCAATAATTAACTAAAAGAATGAAACACTATTATTCAAATAAGAAGCTAAAAAAAAAGAAGAAGGTAAAAACAAGCTATAAAAACAAAATGAAAATGCAAAGAATAAGAGTATGCGAATGCAATGGACAAAAGAAAATAGAAAATGAAAAAAAAAACTCTTTTTTTTGCGATGCGGACGCGTCAAGCACGCCCACGCGCCGATGTGCATTTTGGTCGATGTGCTTCTCTAAGGTATAACTTGTTCGAACAGGCAAAAGACTTTGTCAATCGATCCACAATCACCCATACTGCGTCAAATCCTACCCGAGTCCATTGGCAATCCAGACACAAATTCCATTGTGATACTTTTCCATTTTCATTGTGAAATTTCTAAAGGTTGTAACGTTTCGAATGGTCTTTGGTGTTCAATCTTTACTTTCTGGCAAGTCAAACATTTTGAAACATATAAAGCTACATCATTCTTCATTCCCGGCCACCAAAACATTACTTTTAGATCATGATACATCTTAGTACTTCCTGGATCAATTGAAAACTTACTTTGGTGAGCTTCTGTTAACATTACTTGCCTCAAGTCTCCTACATTCGGTATAAAGATCCTTCCCTTATACCTCCAAACTCCTTCTCTGTCTTTACTAACTTCTCCTTGTTTCCTCTGTTCAATGACTTGCAACATTTTTTGCAGTTCCTGATTATTTTGCTGAGCCTTCTGAAACTCAGCCTTAAAATCATTGGAGATATATAACTGATTTAAGCCCATATTCCCAGCTACCTCTCTAACGCCCAAGTTTAGATTCTCAAATTCTTTCAATAACGTTTCTTCTTTTAGCATCATCCAAGTAACATATAATGATTTCCAGCTCAAAGCATTCGCCATGACATTAGCTTTTCCTAGAAGGTAACTCAATTCGAAATCATAGTCCTTCAGCAACTTTATCCACCTTCTTTGGTGCATATTAAGCTCCTTCTGATCAAAGAGATATTTCAAACTCTTATGATCAGAAAAATTTTGAAACTTAACCACACACAAGTATGCCTCCATACTTTCAAGGAAAACACAACCGCAGCGAGTTCCAGGTCGTGAACTGGATATTTTACTTCGTGCGATCTCAACTGTCGGGAAGCATATGCCACAACATTGTAGTGTTGCATCAGCACACACCCAGACCCTTCAACGAAGCATTATAATGCACCTCAAAAGGCTCATTAGGCTCGGTAACATAAGTACAGGTGTTGTAGTCAGTTTTTGCTTCAAAGCTTGAAAGCTTTCCTTACATTCTGATTTCTAGACAAACGATGCATCCTTTCGAGTTAACTTTGTCAAAGGTAATGCGATTTGAGAAAAACCCTTGAAAAACCACTGATAATATCCTGCCAAACCTAAGAAGCTTTTGATCTCCATCCCTGATGTAGGTTGTCCCCAATCTATCACTGCCTCAACCTTAGAAGGATCCACAGCTATTCCCTACTTACTCACTACGTGACCCAGAAATTTCACCTTATTCTTCCAGAAGGATCCACAGCTACTCCCTGCTTCCTCTCTTTTAGAATCTGCCAGAAGGATCCACGAGTGTTCCACATGTTTCTCCTCGGTCTTAGAGTATATTAGAATGTCATCAATGAAGACGACGACAAATTTATCCCGGAAAGGACAGAATATTCGATTCATGTAGTCCATAAACATCACCGGGGAACTTGTTAACCCAAAGGACATTACAGTATATTCATAGTGACCGTAACGGGTTCTGAAACCGGTTTTCAGGATGTCTTCATCTCTTACCCTTATCTAGTGGTAGCCAGACCTCAAATCAATCTTATAAAAGACTCAAACTCCTTGCAACTGATCTATCAGGTTGTCAATTCTCGGCAATAGATATTTGTTCTTCATGGTTATTTTGTTCAGTTGTTTGTAACCTACGCATAGCCACATATTTCCATCCTTCTTTTTAACCAATAGCACCGGTGCTCCCCATGGAGAAACGCTCAAACGAAGGAAGTTTTTACTCATTAACTCCTCCAGCTGAGCCTTAAGTTCAGCTAGCTCCAAGAGCGACATTCGGTAGGGTGCAATTGAAATTCGTCCTACTCCAGGCACCTCAATCACAAATTCTATTTCTCGAGAAGGAGGAAATTTAGGTATGTCTTCAGGGAATACCTCTTGAAATTCATTCACAATTGAAATCTAATTCAAACTTTGTTCATCATCCGACACATTTACAGCTAAAAGCATGAATCCCATGCACTCACTTCCACTACAATTCATCATGATAGAATTCAAGTAATATCCATTCGCCACCACCGATCCTTCAGACACTTCAAACATAAATTGCACTGACCGTTCAAAATAGTCTAGCAGTACATGATGCTTTGACAACCAATCTAAACCCATAATTAGATCAATTCCGGTCATCGGCAAGCAAATGAAATCATGGACAAAAGTCCGGTGCTTAATTCTAAATGAAACTTGTTGACAGCCTAATCTAGTTATGACAGCCTCAGAGTAGGAGTATGTACTTGCAAATCATAGGCTAGCATGGTTATCTTCAATCCTAACTCACTGGCTTTCTCAAACAATATAAATTAATGTGACACCCCAGTATCAAATATAGCAATTAAGATTTTACCACCAATTTCACAATTACCCCTAATCAGATATCTGACCTCTCGGCACCATTTGCCGGGTAAAACTCGGTCAAACCGTAATTAATTAAATAATAAATTAAATGTGAGTGAACATGGTTAGAAAATTTAACAATTGGAATTCGATAATTTATATATGATATTTGGACTCAGTGGATTTTTCTGAGTTGAAAAATATAGTTTTCTACGTAAAAACGTGCACTGAAAATTTGACCGGCAGTACCGGATGAGATCTCTCCGGTACTACAGCTGAGAAAAATAATTTGAAGTGAATAATGTTGAGAAACAAGAATTTATAAATTGGAGAGATAGAAATATTTAAAATACAATTTAAAACTCTAATCTTAAAGGTTTTGGCTAAAAATTGAGCCAATGGGCTAAACCAAGTGAACTGGGCCCAGGTAGGCCCAAGACCCAATATATATATAGCCTTATTAAGGCCATTCAGCAGCCACAACTCCCCCATTTGTGAGAGAGATCCGAAAATAGAGAGGAGAGGGAAGAAGAGAAAACCCTAACCCCTCTTAATGTTCAAACCACCATAACTTGAGCTATGGAGCTCCAATCGATGAGCCATTTGCGGCCACGCGTCACTCTCTTTTCCCTCTTCGATTCTATCTAGGTATTGTGGTGATTATTGATCTGAGATTTTGGAAAATGAATTCCAAGTACACAAAACTCACCGACAAATGTACCGGGTCGCATCAAGTAATAATAACTCACATGAGTGAGGTCGATCCCACAGGGATTGAAGGATTGAGCAATTTTAGTTTAGTGGTTGATTTAGTCAAGCGAATCAAGTATTGGTTTGAGTGGTTTGTTTGACAGAAGCTAAACTATATGAAATGTAATTGGAGAGGGAGGAATTGCAGTAAATTAAAGATAACAGAAAGTAAAAGTGCTGAATCTTAAAGAACAAGTAAATTAAATTGCAGAAGCTTAGATTGCAAGAAATATAAATGACTAAATCTTAAAGTGCAAGGAATATAAATTGCTTGAATTGTAAAAGGGTTCAGGGAGCTGGGATTGCAGAAATTAAACAAGCAGAAGTAAAATGACAATTAACAGAGAAGGAGAAAATGAATCTAAATGCAGTAGATCTAAACAAGAGAAGAACAATTGCTTGAAAATATAAACAGAAAGTAAAATGTAATTCAAGCGCAATAACTAAAAGAAAGTTGAAGATCTCAGGGGTGGAGGAGACTAGAAAACAAGTCTAGATCTCAAATCCTTCCTTAATCCAACAAGAACAATAGCAAAAGAAATGGAATATTAAATTGCAGAAGATGTAGAAGAGAAAGCAGTAAAGAGAATTTGGAATTAAAATCACAATTGCTGAAATGATGCAGAAAATTGACCAAGAGATCTCAAGGTGAGATTGAAACAGAATTTCTTCAATTCTTCACCCAAGATCCAAGACAAGAAGCAAAGAGTGCTAAAGTAAGAACAAGGAAGAAGAGAGATCAATTCTCCTTCCCAATTCTCCAAGATCCAAATTCAAAGTAAAAACCCTAAAAATTATGAAATGAAATTTTTCAAATAAGCAAAAAGGTCCTCTCTAAATTAAACTAGCTTCTATTTATACACTTTCTATTTTTGGATTTTAGAATTTGGAGTGGGCTTTTTAATTTGGTGAAGAATTGAATTGAATTGGATTTTTAATTGAATTTTCAGCCCATATGTTGCTTGCTCCTAGTGGTGTGCTCTGCTCTTGTGGGGAGCGAAGCATCAATGCTTGTCTTTGGCCCCTTTGTTGCGTGCCAAGGTTGGGTAGCAATCAGGATAGCGCTCTGCTCTTGTGGGGAGCGGAGCATTGGCTTGCCTTGGTGTGTCTTGTGCGCTCCAATTCCTCCTGGGCGTGTCAAGTTGTGCGTGTCAAGCCTCCTTGGCCGTGTCAAGCTCGTGCAAGGACTAAGGAGAGTAGCGCTCTGCTCTCAGCAAGAGCGTAGCACTCCTTTTGTTTGGGTGAGGTCCCAAGTTTGAAACCTTGGGGAGGCATGTGCTGGACAATTTCTTTTGTGCACAAAGTGGCACCTTGCTCCTTGTTTCCTTAAGGTGCTGTGTTCGATCCTTGGGGGTAGCATTTTAGCCATTTTTTGCTTATTTCCTTTGTGAGTAGCGCTCCCCCACTCCCCCTTGCTCATGAGTTCGAACCTTGTAGCTTTCACTAGCAAACTTTGTCTTTGAATTTATTTTTGAGTGAAGCCCGATAATGCTCTTGACAAGAGCGGAGCATCATTCTTCTCCCCTTTCTCTCTTGGTTCAAAATTGTGCTCCGCTCTCAAGGGGAGCATAGCATCCAAGCCTTGCTTTCTTGGTTCATTGTTGTGCTCCCTTAGAGAGTGCTCCGCTCTTGAAGAGAGCGTTGTGCTTCCTCGTTCCATGTGCCATGCTTCCTTGTTTCTTTTGCTACACTTTTCTCTTCCTTGGGCCACGCTTCTTAGGCTACGCTTTCTTGTTTTCTTCTTTTCTTCACCTGTAAATAATCAAAACAACCAATCAAAGTATCACCAAATTCACAAGGTTTATAAATTATTTAAATATCAATTAAATTTAGCTTAAACCTCGTGATTTATTATCAATTAAATGGTGGTTGATTGATTCAAAGAAACCATACAATTCCATTCCAAATTACTTACTTACAATGCAAGAAAGTGCATAAAACCTAACAAAAACAAAGAAAAAGACTAGTAAAACTTGGCTAAGATGACTTGTCATTAATTATTTCTTTTTCTCTGCCCAGTTTCATTTTTTTCCTCTAAAAATGTGATTGGTTATAGCTGTTGAATGATTTTATGATTTTTTATTGTTTAAGAGTACTCTAGTATGAGCCATGGGTGATATTCATCACAAACTTCAGTGGGTTGAAGTAAGGAATTACTAACCCTTGTGATTTACTAGATTTTGTAAACCCTAGGTTGATGTACGTATGATATTGGTTGTTTTAGAGTTGTTGGGTGAGATTTTGGTTCTCTTGAGAACTTGAATTTGGCTTGCGGAACTCTTGGTGGAGTTTTAAGCTAGTGATTGGTGGAAATTTACAAGGAAGGACCAAATTATTGTGACTACAAGAGGTACGATTTAAATTTCATTTAAGTACTGTGTGGTGTGATGTGAATTTCTAGGCTAGATTTCTCTAGGATTAGGTTTGAATGGGTGTGTTTGGTATGTTGTGGAATTGAGAAATTGGATAATGTCTAATGGTTTGCGAAATGTATGTTGAATTGTGAATTTGGGGTGGAGGCCATAGAGTTTGGGCCGGAGGCCGGAAAAAGGTAAGGATGGTAAGAGATGATTGAATTGTGTGATAATGTATGAGATTGAATGAAGAGTTGGTATGCAATGTATGAAAATGTGACTAATTAATGAAATAGTGAAAAATGAGGTTTTTAGAATGTGGAATAGATGCAATTGAGGTGGAATGTATAAAAGGAGTAGAGTTAGAATTGGTTGTGTGTGAATAGGTAATTTGAGTTAGTCTAGGTTCATTTTGTTGGTCGAAAAATGATTGGGGCTAGTGAATTATTGGATAATTGGTAAATAATTATTTTTGGTAAAAATGGATTTAAGGCCAACTTTGACGGATCATATCTTGAGCTGAAGTTTTTGAAATTAGATGAATTTTATATCAAGTTAAAGATTATTCAAAGAGCTTTAAAACAGTGCAGATTTTGTAGGAATCTGAATTTTTTTGAGAAAGATATGATCGTTGAAAGCTGGTATCGGATATCTAAATTCTGTGAATGCTGCAGAATTTGTGATTTTTGGTATGTGTGCGCATGCACACCATGTGTATTTTGAAAAACGTGCGCACGCACACATGGGGATATGGCTACTATTGGGAGCGCTAGTATGCTCTGTGCGCACACACGACCAACAAAGTTTTGCAAGCTGTGCGCATGCACATGTTGGAAGGTGCACTCTGTTGAGGGCGTTCGCAAGCATTGTGCGAACGAGCAGAATGGAAATTTTTACTTCTTGTACATACACACACCTCTATGCGTACGCACACTTCTTGAAAATCGGTATGGGCGTGCGTACGCATAAGTGTATGCGTACGCACACTGCCTTGTTTTTCAAAGAAAACTTTGTTTTCAATTGTTTTAACTTCCCGACAAGCTTGTGACCTTCTGTAATACTTACTTAAAACCTTTTTACCATCTTTAGGGTATTGAATAAAGGGTGAGAATAGTAAAAGAATAAAAGGGGTAATTGTGGTTATGAGTTTAGAGGACAATGACTTAAGCTTGGTAAGTTATGTGGATGAAATAAGAAGAGAATTAATGATGAATCGCGAAAATGATGATGATTATGAGATTGTTAGCGAGAGTGATAATGATGATGAGATTATTGATGAGAATGATGATAATTATGAGACTGATAAAGAGAATGATGATAATTATGAGATTGTTAATGAGAATAATAACAATTAAGAGATTGATATTAAATATGATATTGATTGTGATACACCTGCCTCGGTAGATAAAGTGGCATTGATTCCACTTGCTCTAGGACGTGGTAAGATATACTTGCCAGGGTAGATATAGTGGAGTGATTCCACTTGCTCCGGGTTTGGTTTGAGACTCTGATGAGTGGATATTTTATACGCTTTTTGGCATCATTTTCATATAGTTTTTAGCATGTTTTCTTTAAGTTTTATTAAGTTTTCATAGGTTTTGGTGTAAAATTATTTTTTTTGGATTCTACTTTGAGTTTTTGTGTTTTTATGCAATTTCAGGAATTTTCTGGTAGAAATTGAGGAGCTGGAGCAAAAGTCTGATCCAGAGACAGAGAAAGCACTGTAGATGCTGTTCGGATCTGACCTCCTTGCACTCGAAAGAGCTTTTCTGGAGCTACAGATATTCAAATGGAGCGTTCTCAATGTCTTTGGAAAGCTAACATCCAGAGATTTTCATTAATATATAATAGTTCATACTTTGCTTCAGAATTTAAGGCCCAAAACTAGCGTTCAACACCAGCCTCTTACCCTATTCTGGTGTCCAGCGCCCAAAAGAGAAGAGACCAGCGTCCAACACCCATAAAGGACCCCCTAGCCAGCGTTCAATGCCCTGGAGGCCTCCTAGAACATGAATCTCAATCAAGCTCAACCCAAACACTTACCAAGTGGGCCCTAGAAGTGGATTTTAGCACTAAAAGACTGTTTTACACTTCTTAATGTAATCCTTAGTCATTAGTTTAGTATTTAAAGATTTTTACACCTCTCATCAAAGGGAGGACACACACTTTACACATTTTATTATTGTATTTTCTATCAGTATGAGTTTCTAAACCTCCTAGGTTGAGGGGAGGAGCCCTGCTGAGTTTTATGGATTAATAAAAGTGTTACTGTTCTATTTCAATTTGTGTTTGATTCTCTATTCTAAGATGTATCTTCGTTCTTCATCAATATGAATGCATTGAACTGGCAAAAGGTTATCACATTCTACATGAGTTCAAAGTGAGTCTTTCATCAGACAATGATGAACCACTAGCTTGATTATACATCTCTTAGGGCTAATCCACGACTTCGTTGGGGACTTCTCGAAACATCAGTTCAGCCGAGGCATGGGGAGATTAGAGTCTTTGTGGTAGAGGCTAGAACCCAAAGGTGCAGCATTCTCTGATCTAGAAGATTCAACCTTGTCTGTGGCATTTTGAGTAGGATCATTAAGGAGAATGGACTGCAGGAGCTTCACCCTCAATCAGAATGGATCCACACTAACCCTGGGGTTCAGATCTGGAGGAGCATTGGCGACCTCTCAACCAGCGTCAATCACATACAGCCTGCCATAGAAGAAATCATTCACAGTTGAAGAAGACAGTAAGACCAGAATTAATCCAGAAGAACAAAGCATCTCCAAGCCTTAACCATCTTCTTATCACATTTTACACAACTTCTGAGTAACGTTTTATTTATTTCCTTTTATGCGCTTTAAACAACATACCTACCTCTTCTATCTACCTGACTAAGATCTGTAAGATAACCATAGCTTGCTTCAAATCACAATCTTCGTGGGATCGACCCTGACTCACTCAGGTATTACTTGGACGACCCAGTCACTTGCTGGTTCAGTGTACGAAGTGTGGAGATTCGTGCGCACCAAGTTTTTGGTGCCGTTCCTGGGGATTGTTCGAGTTTGGACAACTAACAGATTATCTTGTTGCTTAGATTAGGTATTGTCTTTAATTTTGTTAGAGTCTTTTATTTTATTTTCTCTATTTTTTTCAAAAAATAAAAAAAATTTCAAAAGAAAATATTTCAAAACCTTTTCTATTTTTGGTTATGTATTTCCTTTTGAGTTTCTTACTTTGAGTCTTACCTGTTTCTTGTTTTCTTTGTCAAAATTTTTTTCGAAAACCTTTTCTTTTCTTTATTAATCGTTTTTTTTTGGTTTGAGTCTTTTATTTTTGTTCTTGTTAAAATTTTGAATTTCTTTGAGTCTTTTTCTAAAAGTTTTCAAAAATAGTGTCTTTTGTTTGAATCTTGTGTCAATTTTTAAGTCTGGTATCTTCTTGTGTGTTTTCTTTTAATTTTTCGAAAATTGTGTCTTTGGTTTTCAAAAATTTTAAGTTTGGTGACTTTTACATGTTCTTGTATTCTTTGAATTCTTTGATTTTTGTTCTTGGTGTTCTTCTTGATCTTCAAAGTGTTCTCGTTTTTCTTCTTGTTTTGATCTTAAAATTTTTAACTTTGGTGTCCCTTTGTGTTTTTCCTTCTAATTTTCACATACTAGGTGTCTTAGATCTAAAAATTTTAAGTTTGGTGTCTTTTTGTTGTTTTTCTCTTTCTTCATTAAATTCAAAAATAAAAAGCTAAAATATCTTTTCTTATCTTTAATTACAATTTTCGAAAATTACAACCAAAAATTCAAATTTTAATTTTAAAATAATTATCTTATCTTATCTTAGTTTTAAATTTCAAAATTTAAATCTTTTCAAAAATCATATCTTTTTCAAATCTTTATCTTATCTTGTTTCAAATTCAAAATTCAAAAAATTAAAATTCAATTTTTCAAAAATCTTATCTTATCTTATTTCAAATTCAAATTTTAAAATTCCATTTCAAAATTTAAAATTCAAATTTCAAAACTTAAAATTTAAAATTTAAAATTTCAAAATTCAAAATCAAATTATTTTCAAAAATTAAATTTCAAATCTTTTTTAGAAACTAACTTTTTATTTTTATTTTAAATCTTTTAATTTAAAACTTTTTTTTGAACGAAGAGCTCAACACAACAAGTGGAGCATAGGGAGTAGCAACATAGTATCCAAGTAAAAATAAAATAAATAGAACAAACAAATCGTAGATATCCAGTTGTCATCTCCGGCATTGCCATCAACAACAGAAGGGGTCAGCACCTAACCACTCCTTGTAGCTCAGAAAAGACATGTTGATAATCTCCTCAACGCCTTTTCCTTTGTTCTGAAAAATCCTCTGGTTCCGTTCCAACCATATGTTCCAGATGATCGCACAGAAACACACCATCCATCTCTTGTACTGAGTTCTCAGTTCAACTTTGGAAGTGCTCCTTTACTGCGCCTGGACAAGCCCATTGCATTCCAACATATGATAACCAAGCACACCATACCTGCCAAGCAAAGCTACAACCAAGAAATATGTGGTGGCCATATTCAACACTATTGTTACATAAAACACATAAAGTATCTTCTTGGTGAATGACCCCAAGCCGACTCAGTCTCTCCTTCGTATTAACCCTGCGAACCAGGACAAACCAGACAAACAACTCTACTCTGGGTGGGACAAGGCCTTTCCAAATGGTCTTAGTAAAACTGTAGCTTGATATATCCTCCGGAGCCATTTCCACCTGCAACACCTGCACAAATGAGTTAGTAGAGAAAATTCCTTGTTTATCATACTTCCATAAAACTCTATCTTCTCTCCCAAGATCAAGTTTGACCAGCCTTAGAGTGTGGTGAAGCTGGTTCACTAGATCCAACTCCCATTGGAACAATTCTCTCCTTCACTGAAAATTTCATATCCAATCTAGGCCATCCCAAAACCCACAATCCCCTATCATTGATCCTGTTTGGTTTGAAACCGAGAATAGCCTTGGAAAGCGGTCTTTCAAAGAACCTCCATGAATCCAGACATCCTCGCAAAACCGAGTTCGTCTTCCGTCACCCACCTCCATGGACAACCCGGTAATCATCTTCTGCTTGACTTCTTGATTCTTGAACTGTAGCTGACAGATATCCTTCCACGGACCTCCTCTGATAGGTAGTTCTTGAGAGGACAGGAGCTTATTTGGATTCAGGTTGTTACAGGAGCAGACTACCTTCTTCCATAGTGGACACTCCTCTTTAGAGAACCTCCACCACCATTTAAACAGAAGAGCTGAATTTCTTATCATAGCATCCCCAACCCCCAACCCACCTAACTTTTTAGGAGCCTGAACCACTTCCCACTTAACCAAAGCCATACCACTCTTTCCATCCTCTTTACTCCATAGAAATCTTTTCTGCAAGGAGATCAGTTTCTCTGCAACAACCTTTGGCATCTTATACAGGCTCAGATAATAAACCAGTAGGCTATTTAACACGGATTTGATAAGTACCAACTTACCGGCCTTATTGAGGATCTTGGCCTTCCAGAGACTAAGCTTCTCCTCCACTTTGTCTATTACTGGCTTCCACGTCTTAACCAACCTTGGGTTTGCTCCCAGCGAGATGCCCAGATATTTAACTGGTAGATTGGCTTGCTTACAGCCCAACATACTGCACATACGTTGTACCCATTGCTCATCACAGTTAACAGAAATCAAGCTAGATTTATCAAAGTTAATGCTTAAACCTGACATCAACTGAAACCATCGAAGCAACCTCCTGTAGTTCTTGATTGTGTCTTCCTTAGGTGGGCAGAATAAAATAGTATCATTTGCAAACTGTAGATGCGACAACTCAATATGATCTCTCCCAACCAACAACGGTGATATGCGACCGTTCCTCACAGCCTCTCCAATCATCCTATGTAGGACATCAACAATAAGTACAAAGAGAAATGGGGACAGAGGATCCCCTTGCCTCAGACCCCTTTCCATCTTGAACGGCTTGGACGGTGATCCATTTATCAACACTGACATAGAGCACGTGCTGACACACTCCATCACCCAACCCCTCCATCTTCGAGCAAAACCCATCTTCTGTAATACAAGGTCTACAAAACTTCACTTTACTCTGTCATATGCTTTCTGGAAATCTAGCTTTTATTATTACTGCTTCCTTCTTCCTCTATTTGATCCACTGAACCGTTTCACATGCAATTAGAGCCCCGTCATGAATCTTCTGACCTTTAACAAAAGCACTCTGTGTCTCGCCTACTAACCCTGGCATAACCCCTCTCGTTCTCCTAACCAGCAACTTCGAAATTACCTTATATACACACCCACCATGCTAATCAGCCGCAGATCTTTGATTTCCTTAGCACCAGTAAACTTGGGGGCCAACACCACCCATGTGACATTAGCATCAGGCGGCAACCTTGAAGATTGGAAAAAGCCCAATACCGCTGCCGTGAAATCCGAGCCTATATCATTCCAACACTTCTTTATGAAGTTCATATTGTAACCGTCACATCTTGAGGCCTTGGATGATTCACAATCCCACACTACCTCTTTAATCTCCTCAGGTGACGGTAGCATCTCTAAAGCAAGAGAATCCTCCTCACTGATCCTTTCCACCAGACCATCTCTGAAACCCAACTCAGGAGACCTCTCTTGATGATATAAGTCTTTGTAAAACTCCCTGATGGCAATTTTAATCCTAGCTTGATTCCTTATCAACCTTCCATTAATAACTAGTGAATCAATCCTATTATTTCTCCGTCTTGCAGAAGCTAAGTTGTGGAAGTATCTTGTATTCTTATCTTTCTTACCTAACTTATCTTCTTTTTAATTCAAAACCTTTTCTATCGTATCTTCTTTTAAATTTTAAAATCTTTTCAAATCTTTTCAATTCTTATCTTATCTTGTTGACTTTTTTCAAATATTTTCAAAATTAAATCTTTTCTAATCTTCTATCTTATCTTGTTTTCAAATCTTTCTTAATTAGTTAGTTGTTTTTTCTTTCTTCTCTTTTAAAACTTCCTAACTAACTCCTCTCTCTTCTATTTTCGAAAATATCTTCTTTATTTCTCCCTCTTCTTTTTCAAAAATCATCATTAAATTTTCAAATCTTTTTAGTTTATTAACCTTTATTTGATTAATAAATAAAATAAAAACAAAAATATTTCAATTCTAGTTTCTAATTTTGCTTCTAATTTTTGAATTCTTCTTCTCTTCTAGCCAAATTATTCTTCTCCTTCCTCTATCTTCATTCTTTTTTCTTCTTTTGGATGTCTTACCGGGAGCTCTCTATACTGTGACATAGAGACTCCCATTTTTCTTTGTCCCTTATTTATGTATGCAGAGACACTAGAGTCACTATTGATCCAAAGAGGAATACACGAATTAGGAGACCTCTGTGCTCCTATACATTTGACACTCCTATTGACTCAAATAATATTAAGGTCAACTAGACCAGATCCTGCTGTTGCGACAAAAATGCCAGTTTTATGGACACCAACAAGAAGACACCAGTAAGTTCATCTATGACTTCATGTAGTTCTGTGACACTGTAGAGGCTAATGGGGTGAACGCTGAAGTCCCCAGGCTAAAACTCTTCCCATTCGCTCTGAGTGATCAAGCAAATAAATGGTGGCATATGGAACTTAGAGGAATTGTGAACACTTGGAATAAGGTTGTTAACAAATTCCTAAACAGGTTCTCTCCCTCCCAAAGATTAACTAAGCTAGTGATCGATGTTCAGACCTTCAGGCAGAAGAAGAGTGAGTCTCTCCATAATGCTTGGAAGAGGTACAAGCTGATGTTCAAAAATTGCCCTCTCCATATGTTCTCAAGATGGGGCAAGACAATGATCTTCTATGAAGCAATCTCTGAGATAGTCAGGAAGATAGTAGATCACTTTGCAAATGGTCCTCTATACTTTATAGAGACACATGAAGAGGCAGATGAGCTCATTGAGATAGCTGCCAACAACCAGCACTTATACTCCTGTGAGGAGACCCCAGCCAGGACTGAAGTTCTAGACATGGAGACCTTAAAAGAAGGTGGGATAGTAGTCTTCACCAAGGAGACCGAACCTCAGGAGCATGCTATTGAGGGACTTAAGGCAATCACGGACCAGAAGGATCCTGAGACTGCCTTTGAGCACGCCCCTACAGAAGAAAAGGAACCTCAAGTTGATTCTTCTCTGGGCGTGCAAGAGGAGCCTGTGATTACCACAGAGCTTGCCCTTGCAGAGGTGAAAGAGCCTCAAGAGCTGCCTTTCCTAGGCATGCAGAAAGAACCGGCAGATGAGCAGTTGGCTCATTTTTCAGCAGCCCTTAAGGGGCTGCAAGTCAATATCTCTATTGCAAAGGCATTGAAAAAAAGGACCCCCTATACGGCCTGTCTAAAAGACATTCTTTTTGAAAAGAAGGACCTAAGGGGAGATGAAATAGAGGTACTTACTGAGAAGTACAGTATCCTAATTTAGAATGAGCTTCCAAGGAAGATGCCAGATCTTGGGAGCTTTCAGATCCTACAGACTACTGGAAAGATCACTTTTGAAAAAGCCCTGTATGATCTTGGCTTAAGTTTAAATCTGATACCTTCATCTGTGATAAAGAAGCTGGGAATCCAAGTGGGACAAAAAACAAGGATTACCTTGCATAAGGACTGGATGGTGTTCAAGGTTCTTGATCCTGCATTACCCCCTGACAAGGGAGGCACTTGCATAAAGGATTCAGCATCCAAGCCTCCTCCCTTGGATGAAACCAATTCAATCCCTCCTAAGACCAAAGGTAAGTTTGGTGTTAGATGTACACTATCCACAAAGGAGGAAGGCACCAAAAGGAATATACCTAGGGGTTGGAAAAACAAAAATATCCCTATTGAAGGCATTTCACCATGGAAAATGGTAATGTTCACTTATCTCATCATGGTATTCACCATGGAAGAGGGAAATGGTACTAAGGGACACCAGCATATTGCTGCAAGCCAAACCCTGCCTCATGCAATGAACAAGATCCTGTCTCTCGAGCATATTGAGCTAATCCATGAGGGCACAGGAAGGAAGCTCCCAGTAAGGAGTAAGGATTTATTCCTCTATGACTATCTTCCTCCTTGAAAGGAGCTGTCCGTAAGCTAATGATATTAAAGAAGCGTTTGTTAGGAGGTAACCCAACCATGAGTAGAGTATTTCTATTCTTATTTCTTTTGTTTATTTTCATTTGAGTTTATTTTAGTTTATTTTTAGAGTTTTCCCTTGCTTTTTAATGTTTGTGATCATGTGCAGTAGTTAGAATAGAAATAGAAACAGTCAGAGCTGGAAACAAAACACCCTGGAGCAAAAACCTTGCTGGCGTTGAATTCCAGACAAGGAGCCAGGTTGGGCGTTCAACGCCCAAAAAGGTAGAAGGCTTGGCGTTGAACGCCAGGAAGGAGGTTCCTCCTGGGCGTTCAATGCCATAAATGGGTGGCAAGCTGGCGTTGAACGCTAGCTATGGTGCACAAGCTGGGCGTTTAACACCCATACGGAGGGCAGGGAATTTGAATTCCCTAGCCTCTCAGGACTAATAGGTCCCACAGAACCTCCACCTACCCCACCTTCTTCTACCCTATACTTCCCCATTGTTCATAGTTGCTCGAGGACGAGCAAAACTCTTAAGTTTGGTATTGCAAAAGCTTTACTTTTTTACTTCTACCACTCCTAATTATGGTACCAAAGACTGGTGAAACCTCAAGGAAGAGGAAGGGAAAGGCGCTTGCCCCCACATCCCCCACCTCATTCGTCACCTATGCAATTCAGCTAGAATTGTCATAGAAAAGGACAAGCCCATCACTAAAAGAAGAATGGAGCATGTTAGAGAGCCGACACATGGACCACAGCAAGAGCATGTGGAGCCGCCTCAATAGAAATCCCTGAGATGCCTCAAGAGATGTATTCCCCAAAAAAATTTTTGGGATCAACTGAATTTCTCTCTGGGAGAGTGTAGCTCAAAATGTAGAGCAACTGAGGTTGGAACATCAAGAGCACTCCACCATCCTCCATGAAATAGCGAAGATTAAAGGGCTATGAATGAAGAACAACAAAGACAAGGACGTGACATTGAAGAGATCAAGCACTATATTGGATCCTCAAGGAGGAGCACTAGCCGCCACCATTAAGGTGGATTCGTTCTCTTAATCCCCTCTTCTTATGTCATTTTTTCTGTTTTCTATTATACTTTATTGTCTGTTCTCTGGTTCTTATTGCATGATCATTTCTATCTATGTCTTAAAGTTATAAACTGTTCCATGTAACGACCCAACTGCCAGTATGCCATGGTCATACAAGAAGCTAAGTGTTACTAACTTGTCCTTCCTAACTATTATCTATTATTTAATATATGAGCCTGTGCCTTGTTAGAACGTTGCCAATTTTACGAGTAACTTTTTTTTATTTCGCTGCGGATGATAATGTAAAATAAACAAGTGTTCATTGAGAGCAATAAAAGCAAGCACAGAGAAATATAGAAATATAGCAGATAATATACATCATGTACACTATAACAAAACATGTAGCATTTACACAAGATCAAGTTAGTTTACATCCTCGTCATCCTACGTAGCTAATATATACACGACACTCCCAGGGCCTGGCCCATACAAAAAGCCGCTAATCTGGCACCCAGGCTAGCCTAACCACTATATAGCTCTTAGCTCTCAGGTGTACTAACACAAGTGAGAGACTAACTAATAGATAATGTCAGACTAGAGTGTCATCAAAAGAATACCGCTACGGCTGCCAAACTATATCTACACGTGGCCATTCAGAAGATCGTCGTGAGGCTCGCCCATCTCTTCATTCTGCTCTATCTCTATCTCAGGGATCCTCCTCCTCCTCATCGTCCGCAGCTACAACTATATCCTCAGATCCACCAGAAGCACTGCTGTCACTATGTACAAAACCATTCGTGAGCACAGGTCCGTTCGCGTATATAGGAGCTACCCTACCGTCCGGTAGTGCCGGCTCATCAGGCTGTGGAAAGTCAGGGATCAGCTTAGGGGGAAAGTCCCACTCTGGTTGTATCACAGGTATGTAGTCACCAGCTAACTCGGGGTCATCAGGAATGATAG
Organism: Arachis ipaensis; assembly: GCF_059453495.1. Classification (NCBI taxonomy): domain Eukaryota; kingdom Viridiplantae; phylum Streptophyta; class Magnoliopsida; order Fabales; family Fabaceae; genus Arachis; species Arachis ipaensis. Next base: position 102,484,925 of record NC_142440.1, read on the forward strand.
GCTCAGGTTCCACCTCATTCAAAGGTTGAGCTGGTATAGGGTGCTCAGGATCATTAAGAAAAAGGGTGTACAGGTGCGTCAGGATGTAACCAGGATAAGGGAAAGTCGTAAGGAGCATCGGGGTCAAAATATGGGCTAGACAGAGGATGTTGAAAAGCTCGATTAGGTAACGCATATCGTCTAATACGAGGCTCTAAACCCATAATGAAGTAACTGTGATGTACCGGATCCTCGTAGATGTAAGGGTCCTCGAACTCATAGAAGATCACGCCCGTCTCCATCTGAGGGGGAGGAAGGGAGATAAGGGATAAGAACTGGGGAGTTCTTAGTAGGTTTGGGGTTGTTAGTTACATTCATTTATTCGTTTTCGATTAGCAGATGGATAATAGAATACAGTAAAGTAGTAAACAGAAGTTAAAATAGATAGAAGAACAAAGAACAGAACACAAGCAGAAGAATATAAGATAAAGCACAGACATAGCACTCAAGCAAACAAACATAAAGAAATAGATCACACACAAGTAGGAATGCAACAGAGAATGATGCGTAGACAAGAATGATGAATGTCTAGTCCTAGTATAGGCCATGAGCTCATGTGTCGGTTAGCTGCCCGCAATCCCGACATTTATCCGGTCACGAGTAATCCCGATTTCCCAGATACGATTTTCCATCCAAATAAATGCGCATATAATTATTAGCAGCTCTATTGAGACAGCCTCTGCTTTCTACTCGCAGGAAATATACTCTTGGGAGCGGAAAATTGATGTAGCTATCCTAGTTTCCCTACAGAAGCTCTTGTGAACGGAAAATTGTTGTAGGTGTCCTAGTTTCCCTACAGAAGCTCTTGGGTTGCTTTAAGCAACAGATAATAAGCATTATCTCTTGGGTTGCATTAAGCAACGAATAAGCAAACAATATCTCTTTATTGTATTACTCATCTCTTTTATCTCTTTGCTCTGTTCTGGTTTCTCTTTTTTCTGTATCCCTTTACTCTGCTCTGGTTACTCTGTTCTCTGTAACTCTTTGCTTTTCTCTGATTACTCTTTCCTATGTATCTATAGTACTCTTTTTTCTCTTTATCTCTTTACTTTACTCTGTTCTCTGTGCTTCTTTATTCTGTTCTGATTTTTCTACTTAATGTATGTATGTAAAGCTTATGTAAATTTCGGTATGAATAGTTAGCCTGTCCCAAGTATAAGTTCATCAAGTCTATACTGAAACAGTTTAACTTTTCATATAATACCTAACCCTAGTTGCAACTCAAGGACTAACTATGTTGCCCTAGTTTGTTCGCTAGTCTCTGTCTATTTTTCTGTCATTAAAACTTTACAGACTTTTTCTTCGACTTTTATCTTTTCTTCAACTTTTTATCTTTTATTTATCTTTGCCTCACTAATATGTTCTTACCACTCCCTAAGTATTTTATGAAGGTAATTATGAGATTCTGCACTTAAAGTTGTCTTTCTAAAGCTTTTACAGAAAACTGCCTTTTTCGTATTATTTTATTATTTTTATTAAAATATTATTTTTAATTAAATATTATTATTTAATATTTTATTATTATTTATTATTTTATCATTAATTTTCGAAAATTAACTTACCTTTTATTTTTAACTTTTAAAATTCACTTTTTACCACCTGTAACTTTTAATATTTCTACTTTTACCACCCTAACTTTCAGAAATTACTAAATAACCCCTTAAACACCAAAATTTTTACTTCCTTGCCCTTTTAAGGATCTAAAGCCTGTTCTTCATTGTTCTTCATCACACTCAAAGTGTTCTTTAAGTTCTTCATAAATTCTTCAAATTCTTTCTCTGTTTTTACCCGTTTTTCAGTCTTTTCAGCAACCAATTTTTACTAAAATTCATAATAAATTAGCAGCCACTAAAACCCCATCTTTTCTACATGATTTCAACACAAATTGAACCTCAATTTAAGCCTAGGGTTTCATTTTTCTAGCTGCCCCAAGAACATGAACTTTAAAGCTTAAATTTCATCAAATTTCATCAAAATTTCACCAAATTTTTACCAAGAATCAATCATATATGCAACCAATTTTTAGCACAGCCAAATTATACAACATTCACACATCTCAAACACAAATAATCAAGATTAATTTCGTGACACCCTACCTGGTTTTGCTGCTCCTAATTCGGTTAGACATTCAGGTGGTCCTTAAGCACTTTTTCCTCCTAAATCACATCAAGAACAACTTTAAATCCAAAACCCCTCAACTAACCATATCTCCCTCAGCATGTTAAGAAGTGATTTCTAACCTTAGACTTGCTGGAAGTTCACGTTTCTTGGCCCTCAAGTCAAGTTAAGCATGATTCCTAAGGAAGAACATCAAGAAAATACATGTTTAAGCATGTTTCCTTGAAACCGAATCAAAAGAGAGATGGTACAGCCAACTCACCTTGATTCCAGCCTTGATAAGTCATATGATCATGTAGAGAAAGAAGAGAGGATCATTTTGGTCGGATTGGAATTTTGATTTGAGTTTTAGTTCAGAAGAAATCAAACTTTGAAGATTTGGAACTAAGAACTTTTCTCTCTTTTTCTCTCTTCCTATTTTTGGCCACAAAGTGAAAATGAGCCAGCCTTGGGGGTTTTGGGGGTGTAGGGTGAGTTGTGATTGGTTGGCTTGGAGGTGGATTAAAATAATATTAAAATATCTCAGGTGTATAACTACTAAAACTAGATGTATCGGAACACATGTAAAAACATCTCTAAAAATTATTTTCTGAGCCACTAGCATAAATGACACTAGTAACATATTTATTATGATTATAAAACATGTATAATGAGGCCTTAGCATTGCTAAAGTCATCAGAGAGTGCTGGTGCTAAGCTGCACTAGTAAACTGTGAACCTGGTTAAACCGATTTTCTGTTTTTAACTAAAACTAACCAGGTAACCTTATAATATCATTCAAGAAGCTTATAATAATAATATAATGATAATATCATCCTATTATCTCTCTTCTCTCATGAATCGAGTCCGGTTTGTCAAACTGAGACTATTTACAAAAAGCTGAATCAAAATTCCTAACCGATACAGTTCAAAAACTAGGTTCTTCGTAACTGCGTTATCGAGCTTGCCTCGAGAAAGGTTCTAGCTTAAAGATAACATAATGACAATGAAGATTGAGATACTTGATGATATATCAAAGGTTTTCCCCTTACTGATCTTCCGGAGAAATCCGTACTTTCAGAAAAGATTTCGCATTCTCGAAAATCGGGGTTGTTACATTCCATATGTCTCTTACCTTGCTTAAAAGAAAATTTTAATTAAAAAGAATTGAGAGATACATGAATTTCAAGTTTTATAATAAGAAAAATCAATTATTTTGATGTGCTGGCATTGCATTTGTTTTTTGAATGTATGAATAAACATTGTATATTTGAAGTTAAAATTAAGAATGTTGGCTCTTGAAAAAATGATGAAAAAGGAAAAACAATATTGGTAATCTAAAAAATCCAAAAATTGATTCTTGAAGCAAGAAAAAGCAGCAAAAAGAAAAAGAAAAAGCATGTTGCAATAAAAGAAAAAATATATATGCATGCGAAAAAAAAAGAAAAAAATGAAAAAAAAAGTAGAAAAAGCCAATAACTCTTTAAACCAAAAGGTAAGAGCAAAAAGCCAATAACCCTTTAAACCAAAAGGCAAGGGTGAAAGGATCCAAAGATCCTAAGAGTGTGCTTAATAACTCTGGACACCTCTATCTGGGGATTCTAGCAAAGCTAAATCATAATCCAAAAGGGTTCACCCAGTTAAAGTGTCTGTGAGATTTATGTATCCAGTGGTAATATTGGAAAACAAAGTGCTTAGGGTCACGGCCAAGACTCTAAAAGCTATGTTCAAGAATAAAAAAGAACTAACCTAGGAGAGTCAATAATATCATCTGGATTCTAAGTTCCTTAAGAGTCCAACATTTCTGAGTTTCAATGGATAGTGAAATGCCAAAACTATTCAGAAGCAAAAAGCTACTAAGTCCCGCTTATCTAATTGAAACTGAGCTTCATTGGAAACTCTGAGATTTATTGTATCTTTCTCTTCTTTTTATCCTACTGTGTTTTTAGTTGCTTGGGGACAAGCAAAAGTTTATGTTTGGTGTTGTGATGAGCGGATATTTTATACGCTTTTTGGCATCATTTTCATATAATTTTTAGCATGTTTTGTTTAAGTTTTATTAAGTTTTCATAGGTTTTAGTGTAAAATTCACATTTTTGAATTCTACTTTGAGTTTGTGTGTTTTTATGCAATTTCAGGTATTTTCTGGCTGAAGTTGAGGAGCTGGAGCAAAAGTCTGATTCAGAGACAGAGAAAGCACTGTAGATGCTATTCGGATCTGACCTCCTTGCACTCGGAAGAGCTTTTTTGGAGCTACAGACATCCAAATGGAGTGTTCTCAATAGTTATGGAAAGCTGACTTCCAGAGCTTTCAAGAAATGTTTAATAGTTCATACTTTGCTTCAGAATAGAAGACCCAAAACTGGCGTCCAACGCCAGCCTCCTTCCCCCTTTCAGGCGTCAAGCGCCTAAGGAGAAGAGACCAGCGTCCAAACGCCCAAAGAGGACCCCCTAACCAGCGTTCAATGCCCTAGAGGCCTCCTAGTATGTGAATCTTAATCAAGCTCAGTTCAAACACTCACTAAGTGGGCCCCAGAAGTGGATTTTAGCACTAAAAGACTATTTTACACTTTTTAATGTAATCCTTAGTCATTAGTTTAGTATTTAAAGATTTTTACACCTCTCATCAAAGGGAGGATGCACACTTTACACATTTTATCATTGTATTTTCTATCAGTATGAGTTTCTAAACCTCCTAGGTTGAGGGGAGGAGCCTTGCTGATTTTTATGGATTAATAAAAGTATTACTGTTCTATTTCAATCCGTGTTAGATTCTCTATTCTAAGATGTATCTTCGTTCTTCATCAATATGAATGCGTTGAACTGGCAAAAGGTTATCACATTCTACATGGGTTCAGAGTGAGTCTTTCATCAGACAATGATAAACCACCAGCTTGATTATACATCTCTTAGACGGTTAATCCATGACTTCGTTGGGGACTTCTCGAAACATCAGTTCAGCCGAGATATGGGGAGATTAGAGTCTTTGTGGTAGAGGCTAGAACCCAAAGGCACAGTATTCTCTGATCCAGAAGATTCGACCTTGTCTGTGGCATTTTGAGTAAGATCATTAAGGAGAATGGACTGCAGGAGCTTCACCCTCAATCAGAATGGATCCATTCTAACCCTGGGGTTCAGATCTGGAGGGGCATTGGCGATCTCTCGACCGGTGTCAATCACATACAGCCTGCCATAGAAGAAATCATTCACAGTTGAAGAAGACAGTAAGACCAGAATTAATCCAGAAGAACAAAGCATCTCCAAGCCTTAACCATCTTCTTATCACAGTTTACACAACTTCTAAGTAACGTTTTATTTATTTCCTTTTATGCGCTTTAAACAAGATACCTAATTCTTCTATCCGCCTGACTAAGATCTGCAAGATAACCATATCTTGCTTCAAATCACAATCCTCGTTGGATCGATCTTGACTCACTCAGGTATTACTTGGACGACCCAGTGCACTTGCTGGTTCAGTGTACGAAGTGTGGAGATTCGTGCGCACTAGACTCCTGGGGTAGGTGTAGTGGATAGTCCCCACTTGCTCCAAGTTAAGATCCGAGATTCTGTTGACCCTGCATCGTAAGATGTAGTCGGACACTTAGACCTTTCTGGATGAGCTCTCCCCCATGGATATCTTATTTTATTGATTATGATTTTGAGCTTGGGGATGCGTGCTCACAGGGATTGTCCAATGGTTAGTTACTAGGACATGTCGGGTTGGCTTTGTAACCGACAGATGATATCCTCAGCCATAGGGTAGGCATACATCATTTTCATATGTTTAATTTGTTTGGGTTTGCCTAATTATTTTGGATTGTTATATCATATATGCTATGTTACCTGATTATATGCTACTTGTTCTACTTATACCTTAATTATGTATTAGTTGTTTGTATTGCTTGTGTTTGTACAACTGAGAGGTCCCTCATGCTGGTGTCGGTTGACGCTAAGGGCTGTTCATGTTGAAATGATTCGACGATATGATTGAATAATGATGATGATTACTAAATGAGATAGTTTGAACTTCCTGGGTAGATGCAGTGAAGTGATTTCACTTGATCCAGGTAGAGAATGAGATAATTGATATTTAAATGCTGAGTTCAAGGTTTACTGGCTATGGTTTGGCTTGGAATTGAGTGATGAGAGGTTTGGAAAGAAGGAAAAGATGAGGAGTTGACTAGACTTAGTATCACCTAAAATATTTGCCTAATTCATGGATTAGTGAGAACCTACGATGAATTAATAAATGAAAGGAAGTTTAGGATGCTTAGTGAGTTTTTATTATAATGAATTGTATTTATTTAGCACTTTTACTATACTGGGAACCCATGTGTCGGAGTTCGCATTCTGTATATATCTCTTGTTTTTCAGATGTAGGTTCGGGTGCTCAGCAGTGAGCTGTGGTTTATCTGAAAGATGGCGAAGATTGTTGAACTCTGTTTTACTTTTGTTTAGAATCTCTCCGCACTTATTTTGAAAACCTTGTGGTTATGTACTTATTTTCCTTTTGAAAACTTGCCTATAGAGACTTTGATGTATATTCTACAAGAAATAGGAAAGTTACTGTTGTCAGTTGCTTTTATTACTGTACCCTAGTCGGCCTAAGCTTCGCAAGTGGTGACTAGTGGCTATTATATTTATGTCTATATACATATATATACCTTATTTTGATTCACTATCCGAATATGTTTTATCTTCTTTTGTCGATACGCGAGTGTTACGATTTTGCAATTTTATTTTTACTCCTTTCAAGCTTCTCAATTAATACTCCTTTCAATTATACTTATAACTATGTATTAAAAATCCACCTTGAGAGTCGTACCACCTTATTATCATTGACTTATGACTCGAGCATAAGAATTTGAATATTAGGGTGTTACATTTATGGTATCAGAGCAGTTCGTCCTCGTGAGCTTGAGGGGTGGACTGCTTATGCTTCAATGCATACTCTGAGTCTGTGCCTGTGCTAGTTAGGGTATCTAACCGATACATCGAGCATAAAGTTCATGAGTGTAACTTTGGTAATTTGAAGTACTTAACTTGAGATATTGAGTCTGATCACCTTGATATCGCTTGTTTGGTGTGGACGAGTGATGGGCGGATAATTTATACCCTTTTGGCATTGTTTTTACATAGTTTTTAGTATGTTTTAGTTACTTTTTATTATATTTTTATTAGTTTTTATTCAAAAATCACATTTCTATACTTTACTATGAGTTTGTTTTTTTTTTGTGATTTTAGGTATTTTCTGGCTGAAATTGAGGGACCTGAGCAAAAATCTGATTCAGAGGCTGAAAAAGGACTGCCGATGCTGTTGGATTCTGACCCTGCTACATTCGAAATGAATTTTCTAGAGCTACAGAAGTCCAATTGGCGCGCTCTTAATTGCGTTGGAAAGTAGTAGCCCAAAGAGGTGCTGGGCATCAATGTTCTAAGAAGGAATGTGAGCCAAGTGTCTATAGTGAATAATGTGTCAAGTATAAAGAAAAGGAAATGAACTTGCTACACATGACACTCAAATAAAGCTCATGAACAAGATAATAGCCAAGGATAAAGGAATAATGAGAGGTCAAAGCAGTATGTTACTTGAAGCTTGAAGGAGGTTTTCTAGGCTTAAGAGTCAATAAGAGGTGAGTGTGTACATATCCACATAAAACCCCATGAACTATCAATAACACTCTACTAGCATGAACATCTTCTCCCATTTCATTCTTTCTTCTCAATAAATCATTTCTTGCTTGGGGACAAGCAAGCTTTAAGTTTGGTGTTGTGATGACAAGTCATCTTAGCCTAGTTTCACTAGCCTTTTTCTTTTGTTTTCAATTGAATTATGCACTTTCTTGAGCCAAAAGCAAGCCAATTGGGTAGATTTTCATGTTTTCTTTGATTTAATCAACCATGTATGAATTCATGCTATTTCATGAGGTTTTATGCTATAATTGTCATATATTACGAAAGAATGAATATCTCATGATTTTGAGCATAGCTTTGATGTGCTTGGTTGATTAATGATAGGTGAAGAAAGCTTGGAGAAAGGTTGATGCAAGAAGGAATGGCTAGGAGGAATGACTTGAGTCTTGAATTAATTATGAACCAGGAAGCAAAAGCTGGAGCAAAAGTTAGCCCCTAACTTTTTGGCTAACTTTTGGGCAAAAGCTGGAGGAAAAGTTAGCCCCTAACTTTTTGGCTAACTTTTGGCATGAAAAACACTCCCTGGATGCACCAAAAGTTTGCGCCAACGTTAGCCCCTAACTTTTTGGCTAACGTTGGCGCTTGAAAAACTCCCTGGGCTAGCAAAAGTTTGCGCCAACGTTAGCCCCTAACTTTCTGGCTAACGTTGGCGCCATGAATAACTAAGGGGAGGCCAACGTTGGAGCAAAAGTTAGACCCCTAACTTTTGCCCCAACGTTGGTATCAGCAAAACAAGGGTGCTGATGTGAAAAGTTGGAGCAAAAGTTAGACCCTAACTTTTACTCCAACTTTTACTCAAGCTTTCATGATTCCAACCCGGTTCAATTCGGTTCTTCTCCAAACTCCAAGAGCAATCAACCAAGGCCTCTCTCAACCCAATTCCACCAAGAGCAAAGGCCCAATTGAAGGCTTGAAGACCATTTGAAGAAAGTGTATAAATAGATTAGAATTTAAGTTTTAAAGGGCCGCCCTTTGAGTTTTCAGAGAGTTTTCTTTTCTGGTTTGATTGAGAGCTCACTTTTACAATTCTTAGCATTGTTGTTTTAATTCAAGAGAATTTGGGAGGAGAATTGATCTTTCTTCTTCCTTATTCTTGCCCAGCACTCTTTACTTTTCTTGTCTTGGATTTTGGGTGGAGAATTGAAGAAGTTCTGTTTCAATCTCACCTTGGAATCTTGTTTAATTTTCTGCTTAATTGAATTTCAGTTTCGGTTAATTGTTCTTCATCTACTTTCTTTGCAATTTACAATTTCCTTTGCAATTGTTCTTGTTGGATCTAGGAAGGCATTGAGATCTAGACTTGGTTTTCTAGTCTCTTGGGTCCTGAGATCCGGATTTCCCATTTCCCATTCCCTGTTTACTGTTTTCATGCTCATTTACAATTCTGTTTCTAGATCTGATTCAATCCAAGTGTTCTTCTATTCATCTGCTTGTTGCAATTTTACATTTCCTTGTTTAATTTCTGCAAATCCAACTCCCCATTCCCTTTACAATTCAAGCCATTTACATTTCTTGCACTTTAAGATTTTGCAATTTACATTTCTTGCGTTCTAAGTTTCTGCCATTTAATTTCTTGTTCTTTAAGATTCAGCACTTTAATTCCTGTTCTCTTTAATTTCATGCCAATTACCCATTCCCTTTACTTTCTATGCAATTTAAATTCTGCAAATCACAAATCTCTCAACCAAATCTTGATTCGCTTGACTAAATCAACCACTAAACTAAAATTGCTCAATCCTTCAATCCCTGTGGGATCGACCTCACTCCCGTGAGTTATTATTACTTGATGCGACCCGGTGCACTTGCCGGTTAAGTTTGGGTGTTTTGGAGAAATTCGTTTTTCCGCGAAAATATCCCATCAAGTTTTTGGCGCCGTTGCCGGGGATTGATTAGATTGACAATGATTAAGTGAGGTGGTGATCTAGATCTAGCATTTTTATTTTTTGTTCCTTTAATTTTCAATTAACCCACTAACTGTTTGAATTTTTGCTTAAGCTAACTAAAACTTCATTCTAGCAATAGATTGAAGTGTCACTGGTTTGTGTGTTTCTTATGTTCTGCTTGTATGTCAGGTACAAGAAGAAATACACCCATCTTTCATGAACAAGACGAAAGAACTGTTAGAAGGTTAAGAAGAGCTAAAAGAGGGAAAAATATTGTTGGAGAAGAGGAATCAGAAGAAGAATTCCAAGATATGGAGGAACATTCAACTAATCCACCAGGTGGAGCAGACAACAACAATAACAATCCACCCCAGAGGAGAGTTTTAGCTTCCTATACTTTTGCAAATCCTAGACATTGTGGAAGTAGCATCTTAACTCCAAATGTCAATGCAAACAATTTTGAACTAAAGCCATAACTCATCACTTTGGTTCAAAACAATTGCTCTTTTGGTGGAGGACCACTTGAAGATCCGAACCAACACCTATCCACCTTCTTGAGGATTTGTAACACTGTTAAAACTAATGGTGTGCCTTCTGACAGCTACAAGCTATTGCTATTCCCATTTTCTCTCAGAGACAAGGCCACTCAATGGTTGGAATCCTTTCCAAGAGACAGCATCAACAATTGGGATGATTTGGTAACCAAGTTTCTTGCCAAATTTTACCCACCTCAAAGGATCATAAGGTTGAAGACTGAGGTACAAACATTTACACAAATGGAGGCTGAACCCATCCATGAGGCATGGGAGAGATACAAGGCTCTAATCAGGAAATGTCCTCCTGAAATGTTCACTGAGTGGGATAAGCTGCAGAATTTCTATGAGGGCTTAACATTGAAATCTCAAGAAGCTTTGGATCATTCAGCTGGAGGTTCCTTGCAACTCATGAAAACTGCAGAGGAAGCTCAAAATCTCATTGATATGGTGGCTAACAACCAATATTTCTTTGCTCATCAAAGAAACCGCCAACCATCACAAAGAAGAGGAGTAATGGAGCTAGAAGGAGTGGACTCAATCTTGGCTCAAAACAAGATGATGCAGCAGTAAATTCAACAACAATTTGAACAAATGGCCAAGAGGATTGATAGTCTCCAAGTTGCAGTAGTTAACACTAGCCAACCATCAACCACATGGGGACAGAATGAAGAAATTCAAGAAGAACAACAACAAGAGCAAGTACAGTATATGCACAACCAAGGACCAAATGAAGTGTATGGTGATACATACAATCCATCCTGGAAGAACCACCCAAACCTCAGATGGGGAGATAATCACACCCAAAACCAACAACCATGGTAGAGAAACTCAAACCAAAACAACCCAAGAAGCAACCAAAACCACAATCAGCAGCAAACTAACCAGAACCCCTACAGAAAAACTCAAAACAACTACCCCAACCCCAACCAGTACCAATCCAATAACCAACCCACCAACCAAAATGCCTACCATCCACCACCTACATCTCATAACCCACCTCAAGTATCACCTGAAGCCCAGAGAATCACTAACTTGGAGGCCGTGATAGACAAAATGTTGAAACACCAGGAAATGACAACCAAGAATCATGAAGCCTCCCTGAAGAGCCTAGAGAGACAGATGGGGCAAATCTCCAAACAGATTTCTGTTGAGAGACCTTCAAGCTCACTGCCGAGCGACACAATCCCAAATCCTAAGGAAGAATGCAAGGCAATACAATTAAGGAGTGGGAGAACATTGATGAGCAACAATGACACTACTAAGAAGCAAGTAGAGAGCAGCAAAAGACCAATAGAAGAGGAACAGCCAACACACACAGAGGAAGCCAATGATGATGATGCAATGGCAAGCAAGGAAGCTTCAAAGCAAACTCAAGCAAAGGAGGAACAATAAAAAATTCCAAAAAAAGGGAATGAAGCAGTTGAAAAGCCAACCAAGAATCAAAAGCAACAAGCAGAGAAAACCTTTGTACCTCCACTGCCATATCCCCAGAGGTTCAACAAAGAAACCAAGGACCAATAATTTCATAAGTTCCTTGAGACTTTCAAAAAGCTGGAAATCAATATTCCCTTGGCTGAAGCACTTGAGCAAATGCCTCTGTATGCCAAGTTTTTGAAGGAGCTTATCAACAAGAAAAGAAGTTGGCATGAGAAGGAAACCATACTGCTCACTGAGGAATGCAGGGCTTTGATTCAAAAAGGGTTTCCCCCTAAGCTTGAAGATCCAGGGAGCTTTTTGCTACCTTGCACCATTGGGGAATTAACCATCACTAAAGCAATGTGCGATCTAGGAGCAAGTATCAACTTAATACCATCCTCCTTGGTAAAAAAGCTGCATATAGAGGAAGTTAAACCAGTACAGATATCTCTAGAGCTAGTAGATAAGTCAACAATATACCCCAGGGGTATGATTGAAAACCTTCTGGTCAAGGTGGACAATTTCATATACCCTACAGATTTTGTGGTTCTAGATTCAGAAGGGGATGATGGTGATTCTATTATTCTGGGAAGGCCATTCTTGGCCACTGCTAGAGCTATCATAGACATAGAAGAAGGAGAATTAACTCTCAGAATGCATGACAGGAGTGTCACTCTGAAGGTGTTACCAGAAGCACAGTTTGGTAATGAGAAGAAAAACTATATGGAACTTGACAAGGAAGAATCACAGTTAAAGGAAGAAAGCAACAAGGCGATTCACAACAACATCCCAAGGCAAAAGGTTGTGCAAACTGATGAAGAAGTCCAAGAGAATATTGGAGTATTAGCCACTGAAAGGATGAAAGATCCCCAAGGTAAGCCTACGGCCAGAAAAGAAAGGTCAACAAAAGAAAGGATGAAACGCAGAAACAAAACAAAAAGGGGTTGGAAGAACAGGAAGATTCCAACAGAGGGGCTTTCGAAAGGTGACAAAGTGCAATTAATATATCAACAACTGGGAGCAAGCCGACAGACTGATGACTATTACAATGTCAGCAACATACTCTCGTTGGAACATGCTGAAATTGAACACCAGAGAAGAAAGAGGAGGATCACGGTCAGGGGAGACAAGTTGAGGCACTACAACCCTCAACCACCATAAAAGAAAGCTCCAACGTCAAGCTAGTGACAATAAAAGAGCGCTCCATGGGAGGCAACCCATGATTTAAGATTTATGTCATTTTAAATTCAATAAGTTATGATCATCTGAGCATGAAATTTATTTTCATAGACGTACTCAATGAATGCATGCAAAAATTTTTTTTCATATGCTAAGACTTCTAAAGTTTGGTGTGCCTTCAAGCACACCAAACCAGTGTTGCAAACATTTTCATACTATATGCCTAGCATATGACCAAACACTAAGTTTGGTGTTTCTCTTCTCATGAAAATTAAAAAATCATGCATCAATGATCATACACTATCTCTTACTGAGACTTTTCAATTAAAAAGAAATCATACTCTATGATGAAGGCATCAATTGTGATTTACTACTAGCATCTCACATTTACCCCTTAAGCAAGATACAAGTTTGGTGTTCACCAAACTTTGATGCACGGATTTAGGGGCACAATTGATCCTTCATGAAAAAAAAAAGAGAGGAACCAATGGAGGGAGAAGAATTACAAGAGGAAGAAGAGCCACAAGAGGAGGAGGAACAGCAGCACACTCCTCTACATAACAATCTGGACATGACTCAAATGCAGGAAGCAATTGGAAGATTATCACAACAGTACATGAGAATTCAAGAAAGGCAAGAGGAATACCATTCACTATACATGAAAAACCAACAAGCACAAGAAGAACGGGAGCTAAGAATGATGAACAAACAAAGTGAATTCGAGTCAAGATTCCTTGTGATGCAAGAAGAACATGCTTTTCAATCTCATGAATCATTTGGAAAGTTAGAACAAATGCAAGCTGAAAATTTGAGGGCTCTCAAAGAGTTCACAACACTCCAAGATGCAAGATATGAAGTCCAAGCTGACTACAACATAAATAGTCAAATCAAGCTGAACTATATTGGAGAGCATCTGCACAACATGGATCCAGCTTTTCCAACCTTTGATGAATTCTTCAAAAGGAGAAGTGAGATAGAAGTAAGCAATGCAATGAAGCTTGAAGATAGAGTAGAGGAAGCAATGAATAGAGCTGGGTTCTGGCGGAATCAACAGACAACAGACATGGACACAGGGAACACCAGCAACCAGGTGTATGAAAGAAGAAAGAAAAAGCATGACAAATAAAAGGTGGACTTGCTCCTTGTTCAACACTAAGAAAGCATGCATTGTGTCTGTTTTGAGTGGTCCTTGCATCTTTAAGTAGTTGTCATAATTAATAGTCTTTGCATTTTGTTTGTTTCTCTTAGAATAAGTAAGCTAGTCTATGTGTGTGCTTGTGTGTTTACTTTCACTGAACAAAAAGCATGCTTTGTCCCCTGCATTTTCAATTCAATAAAAGAAATGTTTGAATGTGAAGTGAGATAGTTCTCTGTTAGATAGAAGTAAAATAAAAGTAAGTGGTGGTATGTGTGTGATTGTATAATAGCTCATCTTTAATGAATAAGAACACTAGGATGTCTCCTCTTAAGTAGAAAGTAGCTACTGTCTATGAATCTCAATTGAATAAAAATCCTTGGTTAGAAAGAAAAACAAAAAGAAAGAAAAAAGGGGAGAAAAAGAAATAGCCAAGAAGTGGCAGAACAAAAGAAAAACAAAAAGAAACAAAGCTGGACACCAATAGCTTGAACCTTAGAATATATGCCTGTGGTGTCTTTGTATTAGGATCTGCTTGGATTATTAAGCTCTTTGGAGTGCATCAACACTTGATGACTTGGGTTAACTAACCCGGGATCATCAGCTGAAAGTCCACTATCAAGAGCAACCTAACTACAAGGCATTTAGTAGCCCAAAGAGGTGCTGGGCATCAATGTTCTAAGAAGGAATGTGAGCCAAGTGTCTATAGTGAATAATGTGTCAAGTATAAAGAAAAGGAAATGAACTTGCTACACATGACACTCAAATAAAGCTCATGAACAAGATAATAGCCAAGGATAAAGGAATAATGAGAGGTCATAGCAGTATGTTACTTGAAGCTTGAAGGAGGTTTTCTAGGCTTAAGAGTCAATAAGAGGTGAGTGTGTACATATCCACATAAAACCCCATGAACTATCAATAACACTCTACTAGCATGAACATCCTCTCCCATTTCATTCTTTCTTCTCAATAAATCATTTCTTGCTTGGGGACAAGCAAGCTTTAAGTTTGGTGTTGTGATGACAAGTCATCTTAGCCTAGTTTCACTAGCCTTTTTCTTTTGTTTTCAATTGAATTATGCACTTTCTTGAGCCAAAAGCAAGCCAATTGAGTAGATTTTCATGTTTCCTTTGATTTAATCAACCATGTATGAATTCATGCTATTTCATGAGGTTTTATGCTATAATTGTCATATATTATGAAAGAATGAATATCTCATGATTTTGAGCATAGCTTTGATGTGTTTGGTTGATTAATGATAGGTGAAGAAAGCTTGGAGAAAGGTTGATGCAAGAAGGAATGGCTAGGAGGAATGACTTGAGTCTTGAATTAATTATGAACCAGGAAGCAAAAGCTGGAGCAAAAGTTAGCCCCTAACTTTTTGGCTAACTTTTGGCATGAAAAACACTCCCTGGATGCACCAAAAGTTTGCGCCAACGTTAGCCCCTAACTTTTTGGCTAACGTTGGCGCTTGAAAAACTCCCTAGGCTAGCAAAAGTTTGCGCCAACGTTAGCCCCTAACTTTCTGGCTAACGTTGGCGCCATGAATAACTAAGGGGAGGCCAACGTTGGAGCAAAAGTTAGACCCCTAACTTTTGCCCCAACGTTGGTATCAGCAAAACAAGGGTGCTGATGTGAAAAGTTGGAGCAAAAGTTAGACCCTAACTTTTACTCCAACTTTTACTCAAGCTTTCATGATTCCAACCCGGTTCAATTCGGTTCTTCTCCAAACTCCAAGAGCAATCAACCAAGGCCTCTCTCAACCCAATTCCACCAAGAGCAAAGGCCCAATTGAAGGCTTGAAGACCATTTGAAGAAAGTGTATAAATAGATTAGAATTTAAGTTTTAAAGGGCCGCCCTTTGAGTTTTCAGAGAGTTTTCTTTTCTGGTTTGATTGAGAGCTCACTTTTACAATTCTTAGCATTGTTGTTTTAATTCAAGAGAATTTGGGAGGAGAATTGATCTCTCTTCTTCCTTGTTCTTGCCCAGCACTCTTTACTTTTCTTGTCTTGGATTTTGGGTGGAGAATTGAAGAAATTCTGTTTCAATCTCACCTTGGAATCTTGTTTAATTTTCTGCTTAATTGAATTTTAGTTTCGGTTAATTGTTCTTCATCTACTTTCTTTGCAATTTACAATTTCCTTTGCAATTGTTCTTGTTGGATCTAGGAAGGCATTGAGATCTAGACTAGGTTTTCTAGTCTCTTGGGTCCTGAGATCCGGATTTCCCATTTCCCATTCCCTGTTTACTGTTTTCATGCTCATTTACAATTCTGTTTCTAGATCTGATTCAATCCAAGTGTTCTTCTATTCATCTGCTTGTTGCAATTTTACATTTCCTTGTTTAATTTCTGCAAATCCAACTCCCCATTCCCTTTACAATTCAAGCCATTTACATTTCTTGCACTTTAAGATTTTGCAATTTACATTTCTTGCGTTCTAAGTTTCTGCCATTTAATTTCTTGTTCTTTAAGATTCAGCACTTTAATTCCTGTTCTCTTTAATTTCATGCCAATTACCCATTCCCTTTACTTTCTATGCAATTTAAATTCTGCAAATCACAAATCTCTCAACCAAATCTTGATTCGCTTGACTAAATCAACCACTAAACTAAAATTGCTCAATCCTTCAATCCCTGTGGGATCGACCTCACTCCCGTGAGTTATTATTACTTGATGCGACCTGGTGCACTTGCCGGTTAAGTTTGGGTGTTTTGGAGAAATTCATTTTTCCGCAAAAATATCCCATCACTTTGCCCGAGATTTGATGGCCCAAACTGGCATTCAAAGTCATCCTAAAACATCTTGGCGTAAAACGCCCAAACTGGCACCAGAATTTGAGTTAAACGCCCAAACTAGCACCAAAGCTGGCGTTTAACTCCAGGAACAGCCTATGCATGAAAAAGCTTCAATGCTCAGCCCAAGCACACACCAAGTGGGCCCCGGAAGTGGATATCTGCACTATCTGCACTTAGTTACTCATTTTCTGTAAACATAGGCTACTAGTCTAGTATAAAAACTACTTTTAGAGATTTATTTTATATCATCTATAAGTCTTTTGACCATCTTAGTTTCACGTTTGGAGGCTGGCCTCACGGCCATGCCTAGACCTTTTTCACTTATGTATTTTCTACGGTGGAGTTTCTACACCCCATAGATTAAGGTGTGGAGCTCTGCTGTTCTTCATGAATTAATGCAATTACTACTATTTTTCCTTCAATTCACGCCTACTTCTTCTCCAAGATATACTCTTGTTCTTAATTCAGTTAAGTCAGAATGAAGGGGTGACCCGTGATAATCACCCAATCTTCGTTACTCGCTTAGCCAAGATCGCGTGTCTAACAACCACAAAGCGATCTATATGATGTTCAACGTAGTCATTGGACGACAGCTGGAGTATACTCTCTTGGATATCTAATACACGGACCGAGTCCGTAAGATTAGTATCTTCGTGGTATAGGCTAGAACCATTAGCAGCATTCCTGAGATCTGAAAAGTCTAAACCTTGTCTGTGGTATTCCGAGTAGGATCTGGAAAGGGATGATTGTGACGAGCTTCAAACTTGTGAATGTTGGGCGCAGTGACAGTGTGCAAAAGGACAATGGTCCTATTCCAATGATAGCAGGAACCGACAGATGATTAGTCGTGCGGTGACAGCGTATATGGATTTGTTTTCATCCGAGAAGATCATACAGCTTGCCATGGAAGGAGGTAACGCATGGTTGGAAGAAGGCAGTAGGAAAGCAGAAGTTCAGAAGCAACAAAGTATCTCCAGACGCTTATCTGAAATTCCCACCAATGAATTACATAAGTATCTCTATTTTATTTTATGTTTTATTCATATTTTAGTTATCAAAACCTCATAACCAATTGAATCCGCCTGGCTGAGATTTACAAGGATGACCATAGCTTGCTTCAAGCCGACAATCTCTGTGGGATCGACCCTTACTCACGTAAGGTGTTACTTGGATGACCCAGTGCACTTGCTGGTCAGTTACACGAAGTTGTGAAGAAGTGTTGAGATCACGATTCCGTGTACCAAGTTTTTGGCACCGTTGCCGGGGATTGTTCGAGTTTGGACAACTGACGGTTCATCTTGTTGCTCAGATTAGGTACTTTTATTTTATGTTTAAGCTTTTTAATTTTTATTTATTTTCAAAAAAAATTTAAAAAAAAATTACAATATTTTATTTCGTTCTTCAAAATTTTTAAGAATGATTTCTAGAGTTTCATTACGATCTGTTGAAGCCTGGCTGGCTATCAAGCCATGTCTAATCTTTTGGACCGAGGCTTCCACTTATCATTGCAGGAGCCTTTTGATTCCCATCAATTTGGCTGTTGTATGTAATGCTCTGCTGAAGCTTGGCTGGCCGTTGGCCATGTCTAATCTTTTGGACCGAAGCTTTCACATAAAGCTTGGCTGGCTATTAAGCCATGTCTAAATTTTTGGACCAAAGCTTTAGACTAACATTGCATGATTCCTAGAATTCTTATTAAAAAATTTGAATTTCTTTATTTTCTTTTCCAAAAAATTTTCGAAAAATACAAAATTTTTTTAATAAAACCATAAAACCAAAAAATTTTATGTTTCCTGTTTGAGTCTAGTGTCAAATTTTAAGTTTAGTGTCAATTGCATATTTTTAATTTTCACTAAAATTTTTGAAAATTCATGCATGTGTTCTTCATAATCTTCAAGTTGTTCTTGATGATTTTCTTTATTTGGTCTTTGCATTTTCTTATTTTGTATCTTTTCTTATTTTTCATATGCATTTTTGAATTATTGGTGTCTAAAGTTTGAAAATTTCTAAGTTTGGTGTCTTGCATATTTTTCTTTTCTTAAAAATTTTCAAAAATATGTTCTTGGTGTTCATCTTGACATTCAAAGTATTCTTGGTGTTCATCTTGACATTCAAAGTGTTCTTGCATGCATTATTAGTTTTGATCTTAAATTTTTATGTTATATGTCATTTGGATGTTTTTCTCTTTCCTCATTAAAATTCAAAAAAAAAAAATATCTTTCCCTCATTTTACTCATAATTTTCAAAATTTTAGATTGATTTGGTCAAAACTTTTAAAATTTAGTTGTTTCTTGTTAGTCAAGTCAAAATTTCAATTTAAAAATTCTATCTTTTTCAAATCTTTTTCAAAAATCAAATCTTTTTCATTTTTTTATATATATTTTCGAAAACTTTAACAATTTGATTTTCAAAATCTTTTTCTTATTTTTATTTCATAATTAATTCTAACAATTAATGTTTTGATTCAAAAATTTTTCAAGTTGTTACTTGCCTATTAAGAAAGGATCAATCTTTAATTTCTAGAATCATATCTTCAAGTTTCTTGTTAGTCAAGTAATCAACTTTAATTTTCAAAATCAAATCTTTTTAATTTCCTTTTCAAATCTTTTTCAAAATAAATTTCAATCATATCTTTTCAAAATCTTTTCTAACTTGTTATCTTTTCAAAATTGATTTTCAAATCTTTTTCAATTAACTACTTGACTTTTTACTATTTCTTATCTTTTTCAAAACCCATCACTACTTTTTCAAAATTCTTTTCAATTAACTAATTATTTTAAATTTTAATTTTAATTTTATTCCTTTTTATAATTTTTGAATTCTAACTAATAATCAAAATAAAAACAAAAATATTTTTCTTTTCTTTTTAATTAAATTCGAACTCTTCTCTCTCTCATCTCTTTCTATTTATTTAAATAATCACTAACACTTCTCTTCTTTTAAAATTCGAACCCTCTATCCCTCTCTGTGTTCGAATTTTTCTCTTCTCATTCTTCTACTCTTCTCTTCTTCTACTCACATAAAGGAATCTCTATACTGTGACATAGAGGATTCCTCTTCTTTTTCTGTTCTCTTATTTTTCATATGAGCATGAATAAGGATAAGAACATTCTTGTTGAAGCTGATCCTGAACCAAAAAGGAGTCTAAAGAGGAAGCTAAGAGAATCTAAAGCACAACACTCTGGAGAGGACCTTACTGAAATTTTCAAAAAAGTAGAGATGGCCGAACCTAACAACAATGGTGGAGATGCAAGGAAGATACTTGGTGACTTTATTGCACCCTCTTCTGACTTATGTAGAAGGAGCATCTCAATTCCTACAATTGGAGCAAACAACTTTGAGCTTAAGCCTCAACTAGTTTCTCTAATGCAGCAGAATTGCAAGTTTCATGGACTTCCATTGGAAGATCCTTATCAGTTTTTAGCTGAATTCTTGCAAATCTGTGTCAATGTTAAGATAAATGGGGTTAATCCTGAGGTCTACAGACTTATGCTTTTCCCATTTGCTGTAAGAGACAGAGCTAGGACATGGTTGGACTCACAACCTAAAGATAGCCTGAACTCTTGGGAAAAGTTGGTCAATGCTTTCTTGGCCAAATCCTTTTCACCTCAAAAGTTGAACAAACTTAGAGTGGAAGTCCAAACCTTCAGACAGAAGGAATGTGAATCCCTCTATGAAGCTTGGGAAAGATACAAACAACTGATCAGAAGGTGTCCTTCTGACATGCTTTCAGAATGGAGCATCTTATGTATATTTTATGATGGTCTATATGAATTGTCCAAGATGTCATTGGATCACTCTGCTTATGGATCTCTTCATCTGAAAAAGACGCCTGTAGAAGCCTAGTAACTCATTAAAATGGTTGCAAATAACCAGTTCATATATACTTCTGAAAGAAATCCTATGAATAATGGGACAACTCAGAAGAAAGGAGTTCTTGAGATTGATACTATGAATGCAATATTGGCTCAGAATAAAATATTGACTCAGCAAGTCAACATTATTTTTCAAAGTTTGACTGGAATGCAAGCTGCATCCGGCAGTACTAAGGAAGCTTCCTCTGAAGAAGAAGCTTATGACCCTGAGAATCCTGCAATGGAAGAGGTGAATTACATGGGAGAATCCTATGGAAACACCTATAATCCTTCATGGAGGAATATCCTAATTTCTCATGGAAGGATCAGTAGAAGCCTAATCAAGGTTTGGCAATAGCAAACCTTTTCGATAATCTTCTGAACAACAGACAGAGAATTCTAAGTAGAGCCACTCTGACTTAGCAACTATAGTCTCTGATCTATCTAAGACCACTCTCAGTTTCATAACTGAAACAAGGTCCTCCATTAGAAACTTGGAGGCACAAGTGGGTCAACTGAGTAAAAGAGTTACTGAAACTCCTCCTAGTACTCTCCCAAGCAATACAGAAGAGAATTCAAAGAGAGAGTGCAAGGCCATCAATATACCCAACGTGGCCGAATGCATAGAGGAAGAAGATGAAGTGATTTCCACTGAGGAAAACCTCAATGGACGTTCATTGGCCACTAAGGAGTTCCCTAATGAGGAACCAAAGGAATCTGAGGCTCATATAGAGACCATGGAGATTTCACTGAACTTACTGTTGCCATTCATGAGCTCTGATGAATATTCTTCTTCTAAAGAAGATGAAGATATTATTGAAGAGCAAGTTGCTCAGTACCTAGGAGCAATCATGAAGCTGAATGCCAAGTTATTTGGTAATGAGACTTGGGAGGATGAACCTCCATTGCTCATTAATGAACTGAATGCTTTGGGGCAACTAAAGTTACCTCAGAAGAAATCGGATCCAGGAAAATTCTTAATACCCTGTATCATAGGCACCATGACCTTTAAGAAGGCTCTGTGTGACCTTGGCTCAAGTATAAACCTCATGCAACTCTTTGTAATGGAGAAACTAGCGATCTTTGAGGTACAAGTTACAAGAATCTCACTAGAGATGGCAGACAATTCAAGGAAACAGGCTTATGGACTTGTAGAGGATGTCTTAGTAAAGGTTGAAGGCTTTTACATCCCTGCTGATTTCATAATCCTAGACACTGGGAAGGAAGAGGATGAATCCATCATCCTTGGAAGACCCTTCCTAGCTACAGCAAGAGCTGTGATTGATGTAGACAGAGGAGAGTTAGTCCTTCAATTGAATGAGGACTACCTTGTGTTTAAGGTTCAAGGATCTTCTTCTGTAACCATGGAAAGGAAGAATGAAAAGCTTCTCTCAATGCAGAGTCAAGCAGAGCCCCCTCACTCAACTTCTAAGTTTGGTGTTGGGAGGCCATCATCAAGCTCTGAATCTCTGTGAAGCTCTCTAAGAGCTTCACTGTCAAGCTATTGACATTAAAGAAGCGCTTGTTGAGAGGCAACCCAATGTTATTTAATTATATTTATTTATTTTCCATTATTATTTTATGTTTTCTTTAGGTTGATGATCATGTGAAGTCACAAAAATAAATGAAAAATCAAAAACAGAATGAAAAACAGCATAAAAAATAGCACACCCTGGAGGACAGGCTTACTGGTGTTTAAACGCCAGTAAGGATAGCAAAATGGGCGTTTAACGCCCAGCCTGGCAGCATTCTGGGTTTTAAACGCCAGAATGGGCAGCACTCTGGGCGTTTAACGCCAGAAAGGGCTGTCTGGCATCTGGCTGGTGTTAAATGCCAGAAATGGGCAGCAGGCTGGCGTTTAACGCCAGGAAAGGTAGCAGAGCTAGCGTTAAACGCCAGGATTGGCATAGAATGGGCGTTTGAATGCCAGAATGGTACAGGGAGCAGAATTCCTTGACACCTCAGGATCTGTGGACCCTATAAGATCCCCACCTATCCCACCTCTTCTTCTCTCCTCTTCACCCCTTTCCATAACACTCTTCCCCAAATACCCTTGACCAATCCCATCAATAACTCTTCCCCAAACACCCTTCACCTATCAAATCCTACCATTTTCTCCATAATCCCTTCACCACTCACATCCATCCATCATAAAACCCCACCTACCCCACCATTCAAATTCAAACCATTCCCCTCCCAAACCCACCCCTTCATAACCGAATTCCCCCTCTCTCCTACCCTATAAATACCCCTCATCACTACCTTCAATTTCACACATCATACACACTACAACCCCCCTTGGCCAAACCCACTCTTCACCTTCATCTCCTCTATTTCTTCTTCTTCTACTCATTTCTTTCTTCTTTTGCTCGAGGACGAGCAAACCTTCTAAGTTTGATGTAGGAAAAGCTAAGCTTTTTGTTTTTCCATAACCATTAATGGCACCTAAGGCCGGAGAAACCTCTAGAAAGAGGAAAGGGAAGGCAATTGCTTCCACCTCTGAGTCATGGGAGATGGAGAGATTCATCTCAAAAGTGCATCAAGACCACTTCTATGAAGTTGTGGCAAAGAAAAAGGTGATCCCCGAGGTCCCCTTCAATCTCAAAAAGAGTGAATATCCGGAGATCCGATATGAAGTTCGAATGAGAGGTTGGGAAATCCTCACCAACCCCATTCAATAAGTCGGGATCTTAATGGTTCAAGAGTTCTATGCCAATGCATGGATCACTAAGAACCATGACCAAAGTGTGAACCCAAACCCAAAGAATTGGTTCACAATGGTTCGGGGGAAATACTTGGATTTTAGTCCGGAAAATGTGAGGTTAGCATTTAACTTGCCAATGATGCAAGGAGATCCTCACCCTTTCACTAGAAGGATTAACTTTGATCAAAGGTTGGACCAAGTCCTTAGGGACATTTGTGTGGAAGGAGCTCAATGGAAGAGAGACTCAAGAGGCAAGCCGGTTCAACTAAGAAGGCTTGAACTCAAACCAGTGGCTAGGGGATGGTTTAAGTTTATCCAACGCTCTATAATTCCTATTAGCAATCGGTCTGAAGTCACAATAGACTGGGCTATCATGATCCATAGTATCATGAATGGAGGGGAAATAGAAGTTCATGAGATCATATCCCTAGAACTCTACAAGGTGGCGGATAAGTCTTCTACTTTGGCAAGGTTAGCCTTCCCTCATCTTATTTGTCACCTATGTAATTCAGTCGGAGTTGCCATAGAGGGAGATATCCTCATTGAAGAGGACAAGCCCATCACTAAGAAAATGATGGAGCAAACAAGAGAGCCCACTCATGGACCTCAACAAGAGCATGAGGAAATTCCTCATCATGAAATCCCTGAGATGCCTCAAGGGATGCACTTTTCTCCACAAAACTATTGGGAGCAAATCAACACCTCCTTAGGAGAATTGAGTTCCAACATGGGACAAATAAGGATGGAGCACAAAGAGCATTCCGCCCTCCTCCATAAAATTAGAGAAGACCAAAGAGCCATGAGGGAGGAGCAACAAAGGCAAGGAAGAGACATAGAGGAGCTCAAGCACTCCATAAGATCTTCAAGAGGAAGAACTAGCTGCCATCACTAAGGTGGACCCGTTCTTTAATTTCTTTGTTCTTATTTTTCTGTTTTTCGAAAATTATGCTTTATGTCTTATCTATATTTGTGTCTTTATTACATGATCATTAGTGTCTAGTGTCTATGTCTTAAAGCTATGAATGTCCTTTGAATCCTTCACCTTTCTTAAATAAAAAATATTTTCTGAAGAAGAAAAAGAAGTACATGAATTTTGAATTACATCTTGAAATTAATCTAATTATTTTGATGTGGTGGCAATACTTTTTGTTTTCTGAATGAATGCTTGAACAGTGCATATTTTTTAATTTGTTGTTTATGAATGTTAAAATTGTTGGCTCTTGAAAGAATAATGAAAAAGGAGAAATGTTATTGATAATCTGAAAAATCATAAAATTGATTCTTGAAGCAAGAAAAAGCAGTGAAAAGCTTGCAGAAAAAAAATATGACGAAAAAAATAAATAAAAAAAAGAAAAAGCAAGCAGAAAAAGCCAATAACCCTTTAAACTAAAAGGCAAGGGTAAAAAGGATCCAAGGCTTTGAGCATTAATGGATAAGAGGGCCCAAAGGAATAAAATCCTGGCCTAAGCGGCTAAATCAAGCTGTCCCTAACCATGTGCTTGTTGCGTGAATGTGTCAAGTGAAAAGCTTGAGACTGAGCGGTTAAAGTCGTGGTCCAAATCAAAAAAGAGTGTGCTTAAGAGCTCTGGGCACCTCTAACTGGGGACTTTAGCAAAGATGAGTCACAATCTGAAAAGGTTCACCCAGTTATGTGTCTGTGGTATTTATGTATCCGGTGGTAATACTGGAAAACAAAATGCTTAGGGTCACGACCAAGACTCATAAAGTAGTTGTGTTCAAGAATCAACATACTGAACTAGGAGAATCAATAACACTATTTGAATTCTGAGTTCCTATAGATGCCAATCATTCTGAACGTCAAAGGATAAAGCGAGATGCCAAAACTGTTCTGAAGCAGAAAGCCACTAGCCCCGTTCATCTAATTGGAAATTAGCTTCATTGATATTTGGAATTCATTGTATATTCTTTTCTTTTCATGGAATTTTGTTTTTAGTTGCTTGGGAATAAGCAACAATTTAAGTTTGGTGTTGTGATGAGCGGATAATTTATACCCTTTTTGGCATTGTTTTTACATAGTTTTTAGTATGTTTTAGTTATTTTTTATTCAAAAATCAAATTTCTAGACTTTACTATGAGTTTGTGTGTTTTTCTGTAATTTCAGGTATTTTCTGGCTGAAATTGAGGGACCTGAGCAAAAGTCTGATTCAGAGGCTGAAAAAGGACTGCAGATGCTGTTGGATTCTGACCCTACTGCATTTGAAATGAATTTTCTGGAGCTACAGAAACCCAATTGGCGCGCTCTTAATTGCGTTGGAAAGTATACATCCTGGGCTTTCCAGCAATATATAATAGTCTATACTTTGCCCGAGATTTGATGGCCTAAACTGGTGTTCAAATTCAGCCTAAAACATCTTGGCGTAAAACGCCCAAACTAGCACCAGAATTGGAGTTAAACGCCCAAACTGGCACCAAAGCTGGCGTTTAACTCCAGAAACAGCCTATGCACGAAAAAGCTTCAATGCTCAGCCTAAGCACACACTAAGTGGGCCCCAAAAGTGGATTTCTGCACTATCTGCACTTAGTTACTCATTTTCTGTAAACCTAGGCTACTAGTCTAGTATAAAAAACTACTTTTAGAGATTTATTTTATATCATCTATCAGTCTTTTGACCATCTTAGTTTCACCCTTGGAGGCTGGCCTCATGGCCAAGCCTAGACCTTTTTCACTTATGTATTTTCTACGGTAGAGTTTCTACACCCCATAGATTAAGGTGTGGAGCTCTACAGTTCTTCATGAATTAATGCAATTACTACTGTTTTTCCTTCAATTGACGCCTACTTCTTCTCCAAGATATACTTTTGTTATTAATTCAGTTAAGTAAGAATGAAGGGGTGACCCGTGACAATCACCCAATCTTCGTTACTCGCTTAGCCAAGATCGCGTGCCTGACAACCACAAAGCGATCTACATGATGTTCAACATAGTCATTGGACGACAGCTGGAGTATACTCTCTTGGATATCTAATACACGGACCGAGTCTGTGAGATTAGTATCTTCGTGGTATAGGCTAGAACCATTGGCAACATTCCTGAGATCCGGAAACTCTAAACTTTGTCTGTGGTATTCCGAGTAGGATCTGGGAAGGGATGACTGTGACGAGCTTCAAACTTGCGAATGTTGGGCACAGTGACAGTGTGCAAAAGGACGATGGTCCTATTCCGACGCTAACGGGAACCGACAGATGATTAGCCGTGCGGTGACAGCACATATAGATTTGTTTTCATCCGAGAGGATCATACAGCTTACCATGGAAGGAGGTAACGCATGGTTGGAAGAAGGTGATGTGTGGAAAACGATCCAACACAAAACTCACCGGCAAGTGTACCGGGTCGCATCAAGTAATAATAACTCACGCGAGTGAGGTCGATCCCACAGGGATTGAAGGATTGAGTAATTTTAGTTTAGTGGTTGATTTAGTCAAGCGAACAAGAGTTGATTTAAGTGATTTGGAATTGACAGAATTTAAATTGCATGAATTGTAAAGGGAGAGGGGTAATTGACAAGAATTTAAAGTGCAGAAGAATTGAAAGAGCTGAATCTTAAAGTGCAAGTAATGTAAATTGCAGAAACTTAGATTGCAAGAAATGTAAATGACTGAAGCTTAAAGTTCAAGAAATGTAAATTCCTTGAATTGTAAAAGGAGTTGGGAATTGGGATTGTAGAAATTAAACAAGGAAAAGTAAATTGCAACAAGCAGGAAAGTAAAAGATGAATTGAATTGAAGTAGATCTCAAACAGAAAAGTAAATTAGCTTGAAGAAGCATTCGACAGATGAATTAAAAAGAAATTTCAGATCTGAGGGGTCAAGAGACTAGAAAACTAAGTCTAGATCTCACTACCTTCCTTGATCCAATTCAAAGATCAATTGCAAGTGAATTTAAAATCAAATAGTAGAAGAAGCAAATTTAAATCTCAAATTCTCCAATAGTGCAGTGAAAGAAACAAAGAGAGATCTCAAGGTGAGATTGACACAGAATTTCCTCAATTCTCAACACCCAAGACTCAAGTAAAGCTTTTCAGAAAAGAAAACAAGAAAACCCAGAGGAGAGGAGAACTCAATTCCCCTCCCAATTTTCCAGGATCTGAATACAAGCTCTCCAAATTACAATTCCAAATTCTAACAGAAGTGAAAAATTCAAAAGTAAAAGTTGACGTCCTATTCTAAATCAAACTAACTTCTATTTATACACTTTCTTCTAATGGTCTTGAAGCCTTGAATTTAGGCCTTGGCCTTGATGGAATTGGATTGAAGATAGCCTTAGTTGGTTGCTCTTGGACTTGAGAAGAAATCCATTTGCAATTTGGACTTTGGAGCCTTTAAGTTTGAGTCAACGTTTGAGGGAAACTTTAACTCAAACGTTTTCGTGTTGAAATTATGCAGAACGGTACTTATCTGTCACTCACGTTTGAGTTCACGTTTGAGGTCAAACGTGAGCTCAAACGTGCTCCCTCCAAGAATATTTTGACGCCAACGTTTGACCTCAAGTTTGAGGCAAACGTTGGCGTGAGCGTTGGCCTCCCCTGGGTATTAATTATGCCAACGTTTGACCTCAAGTTTGAGGCAAACGTTGGCGTGAACGTTGGCTCCTCCCTGGGTAATAATTGTGCCAACGTTTGACCTCAAATTTGAGGCAAACGTTGATGTGAACGTTGGCTCTTCCCCTGGGTAGTAATTGTGCCAACGTTTGACTTCAAGTTTGAGGCAAACACTGGCGCAAACTTTGGCATCTCCTGGGTTAGTTTTTGAGCCAACGTTTGACCTCAAGTTTGGGGCAAACGTTGGCACAAACTTGAGCTTCCCCCAGGGTGGTTTTTCTGCCTTCTGCCATCCTCTTTCTTCAACCTTCCTCCAAGCCTTTTGGTCACCTGTCATCAATCAACAAATGCATCAAAGCTATGCTAAAATCATGAGATTTATTATCATCCTTGACATATAAGCAATTATAGCACAAAACCTCATGAAAATGCATCAATTTACTCATGGTTGATTGAATCCAAATGCACATGAATTTTCACCCAAATGGATTACTTGTAACTCAAGAAAGTGTATAAAACCTATTAAAACAAAGGAAAAAGACTAGTAAAACTTTTGGATTAGGAATGGTGTCGCTTGGTAATGAGCTTAATGGTCCCTCAATAGCAAATTTCTTGGAAAGCTGTCCAATCTGCCTCTCCATATTTTTCATGGAAGCTTCCTGGTTCTTTGTTGTCATCTCTTGGTGCTTCATCATTTTCTCCATTAAGAGCTCCAAATTGGTGATCCTCTGAGAGTCTTGTGAGATTGGTTGGTTGTGGGGTGTTGAGGGTTGATGGTAAGTGTTTTGGTTGGTGGTTTGATTATTGGATGGATGATGGTTAGAGTTAGGGTTAGTATTTTGGGGTTTTCTATATGTATTTTGGTTGTTATTCTGCTGGTTGTTGTGGTTTGTATTTTTCCATCTGTTTTGCGTTGAATTCCTTTGCCATGGCTGTTGAGTCTGAGTGTGATTGTCTCCCCATTTGAGGTTGGGGTGGTTCTTCCAGGATGGGTTATAAGTGTCACCATAAACCTCATTGTGTCTAGACCCTTGATTGTGCATGTAGTTCACTTGCTCTTGCTGTTGATCTTCACAACCTTTTTCACCTTGTCCCCATGTGGTTGATGGTTGACTTGTATTTACTGCTACAACTTGGAGGCTATCAATCCTCTTGGCCATTTGCTCAAATTTTTGCTGAATTTGCTGCTGCATTATTTTGTTTTGAGCTAGGATTGAGTCCACTCCTTTCAACTCCATCACTCCTTTCCTTTGTGATGGTTGGCGTTGCCTTTGGTGAGCAAAGAAATATTGGTTGTTAGCCACCATATTAATGAGATTTTGGGCCTCCTCTGCAATTTTCATGAGTTGCAAAGAACCTCCAGCTGAGTGATCCAGTGCTTTTTGAGCCTTCAAAGTAAGTCCTTCATAGAAGTTTTGAAGCTTGTCCCATTCAGTGAACATGTCTGGTGGATATTTCCTGAGCAAAGCCTTGTATCTCTCCCATGCCTCATATAGAGTTTCAGCATCCAATTGTGTGAATGTTTGTACTTCAGTCTTCAATCTAATAATCCTCTGAGGTGGGTAAAATTTACCAAGGAACTTGCTCACTAGATCTTCCCAAGTGTTGATGCTCTCTCTTGGAAATGTCTCCAACCACTGAGTAGCTTTGTCTCTGAGAGAGAATGGGAATAGCAAAAGCTTATAGATGTCTGGATGCACACCATTAGATTTGACAGTGTCACATATCCTCAGGAAAGTGGATAAGTGTTAGTTTGGGTCTTCAAGTGGCCCTCCTCCAAAAGAGCAGTTGTTTTGAACCAAGATGATGAGTTATGGCTTCAGTTCAAAGTTGTTTGCATTGACATTTGGGGTAAGGATACTACTCCCACAATGTCTAGGATTTGCAAATGTGTAGGAAGCCAAAACTCTTCTCTGTGGTGGATTGTTGTTGTTGTTGGCTGCTCCTCCTGGTGGATTTGTTGGGTTTGTTGAGTGTTCCTCCATGTCCTTGAATTCTTCTTCTGAATCCTCTTCTCCAACAATACCTTTCCCTCTTTCATCTCTTCTTAATCTCCTGAGGGTTCTTTCGTCTTGTTCACAAAAAGTGGGTATAGCTCCCCTTGTTCTTGACATACAACTAAAACAAAGAAAATCACACAAAACCCAGAAAAACAGTAACACTTCAATCCATTGCTAGAGTGAAGTTTTGGTTAGCTTAGGCAAAAATTCAAACACTTAGTGGGTTAATCGAAAAGTAAAGAAACGGAAAAGAAAAAGTGCTTGATCTAGACCACCACCTCACTTAATCATTGTCAATCTAATCAATCCCCGGCAACGGCGCTAAAACTTGATGTATGGAAAATGATCCAACACAAAACTCACCGGCAAGTGTACCGGATCGCATCAAGTAATAATAACTCACGTGAGTGAGGTCGATCCCACAGAGATTGAAGGATTGAGCAATTTTAGTTTAGTGGTTGATTTAGTCAAGCGAACAAGAGTTGATTTGAGTGATTTGGAATTGACAGAATTTAAATTGCTTGAATTGTAAAGGGAGAGGGGTAATTGACAAGAATTTAAAGTGCAGAAGAATTGAAAGAGCTGAATCTTAAAGTGCAAGTAATGTAAATTACAGAAACTTAGATTGCAAGAAATGTAAATGACTGAAGCTTAAAGTGCAAGAAATGTAAATTTCTTGAATTGTAAAAGGAATTGGAAATTGGGATTGCAGAAATTAAACAGGGAAAAGTAAATTGCAACAAGCAGGAAAGTAAAAGATGAATTGAATTGAAGTAGATCTCAAACAGAAAAGTAAATTAGCTTGAAGAAGCATTCGATAGATGAATTAAAAGGAAATTTCAGATCTCAGGGGTCAAGAAACTAGAAAACTAAGTCTAGATCTCACTACCTTCCTTGATCCAATTCAAAGATCAATTGCAAGTGAATTTAAAATCAAACAGAAGAAGAAGAAAATTTAAATATCAAATTCTCCAATAGTGCAGTGAAAGAAACAAAGAGAGATCTCAAGGTGAGATTGAGATAGAATTTCCTCAATTCTCAACACCCAAGACTCAAGTAAAGTGATGCGGGCGGAAATTGGCGAGTTAAGAATGATTATAAAATATGCGTTGCAAGTATAGTTCTCAACCAACCAGAAATCTGCTTTATCAATTTAAAAAGGGTGTCACAGAAATTAAAATCAAAATACTGGGAGTATGAGTCCCAGGTCGTCTCCCAACGAGTTGCAGAAAAGTATGCTATTTTATTAATCAGATGTTTCCAAAAAGGTTTGAGTTGAATGGCAGAAAATTAAATTAGAGAATTTATATAAATTTAAATAAAAGCCTTGATTGGGAGTTGATTAGTTGGAAGCCCTATTCTTGTTGCAGTACTCTCAAGATTAATTGATAATTGGGGATTATTCTGTTTAGTTGTCCCTCACTAAGTAAGGGAAAGTTAAACAAGTTGGAATGCTATTTCTATCCACAAGTTCCAATCCGCTCTGGGGAGGATTGGTGTTAGTGACTAGAGAGCAATCCAACAATAAACCCAACTACAATCTCTCTCTTGAGCATCCCAACTTCAAGGGTTTCTTTCAATTAACTCCCCATCAAGTTAGGGGACTACTCGCTCATTGTAAATGTAAAATTCATAACATAAGAAAAGGAATTAAAGAAAGACATCATAAATAATGATCAAAAGATTAATCAAAGATAAAAGTGATTCTTGTATTAATAAATGCTAAAACAATCCAACAGTAAAATTAAGTAAATTAAGGAACATGGAAGAGTAAGAGACAAGTAAAGAAAACGAACTAGAGTGTCGAAGTCTTGATGAGGCAATAACTCTTCTCAATATCCCAATGCAAAAATAATGAACATAACCAATCCTAAAAACTATGAATGTGTAGAGAGAAAACCTAAAGGAGAGGAAAACTGGATCTCAAAACTAAAACTATGCGGAATGTTTGTTGTTGTTGGTTTTTGCATGTTCTCCGGCTCTAGTCTACTTTTCTGGGCTGAAAACCGGGTCAAAATAGGGCCCAAAATCGCCCCCAGCGATTTTGTAGATTATGCAGATCACGCATGTCACGCGGTCGCGTCATCCATGCGGCCGCATCATTCGGCTTTCTGCTTTGCCACGCGGTCGCGTCATCCATGCGGCCGCGTCACTCGTGCTATTCCATGCCGCGCGGTCGCGTCATCCATGCGGCTGCATCACTTCTCCCTGGTCATCTCCTCAATTTCTTGTGTTCCTCCCATTTTTGCAAGCTTCCTCTCCAATCTCCAACTCATTCATGCCCTGTAAAGCCTGAAACACTTAACACAGAGATCACGGCATCAAATGGAATAAAGGAGAAATAAAATACATAATTAAAGTCCCTAGGAAGCAAGTTTTCAATCATACAATAACTTTAGGAAGGAATTATAAATGCATGCTTATTTAATGAATAAGTGGATAAAGATCATGATAAAACTACACAATTAAACACAATATAAACCATAAAATAGTGGTTTATCATAAAGCTTTTCAGAAAAGAAAACAAGAAAACCTAGAGGAGAGGAGAACTCAATTCCCCTCCCAATTCTCCAGGATCCGAATACAAGCTCTCCAAATTACAATTCCAAATTCTAACAGAAGTGAAAAATTCAAAAGTAAAAGTTGACGTCCTATTCTAAATCAAACTAACTTCTATTTATACACTTTCTTCTAATGGTCTTGAAGCCTTGAATTTGGGCCTTGGCCTTGATGGAATTGGATTGAAGATAGCCTCAGTTGGTTGCTCTTGGACTTGAGAAGAAATCTGTTTGCAATTTGGACTTTGGAGCCTTTAAGTTTGAGTCAACGTTTGAGGGAAACTTTAACTCAAACATTTTTGTGTTGAAATTATGCAGAACGGTACTTATCTGTCACTCACGTTTGAGTTCACGTTTGAGGTCAAACGTGAGCTCAAACGTGCTCCCTCCAAGAACATTTTGACGCCAACGTTTGACCTCAAGTTTGAGGCAAACATTGGCGTGAGCGTTGGCCTCCCCTGGGTATTAATTATGCCAACGTTTGACCTCAAGTTTGAGGCAAACGTTAGCGTGAACGTTGGCTCCTCCCTGGGTAGTAATTGTGCCAACGTTTGACCTCAAGTTTGAGGCAAACGTTGGCGTGAACGTTGGCTCTTCCCCTGGGTAGTAATTGTGCCAACGTTTGACCTCAAGTTTGAGGCAAACGTTGGCACAAACTTTGGCATCTCCTGGATTAGTTTTTGAGCAAACGTTTGACCTCAAGTTTGGGGCAAACATTGGCACAAACTTATGCTTCCCCTAGGGTGGTTTTGCTGCCTTCTGCTATCCCCTTTCTTCAACCTTCCTCCAAGCCTTTTGGTCACCTGTCATCAATCAACAAATGCATCAAAGCTATGCTAAAATCATGAGATTTATTATCATCCTTGACATATAAGCAATTATAGCACAAAACCTCATGAAAATGCATCAATTTACTCATGGTTGATTGAATCCAAATGCACATGAATTTCCACCCAAATGGCTTACTTGTAACTCAAGAAAGTGTATAAAACCTATTAAAAAAAGGAAAAAGACTAGTAAAACTAGGCTAAGATGCCTTGGCATCAGAAGGCAGTAGGAAAGCAGAAGTTCAGAAGCAACAAAGCATCTCTAGACGCTTATCTGAAATTCCCACCAATGAATTACATAAGTATCTCCATTTTATTTTATGTTTTATTCATATTTAATTATCAAAACCTCATAACCAATTGAATCCGCCTAACTGAGATTTACAAGGATGACCATAGCTTGCTTCAAGCCAACAATCTCCGTGGGATCGATCTTTACTCACGTAAGGTATTACTTGGACGACCCAGTGCACTTGCTGGTCAGTTACGTGGAGTTGTGAAGAAGTGTTGAGATCACGATTCCGTGTACCAATGAGACCCGAATGCTATCTCATGGACATGAGGAAGGTACTCGGGAGGAATTCCCTAGGATGAACCGATGAGGGAACGCGAGATAGGAATCTTGGCATTGGTATATGTGACATTAGTGTGTTGATTTTGGATTGTTGAGTGAAATACTTGGAGGCGAATAGTTGCTTGAACAATTTGTTTAATTAGGCTTGAATTAATTGAAATCTAATGATTTAGAGCAGAAGGGGCTTGTAATTAACATTGGTATAGTTGGATTTGAATGGGAATGAAAGTTTGTGAAAATCGAGCACTTGTGTAAAAATTGGAGGAAGATAAATTGTTATTAGGCAGCGGATATTATAGGTTTTGAACGTTTAGGTAATGTGAGTATGGAGATCAAGGATTTTTAAGAGGATGTGATTGAGTCTCACAATGAGCGTAAGCATTATTTCTGTCAGGTTGAGAAAGCTTAGAAGTGGGACTAGGTTTTGTGATTCGATAGGGGAATATGACATGGATTCATGATTGGATTCTTGGTGGTTAATAATCAGAGTGACGCAGCGGAAGCAGTAACATAGGATAGTTATGTATAGGAGGTGTAAAGTTGACTAGGATGTCTTAAGCTTGAAATACTCGAAGCGTTTAGTGGGTTAATGCAAGTAATGATTCTCAAATAATTGAATTTGATTATGGCTGTGAACTTTGACTTATTCCGGAGTGGATACGGAAATGATTGTTGGTGTGTAATTAGATTTAGGTGATAAGTGAGTAGCAATTGTTGTGTTTGAGAGATAAGTATTACGATTTGATCATGATGACCTTGGATTTAGATTGAAATGTATAATGATTGGATTTAAGGACGACTTTGGTAAACATTAAATTGAAATGCTAATATTGAGATTAGTTTTAGGGAAACCGTAAAGGGCGGTAAACCCAAATTTATAGGGGAGGTTCTGCCCAAATTCTGAAAGAACTTGAAGAGTTTAGAAATCTTATGTTATGATAACAATCGGTAGTTTTATCCTAGAAAGTTTTATGAAGGGTGAGATGAACATAACATTTGGTTAGTTATTAAGACAAACATATAAGAAGCTAAGAGTATAACGGATAAAAATAGCTGGAGTCAGGAATAGGGTGTTAGAATTGATGTTGAAGAATGGTAAAAGAATGGTAAGAGGTTGGTTGAATATGA
Organism: Arachis ipaensis; assembly: GCF_059453495.1. Taxonomy (NCBI): domain Eukaryota; kingdom Viridiplantae; phylum Streptophyta; class Magnoliopsida; order Fabales; family Fabaceae; genus Arachis; species Arachis ipaensis. Next base: position 102,519,904 of record NC_142440.1, read on the forward strand.
AAGAGCGCTTATATGAAGATTTGATAGCGAATTTTCGAGGACAAAAATTTTTGTTAGGTGGGTAGGATGTAAAATCTAGTCAAACCGTAATTAATTAAATAATAAATTAAATGTGAGAGAACATGGTTAGAAAATTTAACAATCGTAATTCGATAATTTAAAAATGATATTTGGACTCAGTAAATTTTTTTGAGTCGGAAAACATACTTTTCTGCATAAAAATGCGCACTGAAAATTTGACTGGTAGTACCGGCTGAGATCTGTCTGGTACTGCAGCTGAGGAAATTAATTTGAAGTGAATAAGGTTATGAAATAATAATTTATAAATTGGAAAAATAGAAATATTTAAAATACGATCTAAAACTCTAAACTTAAAGGTTTTGGCCCAAAATTGGGTCAATGGGCTAAACCAAGTGAACCGAGCCCAAGTGGGCCCAAGACCCAAATGCTGAGTTCACTTGCTCCAGGTAGAGAATGAGATAATTTGAACTCTCTGGGTAGACGCAATGAAGTGATTTCACTTGCTCCAGATAGAGAATGAGATAATTGATATTTAAATGTTGAGTTCAAGGTTTACTGGCTATGGTTTGGCTTGGGATTGAGTGATGAGAGGTTTGGAAAGAAGAGAAACATAAGGAGTTGACTAGACTTAGTATTACCAAGAACATTTGCCTAATTCATGGATTAGTGAGAACCTAAGATGAATTAATGAATGAAAGGAAGTTTAGGATGCTTAGTGAGTTTTTATTATAGTGCATTGTATTTATTTGGCATTTTTACCATACTGGGAACCCATGGGTCGGGGGTTCTCATTTCGTATATATCTCTTGTTTTTCAGATGCAGGTTTGGGTGCTCAGCAGTGAGCTGTGGTTTATCTGAAAGATGGTGAAGCTATTTTACTTTTGTTTAGAATCTCTCCGCACTTATTTTGAAAAACTTGTGGTAATGTATTTATTTTTCTTTTGAAAACCTACCTATAGAGGCTTTGATGTATATTCTGCGAGAGATAGGAAAGTTATTGTTGTCAACTGATTTTATTACTGTACCCTAGTCGGCCTAAGTTTTGCAGGTGGTGACTAGTGGCTATTATATTTATGTCTATTGATAAACCCCATATTTAGGGTTTATCTTGTGCTTGATTTAGGGGATTTTATGACCTTTTACCCACATTTATTCAATGAAATAGCATGGTTTTATGATTGTCTCCTAATTTGTACTTAAGTGTAAAAACATGCTTTCTAGGCCCTTAATTAGCTAAAATTAATTCACCTTTGATTCCACTAGATGCCCTGATGTGTGTGTTAGTGATTTCAGGTTTAGAAGGCTAGGAATTGATCAAAAGAATGAAGAGAAAAGCATGCAAAGTGGAGAAATCATGGAAAAGCAAGGATTTGGGATAAGATCAAAGACGCGCACGCGCAGAAGACGTGCACGCATGGATTGTGACGTCGCATGGCGACACGTACGCGCACATGACGCGTATGCGCACATGGAAAATTGTCAAGCGACGCGTACGCGTGAAGTGCGCGTACGCGTTGATACTCGCACGTGACTCACTTAAAGGCAATACGCTGGGGGGGAATTCTGGGCTTCCCAAGTCCAAATCCAACTCATTTCTGATGCTATTTAAACCAAGGAATGAAGAGGAATCAACATACTTTAGACATTACTTCATATTTTAGTTTTAGTCTAGTTTTTTGAAGGAAAGTTAGTTTTAGCGAGAAAATCTCTCACTTCTCTCTAGAATTAGGATTAGGTTAGATCTAGATTAGAATTTCTTAGATCTAGGTTAATTTCATGCTTTGATTTACTTTTTCTTTTGTAATTCTTCTTCTTCTACATCTCCTCTCTCTAGTTTGGCATTTAATTCATGTAAGTCTCTACTTTCATGTTGATGCATTTTTGTTTCTTCTATTTCTCTTTTAATGCAATTTATGATTCATGTTCCTTTATTGTTGAATTGTGATGCATGGGTTTATACCGGTTCGGAATTCCACAAAATACTTCCGTTGTTAGTATAGTCCAAACCGATAATCAACTCTTGAATCAAATTTAGATGGAATTGGTTGTCACAAGTTCAACCCTAATAAAAGTAACTGAAGTATTCAAACCGCGTGTCGTCTCACAAGGAATGGGCAAACATGTACTTCAATATTGGTTAGAATTCCGGGATTGTAAGTCATGAGCAAGAAATTAAACTAAGAGACTTAACAAGCAAGAAATCTTAAAGTGCAAGGAACTAATTCAAGTAACTAAAGCAATGTATGAGCAATTCCAAACTAATAAGAGAACATCCGATATAATTCTACTCTAAGCTAGACAAGTAACTATAACTAAGACAAAGCAATTGAAATATTTTTGTGTTCCAAATATGATTGATAAAAGCAACTTTTGGCTAGGCATAGGAATTGGGATCACTAGCCTTGTCTAATAACCATATCTTGGCAATTATGAGGAACCAAGCTCATTAAGTTTACTTCTATACTTGAAGTATATTAAATGGCTAGGTCAACATCAATCCAAAAGGTCCAACCTAGCTACCAATTAACTTAGTAGTAGGCTAGTGTCAATGGTTATCAAATTGACCACTAAGGGTTCTCAAATCATCAATTCTATTAGACCCAATGACTCAAGTTTATCCAATTCCCATAGCCTAGGCCAAGAGTAAAGAAAACTACTCCATAATCAAAGAAAACATTTCATCAAACACATGGTGAGCATTACTAAAAGACTTATTCAAAATGCAATTAAATTAAAATTAACAGGTACCCACTAACAATTATTAATGGAAAATCACCCAAACAACACAATTAATCATGAAAATTATTAATGTAACACTAACAATTCAAGATCCACAAGATTCATGTAATGGGTAGAAAATGACAATTGACAAAAAACTTAAATCCAACACAAGATCTAAACAAATTTATACTAAGAAATTCAAATTAAGTAATCAAAACTAGAAATCAACAAGATCCAATTCAGAATTCTACAAGGGAAGATCAAATCAAAACTAGATCTAGAGAGGAACAAAGGTTTCTCTCTCTAGAAGAACCAAAAACCAAAAACTAGCTAAAATTGTGTCTAAGTGTGAATGAATGATCCCCCCCTTTCCCCCTAGGATTCTTGGGTCTTTTCCATGCAGAACCAGCTTGAATTTGGGCCTCTTCAGCCTCAGAAATCGCCAGGCACGATTTCCTTTAATGAGGTCATGTGCAGCTTGTCACGCGTACGCGCCATGCACGCGTGCGCGCCGATTGATTTCCGCGATCCACGCGTGCGCGTCGATGGAGAATTCGCTAATCCACGCGGATGCGCCAATCTTCGCGCACCATTCCCAACTGTCCATACCCACACGTGCACGTGAGGTGCGCATGTGCGCCGATGCTAAACTCCCCCAAATTCAATTCTTCATGTTCCTTCCACTTGTGCATGCTTCCTTTCTCTCTTCTAAGCCATTCTTACCCTGTAAACTCTGAAATCACTCAACAAAGACATCACGGCATTGAATGGTAATAAAAGAGGATCAAAATATGGCAATTTTAAGGCAAAAGAAGCATATTTTCCATCATGAAGTAATATTTGGAAGAGAACACAAAACCATGCAATTCTTGTGAATAAGTGCATAAAATATTGACAAAACCCCTCAAATTCTACACAATATAAACCACAAAATTGGGGTTTATCAAACCTCCCCACACTTAAACCAAGCATGTCCTCATGCTAAAAATAAAAAGACCAAAGACCATGGTAAGAAAGGGTTCACGAAGAGCAAAATACCTAAATGAATGCATGCAACTAATATAAAAGCATCTACCTACTTGGTCAAGGGTAAATCTATCTTCCAAGAACACATATGAGCATATAGGGTGAAAATGACATGAAGTCCATAAATCCTACCAATTTGAACCTCAATATGAAGTGCATATAACTTGCTAGATTAACGCTTGTGAAAGCCGAGAACAAGGAGTTGAGCATCGAGCCCTCACCAGAAGTGTATCTGCTCTATTCGCTCAAGTGTATAGGGTTCGTCACTCAGTCCTCTCCTAATCATGCTTTCCAAGATTTGTCTTTCATCTAACAAGCAATAATTACTCAATGCACGCGTACAAGTATCATGAGGTCTTATTCATAGGTTGTAATGGGGCTAGGGTGAAGGTAGGGATGTATATGGTCAAGTGAGTTTAAAATTTGAGTCCTTGATTAACCTAAGATCTCACCAAACACATAAAATAACCTATACGATTCTAATACAATACCTAGCTACCCATGGGTTTCACTTTTTCATATACTCATGCATTCTTTTTAATTCACATCCCATATACATTGTTATTATTACTTTATCTTGGGGCATTTTTGTCCCCTTTTTATCGCTTTCTTTTTCCATATTTTTGTTTCTTCTATTTTCTATTTCTTTTTCTTACATTATTTTTCCTTCATTCCCATATATACACATATTTTTTCTTTTCTTTGTTTGTCCCCTTTTTGGGGTTTCATGTACAAAAGTGTCAATGCATATGGTTTAATCATTCAATACATGAGTATGTTCCCAATTCCCAAAATTTTCAATTTCACAACAAAGACACACCTTTACATCTACCCAAACCCAAGTACACCCTCCCATTCGAATGACACACACCCTCCCTCACCTAAGCTAATCAAGGATCCAAATCTAGGGACATTCATTGTTTTTCACTTAGGGGTGTTGATATGCTCCATTTAAGAAAAAAAGGGGTTTATCATGGGCTTAAAATTGGTTAGCAATGGTAGATAAAAGGGTTAAGGCCATTTGGGCAAAGTGACTATTGAAATGATGGCCTCAATCATGTAAATGCATTCATACACAAAGTAATGGATATAGAGAATCAGACAAAACAAGGATTGCAATCATAGAGAGAGAATATTGCACACAAGAATGGGAAATAGTGGTTAGAAGATATAACCACAAAATAAAGCTCAAAACCCACATGCTTGTGCCCTTAGCTCAAACACTATGTTCTTAATTACATTCTTCAAGCAAGTTTATCGCAAATTTTTTTTTTCTAAATTGGTAGGGTACCCTGAAAATACAATTTCTTGAAAAAGAAGTCATCACCCTAACCAAGTAGTCCTTATTAAGAAAAACTAACTAAACATGCATGATGTCCTAATTAACAAAACAGTGGAAAATTAAAGTCAATGGATGTTGAGAAGAGGAGATTATTACCCACGGAGATCAGTCGAATGACCTCCCCACACTTTAAGAATTAGCACGGTCCTCCGTGCTACTAGCAAGGCGCAAGTGGTTGTCGGGTTTATAACTCCCACAATCCCGTTCGTGAGTGCTTTCTTCACTTAAGTACGAGGTGGATGTGGAGATCTCCGGTTCTTTCACAGAAGGAGTCAAGCAACTCAGAAGCTTCTTGATGTAAGCATATCGGCGTTGATTTTGCCGTTCATATCTATCTATCTTCTTGTGGAGGTCTTCAAGCCTTTGATAGAAGGATCTTTGTGATGTGCAAGGAGTGGTAGGAATAACCGAGGGGGTAGCTATCTCAAGGGTGTTGTGTTCTGCCGGAGGCTTGAGATATTTTCCGGTTGGGACCATGTCGCCCTCTACCAGAATTATCGCTTTTCGATCTTTAGTCTCTCGGGGAACACTAGCAGTAGCAACTAACTCCATCACCAAGGCTGGGAAAGGTAGGTTAACCTTGGCATGAACACGACCCATGGCTTGGTGGATGAGGCGAGCAACGTTAACCGGCCGCTCTGTAAGTATACACCAAACTGGTAAGGTAAGGTCTGCGGTGATCAAGGTCTCATGAGTGTTGGGAAACACATAATGAGACAAGATCTGAGTCCATGCTCGAGCCTCTACGGTCAGAAAGCACACAAGAATGCCCTTGGGTCGGGGCCTGAGGTACCCTCGGGCCCAAAATGCATCCGGTTCGGCAATAACCCGGCAGACAGCATCCCAATCAAAAACATAATCAAAGTCATCTCATTTTTGGAAGGTCTCTTGGTAACCATCTATCTCATCAGGTACGGGTGGGATGCGGAGTACTTCTTGAATAGCTTTCTCGGAAACTGGAACTTGCTTCCGGCGCATGAAAACAGTATGAAGAGAATGTGAGAAGTAATTAGTGTAGAACTCTACCACCCACGAGAGAATAGCTTCTTGTGGTTTCCTCATGAGAAAGCCCCATCTTCGTCGCTCAATGTGAGGTATGATAAACTGAACTACATGACCCGGAGGGTTGATAAGCGGATAATTTATACCCTTTTTGGCATTGTTTTTACATAGTTTTTAGTATGTTTTAGTTAATTTTTATTATATTTTTATTAGTTTTTATTCAAAAATTATATTTCTGGACTTTACTATAAGTTTGTGTGTTTTTCTGTAATTTCAGGTATTTTCTGGCTGAAATTGAGGGACCTGAGCAAAAATCTGATTCAGAGGCTGAAAAGGACTGCAGATACTGTTGGATTCTGACCCTCCTGCACTCGAAATAGATTTTTTGAAGCTACAGAAGTCCAATTGGCACGCTCTCAATTGCGTTAAAAATTAGACATCCTGGGCTTTCTAATAATATATAATAGTCCATACTTTGCCCGAGATTTGATGGCCTAAACTAGCTTCCAAAGTCATCCTAACACTTTCTGGCCTAAAACGCCAGAACTAGCACCTTTTTCGGCGTTAAACGCCCATTCTGGCACCCAGGGTGGCGTTAAACGCCAACTTTGGGCATATGAACGTGAAAGCTTGAAAGCTCAGCCCAGGCACGTACCAAGTGGGTCCCAGAAGTGGAATTCTGCACTATCTGCACTTAGTTACTCATTTTCTGTAAACCTAAGTTACTATTGTAGTATAAAAACTACTTTTAAAGATTCATTTTGGAAGTGACGACATTTTTTACATTTCATATTGTATCTTTGACGGCATGAGTCTCTAAACCCCATAGGTGGAGGTGAGGAGCTCTGCTGTGTTTCAATGGATTAATGCAATTACTATTGTTTTCTATTCAATCACGCTTGATTCTATTCTAAGATACTCACTCGTACTTCAATATAGAGAATATGATGATCCGTGACACTTATCATTATCCTCAACCCTATAAATGCGTGCCTGACAACCACTCCATTCTATCTGAGCTCAACGTAGTCATTGGGTGACAGCTTGAGTGTGCATCTCTTGGGTTTCTAATCCACGGACCGAGTCCGGAGGTTAGAACCTTCGTGGTATAGGCTAGAATCATTGGCAGCATTCCTGGAATCCAGAAAGTCTAAACCTTGTCTATGGTATTCCGAGTAGGATCTGGAAGGGGATGACTGTGACGAGCTTCAAACTCGCGAATGTGGGGCACAAGTGACAGTGTGCAAAAGGACAATGGTCCTATTTCGACGCTAGCGGGAACCGACAGATGATTAGCCGTGCGGTGACAGCGCATATGGAATTATTTTCATCCGAGAGGATCATACAGCCTACCATGGAAGGAAGCCATGCGTGTTTGGAAGAAGATAGTAGGAAAGCAGAGATTCAGATGACAGAGTATCTCCAGAACCCCAACCTGCTTCTCATTACTGAGTCACAAGTACCACTTATTTTATGTTATTTATTTTCATAAATATAACCACTATTATCATTATTCTCCTGACTAAGATTTATAAAATAACCATAGCTTGCTTCAAGCCGACAATCTCTGTGGGATCGACCCTTACTCACGTAAGGTATTACTTGGACGACCCAGTGCACTTGCTGGTTAGTTGTGCGGAGTTGTGAAAAGTGTAATCATAATTTCGTGCACCAAGTTTTAGAGTCACAAAAATTGAGTCTTCTATTATTGTTTTAGGTTAAAATTTTAAAATCCTTATTTTATTTTTCTAAATTATTTTTGAAAATTTTTAAAACCAATAACTTCATAATTTAGTCTTCTGTTTGAGTTTAGTTTAATTTTTTAAGTTTGGTGTCAATTGCATGATTTTATTTTTCTTTCAATTTTTGAATTATATGTTCTTAGTTCTTTATTGATCTTCAAATTGTTCTTGATAAATCTTTAAAATTTCTTGTTTGGTGATTGTTGCTATTTATCTTATACATTTTCAAATTATTAGTGTCCAAAATATAAAAATTTTTAAGTTTGGTGTCCCTTGTGTTTCTATTTTCTTAAAAAATTTTAAAATTTGTTCTTGGTGTTCATCTTGATCTTCAAAGTGTTCTTGGTGTTCATCTTGACATTCAAAGTTTTCTTGTTTGTTTTCTCTGTTTTGATCTAAAAATTCTAAGTTTGGTGTCATTTTATTATTTTTCTCTTTCCTCATAAAATTCAAAAATATCTTTTCTCTTTATTTAATTGAATTTTCGAAAATTTCATTTAAAAATTCAGATTTTTATTTTAAAATTTTTATTTTATCTTATCTTAGTTTCGAAAATTTCAAAATTCAAAATCTTTTTCAAAAATCATATTCAAAGTTTTTCAAATCTTCTTAATTAATCAATTATTTTAGTTTTCGAAATTTATATTTTAATTTTCTATTATTTTATCTTTTTTTAAATTATTCAGTTTGTTTTTAATTAAATAAAATAAAAATAAAAATATATTTTGTTTGCAATTCATATCAATTCCCTTTTCTCCATCGTGGACCTAAGTGGAAATGAACAGTCCAAAAGGACTCTAAGTTCATATGCTAACCCGATTACTGCTGCATACGGGAGTAGTATCTGTATACCTCCCATCAGAGCAAGCAGTTTTGAGCTAAATCCTCATCTCATTATCATGGTGCAGCAAAATTGCCAGTATTCCGGTCTTCCACAGGAAGAATCTACTGAGTTTCTGACACAGTTTTTACAAATTGCTGACACAGTATGTGATAAAGAAGTGGATCAGGATGTCTACAGATTATTACTGTTTCCATTTGCTGTAAAGATCAAGCTAAGAGGTGGTTAAATAACCAACCCACAGCAAGCATAAAAACATGGAAACAGTTATCATACAAATTCCTAAATCAATATTACCCTCCAAAAAGAATAACACAGCTAAGGCTGGACATCTAAGGCTTTAAACAAGAGGATCATGAATCTCTTTATAATGCCTGGGAGAGGTACAGAGGGATGCTAAGGAAATGCCCTTCTGAAATGTTTTCAGAGTGGGTGCAGCTAGACATCTTTTACTATGGGCTTACAGAAAAAGCTCAAATATCTCTAGACCACTCAGCTGGTGGATCTATTCATATGAGAAAGACAATTGAAGAGGCTAAAGCAGTATCCACTGAACTTAGTCCTCACGAACAAGTTGCTGAACTCAATCAGCAATTGCTTATCATAACAAAACAATTCGCAGAATTCAAAGAGATGCTCCAAGACACTAAAAATGCTAACCAGAATATGGAAGCACAATTGGATCAGACAAGACAGCAGCTATCGAAACAGATAATAGAAGAATGCCAAGCTGTTCAATTAAGGAGTGGGAAACACTGAATGTATCAATCCAAGGTAGCAGCAAGCCAAGAAAGGAACAGTTAACAAAGGATAAACCACTGCCCAAAATCCATCTGAGGACAATAAGAGCCCAGAGAGGAATGATTCTGACGTTCAAACACCAAAAAAGGGGTGGAAAAGTGGTGTTAAACGCCCAAGGGACAGCCAATTCTGGCGTCCAGACGATAGAAAAGGGTGGCAATCTAGTGTTAAATGCCCATGTAGCCCCAATTCTGGCGTTCAAATGCCACAAAGGGGTCAGACACTTGTAAGTGCTGATAACAACCCCCTTAAGCAGGCTTCTCCAACCACTTCTGTAGGAAATAAACCTGCAGCAACTAAGGTTGAAGAATATAAAGCCAAGATGCCTTATCCTCAGAAACTCCACCAAGCAGAACAGGATAAACAATTTGTCCACTTTGCAGACTACCTCAGGACTCTTGAAATAAATATTCCGTTTGCAGAGGCACTTGAGCAAATACCCTCTTATGCTAAGTTCATGAAAGAGATCTTAAGCCATAAGAAGGATTGGAGAGTGATGAGCGGATATTTTATACGCTTTTTGGGGATAATTTCATATAGTTTTTAGTATGTTTTAGTTAGTTGTTAGTCTCTTTCTATTAGTTTTTAGGAAAAATTCATATTTCTGGACTTTACTATGAGTTGTGTGTTTTTCTGTAATTTCAGGTATTTTTCTGGCTGAAATTGAGGGAGCTGAGCAAAAATCTGATTCAGGCTGAAAAAGGACTGCTGATGTTGTTGGATTCTGACCTCCCTGCACTCAAAGTGAAATTTCTGGAGCTACAGAACTCGAAATGGCATGCTTCAATTGCGTCGGAAAGTAGACATCCAGGGCTTTCCAGCAATATATAATAGTCCATACTTTGCACAAGAATAGACGACGTAAACTGGCGTTCAACGCCAGTCCTCTGCCCAATTCTGGCGTCCAGCGCCAGAAAAGGATCAAAAGCTGGAGTTGAACGCCCAAACTGGCATAAAAACTGGCGTTCAACTCCACAAATGACCTCTACACGTGAATTGCTTAAGTCTCAGCCCAGCACACACCAAGTGGGCCCCAGAAGTGGATCTCTGCATCATCCATCATAGTTTATCCAATTTTTGTAAACCTAGGCTACTAGTTTAGTATTTAAACAACTTTTAGAGACTTATTTTGTATCTCATGACATTTCAGATTTAAACTTTGTATTCTCTGACGGCATGAGTCTCTAAACCCCATTGTTGGGGGTGAGAAGCTCTGCTGTGTCTCGATGAATTAATGCAAGTATTTCTGTTTTCCATTCAAACACGCTTGTTCCTATCTAAGATGTTCATTCGCGCTTAACTGTGATGGAGGTGATGAGCTGTGACACTCATCACCTTCCTCAAATCATGAACGTGTGCCTGACAACCACCTCCGTTCTATATACGATTGAATGAGTATCTCTTAGATTCCTTAATCAGAATCTCCGTGGTATAAGCTAGAACTGATGGCAGCATTCATGAGAATCCGGAAAGTCTAAACCTTGTCTGTGGTATTCCGAGTAGGATTCAAGGATTGAATGACTGTGACGAGCTTCAAACTCTTGAAGGCTGGGCGTTAGTGACAGACGCAAAAGGATAGTAAATCATATTCCAACCGGATCGAGAACCAACCGGTGATTAGCCGTGCTGTGACAGAGCGCGTGAGCGTAGTTTTCACTGGGAGGACGAAAGGTAGCCATTGACAACGGTGATCCACCAACACACAGCTTACCATAGGAGGACGTGCGTGCGTGAATCAGAAGACAGAGGAAAGCAGAGATTCAGAAGATAAAGCATCTCCAAAACTCCAACATATTCTCCATTACTGCATAACAAGTAACCTTTAATTTATGCTCTCTCAGTTATTCACAATTCAACTGATAAACATAATTTACTTCCTGACTAAGATTTACAAGATAACCATAGATTGCTTCAAACCAACAATCTCCGTGGGATTCGACCCTTACTCACGTAAGGTATTACTTGGACGACCCAGTGCACTTGCTGGTTAGTGGTACGCGTTGTGAAAAGTGTGATTCACAATTCGTGCACCAAGTTTTTGGCGCCGTTGCCGGGGATTGTTCGTGTTTGGACAACTAACGGTTTATTTTGTTGCTTAGATTAGAAAAAATTTTCTCTTTTTGGTTTAGAGTCTTTTATTATTTATCCCTTGTTAAAACATTTTAAATTTATAGCTCAGTTAATTAGAACGTGGTGTTTATGTTCATGGTAATTGGCTATCATATTTTTTAAAAACCTTTTTCAAAAATAATTTTTCTGTTAAATCCTGTGCCAAACATTAAGTTTGGTGTTTTCAAAAATAATCTTTCTTAAAATTTTCGAAAATTTTCATAACTCATTTGGCTAGAGCGTTAATCTGTGTTCTTGGTAATTGGGTTAGAGTCTTTTATATTCTTTTCAAAACCTTCTTTTTCATAAATAATATTTTTTCTATTAAATCTTGTGCCAAACTTTAAGTTTGGTGTTTTCTTGTTGATTTCCCTTTGGTTTTCGAAAATTTTGGTTTGGTTTTCTAAAAGTTTTAAGTTTGGTGTTCTTTCTTCATGTTCTTGTGTTCTTGTGAGTCTTCAAAGTGTTCTTGAGTTTTCCTTGTGTCTTGATCTTAAAATTTTTTAGTTTGGTGTTCCTTGGTGTTTTCCCTCCAAAATTTTCAAAAACAAGGAGCATTAGATCTAAAAATTTTTAAATCTTGTACTATCTTATTGTTTTTCTCTCTCCTCACTAAATTCAAAAATATCTTTTTAAAATATCTCTTCTAACTTCCTAACTTCTTATCTTTTCAAAATTTGTTTCAACTAACCAACTAACTTTTTGTTTGTTTCTTAACTTTTTCAAAACTACCTAACTAACTCTCTCTCTTTAATTTTCGAAAATATCTTCCCTCTTTTTCAAAAATTTCATTTTTTTTACTAATTAATTTTTATTTTTCTTTTACGAAAAAAAAAATATTTTTAATTTCAAAATTCAAATTCTTTTTAGTTATTTTATTTTATTTAAGTATTTATTTCTTATAAAATAAAATAAATAAAAAGATAAATCAGTCCAAGTTATATCCATATATCCATCATGGACATAAGTGGAAATGAACAGTGCAGGAGGACTCTGGGGTCATATTCTAACCCCTCTACTGCTTCATATGGGAGTAGCATATGCATACCCTCCATTGGAGTTAGTAGCTTTGAGTTGAATCCTCAGCTCATTATCATGGTGCAGCAAAGTTGCCAGTATTCCGGTCTTCCACAGGAAGAACCTACAGAGTTTCTGGCACAATTTTTACAAATTGCTGACACAGTACATGATAAGGAAATAGATCAGGATGTCTACAGACTATTACTGTTTCCATTTGCTGTAAAAGATCAAGCTAAGAGGTGGTTAAATAACCAACCTAAGGCCAGCATAAGAACATGGAAACAGCTGACAGAAAAATTTCTGAATCAGTATTTTCCTCCAAAAAGGATGACACAGCTAAGGCTGGACATCCAAGGCTTTAAACAAGGAGATAATGAATCTCTTTATGATGCCTGGGAGAGATACAGAGAGATGCTACGAAAATGCCCCTCTGAAATGTTTTCAGAGTGGGTTCAGTTAGACATCTTCTACTATGGGCTTGCAGAAGGAGCTCAGATGTCTCTAGATTACTCAGCTGGTGGATCTATCCATATGAGAAAGACAATTGAAGAGGCTCAAGAGCTCATTGATACAGTTGCCAGGAATCAGCATCTGTATCTAAGCAGCAACCCTTCCATGAATGAAGAGGTTAAAACAGTAACTGCTGAATTCAGTACTGTAAAACAAGCTGCTGAATTCAATCAGCAATTGGATTTTCTAACAAAGCAGCTAGCTGAATTCAAGGACAGGCTACAGGAGACAAGGATAGCTAATATACATATGGACGAACAGTTTAAACAAACAAAGCAGCAGCTATCAAAGCAAATAGCAGAAGAATGCCAAGCAGTTCAATTAAGAAGTGGGAAAACATTAAATACCCCACCTCAAGGCATCAAAAATTTAAGAAATGAGCGACCCACCAAAGATTCACCTGAGGACAGTAAGAGCCCAGGGAAAAATAATTCTGGCACTAAAACGCCAGAAAATGGGTGGAAGGCTGGCGCTGAACGCCCAGACCATGCCCAAAACTGGCGTTCAGCGCCAGAAACAAGGCAGGATTGGCGTTCAACGCCAGAAATGGGGCAGAATCCAGCGTTGAACGCCCAACATGGGCACATTTCTGGCGTTCAGGCGCCAGGAACAGACAGTGAGCTGGCGTCTAACGTTACTCCAGTTTCTGACTCTGGCACTCAATTGCCAGTGAGGGATCAGACACACACAAGTGCTGATAACAACCCCTCTAAAAAGGCTTCTTTAACCATTAAGGTTGAGGAATATAAAGCCAAGATACCTTATCCTCAAAAACTCCGGAAAGAGGAGCAGGATAAGCAATTTGCTCACTTTGCAGATTATCTAAGGACTCTTGAAATAAAGATTCCATTTACAGAGGCACTTGAGCAAATACCTTCTTATGCCAAGTTCATGAAAGAGATCTTGAGTCATAAAAAGGAGTGGAGAGAAACAGAAAGAGTTCTCCTCACTGAAGAATGCAGTGCAGTCATTCTGAAAAGCTTTCCTGAAAAGCTTAAAGACCCTGGGAGTTTTCTGATACCATGCATATTAGAAGGTGATTGCACCAAGACAGCTTTATGTGATCTTGGGGCAAGCATCAACCTGATACCTGCATCCACTATCAGGATGTGTCTCCAACTTGCTGATGGTTCCACTAAATACCCATCAGGCGTGATTGAGGACATGATTGTCAGAGTTGGGCCATTCGCCTTTCCCACTGACTTTGTTGTGCTGGAAATGGAGGAGCACAAGAGTGCTACTCTCATTCTAGGAAGACCCTTCCTAGCAACTGGACGATCCCTCATTGATGTCCAACAGGGGGAAATAACCCTGAGAGTCAATGATGATGAGTTTAAGTTGAACGCTGTCAAAGCCATGCAGCATCCAGACACATCAACAGACTGCATGAAAGTTGATCTCATTGACTCTTTGGTAAAAGAGATCAACATGGCTGAGAGTCTCGAATCAGAGTTGGAAGACATCTTTAAAGATGTTCAGCCTGATTTGGAGGATTCAGAGGACATGAAAGAGCCTCTGAACTTTCTTCTGAAAGAGGAAGAACCTCCTAAACCCGAGCTCAAGCCACTACCACCATCCTTGAAATACGCATTTCTGGGAGAAGGTGACACTTTTCCAGTGATCATAAGCTCTGCTTTAAATTCACAGGAAGAGGAAGCACTTATTCAAGTGCTAAGGACACACAAGACAGCTCTTGGGTGGTCCATAGGTGACCTTAAGGGCATAAGCCCAGCTAGATGCATGCACAAAATCCTATTGGAGGATAATGCCAAACCAGTGGTTCAACCACAGAGGCGGCTAAATCCAGCCATGAAGGAAGTGGTGCAGAAAGAGGTCACCAAATTACTAGAGGCTGGGATTATTTATCCCATTTCTGATAGCCCCTGGGTGAGCCCTGTTCAAGTCGTCCCGAAAAAGGGAGGCATGACAGTGATTCATAATGAAAAAAATGAACTGGTTCCTACAAGAACAGTTACAGGGTGGCGCATGTGTATTGACTACAGAAGGCTCAATACAGCCACCAGAAAGGATCATTTTCCTTTACCATTCATAGACCAGATGCTAGAGAGACTAGCAGGTCATGATTATTACTGCTTTTTGGATGGCTATTCAGGCTATAACCAGATTGCAGTGGATCCCCAGGATCAAGAGAAAACAGCATTCACATGTCCATCTGGAGTGTTTGCTTATAGAAGGATGCCATTTGGGCTATGTAATGCGCCTGCAACCTTCCAAAGATGCATGCTCTCTATTTTCTCTGACATGGTGGAAAAATTTCTGGAAGTCTTCATGGATGACTTCTCAGTATATGGAGACTCATTCAGCTCCTGTCTTGATCACCTGAAACTTGTTCTGAAAAGATGCCAAGAAACCAACCTAGTTTTAAACTGGGAAAAGTGTCACTTCATGGTGACTGAAGGAATTGTTCTTGGGCATAAAATCTCAAACAAGGGAATAGAGGTGGATCAAGCAAAAATAGAGGTAATTGAAAAATTACCACCACCTGCCAATGTTAAGGCAATCAGAAGCTTTCTGGGGCATGCAGGATTCTATAGGAGGTTTATAAAGGATTTTTCAAAAATTGCAAAACCTCTAAGCAATCTGCTAGCTGCTGACACGCCATTTGTGTTTGACACAACATGCCTACAGGCGTTTGAAACGCTGAAAGCTAAGCTGGTCACAGCACCAGTCATTTCTGCACCAGACTGGACATTGCCATTTGAGTTAATGTGTGATGCCAGTGATCATGCCATTGGTGCAGTATTGGGACAGAGGCATGACAAGCTTCTGCATGTCATTTATTATGCCAGTCGCGTTCTAAATGATGCCCAGAAAAATTACACAACCACAGAAAAAGAACTACTTGCAGTGGTTTACGCCATTGACAAGTTCAGATCATACTTAGTAGGATCAAAAGTGATTGTGTATACTGACCATGCTGCTCTTAAATATCTACTCACAAAGCAGGATTCAAAACCCAGGCTCATCAGATGGGTATTGCTTCTGCAAGAGTTTGATATAGAAATAAGAGACAGAAAAGGGACAGAGAACCAAGTGGCTGATCATCTGTCCCGGATAGAGCCAGTGGAAGGGACGTCCCTCCCCTTTCTTGAGATCTCTGAGACGTTCCCTGATGAGCATCTATTTGCCATTCAGGAAGCACCATGGTTTGCCGATATTGCAAACTATAAAGCTGCACGGTTCATACCCAAGGAGTACAATAGAATACAAAAAAAGAAATTAGTCACTGATGCAAAGTACTACTTGTGGGATGAACCCTATCTCTTTAAGAGATGTGCAGACGGAATTATCCGTAGGTGTGTGCCCAGAGAGGAAGCACAGAGAATCCTATGGCATTGCCATGGATCTTAATATGGAGGCCATTTCGGAGGTGAGAGAACAGCCACCAAGGTCCTCCAATGTGGCTTCTATTGGCCCACACTCTATAAAGATTCCCGAGAGTTTGTACGTAATTGTGACAGTTGCCAAAGAGCTGGTAATCTGCCTCATGGTTACGCCATGCCTCAACAAGGAATCTTGGAAATAGAGTTGTTTGATGTATGGGGAATTGACTTCATGGGACCTTTCCCACCATCATACTCAAACACTTATATTCTGGTGGCAGTTGACTATGTATCAAAATGGGTTGAGGCTATTGCCACTCCCACTAATGATACTAAAACAGTGCTGAAGTTCCTCCAGAAACACATCTTTAGCAGGTTTGGTGTCCCTAGAGTGTTAATCAGTGATGGGGGCACTCACTTCTGCAATAAACAGCTTTACTCTGCCATGGTTCGGTATGGAATTCACCACAAAGTGGCCACACCATATCATCCACAAACCAATGGGCAAGCTGAAGTCTCTAACAGAGAATTAAAGAGAATCCTGGAACGGACAGAAAATACCCGTAGAAAGGATTGGGCAAGGAGCTTGGATGATGCTCTGTGGGCTTACAGAACAGCATTCAAGACCCCTATAGGGACCTCTCCATACCAACTCGTGTATGGTAAGGCATGCCACTTGCCCGTGGAACTGGAACATAAGGCCTACTGGGCAACCAGATTCCTAAACTTTGATGCCAAATTAGCAGGAGAAAAACGATTGTTCCAGCTAAATGAGCTAGAGGAATTCAGATTCACAGCTTTCGAAAATGCCAAGCTTTATAAAGAAAAATCAAAAAAATGGCATGACAGAAAGCTGTCATCTAGAATCTTTGAACCAGGACAGAAGGTCCTGTTGTTTAACTCTAGACTCAGGCTATTCCCCGGGAAACTGAAATCCCGGTGGAGGGAACCATACGTGATTACAAGTGTGTCACCATATGGTTATGTGGAGCTTCAAGATATTGATTCTGATAAGAAGTTCGTTGTCAATGGACAGAGAATCAAGCATTATCTTGAAGGCAACATTGAGCAAGACTGCTCAAGGCTGAAGCTAGATTAAAAGCTCAGCAAGGTCCAGCTAAAGACAATAAAGAAGCGCTTGCTGGGAGGCAACCCAGCCATGGGGCATCAATCCTCTAAGCAGTTCTGCCCTATTTTTATTTTTATTTGTTTATATAAAGTTCACTGACACTAAGGTACAGAATCATTTGTATAAGTTTACAGGGTTACAGAAGGAATTTGCACACAAAACAGAGAGAGGGAGCTCAATGGCAAGAAAACGCCAGTAAAGGGGCATTTTGGGCGTTCAGCGCCCAAAATGGGCATCCACTGGGCGCTGAACGCCAGTAATGGCAGCAATTGGGCGTTCAACGCCAGAAATGGCCACCCAATGGGCGTTGAACGCCAGAAATGGCAGCAAGTGGGCGCTGAACGCCCAGGAGATCAGCATTTGGGCGCTGAACGCCCAAAACAAGCAGTGTTTGGGCGTTCAAACGCCAGGAAGACAGGGAGGAGCCAAATCCAGTTATCCCACACGTATTTCCATTTTAATTTCAAATTTTATGCTTCAATGCATGATTTTTACATAAACATATCAAGAACCCTGATTTCTAAAATCCTTAATTTCTAAAAATCCATCTTTCCAAATTCAATCCAACTCTTTTCAAAATCTTTTCTGAAAACAAATCTATCTTTTTCACTCAAAAATCTTTTCAACTAATCCATATCTTTTTCAAATATCCATATTATCTTTTTCAAAATTCAGAGTTATCTTTTTCAAAAATCTATCATATCTTTTCAAAACTAAACTCTATCTTCTATCTTATCTTTTTCAACTCAATCTTTTTATCTTATCTCTTCCAATTTTTCGAAAACCCACCCCCCCACCCCTTTAAAATTGGGTTCGGCCTCCCCCCTCCTCCATCAACAAGTGCACCTCGATCTCCTTCTATCCCTCTCCTTTCTTTTCTTTTGCTTGAGGACAAGCAAACCTCTAAGTTTGGTGTGTTTTTCCGAGATCACTAAGATCATGGCTCCCAAAGGAAAACAACCCACTCCAAAAGGCAAGAAAGAGAGCGTTCCAAAACCACTTTGGAATCAAGGGAAGTTCTTATCCAAAGAACATTCAGACCATTATCTTAAAGTAATGGGTCTGAGATCAGTGATCCCGAAAGTTAGATTCGATCTGAAAGAAGATGAATATCCGGAGATCCAGGAGCAAATTCGAATCAGGAACTGGGAAGTCCTAGCTAATTCTGAAACGAAAGTAGGAAGGAACATGGTCCAGGAGTTCTATGCTAATATGTGGCAGACTGACAAGCAAAGACTATCTGGAACAGCCTGCTACGAATTTCGGACCATGGTCAGGGGAAAGATTGTTCATACCACCCCTGACAAGATCAGAGAGATATTAAAGCTACCTCAGCTAAAGGATGATCCAGACTCCTTCAACAGGAGGATGATGAGAGTAGACATTGGCCTGGATAAGATCTTAGAGGACATATGTATCCCTGGAGCCAGGTGGACCACCAACACAAAGGGCGTCCCAAATCAACTCAAGAGGGAAGATCTCAAACCAGTTGCCAGAGGATGGCTGGACTTCATTGGGCGTTCTCTGTTGCTCACTAGCAACCGTTCTGAAGTCACAGTTAAAAGAGCAGTGATGATTCATTGCATCATGATGGGAAAGGAAGTGGAGGTTCATCAGCTGATTTCAACTGAGCTCTATAAGATTGCTAACAAAAATTCAAAAGAGGCCAGGTTGGCTTATCCAAGCGTGATTTCTCTACTCTGCAAGGACGCTGGAGTCAAGATGGGAATAACTGAATATATCCTAATTGAAAAGTCAATCACCAAAGCATCAATGGAGAGACAACAAGCACAGGAGGATCTTATCAAGAAGAGAGCACAGGAATTCCTCCCAGAGATTCCTCAAGCAGAATATTGGGAATATCTTGAGGCGTCTGTCACCAAGATACAGGAAGCTATGGAGCAAATAATAAAACAACAGAAGGAACACAGTCAAATGCTGACCCATATGTTTAAAGAACAAGAGGAGCAGGGACGTGACTTAAGGGAACTGAAGCGCCAAAAGTCTTCTGTAATACCAAGCCTCCCAAGGATCAGAGGAACCCCCATACCCCCAGAATAAAGGTTGTTAATTTCCAAGTTCTGCCTTAACTCTGTGACAGTGTCCTTATAAAAAGTCTACCTTAGAAGTCATATAATAGTAATTAGTATCTATTTGATTTTATCTCCAATTAAGCTATATTTTATTTTTCTCATCATCATTAAACATGAATAAAATAGTAGATCTTTTGAATAAGAAGCAATAAAATTTAGAGTTTAATAAAAGAAATTCTAATTGGTTAAATGTGGTGGCAATGCTTTATATCTTCTGAATGAATGCTTGAACAGTGCATATATCTTTTGAATTTGTTATTTAAGACTGTTAAATATGTTGGCTCTTGAAAGATTGATGAACATGAGACATGTTATTGATAATCTGAAAAATCATAAAAATGATTCTTGAAGCAAGAAAAAGCAGCAAAGAACAAAGCTTGCAGAAAAAAAAAAAAAGCAAGCAGAAAAAGCCAAAAGCTCTTAAAACCAAAAGGCAAGGGCAAATAAAAAGGATCCCAAGGCTTTGAGCATCAGTGGATAGGAGGGCCTAAAGGACTAAAATTCTGGTCTAAGTGGCTAAACCAAGCTGTCCCTAACCATGTGCTTGTGGCGTGCAGGTGTCAAGTGAAAACTTGAGACTGAGCGGTTAAAGTCAAGGTCCTAAGCAAAAAAAAGAAGAGTGTGCTTAAGAACTCTGGACACCTCTAATTGGGGACTTTAGCAAAGCTGAGTCACAATCTGAAAAGGTTCACCCAGTTATGTGTCTGTGGCATTTATGTATCCAGTAGTAATACTGGAAAACAAAGTGCTTAGGGCCACGGCCAAGACTCATAAAGAAGCTGTGTTCAAGAATCATCACACTAAACTAAGAGAATCAATAACACTATCTGAATTCTGAATTCCTATAGATGCCAATCACTCTGAGCTTCAATGGATAAAGTGAGATGCCAAAACTGTTCAGAGGCAAAAAGCTACTAGTCCCGCTCATCTAATTAGGATCTAAGCTTCAATAAAAAAAAAAAACTCTGAGATATTATTGCTTCTCAACCTATTAGTCTTCTATTTTATTTGTCTAGTTGCTTGAGGACAAGCAACAGTTTAAGTTTGGTGTTGTGATGAGCGGATATTTTATACGCTTTTTGGGGATAATTTCATATAGTTTTTAGTATGTTTTAGTTAGTTGTTAGTCTCTTTCTATTAGTTTTTAGGAAAAATTCATATTTCTGGACTTTACTATGAGTTGTGTGTTTTTCTGTAATTTCAGGTATTTTTCTGGCTGAAATTGAAGGAGCTGAGCAAAAATCTGATTCAGGCTGAAAAAGGACTGCTGATGCTGTTGGATTCTGACCTCCCTACACTCAAAGTGGAATTTCTGGAGCTACAGAACTTGAAATGGCATGCTTCCAATTGCGTTGGAAAGTAGACATCCAGGGCTTTCCAGCAATAT
The DNA here is from genome assembly GCF_059453495.1 of Arachis ipaensis. Classification (NCBI taxonomy): domain Eukaryota; kingdom Viridiplantae; phylum Streptophyta; class Magnoliopsida; order Fabales; family Fabaceae; genus Arachis; species Arachis ipaensis. Next base: position 102,540,993 of record NC_142440.1, read on the forward strand.
ATAATAGTCCATACTTTGCACAAGAATAAACGACGTAAACTGGCGTTCAACGCCAGTCCTCTGCCCAATTCTGGCGTCCAGCGCCAGAAAAGGATCAAAAGCTGGAGTTGAACGCCCAAACTGGCATAAAAACTGGCGTTCAACTCCACAAATGACCTCTGCACGTGAATTGCTTAAGTCTCAGCCCAGCACACACCAAGTGGGCCCCAGAAGTGGATCTCTGCATCATCCATCATAGTTTATCCAATTTTTGTAAACCTAGGCTACTAGTTTAGTATTTAAACAACTTTTAGAGACTTATTTTGTATCTCATGACATTTCAGATTTAAACTTTGTATTCTCCGACGGCATGAGTCTCTAAACCCCATTGTTGGGGGTGAGAAGCTCTGCTGTGTCTCGATGAATTAATGCAAGTATTTCTGTTTTCCATTCAAACACGCTTGTTCCTATCTAAGATGTTCATTCGCGCTTAACTGTGATGGAGGTGATGAGCTGTGACACTCATCACCTTCCTCAAATCATGAACGTGTGCCTGACAACCACCTCCGTTCTATATACGATTGAATGAGTATCTCTTAGATTCCTTAATCAGAATCTCCGTGGTATAAGCTAGAACTGATGGCAGCATTCATGAGAATCCGGAAAGTCTAAACCTTGTCTGTGGTATTCCGAGTAGGATTCAAGGATTGAATGACTGTGACGAGCTTCAAACTCTTGAAGGCTGGGCGTTAGTGACAGACGCAAAAGGATAGTAAATCATATTCCAACCGGATCGAGAACCAACCGGTGATTAGCCGTGCTGTGACAGAGCGCGTGAGCGTAGTTTTCACTGGGAGGACGAAAGGTAGCCATTGACAACGGTGATCCACCAACACACAGCTTACCATAGGAGGACGTGCGTGCGTGAATCAGAAGACAGAGGAAAGCAGAGATTCAGAAGATAAAGCATCTCCAAAACTCCAACATATTCTCCATTACTGCATAACAAGTAACCTTTAATTTATGCTCTCTCAGTTATTCACAATTCAACTGATAAACATAATTTACTTCCTGACTAAGATTTACAAGATAACCATAGATTGCTTCAAACCAACAATCTCCATGGGATTCGACCCTTACTCACGTAAGGTATTACTTGGACGACCCAGTGCACTTGCTGGTTAGTGGTACGCGTTGTGAAAAGTGTGATTCACAATTCGTGCACCAGAGAGAAACTGAAAAAGTTTTTCTCACTGAAGAATGCAGTGCAGTAATTTTGAAAAGCTTACCAGAAAAGCTTAAAGATCCCAGAAGCTTTATGATACGATCCACATTAGAGGATGCTTGTACCAAGATAGCTCTGTGTGACCTTGGGGCAAGTATAAACCTAATACCTGCATCCACTATCAAAAAGCTTGGTTTGACTGATGAAGTTAAACCAACCCAGATATGCCTCCAACTTGCAGATGGCTCCATTAAAATCCCATCAGGCATAATTGAGGACATGATTGTCAAGGTTGGGCCATTTGCCTTTCCTACTGACTTTGTAGTGCTGGAAATGGAGGAGCACAAGAGTGCAACCCTCATTCTAGGAAGACCTTTCCTAGAAACTGGACGCACCCTCATTGATGTCCAAAGAGGAGAGATAACTCAGAGAGTCAATGAGGATGAGTTTAATTTGAATGCTGTCAAAGCTATGCAGCATCCAGACACACCAAAAGACTGCTTGAGCGCAGATGTTATTGACTCCTTGGTGGAAGAGGTCAATATGATTGAGAGTCTCGAATCAGAGCTAGAGGACATTTTTAAGGATGTTCAGCCTGATCTGGAGGAACCAAAGAAAACAGAAGAACCTCTAAAAACTTCTCAGGAAGAGAATAAGCCTCCTGAACCCGAGCTCAAACCATTACCACCATACTTGAAATATGCATTTCTGGGAGAAGGTGACACTTTTTCAGTGATCATAAGCTCTTCTTTAAATCCACAGGAAGAGAAAGCACTAATTCAGGTGCTAAGGACACACAAGACAGCTCTTAGGTGGTCTATAAGTGATCTTAAGGGTATTAGCCCAGCAAGATGCATGCACAAGATCCTATTGGAGGATGATGCTAAGCCAGTAGTTCAACCACAGAGGCGGCTAAATCCAGTCATGAAGGAGGTGGTGCAGAAAGAGGTCACTAAGTTACTAGAGGCTGAGATTATTTATCCTATCTCTGATAGCCCCTGGGTGAGTCCTGTCCAAGTTGTCCCCAAGAAGGGAGGCATGACAGTGGTTTATAATAAAAAGAATGAACTGGTTCCTACTAGAATAGTTACAGGGTGGCGTATGTGTATTGACTACAGAAGGCTCAATACAGCCACCAGAAAGGATCATTTTCCTTTACCATTCATAGACCAGATGCTAGAGAGACTAGCAGGTCATGAATACTACTGCTTTTTGGATGGATATTCAGGTTACAACCAAATTACAGTAGATCCTCAAGACCAAGAGAAGACAGCATTCACATGTCCATCTGGAGTATTTGCCTACAAAAGGATGCCATTTGGTCTGTGCAATGCACCTGCAACCTTTCAGAGGTGCATGCTCTCTATTTTCTCTGATATGGTAGAGAAATTTCTAGAAGTCTTCATGGATGACTTCTCAATATTTGAAGACTCATTCAGCTCCTGTCTTGACCATCTAACACTTGTTCAGAAAAAGTGCCAAGAGACTAACCTGGTTTTAAACTGGGAGAAATGTCACTTTATAGTGCTAAAGAAATTGTCCTTGGGCATAAAATTTCAAACAAGAGAATAGAGGATTTTTCAAAAATTACAAAATCTCTGAGCAATCTGCTAGCTGCTGACATGCCATTTGTCTTTGACACGGAGTGTCTATAGGCATTTGAAACTCTGAAAGCTAAGCTGGTCACAGCACCAGTTATTTCTGCACCAAACTGGACATTACTATTCGAACTAATGTGTGATGCCAGTGACCATGCCATTGGTGCAGTATTAGGACAGAGGCATAACAAGCCTCTGCATGTCATTTATTATGCTAGCCGTGTTTTAAATAATGCACAGAAGAATTACACAACCACAGAAAAGAAGTTACTTGCAGTGGTTTATGCCATTGACAAGTTCAGATCTTATTTAGTAGGATTAAAAGTGATTGTGTACACTGACCATGCTGCTCTAAAATATCTCCTCACAAAGCAGGATTCAAAATCCAGACTCATAAGATGGGTGTTGCTTCTGCAAGAGTTTGATATAGAAATAAGAGACAGAAAAGAGACAGAGAACCAAGTAGCAGATCACTTGTCTAGAATAGAACCAGTAGCAGGAGTGTCCCTCCCTCCTACTAAGATCTCTGAAACCTTCCCGGATGAGCAACTCTTTGCCATTCAAGAAGTACCATGGTTTACAGACATTGCAAACTATAAAGCTGTGAGGTTCATACCCAAGGAGTACAGCAAGGTGTAAACAAAAAAATTGATTTCTGATGCAAAATAGTACCTGTGGGATGAACCATATCTCTTTAAGAGGTGTGCAGACGGAATGATCCGTAGATGTGTACCTAGAGAAGAGGCAAAGAAAATCCTATGGCATTGCCATGGATCACAATATGGAGGACATTTTGGAGGTGAGTGAACAGCCACCAAGGTTCTCCAGTGTGGCTTCTACTGGCCTACTCTCTATAGAGACTCCCGAGAGTTTGTACGTAACTGTGACAGTTGCCAAAGAGCTGGTAATCTATCTCACGGTTATGCCATGCCTCAACAAGGGATCTTAGAGATTGAGTTGTTTGATGTATGGGGTATTGACTTCATGGGGCCTTTCCCACCATCATACTCAAACACTTATATTCTGGTGGCAGTAGACTATGTATCTAAATGGGTAGAGACAATTGCAACACCCACTAATGATACTAACACTACAAGAAAAATACCCATTCAGCCACACTTTTTTTAAGCTACATTTGAAAAGCGTAGCCTATTCTATGAATAGGCTACGCTTTTCTCCGTGTTGCCTTTTTATGAGGGAAAAGGATACACAATTGTGGCATCATTTAAAAAGTGTAGCCTTAGGTATTATAGAAATCACTTATAAAACGTAGCCTTAGATTAATATTTATGGGTTCACTTTTTATATCAAAGGAAACGTTTTTAGAGAGTAGCTTATTTGTTAAGTTTTAAGTACACTTAAAAAGTGATGCCTAATGTATCTAAAGCCAAAAAATTGACACTTGGTAACTTTTTTTTCCCTCTTTTTCTCGAAACACTTAGTGAAATTTGTGTAAATTCCTCTTTTTTCCCTCTTTTTCCTTCATCCCTGCACTGACCGTGAAACCACTCACCATCGCCACTGACCACTCACCATCGCGCAGAAACCCTCTCACCATCGCGAAGAAACCCACTCATCACCACTCACCACTGACCGTCACTCCTGTTCGCTCTCATCTCTGCGCTTCTCACCTTCGCCAACCCTGTCGCACACAACCCTCACCTTCGCCATTCTCGCCGTCGCTGATGACTGTCGCTGTTGCTGCACTGACCATCGCTCTTCTTCTCCGTTCTACCCTAATCGTCTTCTCCATGCCCTAATCACTGATGACTGTCGCTGTTCTGACCATCGCTGTTGCTGCGCCACTGTCACCATCGTCATCTCCATGCTTCTCATCATCGTCTTATCTGTGCTCACATCGTTGAATATGTATGTATTAATTTCTATTTGGTTCTGAAATTTCAGAGGTTTAGGGTTTCGATTTTAGGGGTTTTAATTTGGGAGTTTTAATCTGTGAAATACATATATATAGCTTGTTTTGATTTGCTTAACTTTTAGGTAAAAATTATATTTTATATATGAAATCTGTTCAATTTGCTTTGATTAAGGGTAATCTTAATTTTGCAACTTCATCTGATTGTTGTGTTTAATCAAGCAGGTTATATCTGTGAAGGCATTATCATTAATCTTGTTGTGGTGCAAAAAAATAAGAAGTGATGCTCCACTAAACTCTGCTTTTATATTTATATGGCAATTCTTCTGGAGGAGTACCAGATCTCCCTGTTCCTGCTCAGAGATGCTTGGCATTTACATGAATTCTGGTATTAGAGCATTGCTCCTTTTTCATGATTGAAGTGCGTGATGATGTCCTTTGGTTGCTATGCACTTGTCTTATGGTTATTCCCTAAGCTATAGATCTCGAATTTTGATTCAGAAATGGTGCCCAAATGAGTTATAGAAGTTAATTTCTAATTATTGAAGTGCCTGTCTTTTCCTTAGGGACATTGCCATCCTAAAATTCTGAAAGCCTTAACAGAGCAGGCAGAAAAGCTGACCCTGAGCTCTCGAGCCTTTTACAATGATCAGTTTCCACCATTTGCTGAGCATTTGACAAGTATGCTTGGTTATGATATGGTTCTTCCCATGAACACTGGTGCTGAAGGAGTGGAAACAGCTCTGAAATTAGCAAGAAAGTGGGGTTATGAAAAGAAAAGAATTCCCAAAGATGAGGTATAACAATGAGATCATCTTAACAGTAGTCATATCTTAATGTTTTACATTTTCCAAGGTTATGAGGTTGAAGTGAATGTTTGCTTAGTGTGGGTCTGTGGCCTAGTACACAAGGAATATCTCATGACATGCTAAGCTGAAATCCACAATACTTTATGACTTTATTTTTCCTCCCCGAACCCCCTTTTCTTTGTGGATATTAATAGTATTTGCAAAACTAAAGGGAGAAATGCTTTAGCTATGGCCTGAAGAATCTGTTTTGACATATGTTCTCAATAAATATTTTGGAAACTAAATGCTTGTAAGATGTATTGGTACTCCTCCTCTGCAAAGATAAAATGAAAGAAGTCTACTCTTCAAAATATAGCATCTTCTTTTCTGTTTATGAGATGCAGATTTGAATTTTCCTGGTGTTTGTCTATTTATGTTCACGGATACTTGTGGCAGGCTATTATTGTGTCATGTTGTGGCTGCTTCCATGGCCGTACACTAGCTGTTATATCTATGAGTTGTGACAATGAAGCTACCCGGGGTTTTGGTCCTTTATTGCCTGGCCATCTTAAAGTTGATTTTGGTGATGCAGAAGCCCTTGAAAGAATTTTTAAAGGTTCTTAGTGCTCCCATACTTTGCTTTACATTTTCATCACTATATTTTAGTTTAAATTGACTGATCTTTGATTTTTTTTTTCTGTAAAAAAATTCAGAAAAAGGAGAACACATAGCTGGCTTTCTTTTGGAACCCATCCAGGGTGAAGCTGGGGTATGATCTTTTGAGAACACTTAATCTGCTTGGCAACACTCACCTTGTTGGTTGAATTGAAAATTGAGATGCTAAAGAAGTTGCTATATACATTATACCCTGATGTTATAGTTTGATGATGTTATTTCCGGTCTCACCATTTGATTGTTTTATATTATGTTTACATACAATGGGAAATCCTTGTTGCTTCTTCAAATTCTTTGGCTAAGAAAAAGATAAGTGTGCTTATAGATTTCATTTTGGTCAAGAGCCATGACATTCGGTTGAATATTCATATTTTTATTATGTTCTGATTTCTCAAAGTACATATCTTGGTTGCATCTTTTGATATGTTTTTATTATTTATTTGAAGGTAATCATTCCTCCGGATGGCTATTTGAAAGCTGTTAGAGATCTTTGCACCAGATATAATGTGCTGATGATTGCAGACGAAATACAAAGTGGGTTAGCAAGAACAGGGAAGATGCTGGCTTGTGACTGGGAAGAAGTTCGCCCAGATGTTGTGGTTAGAAAATAGAAATCAGCTTAACCTTGGAATTGTATATCTTTTTATTCTTTCCCAGCACTATGAGTTGAACCTTATTATGTCTTTTTACTCAGATACTAAGGAAAGCATTGGGTGGAGGAGTTTTTCCTGTGAGTGCAGTTCTTGCAGACAAGGATGTAATGCTTTGTATAAAACCAGGAGAGCATGGAAGGTTTGATTTTATCATACAAATGCTTTTTATAAATGGTCCTTATTATGATTCCTTTATTTACATTTTCTTGCCGATAGTTGTGACTGTTGTCTGAAGTTTTATACTTCTATTTACCACTTGGCAATATTTTTTAGTCTTCTGTATAGGTCGAGTAATTTCATTTATTGAAATGAAAGTAATTTTGTTTATTAATTAAACAAGAGAAGAGTGCTGAACTTCTTTGTATATTATTGATTACAGTACCTTTGGCGGGAATCCATTGGCCAGTGCTGAACTTCTTAAATCCTATGATTATAAAGTTTTACCTAAAGGAGCTAAAGCTACTGTCTCTCTATGGTTCAGGTACAAAACTTAATTATTTTGCTGTATAATTAATTTACCTAGCTATCTATCTTTTGCTTTATAATATCAATTTCAATATATCATTCTGAATTTGAAATCACCTCTGTCAGTTGTATTTGATGAAGATTTTGAAGCTCAACTAGCTGACAACAATGATGCAAGACTGGAAGTGTCTCTATTGGCGAGGAGCCCTGACCAAGAGCTGACTGAAGTTAGTAACTCAATAGTTGAACAAGTTGGCTTATAGTCCCCCCCCCCAACAAAAATGTCCTTAACATGATGATATTTCTATGATAATAGAAGAACATACTGATTTGCAATTTATTATAAGTGTGTTATTTCTTTGAATTTCTTGAAGCTCGTAACTTTGTAGTAATTCGTCACTTCTCTTACCAGGCATTTATAAGTATAATTATTATAAGTGTATTATAAGTATAATTATGTATTTATTTTTATTTTATAATATTCAACTCATTTAAATAAAAATGCAGAATTATTATATATGTAATCATATTATTAACTATTATGTTGTATTAATAATTATTAGATATATATAGAAAAAAAATGAGACCTAAGGCTACACTTATATACAGTAGCTGTAGTATACAAAAAAAAGAGGGACCTAAGGCTACGCTTATAAAAAGTAGCTATGGTATACAATGTGGCTACGCTTTACAAGTGATGCAGTAGCGTTGAAAAGCGTAGCCTATTTTGGAAAAATGAAAGCTGAAAAGCGTAGCCTTTGGTCCTAGACAACATCACTTGAAAAGCGTAGCCTATTCCCAAACGTCAAAAGTGTAGCCCTTGGTGCAGAAAAGCGTAGCCTTTGAGAATAGGCAACGGCTGAATAGGAATCACCCCAAAAAACGTAGCCGTAGCCCAAAAAGCGTAGCCGTAGCCTAAGGCATCATTTTTTTTCACTTTTGGCTACACTTTTCAAGTGTACCTGAATGGGTATTTTTCTTGTAGTGTAAGATAGTGATGAAGTTCCTCCAGAAGCAAATCTTCAGCAGGTTCGGTGTCCCTAGGATACTGATCAACGACGGAAGCACTTATTTTTGCAATAAACAGCTTAACTCTGCTCTGGTCCGATATGAAATTAACCATAAAGTGTCGACTCCATATCATCCACAGACAAATGGGCAACTGAAGTCTCAAATAGAGAACTAAAATGAATCCTGGAGCGGACTGTAAATGCCCGTAGAAAGGATTGGGCAAGAGGTCTGGATGATGCTATGTGGGCATACAAAACAGCATTCAAGACTCTTATAGGGACCTCTCCATACCAGCTTGTGTATGGAAAAGCTTGTCATCTTCCAGTGGAACTCGAACACAAGGCCTACTGGGCAACCAGGTTCCTAAACCTTGATACTAAGGTAGCTAGAGAGAGGAGATTACTCCAGTTGAATGAGCCAAAAGAATTCAGACTCAATGCTTTCGAAAATGCAAAAATTTATACAGAGAAAGCAAAAATATGGCATGAAAAAAAGCTGTCATCTAGAGTCTTTGAGACAGGATAGAAGGTCCTGCTGTTTAACTCTAGACTCAGATTGTTCCCCGGGAAATTGAAATCCCAGTGGAGGGGCCCATATGTGATTACAAGTGTGTCACCATATGGCTATGTAGAACTTCAAGATATTGATTCTGACAAAAAGTTCATTGTTAATGGACAAAGAATCAAACATTATCTTGAAGGAAATGTTGAGCAAGAATGCTCAAAGCTGAGACTAAGTTAAAAAGCTCAGTAAAGTCCAGCTAAAGACAGTAAAGAAGCGCTTGCTGGGAGGCAACCCAGCCATTATCAATAATTAGATATTTGTAACAGTTAGATAAGTCTTTTTAATTTTGTTTTCCTTGTTAATTAATATATTTTCAGTGAAAAAGTCAGGAAAATAGAGGTTCAAGACATAAAAAAGAGAAATCACAAAGAAAAGGAGCTCACTGGCGTCAAAACGCCAGTAAGGAGGCAAATTGGGTGTTAAACGCCAGAATGGCTACCATTCTAGGTGTTTAACGCCAGTAAAGGTATCATTCTGGGTGTTAAACGCCAGAATAGGCAGCATTCTAGGCGTTTAACGCCAGAATTAGTAGCATTCTGGGCGTTCAGAAAAATGCCCAGTGAAGAAGGATTTCTGGCGTTTAACGCCAGCCAGGATACCTGGCTGGGCGTTAAACGCCCAAAATGGCCACCAGATGGGCGTTAAACGCCAAAATGGATATCATTCTGGGTGTTTAATGCCAGAACAGATAGGGGAGAGGTAATTTCATTTTCAATTCAATTTTTTTCGAATTTTCTTGTTTTAATTCAAAATTTTTTGCATCTAAACATTACAAACATTCAATTTCTAACTTCCATTAACAAAAATTCATAATCTTATAAATTCCTTTTAATTCTCATTCAAATTCTTTTCAAATCTTTTTCAAAAACGTATTTATCTTTCCAATTTCTTTTCAAATCTTTTCAATTCATTCATATTATCTTTTATTTCTTAGATGTATAAACAAAAATTCAGATTTAACTTCCTCATATCTTCTTCATATCTCTAAAATTTTGAAAACAATCTTCTCTTTTACATATCATGTTTAGCTTTTATCAATCATATCTTTCAATCATATCTTTTTCTTTTCTAAATTTTCGACCCCATTCCCTCCCTCCCCTTTATTTATAAATTCAGCCACCTCCTTTGGTTCATCATTGGAATCCTTCTCTCTATCTATTCATCTTCTTTCTTTCTATTTTTCTTGAGGGCAAGCAAAGCATGAAGTTTAGTGTGATTTCTGTGATCCCTAAGCCAAACTAAACAAAGTTCATGGCTCCCAAAGGAAAACAAACCACTTCAAGAGGTAAGAAAGAAGGCAACTCAAAGCCACTTTGGATGCATGAGAAATTCTGCACCAAAGAACATGCAGACCACTACCTCAAAATAGTATGCAGAAGATCAGTGATCCCGGAAGTTAGATTCAATCTGAAAGAAGATGAATACTCGGAGATCCAAAAGCAGATTCAAAACAGGGGCTGGGAAGTCCTGGCTAATCCTGAAATACATGTTGGAAGAAACATGGTCCAAGAATTCTATGCAAATCTGTGGATGACAGAGAAGCAAAGATTAGAAGGAATTACTTTCTACACCTTCCGGACTATGGTCAGAGGGAAGATTATTTACTTCCACCTTGATAAAGTGAGAGAAGTTCTTAAACTTCCTCAACTATAGGATGATCCAGAGTCTTTTAATAGGAGAATGGCCAAGGATAAAAAGCTGGATCAAGTTCTAGAGGACATATGCCTCCCTGGAACCAAATGGATTACCAATTCAAAGGTTAGCTGAATTTCATTAGGCGCTCTATACTCCCAACCAGCAACCGATCTGAAGTCACTGTCAAGAGGGCAGTGATGATTCACTGTATTATGCTAGGGAAGGAGGTAGAAATTCATCAGTTGATCCCCATTAAATTTTACACAATTGCAAACAAGGAATCCACTGAGGCCAAATTGGCCTACCCAAGCTTGATTAGTCTGCTATGCAAAGATGCGGGGGTACAGATGGGTGTGGATGAATTTATCCCAGTTGAACGCCCAATCACCAAAAAAGGGATGGATGGACCTCAAATTCAAGATAACCCTACCAAGAGGGGGACGCATGAACTCCTTCCAGAAATTCCTCAATTTGACTATTGGGCTCTCTTAGAAGCATCTGTCACCAAGCTGCAAGAAACTATGAATCAACTCAAAGAGGAGCAGCAGACTCAAAATAGCATGCTTTGCAAACTGCTCATAGAACAAGAGAAATAAGGGCGTGAGATACAAGAGCTAAAGCGCCAGAAGCTGTCCCTTGAAGAGCCAGGCGTCCCACAAATTGAAGGAGCACTTGCCTCTCCCAATGCAGGTTGTTGAGTCCTAACTCTGTGATAACTTTTGTTATTAGAGATCTATTTTAAGAGTTACATGAGCATTAGTATTAGAGTTATTTATTTTTGTGTCTTTAATTTCCTTTCTTTTATTATTATTTGTCTGATTTTATGATTATTTTATGTCTTATTTCTATTCCATGATCAATAAAGTTTAGAGTATATGTCTTAAAGCTATGAATAATCCCATAAATCCCTCACCTTTCTTAAAAGAAAAATGTTTTTATTTGCAAAAGAACAAGAAGTACATGAATTTTGAATTATATCTTGAAAATAATCTAATTATTTTGATGTGGTGGCAATACTTTTTGTTTTCTGAATGAATGCTTGAACAGTGCATATTTTTGAATTTGTTGTTTATGAATGTTAAAATTGTGGGCTCTTGAAAGAATAATGAAAAAGAAAAAATGTTATTGATAATCTAAAAATTCATAAAATTGATTCTTGAAGCAAGAAAAAGCAGTCAATACAAAGCTTGCGAAAAAAATTGGCAAAAAATAAAAGAAAAAGAGAAAGCAAGTAGAAAAAGCCAATAACCCTTTAAACTAAAAGGCAAGGGTAAAGAGGATCCAAGGCTTTGAGCATTAATGGATAAGAGGGCCCAAAAGAATAAAGTCCTGGCCTAAGCGGTTGAATCAAGCTGTCCCTAACCATGTGCTTGTGGCATGGAGGTCCAAGTGAAGAGCTTGAGACTGAGTGGTTAAAGTCATGGTCCAAAGCAAAAAGAGTGTGCTTAAGAGCTCTGGGCACCTCTAACTGGGGACTTTAGCAAAGCTGAGTCACAATCTGAAAAGGTTCACCGAGTTATGTGTCTGTGGTATTTATGTATCCGGTGGTAATACTGGAAAACAAAGTGCTTAGGGTCACGACCAAGACTCATAAAGTAATTGTATTCAAGAATCAACATACTAAACTAGGAGAATCAATAATACTATCTGAATTCTGAGTTCCTATAGATGCCAATCATTCTGAACTTCAAAGGATAAAGTGAGATGCCAAAACTGTTCAGAAGAAAAAAGGCTACAAGTCCCGCTCATCTAATTAGAACTGAGCTTCATTGATACTTGAAATTTATCGTATATTTTATTCTTTTTATCCTATTTTGTTTTTATTTGCTTAGGGACAAGCAGCAATTTAAGTTTGGTGTTGTGATGAGCGGATAATTTATACCCTTTTTGGCATTGTTTTTACATAGTTTTTAGTATGTTTTAGTTACTTTTTATTATATTTTTATTAGTTTTTATTCAAAAATCACATTTCTGGACTTTACTATGAGTTTGTGTGTTTTTCTGTAATTTCAGGTATTTTCTGGCTGAAATTGAGGGACCTGAGCAAAAATCTAATTCAGAGGCTGAAAAAGGACTGCATATGCTGTTGGATTCTGACCCACCTGCACTCGAAATAGATTTTTTGGAGCTACAGAAGTCTAATTGGTGTTCTCTCAATTGCGTGGAAAAGTAGACATCCTGAGCTTTCCAGCAATGTATAATAGTTCATACTTTCCCGAGATTTGATGGTCGAAACTAGCGTCCAAAATCAGCCTAAAACTTTCTGGCGTAAAACGCCAGAACTGGCTCCTTTTTCGGCGTTAAACGCCCATTCTGGCACCTAGGGTGGCGTTTAACGCCAAATTTGGGCATATGAACGCGTGAAAGCTTGAAAGCTCAGCCCAGGCACGCACCAAGTGGGTCCCAGAAGTGAAATTCTGCACTATCTGCACTTAGTTACTCATTTTCTGTAAACCTAAGTTACTAGTCTAGTATAAAAACTACTTTTAGAGATTCATTTTGAAACTGACGACATTTTTTACATTTCATATTGTATCTTTGACGGCATGAGTCTCTAAACCCATAGGTGGGGGTGAGGAGCTCTACTGTGTTTCAATGGATTAATGCAATTACTACTGTTTTCTATTCAATCACGCTTGATTCTATTCTAAGATACTCAATCGTACTTCAATATGGAGAATATGATGATCCGTGACACTCATCATTATCCTCAACCCTATGAATGCGTGCCTGACAACCACTCTGTTCTATCTGAGCTCAACGTAGTCATTGGGCAACATCTTGAGTGTGCATCTCTTGGATTTCTAATCCACGGACCGGGTCCAGAGGTTAGAACCTTCGTGGAATAGGCTAGAATCATTGGTAGCATTTTTAGGATCTGGAAAGTCTAAACCTTGTCTATAGTATTCCGAGCAGGATCTGGAAGGGGATGACTGTGACGAGCTTCAAACTCGCGAATGTGGGGCACAAGTGACAGTGTGCAAAAGGGTCCTATTCCGACGCTAGCGGGAACCGACAGATGATTAGCCGTGCGGTGACAACGCATATGGAATTGTTTTCATCCGAGAGGATCATACAGCCTGCCATGGAAGGAAGCCATGCGTGTTTGGAGAAGAAGATAGTAGGAAAGCAGAGATTCAGATGACAGAGCATCTTCGGAACCCCAACCTGCTTCTCATTACTGAATCATAAGTACCACTTATTTTATGTTTTTTATTTTCATAAATATAACCACTATTATCATTAATCTCCTGACTAAGATTTATAAAATAACCATAGCTTGCTTCAAGCCGACAATCTTCGTGGGATCGACCCTTACTCACGTAAGGTATTACATGGATGATCCAGTGCACTTGCTGGTTAGTTGTGCGGAGTTGTGAAAAGTGTAATCACAATTTTGTGCACCAAGGGTTAAGAAGGGGTTCAGAATGATAATTCCGTGCAATCACGATGGGGAACGTGAGTTCACAATAGCGGTTGGGAAACCTAGTGGAATCTCTCGCTGGGTTGTCCTTCTCTTGGTCATCAATCTTAGTGATGCTTCGCGCCTTATTGGGGAGAGGCTTGGCCTTGAGCGTATGTTGCGCTTTGGCAGTGGCTTTTTGAGGTGCCCTTTTGGAAGGCGGCTTCTTTTGTACTTTTTCCTTGTCCTTTTTTCTGGCCATTTGAAAAAGGTGAGGAAAAAGAAGACATTAAACACAAGGAGACTACACTCAAATTATAACATGCTACAAAAAAAAGGTATCATGCAAACATGACAGCTGTAACATGCAAGCGAGACAACCATTGAAATACGGAGCAATGTACTAGCATGGAAAGCAAGAGTGAAAAAGGCATGCAAGTAAGGCATGAGAAGAACAAACTCGAGCATTGCTAACAACCCCAAATGACATATGCAAAAAAGATAAAAGCGCGAAGAATTCAAATTCCCAATCTAGCTCCAAGACATGAAGGCATACAAAAGGAATGAAGTGGAGTTAGAGAGGAGTGAAATTCAATTCTTGCAATATGACCTAATGAAGCAAGTCATGGGTATGCACCTATAAGTGGTAAGAATGAAGTGCAAAGAGGCAATGCGCAATGAGAAGGCAAGCGTATTGATAGAAGAGCACTAATTTAGAAGCATAGTGTCAAAATTGACTAAAAATATGATAGGTGCAATTCAACAAACACTTGGCGTGCAACATGCAAATTATAAGCACAATGAGTGAATGCAAAGGTGCAATACCCCAAACTGAGATACCCAACATCAAAACAACAACACATAATCACAATGAAAACACAAGATAATAGATCAACCCATCAAAGCAAGAGGTAATAGCAAAATTCCACACCCAAAGAAAATAGCAAAGTAAAAGATGGAAGCAAATAAACAAGAGAGGATTTAACAAAATGCAACTAAGAAAATTAGAAGAAAATAAAGACATGCAATTAATAAAGAAAGACATAAAAAAACAAAGAGAATGGAAAAGAATGTGACCTTGGGAGGTATATAGAAGATGAGATGCAAGTAAGAGAAAGGGAAAGGGGAGAGGGGAGAGAAAATGAGACCGCCGGAAGTGGTGGTCACCAGTGGATGAAGTAGCCGGTGGTGGTGGGCGAGAGAAATGGTGAAGAGGGAAGGGGAAGAAGAAAGTAGAAGAAGAAGAAGAAGAAAAGAAAGAAATAAGGAAAGAAGGAAGGGAGAAATGGGTGAAACAGGGCGCGCTAATCATTTTCTGCATCGCAAGATCGACACGCGAGTGCATGCCACGCGTACGCGCGGAATGAGAGGAAAGGAAGAGATGCGCGAGTGCCACTGGTACGCGGAATCGTGATTACACTTTAATTATGTAAAATTCATTGCTCTTTCTTTCCCTGGAAATGGCGCCAAAAACATGATACCAAGACCATGGTTCACAACTCCGTGTAACTAACCAGCAAGTGCACTGGGTCGTCCAAGTAATACCTTACGTGAGTAAGGGTCGAATCCCACGGAGATTGTCGGTATGAAGCAAGCTATGGTCACCTTGTAAATCTCAGTCAGGTGGATACAAAATAGTAATGGGTTTTCGAAAATAAATAATAGAATAGGGATAGAGGTACTTATGTAAATCATTGGCAGGAATTTCAGATAAGCGAATGGAGATGCTTTTCGTTCCTCTGAACCTCTGCTTTCCTGCTATCTTCATCCAATCAGTCTTACTCCTTTCCATGGCTGGCTTTATGTGATACATCACCATTGTCAACGGCTACTTTTGGTCATCTCTCGGGAAAATGATCCAATGCCCTGTCACGGCACGGCTAATCGTCTGGAGGCATCACCCTTGTCAATGGCTTCATCTTATCCTCTCAGTGAAAATGATCAACGCACCCTGTCACGGGACGGCTATTCATCTGTCGGTTCTCGATCATGCTGGAATAGGATTTACTATCCTTTTGCGTCTGTCACTAAGGCCCTACAATCGCGAGTTTGGAGCTCGTCACAGTCATTCATTCATTGAATCCTACTCGGAATACCACAGACAAGGTTTAGACCTTTCGGATTCTCTTGAATGCCGCCATCATTCTAGCTTACGCCACAAAGATTCTGATTAAGAGATCTAAGAGATACTCATTCAGTCGAAGGTAGAACGGAAGTGGTTGTCAGGCACGCGTTCATAGGGAATGATGATGATTGTCACGTTCATCACATTCAGGTTGAAGAGCGAATGAATATCTTAGGAGCGAAACAAGATGAATTGAATAGAAAACAGTAGTACTTTGCATTAATCTTTGAGGAACAGCAGAGCTCCACACCTTAATCTATGGAGTGTAGAAACTCTACCGTTAAAAATACATAAGTGAAAGGTCCAGGCATGGCCGAATGGCCAGCCCCTCTAATCTAAGAACTAGGCGTCCAAAGATATCAAATACAATAGTAAAATGTCCTATTTATAATAAACTAGCTACTGGGGTTTACATGAGTAAGTAATTGATGCATAAATCCACTTCCGGTTGGTGTGTGCTTGGGCTGAGCTTGAGTGTTACACGTGTAGAGGTCCTTCTTGGAGTTGAACGCCAGCTTTTGTGCCAGTTTGGGCGTTCAACTCTGGTTTTGGCTCCTTTTCTGGCGCTGGACGCCAGATTTGGGCAGAAAGCTGGCGTTGAACGCCAGTTTACGTCGTCTATTCTTGGCCAAAGTATGGACTATTATATATTGCTGGAAAGCCCTGGATGTCTACTTTCTAACGCAATTTGAAGCGCGCCATTTCGAGTTTTGTAGCTCCGGAAAATCCATTTTGAGTGCAGGGAGGTCAGAATCCAACAGCATCAGCAGTCCTTCTTCAACCTCTGAATCTGATTTCTGCTCAAGTCCCTCAATTTCAGCCAGAAAATACCTGAAATCACAGAAAAACACACAAACTCATAGTAAAGTCCAGAAATGTGAATTTAACATAAAAACTAATGAAAACATCCCTAAAAGTAACTAGATCCTACTAAAAACATACTAAAAACAATGCCAAAAAGCGTATAAATTATCCGCTCATCAAAACACCAAACTTAAATTGTTGCTTGTCCCCAAGCAACTGAAAATCAAATAGGATAAAAAGAAGAGAATATACTATAAATTCCAAACTATCAATGAAACAGAGCTTTAATCAAATGAGCGGGACTTATAGCTTTTTGCCTCTTGAATAGTTTTGGCATCTCACTTTATCCATTGAAGTTCAGAATGATTCGCATCTATAGGAACTCAGAGTTCAGATAGTGTTATTGACTCTCCTAGTTCAGTATGATGATTCTTGAACACAGCTTCTTTATGAGTCTTGGCCGTGGCCCTAAGCACTTTGTTTTCCAGTATTACCACCAGATACATAAATGCCACAGACACATAATTGGGTGAACCTTTTCAGATTGTGACTCAGCTTTGCTAAAGTCCCCAATTAGAGGTGTCCAGGGTTCTTAAGCAAACTCTTTTTTTGCTTTGGAACTTGACTTTAACCGCTCAGTCTCAAGTTTTCACTTGACACCTACACGCCACAAGCACATGGTTAGGGACAGCTTGGTTTAGCCGCTTAGACCAGGATTTTATTCCTTTAGGCCCTCCTATCCACTGATGCTCAAAGCCTTGGGATCCTTTTTATTTACCCTTGCCTTTTGGTTTTAAGGGTTATTGGCTTTTTGCTCTTGCCTCTTGGTTTTAAGAGCTTTTGGCTTTTTCTGCTTGCTTTTTCTTTTTCTTTCTATATTTTTTTTTGCCTATTTTTTTTTTCTGCAAGCTTTGTTCTTTGCTGCTTTTTCTTGCTTCAAGAATCATTTTTATGATTTTTCAGATTATCAAATAACATGTTTGCTAGTCATCATTCTTTCAAGAGCCAACATATTTAACATTCTTAAACAACAACTTCAAAAGACATATGCACTGTTCAAGCATACATTCAGAAAACAAGAAGCATTGTCACGACATCAATATAATTAAGCTAAGTTCAAGGATAAATTCAAAACTCATGTACTTCTTGTTCTTTTGAATTAAAACATTTTTTATTTAAGAGAGGTGATGGATTCATAGGACATTCATAACTTTAAGACATAGTTACTAACTACTAATGATCATGTAATGAAGACACAAACATAGATAAGCACATAATCATAGAAAACGAAAAATAGAAGAAACAAGAACAAGGAATGAATCCACCTTAGTGATGGTGGCGTTTCCTTCTTGAGGAACCAATGATGTCCTTGAGCTCTTCTATGTCTCTTCCTTGTCTTTGTTGCTCCTCCCTCATTGCTTTTTGATCTTCTCTTATTTCATGAAGCATGATGGAGTGCTCTTGATGTTCCACCCTTAGTTGTCCCATATTGGAACTCAATTCTCCTAGGGAGGTGTTGATTTGCTCCCAATAATTTTGTGGAGGAAAGTGCATTTGAGGCATCTCCGGAATCTCATGGTAATGAGCTTCTTGCGCCTCTTGAGCTCCATGAATGGGCTCTCTTGCTTGCTCCATCTTCTTCTTAGTGATGGGCTTGTCCTCTTTAATGAGGATATCTCCCTCTATGTCAATCCCAGCAGAATTGCATAGGTGGCAGATGAGGTGAGGAAAGGCTAACCTTGCCATAGTGGAGGACTTGTCAGCCACCTTGTAGAGTTCTTGAGGTATAATCTCATGAACTTCCACCTCTTCTCCAATCATGATTCTATGGATCATGATGGCCCGGTCTATAGTAACTTCAGACCGGTTGCTAGTGGGAATGATTGAGCATTGAATGAACTCCAACCATCCTCTAGCTACAGGCTTGAGGTCCAATCTTCTTAGTTGAACCGGCTTGCCTTTGGAGTCAATCTTCCATTGAGCTCCTTCTACACATATGTCCATAAGGACTTGGTCCAACATAGTGTAGGGGCGTTCATCTCCTTGCATCATAGGCAAGTTAAACGCCAACCTTACATTTTCCAGACTAAAATCCAAGTATTTCCCCCGAACCATTGTAACATAGTTCTTTGGATCCGGGTTCTTACTTTGATCATGGTTCTTGGTGATCCATGCATTAGCATAGAACTCTTGAACCATTAGGATACCGACTTGTTGGATGGGATTTGTTAGAACTTCCCAACCTCTTCTTTGAATTTCATGTCGGATCTCCGGATACTCATTTCTTTTGAGTTTAAAAGGGACCTCAGGGATCACCTTCTTCTTGGCCACAACATCATAGAAGTGGTCTTGATGGGCTTTGGAGATGAACCTTTCCATCTCCCATGACTCAGATGTGGAAGCTCTTATCTTCCCTTTCCCCTTTCTAGAGGATTCTCCGGTCTTAAATGCCATCAATGGTAATGGAAAAATAAAAAGCTTATGCTTTTACCACACCAAACTTAGAATTTTGCTCGCCCTCGAGCAATAAAAGAAAGAAAAGATGAAGAAGAAGAAGAAATGGAGGAGAGGGAGAGTGGGAAGTGTTTTCGGCCAAGAAGGGTGTAGAGGGGTGTGTTGTGTGAATTTGATGAAGAATGGAGGTCTTTATATAGGGAAGGGAAGGGGGTTAAGGTTCGGCCATATGGGTGGGTTTGGGTGGAAAATTGGTTTTGAATTTTGAAGGTAGGTGGAGTTTATGAGGTAGGTTTATAGGGAAGAGTGGATGGATGTGAGTGGTGAAGAGGTGATGGGGAAGAGAGTTTGAGGTGATTGGTGAAGGGTTTTTGGGGAAGAGTGTTTATGGGGTTGTGTGAAAGAGAGTGGTGAGAAGAAGTGAGTGGAGGTAGGTGGGGATCCTGTGGGGTCCACAGATCCTGAGGTGTTCAAGGATTTACATCCCTGCACCCATTAGGCATGTAAAAATGCCTTTGCACACAACTCTGGGCGTTCAGCACCAGGTTGGTGGCCATTTTGGGCGTTCAATGCCCATTTGTGTGCCATTTCTGGCATTGAACGCCAGAACCATGCCTGTTCTGGCGTTCAGCGCCCAGAAGCTGTCCATTTTGGGCGTTCAGTGCCAGAACCATGCTCTGTTCTGGCACTGAACGCCAGACAGATGCTCCTCCAGGGTGTGATTTTTCTTCTGCTATTTTTTATTCTGTTTTCAATTTTTAAATTTATTTTGTGACTCCACATGATCATGAACCTACAAAGACATATAACTAAGAAAAATATAGTTAGATAAATAAACATTGGGTTGCCTCCCAACAAGCGCTCCTTTAATGTCAATAGCTTGACAGTGGGCTCTCATGGAGCCTCACAGATGTGCAGAGCTTTGTTGAGACTCTCCAACACCAAACTTAGAGTTTGGATATGGGAGTTCAACACCAAACTTAGAGTTTGGTTGTGGCCTCCCAACACCAAACTTAGAGTTTGACTGTGGGGGCTCTGGTTGACTCTGCTTTGAGATAAGCTTTTTCTGCTTCCTCTCCATGGTTGCAGAGGGAGATCCTTGAGTTTTAAACACAAAGGGAGTCCTCATTCCATTGAAGGATTATTTCACCTCTGTCAACATCAATCACAGCTCTTGCTGTGGCCAGGAAAGGTCTTCCTAGGATGATGGATTCATCCTCTTCCTTTCCAGTATCCAGGACTATGAAATCAGCAGGGATGTAAAGGCCTTCAACCTTTACTAACACGTCCTCTACTTGTCCATAAGCCTGTTTTCTTGAACTGTCTGCCATCTCTAATGAGATTTTAGCAGCTTGCACCCCATAGATTCCCAGTTTCTCTATTACAGAGAGGGGCATGAGGTTTATTCCTGAACCAAGGTCACACAGAGCCTTAAAGATCATGGTGCCTATGGTACAGGGTATTATGAACTTTCCAGGATCCTGTCTCTTCTGAGGCAATGTCAGTTGATCCAGATCACTTAGTTCATTGATGAACAAGGGAGGTTCAACTTCCCAAGTATCAATGCCAAATAATTTGGCATTCAGCTTCATGATTGCACCAAGAAACTTGGTAGTTTGCTCTTTAGTAACATCCTCATTCTCTTCAGAAGAAGAATACTCATCAGAGCTCATGAAGGTCATAAGGAGGTTCAATGGAATCTCTATGGTCTCTAGATGAGCCTTAGAGTCCTTTGGTTCCTCAGAGGGAAGCTCCTTATTGATCACTGGACGTCTCAGGAGGTCTTCCTCCTTGGGATTCACGTCATCCACTTCCCTTGTAGGTTCGGCCATGGTGCTTATGTCAATGGCCTTGCACTCTCCTTTTGGATTCTCTTCTGTATTGCTTGGGAGAGTACTAGGAGGGATTTCAGTGATCCTTTTACTCAGCTGGCCCACTTGTGCTTCCAAATTTCTAATGGAAGACCTGGTTTCATTCATGAAACTCACAGTGGCCTTAGATAGATCAGAGACTAGATTTGCTAAATTAGAAGCATTTTGTTCAGAGTTCTCTGTCTGTTGCTGAGTGGATGATGCATAAGGTTTATTATTGTTAAACCTGTTTCTTCCACCATTATTAAAGCCTTGTTGAGGCTTTTGATCCTTCCATGAGAAATTTGGATGATTTCTCCATGATGAGTTATAGGTGTTTCCATAAGGTTCACCTAAATAATTTACCTCTGCTATTGCAGGGTTTTCAGGATCATAAGCTTCTTCTTCAGAAGATGCCTCTTGAGTACTGTTGGATGCAGCTTTCATTCCGTGCAGACTCTGAGAGATCATATTGACTTGCTGAGTCAATATTTTATTCTGAGCCAATATGGCATTCAGAGTATCAACTTCAAGAACTCCCTTCTTCATAGGCGTCCCATTATTCACAGGATTCCTTTCAGAAGTGTACTGATGACAAGTCATCTTAGCCTATTTTAACTAACCTTTTTCTTTTGTTTTTAATTGAATTATGCACTTTCTTGAGCCATAAGCAAGCCAATTGGGTAGATTTTCATGTTTCCTTTGATTTAATCAACCATGTATGAATTCATGCTATTTCATGAGGTTTTATGCTAAAATTGTCACATATTATGAAAGAATGAATATCTCATGATTTTGAGCATAGCTTTGATGTGTTTGGTTGATTAATGATAGGTGAAGAAAGCTTGGAGAAAGGTTGAAGCAAAGAGGAATGGCTAGGAGTGAAGAGAGGAATAAGTGAAATTGAACCTGGAGGCATGAAGTTAGCCCCAACGTTAGCCCCCTAACTTGGAGGCTAACGTTGGGCATGAAGATTACTTCCTGGGCTCCCCACGTTTGAGCCAACGTTAGCCCCCTAACTTGGAGGCTAACGTTGGCACATGAATTCCTCCCTGGCCATCCAACGTTTGCGCCAACGTTAGCCCCCTAACTTAGAGGCTAACGTTGGCACATGAAGACATAAGGGAGAGGGGCCAACGTTTGCGCCAACGTTAGCCCCCTAACTTGAAGGCTAACGTTGGCGCCACACACCACAAGGCATACAAGGGGTATACTTCCAACAAGAATAACTTGAGCTACAGAGCTCCAAATGAGGTGATTCAAGAAGCATTGGAAAGTAGGAATCAAGAGATTTCCAAGCATATATGGCACTGCATGGTGGACACTAAAATTGAGGGAGAAAACTGCCCCGTAATGTGCATAAACGAACATGGTGGCAACCTGCAGTGAGGCCAACTGACCTCTGCACCTTCAAAGGAGTATAACTCGAGCTGTAGAGCTCCAAATAATGTGCTCCCAACGGCATTGGAAAGTAGACATCCAGGGCTTTCCAACAATGTATAATAGTATGGGGTGGACAATACATTTGAGCCTCCAGAACTGGCGTTTTCGCCAACGTTTGAGGGCTAACGTTACCTCAAACGCTGCACACCAAAGCCAGCGACCATGCCCTCTTCAAATGATCATAACTTAAGTTGTAGATGTCCAATTGAAGTGATTCCAAGTGGGTTAGAAAGCTGACATTCAGAGCTTTCCAACCATATATGATAGTCTATATTGGGCATAAAATTGGCAACATGACAAGAGGACAAAGTTGGCCCCATAAATGTGAATAAGGGAGGCCAACGTTAGGGTCAAAGTTAGACCCCTAACGTTGGCACCAACGTCCATACCAGTAGAATGTTGCTTGCTGCTATGAAAAGTTGGAGCCAAAGTTAGACCCCTAACTTTGGCTCAAACGTTAGGTCCAACTATGGCTAATTTCAAAACCGGTTCAATTGGTTCAATTCGGTTCCTCTTCAAACTCCAAGAGCAATCAACCAAGGCCTTTATCAACCCAATTCCATCAAGAGCAAGGGCCCAAATGATCATCACTCAAAGGCACAAGAAATAGATAAAATAGGAATTTCATTTAATTGTAATTTGTTTTTAATTTCATTTTCATTTCCATTTTGTAAAGCCTATATAAGGCATCATTTTCATATTTGGGAGGAGGCTGGCTCCACTAGGGAGCATTAGGATTTGAGAGCTCTCTCTTAGTTTTCAATTTCGTTTTGAATCTTGGGTTGAGAATTGAAGAAATTCTGTTTCAATCTCACCTTGAGAATTTTCTTGTTTACTTTCTCTGCACAATTGAATTTCCATTCCTGTTTACTACTTCACCTTCTCTTGGCTTCTGCAATTTACTTTTCTTTAATTTCTCTTGCAATTGTTCTTGTTGGATCTAGGAAGGCATTGAGATCTAGACTTGGTTATCTAGTCTCTTGGGTCCTGAGATCTTAATTCCAATTTTACATTCTCTGTTTATTGCTTTTCATGTTTATTTACATTTCTGTTTTGGCTCCGAATCAATCAAATCCATCTTTTACTTCTCTGCTTGTTGCAATTTAACTTTTCCTTGTTTAATTTCTGCAAATCCAATTCCCAATTCCCTTTACATTTGATGCAATTTATATTTCTTGTCATTTAAGATTCTTGCAATTTACATTTCTTGCTCTTTAAGTTACTTGCCAATTTACATTCTGCAACTTTAAATTCATTGTCATTTACTTTCTGTTGGTTACAATTTCACACAATTCACATCAATGTTAACTTGACTAAACTAATCACCCACTAAAGTTGCTTGATCCATCAATCCCTGTGGGATCGACCTCACTCCCGTGAGTTATTATTACTTGATGCGACCCGGTGCACTTGCCGGTTAGATTGTGATGTTTTGGAAGAGATTTATTTTTCCTCCAAAATATCTCATCAAGTTTTTGGCGCCGTTGCCGGGGATTGATTAGATCAACAATGATTATGTGGGTGAGAAGTCTAGATCAAGCATTTTCTTTATTTTTGTTTTCTGTTTCAAAGTGAAACCAAGGTGTTTGAGTTTTTGCCTCACTAAGAAATTCTCATCTCTGATATGAGTAATTTCAATTTTTCTTGGTTGTGTGTTTTACAAAACTCAAATGGAGTTCAACTCATCTTATGATCAAACAAATTCTATTGGATATCACCCACCATCACCAATCTCTAATGGTGGCTGGGAATATCACCAAGAGAATACACATTCTGAGCACTCCAATTCATGGAGATTTGCTTCACAACCACAAGATGAGAAAGAGAATCATATGGGATACCAACCACCACCACAAAATGATTCATATCATTATCCTCATGGAAGATGGAAGTGTCGCCAAAGAATGGAAGAGCAGCCACCCTCACGTCCTAGTTTCTCATTTAAAAATTCTTCATCACTTGATTATGCCTCAACACAAAGTTTCCTCCAAAATCCATACCAGTCATCCCATCGATCACACAACTCATTCCACACCCCTCAACACAAATTCACCACAACACATTCACGTCACCAAAATTACTCTCAACCTTCATCTCTTGAATTAACAGAGGAAGAATACCGTGAAGGCATTGAAATACAGAGAAAACTAGTGGAATTTTACACAAAATCCCCATCTTGGAAAGAAACCATCCTCGAGCAGATAAATGGGTCCTTAGAGCAAACGAAGAGGAACTTAGAACCATCAAACAGTAAGGATGAAGACAAATTTGTGGGTGAGGAAGTGGAAAAGCAAGAACAAAAGGTCCTTGTGTCAAGTGAAAGTACAATGAAGAAGGAGGAAAAGCAAGATAAGGAGGCCACTGCATCAAGTGAACTTTCAATGAAGAATGAGGTGGTTGAACCTGAAACTGCACTTGAGATGACAAGAGAACACGAAGACTCACAACTTTCACAAACCTCCCTGGACCAAAATGCCTCAACATCTGAATCCATGATTGAAAGGTATGACAAGGAGATGAAGAAATGTTGGGAAGATCGACAAACCTCCCCCATGATAGAGCGATTAAAACAAATGTTGGGTGTAAAAGAGGAAGTGAAGGAGCAAGAGAGTGAAGAAGTCATTCCAAACTCAAGTGAGGCAGAGAAGTACATAAAGAAGGAGTTCATGGAACCACCAATACAAAAGGCTCTGGATGAATACAAAACTCCAACAATCACACAACCACTAAGACTTGGATTCAAGGAAGTGAAGGCAATTAACAAAAGCACCAAGAAGAGGATTGTGACCAAGATACCAAGGACAACATTCATGAGAAGGTCAACTGCAAACAATCCTCCCCCTGATCCAGCAAGCAAGCTCAATCAAGCCATGTACAAAAGAAAGCTTGCTGAGAGGAAACCAAGACAGGGGGCAATAGCTGAATCTTCTCCTCTCTTGAAGTCATTCCTATTAACAAATTGGAAGAAGAGGAAGAAAGTAAAGAACAGGTAGACAGTAGGTACATTTCTTCTCCTTGCTTTGTTTAAATTTCAATAAATTGGCATATGATCACATTATAAGTTTGGTGTTGCCCTGCAACAAACTGTTTTCCATCTTCATGGATGATTGCATCAATTTTACATGAAAGTGACACACCAAGATTCTAAGTTTGGTGTGCCACCTATTTTTCTATGCAAATCAATCCAGCAACATCACTTGTCTGTATAATCATATTGCCTTTTACAGTGTTATTTTTCTTCTTAGTTGGATAATTTTTGTTTTCTCTTTGTTTCATTTATTTACTTGTTTTTAATGCTTTCCTTCATTAACTGTTTTTGTTAATACATCACCAAGACATCCTTATTCATAACAGACTCTTCATTTGGTGATTGTATTTAACATATAACAGTTTCTTTTGTTTAGTTTTAGTTCAAATAAATTGGCATATGGTTGCATTCTAAGTTTGGTGTTGCTATGCAACAAAATTTAGTTCCAATTCTTACAAGATACTTGCATTAATTCCAAGTGAAAGTGTCACACTAAGTTTGGTGTGCCACTTATTTTCTATGCAAAGTATTATGCTCACCTTCTTAAGTATGCAATCACAATGTCTTCTTAAGTATGCAATCACAATGTCTCTGTCTCTTGTGCCTTGATTATTATCTTTAATTTTGCTTGCTTGAAACACATGTACTACTAACATTCCTTGTGTAAGACATTCATGATCCATCTTAGCCCCATAGCCACGGTTCTAATAGTTGCTTGAGGATGAGCAAGCATTCTGAGTTTGGTATGGGAAGGAAGAGAATAGAGGAAAAAGGACAACAATAATGAAGATGAACTGCAAGGTTGTAAAGTTCATTTTCCTCTCATTTGTTTCAAGCACCATAAACTACATGATTGTCTGTACCTTCTCTGTATGCATGTGTGTATGAAAAGGCATAGTTTGATTTCTAAATTGCAACATGGTGCTATGTCATTATGATTACCAACTTGAGTTTTGTGAATTCAAAAGCAACAAAGTATCATGATCATAAACAAACAAGGCATTAAAGAAGATTTTAGCATGTGCATAAAAGTATTGGTAAGCTAGTATGTTTGATTGTTGCTTAATTGCATTAGATTTTATTTAATTGAAGTTTTCATCTAGGACATTTTGTGAAATCTTTTAAAATCATGAAAACCTTGAAGAAGCAAATGCAAAATAAAGCAAGAAAAGAAAAAGGGAAAGAATGAGAAAGCTGAAGGCTCTGAGTACCGATGGCAATTTATTTGCTAAGTACTTGTGGTGTTTATGTATCAAGCCAAATGCTTGAAAACAAAACACTTAGAAGTCAAGGTTAGGCTCAAAGTGCAAAAGCACTCCCTCAAAGCTCAAGGCTCTGAGCATCAATGATTAGAGAGTCAAGAAAAGAAAAGAAAAATGAGCTTAATGAAGTCCTCTAATCAAATGCTTGTGGTGCTTATGTATCAAGTGGTAATACTTGAAAACAAAGCATTTAGAAGTCGTAGCTTTGTTATCAACTCATGGGGCAAAGCACCCAAAAAGGAGAAGCTAATAAGAAAATCAAAAGCTTGTTTCAAGGAAGAAATATAAGAAAAAGATTTCATAAATTGAGCTAGATGGAAGCATCAATCATTTACATTTCTTTTGTGATTGTAGTATGCTTAGAAAACTAGCTTACCATGAACATTGAGTTGCTATTCTTCTTGCCTTGGATTGTCAATCTTTATTGCATGATTCTTTTCTTGCTTGGGGACAAGCAAGCTTTAAGTTTGGTGTTGTGATGACAAGTCATCTTAGCCTATTTTAACTAACCTTTTTCTTTTGTTTTTAATTGAATTATGCACTTTCTTGAGCCATAAGCAAGCCAATTGGGTAGATTTTCATGTTTCCTTTGATTTAATCAACCATGTATGAATTCATGCTATTTCATGAGGTTTTATGCTAAAATTGTCACATATTATGAAAGAATGAATATCTCATGATTTTGAGCATAGCTTTGATGTGTTTGGTTGATTAATGATAGGTGAAGAAAGCTTGGAGAAAGGTTGAAGCAAAGAGGAATGGCTAGGAGTGAAGAGAGGAATAAGTGAAATTGAACCTGGAGGCATGAAGTTAGCCCCAACGTTAGCCCCCTAACTTGGAGGCTAACGTTGGGCATGAAGATTACTCCCTGGGCTCCCCACGTTTAAGCCAACGTTAGCCCCCTAACTTGGAGGCTAACGTTGGCACATGAATTCCTCCTTGGCCATCCAACGTTTGCGCCAACGTTAGCCCCCTAACTTGGAGGCTAACGTTGGCACATGAAGACATAAGGGAGAGGGGCCAACGTTTGCGCCAACGTTAGCCCCCTAACTTGAAGGCTAACGTTGGCGCCACACACCACAAGGCATACAAGGCGTATACTTCCAACAAGAATAACTTGAGCTACAGAGCTCCAAATGAGGTGATTCAAGAAGCATTGGAAAGTAGGAATCAAGAGCTTTCCAAGCATATATGGCACTGCATGGTGGACACTAAAATTGAGGGAGAAAACTGCCCCGCAATGTGCATAAACGAACATGGTGGCAACCTGCAATGAGGCCAACTGACCTCTGCACCTTCAAAGGAGTATAACTCGAGCTGTAGAGCTCCAAAGAATGTGCTCCCAACGGAATTGGAAAGTAGACATCCAGGGCTTTCCAACAATGTATAATAGTATGGGGTGGACAATACATTTGAGCCTCCAGAACTGGCGTTTTCGCCAACGTTTGAGGGCTAACGTTACCTCAAACGCTGCACACCAAAGCCAGCGACCATGCCCTCTTCAAATGATCATAACTTGAGTTGTAGATGTCCAATTGAAGTGATTCCAAGTGGGTTAGAAAGCTGACATTCAGAGCTTTCCAACCATATATGATAGTCTATATTGGGCATAAAATTGGCAACATGACAAGAGGACAAAGTTGGCCCCATAAATGTGAATAAGGGAGGCCAACGTTAGGGTCAAAGTTAGACCCCTAACGTTGGCACCAACGTCCATACCAGTAGAATGTTGCTTGCTGCTATGAAAAGTTGGAGCCAAAGTTAGACCCCTAACTTTGGCTCAAACGTTAGGTCCAACTATGGCTAATTTCAAAACCGGTTCAATTGGTTCAATTCGGTTCCTCTTCAAACTCCAAGAGCAATCAACCAAGGCCTTTATCAACCCAATTCCATCAAGAGCAAGGGCCCAAATGATCATCACTCAAAGGCACAAGAAATAGATAAAATAGGAATTTCATTTAATTGTAATTTGTTTTTAATTTCATTTTCATTTCCATTTTGTAAAGCCTATATAAGGCATCATTTTCATATTTGGGAGGAGGCTGGCTCCACTAGGGAGCATTAGGATTTGAGAGCTCTCTCTTAGTTTTCAATTTCGTTTTGAATCTTGGGTTGAGAATTGAAGAAATTCTGTTTCAATCTCACCTTGAGAATTTTCTTGTTTACTTTCTCTGCACAATTGAATTTCCATTCCTGTTTACTACTTCACCTTCTCTTGGCTTCTGCAATTTACTTTTCTTTAATTTCTCTTGCAATTGTTCTTGTTGGATCTAGGAAGGCATTGAGATCTAGACTTGGTTATCTAGTCTCTTGGGTCCTGAGATCTTAATTCCAATTTTACATTCTCTGTTTATTGCTTTTCATGTTTATTTACATTTCTGTTTTGGCTCCGAATCAATCAAATCCATCTTTTACTTCTCTGCTTGTTGCAATTTAACTTTTCCTTGTTTAATTTCTGCAAATCCAATTCCCAATTCCCTTTACATTTGATGCAATTTATATTTCTTGTCATTTAAGATTCTTGCAATTTACATTTCTTGCTCTTTAAGTTACTTGCCAATTTACATTCTGCAACTTTAAATTCATTGTCATTTACTTTTTGTTGGTTACAATTTCACACAATTCACATCAATGTTAGCTTGACTAAACTAATCACCAACTAAAGTTGCTTGATCCATCAATCCCTGTGGGATCGACCTCACTCCCGTGAGTTATTATTACTTGATGCGACCCGGTGCACTTGCCGGTTAGATTGTGATGTTTTGGAAGAGATTTATTTTTCCTCCAAAATATCTCATCATGTACATGAACTGGTTATTTGCAACCATGTCAATGAGTTCTTGAGCTTCTGCAGGCGTTTTCTTTAGGTGAATGGATCCACCTGCAGAGGTATCTAATGACATCTTAGATAACTCAGACAGACCATTATAGAATATATCCAGGATGGTCCATTCTGAAAGCATGTCAGAAGGACACTTTTTGGTCAGTCCTTTGTATCTCTCCCAAGCTTCATAGAGGGATTCACCTTCTTTCTGTCTGAAGGTTTGAACATCCACTCTAAGCTTGCTCAGCTTTTGAGGAGGAAAGAACTTGGCTAAGAAAGCCGTGACCAGCTTATCCCAAGAGTTCAGGCTGTCTTTGGGTTGAGAGTCCAACCACACTCTAGCTCTGTCTCTTACAGCAAAAGGGAAAAGCATGAGCCTGTAGACTTCAGGATTTACTCCATTAGTCTTAACAGTATCACATATCTGCAAGAATTCAGTTAAGAACTGAAAAGGATCTTCAGATGGAAGTCCATGAAACTTGCAGTTCTGCTGCATCAGAGAAACTAATTGAGGTTTCAGCTCAAAGTTATTTGCTCCAATGGCAGGAATAGAGATGCTTCTTCCATGTAAATTGGAATTAGGTGCAGTAAAGTCACCAAGCATCTTCCTTACATTATTATTATTTTCGGCTGCCATCTCCTCTTCCTGTTCGAAAAATTCTGAAAGGTTATCTCTGGATTGTTGTAATTTAGCTTCTCTTAATTTTCTCTTCAGAGTCCTTTCAGGTTTTGGATCTGCTTCCACAAGAATGTTCTTATCCTTGCTCCTACTCATATGACAAAGAAGAGGGCACAAAATAATAATAATAATAATAGAGATCCTTTATACCACAGTATAGGGATCTCTGTGTGAGTAGAAGAAGAGGGGGAGACAAAGAATGTAATATAATGGAAGAAACACAACTGTGAAGAGGGTTGAGATGTGAGATGAGATATTAGTAGATGAATAAATAAATAGAATAAGATGAGAGAGAAGGAATTTTTGAAAATAATTTTTGAAAAAGAGTTAGTGATTTTTGAAAATAGTTTTTGAAAAATGTTAGTAATTTTCGAAAATTAAGATTTAAAAATTAAAATAATTAATAAATTAAAAAGAAATTTTGAAAAAGGGGGAAGATATTTTTGAAAATGAGAGAGAGAGTTAATTAGGTAGTTTTGAAAAAGTTAAGAAACAAACAAAAAGTTAGTTAGTTAGTTGAAACTAATTTTGAAAAGATAAGAAGTTAGGAGGTTAGAAAAGATATTTTGAAACCAACTTTTTGAAAAAGGTAAGATAAGAAGATATTTTAGAAATTAGTTTTGAAAAAGATTTGATTTTTAAAATCTCAATTAATGACTTGATTCATAAGAAATCACAAGATATGATTCTAGAACTTAAAGTTTGAATCTTTCTTAACAAGCAAGTAACAAACTTCAAATTTTTGAATCAAAACATTAATTGATTATGTTATTTTCGAAAATTTGATATAAAAATAAGAAAAAGATTTTTGAAAAATATTTTTGGAATTTTCGAAAATAACTAAGAATTTTGAAAAAGATTTGATTTTTGAAAAAGATTTTGAAAAAGATAAGATTTTCAAATTGAAAATTTGATTTGACTTATAAGAAACAACTTGATTTTAAAAATTTTTGAAAAAGTCAACTCAAATTTTCGAATTTGATGAGAGAAAAAGGGAAAGATATTTTTTTGTTTTTTGAATTTTTATGATGAGAGAGGAAAACAGAAAAAATGATGCAATGCATGAAAGTTATGGATCAAAATAATGAATGCATGCAAGAATGCTATGAATGTCAAGATGAACACCAAGAACACTTTGAATGTCAAGATGAACATCATAGACACAATTTTGAAAAATTTTCAATGCAAAGAAAACATGCAAGACACCAAACTTAGAATTCTTTAATGCTTAGACACTAAGAATTCAAGAATGCATATGAAAAACAAGAAAAGACACAAAACATGCAAATGCAAAAATCAAACAAGAAGACTTACCAAGAACAACTTGAAGATCATGAAGAACACTATGAATGCATGATTATTTTCGAAAAATGCAAGATGCACATGCAATTGACACCAAACTTTTAACATGACACATGACTCAAACAAGAAAAGAGAAAAAGAGAAAAAATAAGGATTCCAAAATTTTTAACATGAATTCCAAGAATCTTGCATTCTTAGCCTAAAGCTTCAGTCCAGGAATCAGACATGGCTCACTAGCCAGCCAAGCTTTCAATGAAAGCTCCGGTCCAAAACACTAGACATGGCCAATGGCCACCCAAGCTTCAGCATTTAACATCAGAGTATATTGCTCTTGATAACAAATTGCAAGCCTCAGTCCAAATAAATTTAGACATGGCTTTACAGCCAGCCAGGCTTTACATGCTTCATGAAACACTAGAATTCATTCTTAAAAATTTTGAATAAAATTTTGAAAACATTTTTATATTTTCGAAAACAAAGGAGAAAATTTTGAAAGATTTTTGAAAAATTTTTGAAAATAACACAAAAAGAAAATTACCTAATCTGAGCAACAAGATGAACCGTCAGTTGTCCAAACTCGAACAATCCCCGGCAACGGCGCCAAAAACTTGGTTCGCGGAATCGTGATTACACTTTAATTATGTAAAATTCATTGCTCTTTCTTTCCCTGGAAATGGCGCCAAAAACATGATGCCAAGACCATGGTTCACAACTCCGTGTAACTAACCAGCAAGTGCACTGGGTCGTCCAAGTAATACCTTACGTGAGTAAGAGTCGAATCCCACGGAGATTGTCGGTATGAAGCAAGCTATGGTCACCTTGTAAATCTCAGTCAGGTGGATATAAAATAGTAATGGGTTTTCGAAAATAAATAATAGAATAGGGATAGAGGTACTTATGTAAATCATTGGCAGGAATTTCAGATAAGCGAATGGGGATGCTTTTTGTTCCTCTGAACCTCTGCTTTCCTGCTATCTTCATCCAATCAGTCTTACTCCTTTCCATGGCTGGCTTTATGTGATACATCACCATTGTCAACGGCTACTTTCGGTCATCTCTCGGGAAAATGATCCAATGCCCTGTCACGGCATGGCTAATCGTCTGGAGGCATCACCCTTTTCAATGGCTTCATCTTATCCTCTCAGTGAAAATGATCAACGCACCCTGTCACGGCACGGCTATTCATCTGTCGGTTCTCGATTATGCTGGAATAGGATTTACTATCCTTTTGCGTCTGTCACTAACGCCCTGCAATCCCAAGTTTGGAGCTCGTCACAGTCATTCATTCATTAAATCCTACTCGGAATACCACAGACAAGGTTTAGACCTTCCGGATTCTCTTGAATGCCGCCATCATTCTAGCTTACGCCACGAAGATTCTGATTAAGAGATCTAAGAGATACTCATTCAGTCGAAGGTAGAACGGAAGTGGTTGTCAGGCACGCGTTCATAGGGAATGATGATGATTGTCACGTTCATCACATTCAGGTTGAAGAGCGAATGAATATCTTAGGAGCGAAACAAGATGAATTGAATAGAAAACAGTAGTACTTTGCATTAATCTTTGAGGAACAGCAGAGCTCCACACCTTAATCTATGGAGTGTAGAAACTCTACCGTTAAAAATACATAAGTGAAAGGTCCAGGCATGGCCGAATGTCCATCCCCTCTGATCTAAGAACCAGGCGTCCAAAGATATCAAATACAATAGTAAAATGTCCTATTTATAATAAACTAGCTACTAGGGTTTACATGAGTAAGTAATTGATGCATAAATCCACTTCCGGGGCCCACTTGGTGTGTGCTTGGGCTGAGCTTGAGTGTTTCACGTGTAGAGGTCCTTCTTGGAGTTGAACGCCAGCTTTTGTGCCAGTTTGGGCGTTCAACTCTGGTTTTGGCTCCTTTTCTGGCGCTGGACGCCAGATTTGGGCAGAAATCTGGCGTTGAATGCCAGTTTACGTCCTCTATTCTTGGCCAAAGTATGGACTATTATATATTGCTAGAAAGCCCTGGATGTCTACTTTCCCACGCAATTGGAAGCGCGCCATTTCGAGTTCTGTAGCTCCAGAAACTCCATTTTGAGTGCAGGGAGGTCAGAATCCAACAGCATCAGCAGTCCTTCTTCAACCTCTGAATCTGATTTCTGCTCAAGTCCCTCAATTTCAGCCAGAAAATACCTGAAATCACAGAAAAACACACAAACTCATAGTAAAGTCCAGAAATGTGAATTTAACATAAAAACTAATGAAAACATCCCTAAAAGTAACTAGATCCTACTAAAAACATACTAAAAACAATGCCAAAAAGCGTATAAATTATCCGCTCATCAGCCACCCACGCGGACGTGTGGGTTGCAAAATAAGCAAGGGACGCGGACGCATCACAGTGCGCGCAAGCATGAAATGATTGCGCATTTTGCGCAATGCTTGCGCAAGTCTCGGGTGCCAAGTACTGAGGGAATGCGTGCTGGGCGATCCACGCGTACGCGTCATGTTTGCGCACGCGTGGTTGGGCAGGTGGTCGAGCGACGCGTGAGCGTCAGTTGCACGCACGCGTGACAAGGAGATGCGCATTTTTTGCAATGCTTGCACAATGCTCGCGCAACTCTCGGGTCGAATGTACCAAGAATGGCATGCAGACCAACCGACACGTACGCGTCATGTGCGCGTACACGCGGATAGCCTTGAGGGCAAGGGACGCGTGGGTGCGCTTCATGCAGACGCGTGAATATGGGTTTGCGCATTTCGTGCGTTGCTAGCGCATTGGGCGCGCAACTCTCGGGTTGAATGCCCATCCTTGCGAATATGCAAGGGACGCGCGCGCGTCCTGCACGCTTATGCGTGCATCCCCTTTTTTTTTACAACATAGAAAAAGGTATTCTAAGACATTCCTGGCAGGTATTCAAGCTAGATAGTCAAGAAAACACTTACAAATTCATGCACCATTCAAAACAAAGCATTTTCTCTAACTTCGACAATTCATCCATACCAAAAATAATGAAATCTATATGCACATCCTAACAATTCAACAGAATCAACAAAGCTAGCATTTCTAAGCAATCAACAACACCATGAAATCACAAAATTCACAAAAATCTAAAGCTAGAGGCAAGAATGTATATACAAGGAAAATCTTACCACGGTGGGGTGTCTCCCACCAAGCACTTTTCTTTAACGTCCTTAAGTTGGACGGCCAATCGCTTAAGCTTTTTCTCCTCTAGGTGCATCCGTAAGCAGGAACACCTCTAGTTCCTTAGGAGACTTGTAGCCACGGTACTTCTTCACCCTATGTCCATTCACCTTGAAAGTTGCCTCGCTTCTAGGGTCAAACAATTCCACCACTCCATAAAGCTTTACCTCCTTCACCGTGAAGGGTCCTTCCCATCTAGAGTGGAGCTTACCAGACATGAATCTAAGCCTCGAGTTATATAGGAGAACCTCATCACCTTCTTCAAAATCCTTCTTCCGGATATGGGATTCTCATATGCTTCGTTCCTAAGACACTCAAGCTCCTCTAGTTACAATTTTCTGGCTACACCCGCCTTGGTGAAATCCATGTTACATTGCTTTACCGCCCAATAGGCTTTATGCTCAATTTCCACCGGAAGGTGGCATGCCTTACCATAGACGATCTGGAAGGGACTCATCCCCAATGGAGTCTTGTAGGCGGTCCTATACCCCCATAGTGCATCTCCCAACCGAAAGCTCCAATCCTTCCTTTGTGGATTTACCACTTTCTCCAAAATTCGCTTAATCTCCCAGTTGGACACCTCCGCTTGTCCGTTGGTTTGGGGGTGATAAGCAATTGCAATCTTATGCAATACCCCATAGCGCTTAAGCAGTGCCTCTACTTTCCTGTTGCAAAAGTGAGAACCTTGGTCACTCACGATTGCTCGTGGCGACCCATAGCGGCATACAATGTTGTTTCTAATGAAAGAAATCACAGTATTTGCGTCACCAAGGCGGGTAGATATTGCTTCTACCCACTTTGATACGTAGTCAATCGCCAACAGAATATATAGATACCCACTTGAATTGGGAAATGGTCCCATAAAGTCTATGCCCATACATCAAATATCTCACAGAACAACATCGGTTGTTGAGGCATTTCATCCCTTTGGGACGTATTTCCCGACTTTTGACATTGGTGGCATGACATACAGAATCGATTAGCATCCTTGAATAAGGTTGGCCACCAGAATCCACAATCCAACACCTTTTTAGCTATTCGTTGTGGGCCAAAGTGGCCACCACACTCGGACGAATTGCAAGCTTCAAGAATGGGTTGGATTTCAGATTCCGGGACACATCTTCGAATTACTTGGTCCACTCCCCTCTTTCACAAGTGAGGGTCATCCTAAATGTAGTATTTGGAATCACTCCTCAACTTGTCCCTTTGGTGTTTAGAAAAGTTAGGAGGAAAGATCTTAGCAACCAAGTAGTTTGCCATTGGTGCAAACTAAGAAAAGCTATCCAACACAGCATGCAAACTATCCAATGGGAATGAGTCATCAATCGGAAATGGGTCATAT
Organism: Arachis ipaensis; assembly: GCF_059453495.1. Classification (NCBI taxonomy): domain Eukaryota; kingdom Viridiplantae; phylum Streptophyta; class Magnoliopsida; order Fabales; family Fabaceae; genus Arachis; species Arachis ipaensis. Next base: position 102,577,163 of record NC_142440.1, read on the forward strand.
TTCAGATTTTCAAGGCGGCTCAAATGATCCGCAACCACGTTTTGAGACCCACTTCGATCCCTAATCTTAATGTCGAACTCTTACAAGAGCAAGATCAAACGTATGAACCTAGGTTTCGACTCATTCTTTGACAATAGGTACTTTAAAGCTGCATGATCCGTGTATACCACTATCATGGATCCTAGCAAATAAGATCTGAATTTATCTAAAGCATGAACAATAGCTAGGAGTTCCTTATCTGTAGTGGTATAGTTGGATTGTGTCGCATCCAATGTTTTAGAAGAGTAAGCAATGACATAAGGGAGTTTACCATCGCGCTGTGCAAGCGCGGCACCTACAGCATAGTTTGACGCATCGCACATTATCTCGAATGGATGCGTCCAGTTGGGGCCTCGCACAATCGCTGCCATGGTAAGAACTCTCCTTAGCTCCTCAAACGCACTCACACATGCACTGTCAAACTCAAAGTCCACATCTTTTTGGAGCAGGCGCGACAATGGCAAAGCAATCTTGTTGAAATCCTTAATAAAGCACCTGTAAAATCCTGCATGTCCCAAAAATGAGCGGACCTCCCTCACAGATGAAAGGTGAGGTAAATTAGTGATAACATTGACGAACGGACTTTTTGTCGGTAAAGAATTTTTATAAAAATAATCGCGTTGCAAGTATAGTTTTCTAAACCAACAGAGAATCCTTTCGTTCAAAAGTTTTGGTTGTCACAAGTAACAAAACCCAATAAAATTTATAACCGAAGTATTCAAACCTCGGGTCGTCTCTCAAGGAATTGCAGGGAAGTATGATTTATTATTGGTTATGGAAAAGGGTATATTTTTGGGGGGTTTTTTTTTTGAAATAGGAAACAAGTAATTTAAATGGCAAGAAAAATAAATTAATAATTATAAAGAAAACTCTTGGCAAGGTAAGAGAACTGGAAATCCCATCCTAGTTATCCTTATCAGGTGTGATGAGAATTGTCTATCACTCCCACTTAGTTAACCCTTACTAAATAAAGGAAAGTTAAGTGGACCAATCAATTTGATCCTCAAGTCCTAGTCAACTCCTGTGGAAAGACTAGCTTTAGAGCGATCAAAATCAATCAGTGAGAATTCCAATTTTCAATCAACTGCTGAATCTGATAACTCAAGTGTCACCAATTACTTAACCAAAACCAAAAGGAGAAAAATATAAATTAAATTGAAAGCATCATAAATAGAATAAAACAATCATAAATCTGAAATACCTCAAATTATATTGAATAGAATATTCAAATCTAACATGAAAAGATTCATAAGCCAATTTGGCAACATAAGTAATTAACAAGTAAAAGCATTAGATTAACTAAAAGTAAAAGAGAACATAAAATTAAAGTTGGGAACATTGAACCTGGAATGGAGTAATAACCATAAAGTAAAAAGAATCCTAATTCTAAAACCTAAGAGAGAGGAGAGAACCTCTCTCTCTCTCTCTCTAAAACTACATCTAAAACCTAAAATTTTTGTATTCTGAATGTCGTATGAATTGTTGTTCAATGAATGGATTGATTCTCCCACTTTATAGCCTCTAATATGTGTTTTCTGGGCCGAAAACTGGGTCAAAAACAGCCTAAAAATTGCCCCCAGCAATTTCTGGTACGTACAGGTCGCTGCAAAGTCACGCGGGAGTGTCATCCACGCGTTCGCGTGGATTGCATTTTTCAGGTCACACGTCCACGTGATTTACGTGTGTGCATCACTTATCTTCAGGGAAGCTATAACAAATTATATATTGTTGCGAAGCCCCGGATGCTAGCTTTCCAACGCAACTAGAACCACTTCATTTAGACTTCTGTCACTCAAGTTATGATTGATTTAGTACCAAGAGGTCAGGTTGGACAGCTTTAGTAGTTCCTTCAGTTTCTTGTATTTCTTCCACTTTTGCATGCTTCCTTTCCATCCTCTAAGCCATTCCTGCCCTGTAATCCCTGAAATCACTTAACGCACATATCACGGCATCTAATGGTATAAAGGGAGAATTAGTATTTTGTAATTTAAAGGCCAAAGAAGCATGTTTTCAATGATAGCACAAAATCAAGAAGGAAATTGTAAAACCATGTATTTTGTATGAGTAAGTGTGAGAATAATGGATAAAATCCACTAGATTAAGCACAGGATAAATCGTAAAATAGTGGTTTATCAAACATCGACCTTGGCCGGGTCTACAGAAATGCCTTCATTAGATACTACATGTCCCAACACTATACCTTGCCTTACCATGAAGTGACATTTTTCAAAATTTAAGACAAGGTTAGTGTCAACACATCTAGCTAAGACCTTGGCCAAATTCTCTAAGCAACAATCAAATGAAGTTCCATAAACACTGAAGTCATCCATAAAAACTTCCAAACAATTCTCTATTAGATCGGAAAAGACACTGGTCATACACTGCTGAAAAGTAGCAGGTGCATTGCATAGTCCAAATGGCATCCTTTTGTAAGCAAAGGTGCGAAAAGGACAAGTGAATGTGGTCTTTTCTTGATCCTCAGGAGCAATGTGAATCTGGAAGTAACCAGTAAAGCCATCAAGAAAGTAATAATGGGATTTACCCGCCAATCGGTCCAACATCTGATCAATAAAGGGCAAAGGGTAGTGGTCCTTCCTTGTAGTGGCGTTCAACCTTCTATAATCGATACACTCCCGCCAAGCGTTTTGTACTCTCTTGGTGACCACTTCGCCATCATCCTTTTTAACCGCCGTGATACCCGATTTCTTGGGAATAACCTGGACCGGGCTCACCCACTCACTGTCAGAAATCGGATATATGATACCGCATCAAGTAGCCTAGTGACCTCCTTCTTCACCACATCGAGGATGGTGGGGTTGAGCCTTCTTTGCGGTTGCCTAACCGGCCGAGCTTCCTCTTGGAGAAAGATACGATGCATGCAAAAATCAACTGGAAATACCAAATTCTTGATTGCCACAAGTACATCTTCTGCTATTCCTATCACAGTGATCATACTTTTATTGGCCAAGGCAAATTTCGCTGCCGACTTCTTTAATGGAGCTAAGTTCAACCGCATAAAGATAGAAAGCGGCATGATGCTTGCACAAGCCCCTAGATCACACATACAGTCATGAAAAGTATGCCCACCAATACGACAAGACACCAAACACAGTCCAGAGTCACCACATTTTTCTGGAATAGGCTTCATTAAAGAAGAAACTGAACTACCCAAGGATAATGTCTCCAATTCTCCTATCCTATCTTTGTGTGTACACAAGTCCTTCAAGAATTTTGCATACTTCGGAATTTGTTGAATAGCATCAATAAGGGGTATGGTTACCTCGACTTTCTTGAACACTTGAAGCATATTTAAATCGAACTCCGAAGTCTTCTTTGCCTTCTTCACCATGGAAGGGAATTGGATAGGAATGGATTCGTCCACTATGACTTTCCTTTTGGGTTCCTTAAGGCTGGCTTCTTCGTCCTCATGCCTTTTTTCTACCTCCTTTTCTTCATGTGGAACTTCAACAACCACTTCTTCCTAATGAATGTCTTCCATAACCCTAGGAGGTATCTCCTCCAATGTAGTCCCCGATCGTAGAGTGATGGCGTTGAGACCGCCCTTTGGGTTTGTAATGGGTTGGGATGGAAGATTAGAAGAGCTTGAAGGTTGGTTGGAGTTGTTTGAGGGAGGTAGGGCCATCCTTGAGAGCAACTCTTGAATGTTGGATAACTGAGCGGTTATGGCACCAAATTGAGTCTCATGTTTTTCTACCACACCCTTAAGCCTCTCTTGCTCTTGGGTGATTGCACGGTTGAAATCTTCAATTTGGTGGGTAGAGGAGGAAGAGGATTGGTTGGATTGTTGTCTTTGATGTGGTGCTTGATACTTGGTGTAGTTGTTTTAGTTTTGATGGGAAGCTTGGTTGTGGTAATTTTGGTTGGCTTGATGGTTGTTGTTATTATGGTGGTATTGGGATGAAGATTGATAATTGTTGTTGTAGTGAGAGGAAGAATTGTTACATCTTTAATTTTGATTGCTCCCTTATGCATTATCCCTCCACCCCTGATTATGATTATTGCCATGAGAGTAGTTGTTTTGGCCTTGAGAAGGATAGGGTGGACGGTTGTTGTAATTCACATTGGCTATGGCAAGGGCATACTCCTCTTGAATTTGGTGACATTGATCGGTGTAATGTGTGGTGCTAGAGCACAAACCACAAATTCTAGGAGGGCCTTCAAGTTGAGCAACTTGGGGTGGGGCTTGGATGGCTTGGATGGAATAGAATGCCTTTTGCTCTTTATGCATCTCCGTAAGGATGGTGGTCATATCACCAAGCACCTTAGTTAAGCTTGCTTCGGAAGGTGGTGCTTCTACCACACCCTTGAGGGGATTGCTTCTTACCCTTACATGTTGTGTGGCCTCGGCAACATCATTTATCAAGCTCCAAGCTTCTCCCGCCGTCTTGTTTTTGGAAAGAGAACCACCACTAGCGGCGGTGAGCAATCTTCTATCTTCCGCACAAAGACCTCCGATGAGGTAACTAATGAGCAAGTGAGTATCCAATCCATGGTGTGGACAAGATTCCAATAGCCTTTTGAACTTAGTCCAATACTCATACAAACTCTCTTGATCCTTTTGCATTATACTCGAGATCTCCTTCCGGGTGTAATCGGTCTTCTCTGGCGGAAAGAAATTGTCTAGAAACTCTCTTCTCAAGAAATCCCAGTTGGTCACAATCTCATCCGGTTGCGAATAAAACCATGTTTTTGCTTGCCCCTCAAGAGAGAAGGAGAAGGCAAAAACCATAATAGCCACCTCATCAGCTCCATGTCTTTGAGCCGTAGAACAAGCAACTTGAAAATATCTTAGATGTCGGATAGGGTCTTGACCGGGAAGCCCATGATACTTAGGAAGTAGATTTATCAAGCTATTCTTCAACTCAAAGTTTGGATCAAGGTTGGGATACCTTGTTTGCAAAGGTGGAAGTACAATGTCCGGAGCCCCTTGTTCATGTAGAGTGATCCGGCGTGGCTCCGCCATGTATGGTTCACCTGTGGGATGCAGAGATGTATTAGTGGTGCCAACAGAAGAGTAGGAAGTAGCGGACTCTAAGTCACTCTCGGTACCGTCTAGTGATTCGGTATGTTCCTCAAGAGAGGCCGAAGTACTAGCCATATAGTCTAGCCGTCGTCTAGCTTTCCGAGTGTGTAGCAAAGTTCTTTTAATCTCAGGGTCAAACTCGGCTAAGCTAGAATTCGGTTGAGACCGAGTCATCAAACTTAGGAGTCATAGCACGTGTACAAAAGAAATCTAAACTACAACTAAGTGTTGAAATCAAGTAAACTATCTACAATATTCACATATTCACATAACCAATGTCAAGGCATACGTTGCAACCATTCCCCGGTAACAGCGCCAAAAATTTGATGCATGGGTTTATACTGGTTCAGAATTCTACAAAATACTTCCGTTGTTAGTATAGTTCAAACCGATAATCAACTCTCGAATCAAATTTAGATGGAATTGGTTGTCACAAGTTCAACCCCAATAAAAGTAACCGAAGTATTCAAACCTCGGGTCGTCTCACAAGGAATGGGCAAACATGTACTTCAACATTGGTTAGAATTCCAGGGTTGCAAGTCATGAACAAGAAATTAAACTAAGAGACTTAACAAGCAAGAAATCTTAAAGTGCAAGGAACTAATTCAAGTAACTAAAGCAAGGTATGAGCAATTCCAAACTAATAAGAGAACATCCAACATAATTCTACTCTAAGCTAGACAAGTAACTATAACTAAGACAAAGTAATTGAAATATTTTCGGGTTCCAAATATGATTGATAAAAGCAACTCTTGGCTAGGCATAGGAATTGGGATCACTATCCTTGTCTAATAACCATATCTTGACAATTATGAGGAACCAAGCTCATTAAGTTTACTTCTATACTTGAAGTATATTAAATGGCTTGGGCAACATCAATCCATAAGGTCCAACCTAGCTACCAATTGACTTAGTAGTAGGCTAGTGTCAATGGTTATCAAATTGACCACTAAGGGTTCTCAAATCATCAATTCCATTAGACCCAATGACTCACGTTTACCCAAATCTCTTAGCCTAGGCCAAGAGTAAAGAAAAATACTCCATAATCAAAGGAAACATTTCATCAAACACATGGTGAGCATTACTAAAAGACTTATTCAAAATGCAATTAAATTGAAATTAACAAGTACCCACTAACAATTATAAATGAAAAATCACTCAAACAACACAATTAATCATGGAAATCATCAATGTAACACTAACAATTCATGATCCACAAGATTCATGTAATGGGTAGAAAATGACAATTGACAAGAAACATAAATCTAACACAAGATCTAAACAAAATTATACTAAGAAATTCAAATTAAGTAATCAAAACTAGAAATCAATAAGATCCAATTCAGAATTCTACAAGGAAAGATCAAATCAAAACTAGATCTAGAGAGGAAGAAAGGTTTCTCTCTCTGGAAGAACTAAAAATAAAAAACTAGCTAAAATTGTGTCTACGTGTGAATGAATGATCCCCCCCTTTCCCCCTAGGATTCTTGGGTCTTTTCCATGCAGAACCAGCTTAAATTTGGGCCTCTTCAGCCTCAGAAATTGCCAGGCACGATTTCCTTTAATGAGGTCACGTGCAGCTTGTCACGCGTACGCGCCATGCACGCATGCGCGCCAATTGATTTCCATGATCCACGCGTGCGCGCCATGCACCCGTGCACGTTGATGGAGAATTCGCTAATCCACGTGGATGCACCAATCTTCGCGCGCCATTCCCAAGTGTCCGCACCGATGCGTGCGCGTGAGGTGCGCGTGCGCGCCGATGCTAAACTCCCCAAAATTCAATTCTTCATGTTCTTTCCACTTGTGCATGCTTCCTTTCTCTCTTCTAGGCCATTCTTGCCCTGTAAACCCTGAAATCACTCAACAAATACATCACGGCATCGAATGGTAATAAAAGAGGATCAAAATATGGCAATTTTAAGGAAAAAGAAGCATATTTTTCATCATGAAGCAATATTAGGAAGAGAACAAAAAACCATGCAATTCTTGTGAATAAGTGCAGAAAATATTGTCAAAACCCCTCAAATTCTACACAATATAAACCACAAATTTGGGGTTTATCAAATTGCTTTACATTTCATTTATGCCTTTTAAGTGTTTGATGAAATGCTTGGTTGGAATTTAGTATAGATTTTCTCCTCTTGGCTTTGGTAGAGTAATTAGTGACTCTTGAGTTATCTAATGCTTTTGATTGTTTGAAGATTAGAAGTTGCTAGTTAATTTGAATGCCTCTAAAGCTAGTCTTTCCTTAGGAGTTGATTAGGACTTGAGGAATCAAATTAATTCATCCACTTGACTTTCTTCCATGGTCAGAGGTTAACTAAGTGGGAGCAATGGACAGTTGTGGTCACAATTGAGGAGGATAACTAGGATAGGACTTCTAGTTCTCATGCCTTGTCAAGAGCTTTGTTAGTTGTTAGTTTATTTTCATTACCATTTACATTTCATGTATCTTATCTCAAAAATCCCAAAACCTCATAACCAATAACAAGACACTTTATCACAATTCCTAGGGAGAACAACCCGAGGTTCCAATACTTCGGTTTATAAATTTAGGGGTTTGTTTTAGTGACAAACAATCTTTTGTATGAAAGGATTATTGTTTGGTTTAGAAACTATACTTGCAACGAGAATTCATTTGTGAATTCTAAACCGTCAAAAATCCAATCATCAAAATGGCGCCGTTGTCGAAGAATTGCAATGGTGTTGTGTTATTGGTTATTGTATATATGTGAATATTGTGAATAGCTTGATTTTTTGGATTACTTGTTAGTTTTTGCTAGTTTTAGGATTTTGTTTCATTACTTCTTATTAGCTTTTGTTTCTTATTTTCTCTTTTCACTATGAATTCTCACTTTGGCTATAAGTTTGGGTCTAACTATATTGTAGGAAATGAGGGCTACAATGAGGATGTGCATCAAGGATGGGACAATCAAAGATGGGAGGAGCCATATGCATATGATCAATCCTATTGGCAACAACCTCCACCAATACACTATGAACAAGAGCCATTCTATGATGCATATCAATCAAATGGCTATGGTGAACTCCCTTGTGACTTTCAAGAACCACCACCATATGCCTATGAGTCATACCCTGAACATAACCCTCAACCATACTCACAAGTCCCTTCCTACCAATCACCTTCATATGACCCTAATCCATATCCATCATTCCAATAACCATATGAGCCATATGAACCACATATAGAGCTACCACCATTCCAACATCAATACTTTCAAGAACCACCTCTTCTATACTATTACCAAGATGAACCACCTCCAATGTACACAAATTTTCAACCTCAAGATGAATTCCATCTCCCACCACAACCCTCCATGGAATAATATCAATGTCCATCTCTCAAGGAAACCATGGATCGGCTTCAAGCAACCGTCCGTCAAAAGTTAGATGCATGGGACTCATACCACATGTCCACGGATGATTGCGGGAGAACAACCGAAGAGGATAGTTTGAAGGGGATTGCAGAATATCAACTTGAGGATAATGAATTGGAGTATGTTGAGCAACAAGAAGAACAAATGGAGAACATGGAACCATCACATCCTTATTATGATGACTCACCTTCCTACTATAAACCCTTTCCCCAAGATAATGAACCTTCTCATCCACCCCAACCTCTGATGGATGACATCCTTGGTGTTCTTCTTCAATGGCAAGCAGAGATGAAAAGGGATGTACAAAATTTCACGGCCACCTTAGACGAGGTAGTAAACCAGTTAGCATCCCAATGCTTGGACACTCCTATGGCTACATGTGAAGGATCCATGAAAGAGCATAGCATGAAGGAGAGATTGGATGATGAGAAATATTGCTTTGTGTTGGAACAATTGGAGAAAGCTACCATTTATGAAGAAAAGGAAGAAGTGGTTGAAGACTTAGGAGATGCGGAACCTCCATGGGAATCTAGAATTGATGAAAACCCCTCCAAGAAGATTGAATTTGATGCTAAGGAGGAATGTGCACAACCTCCGAGGCATATCCCATATGCAGAATTGGATGGGATAGAGCGAGAATCGAGTTCCTTTGGTGATGAAGATCAAGCATCAAGTCTTAGTGGTGGAGAATCCTTTGAGCATAAAGAACCTTTCCCCGGTGGATTTGAAAGCGTTGTGGAGGTAAATTTCTCTCACCTCTCCCAATTAGGATTTGAGTAAGGGAAAAGGCTTAGATAAAATTGTTAAACAAATGATTATAATTGAGAAAACTTTTGAAGAGGTAGAAGTCCTTAGAAAGAGAAGGACGGGAGTTGGATATGCTTTGTCAAGACCCTTGGAATCGTCTTTGCCTAGGTTGCCATCTACTCATTCATTTGAGTGGGTAAAATTCATCTCTATTAGCTTTATTATCCCACTTGAATATGGCTTGCTTGAAACGGATGGCCAACTTAGGGAACTTTGTGGGATGAAGCATAAGCGAAAAAGGTTTTATGGTTGGCGTTGCAAATCAAGGCTCATTAGGGTTGATACATCAAACATTAAATATAAAGGTTAGAGTAGTGCTCAACTAGATGGGTCTAGGAGGATTGTTGGTCACTTTATTGAGAATTCGCCCTACTTGCCACCCCGGATGGACTAATGATGATCAATTCAAGGATGGGTGTGGAAACAAGATATGGGATCTGGGAATACATGAGGATCACCTTTGGGAGCCCATAGCTTGTGCGGAACTTCATCAAGTCTTGAAGATATTAAATTTGAAGAATGGAGCTTATTGGAGATTCAAGCATTGGTGGATGTTCAAAGATAGCTTCAAGCACAAGCCACCTTGATGAGGAGCTCCCCATAAGTCCAACTTAAGGACAATAAACAAAAGTGTTAGGTGGGAGACACCCCACCATGGTAAACTCTTTTCATTTTTCTATTTTGTATATAGTGATGGAATTAGTTTAAATTCATGTTTTGATAAATTTGTTGAGTTTAGTTGGTAGTTTGATATGTTAAATAAGGTTTATGGTATTTTGGTAGCTGTTTGGAGGTTTGGAATGCTTGGTTTGGTGCAAAAGCATGAAAAATTTTGAAAAAAATAGAGCATCGACCCACGCGCATGCATGCTATACGCGTACGCGTGCCCCAAGCGTTTCAGCCAATCCACGCGCACGCACCATGCACGCGTACGCATGGATGTAGAAGTCCATTCCTCCATACATTAACCCGAGAGTTGTGCGAACACTACGCGCGCATTGTGCCTTTCGCGCAAGCCAACTCACGGGTAAGCGTGAAGGACGCGTACGCGTCACTCTCGAAATAACCCATCAACGCGGACGCGTAATGCACGCGTACGCGTCGCGCCCATTTCACCCCATCCATGCGCACGCGTGAGGCACGCGCACGCGTAGACTACCTTATTTCACACATTTCTTTTTTTCTCCTCTTTCCATTTCTTTCCTTCTTCTTTCTTCTCCTCTATTCTTTCCTTTCTCCTACCATCATTCGACACTTCCAAACACCATTTATAACCACCTAGGTAGTTTGTTAGTTAGTTTAACTTTCATTTAAATTTCTAACTTTTTTGTAAGTGTTGGATTGTTAATCTTGTTTACCATTAATTGCTGCTGGGTACTAAAAAGGTTGTTATCTTAACATCACTATGTCTATAATCTTTGTTGGATTCCTTGATTGAGGTTATATTTTTCTACTTGGTTTTGAGTTCTTCATGCTTACCTTCTGAGAATACCAAGTGATGAGAATTGCCCTCGAGCTTGTAACTCTTCTTGAATTGCATGATCTGGCCACCATGTAATTGGAATTCTATTCCTCGATTAGGCAAGTTCTTGATGGTTGATGTTGTGTATTTACCTTAATACATTGTGTTTCATGATCATATGCATCCATATACTTTTAGCTTAAATGCTCTCATGCTTCTTTAATGCCTGTTTCGACTTACAAGTTTACTTAAAGCATCTCAAGCACATTAGGATGAGTGAAGTGCATGCTTCTTTTGTGACATCGCTTTTTATGCTAATGTGTGTTCTAAAAGGCGCCTAATTTAGAATTCACATACCTAATCTTTCTGAATGTCACACTAATTCACTCACTCCATTCTAGTGATTTACCTCATCCCAACAATGTATGCTTCCTTGCTTTTGTATTTTCTTATCTTATGGTGTTATTTTCTACTTTTCATGAATTATGTAACACAAGCAAAAAACGGAAGCGGAAGAAAAGAACACGCAGCACCGGTTGATCTACCAGCTGAAGGTGGCAATCCGGAGAGTCGCCGTACCCCCTTGCTCATCTTAGAATTCACCGAGGACGGTGCAAACTTTAAGTGTGAGGAGGTCGTCCGATCGTTTGGCATTTTTGGGTGACAAATTTTTAATCCCAACGCTTTTGCATTTCATTCTTAGGTCTTTTAGGATTTTACTTGCATTTTCTTATTTTTGCATATATATACATAATAAGCTTAGTAAAAAATAATGAGATTTTTCAATATTTCTATCTATAGGGCACCAATATTTAGCTCAAATCATGTTCCACAATATATATATATATATATATATATATATATATATATATATATATATATATATATATATGAACATGATTTGAGCTAAGAACACAAGCAAGTGAGATTTGAGCCTAATGGTGTGGTTACATCTTATAACCACTTATTTTCCTTCTTGTGTGCATTATTCTCTTTCTATGATTGTAATCTTTGATTTGTTTGATTCTTTATGTCCATTATTTTGTGTATTCATGCATTTATATGATTGAGATCATCACTTCAATTAGCTCACTTACCCAAATAGCCTTACCTTTTATCTTCCATTGTTAGCCAACTTTGAGCCTACGATCAACCTACTTTGTTCTAATTTTAGCACATTACAAGCCTTAAAATGGAAAACAATAAAAGTCCTTCATTTGGATCTTTGATTAGCTTAGGCTAGTGAGTGTGAGTATCATTCAAGTGTGGGAAAACTTGGGACATTGATTGAATAAAAGGGTAGTTTTGTATTTTTGTTGAAAATACTGGGAATTGGGTACATACTCATGTATTGATTAAATGTATAGACCTTATGCATTGATGTTCTTGTATATAGTTTGAAAGAAAAAAATGAGAAAAACAAAAGAAAAAAGAAAAAGAAAAAGAAAAAAATATATGTAGATATCAAAAGAAAAAAAAAGTAGAAAAAGAAAGTAATAAAAAGGGGACAAAATGCCCCAAAGTAAATTTCAATAAAGATCAATGCATATGTGTTGTGAAGTGAAAAGAAAATACATGAGTATGTGAAAAAGTGAGAAGAAGGGGTAGTTAGGTTAGCTTTGGAATTGTATAGGATGTCATAGGTTAGGTGGGAAATTTAAGCTTATCAAAGATCCAAATTCAAGCTCACTTGACCAAATATGCATCCTACCTTGACCCTAGCCCCATTACAACCGATGAATAAGACCTCATGATACTTGTATGCATGCATGAAATATTTGTTGATTGTTAGATAAAGAACAAATCTTGGAAAGCATGATTAGGAGAGAATTGAGAGAATCAACCCTAAACACTTGAGCGAATAGAGTGCAAACACATCCGGTGAGGGTTTGATGCTCAATTACATGTTTTCACCTATAATCATCTCTTTTCATGCAAGTTTATAAAAATATTTAATAACTCAATTCAACTGTGGATTAGACTTGCTAGTCCTAGGCCCGTGTGCATATGTATTCTTAGGAATTCACTTATTTTGACCAAGTAATTGCATTCACGTAGGTAGTTGCATATAGTTTAGGTTGTATATAGTTTATTTACATTGAATAAATGTTGATACCCTTTGTCTTTCTCTTGGTTTAAGCATGAGGACATGCTTGGTTTAAGTGTGGGGAGGTTGATAAACCCCATATTTAGGGTTTATCTTGTGCTTGATTTAGGGGATTTTATGACCTTTTACCCACATTTATTCAATGAAATAGCATGGTTTCATGATTGTCTCCTAATTTGTACTTAAGTGTGAAAACATGCTTTCTAGGCCCTTAATTAGATAAAATTAATTCACCTTTGATTCCACTAGATGCCTTGATGTGTGTGTTAGTGATTTCAGGTTTAGAAGGCTAGGAATGGATAAAAGGAATGAAGAGAAAAGCATGCAAAGTGGAGAAATCATGAAAAAGCAAGGATTTGGGATAAGATCAACAACGCGCATGCGCAGCAGACGCGCACGTGTGGATTGTGACGTTGCATGGCGACGTGAATGCGCACATGATGCGTACGCATGGATGGAAAATTGTGAAGCGACACGTACGCATGAAGTTCGCGTACGCGTCGATACTTGCACCTGACTCAAGTAAAGGCAATACGCTGGGGGCAAATTCTGGGCTTCCCGGGCCCAAATCCAACTCATTTCTGATGCTATTTAAACCAAAGAATGAAGAGGAATCAACATACTTTAGACATTACTTTATACTTTAGTTTTAGTCTAGGTTTTGGAGGAAAAGTTAGTTTTAGAGAGAGAAGCTCTCACTTCTCACTAGAATTAGGATTAGGTTAGATCTATATTAGAATTTCTTAGATCTAGGTTAATTTCATGCTTTAATTTACTTTTCCTTTTGTAATTCTTCTTCTTCTACATCTCCTCTCTCTAGCTTAGCATTTAATTTATGTAAGTCTCTACTTTCATGTTGATGCATTTTTGTTTCGTCTATTTCTCTTTTAATGCAATTTATGATTCATGTTCCTTTATTGTTGAATTGCTTTACTTTCCTTTTATGCTTTCTAAGTGTTTGATGAAATGCTTGGTTGGAATTTAGTATAGATTTTCTCCTCTTGCTTTTGGTAGAGTAATTAGTGACTCTTGAGTTATCTAATGCTTTTGATTGATTGAAGATTAGAAGTTGCTAGTTAATTTGAATGCCTCTAAAGCTAGTCTTTCCTTAGGAGTTGATTAGGACTTGAGGAATCAAATTAATTCATCCACTTGACTTTCCTCCATGGTTAGAGGTTAACTAAGTGGGAGCAATGGACAATTGTGGTCATAATTGAGGAGGATAACTAGGATAGGACTTCTAGTTCTCATTCCTTGTCAAGAGCTTTGTTAGTTGTTAGTTTATTTTCATTACCATTTACATTTCATGTATCTTATCTCAAAAATCCCAAAACATACCTCATAACCAATAACAAGACACTTTATCGCAATTCCTAGGGAGAATGACCTGAGGTTCCAATACTTCGGTTTATAAATTTAGGGGTTTGTTTTAGTGACAAACAATCTTTTGTATGAAAGGATTATTGTTTGGTTTAGAAACTATCCTTGCAACGAGAATTCATTTGTGAATTCTAAACCGTCAAAAATCCAATCATCATCTATATATATATATATATATATATATATATATATATATATATATATATATATATATGTACCTTATCTTGATTCACTATCCGAATATGTTTTATCTTCTTTTGTCAATACGCGAGTGTTACGATTTCGCGATTTTATTTTTACTCCTTTCAAACTTCTCGATTAATACTCATTTCAATTATACTTATGACTATGTATTAAAAATCCACCTTGAGAGTCGTACCACCTTATTATCATTGACTTATGACTCGAGCATAAGAATTTGAATATTAGGGTGTTACACGCCGACATAGTAATCACACGTCCCTGCTGCTCAACCCTCCCAGCTTCCTGTCTCTTTCTCTATGGACAATTCTAGGACAGATGCCCGACTCCACTATAGTAGTAGCATACACCTAGTCTAGCTCTGCACGGAGTGTTAGGATGATATGCCCCGTATCTCCTACATGTCAAGTTATTGGGAGGACTCTAAATCTGCTCTCTCTTGCCATGTCTGTGATTGTTGTTATTATTGTTGAACCTCCGAAAATTATTTTGACCCTGAGATGGTTGGGGAATTTAGCCTTCTCGCTTAAAGTTCCAACCTCTAGGCACAAAGTTCCTTCCCTAATCTCTCTTAACAAAAGATCGGTGATCACCTTTGTCTAATGCTACCTTTCTTGCATAATCTTTAGCAAATCTCTTCTCTTATTTACCAATTCAGAGAAAACTCTGATCTCCGTTAGACCTACTATACTCAAGATGTCACTCTGCAAACCACCTTCATATTTTAGCATTTTCACTCTTCAAAATCCCCGGAGCACCCTGACAAATCCTAGAGAACTGGCATAGTTCTTTAAACTGACTGCTATACTCTGCCACTGACATAGGACCCTACTTCAGCTGTAACAACTCATGGTCCTTCGTCGTCCTGACTGAATTAGGGAAATACTTCTTATAAAACTCAGATTGGAATACATCCTAAGGGATTGCAGCATTATCTCGCTGCAGAAGGTGTCGGGTCCCCTGCCACCAATATTGAACTTCACCCATCAGCTGATAAGTAGAAAACTCGACACACTGATCTTCAGGCACTTGTTGCACTCGCAAGGCTCGTTCCATCGCCTAAAACCAATTTTCAACTTCTGTCGGATTTATGGTTCCTCTAAAGGATGGTCAATGGTGGGTTTATCTTCATAAAAGTTGCCAATGTCATCGGTCTATCATCTCTGTTACCCCCATTTTCATTATTAATTTGCTAACTAAAGACCTCAGTTGTTGCCTGCATAGCAGGCCCATGTTCTCCAAGGCATTCATAAAATTCATGGGATTATTTGCAGTTGTTTCAAGTTCTGCATTACTATTCCGGCCTCTACCTCAACCGCACCTGCGTCCACGAGTCATCATTTGGTTCCTATTCACAACAAACAAGTGATATCAAGGTGATCAGTCTCAACATCTCAAGTCTAATGCTTCAAAATCCTAAATGCATACTCATGAACAAATATGCCACATATATCAATTAGATATTCTAATTAGCATATACGCACACCCAGAGTATGCCCAAAAGCATAGTCAGTCCGTCCCTCAGGCTCTACAGGAACGAATTGCTCTAATACAATAATATTGTAACCTACCACACAGAGTTTTATACTTAAGTCGTAAAACAGAGGTGGTATGGTATTACAACATCTAAAATAAAAATACATACATACATACATACATACATACATACATACATACATACATACATACATACATATATATATATATATATATATATATATATATATATATATATATATATATATATATAACTAGGAGCCTTCAAAAAGAAGCTAAACAAAGCAGTAAAACAAAAGTGCATCATACACGCAGAGAGAACGTAAAATGGTTAAACAAACTCAAAAGGAAGGACAAACTATATATATACAAACAGGCACGGACCTATGCTTGGTGATGGTGGGGCACTTGCCCCGACTCTCATTTAATTTTTTTTAAACAAAAAAAAAAGTATACATATATAATATGTTCCTATTTTAAATTTTATATGACCACATTACAAATAAACTAAACCCATTTATCTTTCTATTATGTTGACTATTAATTAACCTAATTAAATTTAGTCTTCTTCCATTCTCAAATTTCAGCCATCACTTATTTATTCTCTTAAACCTTCTTCTTAGTTTCATATTTTCAACATTCTTTTTCTATTCCTTGTCTAGTGGTCATCTTCTCTTCATCAAAAGGTAAACTTTAAATACTCTATTTTGTTTTATATAGCTCTCTATGACTTTATGTATCTTTCAATTTCATTGTTTCTCTTTTTGATATTTTTAATTACAAATTTTAATTCAAACAATTATAATTTAGGTATTAATCTATTTTTATTCTCTTCATGAATTTATATATTTTATTTTATTCTTAATTTAGTAATCCTTATTATTTATTTGTTTATCTTTTGTTCTATTCTATTATATGTAATTATGTTGCATATAAATTTTTAAAGTGAATTGATCAATTTACTAATTTAGAATATATATTTTTTAATTTTTAAAAATAGTGATAGAAAAATATTTCAAAAGAAAGTTTATCCTTAGAATCTGAAGTCACTCCATTAGATTTGAAGTGAAAAAAGTTAGCAGCTAATGTAATTTTTGGTTTTTTTTTGTATTCAGATAATTAATGTGCACTTTTATGTTTTTAAATTTAAATTAATATATCTTTTGATAGTAATGTGTATTATTTTTGTCCCCAAACATAAATTTTCTAGGTCCGTCACTGTATACAAAGATTAGAGTTCCAAAATACAGATATCAAGCTCCAAACTCGACCTGCGAAGCTAAGGCCGGCCAGAGTATATATATATATATATATATATATATATATATATATATATATATAACTCCAAAGTTATCCCAGAATATAAACAAAACACTTGTTTCTCCAAAAGCAACCTCTAAGAGGGAAAAATACAAAATATACATGCAGAAAATCTATATACATAGCCTAAAAGAAAACATAACAGTCCAAAAGATAGATCTTCACTTGTAAGGAGGGTCTCCAGACGCTCAACGAGGTGCCTCTCGACCTGCATTTTAAAAATAGCAGAATATGTATGGAATGTGAACGGGGGGTTCTCAGCATGGTAAAGGTGCCTGCATAGATAATATATAAGGTCTCAAGAAATTCAGAGGCAATCCTAGAATTCCAACACTTAAAAATAAAGCTGAGAGAATCATACTAAGCTATAAATTTGGTAATCTAACTACGAGTGTCTAAATTTAATCTAACTCTTCAACTTACTGCCTCCTTTAAACCTCCTAATCATCGTTAGAACAACCCCCTCCCCCCCCCAAACACTTCCGCCAAGAGGGGTCTCTCAGAAAATATACACATACAATTCAAGCAAGGATAACATAAAGAAAATACAAATACGGCAAATAGCCAATTAGCAGATAAACAAAGTTAAACAATTAGAAAAACCAAGATAATGCATACTCAAGAAAATCATACAAATGCACATGATGTATGCCTGCCCTATGGCTAATGAGTCTCATCTTTCAGTTATATAACCAACCGACATGTTCTCATAGCTAACCGTAGACAGAGCCTCTGTGCGTACATCCCCAAGCACAAAATTATCCATGGAAAAAACCCCAAGCTCAAACCAATATATACATACATATATATATATATATATATATATATATATATATATATATATATATATATGCATGCCCATGGGGAAATCTGGGGAGTTAAAATGCCTAGTCACATATTGCGATACAGAGTTAACAGTGTTTCGAGTCTCAACCTGGAGTAGGTGCCCAGGAAAACTTGTGTCTCAAATAATTTAATCACAATTCATCATTGTCAATATCGTTCTCGATCGTGTCTTATTAAATCTAAATCATCATTGTTGTCTCCATCATTATCAACTACTTCTCTTTCAACATTTTCAACACCCCCATTACGTAGTTAATCATTTCACAGATCTCCTTCAATATCTACTTAACATATTCAACATGATC
The DNA here is from genome assembly GCF_059453495.1 of Arachis ipaensis. Classification (NCBI taxonomy): domain Eukaryota; kingdom Viridiplantae; phylum Streptophyta; class Magnoliopsida; order Fabales; family Fabaceae; genus Arachis; species Arachis ipaensis. The sequence goes on from NC_142440.1 coordinate 102,595,572, forward strand.
ACCCTAATTCTAAAGCTTAACAACTCACTATGAGACCCTAAACAGGTGTTAAAGAAGTTTGAAAAACTAGAGAATAGGTTATAAACTCAAAAATTCAACTTTTACCGAAAAACACAAAACTACAATTTTTTCCAAAATTTTCAATTCAAAGTCCATCATATCACAACCTGAAACAGCCTCTCATGTCTCAAACCATATTTACATGCTTTCCAAAACCACTTCACAATATACCAACACTCAAAACTACACAATCTATTGGTGCACGAAATTGGCTCCGCAGAATTCGCACAGATAGACCGGCAAGTATACCGGGTTGTCCAAGTAATATCTGAGGTGAGTCAGTGTCGATCCCACAATGATTGTTGTTTTGAGCAAGCAGTGGACACCTTATAGATCTTAGTTAGGCGGATAGAAAATATAGTTTGTCACAGAAAACGCATAAAAAAATAAAGATAGAAATACCGGATTGATTTGTGAAAACAATGATGGACGAATAGTTAAGGATTCGGAGATGCTTTGTCTTTCTGGATTATCTTTTCTTACTGTCTATCTCAATAGCTTTCTGATTTATTCAATGGCAGCCGTAAGTGATTAACTCATGTCCTCTCATCAAGTTAACCTCCGCTAGTGCAGCAATCCACCACGTTGAGATGACTCATATCCTCTCATCAAGCCACCTCTAGGTTTCTCACTGTAGCAGAAGATGAAGCTCTAAGTACGTAACTCCCTTTCGTGATCCTACTCAAGGTGCCACAGACAAGGTAGATCTTCCAGATCAGAGAGGGTTGCTTCTCTGACTCTAGCCTTAGCGCCGCAAAAACCTCACGCGCCCATAGACAACGGGATTATATGTCACATATCCAAAGTTTCTCAGATGCTCTATACGAATCCGCAATGCAAACTTTAGCTTTAGTTCAATGTTATCCAGGTCAGGAATCGCACGGAACCCAAGTAGAACAAGAGTGATTGTCACGGGTCACTCAAATTCATGAGATAAAGAACGACAATGCATAAGAGAATAAAATCCGAATTGTATTAAAAATAGAATAGTAATATTATTAATCCATGAAACTCAGTAAAGCTCCTAACCCTAACTTAGGAGGTTAGTGACTCATATTGTACATAATAAGGTTCGAAAATAATGAGGGAGGAAGAAGATCCTAAACATGGGTGATCTTCTCCTATATATACTAATCTAATAACTAAGGATTACAGAAATAAGATAAACTAAGTTGATAGTCCGAAAATCCACTTCTGGGCCCACTTAGTGAGTGTTTTGGCTGAGCTTGAGTGTCTCCCACGTGCTAGTGTCCCTTAGGGGCGTTGAACAATGGCTAGGGACCCCCTTCTGGGCGTTCAACTCCAGTTGCTCCCATGTGATTCCTTTTTGAGACATTGAGTGCAAGCAAGTTTGGAGAGTATATGGTTGTGAATAATCAAGCATCTCAATTATTGAATTACAGAAAAACAATACTAGACAGACAGACAGACAGGGATACAATATCACTTCCAATCATAGCAGTGTCTGATGCAAAATAATCACTTAACAATACAACCTTTTGGAGTTTACTTGCTTTACTCCTCATCATCATCATTGCTGGTCTTCACATTCCTCTTTTATCTCTTTGGTTGATGATGCTTAATCCTTCCAAAAACTTGTATGATACTCTGCAATGATATTGAAAGTTGCTTGTTCCCTAAGCACTTGAAAAATGGTTAGCATGCATGAATTATTTGTGGGCTTTTGAACTTACTTTGGTGTGGGAACACCAAACTTAGTACCTTGCCAATAATTCTCATGCATCAAATTGACCATATGTGGAACTCTTTTTCTTTGCTAAGGGTAATAAGACTATAAAACAGACATTGGTTAAGTAGTGTCTCCGCTTGCTTGGAGCCAGCAACCATTTATGTAGAAGGTGAGAATGTGTTTTTAAATGAGATTTTTGGTGGAACACCAAACTTAGCATTCTTCATTCTCCCTTAAATTATTTTGGTGTGCAACACCAAACTTAGCTCCTTGGAATATAGAGAAAGTTACTTAGTCTTTTTATTGAATGGAAAGAGAACTACCTCAGGTTGGGTTGCCTCCCAACAAGCGCTTCTTTATTGTCATTAGCTTGACATCCTTCTTTCTTGGATCATGGAAATTGAAAATTCTGTTGCCTTTGATTTTCTCCTTTTACTATGGGCTTCCTTTCCTCTGTTTCTTTTTCCATAGCCCTCTCACTTTCCTCTATGATTGCTTTTCATTTCTCCCATCTAGCAGCTTTTTTGTTGTCTTTTGGGTCATCTTCAGTGACTCTGGGGATGGTATTTGCCCTTTTCTCTCCCATTTCTGCAATGTGTTTAGCCATTTGTTTCATTTGCCTCACAAGTTTTCTGATTGAGGCTTCTTGGTCTCTACTTATTATGGCTTGATCTTTTCTTTCTGCTTTCTGGTCTTGTCTTGCCATCTCTTGAATTTTTATGAATTTCTCCATCATTATCTCTAGACTAGAGATTCTTTGGAAGTTTGGATTTGGTTGTGGTTGCGTCAAATGGGATGGTTGATGAAAGTTGTTTTGGGAGAATTGTGAGGTGTGATGGGGTTGGAAGTATGTGTGTTGTGATGGTGTGTAGTGGTTGTTGGTGGTAAGGTGGTGTTTGTGCTGGTTTGTGAAGCTGGGGTTATCGTAATTGAGGTCCCTTGGTCCTTGATTTTGATGCTCACTCCTCCTCCAGTTGGAATGAGTCCTCCAGGGTGGGTTGTATACATCACCTTGAGACTTGTGTTGAAACAAGCTTGAGGTACTGTTTGGAGAGTGTAATCGCTCAGGACTTTGTTGCTCATAGTTACTTGCTCCAAAATTTTTTTCAGATTAATTCCAACCATGTGAGTGTTGAGGTAAGTTGTGTGCATTTACTACAGCAGTTCGCAACTCATTGATTTTTCTGACCATCAGCTCCATTTGTTGCTGAAGTTGTTGGTGTATCTGCTTGTTGTGGGCCATGATTGCACTTACACCTTCAATTTCCATCACTCCCCTCTCTTGTGTGGATGGTTGCACTTCTGCCTCTAGCTTATCAATTTCCTGGGTTGGTTTTAACTTAGCCAGGAATTCACTCACTAGATCCTCCCATCTGGTGATACTTCCTTGTGGAAAGGCTTCAAGCTATTGAGCAACTTCGTTCATGGTGGTGAGCGGATGCTTCAATTCATGGGTTGTATTGTCATCTGGGGTGAGGACACTACTCCCACAATGACTGAGATTCGTTGGGTTCTCCTCCATGGTCTGCACAATCACAAACAGTCCAAATGAAGATTGAATATACTCATGCCAAAATGTGGTTAGAGGGTTAGTTGACACAATGTGTCAAACAGTTAATAGGCATGAAAAAATTATAGGAGAAAATTGCTTCTGTCATTTGCTCAGCAAGTAAAAACACAAGAAATGCACAGAACCAGAAAAACCAGTAACAGTTTAATTTATTACTGGAGTGAAGTTTTGGTTAGCTTAGGCAAAAATTCAAGCAGTTAATGTGTTAGTTAAAGATAAAAAAAATGCTTAATCTAGATCACCACCTCACTTAATCATTGTCAACCTAATCAATCCCCGGCAATGGCGCCAAAAACTTGATATGTGGAAAATGATCCAACGCAAAACTCACCGGCAAGTATACCGGGTCGCATCAAGTAATAATAACTCACGTGAGTGAGGTCGATCCCACAGAGATTGAAAGATTGAGCAATTTTAGTTTAGTGGTTGATTTTGTCAAGCGAATGAGAGTTGATTTGAGTGATTTGTATTTGACAGAAGTTAAATTGCATGAATTATAATAGGAGAGGGGTAATTGACTGTAAATTAAAGGACAAAGAAAATAAAGAAGCTGAATCTTAAAGTGAAAGTAATATAAATTGCAGAAACTTAGATTGCAAGAAATGTAAATGACTGAAATTTAAAGTGCAAGAAATGTAAATTGCTTGAATTATAAAAGGAATTGGGAATTGGGATTGCAGAAATTAAACAAAGAAAAGTAAATTGCAATGGACAGGAGAATAAAGGATGAATTAAACTGAAGTAAATCTCAAACAGAAAAAGTAATTTGGCTTGAAGAAGCCTCAACAGATAAACAAAAAGGAAATTCCAGATCTCAGGGGTCAAGAGACTAGAAAACTAAGTCTAGATCTCACTACCTTCCTTGATCCAATTCAGAGAACAATTGCAAACAAATTAACGATCAAAACAGTAAAGAAAGTAAATTCAAATTTCAATTCCTCAAATGGTGCAGTGAAGTGAAAACAGAGAGAGATCTCAAGGTAAGATTGAGACAGAATTTCCTCAATTCTCAAAACCCAAGACTCAAGTAAAGCTTTGCAAAAAAGAAAACAAGAAAACCCAGAGGGGAAGAGAACTCAATCTCCTTCCAATTCTCCAAGTTCAAACAGAAAGCTCTCCAAAATTACAATTCAAAATTCTAAAAGAGGTAAAAAGTTCCAAAGTAAAAGTTCCGGTCCATTCTAAATCAAACTAATTTCTATTTATACACTTCCTTCTATTGATCATTAAGCCTTGAATTTGGGCCTTGGCCTTGATGGAATTGGATTGAAGATAGCCTCAGTTGATTGCTCTTGGACTTGAGAAGAAATCCGTTTGTAATTTGGACTTTGGAGCATTCACGTTTGGGTCAACGTTTGAGGCAAACGTTGACTCAAACGTTTGCATGTTAATATTATGTAGAACGGTTTGCTTTTCTGTCACTCACGTTTGAGTTCACGTCTGAGGTCAAACGTGAGCTCAAACGTGCTCCCTCCAAGGCCATTTTGCAGCCAACGTTTGACCTCAAGCTTGAGGCAAACGTTGGCGCAAACGTTAAGTCCCCCTGGTGTAGTTTTCAGCTTCCTCTAGGGTTAGTTTTTGAGCCAACATTTGACCTCAAGTTTGAGGCAAACGTTGGCACAAACGTTGGCTTCTCCAGGGCTTGTTTTTGAACCAACGTTTGACCTCAAGTTTGAGGCAAACGTTGGTGGAAACATTGGCTTCTCCAGGGTTCTTTTTAAGCCAACGTTTGACCTCAAGTTTGAGACAAACGTTGGCACAAACATGAGCTTTTCCCAGGGTGGCTTTGCTGCCTTCATTTCAATTGCTGCCATCCCCTTTCTTCAACCTTCCTCCAAGCCTTTTGGTCACCTGTCATCAATCAACAAATGCATCAAACAAATGCTAAAATCATGAGACTTCTTATCATCCTTGACATATAAGCAATTATAGCATAAAACCTCATGAAAATGCATCAATTTACTCATGGTTGATTGAATCCAAATACACATGAATTCCTACCTATAAAACAAGTGAAAAATTGCTTGAAAAACTAGGATAAGATTACTTATCATCAACGCCCCTGCCTCTGTTGTTCTTCCCTCATAACTCTTTGTTCTTCCCTCATGGCTCTTTGATCTTCTCTTATGTCATGGAGGATAGTAGAATGCTCTTGATGTCCCATCCTCAATTCATCCATGCTAGTGCTTAGTTCTCCAAGAGAAGTGTGCAAATGATCCAATAGCCTTGGGGAGGAAAATGCATCCCTTGAGGCATCTCAGGGATTTCTTGTTGAGGCAGCTCCACATGTTCTTGCTGTGGTCCATGTGCTGGCTCTCTATTTTACTCCATCCTTTTTTTAGTGATGGGCTTATCCTCTTCTATGACAATTCCAGCTGAATTGCATAGCTGACAAATGAGGTGAGGCAAGTGGGGGCAAGTTCCTTTTCCTTCCTCTTCCTTGAGGTTTCACCAGTCGTTGGTGCCATACTTAAGGATGGTAGAAGTTTTTGCAACATCACACTTAAGAGTTTTGCTCGTCCTCGAGCAAATATGAACAATTGGGAATGAGAGAGTAGAAGGAGAAGAAGAAAGACGGAGATATAGAGGGTGAGGTAGGTGGGGTAGGTGGAGTTTTTGTGAGACCCACTGGTCTTGGGAGGCTAGGGAATTCGAAATCCCTGCCCCTTGTGGGCGTTGAATGCCCAGCTGCTACTCCTGGCTGGCGTTCAACACCAGCTATGTACCTCTTATTGGGCATTGAACGCCCTTGAAGGTGCTCCTTCCTGGCATTCAATGCCAGCTTTAGGCTCCCTGGCTGGCGTTCAACGCCAACTATGTGCTCCCTGGCTGGCGGTTAATGCCAGCAATGTGCTCCCTAGTTGGCGTTCAACTCTAGCAAGGTCTCTGCTCCAGGGTATTCTGTTTCCAGCTCTAACTGTTTCTGTTTCTATTCTAAGGGTTAAGTACTTTTTTCGTCCCTAAGGTCTGAGGTGAAAATCAAATTTGTCCCCAACCTTTTTTTGTTATTAAATCCCTAATGTTACAAAACGTTATAAAACCATCCTTTTATCGATAAATAAAATTTTTTGGACAATTTTGCCCTTAAAGAAAAATAAAAAAAATCATCCTCCATTTTCACCACTATCCCCTGCATCATCAGTCATCACTACTACCACCACCACACCATTCTTCATCTATCTATCAATCTAACCCCATCACAACATCAACAATAACAATAGCAACTCAATTTTAAAGTGGAAAAAGAGAAAAAACTTGGCAGCAACAACTTAATTAAACTAAAAATTAAGTTAAAATAACTTGACAAAGAGGAAACAACTAATGAGGAAGAATAATAAATTCTTGACCTTGAAGAGAATGGCCCTATGCCTACAAAGCCCAGTAGATAAGCTACCTATGGGAAGAACAACACACTTGTAAAATCACCCATAGGTACGGATTCAATCGCCGGGTTCAATTGCCTTCAGCGCCATCAAACTAGGTATCTTTTTCCCTTTCTCCACTTCATTGCACATCACCCATAGGTACGGATTCATCCCCAGTATGTTGTAAAATCCATATGATATCTTGTCTGAGTATGAGAAACACCCACTCACCTAAAATTCCAAAATAATAAAACAACACACAATCATATATTCATCAACAATAACAGCAATCCTTCAAAATTCAAGACAGAAAATTCCAAATTCCAATCCTTCAACTCAAGAGAGAGAACTCAAAAAAGAGAGAAGATAAAAGAGAGAAAAAAGAGAGAAGAGGGAAACTCAGAGAAGCGGGGTGGTGTTGCTGCCGTCCATTGCATTGCAGTTGAAGGAAAGAGGAGGAAGAAGCGACGGCACGGAAGCTACTGCCGTCGCCGTCGCCGTCGCAGCTGTGGCTAAGGAGAGGACAGATCGAGCGAGGAGGAAGAGCAGAGCCCTTCACCACCAAAAGCTCGACGATGGTGATGGAGCCCGACGCCGACAGAGCAGCTCTCCGCCGTCACTCTTCCCTGCTGTCACCTCCTCCTTCTTCCTTTCCTTTCTTCTTACTTTGTTCCTCTCTTCTCTCGTTCTCTCTCTCATCTCCTCGTTTTGTCTCTCTCTCTAGTCACGACACAATGGCGACAGCAACGGCCACAGCTGCACTCTTCCCTGCCGTCACCTCTCTTTTCCTCCTTTCCTTTTCTTTCTTCTTCCCCTCTGTTTCTCTCTTCTTTCGTTTGTCTTTTGCTTTCTTTTTTTTTTCTGTTTTAGGTAGTGATAAGGGGTGGAGTGCGGGTAAGGGGTGGGGTGGGGTGATTTTTTTTGTAATATTTTTTATTTTTATTTCAAAGGTAAGATTGTCCAAAAAAATTTGTTTATGAACAAAAGGATGATTTTATAATGTCTTATAACGTTAAGGATGATTTTAATAACAAAAAAAAGTTGGGGACGAATTTAATTTTCACCCCAAACCTTAGGGTTGAAAACAGTACTTAACCCCTGTTCTTACTACTGCACATGATCACAAACATTAAAAAGCAAGGGAAAACTTTAAAAATAAACTAAAATAAACTCAAATTAAAATAAAAAAAAGAAATAAGAATAGAAATACTCTACTGATGGTTGGGTTGCCTCCCAACAAGAGCTTCTTTAATGTCATTAGCTTGATACTCGATTGCTGACTTTCTTCCTCTTCTTCCAGTTGGTTAACAGAAATGACTCCATGGGAGAAGAGGAGGAGATTAGTGCCCTCAGATTTGAATTCTTCCTAACAAGCTTTCTTTTAGTGTGATGACCTTGATTTTCCTTGCTTGTTAGGGTAGGGGTTGTATTATTTCTCCATCCCCTATGCATCTTCCTCTTGGGACCTTCATCCTTGGTGGGTGATGACTGCCCAATACCAAACTTAAGTTTGATGTCTGGGGAAACTGTTTGAGATTTCACCAAGGGAGGAGGCTCCATTATTGTACTCTGCATGGCAGTACCTCCTTTGTCAGGGGGTAGTGGAGGTTGAAGGACCTTGATGATCATGTAATCCTTCTGTAACCTCATCACTAATTCTCCTCTCTCAGCATCAAAGAGGTTTCTTCCAGTAGATAGAGAATATTGCTCCAAAACCTCAGCAAAAGGAATATTGAGCTACAGCATTTCATATCCTTCGAAGGATTGTGAGCAGTGCTCATCCTTGGTCTCCTTTTAGGATATCTGTGCGTGTGGTACTTCAGGCTTTCTTCCCATAAAAGGGGCATGCAACAATGTGCTTCCAGCCTCTTCTTAAGCCTCTTCTTCATTTAGTTCCTCAAAAATTTGTACCATCTTAGGCTCAGCCTCCTTGGTACTAATGAGGGCCAGACACTCTTCTCTTATCTGTTCAGACAAGTGCTGTCTAGCTTGACTCAACTATGCCTCTATATTCTTGTTAGAGACTGGGGCTTCTTTCAATGTCTCTTACGATTTCAACATTTGTTGTGAAAGGGAGTGTAGCTACTGATTTAAAGACTCATTCTATTCCAGAAGGTTAGATTCAGTGGTCACTGTCTTGACCTCTCCTTTCATTGAAGTCTCACCAGATGAGTACAGATGCTGATTGCCAGCTACTGTCTCAATGAGCTCATGAGCTTCCTCAATTGTCTTTCTCATGTAGATTGAACCACCATCAGAATGGTTTAAGGACATCTTAGCCATATCTGTGAGTCCGTAATAGAAGATGTCTAACTTTACCCATTCTGAAAATATTTCAGTAGGGCATTTCTGTAGCATCATCCTGTACCTCCCCCAAGCATCATAAAGGGATTCATTAACTTCTTGTCTAAAGCCTTGAATGTCCAGTCTTAACTGGGTTAGCCTCTTTGGTGGAAAGTATTGATTTAAGAACTTATCCACCTGCTGACTTTATATTTTCAAACTAGACTTGGGTTGGTTGTCTAACCACTACTTTGCCTAGTCTATAACAATAAAGGGAAAAGCAACAACCTGTAGACATCCTGGTCTACTCCGTCAGTGTACACTATGTCAGCATATTGCAAGAATTCAGCAAGGAATTCCATGGGCTCCTCTTGAGGAAGTCTTTGAAAATGGCAGTTTTACTGCACTAGAGTGATTAACTGTGGGTTGAGCTCAAAATGAGCTACTCCAATAGGAGGTATACTGATGGGGAGGGGCTGTACAAGACCCTAAAGTTCTTCTGAACTGTTCATTCCCATTTGAGTCCATAGTGAACTCTTCTTGTTCCTGCATACATAAAAAAGAAGCAAAGAAAAATGGGAGTCTCTCTGTCAGGGTATAGGGAACTCCCAGTAAGATATCTAGAGAAGATAAGAAGAATGGAGGTAAAGAAGAGAGAGAATTTGAAATAGAGGGATAAAGGAATTCGAAAATTAAGAAAAAAGAGAAACTAGAATTAAAATATTTTTTGTTTTTATTTTATTTATTAGTTAAATAGAAAAATTAATTAAAAAGATTTGAAAATTGAATGATGAATTTTGAAAAAAAAAAGAGAGATAAATAGAAAGGAAGTTTTCGAAAATAGAAGGGAGAGGAATTAGTTAAGAATTTTTGAAAAAGAAGAAAGAGAAAACAAGTAACTAATTAAGAATGATTTGAAAATAAGATAAGATAGAAGATTTGAAAAAGATTTGATTTTGAAATTTGAAATTTGAATTCTGAAAATTGAAATTGAATTAAGGTAAGATAAGATTTTGAAAATTGAATTTTAAATTTTGAATTTTTGAATTTGAAATAAGATAAGATAAAGATTTGAAAAAGATTTGATTTTTTTGAAAAGATTTTATTTTGAGATTCAAATTTAAGATAAGATAAGGTAATGAAAGATAACAAAAGATAAGATAAGATAGAATCAAATTAAAAGAAAAGATTTTAAAAAGATAAGATTTGAAATTTGAAATTTGAAATTTGAAATTAAGATAAGATAAGAAAAAAAATTTGAAATTAAAATTTAAAAAATCTTTTGAAATTTTTGAAGATATTTTGAATAAAGATAGAAAAGATATTGTTTTATTTTTTGAATTAATGAAGAAAGAGAAAAACAATCAAAAGACACCAAACTTAAAATTTTTAGATCTAAGACTCTAAATTTTCGAAAAATTTAAAAAGAAAAACACCAAAAGATACAAAACTTAAAAATTTTAAGATCAAAACAAGAACAACTTGAATACCAAGAAAAAACACATAGAACAAATTCAAAAATTTAAAGCAAATAAAAACATCTAAAGGACACCAAACTTAAAAACTTTGAAAATCAAAGACACTAATTTCGAAAATTTTAAAGGAAAATACTCAAAGACACCAAACTTAAGAATTTTGAAATCAAAGACTCTCATTTTAGAAAAGAAAAGAAACGAAACTTAAAGACTCAAGATGACTCAAAAAGGACACCAAACTTAAAGATTGACACTAGACTCAAACAAAGGACACTATTTTTGAAAAAAAATTTTGAAAAGAAAGCAAGAAAGTTCGAAACTTTAACAAGAAAAAGAACAAAAGACTCAAACAAAAGATAAAGATTAGAAAGAAAAGCAAAGATTTTTGAAAAAAATTTTATTTTTTTCAAAAAAGAAAATAAAAGGCTCAAACAAAATAGTAAAAAGTACCTAATCTAAGCAACAAGATAATCCGGTTATTTGTCAAATCCGAACAATCCCTGGCAACGGCGCGAAAAACTTGGTGGATGAAACTAGCTATGCAGAATTCGCACAGATAGACTGGCAAGTATACTGGGTCGTCCAAGTAATACGTGAGGTGAGTCAGGGTCGATCCCACGAGGATTATTTTTTTGAGCAAGTAGTGGACACCATGCAATCTTAGTTAGGCGGATAGAAAATATACTTTGTCACGAAAAACGCATAAAATAAATAAAGATAGAAATACCAGATTTATTTGTGAAAATAATGATGGATGAATAGTTAAGGCTTCGGAGATGCTTTGTCTTTCCGGATTAACTTTTTTACTGTCTATCTCAATAGCTTTCTGATTTATTCAATGGCAGCCGTAAGTGATTAACTCGTGTCCTCTCATCAAGTTAACCTCCGCTATTGCAACAATCCACTACTTTGAGATGACTCATATCCTCTCATCAAGCCACCTCTAGGTTTCTCACTGTAGCAGAAGATGAAGCTCTAAGCATGCCACTTCCCTTTGCGATCCTACTCAAGGTGCCACAGACAAAACAGATCTTCCGGATCAGAGAGGGTTGCTTCTCTGACTCTAGCCTTAGCGCGACAGAAACCTCACGCACCTAGTGACAATGGGATTATATGTCACATATCCAAAGTTGCTCAGATGCTCTATACGAATCTGCAATACAAACTATAGTTCAACGCTATCCGTGTCAGGAATCGTATGGAACCCAAGTAGAACAAGAGTGATTGTCACGGGTCACTCTCATTCATGAGATGAAGAACGAAAATGCATAAGAGAATAGAATTAGAATTGTATTGAAAATAGAATAGTAATATTATTAATCCATAAAACTCAGCAGAGCTCCTAACCCTAACTTAGGAGGATAGTGACTCATACTGTACATAATAAGGTTCGAAAATAATGAGGGAGTGATGAGCGGATATTTTATACGCTTTTTGGCTTAGTTTTCATATAGTTTTTAACAGGTTTTATTTAGTTTTTATAAGTTTTAGTGCTAAATTCACATTTTTGGATTCCACTTTGAGTTTGTGTGTTTTTTGTACCAATTCAAGTATTTTCTTGCAGAATTTGAGGAGATGAAGCAGAAGTCTGATTCAGAGACAGAGAAAGCACTATAGATGCTGTCCAAATCTAACCTCCTTGCACTCAGAAAAGATTTTCTGGAGCGACAGAAGTCCAAATGGAACGTTCTCAATGGCTATGGAATGCTGACTTCCAGAGCTTTCCAGCCATATATAATAGTCCATATGTTGTTTCGGATTAGAAGGCCCAACACTGGCGTCCAACACCAGCTTCATGGCCTTTATGGCGTCCAGCGCCCAAGAGAGTAAAGCCCAATATCCAAAAGCCCAGAGATGACTCCCTAGCTGGCGTTTCGCATCCAGAAGACCTCATAGCACGTGGATCTCATTAAGCTCAGCCCAAACACTTACCAAGTTGGCCTTAGAAGTAGATTATAGCACTAAAAAGACTGTTGTACCCTTACTAGTCATTAGTTTAGTATTTAAGGAGTTTACTTCATGTTATTCGGAATAATCATCTTTTATCACTTTTCTCATTATTTTCATTTTCACTATTGTTGTACACCTCAGTATGAGTTTATAAACCTCTTAGGTTGAAGGGAAGAGCCCTGCTGAGTCCTATGAATTAATAAAAGTACTATTTCTTCTTCTTCGATCTGTGTTTGAGCTATCTCTAAGATGTATATCCGATCTTCATCATGACAAATCAGATCTGTTCATCACACTAAGACGAACATGACTGACAAACACCTGCGTCTACTTGGGTTCGTGTGAGTACCTGGAAGAAAAGCACGAGCCAACAGCTATGTTTATGCATCTCTCATACGATTAATCCACGATTTCGTAGGGGACTTCTTGAGATACCAGTTCAGCCGATCTCCGGGGAGATTAAGGTCTCCGTGGTATAGGCTAGATCCAAGAAGCAGTGTTCTCTGATCCGAAAGATTCTACCTTGTCTGTGGAATTTTGAGTAGGATCGCCAAGAGAATGGAATGCTATGCGCTTCACCCTCCATTGGATTGAAGGACCAAGGGCCCTGGCTTTCATTATGTAGCAGAGGAGATCAATGACCACGGGCAATAGCTTTGATCACTTACAGCCTACCATAGAAGAAGATCATTCACAAGCAAAGAAGATTATAGTACCAGAGTTACTTGAGAAAGACAAAGCAACTCCGATTCTCAACTTCATTCCCAGTATTACTATTCCCAGCATATAATTCCTAGTAGCTAACTTCTTAATAGCTAATTTACACAACTGCTTCTTATTCCGCCTGACTAAGACCTGCAAGACAACCATAATTTGCTTCAAGCCACAATCCTTGTGGGATCGACCCTGACTCGCTCAGGAATTACTTGGATGACCCAGTGCAGTTGCTGGTACTGCCGCTGTTGTACGAAATAGTGTTGGGATTTGTGTACACGTGCACCAAGTTTTTAGCGCCGTTGCTGGGGATTGTTGAGTTTGACCAAACTACCGGATTGTTTTGCTCCTTAGATCAGGTAAGTTTATTTTACATTATTTTAATTGAGTCTTTAATTTTTGTTTTCTTCTTCTTCTTCTATTTTTTTCCGAAATTTTCTTAAATTTTTTCAAAAATATTTTTTATTTTCTTTTCTTTGTTTAATTTTTGTGTTCTTAGTTTGAGTCTTTGAGTCTTTAATTTTTATTTTTATTTTCCTCTTCTCTAAATTTTTGAAAATTTCAAAACCCTTTTCAAAAATATTTTTTTCTTTTTGTTGTTTAATCTGTGTTATTTGTTTAAGTTTTGAGGTCTTAAATCTTTTAATTTTGTTCTTGTTAAGTTTTTCATTTTCTTTAAGTCTTTCTTTCTAAAAATTTTTCAAAAATAATTTTTCTTTGTTTAATATTGTGTCAAGTCTTTAATTTTGGTGTTTTCTTGTCTATTTTCTTGTAATTTTCGAAAATCTTGTGTTCTTTGAGTCTTTAAATTTTGTTCTTTGTGTTCTTGTTCATCTTCAAAGTGTTCTTGAGTCTTGTGTGTGTCTTGATCTTAAAATTTTTAAGTTTGGTGTTCCCTTGTGTTTCCCTCCAAATTTTCGAAAATTTGGGTGCACTAGAACTAAAAATTTTAAGTCTTGTGTCTTTTTTGTGTTTTTCTCTTTCATCATAAAATTCAAAAATAAAAAAATATCTTTCTTATCTTTATTTAATTATTATTTTCAAATTTTTTGATTAAAAATTCAGATTTTGATTTCAAAATTTTATCCTATCTTATCTTAGTTGTCAAATTTTCAAAAATCAAAATTTTCAAAATTAAAAATCATATCTTTTTCAAAATCTTATCTTTTTCATATCTTTTTCAAAATTTAAAAATCTTATTTTATCCTTTTCAAAATTTAAATTTTCAAAATCATATCTTTTTCAAATTCAAATTTTAAAAATCTTATCTTTTTAAAATCAATTTCAATTCTTTTTAATTTCCTATCTTATCTTTTTCTAAATTCAAATTTTGATTTCAAATATCTTCTTATCTTATCCTCTATCTCGTTTTTAAAATTCAAATCTTTTCTTGTTTTATCTTTTATTTTTATTTTTATTTTTATCTTTTCTTAATTAATATTTTATCTTCTCTCTCCTATTTTTCAAAACCACCTAACTAACTCTTTTCCCTCTTAAATTTTCGAAAATTTCTCTCTCTTCTCTCTCTTCTATTTTCGAAGATTTAACAAATAAATTTTAAATTCTTTTTAAATTAACTAACTTATTTTCGAAAATTAATTAATTATTAAAAATAAAAATATTTTAATTCTTATTCACCTCTTTTACTTCTATCTTCTTCCTTCTTCATCTTCTACCTTTCTTAATCTTGAACCCAAGTGAGAATAAAGAGTTCAAGAGAACTCTGGGATCTTATACAACTCCCACTGCTGACTTCTATAAAAGAAGTATCAGCATACCTCAATTCAGAGCTAGTAGCTTTGAATTAAACCCTCAACTTATTACTCTGTTGCAGTAGAATTGCCAGAATCGTGGGCTTCCTCAGGAAGAACCTACAAAATTCTTTGCAGATTTCTTAAGAATTCCTAACACAGTACACAGTGAGGAAGTAGACCAAGAGATCTACAGGTTACTGCTCTTTCCTTTTACTTTAAAGGATCAAGCAAAAAGGTGGTTGAATAACCAGCCTAGAGATAGTTTAAAAACTTAGAAATAGTTGGTGGACAAGTTTTTAAACCATTACTTTTCCCCTAGAAAGATGACCCAGCTTAGGCTGGACATCCAAGGCTTCAAACAAGGAGACAGTGAATCTCTTTATGATGCTTGGGGAAGGTATAAGAGGATGCTAAAGAAATGTCCCACCGAAATATTTTCAGAATGGGTATAATTAGACATCTTCTACTATGGGCTTTCAGACATGGCTAGAATGGCCTTGGACCACTCTACAGGTGGTTCCATATACATGAGAAAGACCATAGGAGAGGTTCAAGAGCTTATTGAGACAGTTGCCACTAATTAGCATTTGTACTCATCTCCTGAGACCTCCATAAAAAGAGAGGTTAAGGCAGTAGCTGCTGAACCTAACCCTCCAGAGCAGGATGGCCCATTGACTCAGTAAATGCACACCCTTGCCCAGCAAATGCTGGAACTGCAAGAGGCTCTATGAGTAACTCAGGCTTCTAACAAGAATATAGAAGCCCAGTTGAGCCAAGCAAGGCAGCAGTTATCTAAGCAGATAACAGATGAATGCCAGACTGTCCAATTAAGGAGTGGAAAAACCCTAAATACTCAACCTCAGTATAATAAAAACAAAAAGCCCATAGAGGACAACCAGAAAGGTGGTGCTCCTGGCATTGAACGCCATAAACGGGCAGAGAATGGGTGTTCAAACGCCCAGGAGGATAATCCTACTGGCGTTGAATGCCAAGAAAAGGGAGAGATTGGGCATATAAACGCCCAAGGTGACAGCAGCATGGGTGTTGAGTGCCCATACAAGGGAGGACAGTCGTTCATTGATAATAACCCTCCTAAGCAAGCTGGTAACCCTCCTCCCAACTAATTTGGCATTCAGCCTCCTTCAACCAAGGTTGATGAGTACAAGGCTAAAATTCCATTTCCTCAGAAACTCTGTTATAAACAGTATGCCTGCTTTGCAGAGTATCTCAGAACATTAGAAATAAAGATCCCTTTTGTAGAAGCTCTTGAACATATACCTTTTTATGCAAAGTTCAAGAAGGACATTCTAAGTCATAAGAAGGATTGGAGAGAGACACAAATAGTCCTCCTCACTGAGGAATACAGTGCAATCATTCAGAACAGCTTGCCAGAGAAGCTTAAAGATCCTGGAAGCTTTATGATACCATACACTCTAGGTGATGCTTATACAAGGACAGTTCTATGTGACCTTGGAGCAAGTATCAACCTAATACCAGCTTCACTAATAGAGAAGCTCCGCTTGACTAATGAAGTCAAACCAACCCGCATGTGCCTTCAACTTGCTGATGGGTCTATTAAGATACCATCAGGGGTAATAGAGGACATGATTGTCAAGGTTGGACCTTTTGCCTTTCCCACTAACTTTGTGGTGTTGGACATAGAAGGACATAAGAGTACATCTCTCATCCTAGGAAGACCTTTCCTAGTCACAGGACGAACCCTCATTAATGTTGAAAAAGAGGAAGTAACCCTAAGAGTCAATGAGGAGAAGTTCGTACTGAATGCTGTGAAAGCTATACAGCATCCAGACATTCCTGAGGAATGTCTGAGCATTGACTTCATTAATTCACTGGTGGAGGAAGTCAACAGGGCCGAAAGCTCGAAGGACAGGCTTGATGATATCCTAGATGATACTCAGCCTGATTCAGAGGAACCTCTAGAAACCTCTGACGAAAAGGAGAAGCCTCCTAAGCTTGAGCTTAAGCCATTACCCCCCTCCTTGAAATATGTATTTCTGGGAGCGGGAGATACTTATCCTGTGATTATAAGTTCTACATTAGAGCCACAGGAAGAAGAAGCACTAGTTCAGGTGCTTAAAACCCATAGGACCGCCCTTAGGTGGTCTATCAGTGACCACAAGGGCATTAGCCGTGTCCGATGCATGCATAAAATCTGGCTGGAGGATAATGCCAAACCAGTGGTACAACCACAAAGGCGATTGAACCCAGCCATGAAGGAAGTAGTGCAGAAGGAGGTCACTAAACTCTATGAGGCTAGGATTATTTATCCCATTTCTGATAGCCCATGGGTGAGCCCTGTCCATGTTGTTCCTAAGAAGGGAGGAATGACAGTGATTCACAATGAAAAGAATGAACTGATCCCGAAAAGGACAGTTACAGGGTGACGTATGTGCATTGATTACAGAAAATTCAATGACGCCACTGATGCCAGGAAATCTTAGGCTAGTTTCACTAGCCTTTTTCTATGTTTTTAATAGGTTTTATGCACTTTCTTAAGTTATAAGTAAGCAATTGGATTAGAAATTCATGTATGCCTAGATTCATCCAACCATGGTTAATTTGATGCAATTTCATGAGAATTATGCTATAATTACTTGGGTGCTAAGAATGATGATAATTCCCATGACTTTAGCAAGAATTTGATGCATGTATTGGTTGGTGACAGGTGAAGGAAAGCATGGAAGGAAGTTGAAGAATAAACATGGAAAGAATGAAGAAGAAGCAACATTGGTGGCCAAGTTGGACCACCAACGTTGCCTGAAATGTTGAGAGGGAGGCAGAGCAACTTTCTGCATAATTTGCTGGTGCTCACGTTGGAGGGAATGTTGGCAAGCCAACGTTACCCCCAACATTGTGATAAAATGTGCTTTCTGGAAAATTGAGAAATCTGTAGCAACGCGCATGCGTGCTAGAAGTGCACCATGGATTGGAAATTTTGACAATCCACGCACACGCGTGAGTGATGCGTACGCGTGGAAAGGTAACGTTGGACCAACAACACTGCCTCAAATGTGGGTGGCCAACGTGCGCGATCTTGATCTCAAAATGGGAGGGGCTTTAATTCTAATTTCTGCTCATGGCCAAGCTCTGGATCATCTGGAGCTGGTGATAATGGTGCAGTGCTCTCATTGTCCTCTGAGAATGTCCCCACACTTGGACCTTGCCCTATGTACTTCTCTTCTAATTCCTCCTGGTGAACTTCAGCCACGGTTTCATCTATGATGTCACACTGGGAGATAGAATGATCATCCGGAGGGTGCTTCATAGCTTCATTTAAACTGAATTTCACTATTCTGCCATCTATTTCAAAAGAATAAGTTTCTGAAAATGCGTCCAGCTTGAACTTTGAAGTCTTCAGGAATGGTCTCCCAAGCAGGATTGATGATGGCCTTCCTGAGTCATTAGGGGGTATTTCTAGGATATAGAAGTCAATGGGAAATGTGAGCTCCTTAATGCTCACTAATACATCTTCAGCAATTCCAACCACTGTAATAATGCTTTTATCTACTAACACAAAATAAGCTGCCGACCTTTTTAAGGGAGGGAGCCTTAAAGTATCATATATAGACAAAGGCATTATACTAACACACGCTCCTAAATCACACATGCAGTCTGAAAATATCACATCTCCAATAGTACAATTAACCATACATGAATTTAGATTACTACACTTCTCAGGTATATACCTCCCATTAAAGCAGATATAGAACTACCTAAAGGAATAGTTTCTAATTCATTAATTTTGTCTTTATGTATACATAAATCTTTTAGAAACTTTGTGTATTTAGGTACCTGCTGAATAACATCAAAAAGGGGAACAGTTACCTCAACCTTTTTGAATATTTCTACCATTTTGGGATCAAGTTCCATCTGCTTCCTGGGCTTCCTTGCAATTCGTGGAAATGGAATAGGAAGGGTGTTTTCTGCAGCGTCTGCAACCCTTGGTGCTTCTTTCTGTGGTTGAGCTTCTTCTTCTTTAACCATGTCTTGTATGTCCTCTTCCTCTTCAGCATCCTCTACTTCCACCACCTCTTCAGCTGGGGCGTGTTCTGGTGGGTTTGGCTCCTCCTGATTCCTCTCTTGCAGTGTGGTTCCTAAACTTAGGGTGATGGCATTGATGCCACCCTTTGGATTGGGTAAGGGTTGAGAAGGAATTCCACTGGAGCTTGCATGTTGAGTGTTTGAAGTATTGGATGATCCTATCTGAGAGATGAGAGCTTGTATAGCGGATGTTAGACCGTTAAGTGAACTTTCCATGTTCTTTTGTCCTTGCACAATGGATTGAAACATCTCGTCATTCGGAGAGGAATTGGAATAAGTGATTTGAGAAACTTGTTGTTGGTTGTGCTATAGTCCTTGGGATTGCCTCAGGTGAGGTGCTCTGTAAGGCTGGTTCTGGTTCTGCTGCCTGTTGTTGTTATTATTCCACCTCTAATTTCCTTGATTGTCTCTGCCTCCTCTGTTATTGTTGTCCCTCCAGCCCTGGTTAAAATTATTTCTCCAACCTTGGTTGGAATTGTCCTGCCATCCATGGTTGTAGCTGCCACCTTGATTGGGGCGGTCATAAAAGTTATGAGTGGCTGCTACAGTATTGTCTTCCTATTGGAGCAGCGGACATTCGTCAGTATAATGACTATAATCAACACAGATCCCGCATACTCTTTGTGGAACCAACTGTTGGCTTTGCTGTGGTGGAGAGGGCTGAGCTTGCTGAGCTTGTTGTTGACTCAACTGCATCTGCTTCAGTAAGTTGGTCATTTCACATATACTCTGAGTTAGGTCAGCAGTCTCTCTGCTAGAGGATACCTCTACAACAGCTTTTGACCGGCTTTGTTTCTGCCTGTGATTCCGAGTAGATTCAGCTAAGTCGCTGATCAATTGCCATGCCTCATCAGTGGTCCTGTACTTTTTTATAGACCCATTGCTAGCACTTTCCAATGTGATCTTATCTTGAGGCCTCATGCCCTATGTGACGTAGCCGAGCAACACTATCTTGTCAATCATATGGTGGGGGCATGCTTCTAGAAGATTGTTGAAGCGCTCCCAGTATTCGTAGAGAGTCTCAGATTCGTCCTGAACAATCATGGAAATGTCTTTCCTCAGTTTATAAGTAACTTCAGCTGGAAAGAATTTTTCCAAAAATTCTCTTCTAAGTGTATCCCAGTTAGAAACAATTGCTGCGGGTTGAGTGTAGTACCACTCTCTCGCCTTTCCCTCAAGAGAGAATGGGAAGGCTTTTAACAAAATAGAAGTTTCATCTGCACCATCACGCCTGACAGTAGAACAGGTTGCCTGGAAATTCTTAAGGTGCTTGATAGGCTCTTGATCAGGTAAGCCATGAAACTTAGGCATCAAGTTGAGTAGTGCAGTCTTGAGTTCAAAATCTACAGCCACCGCTGGGTGATGTACTTGATACAGTTGCAGTGTAAAATCGGGGGCTCCAGCTTCCTGGATAGTAACTCTCCTAGGTGCTGTCATGTCACCTGCACGTAAATCAACTGAATCAGTAGAAAGGGAGCTTATTTCTTCCTCAAGTGACATTTCAGATTCGCCCTCGGAGAGGGCTAACCAACGCCGAACTTGCCTTATAGGTGAAATAGTTCTTTCAATCTCAGGATCAAATACTGGCAAGCTTGGATCAGGAAGTGAACGCGTCATTTAATGAAAGAAACATGCAGCTCATAGTAGCAAAATAAAATAAAATACAAATAAATAAATTCCAATCAATAACTTAGCACTCTATTGCAACTCCCCGGCAACGGCGCCAAAAATTGATGTGGCGGAAATTGGCAGATTAAGAAATTAATGTAAGAGATACGTTGCAAGTACAGTTCTTAACCAACAAAAATCTGCTTATCAATTTAGAAGGGTTGTCACAAAATTAGAATTAAAATACTGGGAGTATGAATACCAGGTCGTCTTCCAACGAGTTGCAGAAAGATGTGCTATTTTATTAATCAGATGTTTTCGAAAATGGTTTTGAGTTTGATACACAGGAAATTAAATCAGAGAATTTATGTAATTTAAATAAAAATCTTGACCGGAAGTAGATTAGTCGGAAAGTCTATCCTTGTTGGAGTTCTCCCAAGATTAATTGATAATTGAAGGTTGTTCTGCTTAGTTATCCTTTACCAGGTAGAGGAAAGTCAAGCAAGTTAGAAGTCTATTTCTATTCACAAGTTCTAATCCTCTCCCTTGGGAAGGATTAATGTCAGTGACTAGAGGGCAATCCAACAATAAACCCAATTACAATTTTACTCTTGAGCATTCCAACTCAAGGTTCTCCTTTCAATCAACTCCCAATCAAGTTATGGAACTACTCGCTCATTATGAATGTAAACTTCACAAAATAAGAAAGGGAAATAAAGGAAGACATGATAAATAATAATCCAAAAGACCAATTAAAAATAAAAATAGTTCTTGTATTAATAAATTCTAAAAATAATCCAATAGTAATTCTGAACAAATTAAGGATATGAAAGAGTAAGTGACAAGTAAGGAAAACAAACTAGAATGATGAAGTCTTGGTGGAGGTAATAACTCTTCTCGATATCCCAATCCAAAAAGCAATAAAAATAAAATCCTAAGAACTATGAATGTGTGATGTGTGGAAAACGATCCAACATAAAACTCACCGGCAAGTGTACCGGGTCGCATCAAGTAATAATAACTCACATGAGTGAGGTCGATCCCACAGGGATTGAAGGATTGAGCAATTTTAGTTAGGTGATTGATTTAGTCAAACAAACAAGGATTGATTTGAGTGATTTGTATCCAACAGAAGCTAAATTGCATGAAATTTAAAGGGAGAGGGATAATTGACAAGAACTTAAAGTGCAGGAGAATTAAAAGAGTTGAATCTTAAGGTGCAAGTAATGTAAATCGCAAAAACTTAGATTGCAAGAAATGTAAATAACTGAAACTTAAAGTGCAAGAAACGTAAATGGCTTGAATTATAAAAGGACTTGGGCACTAGGATTGCAGAAGTTTAAACAAACAATTAATAAAGCAGTAGAAAGTGAATTTAGATGCAGCAGATCTAAACAAGAAAGGAAGAATTGCTTAAGAAACTAAACAAAAAATAAAATGCAGTTAAATTGTAATAGCAAAATGGAAGTTAAAGATCTCAGGGCGGAGGAGACTAGAAAACAAGTCTAGATCTCAAGTCCTTCCTTGATCCAACAAGAGAATGATTGCAGAAAATTAAAAGACAGCTTGCAGAAGAAGTAAAGTTGAAAACAGTAGAGAAACTTAGATCCAAATCACAATTCCTTCAATTATGCAGTAAAATAAACAGAAGGAGAGTTCAAGGTGAGATTGAAACAAAATTTCTTCAATTCTCCATGCAAGACTCAAAACAAAGAGTAGAAAATGTAGAAGCAAGAACAAAGAAGAAGAGAGATCAATTCTCCTTCCCAATTCCCAAACTCCCAAAGCTAGAAAATAAAATTCAGAATTCCAAAGTAAGCAAAAAGGTCAGCTAATATGGAAAAAAAGTTTTTTTCTAACTCAAACTAGCTTCTATTTATACACTTCCTATTTTTGGATTTTAGAATTTAGAGTGGGCTTTTTAATTTTGTGAAGAATTGGATTTTATTTCATTTTTGGACTTAAAATTGAGTCATGGTGCACTCCCAGGGCACGGCTCAGTTGGAAAACCAAACTGAGCGCCCAAACTTGTCTTTTGCTTGCCCAATTTGTGCGCGTCCAGCCTTGTTCATGTTGCACTTCAGTAGAGCTCAGTTGGAAAATTGAACTGAGCTCTATGTTTTGCCTTGGGTGTGTCAAGCGCGCATTCTAGCCCCCTTGTCCGTGTCAATTTGTGCGCCTCACTTGCTCCTTGGCATGTTAAAGTGTGAAGAGTGGGGGGAGAGTAGTGCTCAGTTGGGAAAGCAAACTAAGCTCCCCATTGTAGCGCCTAGTTGTGGGCTTCATGCTTCCAAGTTCGATCCTTGGTGGAAGGAAATTGGTGTTGATTTCCTTGGAAGAGTGGAGCGCTCCTTCCTTGCCTTTCATGAAGCTCCCTAGTTCGAACCTTGGGGGAGCCATTTTGGCTCATTTTCTTTGCGCTCCTCCCTTGTTCTCCATGGAGCTCCCAGGTTCGAATCCTTGCCAAATCATTTTGGCTTATTTTCCTTGCAAGCTAGGTAGCGTGAGGTTCCTTGTTCGAACCTTGGGGAAAGCTTTTTGGCCAATTTTTCTTGTTTTCCTTGCAAGGAGCGTTCCTTGCTTCCCTTGGGTAATGAGTTCGAAACTTGGTGGCTTCATTCCTTGAAATTTTACTTTGAATTTATTCTTGAAGGAGCCCGATAAAGCTCACTTGGTGAACTGAGCTTTATGTCCTTGCCTTGCCTTCTTTGATGCTCAGTTCATTAAGTTAACTGAGCTTTGTGCCTTGTTTCCTCCTTTTGTTCTTTGTGAAGCTCGGTTCACTCACCCAATCTAGCTTTCCTTCTTTCTCAATGATGCCACGCTTTCTCTTCTCCTTTGGCTAGGCTTCTTAGCCCACGCTTTTCTTATTTTTTTTTCTTTTCTTCACCTACAAGTAATCAAAACAACCAATCAAAGTATCACGAAATTCACAAGGTTTAAAGTTCATTCATAATTTAATTAATTTTAGCTTAAACCTCATGATTTTGTGTCAATTAAAGGGTGGTTGATTGATTCAACAAAACATGCAATTCCACTCCAAATTACTTACTTACAATGCAAGAAAGTGCATAAAACCTAATGAAACAAGTGAAAATTGCTTGAAAAGCTAGCATAAGATGACTTGTCATCACAACACCAAACTTAAAACTTGCTTGTCTCCAAGCAAGCACTAATCATAAGAGAAAATGAAATAAAATAGAGAAGTATGCATGTTCTTATTTAGCAGATAGTTGAATTTGGTTCATGGGATTTTATGCAGACAATGGTAGCTCATTTATTATTTGTTGTTACATAAGATATGTTTCTTCAAAGATTCACTAGGGTTGCTGCTATAATGCTTCACATTTTGCTTAATCCCTTGCTAGCTTTTCCTTTTTTATTTTTGCTTAGAGCTTATTGTTCATTGAAGGCTTGGTGGTAAATGTTGCAGCAGCCTTTGGCTTAGTTTTGCTCAACATTTCTTCACCACAGACACATGGCTCACATTTTCTTCCTAGGATCATTGATGCCCAGCATCTCTTTGGATTACTAAATATTTTGTAGCTAGGTTGCTCTTTATTGTGGACTTTCAGTTGGCAATCCCAAATCAGTTGATCTAAGTGGCCAAGTTTTGAAATAATCCTTAGAACTTACTTGTCCAAGCATATCCTAGTACAAAAACACCACAGGCATGTGTCCTAGGGTCCAAGCTATTGGTGTCTAGCCTTATTGTTTATTTCTTTGAGACTTTTTGGCTTTTCTCTTCCTTTTTCTTTCTGTTTTGATTCATTTTCAAGGGACTTTTCATTAATTGAAAGATTATAGCAGCAAACTAACTTAGGATTCAAAGAACATGTTATTATGCAGCATTTATTTTGTGATCTAACAATTGAATCAAACATATACCACCACTAACTTTCATTCTAACTTTTGCAACATTGAACAATTACTTTTCTAAATCAAACATTTTTTTTCTTTTATTCAAGCAGCAAGGACACAAAACAAAATACTCAAGCTAATGAAGGATGACAAGATTATGCAGATAGCTTATTCTAGCAAAAAAAATTATGCAGAACAAAGAGCACTTGGAGGCATATCATGTTTCAGATATACATCTTCCTTATTTAATTTGAAATTATGAAAGAACTTCACCACCTTTTAGTTGTTGTGCTCCTGGCTTTTGCTTGATTCTTCCTTCTTCTTCTTTCTTTTCCCGAGCTTGGAATAGTCTCGAACTTCTTCACTAGGGCACCTTCTATCCCAGATAGGATCTATGAGACCTGAGAGCCCAGCTGCCTCCAATCTTTGATACATCATTTATGTATAATGCTGGGTCTTTGCTTTTTGTCGGTCTCTTAAGTCTTGGCATAGCTCAAATGGTTTGATTTGTAAATTTAGTCCTGGCATACAGTGGGTCAAATAATCCAACTTTGCTTGTGTATTTTCATAATGCTCTATTCGCTGTACTTGTCTAGTCTCTCCAATGGTATGATGAATGTTCTTCCGCTAATACAAGTTGTGAGTATATTCCCCATATTTGGCCTGGCTCAGGTACAATTTATCATATGATTCTTGGAATTCTGTCGATTGTTCCTTTTGTCCTCCAAGAATCCTTGCTTGAAACTTTTGTTGTTGAGCCATCATTTGTTGATGCCAGCTTGCTTGTGTTTCCTCCATTTGGTGCTGCCAAGCTTCATTTTACTCTCTATCTTTCAAATATTGCTCCCTGTGCTCTAGATATTGCTCTTGTTATTGCAAATATAGCTCCTGTTGCCTTGAATACTGCTCTTGTGCTCTCATATTTTGTTGTGATATCTCATCAAGAGCTCCTTGCAATTGACTCATGTCTATGGCACCAGGAACTTGCTCATCCCTCTTTTGTGATCTTCTTCTTCTGTGAGTTCTTTCTTCCTCTTGATCATCCTCTTCCTCTTCATTGAGACCCTCCATTTTTTTCTTTGTAATTCCTCTGGTTCCTCTCACCTTCTTTGTGTCTTCATCTTCGAAGAGTACTCCAGCTTTGTTACACAATCTCAGAATCGTGTTTGGGTGTCCGAGCCTACCCGATTTGTATGTGTCTTCAGCCATCTCCTGGATACTGTCTGCTATGAGTTGGGAGAGGTTGATTTCTCCTCCATGTAAGATGCAGTATGTCAAGAGGGCTCTCTTGATTATGACCGATGAGGTATTCGCAGTAGGGAGTATTGATCCCCTTACTACCTCATACCACCCCTTGGCCTCACGTGTGAGATCAAATCTTCTCAGACAACTTAGGATTCCCTTTGAATCTCTTTCCCAGTCTCTTCCTTCAATACATAACCCTTCCAATATTTCATCAGGGTCATTATCACCACGCAATCTATCTTCAAATCTAAGCTCCTCATAAGTTAAGGTTCTCAATTTTAGGGCTTTTGTGATTGATGGTGGACTAAAATCCACCTCAACACCTCTGACATAACTTTTATAAGGGGGGCTATCCTTGCTTTCTTTCACAACATTAGCGTAAAATTCCCTTATCATAACAGCACTAATATCAGTGAGAGGATGGCATAGGAGCTCCCATCTCCTTTCCTTGGTGATTTATCTCATGATGGGATACTCCCCCTCCCTCAGCTCGAAGCCCATTTCAGGAATGATATGCTTTGTTTTCATGAGCCTCTGGTATCTTGCTTCATGAAGCTGGGATTTGAACTTCTTTGTGCCATAGGATGGGGGTTCGGTCACCATTGGTTCCTTTCCTGATCTTCTCCTTGAACTTAAAGAAGCCATTGAATTTGGGTAAGAAGAAGAGACAGGTGGGGTTGTGTTTGGAGTGATGTTCGGTCTTGTTGTGAAAGGGAAGAAGAAATTATGTGCTGTTTAGAGAAAGGGGACTTGTTGGCTGTGTTTCTGGAGTAGAAGAAGAGTGAAGCTAAAGTTTTCAAGTGAAGGTAGCTTGTATGAATGTGTAAGCCATGTTGTGTTTGAGGCTATTTATAGACAAGGCTTCCAAGTTTTCTAGTAAGATCACAAGGGAAGAGGAAGTTCGGTTATGATAGTGAAGGGTGAAGATTGAATTGAATAATATAGAAAACTCATAAAATGAATGGCCTGCATGCATTGTTGAAGCTTGACGAGGATTCTCTTCTCATTGGTTGCATGCTTTTGGTGTCCAATGGTGCATGCATGCAAATTTTGCTTTCCAAGGGGCGCGCTTCACTAGGCACATGTGATCACTTCTCACTTGGCTTGTCATAGCCGTGGTCTTTCTTTTTTTTTTTCCTCTTCTCAATCTTCTCTTTCCTATTCAATCAAATCAACAAAATGGTGAGGTTTAGGATAGAACACGGTAGTGTAGTGGTGAACACTTAAACTAGCTATCATGTGCTTTATTCATAAAGAGCCCATTGTGTTCCTTAAATAATGGATCAGATTTGGTGAACACCAAACTTGTCCATTGCTAAGGAATTAATATAAACTGCACACGGTCCATCACAATTGGCATGTAATTCCTAAAGAACATTTTATTCCTAAAATGAAGACTATGTATGATCCACTCATGTATGACTTTAATTATATGAACAGAAGTTAGTTCCTCTAAAAATTAATGCATATGTAGACACCAAACTTACTGTTTGGCTATATACTTTATCCCAATGACTAAGCATATAGTCTAAGAGAGCTTGAAAAGCCAATTTGGAGTGCCTTGAGGCACACCAAACATAGAAATCTAACATATACTCCAAAGTAGTGCATGCAGCGATCAGATAAGTTCATGAGGAATCAAATTCATGCTAGAATGATCATAGATTATTGAATTTTAAAGACAAGACAAAAATCTTAGATCATGGGTTGCCTCCCATGGAGCGCTCTTTTATTGTCACTAGCTTGACATTGGCCCTCTCATTAGGGTGGTTGCTGACTATAATGTCTCAGCTTGTCTCCCCTTACTATGATCTTCCTTTTAGTGCCTTGATGCTCAATTTCAGCATGCTCCAGTGAGAGTATTTTGCTGACAGTATAGTAATCATCAGTCTGTTGGTTTGTTCCCAGTTGTTGATAGATTAACTGCACTTTATCCCCTTTTCGGAATCCTTCAGTTGGGACCTTTTTGTTCTTCCACCCCTTCTGAGTCTTTTTCTTGCTTTTCTTTCTTCTTTTTATTGATCTTTTTTCTTTGACAGTGGACTTTGTTTTTGGGATTTTCCTTCTCAGTGGTCAACACTTCAATTCCTTCTTGAGTTCTTTCATCACTCTGCATTATCTCATTCTCTTTTCTTCTTGTTGTGTTGTTTGTGTCTTGCTTTGGAAGGTAATTACTGGTTGTCTTGTTGATTCCTTCCTTCCACTACAAGTCTTCCTTGTCAGTTTTCATGCAATTCTTCTTTTCATCAATGAGCCGTGTTTCTGGAAATACATTCAAAGTGATGCTTTCATCATGCATCCTGAGAGTCAACTCTCCTTGCTCCACATCTATAATGGCCCAAGCTGTGGCCAAGAATGGTCTTCCAAGTATAATGGAATCACCTTCATCCTCATCTGAGTCTAAAACCACAAAATCTGCAGGGAATATGAATTTGTCCACCTTGACTAGAAGGTTTTCAATCACACCCCTGGGATATATCACTGACTTGTCCACCAATTCTAAAGACATCTGTATTGTCTTCACTTCCTCTATGCACAGCTTCTTCACCAAAGAAGAGGGCATATGATTGATACTCGCCCCTAAATCACACATTGCCTTATTGATGATCTTACTGCCAATGGTGCAAAGTAGAAAGAAACTCCCAGGGTCTTCAAGTTTAGGGGGGGTCCTTTCTGGATTAATGCCCTGCATTCTTCAGTGAGAAGTATGGTTTCATTCTCTTGCCAACTTCTCTTTTTATTGATGAGATCCTTCAAGAACTTTGCATATAGGGGCATTTACTCTAGTGCCTCAGCCACTGAGATGTTTATCTCCAATTTCTTGAAGACTTCAAGAAATTTAGGGAAGTGTTGGTCCTTAGTCTTCTTGTTGAACCTTTGGGGATATGGCAATGGAGGTGTGAAGTTTACTCCCTGCCTTTGTTCCTTGGTTGGTTCTTTAATAGCTTCCTTCCCTTTTCTTGAAATTTGTGGCTGGTCTTCCTTTTCTTGAGCCTGCTTTGAAGTTTGCTTGCTTGCTGTTACATCCTTATCATTGTCTTCCTCTTTTTCAACTTGCTTCTTGTCATTTTCCTTTGGCTTCTTGGTTGCTCCTTCATCTTTCACCAAGATCTTTCCACTCCTTAGCTGTATGGCTTTGCACTCTTCCTTCGGATTTGGAATGGTGTCACTTGGGAGTGAGCTTAAAGGTCTCTCAATAGTAATTTGCTTAGAAAGCTGTCCAATCTGCCTCTCCATATTCTTCATGGAAGCTTCCTGGTTCTTTGTTCTCATCTCTTGATACTTCATCATTTTCTCCATTAAGATCTCCAAGTTGGTGATCCTCTGAGAGTCTTGTGAGATTGGTGGGTTGTGAGATGTTGAGGGTTGGTGGTAAGTGTTTTGATTGGTGGCTTGGTTATTGGATGGATGATGGTTAGAGTTGGCGTAAGTATTTTGTGATTTTCTGTATGTGTTTTGGTTATTATTCTGCTGGTTGTTGTGGTTTGTATTTTTCCAACTGTTTTGATTTGAGTTCCTTTGCCATGGCTGTTGAGTTTGATTGTGATTGTCCCCCCATCTGAGGTTGGGGTGGTTCTTCCAATAGGGGTTGTAAGTGTCACCATAAATCTCATTTGGCCCAGAATTTTGGTTGTGCATATACTGGACTTGTTCTTGCTGTTGATCCTCTTAAGTTTCTTCATTTGTCCCCCATGTGGGTGATGGTTGGCTTGTGTTTACTGCTGCAACTTGGAGGCTATCAATCCTCTTGGCCATTTGCTCAAATTGTTGTTGAATCTACTATTGCATCATTTTATTTTGAGCTAGGATTGAGTCCACTCCTTCCAACTCCATCACTCCTTTCCTTTGTGATGGTTGGCATTGCTTTTGGTGAGCAAAGAAATATTGGTTGTTAGCCACCATATCAATGAGATTTTGGGCCTCCTCTGCAGTCTTCATCAATTGTAAAGAACCTCCTGCTGAGTGATCCAGAGCCTCCTGAAATTTCAATGTTAAGCCTTCATAAAAATTCTACAATATGTCCCATTCATTGAACATTTCAGGAGGGCACTTCCTGATTAGAGCCTTGTATCTCTCCCATGCCTCATAGATGGGTTCAGTATCCATTTGTGTGAATGTTTGTACTTCAGTCTTCAACCTGATAATCCTTTGAGGTGGGTAAAATTTGGCAAGGAACTTGCTCACTAGATCTTCCCAATTGTTGATGCTGTCTCTTGGAAAGGATTCCAACCATTGAGTAGCTTTGTCTCTGAGGGAAAATGGAAATAACAGCAGCTTGTAGATGTCAGGATGTACACCATTGGTTTTGACAGTATCAGAAATCCTCAGAAAGGTGGATAAGTGTTGGTTTGGGTCTTCATGTGGTCCTCTTCCATAGGAGCAGTTGTTTTGAACCAAGGTGATGAGTTATGGCTTTAGTTCAAAGTTGTTTGCATTGACATTTGGGGTAAGAATGCTACTCCCACAATGTCTAGGATTTGCAAATGTATAGGAAGCCAAAACTCTTCTCTGTGGTGGATTGTTGTTGTTGTTGTTGGCTGCTCCTCCTGGTGGATTTGTTGGGTTTGTTGAGTGTTCCTCCATATCTTGGAATTCTTCTTCTGAATCCTCTTCTCCAACAATGCCTTTCCATCTTTCTACTCTTCTCAACCTCCAAAGGGTTCTTTTGTCTTGTTCACAAAAAGTGGGTATAGCTCCCTTTGTCCTTGACATACAAACCAGTCATAAAAATCACAAAAAACCAGAAAAATCAGGAAAGCTCCACTCTATTGCTAAAATGAGGTTTCAGTTAGCTTAAGCAAAAATTCAAACAGTTAGTGTGTTAGTCAAAAAGTAAAGAAACATAAAAGAAAAAGTACTTGATCTAGACCTTCACCTTACTTAATCATTGTCAATCTAATCAATCCCCGGCAACGGCGCCAAAAACTTGTTGGGTTGAAAACGGAATTCCAACACCTAAAACTCACCGGCAAGTGTACCGGGTCACATCAAGTAGTAAAACTCACTTAGAGTGAGGTCGATCCCACAGGGATTGATGGATCAAGCAACTTTAGTGGGTGATTAGTTTAGTCAAGCTAACATTGATGTGAATTGAAGTGAAATTGAAGCAACAGAGAGTAAATTTGCAGGAATTATAAAGTGCATAAAGTAAATTGCATTGAAACTTAAAGAGCAAGAAATGTAAATTGCAGAAACTTAAATGACAAGAAATGTAAATTGCATCAAATGTAAAGGGGATTGGGTGCAAGAAATTTTAAGGAAAGCAATAAGCAGCACTTAGAACAATTGCAGAATAATTAAATTGCATGAAAAGTAAAAGGGATTGGGTGCTGGGAATTAAAACTTCAACAAAAAAATGTAAAGTGCAATCAAGCAGAGAAGTAAAAGATGAAGTAAGTGCAGCAGATTCAAACAGAAATGAAAAATTGCTTGAAGAACAAGACAGAAAGAAACTTAGCTCAATTGTAAAAATCTAAAAGAGAATTTGAGGATCCAAGAAGAGCAATGAACTCAGGAAGCAAATCTGGATCTCAATTCTCCTTTGCTCAGTCAGAAAATATATTTCAGAAGAAAATGAGGTTTAAAAATGGCAGAGACAATTAAAACCCAATCCTTAGATCAATTGAGAGGAAGAGTGGAAGATGATTCTCAGAATTTGAATCAATGGAGCTCTTCAACCTCAATTCAAGATCCAAAATAGAAAAGCTAAAGTTGCAGAAGAAGAAGATTTAAAACAGCAAATGAAATTTGAATTATGCAGTAAAAGAACAAGAGAGAATTCAAGGTGAGAATTGAAACAGAATTCCTTCAATTCTCCAATTCAAGTTAAGATGTAAAAGTGAGCTCTCTACTACTACTCTCTATTGGAGCCAGCCTTCTTAACAAAGATGAAAATCATGCCTTATATAGGCTTTACAAAATGAAAATAAAAATGAAATTGAAAAAAATTACAATTAAATGAAATTACTATTCTAACTTGTTCTTGTGCCTTTGAGTGATGATGTGGGCTTTGCTTGCTTTGGATTTGAAGAGAGATGGGTCTAGTTGGCCTTGGTTCAATTGGTGAAGAATTGAATCCAATTTGATTTTTAATTGAATTTTGGACCATAGGTGCTACTCCCAGGGAACGGCTCAGTTGAAATACCAAACTGAGCGCCCAAACTTGCTTTGTGGCGTGCCAATTTGTTGCGCAACAAGCCTTCCTTGGTGCAGGCCCGATAAGGCTCGGTTGATTAAGTGAACTGAGCACTCTTTGCTTGTTGATGAGCCCCAGCTTCGAACCTTGGTGGAAGCATTGTGGAGTAAATTCTTTGTGAATTAATGGAAGGTGCCGCCTTGCCTTGAGTGGAAGGCCTCAAGTTCGAATCCTTGCTGAGCCATTTTGCTTATTTTCCTTGCAAGAAGTGTAGCACTCCTTCCTTGCTTTCCTTGTGTCTCCCCCTTCGAATTTTGGTGAAGCCACTTTGGTCTATTTTTGCTTGTTTTTGGTTCTTAAAGATTCCTTTCACTTGTGCCCCAATTTCATGCCAAATATGGATTTTTATATATCGTTGGAAAGCTCTGAGTGTCAGCTTTCCAACGCAACTGGAAGCACATCAATTGGACATCTGTAACTCAAGTTATGGCTCTTTGAAGGAGGCATGGTCATGCTGTGAACGCCCAAATTTAACTTAGCGAAAATTTTTGCTTCCATGCTGAATTTTTCACGATCAAGCTAAGTTCACTTAGTGAACTGAGCTTTGTGAGTGCTGATTGTCAAGCTTCCTTGATTTGGTCATGGGCCACGCTTTTAAAAGCGTGGCCTAAGGCTCCAAAGTGTGTTCCAACTTCAAAGTGTGCCTCAAAACTCTTTTTTTCTCCTTTTTAGCTTTTTTTGTGCTTCTTTGCTTCTTTTTCCTACAAAATTTATCAAATCAAAAGATCAAAGAAATATAACATTTAAGCACAAAAGCATTGAATATTCAAGCACAAATAATCAATTTCTTATATGAAAAAGCATAGAAAAACATGACATGGTGACATGTCATCACAACACCAAACTTAAACCTTGCTTGTCCCCAAGCAAGAAAAGAATCATGCAGTTAAGATTAACAATCCAAGGTAAGAAGAATAGCAAGTTAATGTTCATGGTAGGCTAGTTTCTTATGCATGCTACAATCACAAAAGAAATGTAAATGATTGATGCTTCTATCTAGCTCAATTTATGAAATCTTTTCCTTATACTTCTTCCTTGAAGCAAGCTTTTGATTTTCTTATTAGCTTCTCCTTTTGGGTGCTTTGTCCCATGAGTTGATAACAAAACTACGACTCTAAATGCTTTGTCTTCAAGTATTACCACTTGATACATAAGCACCATAAGCATTTAATTAGAGGACTTCATTAAGCTCATTTGTTTCGTTCCTTGACTCTCTAATCATTGATGCTCAGAGCCTTGAGCTTTGAGGGAGTGCTTTTGCACTTGAGCCTAGCCTTGACTTCTAAGTGTTTTGTTTTCAAGCATTTTACTTGATACATAAACACCACAAGTACTTAACAATGAAATTGTTATTGGTACTCAGAGCCTTCAGCTTTCTCATTCTTTCCCTTTTGCTTTTCTTGCCTTAATTGTATTTCCTTCTTCAAGGTTTTCATGATTTTCAAAAGATTTCACAAAATGTCCTAGATGAAAACTTCAATTAAATAAAATCCAATGCAATTGAGCAACAATTAACCATACTATCCTTCCAATACTTGTATGCACATGCTAAACTCTTCTTTAATTCCTTGTTTGTTTATGATCATGATGTTTTATTGCTTTTGAACTCACAAAACTCAAGTTGGTAGTCATAATGCCACAGCAACATATTACAAATCAAGATTCAAGCTATGCTTTATTCATACACACATGTAAACAAAGAAGATGAAGACAATCATGCAATTTAAGTGCTGGAAACAAATGAGAAGAAAAGGAACTCTATAACCTTGTAGTTCATCTTCATTATTATTGTCACTTTCCTCCCATTCTTCTCCTTCCCATACCAAACTCAGCATGCTTGCTCATCCTCAAGCAACAATTAGAACAATGGTGATGGGGCTAAGATAGATCATGATTGTCTTACACAATGAAATGTTAGTAGTGCATGTGTTCTAAGCAAGCAAAATTAAAGATAAAAATCAAGGCACAAGAGACAGAGACATTGTGATTGCAAATATAAGAAGGTGAGTACAATACATTGCATAAAAGATAAGTGGCACACCAAACTTAGTGTGACACTTTCACTTGAAATTAATGCAAGTATCCAGTAAAGATTGGAAGCAAATTTTGTTGCATAGCAACACCAAACTTAGAATGCAGTCATATGCCAATTTATTTGAATTAAAACTAAGCAAATGAAACTGTTATTTGTTAAGTACAATCACCAAGCTAAGAATCTGTCATGAATAAGGATCTCTTGGTGATGTACTAACAAAGACAGTTAATAAGCAAACTAGAGGAAAGCATTTAAAAACAGAAAAATAACTAAAGCAAGTAGAATGAAAAAGTGTTAAATCAAAAGAGAAAAATAAAACTGTAAAGGCATTGTGATTGTGCAAATAAGTGGTGCTGCTGGATGACTTGCATAGAAAATTAAGTGGCACACCAAACTTAGAATCTTAGTGTGACACTTTAAAATTGATGCAATCATCCAGGGGGATTGAAAACAAAGTGTTGCATGGCAACACAAACTTAGAATGTAACCATATGCCAATTTATTGAATTTAAACAAAGCAAAGAACGAAAACAAAGCAGAGAAGAGAAATTATACCTACAGTTGACATGTTGTTCACTTTCTTCCTCTTCTTCCAGTTTGTTAAGAGGAATAACCTCAAGGGGGGAGAAGATTCAGCTAGTGTCCCTTGTCTTGGCCTTTTCTCAGCAAGCTTCATTTTGTAAATAGTTTGATTGAGCTTGCTTGCTAGATTAGCGACAGAATTGGTGCTCTTGCTAGTTGCCTTCACTTTCTTGAATCCAAGTCTTGGTGGTTATGTGATTGTTGGAGTGTTCTCTTCATCAAGAGCTTTTTGAATTGATGGTTCAGTGGGCTCTTCCTTCCTGTAATTTTCTGCTTCAATTGAGTGTGAATTTCCTTGATTGGCTTCCTCCTCTTCTTTTACATGATCTTCCATTAAGTCTTTTGGGAGTGAAGTTTCAGGTTCCTCTATCACCTCAATTAGCTTCTGTGAATATGAAGCCACAGGTTCAAACACCTCTACAACCTCCTTTTCCATTGAAATTTCACTTGACACAGAGGCTTCCTCATCTTGCTTTTCCTCTTTGTTCTTTGCACTCAACAATTGAGCTAACAGCCCTTCCATGTTTGTGAGGAAGTTTTCAAATCTCTATGCCTCCTCCTTATATTTTTCAAACATGGTCTCAAGCTTTGAGAGGCCTTGGTTCATGGAAATTTGTGTGGGTGGTGAGTTTTGAAAGGGGCTTTCTGTTGAAGCATGGTCAAGTGATGATATCTTTGGATGAATATCATATGGAGCATTAGAATTCCCTTCCCAGCCACCATTAGAATCATGACTTACATCATTTTGTGGTGGAGGGAAATATCACATATGGTTTTCTTGCTCATCTTGTGTCTCTAAAGCAAATCTCCATGGATTGGAGTGCTTAGGATTTGTATTTTCTTGGTGATATTCCCAGCCACCATTAGAGATTGATGATGGTGGGTAATATCCCATAAAATTTTGTTAACCATAAGATGAGTTGAACTCCATTTGTATTTTGTAAAATTCAACATCAATGAAAATTGAAATTCATGTCATAGAGAAAGAATTTCTTAGTGAGGCAATAGCTCAAACACCTTGCTATCAACTTAAAACAGAGAACAAAAACAAAGAAAATGCTTGATCTAGACTTCTCACCCACTTAATCATTGTTGATCTAAATCAATCCCCGGCAACGGCGCTAAAAACTTGATGTGTGGAAAACGATCCAACACAAAACTCACCGGCAAGTGTACAGGGTCGCATCAAGTAATAATAACTCACATGAGTGAGGTCGATCCCACAGGGATTGAAGGATTGAGCAATTTTAGTTAGGTGATTGATTTAGTCAAGCGAACAAGGGTTGATTTGAGTGATTTGTATCCAACAGAAGCTAAATTGCATGAAATTTAAAGGGAGAGGGATAATTGACAAGAACTTAAAGTGCAAAAGAATTAAAAGAGCTGAATCTTAAGGTGCAAGTAATGTAAATTGCAGAAACTTAGATTGCAAGAAATGTAAATAACTGAAACTTAAAGTGCAAGAAACATAAATGGCTTGAATTATAAAAGGACTTGGGCACTGGGATTGCAGAAGTTTAAACAAGCAATTAATAAAGCAGTAGAAAGTGAATTTAGATGTAGCAGATCTAAACAAGAAAGGAAGAATTGCTTAAGAAACTAAACAGAAAACAAAATGCAGTTAAATTGTAGTAGCAAAATGGAAGTTGAAGATCTCAGGGTGGAGGAGACTAGAAAACAAGTCTAGATCTCAAGTCCTTCCTTGATCCAACAAGAGAATGATTGCAGAAAATTAAAAGACAGCTTGCAGAAGAAGTAAAGTTGAAAACGGTAGAGAAACTTAGATCCAAATCACAATTCCTTCAATTATGCAGTAAAATAAACAGAAGGAGAGTTCAAGGTGAGATTGAAACAGAATTTCTTCAATTCTCCACCCAAGACTCAAAACAAAGAGTAAAAAATGCAGAAGCAAGAACAAAGAAGAAGAGAGATCAATTCTCCTTCCCAATTCCCAAACTCCCGAAGCTAGAAAATAAAATTCAGAATTCCAAAGTAAGCAAAAAGGTCAGCTAATATGGAAAAAAAGTTTTTCTCTAACTCAAACTAGCTTCTATTTATACACTTCCTATTTTTGGATTTTAGAATTTAGAGTGGGCTTTTTAATTTTGTGAAGAATTGGATTTTATTTCATTTTTGGACTCAAAATTGAGTCATGGTGCACTCCCAGGGAACGACTCAGTTGGAAAACCAAACTGAGCACCCAAACTTGTCTTTTGCTTGCCCAATTCGTGCGTGTCCAGCCTTGTTCATGTTGCACTTCAGTAGAGCTCAGTTGGAAAATTGAACTGAGCTCTATGTTTTGCCTTGGGTGTGTCAAGCGCGCGTTCTAGCCCCCTTGTCCGTGTCAATTTGTGCACCTCACTTGCTCCTTGGCGTGTCAAAGTGTGAAGAGTAAGAGGAGAGTAGTGCTCAGTTGAGAAAACAAACTGAGCTCCCCATTGTAGCGCCTAGTTGTGGGCGTCATGCTTTCAAGTTCGATCCTTGGTGGAAGCAAATTGGTGTTGATTTCCTTGGAAGAGTGGAGCTCTCATTCCTTGCCTTTCATGAAGCTCCCTAGTTCAAACCTTGGGGGAGCCATTTTGGCTCATTTTCTTTGCACAAAGAGTAGCGCTCCTCCCTTGTTCTCCATGGAGCTCCCAGGTTCGAATCCTTGCCAAATCATTTTGGCTTATTTTCCTTGCAAGCTAGGTAGCGTGAGGTTCCTTGTTCGAACCTTGGGGAAGGCTTCTTGGCCAATTTTTCTTATTTTCCTTGCAAGGAGCGTTCCTTGATTCCCTTGGGTCATGAGTTCGAAACTTGGTGGCTTCATTCCTTGAAATTTGGCTTTGAATTTATTCTTGAAGGAGCCCGATAAAGCTCACTTAGTGAACTGAGCTTTATGTCCTTGCCTTGCCTTCTTTGATGCTTAGTTCATTAAGTTAACTGAGCTTTGTGCTTTGTTTCCTCCTTTTGTTCTTTGTGAAGCTCGGTTCACTCACCCAACCTAGCTTTCCTTCTTTCTCAATGATGCCACACTTTCTCTTCTCCTTTGGCTACGCTTCTTAGGCCACGCCTTTCTTATTTTTTTCTTTTCTTCACCTACAAGTAATCAAAACAACCAATCAAAGTATCACCAAATTCACAAGGTTTAAAGTTTATTCATAATTCAATTAATTTTAGCTTAAACCTCATGATTTTGTGTCAATTAAAGGGTGGTTGATTGATTCAAAAAAACATGCAATTACACTCCAAATTACTTACTTACAATGCAAGAAAGTGCATAAAACATAATGAAACAAGTAAAAATTGCTTGAAAAGCTAGCATAAGATGACTTGTCATCAATGTGTAGAGAGAAAACCTAGAGGAGGACTAAAGTCAGGTCTAAAAACTAAAAATTGTGCGGAATGAATGTCTCTTCTCGTCTCTGCATGTTCCCTGGCTCTAATCTGCTTTTCTGGGCCGAAAACTAGGTCAAAACATGGCCCAAAATCGCCCCCAGCGAATTCTGCAAATTCTGCAGATCGCGCAAGTCACGCGATCGCGTCATCCACGCGTTTGCGTCATCCAACGTTTTGCCTTGCCACGCGTGCGCGTCGTCCACGCATTCGCGTCATCAGTGCATTTTCCAATCCACGCGTTCGTGTCAGGCACGCGAGCGCGTCACTACGATTTCTCCGTTTCGCGCGGTCGCATGAGCCATGTGTCCGCGTCGCTTCTCGCTGGTCATCTCCTTAATTTCTTGTGTTCCTTCCATTTTTGCAAGCCTCCTCTCCAATTTCCAAGTCATTCATGCCCTATAAAGCCTGAAACACTTAACACAGGGATCACGACATCGAATGGAATAAAGGAGAATTAAAATACATAATTAAAAGTCTCTAGGAAGCAAGTTTTCAACCATGGAGTAATTTTGGGAAGGAATTGTAAATACATGCTAATCATATGAATAAGTGGGTAAAGGTTTGATAAAACCACACAATTAAACACAATATAAACCATAAAATAATAGTTTATCAGTCACATAGAGTCAAGGGAGACCAAATCAACTAACTATTCTAATATATCAAACAAGAACGGACATCAATGACTCAAGGAACACCAAAGTCAACAATTCCAAGCCAAGAGTGGAGAAAAATTAAGTAAAGGCTAAGCCAAGCATTTTATCAAACACTTGGTGTGCATGAAAATAAAATAATATTAAAATGCATTAAAATAAATTCTAAAGCTACCAAAGCAAGAAGATAACAATAACAACCAAAGAAAGCAATAAATGACATGGAAACATAAATTGTATTAATTAACATTAAAATAACAAAAGTGTTCATAACATGAAAATTGACATAAAAGAGAAAATAACAAAAGAGATGAAGAAGATAAAGACAAGGAAGCATAGAAACATAAATGAAACTACACTAAAGCAAGAATTAAAGTGCTGAAATTAAAAGAAAACTAAGCTAAAAAAAACCCTAATTCTAGAGAGAGGGGGGAGCTTCTCTCTCTAGAGAACTACACTAAAACATGATAAAAGCTAACCCTAATTTCTCCCCCCCCCCTTCACATGGAGTGAGGCCTTCTGATGCACGGAAACTTGTCTCTTAACAAATCTCCCTCGGCAAGTATACCGAATTGTCGTCAAGTAAAAACTCACAATAGAGTGAGGTCGAATCCCACAGGGATTGATTGGTCAAGCAACTTTAATTAGAGGAATGTTCTAGTTGAGCTAAGCAGAATTTGGTTTGAGAGTTGCAGGAAATTAAATGGCGGGAAAGTAAATAGCAGAAAATGTAAATGCTGGAAATAAAGAGCTGAAAATAGATGACGGAAAATAAATTGCAGAATCTTAAATGGGAATGGGGAAGATGATCATAAAAGTAATTGGCAGAAATTAAAAAGAATGGGTAAGATCAGAAATGGGGAGTTCATTGGGCTTAGGAGATGTTGCATCCTCCGGATCAAGTTTATTTTCATCTCTTCCTCAATCAATGCATTCATTGATCTCCTTGGCAATCTTAAGTGATTGAATTCCAATTCCTTGGTAATTCAATCTCTCAAATCTTGATCAATATCCAATTTCTTGGTCCAATTGCTCATGAGAAGAGATGAGGTATGGTCACTGATTATACCACATATATTTCCAAATCCAAGTGTTGGTAAGATTATATGTCACTATATCCATCCAAACCCCAATTTGGTCCAACATGAGAAAGCTTTTCTAGCATGATCTCTTCATTCCTCTTCCAAGGTTCTGAAGAGATCCAAGTATGAATAGCTTCTTTTCCAAGATAACTACTCAATTGGATGAAGATTGAAAGCTTTCTAGTAAAATCAAGAGAAAAGAAAGAAGAAGAATAATGAAAACTATTATTGATCCATCAAATTACAACAGAGCTCCCTAACCCAATGAAAGGGGTTTAGTTGTTTATAGCTCTGGGAATGGAAAACAAAGATGGACAATACATTCTGAAAAGTTAAACTAGAAGTTGTAGAGAAAGTAAAAAAATACAGAGAGTAATTCTAATAATGCCCAAAAGCTTCTTTCAAGTTCAAAGTTCTCCCTATTTATACTATTCTTCTAATCTTCTAGTTGCTTCCTCAAGTCTTAGATATGGGCCTTTGGATCTTGAGTTGAAGCAGTTATCTTCTTCAGTGGGCTTAGCTTTACTTGCAGAGAAAGTGTGCAGTAGGTATGGACTTTAGCTTGGGGCGTTAGTGGCGTTAACGTTAAGTGAAACTGTGGGGTCGAGAACGTTAGTGACAATCACCTTTTTCACTAACGTTCCTAACCCAAAAATGGTCCACGTTAACTTCAACGTTAGTGGCACTAACGTGACCACTAATGTTGCTTCTTGGCCCTTTGCAAACGTTACTGGGGTTCACCTTTTCCAATAACGTTGAGAGTACCCCTTTTTTCCTACGTTAGAGTTCACATTAGTATAGTTAACTTGGCCTTTAACGTAGGCTTGCCAAATCTTCGAGAGCGTTAGTAACACTTACCTTTGTCACTAACGCTTCAAAACGCCCCTTCTTCCCACGTTAGAGTTCACGTTAACTAGGTTAACGTGACTTCTAACGTGGTATTGATAGCCATCTCCAACGTTAGTGACAAAGGTGAGTGTCACTAACGTTAGTGATTCCTTGCTCCCTCCACGTTAGAGTCCACGTTAACTAGGTTAACGTGACTCTTAACGTGGCAAATATGAGCTTAGTCCAACATTAGTGACAAAGGTGAGTGTCACTAACATTGGCATTATCTTCCTCATCCACGTTAGAGTTCACATTAACTGAGTTAACGTGACTCTTAACGTGGCTAGTTGCCACTTTGGAACGTTAGTGGCACTTACTTTTACC
Source organism: Arachis ipaensis (assembly GCF_059453495.1). NCBI lineage: Eukaryota > Viridiplantae > Streptophyta > Magnoliopsida > Fabales > Fabaceae > Arachis > Arachis ipaensis. Next base: position 102,636,347 of record NC_142440.1, read on the forward strand.
ACTAACGTTGGAGTTCTACTTCTCTTCCACGTTAGCTTCCACGTTAACATAGTTGACGTGGCAACTAACGTGGGCTATGATGGCTCACGAAGGCGTTAATGGCAATCACTTTTCTCATTAACGTTGCAAGCTAGCCTCCATTCCACGTTAGTGGTCACGTTAGCTAGATTAACGTGGCTACTAACGTGGTTCTTCCTTGCTTCTTTTGTCCTGAAATCAAGCAATAAAGTGTATCAAATCTCTAATCCAAGTTATGAGACATGCATCATTCAATTTTGTCATTTAATTCATGCATAATTCTCATGAAATCATGTAAAATTCACAATGTTTGCTTGAATCAAGATGTAAGTGATTATTTACCCAAAACTTGCTTATTTCCTAAGAAAGTGCATGAAACTACCCTAAAACCATAAAGAAAAGGTCAGTGAAACTGGCCAAAATGCCCTGGCATCACCTTCCTTCATATAGCACTCAATCAGCTTCAAAAAGTCCAAAAATTGGGCCCTGCAGGCCCAAAAATCGCCCCTAGCGATTTGCAATAAATGAGTCACGCGCTGGGACGTGTGCGGACGCACAGGTGTGTGCGTATGCACACATGCTGATTTTTTTCTTGTGCGTACGCACAGGATGTCGTGGGTATGCACACATGGTTTTGTGGCTTTTGTGTGTACACACAGGTAGTTGTGCGCACGCACACTCCAATGTGTGCTTCTCCTTTGTTTTCTTCATGCTTTCTCCCTTTGTACTTGCTTCCTTCCACTTTTGCCTTGCCAAACTTGCCTTTAGGACCTAAAATCACTAAACAAACATGTCATGACATCGAATGATATAAAAGTGGGATAAAAGTTATTAAAATAGGCACAAACTAGCATGTTTTCACATTTAGGCACAATCTAGAGAGAAAACACAAAAGCATGCTATTTTAGTGAATAAGTGTGAGTTTATATGATGAAATCCACTCAAATCAAACCAAAATATACTGGAAAATATAGACTCATCAGCAGCACAAATAGTTTCAGGTCTTTGTGGTGCTTGTTGTTTTGAAGCCATAGCCAAGTTCTCCTTTAAACCAATGTAACCACTTTTGAATGTTGCATCTGGACATTAAGGGAACAACATTTTTAATTACTTAGAATGGTTAAAATTGAATTTTAATGCTTTCTTCAGGATTTAGAATTGTTTATCTCAACTGTACGCCAAAGACATCACTCGTGATGATAAACAGGAGCTTGATGAGGCTTTGCAGTGGGAGGTAAGTGATGAAATCTTTCGAATCTTTCTCTTATTTCGGTTCTTGTTAGATAGAATGTTAGATTTCTAAACTATCTATAATCAATTCAATTGCACCTTTAGATATGAAATTACAATTTTCGCACTTAAAGTAAATTGGTAATTCATATGCTATCTGATCTTTTCCACTAGAACAGGACAAGTACATTTCAGCAATGCAAACTAGAAAGCAAATTTGGTGATTTCTTTTTCTTTCTTAATTTGTATAATTAAAGTGCTGGAAATATACTCATAAGATATTTATTCAATAAAGAATATAGACAATGGTATCAAGTGCTTCATTCTTTATAATTCAAAGATTTTTTTTTTTTTTGGAAAGAAAGAAAGAGCTCAACACTTATAGTGGAGCTTATTACAATTGAAGAATTAAAAAAAGAAACAAAGACAACTAAAGTAATTTTAAGATTCATTTTCTCACATGGTGAAGCATTTTTATTAATCATCTATGTTTAAAGTTGTTCTGCAGAGAATTATTTCTCCGATAAGCTTCTTACTTAACTTTTGTTTGTGTAGATTCAAGCTGCATTTCGAACGGATTCCAACACAAGATAAGATGAGAATAGAAGAAGATGGCTGCTAATTTGTATTATTCCCAGATAGAAGATCTTAGGTTTGAAGTAATTTATTTTTAGAGAAATAATTTCTATTATTCCCAAATAGAAATTCTTATGGCTGCTAATTTATTATGGCAACCTAAATTTTGTTTAAGGCTACACTTATATGCAGTAGCTATGGTATACAAAAAAAATGAAGGATCTAAGGCTACACTTATAAAGAGTAGCCATAGTATACAATGTGGCTACGCTTTACAAGTGATGCAGTAGCGTTGAAAAGCGTAGCCTATTCTAGTAAAAATGGAAGCTGAAAAGCGTAGCCTTTGGTCTTGGACAGCATCACTTGAAAAGTGCACCATATTCCCAAATGCCAAAAGCGTAGCCCTTGGTTCAGAAAAGCATAGCCTTTGAGAATAGGCAACGGCGGAATAGGCATCTTCCACTAAAGCATCTCCATAGCCTGAAAAGTGTAGCCTTAGCCTAAGGCATCATTTTTTTTTTACTTTTGGCTACACTTTTCAAGTGTACCTGAATGGGTATTTTTCTTGTAGTGACGCTAGGAATGGGGCTGGTGGCTAGCATTGAATGCCAGTTTTGGGCCTTTAGTTCCGAAACAAAGTATGAACTATTATATATTTCTAGAAAGCCCTGGATGTTAGCTTTCCATAGCCATGAGAGCGTGCCATTTGGACTTCTATAGCTCTAGAAAAACTCCTTCGAGTGCACAGATGTCAGATCCTGACAACATTTGCAGTCCTTTCTCTGCTTCTGAATCAGACTTCTGCTCAAGCTCATCAATTTCAACCAGAAAATACCTGAAATCACTATAAAATACACAAACTTAAAGTAAAATAAAAAAATGTGAATTTTTCACTAAAACCTATGAAAACATAATAAAACTTAAACAAAACATAGTGAAAACTATATGAAAACAATACCAAAAAGCGTATAAAATATCCGCTCATCATCTATTCAACAAATTCATTCATACAATCTCACTATATCCAACACTAACCATTAACACTTCATATCAAATACATATATCAAATGCATATATCATATCTACTTCTAATCTCCAACCACGATGCACATTAGACTTCCACAATCATTTTCTATATCCACAGAACATGAAGAATTCACATAATTCAGTTTATCCTGCGGTCAACTAACCTAAGTTTTCACGTGACATTAAATATTAACTACAAGAAACCAAAATCATAACTTGGCCGATTTCTTCCAAGCATAAAACACCACAAAACCCCTCTTTGCAAGATTTCTGACCTCCAAATCAAATTCAACATGTCTCGGCCGCCAAAGCTTGATTCTAAGCCCTCTAATTCACTGATTCAATCTCCAATTCAACTTAAATTCAATCTAATCCATACAAATCACCACAATTAACACTAGGGTTCACAAAATTAGGCAAACCACAAGGGTTTATAGTTTTCTTACCTTACCCATTGATGATTGGGGTAAAATTCAATAATTACCCGCCACTAGATCCAACTTAAATCATGAAAAATATCAAAACCTTCAATACCCATAACCAAGATTCACTAATTCAATAGAAGCGAGAACTGAGCGTGAATAACAAAATTTCTTACCACTTTGTTCGAATAGAATTGAAGAGGATTGATGTGTGGTAGAAGTTAACCAATTTAGAGATTTCAATTAAGAGACAGCGTTGCACGTATAGCTCTTAACCAGCTAAAATCTGCCTCACCAATTTAAAAAGGGTTGTCACAAATTTTAGAAATAAAATACTGGGAGTATGAGTCCCAAGTCATCTCCCAACGAGTTGTAGGAAAGAGTGCTAATTTATTAATCAGAAAATTCCCAGAAAGTTGAGTTTGATGATGAGTAATTAAAATAATTGTAAATTGAGGTAATAAAAATAAACTAAAAATAATTATTGATATTCTGAATAAAAGGCCTTGACTGGGGGAATAATTAAGTGGAACTTCTATCCTTGTTGGGATCTTCTCAAGTGTGGTGTAAAAAGGTTGTTGTTCTCACTCGATTTTCCCTTACTAAATAAGGAAAGATATGGTGATTGAACTAACTTTTACCCTCAGATCCTAGCCCTCTCCCTTGGGGAGGTCTAGTGTTAGTAAGTATGAAGTTAGCTAACAACGTCCAGATTAACCAAGCACTTGAGAATTCCAACTCAAGTATCACCTCTTAATCAACCCCCATGTCAAGTAGAAATTCTACTCCATTGACATGAAATTAATAATCATAAAAATATGAGAAGACATAAATAATTAAAATAAAATAGAGAATTAAAATTAATTAAAATAAAAATAACTTCATATATTAATAAATTCAAAATGTAACATACTTAATTGAATAGGGTCAATGAGTAACTAATTAAAAATAAAGGAACAAGGAAACAAACTAAAGTAATGTCTTCAACGGAGGTAATGACTTTCAGCATCCAAAAATCCAAGCAAAAACATAAACTATCAATGCAACTCTAAAACCTCAGATCTGAAACTAAGTGTAATCCTAATGTGATGAATCTCAATATGTGTGGATGCGTGTTGAGTCTCTGCATGTTTTCTAGGTTTAATCTGTGTTTCTGGGCCAAAAACTGGGTCAAAAAGCGGCCCAAAATTGCCCCCAGCGTATTCTGTTATTTTTGCAGATCGCGTAGGTCACGCGTACGCGTCGTCTACGCGTTCGCGTCAGTCAGCGATTTTCCTTGTCACGCGTTCGTGTGGGTCATGCGCTCGCGTCATTGCTCGCTGGTCATCTCCTTAGTTTCTTGTGTTCCTTCAATTTTTGCAGCCTCCTCTCCAATTTCCAAGCCATTCATGCCCTATGAAGCCTGAAACACTTAACACACAAATCACGACATCGAATGGAATAAAGGAGAATTAAAATACATAATTAAAAGTCTCTAGGAAGCAAGTTTTCAACCAGAGAGTGATTTTGGAAAGGAATTGTAAATACATGCTTATCATATGAATAAGTGAGTAAAGATTTGATAAAACCACATAATTAAACACAATATGAATCATAAAATAATGGTTTATCAACCTCCCCACACTTAACATTAGCATGTCCTCATGCTTAGTTGAAGGAGATAAAGTAAATGAGTAGGGACATGTAAAACTCATGAAATGCAATGCAACCTATATATATATATGCAACTATATGCTTCTTGTCTACTTGGTTAAAAGTAAGTGAGCCCTTCAAGACAAATATAAATTAGATTTCACTAACTCAATTCATATAGTAAATATAGGTAACATTGTAAGAAGACAGCTCATGAAAGCAGGGAACATAGAATTAAGCACTGAACCCTCACTGATGATGTATGTGCACTCTATTCTCTCAAGTGTATAGGGTAATCACTCTACTCTTCTCTAGTCATGCTTTCTAAAATTTGTTCTTCACCTAACCAATCAACAATATTTAACATACCAATGCAAACATCATGAGGTCTTTTCAAGGTTGTAATGAGGCTAAGGTAAGGATAAGGGTATATGTATATGGCTAAGTGAGCTTTATAAATTGAATCTTTAATTAACCTAAGCTTTCACCTAACATACATACACTCTATATAACTCTAAAATCATGCCTAGCTACCTAAAATTCTCACTTTTACATTACATACTCATGTATCAACTTTTCTTTAATTTTGTCACATATGCATTGATTTTTCATTAACTTAACATTGGGATAATTTTGTCCTCTTATTTATTTATTTATTTATTTATTGAATATTTTTGGATTTTTTTATATATAAAAATAAACATAACATTATCAATGCACATGGATTTTTGAATTTTCATAGTTTCACATGAGTAGGTACCCAAATTCCCATTATTTTATCATGAAGCATTCCTTTATTAACCCTTGTTCCCACAATTTTTCTATACTCAATTAACACACCATTCCCATCTTAAGCTAACCAAAGATTCAATGGAGATATTTAATTATTTTTTCGCTTAAGGCTAGTAATGTGGTAAAATATAGAACAAATGGGATAAAAAGGCTCAAAGTGGCTGACAAAGGTGATTTAAAGGGTAGGCTTATTTGGGATAAGTGAGTTAAATAATTAATGGCCTCAATCATATGCATGCATATAACATATTAAACATTGGACATATAGAATGAAACAAAATAAAGATCACAATCATAGAGAAGTAAACACACAAGAATAAAATAATTATGGTTAAATAATGTAACCATGTAATTAAGCTCAAATCTCACAGGTTGTGTTCTTAGCTTTTTAAACTATGTACCAAATACAACTTCAAACAAGTTTATACAAAGGTTTTGATTTAAATTAGTGAAATTTTTCATAAAATAGGGTCTTAGAAGAAGCTTATTATTTTCAATCAAGTAGAACATGCATGCAATTAACCTATTATTATGCAATCTATTATATCCTAAATAAAAGAAAGATTAACTAGATATCCTATTTTATTAGTGTTTAGGGAAGAGAATTTACCTCCGGAAGTCAGGTACTGACCGACCTCCCCACACTTAAGGCTTTGCACCGTCCTCGGTGCCATCTGTCAGGAACAGAGGGGGGCTGGTAGCAGGGTCTCCACCATCGGGGCCGTCATGGCTCCCTGTGCTGGTAAATGAGGTGGAGTCTGGGGCGTCTAGGTCGTTAGATCTATATTTTCCCATAAATAGCTCCTTAAGGTATGTGAATCGATGCTTGTTACGGCGCTCTCTTAGCTTTGCTTTGTGTTCCTGCCGATCCAACCTTTCAAGTATTTGATGGAGCAGTTGGTTTGTTGTAGGTGCTTGTGGTGTTGAAGGAGGAATGTCTTCAGCCAGTTCTGTAGGCTGACTTGTAGTGGCTGCTGGTGGTCTGATATATTTCCCGTTAGGGACATACTGATCATTCCGTGGGAGTATGACTTTGGTATTCCCAGCTCTGTAGGGGACTCTGGCTACCGAGACGAGATCTGAAACCAAGACGAGAAAAGGTAAGTTGCCCGTAATTTGTACGTGTCCCATTGCGTTCCAGATGTGTCTTGGTAAATTAAGGTGCTAGTCTGTAAGGATACACCAGAGTAAAATAGCCATGTCTGCAGTGAAGAAGGACTCGTGAGTGCTCGAAAATGCATAATGGGACATGATCTGTGCCCATACTCGAGCCTCCAAGGTAAGTACTGAAGCCGAGATCCCTTTTGGTCGGGATCGATGGTATCCGTAGATCCATCTGTCGCCAGGTTGTGCTATAACTCTGAGAACGGCATCCCAGTCAAATTGGTATATCTGGCGCTTGAGTGAGGCTTCTTGGAATACGTCCAATCCTTCTGGAGCAGGGGGAAGATCTAAAGCTTGTTGAATGGCCTCTTCAGTTATAGGGACCTGCTTCTGGCGGACATAAATAGACTGCATGGTAGACACGTGAAAGTTGAAGTAGAATTCTACTACCCATGAGAGATTAACCTGCCATGGCTGTCTTTGTAGGAATTCCCATTGTCTTCGTTCAATTTGTGGCTCAACAAATTCAGCAATGCGGGTTGGGAGGATAAGAAGGTATTCATTGTTGTAATTCCTCTCTGCCAGGATGGGGAACATCTGCTCACAGTAGCAGTTAGGAAACCGCGCAGTGTCCTTTGCTGGAAAGGCTTTTTCTTTTTCATCAACCTTGATGATCCTCTTGATTCTTTTTGTTGTGGGCTTTACTGTTGTTGAAGATGGCTCAGCCACTAATGCTCTTTTTGTTCCTCTCCTTGCTAGTGGTTTAGAAATAGCTTTCTCTTTTCTTTTCTTGGTGGCCATCCTGAAAAAGGAAAGAGGTAAGTACATGTAACGTTAAGGGTTCGAGCAAAGGAGCGAATATTATGAGTGCTAATCAATGCATGGGAAAGAGGGATGTCGTTAACACATGGTCTAGACTACATGTGAAAAGTACATCAAAGGTAAGATAGGAAATGCATGTGATGGCAATTAAATGCAAGATGTTTATTGGCATGCCGGCAAAGGCGTGAGTAGCATAGATCAAGCATTCAATGTCCAAGTTAGATTACCACATCATTCAAACTAACAATCTGTTTGTATGGACAATTATATTTTAATCAATCAAATATAAAAGGGGTTTTGTGAAAAGCAGGCATTAAAGTAGTGGAATAGAATAAATGATAATAATTTGTAATGCCATACGGGCATTTTTACAAACACTTGGCATGCATGATGAAGATGTTATAGAAAGTAGGAAATTTGAACATGCAAGCAACCCTTATGAAAAGTAATATATAATTGTCAAACAAATCCATGATAATCCACAAGCAAAATATGGAAAATAAAAACTGAAATAAATTTCAACACCAATAAGAAGGGATAAGAAGAAAGAAAAATAAGGGAAAATATAGATAATGAAGGTGAAAAGAAAAATTTAAAACATAAATAAAATTGATAAGGGAAGGTAAAAAGTAAAGAAAGAAAGAAAAGAACCTTGGTGATGGGTGTGAAAAGTAAGGATGGAGAAGGTAAAAAGTGAGAATGAATAGAGAAGGAAGAAGGGGGAAGAAAGAAATAACAAAGGAAAAGAAAAATAAGGATTTGGGAGAAGAAAAGATAAGATATTTTGGCTGATCTGAATATTCTGTGCGCTACATGCGACGCAGACGCGTGGGTCACGCGGTCGCGTGGCATGTGAATGTTTCAAGTGACGCGGATGCGTGGGTCACGCGGTCGCGTGACTTGAATTGCGCGAATGGCGCGAGAGCAGCCGCGCGTTCGCGCGACTCTCTGTTTCAAACTCTAATTGCCAAATTTTTAAGGTGACGCGATCGCGTGGTTAACGCGATCGCGTGAATCGCCATGCTAGGAGGTCGACGCAGCCGCGTGGGGCACGCGGTCGCGTAACAGGGCTGGTGCTTCTAGCATCATTCCAGCCCAGTTCCATCGCAACTTGCTGCCATACACGTCTTTTACGTCGATTTTTAGGGTCACGCATTCGCGTGAGTGATGCAAACGCGTGGGTGGCTTATTTTCCAAATGATGCGGCCGCGTAGGGTACGCGGACGTGTGGGCATATTTGTGCCTAAGGCACGCCTCCAGCCACGCTTTCGTGTGACTTACTGGTTTCCTTTTCTTAACATTGCACTGGTGACGCGGACGCGTCAGCGACGCTGCCGCGTCGCGTGCTCTTTTCTCTTCTTCTTTTTTTTTAACTAATATGCAAAATGCACATGCATACTGTATGTAGCTAAATGCAGGGATGATGAGAAGAGTTATTAACATCATAAAAATAAAGGAAAAATAAAACTAAGACTGAAACGGAACGATCATACCATGGTGGGTTGTCTCCCACCTAGCACTTTGCTTTTACGTCCTTAAGTTGGACGCTTATTAGGCTCATTCAGCCTCTCTTGGTGGATCTTCCAAGAGGAAAATCTCTAGTTTCTTTTGATTCTTCATCTTCTCACCATGGTAAGGCTTTAGGCGATGTCCATTGACCTTTAGAAATTTGGAGTTAATAGGATGACGCAGGTGGAAAACTCCGTATGGCTCTACCTTTTCTACTCTGTATGGTCCTTCCCATCTTGATCTCAATTTACCTGACATGAACCTCAGTCTGGAGTTATATAGTAGGACTAACTCCCCTGGTCTAAATTCTCTCCTTTTAATGTACTTGTCATGGACAGCCTTCATTTTCTCCTTGTAATGCCTGGAGTTGTCATATGCTTCTAGGCGAAGAGTCTCTAGTCCTGCTAGTTGCAGCTTTCTTTCAGCACCATCTTTTGTAGGATTCATGTTGCACTCCTTCACAGCCCAGAAAGCCTTGTGTTCTACCTCTACGGGGAGGTGGCAAGCCTTTCCGTATACCAAGCGGAAGGGGCTCATCCCAATGGGTGTCTTGATGCTGTTCTATATGCCCAGAGTGCATCTTGTAGCCTGGCACTCCAATCCTTCCTATGAGGTTTTACTATCTTCTTCAGAATATGTTTTATCTCTCTGTTAGAGACTTCTGCTTGCCCATTGGTCTGGGGATGATAAGCTGTTGCTACTTTGTGAATTATCCCATGTTTTTTCAGTAATCCTGTTAGTCTCCTGTTACAAAAATGGGTGCCTTGATCGGTCACGATTGCTCGTGGTGATCCAAAGCGATAGATAATATGGTTTCTAATAAAGGAAACAACAGTGTTAGCATCATCAGTGCGGGTGGAAATTGCTTCCACCCACTTAGAAACATAATCAACGGCTAACAGTATATAAGAGTAACCGCTAGAATTTGGAAATAGACCCATGAAGTCAATGCCCCAAACATCAAAAATTTCACAGAAAAGCATAAACTGTTGAGGCATCTCATCCCTCTTGGATATATTACCAAACCTTTGGCATGGGGAACAAGATTTACAAAATTCAGCAGCATCTTTAAAAAGAGTAGGCCACCAGAATCCACAGTCTATAATTTTTCTAGCTGTTCTTTGAGGGCCAAAATGTCCTCCACTCTCAGATGAATGGCAGGCCTCTAAAATAAACTGGAATTCTAATTGAGGCACACACCGTCTAATTACCTGGTCAGCGCCACACCTCCATAAATATGGATCATCCCATATATAATATTTGGACTCGCTTTTTAGCTTGTCCCTTTGGTGCTTAGTAAAGTTTGGAGGAAAAGTGTGGCTAACTAGATAATTAGCTACAGGTGCATACCAAGGAACTACTGTAGATACTGCCTGTAAGTTATCAAATGGAAAATTATCATTTATAGGAGTGGAGTCACCCTTAATGTGATCAAGGTGACTCAGGTGGTCTGCCACTAAATTCTGGTTACCACTCATATCTTTAATTTCTAAATCAAATTCTTGTAACAGCAGTATCCAACGTATTAGCCTTGGTTTGGACTCCTTTTTCGCTAATAAGTATTTTAGAGCTGCATGGTCTGAGTACACTACTACCTTAGTACCAAGTAAATAGGCTCAGAATTTATCCAGAGCAAAAACAATAGCTAGAAGCTCTTTTTCAGTAGTAGTATAATTAGACTGAGGAGCATCTAAAGTCTTAGATGCATAAGAAATTACAAAAGGGTCCTTACCTTCGCGATGAGCCAGCGCTGCTCCTACTGCATGGTTGGAAGCATCGCACATGATTTCAAATGGCTGGCTCCAGTCTAGTCCTCTCACAATTGGAGCTTGAGTTAGGGCGGTTTTCAGCTTATCAAACGCTTGCATACAGCTTTCACTAAACTCGAACGCAATTTCCTTCTGCAGCAATTGGATAAAGGTAATGCTACCTTACTGAAGTCCTTAATAAATCTCCTGTAAAAACCTGCGTGGCCAAGGAACGAACGGACTTCCCTCACGGAGGAGGGGTAAGGTAAACTAGAAATAACATCCACCTTTGCTGGATCTACAGAGATGCCAGTATTAGATACAACATGTCCTAGTACAATTCCTTGTTTGACCATAAAGTGACATTTTTCAAAATTTAATACAAGGTTTGTACTAACACATTTGTCTAACACTCTAGATAAACTATCCAAGCAAAGGCTAAATGTATATGCTGAAATCATCCATACAAATTTCCATACAATTCTCAATAAGATCAGAGAAAAGACTCATCATGCATCTTTAGAAAGTAGCAGGTGCATTACATAAGCCAAAGGGCATTCTCTTATAGGCATAAGTCCCAAAAGGACATGTAAAAGTAGTCTTTTCTTGATCTTCAGGAGCTATATGAATTTGAAAGTAGCCTGTATAACCATCTAAGAAACAATAATGAGATTTACCTGATAGGTGATCAAGCATTTGATCAATGACTGGCAAGGGGTAATGATCCTTGCAAGTGGCTTGGTTGATTGAGACGCCTATAGTCAATGCAAACTCTCTATGAGTTCTGCACTCTAGTTGTCAGAAGCTCTCCATGCTCATTCTTTATTGTTGTGACTCCAGACTTCTTGGGCACTACTTGTACTGGGCTGACCCATTCACTATCTGAGATCGGGTAGATAATATCTGCTTCAAGTAGCCTGGTCACTTCCTTATTGACAACTTCTAAGATGGTGGGATTCAATCTTCTTTGAGGCTGACGGACAGGCTTTGCTCCCTCTTCTAAGAATATTCTGTGTTCGCAAACTTGAGGACTGATGCCTACTATATCCGCCAAGCTCCATCCAATTACTTTCTTATGTTTCCTCAGCACACTGAGTAGTTTTTCTTCTTGTTGAAAAGTGAGTTCCCTTGCAATTATGACTGGGAACTTCTACTTGTCTTCAAGGTAAGCATACATGAGGTGTGGAGGAAGGGGCTTTAACTTTAATTTCTTCTCATAGCTAGACTCTGGATCATTCGGGGCTGGTGATAATGGTAAAGTCTTCTCATGGTTTTCAGAAAGTATCCCCACACTTGGACCTTGCTCCATGTACTTTTCCTCTAATTCTTCCTGGTGAACTTCAGTTACAGTTTCATCAATAATGTCGCATTGAAAGATAGAATGATCTTCCGGAGGATGCTTCATAGCTTTATTTAAACTGAAACTTACTGTTCTGCCATCTATCTCAAAAGAGTAAGTTCCTGAGAATGCATCCAGCTTGAACTTTGAGGTCTTCAGGAATGGTCTTTGATGAACGGATAATTTATACGCTTTTTGGCATTGTTTTTAGTATGTTTTTAGTACATTTTAGTTAGTTTTTATTATGTTTTTATTAGTTTTTAAATAAAAATCACTTTTCTGGGCTTTACTATGATTTTGTGTGTTTTTCTGTGATTTCAGGTATTTTCTGGCTGAAATTGAGGGACCTGAGCAAAAGTCTGATTCAGAGGCTGAAAAATGACTGCAGATGCTGTTGGATTCTGACCTCCCTGCACTCAAAGTGACTTTTCTGGAGCTACAGAAGCCCAATTGGTGCGCTCTCAATTGCGTTAGAAAGTAGACATCCTGGGCTTTCCAGCAATATATAATAGTCCATACTTTGCCTGAGATTTGATGGCCCACACAGGCGTTCCAATTCAGCTCAAGAATTTTGGCGTTTAACTCCAAAACTGGCACAAAAGCTGGAGTTAAACGCCCAAACTGGCATAAAAGCTGGCGTTTAACTCCAGGAAATGTCTCTACACATAAAAGCTTCAATGCTCAGCCCAAGAACACACCAAGTGGGCCCTAGAAGTGGATTTTTACAATAAACACCCTAGCTTACTCATTTTCTGTAACCCTAGGTCACTAGTTTACTATAAATACTACTTTCAGTGATTCATCTTGTACCTCATGATACTCTACACGTTTCTTATTGTATTCTCTACGGCATGAGTCTCTAAACCCCATTGTTGGGGGTGAGGAGCTCTGCTGTTCTTCATGAAATAATGCAATTACTACTGTTTTCCATTCTATCACGCTTGCTTCTATTCTAAGATATTCATTCGCACTTCAACCTGATGAATGTGATGATCCGTGACAATCATCATCATTCTCACCTATGAATGCGTGCCTGACAACCACCTCCGTTCTACACGCAATCAAGCTTGAATGTGTATCTCTTGGGTTTCTAATCTAATATTGGAACCTTCGTGGTATAGGCTAGAATTATTGGCGGCCATTCCTGAGATCCGGAACGTCTAAACCTTGTCTGTGGTATTCTGAGTAGGATCTGGGAAGGGATGACTGTGACGAGCTTCAAACTCGCGATTGTGGGGCGTGTGACAGACGCAAAAGGATCAATGGATCCTATTCCGACATGATCGAGAACCGACAGATGATTAGCCGTGCGGTGACAGCGCATTTGGAACATTTTCACTGAGAGGACGGGAAGTAGCCATTGACAACGGTGATGCCCAACATAAAGCTTTCCATGGAAGAAGCCTTGCGTGCATGAAGAAGAAGATAGTAGGAAAGCAGAGATTCATAAGACAAAGCATCTCCAAAGCCTCAACATGTTCTTCATTACTGCATAACGAGTATTTACTTCATGTTCTTTTACTTTTTACAATTAAATCTGAGAATTATTGATATCCTGACTAAGAGTTACAAGATAACCATAGCTTGCTTCAAGCCGACAATCTCCGTGGGATCGACCTTTACTCACGTAAGGTATTACTTGGACGACCCAGTGCACTTGCTAGTTAGTTGTGCGGAGTTACAAAAGTGTGATTGTAATTTCGTGCACCAAGTTTTTGGCACCGTTGCCGGGGATTGTTCGAGTTTGGACAACTGACGGTTTATCTTGTTGCTTAGATTAGGACTAATTTATTTTTGTTGGTTTAGAGTCTTTTATTTGTGTTTAGTTTCATATTTTAAGTTTGGTGTCAATTGCATTCTTTTACTTTCTTTTATTTTTCAAAATTTGCATGTGTTTAGTACTTTCTTGATTTTTAAAATTTTAAGTTTAGTGTCTTCCTGTTGTTTTTCCTTAAAATTTTCAAAAATTTGTGTTTGATTTTCTAAAAATTTTAAGTTAGTGTCCCTTGTGCTTTTATTTACTTAAATTTTTTTTTCAAAAATTTGTTCTTGGTGTTCATCTTGATATTCAAAGTGTTCTTGGTGTTCATCTTGACATTCAAAATTTTCTTGTTTGTTTTCATTGTTTTGATTTAAAATTTCTAAGTTTAGAGTCATTTTGTTGTTTTTCTCTTTCCTCATTAAAATTCAAAAATCAAAAAAAAATATCTTTTCCTTATTTTACTCATAATTTTTGAAATTTTGAATTAATTTAGTCAAAGATTTTCAAAATCATATCTTTTTTTTAGTCAAGTCAATATTCTAATTTCAAAAATTGATCTTTTCAAATCTTTTTCAAAAATCATATCTTTTTTTTTATTTTGCAATCATATCTTCTAAATCATATCTTTTTCAAAATAATTTTCAATCATATCTCTTTAATTGCTAATTTCAAAATCTTTTTAATTGATTAATTAATTTAGTTTTCAATTTTCTTTTATTTTCTTTTTTTGAAATTTTATTTTATTTTCCATTTATTTTACTTATTATTTTCGGTTACTTTTAAAAATAATAATAATAATTCATATCAATTCCCTTTTCTCCATTATGGACATAAGTGGAAGTGAACAGTCCAGAAGGACTCTGGGGTCATATGCTAACCCCATTACAGCTGCATATGGGAGTAGCATCTGTATACCTCCCATCAAAGCAAGCAGCTTTGAGCTAAATCCTCAGCTCATTATCATGGTGCAGCAAAATTGCCAGTATTCCGATCTTCCACAGGAAGAACCTACTGAGTTTCTGGCACAGTTCTTACAAATTACTGGCACAGTACGTGATAAAGAAGTGGATCAGGATGTCTATAGATTATTATTGTTTCTATTTGCTGTAAAAGATCAAGCCAAGAGGTGGTTAAATAACCAACCCACAGCAAGCATATAAACATGGAGACAGTTATCAGACAAATTCCTGAATCAATTTTACCCTCCAAAAAGGATGACACAGCTAAGGCTGGACATCCAAGGCTTTAAACAAGAGGATTATGAATCCCTTTATAATGCCTGGGAGAGGTACAGAGGGATGCTAAGAAAATGCCCCTCTGAAATGTTTTCAGAGTGGGTACAGTTAGACATCTTCTACTATGGGCTTACAGAAAAAGCTCAGATGTCCCTAGACCACTCAGCTGGTGGATCTATACACATGAGAAAAACAATTGAAGAGGCTCAAGAACTCATAGATACAGTTGCTAGAAATTAACATCTGTACTCAAACAGTGAGTCCTCCATAAAAGAAGAGGCTATGGCAGTAACTACTGATCCCAATCCTCAAGAACAGATTGTTGAACTTAATCAGCAATTACTCCTTATCACAAAACAATTAGCAGAATTCAAAGAGATGCTCCAAGACACTAAAAATGCTAACAAGAATATAGAAGCACAATTGAATCAGACAAGACAGCAGCTATCTAAATAAATAACAGAAGAATGCCAAGCTGCCCAACTAAGGAGCGGGAAAACATTGAATAATTCAGTTCAAGGAAGCAAAAAGTCAAGAAAGGAACAAATGACAGAGGATGATCAACCCACTGCCTAAAATCCCTCTAAGGACAGCAATAGCCCAGAGAGGAATAATTCTGGCGTTCAAGCGCCAGAAAAGGGGGAAAAGTTGGCGTTAAACGCCCATTCCTTGCCCAGTTCTGGCGTTCAAACGCCAGAAAAGGGTGGGAAACTGGCGTTAAATGCCCATCCAGCACCCAATCCTGACGTTCAAACGCCAATGAGGGATCAGACACCTGCAAGTGCTGATAGTAACCCCTCTAAGAAGGCTTCTCCAACCACTTCTGTAGGGAATAAACCTGCAGCAACTAAGGTTGAAGAATATAAAGACAAGATGCCTTATCCTCAGAAACTCCGCCAAGCGGAACAGGATAAATAATTTGCCCGCTTTGCAGACTATCTCAGGACTCTTGAAATAAGGATTCCATTTGCAGAGGCACTTGAGCAAATACCCTCTTATGCTAAGTTCATGAAAGAGATCTTAAGTCATAAGAAGGATTGGAGAGAAACTGAAAAAGTGTTTCTCACTGAAGAATGCAGTGCAGTCATTCTGAAAAGCTTACCAGAGAAGCTTTAAGATCCAGGAAGCTTTATGATACCATGCATATTAGAGGGTGTCTGTACCAAGACAGCCCTATGTGACCTTGGAGCAAGTATCAATCTAATACCTGCATCCACTATCAGAAAGCTTGGGTTGACTGAAGAAGTCAAACTAACCCGGATATGTCTTCAACTTGCTGATGGCTCCATTAAATATCCATCAGGCATCATTGAAGACATGATTGTCAAGGTTGGACCATTTGCCTTTCCCACTAACTTTGTAGTGCTGGAAATGGAGGAGCACAAGAGTACAACTCTCATTCTAGGAAGACCTTTCCTAGCAACTGGACGAACTCTTATTGATGTACAAAAAGGGGAAGTGACCCTGAGAGTCAATGAGGATGAG
Organism: Arachis ipaensis; assembly: GCF_059453495.1. Lineage (NCBI taxonomy): Eukaryota > Viridiplantae > Streptophyta > Magnoliopsida > Fabales > Fabaceae > Arachis > Arachis ipaensis. The sequence continues at coordinate 102,653,047 of NC_142440.1, forward strand.
TTTAAGTTAAATGCTGTCAAAGCTATGCAGCATCTAGACACATCAAATGACTGCATGAGCACTGATATTATTGACTCTTTAGTGGAAGAGATCAATATGACTGCGAGTCTTGAATCAGAGCTAGAAGACATCTTTAAAGATGTTCAGCCTGATCTGGAGGAATCAGAGTAAATAAAAGTACCTCTAAAAATCCCTCAGGAAGAGGAGAAACCTCCTAAACCTGAGCTCAAACCACTACCACCATCCCTGAAATATGTATTTTTGGGAGAAGATGATACTTTTCCAATGATTATAAGCTCTGCTTTAAATCCACAGGAAGAGAAAGCACTAATTCAAGTGCTAAAGACACACAAGACAGCTCTTGGGTGGTCCATAAGTGATCTTAAGGGCATTAGCCCAGCAAGATGTATGCACAAGATCCTATTGGACGATGATGCTAAGCCAGTGGTTCAACCACAGAGGCGGCTAAATCCAGCCATGAAGGAAGTGGTGCAGAAAGAGGTCACTAAGTTGCTAGAGGCTGGGATTATTTATCCTATTTCTGATAGCCCTTGGGTGAGCCCTGTCCAAGTTGTTCCCAAGAAGGAAGGCATGACAGTGGTTCATAATGAAAAGAATGAACTGGTTCCCACAAGAACAGTTACAGGGTGGCGTATGTGTATTGATTACAGAAGGCTCAATACAGCCACCAGAAAGGATCATTTTCCTTTACCATTCATAGACCAAATGCTAGAAAGACTAGCAGGTCATGAATACTACTGCTTTTTGGATGGCTATTCAGGCTACAACCAAATTGCAGTGGATCCTCAAGACCAAGAGAAAACAGCATTCACATGTCCATCTGGAGTATTTACTTACAGAAGAATGCCTTTTGGTCTCTGCAATGCACCTGCAACCTTTCAGAGGTGCATGCTCTCTATTTTCTCTGATATAGTAGAGAAATTCTTGGAAGTCTTCATGGATGACTTCGCAGTATTTGGAGACTCATTCAGCTCCTGTCTTGATCATCTAGCACTTATCCTGAAAAGGTGCCTGATGAGCGGATAATTTATACGCTTTTTGACATTGTTTTTAGTATGTTTTTAGTAGAATCTAGTTACTTTTAGGGATGTTTTTAATAGATTTTGTGTTAAATTCACATTTCTGGACTTTACTATGAGTTTGTGTGTTTTTCTGTGATTTCAGGTATTTTCTGGCTGAAATTGAGGGACTTGAGCATAAATCAGATTCAGAGGTTGAAAAAGGACTGCTGATGTTGTTGGATTCTGACCTCCCTGCACTCAAAGTGGATTTTCTGGAGCTACAGAACTCGAAATGGCGCGCTTCCAATTGCGTTGGAAAGTAGACATCCAGGGCTTTCCAGAAATATATAATAGTCCATACTTTGGCCAAGAATAGACGACGTAAACTGGCGTTCAACGCCAGCCTTCTGCCCAATTCTGGCGTCCAGCGCCAGAAAAGGATCCAAAACCAGAGTTGAACGCCCAAACTGGCACAGAAACTAGCGTTCAACTCCACAAATGGCCTCTGCACGTGTAACACTCAAGCCCAAGCCCAAGCACACACCAAGTGGGCCCCGGAAGTGGATTTGTACATCAATTACTTACTCATGTAAACCCTAGTAGCTAGTTTATTATAAATAGGACCTTTTACTATTGTATTTGACATCTTTGGACGCCTGGTTCTTAGATCAGAGGGGCTGGCCATCTCGGCCATGCCTGGACCTTCACTTATGTATTTTCAAACGGTAGAGTTTCTACACTCCATAGATTAAGGTGTGGAGCTCTGCTGTTCCTCAAAGATTAATGCAAAGTACTACTGTTTTCTATTCAATTCTTCTTATTTCTCTTCTAAGATATCCATTCGCACCCAAGAACGTGATGAAGGTGATGATTATGTGTGACGCTCATTATCCTTCTCCCTTATGAACGCGTGCCTGACAAACACTTCTGTTCTACATGAATTAAGCTAGAATGAGTATCTCTTAGATCTCCTAACCAGAATCTTCATGGCGTAAGCTAGAATGATAGCGGCATTCAAGAGAATCCGGAAGGTCTAAACCTTGTCTGTGGTATTCCGAGTAGGATTCAATGATTGAATGACTGTGACGAGCTCCTAACTCGCGATTGCAGGGCGTTAGTGACAGACGCAAAAGGATAGTAAATCCTATTCCAGCATGATCGAGAACCGACAAATGAATAACCGACAGATGAACTCCCTTGTATTCAAAACTCAAGGACCTCCCTCTGCAACCATGGAGAGGAAGCAGGAAAAGCTTCTCTCCAAGCAGAGTCAACCAGAGCCCCCACAGTCAAACTCTAAGTTTGGTGTTGGAGAGTCTCAACAAAGCTCTGCACATCTGTGAGGCTCCATGAGAGCCCACTGTCAAGCTATTGACATTAAAGAAGCGCTTGTTGGGAGGCAACCCAATGTTTATCTAATTCTTATTTTTATTGTTTTTCATGTTTTCTTAGGTTCATGATCATGTGGAGTCACAAAATAAACAAAAAAAATCAAAAACGGAATCAAAAACAGCAGAAGAAAAATCACACCCTGGAGGAGCATCTGTCTGGCGTTCAAACGCCAGAACAGAGCATAGTTCTGGCGCTGAACGCCCAGAATGGGAGCATCCTGGCGCTGAACGCCCAGAACAAGCATGGTTCTGGCGTTCAACGCCAGAAATGGCAGCAAAGGGGCGTTGAACGCCCAAAATGGGCACCAACCTGGCGCTGAACGCCCAGAGTTGTGTGCAAGGGCATTTTGCATGCCTAAATTGGTGCAGGGATGTAAATGCCTTGACACCTCAAGATCTATGGACCTCACAGGATCACCTCAGGATCTGTGGACCCCACAGGATCCCCACCTACCTCCACTCACTCTCTTCTCTCTTCTCAATCATCTATTCCCAATAAACACTCTTCCCTATTAACTCTTTACCACTCACATCCAAACACCCACTTTCCTTCAAAATTCAACATCTCTTTCCCACCCAATCCCACCCATATGGCCGAATACACATCTCCCTCCATCTCCTCCATATCTTCTTCTTCTTCTATTCTTTCTTCTTTTGCTCGAGGGCGAGCAACATTCTAAGTTTGGTGTGGTAAAAAGCATAGCTTTTTTGTTTTTTTCCATAACCATTGATGGCACCTAAGGCCAGAGAAACCTCTAGAAAGAGGAAAGGGAAGACAAAAGCTTCCATCAAGGGTCTATAGCTCAGTGGTAGAACATTTGACTGCAAATCAAGAGATCCCTGAGATACCTCAGGGGATACATTTTCTTCCACACAATTATTGGAAGCAACTAAGGGTGGAACATCAAGAGCACTCCATCATCCTTCATGAAATCAAAGAAGATCTAAAAGCAATGAAGGAGGAGCAGCTAAGACAAGAAAGAGACATAGAAGAGCTCAAGGACATCACTAAGGTGGATTCATTCCTTGTTCTTATTTCTTCTGTTTTTCGTTTTCTATGTTATGTGCTTATCTGTGTTTGTGTCTTCATTACATGATCATTAGTAGTTAGTAACTTTGTCTTAAAGTTATGAATGTCCTATGAATCTATCACCTCTCTTAAATAAAAACTGTTTTAAAAGAACAAGAAGTACATGAGTTTTGAATTTATCCTTGAACTTAGTTTAATTATATTAATGTGGTGATAATGCTTCTTGTTTTCTGAATGTATGCTTGAACAGTGCATATGTCTTTTGAAGTTGTTGTTTAAGAATGTTAAATATGTTGGCTCTTGAAAGAATGATGACTAGGAGACACGTTATTTGATAATCTGAAAAATCATAAAAATGATTCTTGAAGCAAGAAAAAGCAGCAAAGAACAAAGCTTGCAGAAAAAAAAAATATAGGCGAAAAAAAATAGAAAGAAAAAGAAAAAGCAAGCAGAAAAAGCCAAAAGCTCTTAAAACCAAGAGGCAAGAGCAAAAAGCCAATAACCCTTAAAACCAAAAGGCAAGGGCAAATAAAAAGGATCCCAAGGCTTTGAGCATCAGTGGATAGGAGGGCCTAAAGGAATAAAATCCTGGTCTAAGCGGCTAAACCAAGCTGTCCCTAACCATGTGCTTGTGGCGTGTAGGTGTCAAGTGAAAACTTGAGACTGAGCGGTTAAAGTCAAGGTCCAAAGCAAAAAAAGAGTGTGCTTAAGAACCCTGGACACCTCTAATTGGGGACTTTAGCAAAGCTGAGTCACAATCTGAAAAGGTTCACCCAATTATGTGTCTGTGGCATTTATGTATCCGGTGGTAATACTGGAAAACAAAATGCTTAGGGCCACGGCCAAGACTCATAAAGAAGCTGTGTTCAAAAATCATCATACTGAACTAGGAGAGTCAATAACACTATTCGAAATCTGAAGTTCCTATAGATGCCAATCATTCTAAACTTCAATGGATAAAGTGAGATGCCAAAACTATTCAAGAGGCAAAAAGCTATAAGTCCCGCTCATATGATTGAAGCTCTGTTTCATTGATAGTTTGGAATTTATAGTATATTCTATTCTTTTTTTCCTATTTTGATTTTCAGTTGCTTGGGGACAAGCAACAATTTAAGTTTGGTGTTGTGATGAGCGGATAATTTATACGCTTTTTGACATTGTTTTTAGTATGTTTTTAGTAGAATCTAGTTACTTTTAGGGATGTTTTTAATAGATTTTGTGTTAAATTCATATTTCTGGACTTTACTATGAGTTTGTGTGTTTTTCTGTGATTTCAGGTATTTTCTAGCTGAAATTGAGGGACTTGAGCAGAAATCAGATTCAGAGGTTGAAAAAGGACTGCTGATGCTGTTGGATTCTGACCTCCCTGCACTCAAAGTAGATTTTCTGGAGCTACAGACCTTGAAATGGCGCGCTTCCAATTGCGTTGGAAAGTAGACATCCAGGGCTTTCCGGCAATATATAATAGTCCATACTTTGGCCAAGAATAGACGACGTAAACTGGCGTTCAACACCAGCCTTCTGCCCAATTCTGGCGTCCAGCGCCAGAAAAGGATCCAAAACCAGAGTTGAACGCCCAAACTGGCACAGAAACTGGCGTTCAACTCCACAAATGGCCTCTGCACGTGTAACACTCAAGCCCAAGCCCAAGCACACACCAAGTGGGCCCCGGAAGTGGATTTGTACATCAATTACTTACTCATGTAAACCCTAGTAGCTAGTTTATTATAAATAGGACCTTTTACTATTGTATTTGACATCTTTGGACGCCTGGTTCTTAGATCAGAGGGGCTGGCCATCTCGGCCATGCCTGGACCTTCACTTATGTATTTTCAAACGGTAGAGTTTCTACACTCCATAGATTAAGGTGTGGAGCTCTGCTGTTCCTCAAAGATTAATGCAAAGTACTACTGTTTTCTATTCAATTCTTCTTATTTCTCTTCTAAGATATCCATTCGCACCCAAGAACGTGATGAAGGTGATGATTATGTGTGACGCTCATTATCCTTCTCCCTTATAAACGCGTGCCTGACAAACACTTCTGTTCTACATGAATTAAGCTAGAATGAGTATCTCTTAGATCTCCTAACCAGAATCTTCGTGGCGTAAGCTAGAATGATGGCGGCATTCAAGAGAATCCGGAAGGTCTAAACCTTGTCTGTGGTATTCCGAGTAGGATTCAATGATTGAATGACTGTGACGAGCTCCTAACTCACGATTGCAGGGCGTTAGTGACAGACGCAAAAGGATAGTAAATCCTATTCCAGCATGATCGAGAACCGACAGATGAATAGCCGTGCCGTGACAGGGTGCATGAGCATATTATTCACTGAGAGGATAAGATGAAGCCATTGACAAGGGTGATGCCTCCAGACGATTAGCCGTGCCGTGACAGGGCATTGGATCATTTTCCCGAGAGATGACCGAAAGTAGCCATTGACAGTGGTGATGTATCACATAAAGCCAGCCATGGAAAGGAGTGAGACTGATTGGATGAAGATAGCAGGAAAGCAGAGGTCCAGAGGAACGAAAAGCATCTCCATTCACTTATCTGAAATTCCTACCAATGATTTACATAAGTATCTCTATCCCTATTTTATTATATAATATTCGAAAACACCATTATCACTTTATATCTGCCTGACTGAGATTTACAAGGTGACCATAGCTTGCTTCATACCAACAATCTCCGTGGGATTCAACCCTTACTCACGTAAGGTATTACTTGGACGACCCAGTGCACTTGCTGGTTAGTTGTATCGAAGTTGTGACAACTATGAATTAAGATCAGAGTACCAAGCTTTGGAGCCATTACCAGGATTTGTTCGAGCCTGGAGATCACAATTTCGTGCACCAAGTTTTTGGCGCCGTTGCCGGGGATTGTTTGAGTCTTCTGCAAGCTTTTGGTCCGGTAACATCAGTGCCAGATTCCCTTTTGATCCGGCAACAGCACCAAGTTTTTGGCGCCGTTGCCGGGGATTGTTTGAGTTTGGACAACTGACGGCTCATCTTGTTGCTCAGATTAGGTAATTTTCTTTTTCTTTTTCTTTTCAAAAAATTTTTCAAAAATATTTTCAAAATTTTATCATCTGTTTTCGAAAAAAAAAAATAAAAATGTTTTCAAAAATTTATTCAAAATTTTTAAGAATGAATTCTAGTGTTTCATGAAGCATGTGAAGCCTGGCTGGCTGTAAAGCCATGTCTAAATTCTTTTGGACTGAGGCTTCCAAACCATCAGAGGCAAGTTACATGCTTGGTAAATGATGAGCAGCAATTTGTTATCAAGAGCAATATACTCTGGTGTTACATGCTGAAGCTTGGCTGGCCATTGGCCATGTCTAGTGTTTTGGATTGGAGCTTTCTTTGAAAGCTTGGCTGGCTAGTGAGCCATGTCTAATTCCTGGACTGAAGCTTTAGACTAAGAATGCAAGATTCCTGGAATTCATATTAAAAATTTTGGAATCCTTATTTTCTTTTTCAATTAATTTTCGAAAATCCAAAAAAATTAGAAAATCATAAAAATCAAAAATATTTTATGTTTCTTGTTTGAGTCATGAGTCACATTATAAGTTTGGTGTCACTTGCATATGCATCTTGCATTTTTCGAAAATATCATGCATTCATAGTGTTCTTCATGATCTTCAAGTTGTTCTTGGTAAGTCTTCTTGTTTGATCTTGATGATTTTTTGTTTTGTGTTGTATGTTATTTTTCATATGCATTCTTGAATTCTTAGTGCGTAAGCATTAAAGAATTCTAAGTTTGGTGTCTTGCATGTTTTCTTTGCATTAAAAATTTTTCAAAAATGTGTTCTTGATGTTCATCATGATATTCATAATGTTCTTGGTGTTCATCTTGACATTCATAGCATTATTGCATGCATTCATTGTTTTGATCTAAAAATTTCATGCATTGCATAATTTTCATGTTTTTCATAAAAATTTCAAAAATCAAAAAATATCTTTCCTTTTTTCTCTCATCAAATTCGAAAATTGAGTTGACTTTTTCAAAAAATTTTTTAAATTCAAATTGTTTCTCATGAGTCAAATCAAATTTTCAATTTGAAAATCTTATCTTTTTCAAAATCTTTTTCAAAAATCAAACCTTTTTCAAAATTTTTAGTTATTTTCGAAAATTCCAAAAATATTTTCCAAAAATCTTTTTCTTATTTTTATAACTAATTTTCGAAAATAACAATAGCAATTAATGTTTTGATTCAAAAATTCCAAGTTTGTTACTTACTTGTTAAGAAAGATTCAAACTTTAAGTTCTAGAATCATATCTTGTGATTTCTTATGAATCAAGTCATTAATTGTGATTTTAAAAATCAAATCTTTTTCAAAACTAACTTCAATCATATCTTTTCAAAAATATCTTCTTATCTTATCTTTTTCAAAAATATCTTTTCAAAATATCTATTCTAACCTCCTAACTACTTATCTTTTCAAAATTGGTTTTCAAAATTTGTTTCAACTAACTAACTAACTTTTTGTTTGTTTCTTAACTTTTTCAAAACCACCTAACTAACTCTCCCTCTCAATTTTCGAAAATATCCTCCCCTTTTTCAAAAATTTCTTTTTAATTAACTAATTATTTTTATTTTTTTATTTCAAAAAAAAATTTTCGAAAAATACTAACTAATTTTTCAAAAACCATTTTCAAAAATCACTAACCCCTTTTCAAAAATGATTTTCGAAAATTCCCTCCTTCTCTCTCATCCTATTCTATTTATTCATTCATTAACTAACATCTCTTCCTCACATCATCACCAAATTCGAACCCCCTCTTCTATCTGTGTTCAAATTTCTTCCTCTTTTCTTCTACTCACATAAGGGATCCCTATACTGTGGTATAAAGGATCTCTATTATTATTATTATTATTTTTCTGTCCATTCTTCCTTGTATTATGAGCAGGAGCAAGGATAAGAACATTCTTGTGGAAGCAGATCCAGAACCTGAAAGGATTCTGAAGAGAAAATTAAAGAGAAGCTAAAATACAACAATCCAGAGAAAACCTTTCAGAAATTTTCGAACAGGAAGAGGAGATGGCAGCCGAAAATAATAATAATGCAAGGAGGATGCTTGGTGACTTTACTGCACCTAATTCCAATTTACATGGAAGAAGCATCTCCATTCCTGCCATTGGAGCAAACAACTTTGAGCTGAAACCTCAATTAGTTTCTCTGATGCAGCAGAACTGCAAGTTTCATGGACTTCCATCTGAAGATCCTTTTCAGTTCTTAACTGAATTCTTGCAGATATGTGATACTGTTAAGACTAATGGAATAGATCCTGAAGTCTACAGGCTCATGCTTTTCCCTTTTGCTGTAAGAGACAGAGCTAGATTATGGTTGGATTCTCAACCTAAAGACAGCCTGAACTCTTGGGATAAGCTGGTCACGGCTTTCTTAGCCAAGTACTTTCCTCCTCAAAAGCTGAGCAAGCTTAGAGCTGATGTTCAAACCTTCAGACAGAAAGAAGGTGAATCTCTCTATGAAGCTTGGGAAAGATACAAACAGTTGACCAAAAAGTGTCCTTCTGACATGCTTTCAGAATGGACCATCCTGGATATATTCTATGATGGTTTATCTGAGCTATCAAAGATGTCACTGGACACTTCTGTAGGTGGATCCATTCACCTAAAGAAAACGCCTGCAGAAGCTCAAGAACTCATTGACATGGTTGCTAATAACCAGTTCATGTACACTTCTGAAAGGAATCCTGTAATCAATGGGACGCCTATGAAGAAGGGAGTTCTTGAGGTTGATACTCTGAATGCCATATTGGCACAGAACAAAATATTGACTCAGCAAGTCAATATGATCTCTCAGAGTCTGCATGGAATGCAAGCTGCATCCAACAGTACTCAAGAGGCATCTTCTAAAGAGGAAGCCTATGATCCTGAGAACCCTGCAATAGCAGAGGTAAATTATTTAGGTGAACCTTATGGAAACACCTATAACTCAACATGGAGAAATCATCCAAATTTCTCATGGAAGGATCAGAAGCCTCAACAAGGCTTTAATAATGGTGGAAGAAACAGGTTTAGCAATAGCAAGCCTTTTCCATCATCAACTCAGCAACAGACAGAGAACTCTGACCAAAATGCTTCCAATTTAGCAAATCTAGTCTCTGATCTATCTAAAGCCACTGTAAGTTTCATGAATGAAACAAGGTCTTCCATTAGAAATTTGGAAGCACAAGTGGGCCAGCTGAGTAAAAGGATCACTGAAATCCCTCCTAGTACTCTCCCAAGCAATACAGAAGAGAACCCAAAAGGAGAGTGCAAGGCCATTGACATAAGCGCCATGGCCGAACCTCTGAGGAGAGGAGAGGACGTGAATCCCAAGGAGGAAGACCTCCAGGGACGTCCAGTGATCAATAAGGAGCTTCCCTCTGAGGAACCAAAGGACTCTGAGGCTCATCTAGAGACCATAGAGATTCCATTGAACCTCCTTATGCCCTTCATGAGCTCTGATGAGTATTCCTCTTCTGAAGAGAATGAGGATGTCACTGAAGAGCAAACTGCCAAGTTTCTTGGTGCAATCATGAAGCTGAATGCCAAATTGTTTGGCATGGATGCTTGGGAAGTTGAACCTCCCTTGTTCATCAATGAACTAAGTGATCTGGATCAACTGACATTGCCTCAGAAGAGACAGGATCCTGGAAAGTTCATAATACCTTGTACCATAGGCACCATGATCTTTAAGGCTCTGTGTGACCTTGGTTCAGGTATAAACCTCATGCCCCTCTCTGTAATAGAGAAACTGGGAATCTATGGGGTGCAAGCTGCTAAAATCTCACTAGAGATGGCAGACAGCTCAAGAAGACAGGCTTATGGACAAGTAGAAGATGTATTAGTAAAGGTTGAGGGCCTTTACATACCTACTGATTTCATAGTCCTGGATACTGGAAAGGAAGAGGATGAATCCATCATCCTAGGAAGACCTTTCCTGGCCACAGCAAGAGCTGTGATTGATGTTGACAGAGGTGAAATAGTCTTTCAATGGAATGAGAACTCCCTTGTATTCAAAACTCAAGGACCTCCCTCTGCAACCATGGAGAGGAAGCAGGAAAAGCTTCTCTCCAAGCAGAGTCAACCAGAGCCCCCACAGTCAAACTCTAAGTTTGGTGTTGGGAGGCCACAACCAAACTCTAAGTTTGGTGTTGAACTCCCATATCCAAACTCTAAGTTTGGTGTTGGAGAGTCTCAACAAAGCTCTGCACATCTGTGAGGCTCCATGAGAGCCCACTGTCAAGCTATTGACATTAAAGAAGCGCTTGTTGGGAGGTAACCCAATGTTTATCTAATTCTTATTTTTATTGTTTTTCATGTTTTCTTAGGTTCATGATCATGTGGAGTCACAAAATAAACAAAAAAATCAAAAACGGAATCAAAAACAGCAGAAGAAAAATCACACCCTGGAGGAGCATCTGTCTGGCGTTCAAACGCCAGAACAGAGCATAGTTCTGGCGCTGAACGCCCAGAATGGGAGCATCCTGGCGCTGAACGCCCAGAACAAGCATGGTTCTGGCGTTCAACGCCAGAAATGGCAGCAAAGGGGCGTTGAACGCCCAAAATGGGCACCAACCTGGCGCTGAACGCCCAGAGTTGTGTGCAAGGGCATTTTGCATGCCTAAATTGGTGCAGGGATGTAAATGCCTTGACACCTCAAGATCTATGGACCTCACAGGATCACCTCAGGATCTGTGGACCCCACAGGATCCCCACCTACCTCCACTCACTCTCTTCTCTCTTCTCAATCATCTATTCCCAATAAACACTCTTCCCTATTAACTCTTTACCACTCACATCCAAACACCCACTTTCCTTCAAAATTCAACATCTCTTTCCCACCCAATCCCACCCATATGGCCGAATACACATCTCCCTCCATCTCCTCCATATCTTCTTCTTCTTCTATTCTTTCTTCTTTTGCTCGAGGGCGAGCAACATTCTAAGTTTGGTGTGGTAAAAAGCATAGCTTTTTTGTTTTTTTCCATAACCATTGATGGCACCTAAGGCCAGAGAAACCTCTAGAAAGAGGAAAGGGAAGACAAAAGCTTCCATCAAGGGTCTATAGCTCAGTGGTAGAACATTTGACTGCAAATCAAGAGATCCCTGAGATACCTCAGGGGATACATTTTCTTCCACACAATTATTGGAAGCAACTAAGGGTGGAACATCAAGAGCACTCCATCATCCTTCATGAAATCAAAGAAGATCTAAAAGCAATGAAGGAGGAGCAGCTAAGACAAGAAAGAGACATAGAAGAGCTCAAGGACATCACTAAGGTGGATTCATTCCTTGTTCTTATTTCTTCTGTTTTTCGTTTTCTATGTTATGTGCTTATCTGTGTTTGTGTCTTCATTACATGATCATTAGTAGTTAGTAACTTTGTCTTAAAGTTATGAATGTCCTATGAATCTATCACCTCTCTTAAATAAAAACTGTTTTAAAAGAACAAGAAGTACATGAGTTTTGAATTTATCCTTGAACTTAGTTTAATTATATTAATGTGGTGATAATGCTTCTTGTTTTCTGAATGTATGCTTGAACAGTGCATATGTCTTTTGAAGTTGTTGTTTAAGAATGTTAAATATGTTGGCTCTTGAAAGAATGATGACTAGGAGACACGTTATTTGATAATCTGAAAAATCATAAAAATGATTCTTGAAGCAAGAAAAAGCAGCAAAGAACAAAGCTTGCAGAAAAAAAAAATATAGGCGAAAAAAAAATAGAAAGAAAAAGAAAAAGCAAGCAGAAAAAGCCAAAAGCTCTTAAAACCAAGAGGCAAGAGCAAAAAGCCAATAACCCTTAAAACCAAAAGGCAAGGGCAAATAAAAAGGATCCCAAGGCTTTGAGCATCAGTGGATAGGAGGGCCTAAAGGAATAAAATCCTGGTCTAAGCGGCTAAACCAAGCTGTCCCTAACCATGTGCTTGTGGCGTGTAGGTGTCAAGTGAAAACTTGAGACTGAGCGGTTAAAGTCAAGGTCCAAAGCAAAAAAAGAGTGTGCTTAAGAACCCTGGACACCTCTAATTGGGGACTTTAGCAAAGCTGAGTCACAATCTGAAAAGGTTCACCCAATTATGTGTCTGTGGCATTTATGTATCCGGTGGTAATACTGGAAAACAAAATGCTTAGGGCCACGGCCAAGACTCATAAAGAAGCTGTGTTCAAAAATCATCATACTGAACTAGGAGAGTCAATAACACTATTCGAAATCTGAAGTTCCTATAGATGCCAATCATTCTAAACTTCAATGGATAAAGTGAGATGCCAAAACTATTCAAGAGGCAAAAAGCTATAAGTCCCGCTCATATGATTGAAGCTCTGTTTCATTGATAGTTTGGAATTTATAGTATATTCTATTCTTTTTTTCCTATTTTGATTTTCAGTTGCTTGGGGACAAGCAACAATTTAAGTTTGGTGTTGTGATGAGCGGATAATTTATACGCTTTTTGACATTGTTTTTAGTATGTTTTTAGTAGAATCTAGTTACTTTTAGGGATGTTTTTAATAGATTTTGTGTTAAATTCATATTTCTGGACTTTACTATGAGTTTGTGTGTTTTTCTGTGATTTCAGGTATTTTCTAGCTGAAATTGAGGGACTTGAGCAGAAATCAGATTCAGAGGTTGAAAAAGGACTGCTGATGCTGTTGGATTCTGACCTCCCTGCACTCAAAGTAGATTTTCTGGAGCTACAGACCTTGAAATGGCGCGCTTCCAATTGCGTTGGAAAGTAGACATCCAGGGCTTTCCGGCAATATATAATAGTCCATACTTTGGCCAAGAATAGACGACGTAAACTGGCGTTCAACACCAGCCTTCTGCCCAATTCTGGCGTCCAGCGCCAGAAAAGGATCCAAAACCAGAGTTGAACGCCCAAACTGGCACAGAAACTGGCGTTCAACTCCACAAATGGCCTCTGCACGTGTAACACTCAAGCCCAAGCCCAAGCACACACCAAGTGGGCCCCGGAAGTGGATTTGTACATCAATTACTTACTCATGTAAACCCTAGTAGCTAGTTTATTATAAATAGGACCTTTTACTATTGTATTTGACATCTTTGGATGCCTGGTTCTTAGATCAGAGGGGCTGGCCATCTCGGCCATGCCTGGACCTTCACTTATGTATTTTCAAACGGTAGAGTTTCTACACTCCATAGATTAAGGTGTGGAGCTCTGCTGTTCCTCAAAGATTAATGCAAAGTACTACTGTTTTCTATTCAATTCTTCTTATTTCTCTTCTAAGATATCCATTCGCACCCAAGAACGTGATGAAGGTGATGATTATGTGTGACGCTCATTATCCTTCTCCCTTATGAACGCGTGCCTGACAAACACTTCTGTTCTACATGAATTAAGCTAGAATGAGTATCTCTTAGATCTCCTAACCAGAATCTTCGTGGCGTAAGCTAGAATGATGGCGGCATTCAAGAGAATCCGGAAGGTCTAAACCTTGTCTGTGGTATTCCGAGTAGGATTCAATGATTGAATGACTGTGACGAGCTCCTAACTCACGATTGCAGGGCGTTAGTGACAGACGCAAAAGGATAGTAAATCCTATTCCAGCATGATCGAGAACCGACAGATGAATAGCCGTGCCGTGACAGGGTGCATGAGCATATTATTCACTGAGAGGATAAGATGAAGCCATTGACAAGGGTGATGCCTCCAGACGATTAGCCGTGCCGTGACAGGGCATTGGATCATTTTCCCGAAAGATGACCGAAAGTAGCCATTGACAGTGGTGATGTATCACATAAAGCCAGCCATGGAAAGGAGTGAGACTGATTGGATGAAGATAGCAGGAAAGCAGAGGTCCAGAGGAACGAAAAGCATCTCCATTCGCTTATCTGAAATTCCTACCAATGATTTACATAAGTATCTCTATCCCTATTTTATTATATAATATTCGAAAACACCATTATCACTTTATATCTGCCTGACTGAGATTTACAAGGTGACCATAGCTTGCTTCATACCAACAATCTCCGTGGGATTCGACCCTTACTCACGTAAGGTATTACTTGGACGACCCAGTGCACTTGCTGGTTAGTTGTATCGAAGTTGTGACAATTATGAATTAAGATCAGAGCACCAAGCTTTGGAGCCATTACCAGGATTTGTTCGAGCCTGGAGATCACAATTTCGTGCACCAGTGCCAAGAAACTAACCTGGTCTTAAACTGGGAAAAATGTCACTTTATGGTGACTGAAGGAATTGTCCTTGGGCACAAAATTTCAAGCAAGGGAATAGAGGTAGATCAAGCCAAGGTAGAGGTAATTGAAAAATTACCGCCACCTGCCAATATAAAGGCAATCAGAAGCTTTCTGGGGCATGCAGGATTCTATAGGAGGTTCATAAAGGACTTTTCAAAAATTGCAAAACCTCTGAGCAACCTGCTAGCTGCTGACACGCCATTTGTGTTTGACACAGAGTGTCTGCAGGCGTTTAAAACCCTGAAAGCCAAGCTGGTCACAACACCAGTCATCTCTGCACCTGACTGGACATTACCATTCGAATTAATATGTGATGCCAGTGACCATGCCATTGGTGCAGTGTTGGGACAAAGGCATAACAAGCTTCTGCACGTCATTTACTATGCCAGTCGTGTTCTAAATGACGCACAGAAGAATTACACAACCACAGAAAAAGAGCTGCTTGCAGTGGTTTATGCCATCGACAAGTTTAGATCCTATTTAGTAGGATCAAAAGTGATTGTGTACACTGACCATGCTGCTCTTAAATATCTACTCACAAAGCAGGATTCAAAACCCCGGCTCATAAGATGGGTGTTGCTGCTGCAAGAGTTTGATATAGAAATAAGAGACAAAAAAGGGACAGAGAACCAGGTAGCTGATCACCTATCCCGGTTAGAACCAGTGGCTGGGGCGTCTCTCCCTTCCACTAAGATCTCTGAGACCTTTCCGGATGAGCAACTTTTTGCCATTCAGGAGGTACCATGGTTTGCAGACATTGCAAATTATAAAGCTGTGAGGTTCATACCCCAGGAGTACAGCAGGATACAAAAGAAAAAACTAATTTCTGATGTAAAGTACTACTTATGGGATGAACCATATCTCTTTAAGAGATGCGCTGACGGAATGATCCGCAGATGCGTCCCTAGAGAAGAGGCACAAAGGATCATGTGGCATTACCATGGATCACAGTATGGAGGGCATTTCGGAAGTGAGCGAACAGCCACTAAAGTCCTCCAATGTGGATTCTATTGGCCTACTCTCTATAGAGATGCCCAAGAGTTCATGCGTAACTGTGACAGTTGCCAAAGAGCTGGTAACTTGCCTCATGGTTATGCCAAGCCTCGACAAGGGATCTTAGAGATTGAGTTGTTTGATGTATGGGATATTGACTTCATGGGTCCTTTCCCACCATCATACTCAAACACTTATATTCTAGTGGCAGTAAACTATGTATCTAAATGGGTAGAGGCAATTGCCACACCCACTAATGATACCAAGACTGTGCTGAAGTTCCTCTAGAAACATATTTTCAGCAGATTTGGTGTTCCCAGAGTACTAATCAGTGATGGGGGTACCCATTTCTGCAATAAACAGCTTGACTCTGCTATGGTCAGATATGGAATTAGCCACAAAGTAGCTACTCCATATCATCCACAGACAAATAGGCAGGCTGAAGTCTCTAATAGAGAACTAAAGAGAATCCTGGAACGGACTGTAATTGCCCGTAGAAAGGATTGGGCAAAGAGCTTGGATGATGCTCTGTGGGCATACAGAACAGCATTCAAGACTCCTATAGGAACCTCTCCATACCAGCTTGTGTATGGCAAGGCTTGCCATCTGCCCGTGGAACTGGAACATAGAGCCTACTGGGCAACCAGATTCCTAAACATGGATGCTAAGTTAGCTGGTGAGAAAAGATTGCTCCAGCTAAATGAGCTAGAGAAGTTCAGACTCAATGCTTTTGAAAATGCAAAAATTTATAAGGAAAAAGCAAAAAAGTGGCATGACAAGAAATTGTCATCCAGAGTCTTTGAGCCAGGACAAAAAGTCCTACTATTCAACTCTAGGCTCAAACTATTCCCTGGGAAATTAAAATCCCGGTGGAGGGGACCATATGTGATTACAGGAGTGTCACCATATGGATATGTTGAGCTTCAAGATATTGATTCTGACAAAAAGTTCATTGTTAATGGACAGAGAATCAAACATTATCTTGAAAGCAATTTTGAGCAAGAAGGCTCAAAACTGAGGCTTGAATGAAGCTCAGTAAGAGTCCAGCTAAAGACAATAAAGAAGCGCTTGCTTGGAGGCAACCCAGCCATTAGCAAGTTATTTATTTTAATTAATACTTGTAGAGGTTTGATATACATTTTCATCAAAGGCTAGGCATCAAAATTGAAGGATTCAGTACAAAAAGCAGAGAAAAGGAGCTTGCTGGCAAGAAAACGCCAGTAAAGGTACCATTTTGGGTGTTAAACACCAGAATGGGTACCATTCTGGGCGTTTAACGCCAGATTTGCAGTATCCTGGGCGTTCAGTAAAACGCCCAGTGATAAAGGAGTTTTTGGCATTTAACGCCAGCCAGGGTGGGCATTAAACGCCCATAATGGCCAACAACTGGGCGTTTAACGCCAGATAGACAGGGGGAGGAGATTTTGTTTCCAACTTCAATGTTTTTCAAATTCTCATGTTTTGACTCATAATTTTCTGCATAAACATATTTCAAACTTTCATCATTCACCCTCAATTCTCATCATTCAATAATTTTCTAAATTATTTCTCAAAATTCTTTCAAATCCTTTTCAAATCTTCTTCAAAAACTCAAATATCTTCTCAAATTCTTTCCATATCTTTTCATATCTCTCTCAAATTTTTTGAAAGCCATCCCCTCCTCCTATAAATATAGTTTCGTCCATCCCCTCCTCTACACCATTCGAATTTACCTCTTCTCCTCTCTCCTCCCTTTCCTTTCTTTTGCTTGAGGGCAAGCAAACCTCTAAGTTTAGTGTGCTTTTCCGTGATCACTAAGCTAAGACTCATCAAGATCATGGCAACTAAGGGAAAACAAACCAAATTAAGAGGCAAGAAAGAGAATACTCCAAAGAGTCTTTGGAATCAAGAGAGGTTCCTAACCAAAGAACATGCAGACCATTACTACAAAATAATGAGTCTGAGGTCAGTGATCCCGGAAGTTAAATTCAATCTGAAAGAAGATGAATATCCGGAGATCCAAGAGCAAATTCGAAACAGAGGATGGGAAATTCTAGCCAATCCTGAAAGAAAGGTTGGAAGAAACATGGTTCAGGAATTCTACTCAAATCTGTGACTGACAGATAAGCAGAGAATGACTGGAACCACCTTTCATACTTATAGAACCATGGTCAGAGGAAGAATTATTTACTTCCATCTGGACAAAATAAGAGAGGTCTTCAAACTGCCTCAACTACAAGATGATCCTGAATCCTTTAATAGGAGAATGGTGAGAGTAGATAAGGGGCTTGATCAAGTTCTAGAGGACATATGCCTCCCTGGAACTAAGTGGATAACCAATTCCAAAGGTGTCCCAAACCAACTCAGGAGAGGAGATCTCAAACCAGTTGCAAGAGGCTGGCTGGACTTCATGGGGCGTTCTATATTGCCCACTAGCAACCGCTCTGAGGTCACTGTCAAAAGAGCAGTGATAATTCATTGTATTATACTTGGAAAGGAAGTGGAGATTCATCATCTGATTTCTTGTGAGATTTACACAATTGCAAACAAGAACTCCACTGAAGCCAAACTGGCCTACCCAAGCTTAATTTCTCTGCTATGTAAAGATGCTGGGGTGAGGATGGGAGTAGATGAATTCATCCCAATTGAGCACCCAATCACCAAGAAGTCAATGGAAGGACACGTGCAAGACAACTCCATCAAAAAGAGGGTGCAGGAGTTCCTCCCAGAAATTCCTGAAATTGACTACTAGACCCGCCTGGAAGCATCTGTTACCAAGCTGCAAGAAGCTATGGAACAACTTAAGGAAGAACAGCAGAATCAAAATGGCATGCTCTGCAAGCTGCTGAAGGAACAGGAGAAGCAGGGGCGTGAGCTACAAGAGCTGAAGCGCCAAAAGCTCTCCCTTGAAGGACCAAGCACCCCACAGATTGAGGGAGCATCCACTTCTCAAAATCAAGGTTGTTGAGTCCTAACTCTGTGATAACCTTTATTATTAAGAGTCTATTTTAAGAGTCATTTATTTTTCTGCTTTTAATTTTCTGTCTTCTATTATTATGGGTCTGCTCTTATATTTATCTTTGAGTCTTATTTTTATTCCATAATCAATAAAATTAGAGTTTATGTCTTAAAGCTATGAATGTCCTATGAATTCATCACCTTTCTTAAATAAAAAGTGTTTTTAACTGAAAAAGAAAAAGAAATACATGAATTTCGAATTTTAAAATAGTTTAATTATTTTGATATAGTGGCAATACTCTTGTTCTCTGAATGAATGCTTGAACAGTGCATATTTTTGAATTTGATTGTTTATGAATGTTAAAATTGTTGGCTCTTGAAAGAATGAAATAAAAAGGAGAAATGTTATTTGATGATCTGAAAAATCATAAAATTGATTCTTGAAGCAAGAAAAAGCAGTGAATAGAAAGCTTGCATGAAAAAAAAAATATATATATATATATATATATGCGAAAAAAAAAAGAGAAAAGCAAGCAGAAAAAGCCAATACCCCTTTAAACCAAAAGGCAAGGGTGATAAAAAGGATCCAAGGCTTTGAGCATCAGTGGATAGGAGGGCCTAAAGGAATAAAATCCTGGCCTAAGTGGCTAAACCAAGCTGTCCCTAACCATGTGCTTGTGGCGTGAAGGTGTCAAGTGAAAACTTGAGACTGAGCGGTTAAAGTCGTGGTCCAAAGCAAAAAAAAAAAAGAGTGTGCTTAAGAGCTCTGGACACCTCTAATTGGGGACTTTAGCAAAGCTGAGTCACAATCTGAAAAGGTTCACCCAGTTATGTGTCTGTGGCATTTATGTATCCGGTGGTAATACTGGAAAACAAAGTGCTTAGGGTCACGGCCAAGACTCATAAAGTAACTGTGTTCAAGAACATACTTAACTAGGAGAATCAATAACACTATCTGGATTCTGAGTTCCTATAGAAGCCAATCATTCTGAACTTCAAAGGATAAAGTGAGATGCCAAAACTGTTCAGAGGCAAAAAGCTAAAAGCCCCGCTCATCTAATTAATACTGATCTTTATAGATGTTTTTGGAATTCATTGTATATTTTCTTCTTTTTACCCTATTTTATTTTTAGTTGCTTGGGGACAAGCAACAATTTAAGTTTGGTGTTGTGATGAGCGGATAATTTATACGCTTTTTGGCATTGTTTTTAGTATGTTTTTAGTATATTTTAATTAGTTTTTATTATGTTTTTATTAGTTTTTAAATAAAAATCACTTTTCTAGGCTTTACTATGAGTTTGTGTGTTTTTCTGTGATTTCAGGTATTTTCTGGCTGAAATTGAGGGACCTGAGCAAAAATCTGATTCAGAGGCTGAAAAAGAACTGCAGATGCTGTTGGATTCTGACCTCCCTGCATTCAAAGTAGATTTTCTGGAGCTACAGAAGCCCAATTGGTGCGCTCTCAATTGCGTTGAAAAGTAGACATCCTGGGCTTTCCAGCAATATATAATAGTTCATACTTTTCCCGAGATTTGATGGCCCAAACAGGCGTTCCAAGTCAGCTCAAGAATTCTGGTGTTTAACTCCAAAAATTGGCACAAAAGCTGGAGTTAAACGCCCAAACTGGCATAAAAGCTGGCGTTTAACTCCAGGAAATGTCTCTACACATAAAAGCTTCAATGCTCAGCCCAAGCACACACCAAGTTGGCCCCGGAAGTGGATTTTTACAATAAACACCCTAGCTTACTCATTTTCTGTAACCCTAGGTCACTAGTTTACTATAAATACTACTTTCAGTGATTCATCTTGTACCTCATGACACTCTACACGTTTCTTATTGTATTCTCTACGGCATGAGTCTCTAAACCCCATTGTTGGGGGTGAGGAGCTCTGCTGTTCTTCATGAATTAATGCAATTACTACTGTTTTTCATTCTATCACGCTTGCTTCTATTCTAAGATATTCATTCGCACTTCAACCTGATGAATGTGATGATCCATGACAATCATCATCATTCTCACCTATGAACGCGTGCCTGACAACCACCTCCGTTCTACACGCAATCAAGCTTGAATGTGTATCTCTTGGGTTTCTAATCTAAGATTAGAACCTTCGTGGTATAGGCTAGAATTATTGGCGGCCATTCCTGTGATCCGGAACGTCTAAATCTTGTTTGTGGTATTTTGAGTAGGATCTGGGAAGGGATGACTGTGACGAGCTTCAAACTCGCGATTGTGGGGCGTGTGACAGACGCAAAAGGATCAATGGATCCTATTCCAACATGATCGAGAACCGACAGATGATTAGCCGTGCGGTGACAGTGCATTTGGAACATTTTCACTGAGAGGACGGGAAGTAGCCATTGACAACGGTGATGCCCAACATAAAGCTTGCCATGGAAGGAGCCTTGCGTGCATGAAGAAGAAGATAGTAGGAAAGCAGAGATTCAGAAGACAAAGCATCTCCAAAGCCTCAACATGTTCTTCATTACTGCATAACAAGTATTTACTTCATGTTCTTTTACTTTTTACAATTAAATCTGAGAATTATTGATATCCTGACTAAGAGTTATAAGATAACCATAGCTTGTTTCAAGCCGACAATCTCCGTGGGATCGACCCTTACTCACGTAAGGTATTACTTGGACGACCCAGTGCACCTACTGGTTAGTTGTGTGGAGTTACAAAAGTGTGATTGTAATTTTGTGCACCAGTCTTCCAAGCAGGATTGATGATGGTCTTCCTGAGTTATTAGGAGGCATTTCCAGGATGTAGAAATCAATGGGAAACGTGAGCCCCTTAATGCTCACTAGTACATCTTCAGCAATTCCAACTACTGTAATAATGCTTTTATCTGCTAACACAAAACGAGTTGCCGACCTTTTTAAGGGAGGGAGCCTCAAAGTATCATATATAGACAAAGGCATTATGCTAACACATGCTCCTAAATCACACATACAGTCAAAAAATATCACACCTCCAATGGTACAGCTAACCATACATGGGCATGGATCACTACATTTTTTAGGTATATTTTCCATTAAAGCAGATATAGAACTACCTAAAAGAATAGTTTCTAATTCATTAATTTTATCTTTATGTATGCACAAATCTTTTAGAAACTTTGCGTATTTAGGTACCTGTTGAATAACATCAAAAAGGGGAACAGTTACCTCGACCTTTTTGAATATTTCTACCATTTTGGGGTCAAGTTCCATCTATTTTCTGGGCTTCCTTACAAGTTGTGGAAATGGAATAGGAGGGGCGCAATTTGTAGCTTCAGCATCCCTTGGTGCTTCATTCTGCGGCTGAGCTTCTTCTTCTTCAACTATGTTTTGTGCGTCCTCTTCTTCTTCAGCTTCTTCCACTTCCACCACATCCTCTGTTGGCACGTTTTCTGGTGGGTTTGGCTCCTCATGGTTCCTCTCCTGCAGTGTAGTTTCGGACCTTAGAGTGATGGCATTGATGCCACCCTTGGGATTAAGCAGTGGTTGAGAAGGAATTCCATTAGAGCTTGAAGGTTGATGTGTGGAATTAAGTGAGGAATCCATCCGGGAGACGAGAGCTTGTAAAGTGGCAGTTAAGCCATTCAGACTAGAATTCAGCTGAGCATGTATGTCTTGTTGTCCCTGTGCAAGAGAACAGAGCATCTCGTCAATTGATGAGGAACTAGAATAAGCAGTCTGAGAAACTTGTTGTGGGGTTTGCTGAGGTCCTTGTGATTGTCTTAGGTGAGGTGCTCTGTAAGGTTGGTTCTGATTCTGCTGTCTATTATTGTTATTATTATTCTACCTCTGGTTTCCATTATTGTCTCTGCCTCCTCTGTTAAAATTATCCCTCCAGGTATAGTTAGAGTTATCTCTCCAACCTTGGTTGGAGTTGTCTTGCCATCCATGGCTATTGTTGCCACCTTGGTTGTAGTTGCCGCCTTGTTGATTGTATCCTTGATTCGGGCAGTCATAGAAGTTGTGAGTGGCTGCCACAGTGTTGTCTTCCTGGAGCTGTGGGCATTCATCAGTATAATGACTATAATCAGCACAGATCCCGCATACTCTTTGTGGAACTAACTGTTAGCTCTGTTGTGGTGAAGGCTGAGCTTGTTGTGCTTGTTGTTGATTCAACTGCATCTACTTCAGTAGGTTGGTCATTTCACATATACTCTGGGTAAGAGCAGTAGTCTCTTTGCTAGTGGAAATCTCTGCAACAGCTTTGGGATTGCGCCTCTGTCTGTGGTTCCTAGTGGACTCAGCTAAGTCGATGATCAGCTGCCATGCTTCATCTGCGGTTTTGTACTTTTTCAGAGAACCATTACTGGAACCTTCCAGTGTAGTCTCATCCTGGGGGTTCATGCCTTGGGTGAAGTAACTGATCAATACTAGTTTACCAATCATGTGATGGGGACATGCGTCCAGGAGATTGTTGAAGCGCTCCCAATATTCAAAGAGAGTCTCTGATTCACCTTGAACAATGCAGGAGATCTCTTTTCTCAGTCTATCTGTAACTTCAGCTGGGAAGTATTTTTCCAAAAATTCTCTCCTGAGTGTATCCCAGTTGGTAACAGTTGCTTCAGGTTGGGAGTAGTACCACTCCCTCGCCTTTTCCTCAAGAGAGAACGGAAAAGCGGTTAACAGGATATAAGTTTCATCTGCACCATGACGCCTAACAGTAGAACAGGTTGTCTGGAAATCCCTAAGGTGCTTGATAGGCTCTTGAGCAGGTAAGCCATGAAACTTGGACATCAAGTTGATCAGTGCGGTTTTTAGTTCAAAATCTACAGCTACAATTGGGTGATGTACTTGATATGGCTGCAGTGTAAAATCTGGGGCTCCTGCTTCCTGGAGAGTGATTCTCCTAGGTTCTGCCATGTTTCCTGCACGTAAATCAACTGGATCAGTAGTAAATGAGCTTGTCTTGCTCTCAGATGGCGGTTCAGATTCGCCCTTAGATGAGACTGGTGAATTGATAATAACCACTTCACCACCCTCGGAGGCTAACCGACGTCGAGTTCGTCTAATATGTGAAAGA
The DNA here is from genome assembly GCF_059453495.1 of Arachis ipaensis. Taxonomy (NCBI): domain Eukaryota; kingdom Viridiplantae; phylum Streptophyta; class Magnoliopsida; order Fabales; family Fabaceae; genus Arachis; species Arachis ipaensis. The sequence goes on from NC_142440.1 coordinate 102,676,672, forward strand.
GTTCTTTCAATTTCAGGATCAAATGGAACTAAACTCGGATCAGACAATGAACGCATCATTCAATAAGAAAGACATGTAACTCATGGTAACAGAAATAAAAAAAATAAAATATGCAAATAAAATAAAATATATACACTAATTAATAATTTATCACACTATTGCAACTCCCCGGCGATGGCGCCAAAAATTGATGCGTGGCAGAAGTTAACCAATTTAGAGATTTCAATTAAGAGACAGCGTTGCACGTATAGCTCTTAACCAGCTAAAATCTGCCTCACCAATTTAAAAAGGGTTGTCACAAATTTTAGAAATAAAATACTGGGAGTATGAGTCCCAGGTCGTCTCCCAACGAGTTGCAGAAAAGAGTGCTAATTTATTAATCAGAAAATTCCCAGAAAGTTGAGGGTGATGATGAGTAATTAAAATAATTGTAAATTGAGGCAATAAAAATAAACTAAAAATAACTATTGATATTCTGAATAAAAGGCCTTGACTGGGGGAATAATTAAGTGGAACTTCTATCCTTGTTGGGATCTTCTCAAGTGTGGTGTAAAAAAGTTGTTGTTCTCACTCAATTTTTCCTTACTAAATAAGAAAAGATATGGTGATTGAACTAACTCTTACCCTCAGATCCTAGCCCTCTCCCTTGGGGAGGTCTAGTGTTAGTAAGTATGAAGTTAGCTAACAACGTCCAGATTAACCAAGCACTTGAGCATTCCAACTCAAGTATCACCTCTTAATCAACCCCCATGTCAAGTAGAAATTCTACTCCATTGACATGAAATTAATAATCATAAAAATATGAGAAGACGTAATTGATTAAAATAAAATAGAGAATTAAAATTAATTAAAATAAAAATAACTTTATATATTAATAAATTCAAAATGTAACATACTTAATTGAATAGGGTCAATGGGTAACTAATTAAATATAAAGAAACAAGGAAACAAACTAAAGTAATGTCTTCAACGGAGGTAATGACTTTCAGCATCCAAAAATCCAAGCAAAAATATAAACTATCAATGCAACTCTAAAAACTCAGATCTGAAACTAAGTGTAATCCTAATGTGATGAATCTCAATGTGTGTGGATGCGTGTTGAGTCTCTGCATGTTCCCTAGGTTTAATCTGTGTTTCTGGGCCAAAAACTGGGTCAAAAAGCAGCCCGAAATCGCCCCCAGCGTATTCTGTTATTTTTGCAGATCGCGCAGGTCACGCGTACGCGTTGTCCACGCGTTCGCGTCAGTCAGTGATTTTTCTTGTCACGCGTTCGCGTCGTTCACGTGTTCGCGTCACTCGTGCAGACTCCAATCCACGCGTTCGCATCAGGCACGCGTCCGCGTCGCTGTGAATTCTTCACTTCGCGCGTTCGCGTGGGCCATGCGCTCGCGTCATTGCTCGCTGGTCATCTCCTTAGTTTCTTGTGTTCCTTCCATTTTTGCAAGCCTCCTCTCCAATTTCTAAGCCATTCATGCCCTATGAAGCGTGAAACACTTAACACACAAATCACGGCATCGAATGGGATAAAGGAAAATTTACATAATTAAAAATCTCTAGGAAGCAAGTTTTCAACCATGGAGTGATTTTGCGAAGGAATTGTAAATACATGCTTATCATATCAATAAGTGGGTAAAGATTTGATAAAATCACACAATTAAACACAATATGAATCATAAAATAATGATTTATCAAGGATTCTGAGACGAAATACGTGGCCGCAAACAGCTCGTCAATCGAAGCTCCATATCGGAAGTTAGAAGGATTTGAAATTGAGAATGAATTTTGGGGGTTAGGGTTGCTCTTCAATTTCTTCCTCAGCGTGTTTTTGCTGAATGGAGGGGATGAGTTGCTGGGTTTGCTATTTATATGTTGGGCCTTGGACCTGGTTCAACCCGATTCGGCCCGTTAACCTGATTTTGGATCAAAATCTTTAAAATTAATGTTAAAAATTTGTATTTTAATTATTTTTACATTTTTAAACTATAAAATTTACTTTTTCTATTTTTTTAAATAATAATTAATTTATTAATTAATTATTTATTTATTTTGCGAAATTTACAACAAATATTTATTTGATTTGTTTAATTGAAAATTATGGTGTAATTGATTTTGCTATAAAGTCTTAGATTTGGCTTTGGTATTAATGCCGATTTAATTGAAAAAGAATCAACCATTAAGAGTAAGATACCAAGAGAATATGAAAGAGATTGTTACTACCAAATATAAAAGGAAACACAATCATTATAATTATGAGAGAGATTGGACAGCAATGACTAGTGTAAGTGGTTTCATTGTGTTTAAAAATAATCAACTAACAAAAACAAAATTTGAAGAAAATATAGAAACGTTTGTTGCTGCATATAGAAAGGAAAGTATCATATCATTAAGAAGAAAGATTAGCTGCAATGGCTAAGAACATTGAATTTTTTATATAAGAAGAAGAATCAGGTTTCAAGAAATTTAAGGAGAAAATTTAGAAAACAAAGACAACACGTTGAATATCATTCTTCTTCACTTTAGTCTCAATTTAATACATTTAGTTTTAGTTTAAATCTTCCTAGTATACAAAAGGCTTATGATTCAGTGAGAGACTATTTGAAAAAGCCTAAGAACGAAAAATTATAAACTAGAAAGATTAGCCAACACAACTTCAGATTAAGTTTGAGTCTTCGTCATTGGTTTTTGTTTGGTCTTGGCGTTTGTTTGTAAAGATCAGAATTGTAGTTTCGTTTGTGTTGGTGTAGAACCGATTTGATTTGTTTATTTTTGTCTTGGTCTTAATTTTGGTATTGGTGATTGTAATCTTAAAATTGATATAGTGAAATTTCGCCATTATTGTGGTGGATATTGAAAATATATTTCATTACACTTTGAGGTTGAACTAGGATACATGCTGGTGTTATTCTCTTTACTTTTTCCTCTTTTATCTTCTCCTGTTGCAAGGGTCTAAAACAAAAAAAAAATTTGTTTACTAAGATTCATGTTTAAATTTCAAAATAGTTCCTTGATTCAAACCCCTACTTTCTCAAGGCATATAAAACCTTCATTTTTAAACAGGAGTCACCTTGTCCTTCGAGAAAATAGACAGGGTCGAGTTAGATCTTTACTCTAAAAAAAATAATTATTGATTTGGTAGTAACATAACCATAAAATAGATACAACCTATCAGTCAATAAGTATCAAACAATTAATTGAGAGATAAAGTCAGAGAGGTTACAAATATAATTTTTTAAAATCTTGTTCCATTAGGTTCAACATATCTTCATCTGGAATAAGCCAATAGACATAAACATGTTCAGCTTTAGCACCATTCTTGGCTAGTAGATCTTCATCAAGTTCGCTACTCTCTGAATGAAAGAAAACTTGATTAACCAATTTCTTTGCTTGAGCTCAAAGATTTTCTTAAGAACTCTTGTCTCAATATGATCTGTTGCAAGATGCCAAATTTTAACCAAATTGAATGTTTCAACACAGTTAGTTTCACATTCAACCATCTAAATCCTGCTTCACAAACTTTTATAAGACCCCACCAAATTCTAAACAATTCAGCTTTCAAGGCATTGATTTCTGAAACACGTCCAAAGGGTCCTTGCAACCATCTTTCCAAGTTATCGCATATAACATAACCAAAGCCTACCACACTCCAATCCACAAATACACTTTCATCACAATTCAACTTGACATATTCCTCTTTAGGCCGTCTAAGTAAAATTTGAAGTAGTCACAACTTTAAGAACAAAAAAAGCTACAAAACTCTTCTTTTACAATATCAAAAAATAAACATTGAAACTCTCTTGAAAGAGTGGATGGTTACAAATTAAGCTTATGAATCAAACTTTGTGTATCTCACAAATTTGTGTAAAATCACTTTGTAAATATGTAGAAATCAGTATGTATGAATTTAGAAAAGTCTTGATTAATTTATTATATAACTCATTTTCCTATATTTATAGGCCTCCAAAAACTTTGTATCAATTGTAAAGTTGGTAGAAATGAGCCATTTGTCATACCCATTTGACTATAAGAGAATCGTATCTCTAAGACTCTAACTAACCGTTATAAGCTGAAATTTGAATTCTTAGCTTGAAGAATCGATTTTCTAAACTTAGAATAACATTTATTATGTAAATAAGAGAATCTTATCTCTAATTTAGAAAATTCCTATTTCTTGAAAACAATTGGAGAATCATATCTCCACTAGAGAATAATTTCTCTAGCTATGTTGTCATGTTTAGTGATTTAATCATATTTCATTTATATATTTTTGATATATATTCAAATGGAACAAAAGCCCGGAAGCGAAGCTAGAAATATAATTTCTGGAGGGAGTCTCATGAAAGAAAGCCCTGCACCATACATAATGGAGCCATATAATAATAAGAGAAGAAGAAAATTGACCCTATATATGAAGCCCAATAAAATGCAGCAAACAAAACAATGTATCTTTCATGCTACACATGTTTGGAAAACTTATTAATATATATACCTTGTAATAAAATTCAAAATAATTAAACAATAAAGTAAAAGTTCCAAGTTAATTTAAATATGTCTCCAAGATCTTTCTGCTAGCCTTACACATTGATTGTGTCTATAACAATCCAAAAGATGATCGTTGGTTAACCCTGCAGCCTGCATGAAAGAGTAGACTATGACTGGACTCAAGAATCTGAATCCACGCTTTATGAGATCCTTGCTTATCGTATCTGCTTTGGGAGTCCTTGGTGGAACATCTCTTGGCAATTTGTATTTGTTGTTTAATGGCTTGTGATTTACATGACCCCATATGTAACTACTGAATGATCCACGTTCCTTCACAATCTGTGGAGAATCAAAAGCAGAATAACTATAAATGTAAATTCATCAAATCAAAGTAATTGAAGATATTATTTGTCTTCACATGAATTTAACAAATTACATTTAAACATATTTATGGCATTATACAGGGAAAACAAAAAAAAAAAGAAATTCACTTCTAGAATAGGTTCTCCATTTTTTTTTTTCAAGATTATTTTATTATACTATAAGACCTTATAGTTTGACTTAATTTTTAATTATGCTTCTTTAATTTAATTTAATATTTTTCATCAAGTTATCTTGAATAAAATTTTGTAATCTAATGGTTGAAACAACCAAATATTACAACTTTTTAAATTTTTTTTATATAATTTCCCCTAAAATAGTCATGAAATACTACCAAAACGTATCAAAGCACCAAGTGAAAATATGAAAAATAATTATTCTTAAGAATTTGGAAATAAAAAATATAGGATAAATTATTAATATGGTATTCAAAAATTTATATTATTGTCAAAAATAATTCTTAAAGATACAAATAACATATAAGCCATTGAATAATTTGAAAATGCAACATAACTAACCAATAGATATTATATTTTTTATAAATGGCTGAAAAAGTTTTTGTATTTAGCAAGTAATTTATCCATTTTAAATATAGAGCAAATTTTGATCTCTAAATTTTCTTTTTTATTTTTCAAAAAAGCTTGGTCATTCACTATATTTTTTTATTTTAAAAAAATCACTTGATGTAAAATTACCAAATTTTAAAAATGAAAAGATCATATTTTTAAATAATATTTGTAAAAAATTACATCAAAATCTAATCTCTAAAATTTTTTAATATATATTCGATATCTAGTTATTTTTGTCTCATTTTAAGATTTTCGAAAACTTATTTGTTATTCGTATCTATTGGAATTGTTGATGTCAGTGATTGTGAACTTTTGTGTACCATTTTAGTAGTTTACCCTAAAAATATATAATTAACAATTTGATTTAATTACTTTGTCTATCTCTATAGTTTTTTACCAAATTTGTATTTAAGTCTCCATAGTTTAAAAGCTTTTAATAGGTCCCTATGTCATTTTGAATTTTGTAATTAGGTCTATATTATATTAATAGAATATTTTTTAAAAAAATATATGGTCAAAGATCTAATTATATCCTTAATTGTAGATTTTTTTAATTTGCAAAAAAATATTTTATTAATTCTTATATTTTTTAATATAGCAAGGATCTAATTACAAAATTAAAAATAGTGTAGAGATATAATTAAAAGTTTTTAAAATATAAGTATTCAATTACAAATTTAGTAAAACTATAACATTAACAGAATAATTAAACATAATTTATTTCAATTAGAAGAAGGTTCACTAAAGCAATCATTAGTAGTCATAGTAGTGGTTTTAGTAATTTAAAAGTGAAAGTAAAAGATAATATGAATAAGAAGATCATAATAAAGAAAAAAATATTTTTGAAAGAAAAAATTTAATTTTGATTAAAGGACAAAAATAAAACGAAATAAAATATTTTGGACAAAAATAAGACTCCGCACTATAGATAAAGTTATAATTTAACCGAAATATTAGAGAATAAAATAATATTTTATCCATTAAAATCATAAAATGATAATGAGAAGAAGTGTTAATTATTGTAAGGATATATGAATAATTTTTCTTTTTTAATGGCACAATCACTTTGTACTTTATCGAGAATAAAATCTAAAATTTGCATAGATCGGGGGTTGATTTGTACTAGCCTTGATGATGCATTTGGCATTGTCTACAATGCACCTAACTCTGCATTCCGCTGAGAAAGTTGCTTTGTTTGAAGCTATCTCCCTGATTTCGGTCTCCTCCATCTTGGCAACAATATTAGGATCAAATCCACCAAAAACTGCTCTGTTTTTTGCAATCATTAATTATATAGACAAGTTAGTGTAATTAAGAATCAAACAGCACATGCATACATACAAATCATTTACCTAAGAATTTCCCTTCTTTTCAGAATTTCTGTCCAATTGTAATCCATAAGCAACCCTGACAATACAAGCAGCTCGAACAATTTGCTGTGTCCATGATTCAAGAAATTAAGAATTTTGTATGAAGAACCATGTGTGAGTTGTTTTAGAAGTCCGGTGAGTTGTAGAAATAGCATTTACAAGCAGCTACAACGGTTACAAATTTTGCTCTTCCCCTAACTTCACTTAAAAATTAAAAAAAAAAAAAAAATTCCCTTTTTGAAAGACACAAAAGTTGTAGCATAATGCAGAAATGCTACTTACTTGTCATCATAGGTTGGAACTCCCCACCACACATCATGAAATTCTATGTAAGCCTTATCTGCACAAGCTAAGATCTCTATATTAATTCCGATCTTGCTTCTCTTGGCGAAAATATTAAACCAAAAAAAATAAAAAAAAAAACCAAAGTAAAAGATTATTAAGATGTATCTGGTTTGTGTTTTTATTTTTTTTATTTTTAGTATTTTTTATTTTTTTGATTTTATAAAAAAAATAACAAAAATAATAAAATTATATTTTCTCTATTTACCTCATATTTTTTTTATTCTTCACAAAATTTTAAAAATAAAAATAAAAAATAAAAATGTAAGTCAAATGCATCTTTACTTTTTCTTCTTGAATAAACATATATGTTTTGGTCAAAATCTCCAAATTAGGTGGCATAATAAAGCATTGCAAGAGTTTAGTTATTTCAAAGTAAAACACTAACTCCTTGTTTGGACATCATTATTTTGGTAAAAAAATATATATTTTAATAAAATTTTTTTTTATTTTTTAATGTGTTTGACAAATTTTTAATAGTAAAAGTAAAAGTATTAGAAAAATAAAAAAAATATATTTTTTTGAAAAATTGTAATTTATATTTTTTTTAAAAGATCTTTTTTCCTTAAAAAAATATTTTTCATATAATAAATAAACAAAAAAATACTTTTATATTGTTATATCCAAACATAATTGATAAATAAAAAGATCTTTTTGAATGAAATATCTAAACATAAAATTACTTTTACTTTTCTATAAGATCTTTTAAAAAAATAACTCGAAAAAAGATTTTAAACAAGCCTAAGGCAATAATAAAACTATTAGTAAAATATTTATAAATTGAAAACTAGATGTCATCAGTTTTGAAGTATCCGTGCAACAAATTAAATTAAACGAAATGAAAGAGAATATTAAATCAAATAAGCTAAAGAATGAAATTGATCTATCATACCACAGTTGTTTGTGATCCAGTTGCACCTTTTCAATTCACCAGATTCATTCTTATTGATCTGTTGTGGTGGACTTAGCTGAACTTCATGTTCATTAATTACCATTCTTTGGTATGGAGAAGCCAAATGCAGAGTCAATGAAATATTCTCATCAAGTAGGGACAAAGAATCATCTGAGTTTTGTGATGACAACAACGATGGAGATGGAGAAGAGCTTCTCTGAAGCTTAATTGGGTGCACTTTGTTGTGGTGTTTGGGGAAAAATCTTTGGTGGTTCAACAATGATTTCTGTGACTCTTTGTTACTACTATTATTGCTCTTCTCCATTAGATTTCCATTCACATTATTTGCTTTGGACATAGTTGACAATAAGAGAGGACAAAAACAGGCTTACTATTATAAGTAGGAATGAGTTATGTTGTTCACTAAATTGGTATTCATAAAACGTAGGGATTTGACTAAAGAGTGCAACACCAAGCAGAAGCAATATTCTTATTAAGTTGGTTGGTGAAATGTGAATTTCAAGTTTATGAAACAATTTTAAATTTTTAATTGCTTCTTACTTCTTAAGAAATATATATTGGGCTAGACATTTTTCCGAAATGAAGATTTAAATATTGAGAAAAAATAGTTAAGGTTATCTTATTATTTAATTTAATATTTATTATTTTTTATATATAATATTTATAATTATATATTTATTATATCTAAAATTATATAATTATAATAATTAATAAATACTAAATAAAATAATTTTAAATTGATTGAACTGATCTTTTATTATCTTTAAAACATTATTGATTTGAGAAACAAGATTCTACTAATACAAGTGATTCTATATTTAAAATTCAAACTAAATGATTGAATAAGAGAGAGAAATCTCTGTCATTCTAGTATATAAAGTGAATTCTATAATACTTATTATAGGATGCTTTTTGTTTTAATTTATTTTTATATTTTTAAAATTAAATATTAATTTTTAATTTTTTTAATAAGTTAGACGTTACTTTTAGACATTGGCAAACTTAAAACTTTATCAATGTTAATTTCATCACTGATATTTTCTAGTTACAAAACAAAAATGAGAAAAACAGCTTACCAAATTCGTTGGACTGCTCTTCTTGCCGAATGCATACACATAAAAGTACTAACAAAATTTAACGAATATTTGTTTATTATTTCATTTATGAATTACGAAGACAGGTAAAAGCTTACGAATTGAGTAACTCGATTTTGTTTCCTTCAAACTTAGCTGGTTTGTATTGCAAGAAAACTCATCACAATATTAGGGAATGAGATATTTATATTAGTAATAAAGATGTCAATTTAGGAAGAACTATTTGTATATTATATATAAAAATCATATCATATCAATTATACTACATGAACAATAAAAATTAACAAATCAGATATTAATATAAACAGGCCTACTAATCTACTATACATACAAGTCTTTTTGGCTTACAAATTCTACAAGTTGGCCCAAATCCAACAAAAACAACGCGCACCACACTTCCCATACTCGAGCGTAAAAACCACGCGCCTTACTCAACCATTTCGTCTTTCCAAAGCGCGCTCATTATGAAAGACTCTTCCTTTTCTTCCTCAATCAATACCCAAACCCTCGAGATTCAAGCCACGTTCAAAACCAAACAAAGTTCTGAAGAAACCGTCTAACTCCTCACGAAAAGTAGAAGAAATCAAGAAGAAAACATACAAATCTCCATCAAAAAAGACCAAAAAGAAGGAACAAACATTATTGAAGGTACTATTTCATTTTTTTCTAGGTTTTTCACATTTCTGTTTCTGATTTCGAAATCGAAGCACTATATCGTCGTATTTCTCTCTCTGTTTCACTATTCTTGGTTTAGATCTCATATTACTGTTCTGATGAAACTCTTCAAGTCGTTTACGCTGTTTTACGTACTTCTAGTGAAATAATTTTTGGGTGTATACATACAAACTCTGTTTTGTGCATGTTTGGATTTTTTTAAGTAGGTTTGTATACATATAAACTCTGTATGATGCATTTCTTGGTGTATATATCAGTATTGAATGTGACTGGTGCTTCTAGTGGCATTTTGAACTTAAATATTATTTTGAACTCGTATAATGTCGTTTTATGCATGTTTGGTTGAGTTGAATATGATTTTGAACTCATTTAATTTCGTTTAATTGAAAAATCAAAATGTGTATAGGACTGGATTTGGGTGTATGTGCCTGGTATTTAGGTGTACGTGACTAGTTTTTGGGTGTATGTCTCTGATATTTGGGTATATATTTTATGTATTGACAGTATTTCTTTTTTCTTGCAGTAAAAATGACAACCAAGAATCAAGGTGGAAAAAAATACAATGTAAGCGCATATATATATCTTAGAACAAGTCAAGTTTTCCTAATACAAATATAGGTTATTTAAATGAGACTAATTTTGCTTTGTTTACAGCAAACCAAAGACTTGAAGTGTGCCACCAGACTATTGAGTAAAAATTTTGAAAAGATGAGCAAGCCAAAGAAAGCGATCATTCGTTCGTGAATTAGGTTTTGGTTGACTCATGCACATCCTGCCAATGAATGTGCTTTACAAACTATTAAAGGAGTTGGCTAACTCCTTTAAATTGGGCAAAAACACACTGAAAACAAGCTATGGTTCCTTTAAAGTTAAACCCAAAATAATAGGGGCTGCCCTTAGCCTTAATGCATCAGGTAACTGATTACAGAAAATCTTTATAGTTCCATTTTCTGTAATATATTCTTCGTAATATCTTATTCTGATCTCATGTAATCAAGTAATAAATTTAGGTGTATATGAGTCATATTTGGGTAAATATGAGTGATATTTGGGTGTATTTCAAGTAATAAATTATTTTTTTTTTGTAGGAGATCTACTTCCTGATAAAGTGAGTTATAAGAATATTTCTAACGAGAAGAACTGATTTTTAGAAGGTTCCAGGGCAACACTCTAAAGAAGCTGACCGATGACATGATGAGTATTGGTGTTGAAAATGAACAAGATTGCCTGATGTTCAAGAGGATTTTTATCCTCTATATTCAGATGGCGTTCTTGTTGCCAACTAAAATAAGCAAAGTATCTCCCGTGCACATAGCTCCAATTTTTGAGATGAAGAAAATAACGGAGGGTAACTGGGGAGCCCATGTGCTGAATTTCATCATCAAAGGCATAACAAATTACCGTTTGAAAAAGAAAAAATCAATCGAAGGTTGCCTCTATGCCTTGATGATAATCTATTTCCATCTGGCAAAAAACAAGGACAAGAAAGGAGAAGAAAACCCTGGATTGCCCTGGGTAGCAACTGGAATAGAGAGCAGCTGGTTACCAGGATGAGAGCAGAGATAGATGGTCATATGGTAAGCGAACAGAATACCTTCTCTAATTTGGGTGTGTTTTATTTATGTAGATGCTGTAAACTAACATTTCTACTATTTCAAGGCATCGTCAAGATGGCAGAAACAAAAAAGAAATTGAAAGAAATGAAAAAAAAGAAAAGAAAGAAGAAAAGAAAAAAACAAAAAAAGAAGCCAAGCTCATCGTCTGAGAGTGATCCATCAGAGACTGAAATTAATTTTTCCTCTGAGTCTGAGTCGGAAGAAGACTCAGAGGAACCTAGAAGGAAACAACCCAAAAGGACGGCCAAAAAGTAAGTTGTATTTTTGGGTTTATTTTGTCAGTTTTAGTGTATTATTTCCTAATGATTGTTTGCTTTCCAAAATAGAATCCAGAAAGAGGAAGTAGATTTTAGAGGATTCCAATTCAGAAAGCAAAAGTGAATCCAATGATGAGTAAGATTCTGAAATTATCATCACTTTCTTTCCTGTTTCTACCAAAATTTAATGTATTAATAGAGGGTTTCTCATTTAATTTCAGGAGTGAAGAATCATTACCAATTAAAAAACAAAAATCAAAGAAAAAAATTCACACTCCTGCCAAAAAGTATGCCCTATTTTTTAGAGTATCTCATCATCAATATTGTTGTATTTGTCTGATTCATAATTTTTTGATTTTCAAGACACAATACAAAAAAAGAAAGCACATAATTGAGGATTCATCTTCAGAAGAAGAAATTCATTCCTATGATGGGTAAGATACTTTCTAAAGCTATCTTACACTCTGTAATCAAAACTATATTTTGTTAACATGTACTTTTGAATGTACTGTCAGAACTGAAATTGGAACTAAAATAATAGAAGAATTTTAAGACAATCAAAAAAGAAGAAAATAAATGAAGAGGCTGCTGCACATTTATTTTCTTCTTTTTTGATTGTCTTAAAAATTCTTCTATTATTTTAGTTCTAATTTCAGTTCCAACAGTACATTCAAAAATACATGTTAACAAAATATTGTTTTGATTACAGAGTGTAAGATAGCTTTAGAAAGTATCTTACCCATCATAGTAATGAATTTCTTCTTCTGAAGATGAATCCTCAATTATGTGCTTTCTTTTTTTTGGATTGTGTCCTGAAAATCAAAAAATTATGAATTAGACAAATACAACAATATTGATGACGAGATACTCTCGAAAATAGTGCACACTTTTTGGCGGGAGTGTGAATTTTTTCTTTGATTTTTGTTTTTTAATTGGCAACGATTCTTCACTCCTTAAATTAAATGAGAAACCCTCTATTAATACATTAAATTTTGGTAGAAACAGGAAAGAAAGTGATGATAATTTCAGAATCTTACTCATCATTGGATTCACTTTTGCTTTGTGAATTGGAATCCTCTAAAATTTGCTTCCTCTTTCTGGATTCTATTCTGGAAAGCAAATAATCATTAGGAAAAAACACCCTAAAACTGACAAAATAGACCCAAAGAAACAATATACTTTTTGGCCGTCCTTTTGGGTTGTTTCCTTCTAGGTTCCTTTGAGTCTTCTTGCGACTCAGACTCAAAGGAAAAATCAACTTCAGTCTCTGATGGATCACTCTTAGACAATGAACTTGGCTTCTTTTTTTTTTTCTTTTCTTCTTTCTTTTCTTTCTTTTTCATTTCTTTCAATTTCTTTTTTGTTTCTGCCATCTTGACGATGCCATGAAACAGTAGAAATGTTAGTTTACAGCATCTACATAAATAAAACACACCCAAATTAGAGAAGGTATTCTGTTCGCTTACCATATGGCCATCTATCTCTGCTCTCATCCTTGCAATCAGTTGCTCTCTATTCCAGTTGCTAACCCATGGCAGTCCGGGGTTTTCTTCTCCTTTCTTGTCCTTGTTTTTTGCCAGATGAAAATAGATTATCATCAAGGTATAGAGGAATCCATCGATTGATTTTTTCTTTTTCAGATGGTAATTTGTTTTGCCTTTGATGATGAAATTCAGCACATGGGCTCCCCAGTTACCCTCCGTTATTTTCTTCATCTCAAAAATTGGAGCTGCACGGGAGATACTTTGCTTATTGTAGTTGGCAACAAGAACGCCATCTGAATATAGAGGATGAAAATCCTCTTGAACATCAGGCAATCTTGTTCATTTTCAATACCAGTACTCATCATGTCATCGGTCAGCTTCTTTAGAGTGTTGCCCTGGAACCTTCTAAAAATCAGTTTGTTCTCTTCAGAAAGATTCTTATAACTCACTTTATCAGGAAATAGATCTCCTACAAAAAAGAAAATAATTTATTACTTGAAATACACCCAAATATCACTCATATTTACCCAAATATGACTCATATACACCTAAATTTATTACTTGATTACATGAGATCAGAATAAGATATTACGAAGAATATATTACAGAAAAAGGAACTATAAAGGTTTTCTGTAATCAATTACCTGATGCATTAAGGCTAAGGGCAGCCCCTATTATTTTGGGTTTAACTTTAAAGGAACCATAGCTTGTTTTCAGTGTGTTTTTGCCCAATTTAAAGGAGTTAGCCAACTCCTTTAATAGTTTGTGAGGCACATTCATTGGCGGGATGTGCATGAGTAAACCAAAACCTAATTCACGAACGAACAATCACTTTCTTTGGCTCGCCCATCTTTTCAAATTTTTCACTCAATAGTCTGGTTGCACACTTCAAGTCTTTGGTTTGCTATAAACAAAGCAAAATTAGTGTCATTTAAATAACCTATATTTGTATTAGGAAAAATTAACTTGTTCTAAGATATATATATATATATGCACTTACATTGTATTTTTTTCCACCTTGGTTCTTGGTTGTCATTTTTACTGCAAGAAAAAAGAAATACTGTCAATACACAAAAAATACACCCAAATATCAGAGACATACACCCAAAAACCAGTCACGTACACCTAAATACTAGCCATATACCCCCAAATCCAGTCCTATACACATTTTGTTTTTCAATTAAATGAAATTAAATGAGTTCAAAATCATATTCAACTCAACCAAACATGTATAAAATGATATTATACGAGTTCAGAATGATATTTAAGTTTAAAATGCCACTAGAAGCACCAGTCATATTCAATACTGACATATACATCCATAAATACGCCATACAGAGTTTATATGTATACAAACCTAGTTAAAAAAACATCCAAACATGCACAAAACAGAGTTTATATGTATACACCTAAAAATCGTTTCACTAGAAGTACGTAAAACAGCGTAAACGACTTGAAGAGTTTCATCAGAACAGTAATATGAGATCTAAACTAAGAACAGTGAAACAGAGAGAGATATATGACAATATAGTGCTTCAATTTCGAATTCAGAAACAGAAATGTGAAAAACCTAGAAGAAAAATGAAATAGTACCTTGAATAATGTTTGTTCCTTCTTTTTGGTCTTTTTTTTATGGAGATTTGCATGTTTTCTTCTTGATTTCTTCTACTTTTTGCGAGGAGTTGGACGGTTTCTTCAGAACTTTGTTTGGTTTTGAACGTGGCTTGAATCTCAAGGGTTTGAGTATTGATTGAGGAAGAAGAGGAAGAGTCTTTCATAATGAGCGCGCTTTGGAAAAACGAAACTGTTGAGTAAGGCGCGTGGTTTTTAGGCTCGAGTGTGGGAATTGTGGTGTGCGTCGTTTTTGTTGGGTTTGGACCAACTTGTAGAACTTGTAAGCCAAAAAGACTTGTATGTGTAGTAGCCCTATTAATTTATTGTGTTTGTATATTAGACATATTTTAGATATAATATTTATTATCAGTATTTATTTCATACGTATGGCTTTTTAATAAAAAATAATTTTATTTTTTGGATATATTTAGACATATCTAAATACCATCACGTATCAGTATATCTAATCTTATTCTTAACATGTATTCTTAAAATGAGTTTAAAAATAATATATATATATATATATATATATATATATTAATTATTAAAATAAAAATATTTTAAATAGTTTATATAATTAAAAAAAGACAATATAAATAATTAAAAAATTATTTTCTGTTTTAATATCAACAAAATACGACTAAAATATTATTATAATTTATTTAAAAAATATTTTATATTTCATATATATATCGTACATATTCCCGTATCTTATAAAAATTTTAAATTTGTATCTTTGTATATCGCATATTATATTGTGTTTTGTATTCGTATCAATATCCATGCATCATAGATAATAAAAGTATCTAAAAGGACATAAATACAAAAAGGAAAAGTATAGGTGAACAATAATCCTAGTGAACAATATGAACAATGGGGTTACAAATATAAATTACTTATAAATTTAATTAATGATGTAATTAATTTAATTATAATAATAATCATTTTTTAAAATTTAAAATATTAGATTTTTGAAATAGGGAACTGTAACACGTTTCATATCCTCATACCATATCTCCTCTCTCTTGCAGTGGTCCTTCCCAATAAAGAAGGCTCACTTCCCAGGCCACCCACAGCCCACGCTGCCCCCTATGACAACGTCCGACACCACCGCCATCACTACCGGCGACCACCGTCTCTTCCCTCTCTTCTCTTTTTCTTCCCTGTTTCTCCATTTCTCCTCAATCCCATGTACGTTACCCCTGGTCTCTGTGCAAAGTCCAACCCCGCGCGAGAAACCCCAGTGCAACCCAACAGCGGCTGAGCTCTGTGCCGCTGCAATACCGCCTCTGTTACCCCTCTCTTTCCATTCTTCCCCTTTCACCAACGCAGGTTCCATGCTTTTTCCTGCTCGTGTTATTTCGTTTATTTATTTTAACTAATTTTTAATTCTGCTTTTAGTGTTTAGATTAGGTTTAGATTAATGGATTGATACCTTTTGGATTCCAAAATGTTTGATGGCTAATTTTTCTAGATTGATTGCTGCTTAAATTGAGTTTAAAATCCCTGTTTACATATTGTGCACACCATATGCTCGATGAAATACCTGAGTGAAACTTTTTGTTTAATTCTTATGTTTTGCCAGCATTTGTCTTAAATTTTGTTATCTTTAGGCATTATAATTCAAAATTGTATAATGTTATGCTATTTTTAATGATGTTTAGATTGAGTTTTGACATGGCACTTGATTATTAGTTTTGTTTAAACACCAAATTGGTTTAAAATTTTAAATTTAGTCATTTGATTAGTGTAATTTAAGAAATGCATATCATGTTTAGTTAAGTGAATTGAATGAAACTACCAATTCAGGTATGCTTTAAACATTCCACATGGTTGCCATTAGATTATTTTAAATTCTCATCCTTATGCTTCCATGCCATGCATGCACAAACAAATTTGGTCACAACTCACTTTACAGATGGAAATATATGCTCTAAGTGGAGATGCTGTTCATTTTAGATGCTCACTAAATGTGTTTTTTTGTTTTTGCATTCTTTTTTATTTTTTCACGCTATATAATATTGCTAGAAAATATATGTACAGTTGTGCATAAGATACAATATAGTATTCAAAGGTCCCAAAATTCTAATTAGTAAGTCCATAATACATACAACACTGATTACTACTATAAGAAAAATAAATTAATTAATAAACAAATAAGGAGAAGAAGAAATAAGAGAGGATTGACAAGGAAGGAATTGAAGAAACGAAAATGGAGAATGGGAATGTATCATTCACATCAAAGAAGAAATAATGAGCTTTTTGACTTTTTAAAGCATAGAAATGGACTTGGTTTTAGATTGTGTAGGTGTGATTCAGATGTAGCACATCCATGCATGCTCTATTCAAATACTTAATATAAGCCTAACTAATTAGGTGAGATTTTTTATGAGTACACTTTTCATTGTTATTATTTCTTGTAAGTTATGTATAGTAATAAATTTTTAATGATATTTTTGGAAAAAGTATTAATAAAATCTTTTTAGTTGAAACTTGTTTAATAGTACGGTATCTAATTAGTTTGTGTATGTTTGATTGTAGGTCATAGAATGTACGGATATTACTGGAAGTGATGACACGGATCTTGTTGATGAGGTTTGGTCTCTAGTATATTGCTGTTTTTTCGTGAACTGCATATTTGAATCAACCATTAATCCTCATGTTCATCGAATGATGTATGTTTTGAACTGATTTGCAGTTACCGGATCATAGTTGCCTTGTCGAAGACGAAATACCAAGAGTTGGGATGCGATTTGAGCATTTAAAGCTGGCTTAGGATTTTTATGCAACATATACAAAGAAAGTCGGTTTCGATTCAATAGCGTAGCGGATGGTTATTTGGTACCCAGATGGTTATTTTGTAATAGCCTTGGTGTGGTGTGTATAATTAGTTACAATTATTTTAAACTGGATATTCTATTTAATAGGATAGTGAATGTTTATTTCTATTGTTACCCAGATGGTTATTTTGAATAGTTTGGGTGTAGTGTGTGTGATTCGTTTAAAGTATTATAAACTGGATGTTCGATTTAATAGGAAAGCGAATGGTTATTTTTTTTGTTACCCAGATAGTTATTTCGAATAATCTGGGTGTAGTGTGTGTGATCAGTTGCAAGTATTTTAATATGGATGTTCGATTCAATAGGATAGCGGATGGTTATTTTTACTGGTACCCAGATGGTTATTCGTAATAGTCTTGGTGTATAGTATATGGTCAATTACAAGTAATAAAGGTTGGATGTTCGATTCTATAGGCTATCAGATGGTTATCTCTATTGTCACCCAAATGGTTATTTAGAAGAGTCTTGGTGTAGTGTGTAAATAGTAACAAATAGTAGAGGCTGGATGCTCGATTCCATATGATAGCGGATGGTTATTTTTGTTGGTACTAGATGGTTATTCTTAACTAATAACTTTTACACCTCGCTAATATCTTGAAACAGAATCAAAGTAGTTAGAGAACTAAAAATGTTATTCACCATGGAAATTTATCATTTCTGTTGTAACAAAATTCCACCACGAAAACACGTAAACAATGTGAAAAAGGTATTTGTGGTCTTAAGACTAAGGTCCAATTTGGGTTAACAACTTAAATAAGCTCTTTTGAAAAAAGAGCTTAAAGTAGAAGGACTTTTATTAATAGCAACTTATAAATAAGTTAATTTGTGTTGATTTTTAGTTATAAAAGTACTTATTTTAAAGTTTTAGTGTTTGGATAAATAACTGAAAAAATACAATTTTTTAACATAAGAGAATGGATATTAAAATTCTAATTCATAATAATCTTGATGGCAATACAAAAGAAATTATTGTATAGTTAGTACTTGTTATTTTATTGTGCATGATATGGTAGGTGAAAATAAAAAATGAATCATTATCGTTTGCTTGACTGCCCAGCGAGGAATCTGCTTCACAAAGCCAAACCCAATAGCATCGATCTCTGCTAGCTTCGCATCGGCATTAATTTCTTTTAAGTGGGTTATCATTCCGTGATGTAGCATGGAGAACATCGCGTCTCCACTAATTTCTATTAATAAACACAATACAAATTATGAGTAATAAAAAAGAATAAAAAATTTGTTAATACAAAACACTGCTTACATTTTTTCCCATTAAAATGCTATTGAGCAAGTTAAAGTCAGAGCAGGTTTTTGCCTGTCAGAAAACATTCAAGCATAAGTCTTGATACGAAACACACATTATCATCTAACTATAATTGCAAACACAGCCAACAATCCGAAGCTCTGGACACACACAACATCATTTACCAAGACGGATTAAAAAATAAAAACGTTGCCATGAACAATCAAGCTGCCATTGCAATGACTCCCATATTAATAAAGTTTTCTATTATCCACCAGAAAAAAACCTACGTCATTTAGGTATGAAGTTTTCTAACAAAATTGAACAGTGCATGGTGTCTAGAGTACAAATTCAATCACATGAACCAAAAAAAAAAAACAGCATAAAGGAAAAAAATTAATCAGCAAATGCAACAAATTTGATATGATTTGCTATAATTCAACCATCCGTGCACAGTGTGATATTACTAACTATGTTGTAATTTAAGAAAAAAATGGAAATCAATTGCAGAACAATAGAATGTCCTCCGCAATTCAAGTAAACATCAAATAACATGACATCGGTCATAACAAGCTCAATAGATAGGAATGAGTTAAAAAATTGGCCTTCCGATTATGGAATGAACGAATGCAATTCCTGGTAACAATTGCTTATTATTATTAGTACTAGAAATTATTAACAGAAAAAAATTCCTTCATAAATGCTGTAGTTCAGCTCAGAAACGTTAAATTTTTTACCTTCATATAGTATAATAGTCCTGTCGCAGCATTTAGCAAAATTTCACGCGGAAACAAAATTTGTTTCTGTATAACTATGAATTATTATTTAAATTTTAAAACGAGTCTCTACAACATCCAATAGTGATAATAATATATTCATATCTACATGATGCAACTATAGTATTTACAACCAATTTTACTCATATCTACATCAGCCACCGCTAAGAACCATGACATTATTGCATCCATCTTTTCTTACAAAATTGAACATCCGTCATTTATAGAAATTAAAGATCAATCAAATGAACCGGAAACAGATAAAGAATTCACAAATAAAATATCAATTCCAGGCTCCATCAAATTTCAAACATGTTTTGCTTTATTCCAGGTATCCATGAACCATATGATATTACTATCAATGCTGTAATTTAAAAAAAATGTGAAAATCAATAGCATAACACCCACAGTCATGTGCAGTAAGAGTATATAGACAGTTTAAAAAAAATCAAATTAAACAAGGTCCTTGGAAGCATACCTATAAAAAATTGAACTTCTAATTACCTAAGTCACCAAAACAAGTCCTAATATAACCAGCTTGCTAGGCTCCAGAGATTTGCAACATCAGAAATTGCTACCTAAATGATGTAGATCATGTCACATTTTTCTCATCCATCTTTTCTTACAAAACTAAACATCCGTCATTTATAGAAATTAAAGGTCAATCAAATGAATCAGATATAGATAAAGAATTAACTACTCAATTATCAAGCCGAGGCTCTATCAAATTTCAAACATGTTTGCTTTAATCGAAGGTTCCATGAGCCATGTGATATTACTATCCATGCTTTAATTTAAAAAAAAATCATATCAAAATGAACAGCATAACACCCACAGTCGTGTGCAGTAAGAGTACATAGGCAGTTAAAAAAAAAACAAGTTAAACAAGGTCCTTGGAAGTATAGCTGTTAAAAATTAAACTTCTAACTACGTTAGTCAGCAAAACAAGTACTAATATAACCAGCTTGGTAGGCTCCATAGATTTGCAACATCAGAAATTGCTACCTAAATGATGTAGATCATGTAACATTTTTTCATCCATCTTTTCTTACAACATTGAACATCCGTCATTTATAGAAATTAAAGGTCAACCAAATAAACCAGAAACAGATAAAGAATTAACTACTAAATTATCAAGCCGAGGCTCCATCAAATTTCAAACATGTTTGCTTTGATCTAAGGATCCATGAACCATGTGATATTACTATCCATGCTTTAATTTAAAAAAAAAATTGAGAATCAACAGCATAACACCGACAGTCGTGTAGAGTAAGAGTACAAAGGCAATTTAAAAAAAATCAAGCTAAACAAGTTACTAGGAAGCATTGCTATTACAAATTGAATTTCTAATTATGTAAGTAACGAAAATAAGTCCTAATATAACCAGCTTGCTAGGCTCCATAGATTCCCAACATTAGAAATTCCTACCTAAATGATGTAGAGAATGTAACATTTTTTCATCCATCTTTTCTTACAAAATTGAACATCCGTCATTTATAGAAATTAAAGGTCAATCAAATGAACCAGAAACAGATAAAGAATTCACAACTAAAATATCAAGCCTAGGCTCCATCAAATATTTACCATCCTCAACCTAATTTCAAACACTTGTAAAAAATATTCAACTATCTATTCATGTATAAAAATGACCATCCGATTTAGATTCGTTAAACAACTCACAAATCAACATATTCATAGCACGTGCTTCACACGAACTGCTGACTTACTAACACCCGGAGCCAAAACAAACCCAAATACGGTAAATTATTAAAAAACAAGACGCAAAAAACTCGGATGCTCAGAAACATGTACGTGTCATTATTCATTCCTTTCAACTTCCATATGTTCACAAAGACTTGCAGAACTCAAACAGGGCCAGAAATTTGCGCAACCAGCAAAACCATTATATGCATCCAGAACATAAAAGTAACTATGAACATCTTAAACATTCAATTAACGGTTATTGGGTTACCGACCTTCAATCTGGGAAGGGAGAAACAGCCCACGGCTACTCTTGTTGTATTCGAGGATGACTCCAAGCGACGCAAACATGTAAGGGCTATAACCTACGGAGCTTGTGGGTAAAGGACAACACCGGTGGTTTTCTGGCCAACTTCCACGCGACGGGGCTACGGATGCTCGCCTGCTGCTTCACGTCTTCACAATGGAGGCGCCGGTGGATGGTCGGTTCGGCGGGTGGCAGGGTGGACGACGGGTTACAATGAAAAAGAAGCGGCTAACGTGGGAAGGTCTCCCTTCGTCAATGCCGTTTCAAATGGCTGTGAGAGAAGGCTAATGTTTCCTTTCCTTAATGGTGCTCAAAACGTAAGAAAGGAGAAAGGTTTTTACTATTGTGTCAAAGAAGGGGGGAGTGGATGGGGTGATTACGATGGAAGTAATTAAGATAATTAAAATTAGGATTTAGAGAATGTGAATGTTTACGAAAATACCTATGTTAATAAATTAATTGGGCTAATTTCGGGCCGTTGTTCATATTGTTCACCAAATTCGTTGTCCCCTAACATTCTCCATACAAAAATACTAAGAAAAACACATGGTTAATTTCTATTTCTGTCTTCTTTGTATTCTTTTCCAACTACTAAACATCGCGCGTTAACGTGTGCCTTAGGAATATTTTTAAAGCATGCATGCATTATTATCCATATATACAATTTCTCTGAAAATTTAATAATTTAAAGTGTTTTTGAGTTAAGAACCATATAATAGTTTTTTCATATATTATATAGTTCACTCATCAATTTGATTGTGCACAATATTCTTTTCCCTATTTTTATCAAGCAAACCTAATCATCAATCCTAATCATAAAATAGGAGACATGAAAAATCAAGAGTCAGCTTCTAGTTAGAACGGTAATAGAACAGCTGTAGTCATATATATATAATCAAAAGAGAGAATACCTTAATCAAAGTAGTTATGCTGTTTGTCTCAATGCCATTTCATTCTTAACCCTTACTCCTTTACCTTCAAATTTCTGATACATACATGGAGCCAACATAGACAAAGATATCTCATCCTTTTTTTCTTCTTAGTCAATGTGGCTTATTTCATTACTTTCAAAATTATAAGGTACTTCACGCATGCATGTATAAAATTAAAAAAAAAAATGCTAAAAAACCATCAGAATTTATTGTTTTTATCATTAATTAGTTATTAATATTTAAAAATATAAAATAAAATATATTATTAAATTACTAGACTAAAAAAAATAAATTAAAAATTAAATTAATGATTAAGTAATAAAAAACAATAAATTTTAATATCCTTAATATTTCTCTAAAATTAATTTGATCTTGATCTTGTACCTGCATTCTCAAAAGAGAATGTCTAGTTCCAACAACGCGTGCTTCTATATATTACTTTTTTTCGGACTTATTAATTTTTATATATTAAGAAAAAATCACGAATGAAATATCCAATTATATACTGCTATTAGCAATTGATCCGTGCAAAACTGCAAATAGCCAAATACACGGAACTATAGAACTTATTTTCACCACAAAAAAATATTTATTCTAGATAATATTTTTAATTTTTTATTATATCAAAATTTTGTATATAGGTATAATTTTAAAATCTGATATGAGTTGGTTACATGGTAATAAAATATTCTATTGTACTAAAGATTTTTAATCTTAGTCTAACTATAAATTAAGCACAAAATAAAAAAAGGTTAGATGTGTTATAGAATAATATTTTTGGTTCATAAAAGTAAAACTAAACTACACTTAAGATTTAAATTACATTTTCTCTCCTTAATTAAAATTATTTTAATGACTCGTTCTTCCATAAAAAAATCTTAAAAAGCAAATCTTTTTTCTTTACTCTACACATTTTGCAAAATTTTTTCAACCAGTAATAAATTTATATTCTTTTTTTATTTTTCCTTTTCGAAACATTAAGACTCAATTCGTTTACATTACTTGATGATGACATTATGAAATTTTAAGTAGGACTGTTAAATTGAACTAAATCCATTGAGATTAGCCCATTTAACGACTTTAAATATGTGAACTTTTGAATTGGTTAACGTGTTTAGCCCAACAGTTGGATGGTCTGCGAAATAAATGAATTGACCTATTTACTCATTTAAATTTTTTTTATTCTTTTTTCCTATTTTTGTTATTTTTTAACAATTTTTTTAACAATCTAATCTAAATTTCTTTACTTAAAATTTAATAAATATAAATATTATTTGAAAATAATAAAAAAAAACCACCAAAACTATTTTAGTATTTTTCAAACATAATATTTTTAAGTTTAATGGAAGAGCTACTTCTACGAGTTATTTAATGAGGGACAGAAGACTCTTTCGAACCTTGGTCGATTATGCACAAGGGAAGAAGATCAAAACTTTGACTACTATCGAAGAATTCGAGACTTCGAGGTAAAAGAGGCTCTAAAGCAGATGAAAAATGGCAGGACAGTAGGACCTGATAATATCCCGATTGAGGTTTGGAAGGGTCTTAGAGAAAAACGCATCAACCGGTTAACCAAGCTTTTTATTGAGATTTTAAGGTCAAAGAAGATGCCTGATGAGTGGAGAAAGAGCACTTTGGTACCTATCTATAAGAATAAGGTGTATATACAAAGTTGCAGAAACTATAGAGGGATCAAGCTTATGAGTCATACCATGAAGTTATGGGAAAGGGTGATAGAACAGAGGTTGAGAAAAGAGATACAAGTAACAAAGAACCAATTTGGATTCATGTCAGGCAGATCTACCACTGAAGCGGTATACCTTTTAAGAAGGATGATGGAGAGATATCGTAGTAATAAAAGGGATCTACATATGGTGTTTATTGATTTGGAAAAAGCGTATGATAGGGTACCAAGGGAGGTCTTATGGAAGGTTTTAGAAAAGAGGAGGGTAAGGATCGCATATATTCGTGCAATTAAAGACATGTATGATGGGCCACAACTAGTGTGAAGACTCAAAGTGGTGTGACAGAGGAATTTTCTATTGGTATAGGATTACACCAGGGATCATCCTTAAGTCCATACCTTTTCACATTAGTCTTGGAAGTACTCATAGAGCACATCCAAGAGCTTGTGCCATGGTGCATGCTTTTTGCCGATGATATCGTCCTTATGGGAGAGTCAAGGGAAGACCTAAATAAGAAGTTGGAGTTATGGAGAGAAGCTTTAGAAGTGTATGGTCTGCGCATAAGCCGTAGCAAGATAGAATATATGGAATGTAAATTCAGTTCGAGAAGGGAAAACTCTAATATAGAGGTGAAGATTGGAGAAAACACCCTACGAAAAGTTAAAAGTTTTAGGTATCTTGGGTGCATCATACAGGATAATGGAGAGATTGAACAGGATGTAAATCATAGGATCCAAGCAGGGTGGTCAAAATAGCGGAGTGCATCTGGTTTTATATGGACAAAAAAGTGCATTTAAAACTTAAAGGTAAATTCTATCGCACCGCTATAAGACCGGCTATGCTTTATGGTACGGAGTGTTGGGCGGCTAAAGGGGAGCACGAACATAACCTGAGTGTGGCAGAGATGAAGATGTTGAGATGGATGAGTGGTCATACGCGATTGGATAAAATAAGGAATGAAGATATAAGGGAGAGAGTTGGAGTAGCACCAATTGTGGAAAAGATGGTTGAATCGCGTCTTAGGTGGTTTGGACATGTGAGAAGAAGACAGATAGAACATCCAGTCAGGAGGGTGGATGAGATGGAAGATGGACAAGGGGCGAAAGGCAGAGGAAGACCTAAGAAGACCATCCATGAGGTGGTCAAACGAGATCTACATGTAAATGGTCTCTTTGTAGACATGACACATGACAGAGCACAATAGCATCGTTTGATTCATGTAGCCAACCCCATTTAGTGGGACAAGGCTTTGTTATTGTTTGTTTGTTTAATATTTTTAAATTTAATAATACATGACTTTATTAACATAGTGAACTTAAGTTATTATATATTTAGTCTCTTTATATAGAAAATAAATCTAGCAAGATAAATTATCAATTGAACATTACTGATATTAGAAAATTGTATTTGAAGTATAACAACTACAAAGTAGCATACATTGACTTTATGCCAAACAATTTGAAAAAAAAAATCAAAAGCAATATTCATCCATTATAATTTATTTGTGAAACTCAATAGACAATATTCTAGATTTGAATTTTAAATTATTTGTAAATCTCTTTAAAAAAAATCAAATTTTATTTATTGCTCAAATAAATTGAACAAAAGATTAGATACCTAATTAAGTCCTAAATTTAGGAAGAAAAAAACTTTGTCAAAAATCTGACTAGTTAATATATAAATCAAAATGATGAAAATTTAAATTAGTATAACAACATAGGAATTATATAATTAACTTAATGAAAATGAGTCCACTTGCAACAAAATTCATTAGCCCTTTGCCCTGTTGGCCTATCGTAGTAATTGATGACATGTCACCATGTCATGTTTTTCTATGCCTTTTTCCTTTGTTTTCAATAGGTTTTATGCACTTTCTTGAGCCATAAGCAAGCCAAGTG
Organism: Arachis ipaensis; assembly: GCF_059453495.1. Lineage (NCBI taxonomy): Eukaryota > Viridiplantae > Streptophyta > Magnoliopsida > Fabales > Fabaceae > Arachis > Arachis ipaensis. Next base: position 102,702,848 of record NC_142440.1, read on the forward strand.
GGTAGATTTTCATGCTTCCTTTGATTTAATCAACCATGTATGAATTTATGCTATTTCATGAAGTTTTATGCTAAAATTGTCACATATTATAAAAGAATGAATATCTCATGATTTTGAGCATAGCTTTGATGTGTTTGGTTGATTAATGATAGGTGAAGAAGGCTTGGAGAAAGGGTGAAGCAAGAAGGAATGGCTAGGAGTAAAGAGAGGACAATGGAATAAGTTGAACCAGGAAGCAAAAACTTTTGGGTGAAAAGTTAGCCTCAAAGTTAGACCCCTAACTTGGAGGCTAACGTTGGCACATGAAATTCACCCCTGGGCACCAAAAGTTTGCGCCAACGTTAGCCCCCTAACTTTGAGGCTAACGTTGGCATGAAGAGAACCTCCCTGGGCACCAAAAGTTTGCGCCAACGTTAGCCCCCTAACTTGGTGGCTAACGTTGGCACATGAAATTCACAAGGGGAGGAGCAAAAGTTTGCGCCAACGTTAGCCCCCTAACTTTGAGGCTAACGTTGGCGCCACACACCACAACAGCTTGAAGGGGTATACTTCCAACAAGAATAACTTGAGCTACAGAGCTCCAAATGAGGTGATTCAAGAAGCATTGGAAAGTAGGAATCAAGAGCTTTCCAAGCATATATGGCACTGCATGGTGGACACTAAAATTGAGGGAGAAAACTGCCCCGCAATGTGCATAAACGAACATGGTGGAAACTTGCAGTGAGGCCAACTGACCTCTGCACCTTCAACGGAGTATAACTCGAGCTGTAGAGCTCCAAATAATGTGCTCCCAACGGCATTGGAAAGTCGACATCCAGGGCTTTCCAACAATGTATAATAGTATGGGGTGGATAATACGTTTGAGCCTCCAGAACTGGCATTTTCGCCAACGTTTGAGGCAAACGTTACCTCAAACGCTGCACACCAAAGCCAGCGACCATGCCCTCTTCAAATGATCATAACTTGAGTTGTAGATGTCCAATTGAAGTGATTCCAAGTGGGTTAGAAAGCTGACATTCAGAGCTTTCCAACCATATATGATAGTCTATATTGGGCATAAAATTGGCAACATGACAAGAGGACAAAGTTGGCGCCATAAATGTGCATAAGGGAGGCCAACGTTAGGGTCAAAGTTAGACCCCTAACGTTGGCACCAACGTTCATACCAGCAAGTTTTGTGGGCTGCTATGAAAAGTTGGAGCCAAAGTTAGACCCCTAACTTTAGCTCCAACTTTTGGTCCAACTTTTGCAAACTCAACCCGGTTCAATTCGGTTCCTCTTCAAACTCCAAGAGCAATCAACCAAGGCCTTTATCAACCCAATTCCATCAAGAGCAAGGGCCCAAATGATCATCACTCAAAGGCACAAGAAATAGATAAAATAGGAATTTCATTTAATTGTAATTTGTTTTTAATTTCATTTTCATTTTGTAGAAATGCCTATAAATAGGCATCTGTTTCATATTTGTAAAGGGGGGCTGGCTCCAAGAGGGAGCATTAGGATTTGAGAGCTCTCTCTTAGTTTTCAATTTCGTTTTGAATCTTGGGTTGAGAATTGAAGAAATTCTGTTTCAATCTCACCTTGAGAATTTTCTTGTTTACTTTCTCTGCACAATTGAATTTCCATTCCTGTTTACTACTTCACCTTCTCTTGGCTTCTGCAATTTACTTTTCTTTAATTTCCTTGCAATTGTTCTAAGCTTTGATTTACTGCTTTCATTTAATTTCCCTGCACCCAATCCCTTTTACTTTCATGCAATTTACATTTCTTGCTCTTTAAGTTTCATTGCAATTTACTTTCTGCACTTTAATTTTCCTTGTCATTTACATTCTGTTGGCTTCAATGGTCACTCAAATCACTCAATGTTAGCTTGACTAAACTAATCACCCACTAAAATTGCTTGATCCATCAATCCCTGTGGGATCGACCTCACTCCCGTGAGTTATTATTACTTGATGCGACCCGGTGCACTTGCCGGTTAGATTTGTGTGTTTTGGGAGAAATTTATTTTTCACCAAAATACTCATCAAGTTTTTGGCGCCGTTGCCGGGGATTGATTAGATCAACAATGATTATGTGGGTGAGAAGTCTAGATCAAGCATTTTCTTTATTTTTGTTTTCTGTTTCAAAGTGAAACCAAGGTGTTTGAGTTTTTGCCTCACTAAGAAATTCTCATCTCTGATATGAGTAATTTCAATTTTCCTTGGTTGTGTGTTTTACAAAACTCAAATGGAGTTCAACTCATCTTATGATCAAACAAATTCTATGGGATATCAACCACCATCACCAATCTCTAATGATGGCTGGGGATATCACCAAGAAACTTCAAATTCTGGGCACTCCAATTCATGGAGCTATGCTTCAGAACCACAAGATGAGAAAGAAAATCATATGGGATATTTCTCTCCACCACAAAATAATGCAAGTCATGATTCTAATGGTGGCTGGGAAGAGAATTCTAGTGCTCCATATGATATTCATCCAGAGATATCATCACTTGACCATACTTCAACCGAAAGCCCCTTTCAAAACTCACCACCCACACAAACTTCCATGAACCACTGATGAGCGGATAATTTATACGCTTTTTGACATTGTTTTTAGTATGTTTTTAGTAGGATCTAGTTACTTTTAGGGATGTTTTCATTAGTTTTTATGTTAAATTCACATTTCTGGACTTTACTATGAGTTTGTGTGTTTTTCTGTGATTTCAGGTATTTTCTGGCTGAAATTGAGGGACTTGAGCAAAAATCAGATTCAGAGGTTGAAAAAGGACTGCTGATGCTGTTGGATTCTGACCTCCCTGCACTCAAAGTGGATTTTCTGGAGCTACAGAACTCGAAATCGTGCGCTTCCAATTGCGTTGGAAAGTAGACATCCATGGCTTTCCAGAAATATATAATAGTCCATACTTTGGCCATGAATTGATGACGTAAACTGGCGTTCAACGCCAGCTTTCTACCCAAATCTGGCGTCCAGCGCCAGAAAAGGATTCAAAACCAGAGTTGAAGGCCCAAACTGGCACAAAAACTGGCGTTCAACTCCACAAATGGCCTCTGCACGTGCAACACTTAAGCTCAGCCCAAACACACACCAAGTGGGCCCCGGAAGTGGATTTATACATCAAATACTTACTCATGTAAACCCTAGCAGCTAGTTTATTATAAATAGGACCTCTTACTATTGTATTAGGCATCTTGGGATTACCTTATGATCCTTTGATCACGTTTTAGGGGGCTGGCCATCTCGGCCATGCCTGGACCTTCACTTATGTATTTTCATACGGTAGAGTTTCTACACTCCATAGATTAAGGTGTGGAGCTCTGCTGTTCCTCAAAGATTAATGCAAAGTACTACTGTTTTCTATTCAATTCTTCTTATTTCGCTTCTAAGATATCCATTCGGATCCAAGAACGTGATGAAGGTGATGATTATGTGTGACGCTCATCATCCTTCTCCCTTATGAACGCGTGCCTGACAAACACTTCTGTTCTCCATGAAATAAGCTAGAATGAGTATCTCTTAGATCTCCTAACCAGAATCTTCGTGGCGTAAGCTAGAATGATGGTGGCATTCAAGAGAATCCGGAAGGTCTAACCTTGTCTGTGGTATTCTGAGTAGGATTCAATGATTGAATGACTGTGACGAGCTTCAAACTCGCGAGTGCTGGGCGTTAGTGACAGACGCAAAAGGAGGGTGAATCCTATTCCAGCATGATCGGGAACCGACAGATGAATAGCCGTGCCGTGACAGGGTGCGTGAGCATATTATTCACTGAGAGGAGGGGATGTAGCCACTGACAACGGTGATGCCCTTGCATAAAGCCAGCCATGGAAAGGAGTAAGACTGATTGGATGAAGATAGCAGGAAAGCAGAGGTTCAGAGGAACGAAAAGCATCTCCATTCGCTCATCTGAAATTCCTACCAATAATTTACATAAGTATCTCTATCCCTATTTTATTATATAATATTCGAAAACTCCATGATTATTTTATATCCGCCTGACTGAGATTTACAAGGTGACCATAGCTTGCTTCATACCAACAATCTCCGTGGGATTCGACCCTTACTCACGTAAGGTATTACTTGGACGACCCAGTGCACTTGCTGGTTAGTTGTATCGAAGTTGTGACTATTATGAATTCAGATCAAAGCACCAAGCTTTGGAGCCATTACCAGGGATTGTTCGAGCCTGGACATCACAATTTCGTGCACCAAGTTTTTGGCGCCGTTGCCGGGGATTGTTCGTGTTTGGACAACTGACGGTTCATCTTGTTGCTCAGATTAGGTAATTTTATTTTTATTTTATTTTCAAAAATTTTTCAAAAATATTTCTAAAATTTTCTCATCTGTTTTCGAAAAAAAAATGTTTTCAAAAAAAAAAAAATTTATTCAAAATTTTTAAGAATGAATTCTAGTGTTTCATGATGATTTGTTGAATCCTGGCTGGCTGTAAGCCATGTCTAATCTTTTGGACTGGGGTTTCAACTTACCATCACAAAAAGAAGAGATTCTCACACACTTAGTTGTTCTATACTTGAAAAGTATCCATATCTGCTGAAGCTTGGCTGGCCATTGGCCATGTCTAGTGTTTTGGACTGGAGCTTTCTTTGAAAGCTTGGCTGGCTAGTGAGCCATGTCTAAATTCCTGGACTGAAGCTTTAGACTAACATGGCAAGATTCCTGGAATTCATATTAAAAATTTTGGAATCCTTAATTTTCTTTTTCATATAATTTTCGAAAAATATAAAATAAAAATCCAAAAAAAAAATTAGAAAATCATAAAAATTAAAAATATTTTCTGTTTCTTGTTTGAGTCTTGAGTCATGTTATAAGTTTGGTGTCACTTGCATATGCATCTTGCATTTTTCGAAAATTTCATGCATTCATGGTGTTCTTCATGATCTTCAAGTTGTTCTTTGTAAGTCTTCTTGTTTGATCTTGATGATTTTTTGTTTTGTGTCTTTTCATGTTTATCATATGCATTCTTGAATTCTTAGTGTCTAAGCATTAAAGAATTCTAAGTTTGGTGTCTTGCATGTTTTCTTTGCATTAAAAATTTTTCAAAAATATGTTCTTGATGTTCATCATGACATTCAAAGTGTTCTTGGTGTTCATCTTGACATTCATAGCATTCTTGCATGCATTCATTGTTTTGATCTAAAAATTTCATGCATTGCATATTTTTCATGTTTTTCATAAAAATTTCAAAAATCAAAAAAATATCTTTCCCTTTTTCTCTCATCAAATTCGAAAATTTGGATTGACTTTTTCAAAAATTTTTAAAATCAAATTGTTTCTCATGAGTCAAATCAAATTTTCAATTTGAAAATCTTATCTTTTTCAAAATCTTTTTCAAAAATCAAATCTTTTTCAAAATTCTTAGTTATTTTCGAAAATTCCAAAAATATTTTTCAAAAATCTTTTTCTTATTTTTAAAATCAATTTTTCGAAAATAACATAATCAATTAATGTTTTGATTAAAAAATTTGAAGTTTGTTACTTGCTTGTTAAGAAAGATTCAAACTTTAAGTTCTAGAATCATATCTTGTGATTTTTTTTTGAATCAAGTCATTAATTGAGATTTTAAAAATCAAATCTTTTTCAAAAACTAATTTCTATCATATCTTTTCAAAAATATCTTCTTATCTTATCTTTTTCAAAAATATCTTTTCTAACCTCCTAACTTCTTATCTTTTCAAAATTTGTTTCAACTAACTAACTAACTTTTTGTTTGTTTCTTAACTTTTTCAAAACCACCTAACTAATTCTCTCTTTCTAATTTTCGAAAATATCTCCCCCTTTTTCAAAAATTTCTTTTTAATTAACTAATTATTTTTATTTTTATTTTTGATTTCAAAATTTTCGAAAAATACTAACAAATTTTCAAAAACCAATTTTCAAAAATCACTAACTCCTTTTCAAAATAATTTTCGAAAATTATACCTCCCCCATCCTATTCTATTTATTCATTCATATCCTAACATCTCATCTCACATCTCTTCCATTCTCACAGTTGTGTTTCTTCCTTTATATTACATTCTTTGTCTCCCCCTTTTCTTCCACTCACAAAGGGATCCCTATACTGTGGTATAAAGGATCTCTATTATTATTATTATTATTTTTCTGCGCCTTCTTCTTTGTCATATGAGCAGGAGCAAGGATAAGAACATTCTTGTGGAAGCAGATCCAGAACCTGAAAGGACTCTGAAGAGAAAATTAAGAGAAGCTAAAATACAACAATCCAGAGATAACCTTTCAGAAATTTTTGAACAGGCAGAGGAGATGGCAGCCGAAAACAATAATAATGTAAGGAAGATGCTTGGTGAATTTACTGCACCTAATTCCAATTTACATGGAAGAAGCATCTCCATTCCTGCCATTGGAGCAAACAACTTTGAGCTGAAACCTCAATTAGTTTCTCTGATGCAGCAAAACTGCAAGTTTCATGGACTTCCATCTAAAGATCCTTTTCAGTTCTTAACTGAATTCTTGCAGATATGTGATACTGTTAAGACTAATGGAGTAGATCCTGAAGTCTACAGGCTCATGCTTTTCCCTTTTGCTGTAAGAGACAGAGCTAGATTATGGTTGGATTCTCAACCCAAAGACAGCCTGAACTCTTGGGATAAGCTGGTCACGGCTTTCTTAGCCAAGTACTTTCCTCCTCAAAAGCTGAGCAAGCTTAGAGCTGATGTTCAAACCTTCAGACAGAAAGAAGGTGAATCTCTCTATGAAGCTTGGGAAAGATACAAACAGTTGACCAAAAAGTGTCCTTCTGACATGCTTTCTGAATGGACCATCCTGGATATATTCTATGATGGTTTATCTTAGCTATCAAAGATGTCACTGGACACTTCTGCAGGTGGATCCATTCACCTAAAGAAAACGCCTGCAGAAGCTCAAGAACTCATTGACATGGTTGCTAATAACCAGTTCATGTACACTTCTGAAAGGAATCCTGTGAGTAATGGGACGCCTATGAAGAAGGGAGTTCTTGAAGTTAATACTCTGAATGCCATATTGGCTCAGAATAAAATATTGACTCAGCAAGTCAATATGATCTCTCAGAGTCTGCATGGAATGCAAGCTGCATCCAACAGTACTCAAGAGGCATCTTCTGAAGAAGAAGCTTATGATCCTGAGAACCCTGCAATAGCAGAGGTAAATTACTTAGGTGAACCTTATGGAAACACCTATAACTCAACATGGAGAAATCATCCAAATTTCTCATGGAAGGATCAAAAGCCCCAACAAGGCTTTAATAATGGTGGAAGAAACAGGTTTAGCAATAGCAAACCTTTTCCATCATCAACTCAGCAACAGACAGAGAACTCTGAACAAAATGCTTCTAATTTAGCAAATCTAGTCTCTGATCTATCTAAGGCCACTGTAAGTTTCATGAATGAAACAAGGTCTTCCATTAGAAATCTGGAAGCACAAGTGGGCCAGTTGAGTAAAAGGATCACTGAAATCCCTCCTAGTACTCTCCCAAGCAATACAGAAGAGAATCCAAAAGGAGAGTGCAAGGCCATTGACATAAGTGCCATGGCCGAACCTGTGAGGAGAGGAGAGGACGTGAATCCCAAGGAGGAAGACCTCCTGGGACGTTCAGTGGTCAAATAAGGAGCTTCCCTCTGAGGAACCAAGGGAATCTGAGGCTCATCTAGAGACCATAGAGATTTCATTGAACCTCCTTATGCCCTTCATGAGCTCTGATGAGTATTCCTCTTCTGAAGAGAATGAGGATGTTACTGAAGAGCAAACTGCCAAGTTTCTTGGTGTAATCATGAAGCTGAATGCCAAATTATTTGGCATTGATACTTGGGAAGTTGAACCTCCCTTGTTCATCAATGAACTAAGTGATCTGGATCAACTGACATTGCCTCAGAAGAGACAGAATCCTGGAAAGTTCATATTACCTTGTACCATAGGCACCATGATCTTTAAAGCTCTGTGTGACCTTGGTTCAGGTATAAACCTCATGCCCCTCTCTGTAATAGAGAAACTGGGAATCTATGGGGTGCAAGCTGCTAAAATCTCACTAGAGATGGCAGACAGCTCAAGAAAACAGGCTTATGGACAAGTAGAAGATGTATTAGTAAAGGTTGAGGGCCTTTACATACCTACTGATTTCATAGTCCTGGATACTGGAAAGGACGAGGATGAATCCATCATCCTAGGAAGACCTTTCCTGGCCACAGCAAGAGCTGTGATTGATGTTGACAGAGGTGAAATAGTCCTTCAATGGAATGAGAACTCCCTTGTATTCAAAACTCAAGGATCTCCCTCTGCAACCATGGAGAGGAAGCTTGAAAAGCTTCTCTCAAAGCAGAGTCAACCAGAGCCCCCACAGTCAAACTCTAAGTTTGGTGTTTGGAGGCCACAACCAAACTCTAAGTTTAGTGTTGAACTCCCATATCCAAACTCTAAGTTTGGTGTTGGAGAGTCTCAACAAAGCTCTGCACATCTGTAAGGCTCCATGAGAGCCCACTGTCAAGCTATTGACATTAAAGAAGCGCTTGTTGGGAGGCAACCCAATGTTTATTTATCTAACTATATTTTTCTTAGTTATGTGTCTTTATAGGTTCATGATCATGAAGAGTCACAAAATAAATATAAAAATTGAAAACGGAATAAAAAACAGCAGAAGAAAAATCACACCCTGGAGGAGCATCTGCCTGGCGTTCAAACGCCAGAACAGAGCATGGTTCTGGCGCTGAACGCCCAAAATGGGCAGCTTCTGGGCGCTGAACGCTAGAACAGGCATGGTTCTGGCGTTCAACGCCAGAAATGGCACACAAATGGGCGTTGAACGCCCAAAATGGCCACCAACCTGGCGCTGAACGCCCAAAGTTGGATACAAAGGCATTTTTACATGCCTAATGGTGCAGGGATGTAAATGCCTTGACACCTCAGGATCTGTGGACCCCACAGGATCCACTCAGGATCTGTGGACCCCACAGGATCCACTCAGGATCTGTGGACCCCACAGGATCCCCACCTACCTCCACTCACTTCTTCTCACCACTCTCTTTCACACAACCCCATAAACACTCTTCCCTAAAAGCCCTTCACCAATCACCTCAAACTTTCTTCCCCATCACCTCTTTACCACTCACATCCATCCACTCTTCCCCATAAACCTACCTCATAAACTCCACCTACCTTCGAAATTCAAAACCAATTTCCCACCCAAACCCACCCATATGGCCGAACCAATACCCCCCCTCCCTTCCCTATATAAAGACCTCCATTCTTCATCAAATTCACACAACACACCCCTCTACACTCCTCTTAGCCGAAACCTCATCTCCTTCTCCCTCTCCATATTTCTTCTTCTTCTTCTTGTATTCTTTTGTTTATTGCTCCAGGACGAGCAATATTCTAAGTTTGGTGTGGTAAAAGCATAGCTTTTTTTGTTTTTCCATTACCATTGATGGCATCAAAGACCGGAGAATCCTCTAGAAGAGGGAAAGGGAAGATAAAAGCTTCCACATCCGAGTCATGGGAGATGGAAAGGTTCATCTCCAAAGCCCATCAAGACCACTTCTATGATGTTGTGGCCAAGAAAAAGGTGATCCCTGAGGTCCCTTTTAAACTCAAAAGAAATGAGTATCCGGAGATCCGACATGAAATTCAAAGAAGAGGTTGGGAAGTTCTAACAAATCCCATCCAACAAGTCGGCATCCTAATGGTTCAAGAGTTCTATGCCAATGTATGGATCACCAAGAACCATGATCAAAGTAAGAACCCGGATCCAAAAAACTATGTTACAATGGTTCGGGGGAAATACTTAGATTTTAGTCCAGAGAATGTGAGGTTGGCGTTCAACTTGCCATACATGGAAGAGAACGCACGCCCCTACACAAGGAGAGTCAACTTTGATCAAAGGTTGGACCAAGTCCTTATGGACATATGTGTAGAAGGAGCTCAATGAAAGATTGACTCCAAAGGCAAGCCGGTTCAACTAAGAAGATTGGACCTCAAGCCTATAGCTAGAGGATGATTGGAGTTTATTCAATGCTCAATCATTCCCACTAGCAACCGGTCTGAAGTTACTATAGACCGGGCCATCATGATCCATAGCATCATGATTGGAGAAGAGGTGGAAGTTCATGAGATTATACCTCAAGAACTCTACAAGGTGGCTGACAAGTCCTCCACCATGGCAAGGTTAGCCTTTCCTCACCTCATTTGCCACCTATGCAATTCAGCTGGAATTGACATAGAGGGAGATATCCTCATTAAAGAGGAAAAGCCCATCACTAAGAAAAAGATGGAGCAAGCAAGAGAGCCCAGTCATGGAGCTCAAGAGGCGCAAGAAGCTCATCACCATGAGATTCCGGAAATGCCTCAAATGCACTTTCCTCCACAAAACTATTGGGAGCAAATCAACACCTCCCTAGGAGAATTGAATTCCAATATGGGACAACTAAGGGTGGAACATCAAGAGCACTCCATCATGCTTCATGAAATAAGAGAAGATCAAAAAGCAATGAGGGAGGAGCAACAAAGACAAGGAAGAGACATAGAAGAGCTCAAGGACATCATTGGTTCCTCAAGAAGGAAACGCCACCATCACTAAGGTGGATTCATTCCTTGTTCTTCTTTCTTCTGTTTTTCGTTTTCTATGTTATGTGCCTATCTATGTTTGTGTCTTCACTACATGATCATTAGTAGTAGTAACTATGTCTTAAAGTTATGAATGTCCTATGAATCCATCACCTCTCTTAAAATAAAAACTGTTTTAATTCAAAAGAACAAGAAGTACATGAGTTTTGAATTTATCCTTGAACTTAGTTTAATTATATTGATGTGGTGACAATGCTTCTTGTTTTCTGAATGTATGCTTGAACAGTGCATATGTCTTTTGAAGTTGTTGTTTAAGAATGTTAAATATGTTGGCTCTTGAAAGAATGATGACTAGGAGACATGTTATTTGATAATCTGAAAAATCATAAAAATGATTCTTGAAGTAAGAAAAAGCAGCAAAGAACAAAGCTTGCAGAAAAAAAAAATAGGCGAAAAAAAAAATAGAAAGAAAAAGAAAAAGCAAGCAGAAAAAGCCAAAGCTCTTAAAACCAAGAGGCAAGAGAAAAAAGCCAATAACCCTTAAAACCAAAAGGCAAGGGAAATAAAAAGGATCCCAAGGCTTTGAGCATCAGTGGATAGGAGGGCCTAAAGGAATAAAATCCTGGTCTAAGCGGCTAAACCAAGCTGTCCCTAACCATGTGCTTGTGGCGTGTAGGTGTCAAGTGAAAACTTGAGACTGAGCGGTTAAAGTCAAGGTCCAAAGCAAAAAAAAAAGAGTGTGCTTAAGAACCCTGGACACCTCTAATTGGGGACTTTAGCAAAGCTGAGTCACAATCTGAAAGGGTTCACCCAATTATGTGTCTGTGGCATTTATGTATCCGGTGGTAATACTGGAAAACAAAGTGCTTAGGGCCACGGCCAAGACTCATAAAGAAGCTGTGTTCAAGAATCATCATACTGAACTAAGAGAGTCAATAACACTATTCGAAATCTGAAGTTCCTATAGATGCCAATCATTCTGAACCTCAATGGATAAAGTGAGATGCCAAAACTATTCAAGAGGCAAAAAGCTATAAGTCCCGCTCATATGATTGAAGCTCTGTTTCATTGATAGTTTGGAATTTATAGTATATTCTATTCTTTTTATCCTATTTTGATTTTCAGTTGCTTGGAGACAAGCAACAATTTAAGTTTGGTGTTGTGATGAGCGGATAATTTATACGCTTTTTGACATTGTTTTTAGTATGTTTTTAGTAGGATCTAGTTACTTTTAGGGATGTTTTCATTAGTTTTTATGTTAAATTCACATTTCTGGACTTTACTATGAGTTTGTGTGTTTTTCTGTGATTTCAGGTATTTTCTGGCTGAAATTGAGGGACTTGAGCAAAAATCAGATTCAGAGGTTGAAAAAGGACTGCTGATGCTGTTGGATTCTGACCTCCCTGCACTCAAAGTGGATTTTCTGGAGCTACAGAACTCGAAATGGCACTCTTCCAATTGCGTTGGAAAGTAGACATCCAGGGCTTTCCAGAAATATATAATAGTCCATACTTTGGCCAAGAATTGACGACGTAAACTGGCGTTCAACGCCAGCTTTCTACCCAAATCTGGCGTCCAGCGCCAGAAAAGGATTCAAAACCAGAGTTGAACGCCCAAACTGGCACAAAAACTGGCGTTCAACTCCACAAATGACCTCTGCACGTGCAACACTTAAGCTCAGCCCAAACACACACCAAGTGGGCCCCGGAAGTGGATTTATACATCAAATACTTACTCATGTAAACCCTAGCAGCTAGTTTATTATAAATAGGACCTCTTACTATTGTATTAGGCATCTTGGGATTACCTTATGATCCTTTGATCACGTTTTAGGGGGCTGGCCATCTCGGCCATGCCTGGACCTTCACTTATGTATTTTCATACGGTAGAGTTTTTACACTCCATATATTAAGGTGTGGAGCTCTGCTGTTCCTCAAAGATTAATGCAAAGTACTACTGTTTTCTATTCAATTCTTCTTATTTCGCTTCTAAGATATCCATTCGCATCCAAGAACGTGATGAAGGTGATGATTATGTGTGACGCTCATCATCCTTCTCCCTTATGAACGCGTGCCTGACAAACACTTCTGTTCTACATGAAATAAGCTAGAATGAGTATCTCTTAGATCTCCTAACCAGAATCTTCGTGGCGTAAGCTAGAATGATGGCGGCATTCAAGAGAATCCGGAAGGTCTAACCTTGTCTGTGGTATTCTGAGTAGGATTCAATGATTGAATGACTGTGACGAGCTTCAAACTCGCGAGTGCTGGGCGTTAGTGACAGACGCAAAAGGAGGGTGAATCCTATTCCAGCATGATCGGGAACTGACAGATGAATAGCCGTGCTGTGACAGGGTGCGTGAGCATATTATTCACTGAGAGGAGGGGATGTAGCCACTGACAACAGTGATGCCCTTGCATAAAGCCAGCCATGGAAAGGAGTAAGACTGATTGGATGAAGATAGCAGGAAAGCAGAGGTTCAGAGGAACGAAAAGCATCTCCATTCGCTCATCTGAAATTCCTACCAATAATTTACATAAGTATCTCTATCCCTATTTTATTATATAATATTCGAAAACTCCATGATTATTTTATATCCGCCTGACTGAGATTTACAAGGTGACCATAGCTTGCTTCATACCAACAATCTCCGTGGGATTCGACCCTTACTCACGTAAGGTATTACTTGGACGACCCAGTGCACTTGCTGGTTAGTTGTATCGAAGTTGTGACTATTATGAATTCAGATCAAAGCACCAAGCTTTGGAGCCATTACCAGGGATTGTTCGAGCCTGGACATCACAATTTCGTGCACCAACCACTCATGGTTTTCAGAATTTGAGTCTAGGTTCAACAGAATGGCGGAGGAATATCAACAATCCCGGAGGGAACTAGAAATCCTTTCTCAGGAGACAGATAAGCAATTGGAGGACACAGATAAACGCTTAGAACTACTAAGCAAGGAAAATGAAGACCAATTGATGGATGTGAAGGATAAAGTGGAAGAGCAAGATGAGGAGGCCACTGCATCAAGTGAACTTTCAATGAAGAATGAGGTGGTTGAACCTGAAACTGCACTTGAGATGACAAGAGAACATGAAGACTCACAACTTTCACAAACCTCCCCCATGATAGAGCTATTAAAACAAATGTTGGGTGTAAAAGAGGAAGTGGAGGAGCAAGAAAGTGAAGAAGTCATTCCAAACTCAAGTGAGGCAGAGAAGTACATAAAGGAGGAGTTCATAGAACCACAAATACAAAAGGCTCTGGATGAATGCAAAACTCCAATAATCACACAGCAACCAAGACTTGGATTCAAAGAAGTGAAGGCAACTAACAAAAGCACCAATCCTGTCCCTAATCCAGTAAGCAAGATCAATCAAGCCATTTGCAAAAGGAAGCTTGCTGAGGAAAAGCCAAGGCAAGGGACAGTAGCTGAAACTTCTCCTCCTTTGAAGTCATTTCTCTTAACAAATTGGAAGAAGAGGAAGAAAGTAAAGAACAGGTAGACAGTAGGTACATTTCTTCTCCTTGCTTTGTTTAAATTTCAATAAATTGGCATATGATCACATTATAAGTTTGGTGTTGCCCTGCAACAAACTGTTTTCCATCTTCATGGATGATTGCATCAATTTTACATGAAAGTGACACACCAAGATTCTAAGTTTTGTGTGCCACCTATTTTTCTATGCAAATCAATCCAGCAACATCACTTGTCTGTATAATCATATTGCCTTTTACAGTGTTATTTTTCTTCTTAGTTGGATAATTTTTGTTTTCTCTTTGTTTCATTTATTTACTTGTTTTTAATGCTTTCCTTCATTAACTTTTTTTGTTAATACATCACCAAGACATCCTAATTCATAACAGACTCTTCATTTGGTGATTGTATTTAACATATAACAGTTTCTTTTGTTTAGTTTTAGTTCAAATAAATTGACATATGGTTGCATTCTAAGTTTGGTGTTGCTATGCAACAAAATTTAGTTCCAATTCTTACAAGATACTTGCATTAATTCCAAGTGAAAGTGTCACACTAAGTTTGGTGTGCCACTTATCTTCTATGCAAAGTATTATGCTCACCTTCTTAAGTATGCAATCACAATGTCTCTGTCTCTTGTGCCTTGATTATTATCTTTAATTTTGCTTGCTTGAAACACATGTACTACTAACATTCCTTGTGTAAGACATTCATGATCCATCTTAGCCCCATAGCCACGGTTCTAATAGTTGCTTGAGGATGAGCAAGCATTCTGAGTTTGGTATGGGAAGGAGGAGAATAAAAGGAAAATGACAACAATAGAGAAGATGAACTACAAGGTTGTAAAGTTCCTTTTCCTCTCATTTGTTTCAAGCACTATAAACTGCATGATTGTCTTTATCTTCTCTGTATGCATGTGTGTATGAAAAGGCATAATTTGATTTCTAATTTGCAACATGGTGCTGTGTCATTATGATTACCAACATGAGTTTTGTGAATTCAAAAGCAACAAAGTATCATGATCATAAACAAACAAGGCATTAAAGAAGATTTTAGCATGTGCATAAAAGTATTGGAAAGCTAGTATGATTGATTGTTGCTCAATTGCATTGGATTTTATTTAATTAAAGTTTTCATCTAGAACATTTTGTGAAATCTTTTAAAATCATGAAAACCTTGAAGAAGCAAATGCAAAATAAAGCAAGAAAAGAAAAAGGGAAAGAATGAGAAAGCTGAAGGCTCTGAGTACCAATGGCAATTCATTTGTTAAGTACTTGTGGTGTTTATGTATCAAGCCAAATGCTTGAAAACAAAACACTTAGAAGTCAAGGTTAGGCTCAAAGTGCAAAAGCACTCCCTCAAAGCTCAAGGCTCTGAGCATCAATGATTAGAGGGTCAAGAAAAGAAAAGAAAAATGAGCTTAATGAAGTCCTCTAATCAAATGCTTGTGGTGCTTATGTATCAAGTGGTAATACTTGAAAACAAAGCATTTAGAAGTCGTAGCTTTGTTATTAACTCATGGGGCAAAGCACCCAAAAGGAGAAGCTAAATAAAAAAAAATCAAAAGCTTGTTTCAAGGAAGAAATATAAAAGAAAGATTTCATAAATTGAGCTAGATGGAAGCATCAATCATTTACATTTCTTTTGTGATTGAAGCATGCTTAGAAAACTAGCTTACCATGAACATTGAGTTGCTATTCTTCTTACCTTGGATTGTCAAATCTTTATTGCATGATTCTTTTCTTGCTTGGGGACAAGCAAGGTTTAAGTTTGGTGTTGTGATGACATGTCACCATGTCATGTTTTTCTATGCCTTTTTCCTTTGTTTTCAATAGGTTTTATGCACTTTCTTGAGCCATAAGCAAGCCAAGTGGGTAGATTTTCATGCTTCCTTTGATTTAATCAACCATGTATGAATTCATGCTATTTCATAAGGTTTTATGCTAAAATTGTCACATATTATGAAAGAATGAATATCTCATGATTTTGAGCATAGCTTTGATGTGTTTGGTTGATTAATGATAGGTGAAGAAGGCTTGGAGAAAGGGTGAAGCAAGAAGGAATGGCTAGGAGTAAAGAGAGGACAATGGAATAAGTTGAACCAGGAAGCAAAAACTTTTGGATGAAAAGTTAGCCTCAAAGTTAGACCCCTAACTTGGAGGCTAACGTTGGCACATGAAATTCACCCCTGGGCACCAAAAGTTTGCGCCAACGTTAGCCCCCTAACTTTGAGGCTAACGTTGGCATGAAGAGAACCTCCCTGGGCACCAAAAGTTTGCGCCAACGTTAGCCCCCTAACTTGGTGGCTAACGTTGGCACATGAAATTCACAAGGGGAGGAGCAAAAGTTTGCGCCAACGTTAGCCCCCTAACTTTGAGGCTAACGTTGGCGCCACACACCACAACAGCTTGAAGGGGTATACTTCCAACAAGAATAACTTGAGCTACAGAGCTCCAAATGAGGTGATTCAAGAAGCATTGGAAAGTAGGAATCAAGAGCTTTCCAAGAATATATGGCACTGCATGGTGGACACTAAAATTGAGGGAGAAAACTGCCCCGCAATGTGCATAAACGAACATGGTGGCAACTTGCAGTGAGGCCAACTGACCTCTGCACCTTCAACGGAGTATAACTCGAGCTGTAGAGCTCCAAATAATGTGCTCCCAACGGCATTGGAATGTAGACATCCAGGGCTTTCCAACAATATATAATAGTATGGGGTGGACAATACGTTTGAGCCTCCAGAACTGGCGTTTTTGCCAACGTTTGAGGCAAACGTTACCTCAAACGCTGCACACCAAAGCCAGCGACCATGCCCTCTTCAAATGATCATAACTTGAGTTGTAGATGTCCAATTGAAGTGATTCCAAGTGGGTTAGAAAGCTGACATTCAGAGCTTTCCAGCCATATATGATAGTCTATATTGGGCATAAAATTGGCAACATGACAAGAGGACAAAGTTGGCGCCATAAATGTGCATAAGGGAGGCCAACGTTAGGGTCAAAGTTAGACCCCTAACGTTGGCACCAACGTTCATACCAGCAAGTTTTGTGGGCTGCTATGAAAAGTTGGAGCCAAAGTTAGACCCCTAACTTTAGCTCCAACTTTTGGTCCAACTTTTGCAAACTCAACCCGGTTCAATTCGGTTCCTCTTCAAACTCCAAGAGCAATCAACCAAGGCCTTTATCAACCCAATTCCATCAAGAGCAAGGGCCCAAATGATCATCACTCAAAGGCACAAGAAATAGATAAAATAGGAATTTCATTTAATTGTAATTTGTTTTTAATTTCATTTTCATTTTGTAGAAATGCCTATAAATAGGCATCTGTTTCATATTTGTAAAGGGGGGCTGGCTCCAAGAGGGAGCATTAGGATTTGAGAGCTCTCTCTTAGTTTTCAATTTCGTTTTGAATCTTGGGTTGAGAATTGAAGAAATTCTGTTTCAATCTCACCTTGAGAATTTTCTTGTTTACTTTCTCTGCACAATTGAATTTCCATTCCTGTTTACTACTTCACCTTCTCTTGGCTTCTGCAATTTACTTTTCTTTAATTTCCTTGCAATTGTTCTAAGCTTTGATTTACTGCTTTCATTTAATTTCCCTGCACCCAATCCCCTTTACTTTCATGCAATTTACATTTCTTGCTCTTTAAGTTTCATTGCAATTTACTTTCTGCACTTTAATTTTCCTTGTCATTTACATTCTGTTGGCTTCAATGGTCACTCAAATCACTCAATGTTAGCTTGACTAAACTAATCACCCACTAAAATTGCTTGATCCATCAATCCCTGTGGGATCGACCTCACTCCCGTGAATTATTATTACTTGATGCGACCCGGTGCACTTGCCGGTTAGATTTGTGTGTTTTGGGAGAAATTTATTTTTCACCAAAATACTCATCAGTAATACAATAGGTTCAAGAGGCAGGAGTACCAAAAAGCTATGCTCTAAACTTAGTTTGAAAAATTACTTATAAATACAAAATTATATAATTTAAAAAGAATTTGCATACATTAAAATTAAAAAAAAATAAATGATAGCTTCAACAAAATAAATGTATTTCGAAAGTATTTTATGAATAAATTATTTTTTTTCTACTTTTAGATAAAGTTCTAATTCTATTAGAGAGAATATAAGGTATTATTTTTTTTTTAATTTTTGCTAAGGAAATAAGAAATGACAAGAAACCTCTAAACTAATATAAAAAGAAAAAATTTGTGAAAAATATGAAATTAAAGCATTGACATGATAAAAAGAAGTATATTGTGTTTTTTTGGTGCATTAGTACTTTTGGCGAATGTAAAATTCATGCAATTTTATGAAAAAATATTTTAAATCCCAATCTGAAGATTTTAAGTAGATTTTAAGTAGCGTAACAAATCAAATAGTAAAAATTACTCTGTTTAAAAAAAAGGTGCATGCATGATGAAATGATTAAGTATGATGCAAAGAAAAATAAAAGAATAATAGTTACCAACTCTTTTTTAAATTTTTTGTGTATAAATATCTTAGAAAAACTTGTTAAATGAGATTGATATGACAGTATATATAGTTACAAAATTGAAATTATATTTGTTTACCAAAAAACTAAAAAGGGTTACTAAATCTATAAGCACAATAACTTTTAATACATTCGAGGCTGTAATTTAATTTTTAATTTTAGAGATTAATACGATAGTAGATATTAATTCTAAAGTTGAGCTACAATTTATTTTTCAATCGTAACATACATTAATTGAATTTTATAGTAATTTATTGACCTAATTTTGATAGATTTAGAGTGAACGTGAGTTTGGTAATTTTATTTTTGTACCTTTACATCAAGACAAAAACAATTTATGATAGTAATGGGATAAAATACAATATAAGACCCCAAATTTTAAAAATTAAACTATTTATGGTTTATTTTATTTATTCGAGAATATATTCTCGGAGATTTTTTTATATTAGTTAAGTACTTTTTTATTATTGATTTAAATTTTAGTGATTGAAAAAAATAATGATGATTTTATCTGCTTTAATTTGAATAAATTAAATTTTGAATTAAAATATTTATTTAAAAATAAATTTATAAATTGGTAATTAATATAATATTTTAATAAATATTAGTATTGGATTAAAATCAATTTTTGATATACTCTACTATCTCTAATTTGTATTAAAATTACCTCAACTACCCTAATCCTAACCTAATTTCAAAACATATACACAAAACCCTAAAATTTCCACCGCTTCACCGCTTCACCACCGCCATCCCACCCTTTTTCAGCTGCAGTGCACAAACACAAAATAAACGAAAGAGAGAGCGAGATCTCAGAGACCAGAGGAGTTGAAGACGAGAATCAGGGAAGAGAAGGAGTTGTTCTGCGAGGGACAAGAAAGGGAGAGGAAGGAGGAAGCCGCGCCATCATCGCGCCCCAGCTTGCCGCCGCCGTATCCTGCTGCTGCCACCATCGCAAATCAGAACTGAGACGAGTGACAGACGCGAAGGAGGAGGGAAAACTGCGCGTTGCCGCTGCGCCTAATTGCAACCTCGCCGCGAAGTCACCATCGCTGTTGAGGAGCAGATCCGCAAAGAGAGAGAATGTGCGAAGAGAGAGAGAGAAAGAGAGAGACCGATGAAAGGGTGTACGCACGAGAGGAAGCCACCTGTGGAGCTGCCTTCGCGTTTAGCCGTCACCGCTGCCACACCCTCAACAGCTCTTCTGGATGCGAGTTGGAGGAGCTCGTCCTCGCCGTTCTGCCGCCCTCATCGCGCTCTGTCGCCACGCCAGGTCAGAAGCCATTGCCATTAAGTATGCCGTTCTGCTCGTTGAAGAACACCGGCATCATAGCCTCTGTTATACGGTCAGCTCAGCCTTCCCCGTTCTAGTTTTGGTTCTGGTCCAGTTCATTTAGGTTGGTTTTGATTCTTTTGAGTGTCAGAGCTGCCGCTGCCGCTCTGTTTCCCTTCTTCCTTTTGTTACAGTATGTACCCCTGTTTAGAAACCCTTACAGCTTGCATATACATATTCTGTTATAAGTTATTGAGTTTTATGTAACGTTAATGTCTTGGGGCTGAGCTATGATTCTTGCGTGCTGTGTTTAGAGGCTGTACTGCTGTGGCTGTGATTATTGAAAACCTGTCATATGAGTAATGGATGAATTGAGTTTGGGTTATGGTTGTGATTATGACTGGTTACGTTGTTGTGGGTGATTAACTGGTGAGATTGGTTTTGGTTTGATTTTGTTGGTATTGAATTGAGATTTGAAAATGATTCTGATATTGGAATTAGTTTGAGTTATTGGAAATGATTGAGAAAAAGTTGAGAATAGTTCGGTTGGAATCCAAAAATGGTGGCAAAGTCCGAGTTTTATGGGAGATGCTGTCGGAATTTTTTTATGAAACTTAAGACTTTGTTTGAAATATTTAGAAAAAGGTTGGATTTGAGAAATTGTGTTATTTGGTTTTTGATTTATTAAGAAAAGATTTATGTTTGGGTTTGATTTGTTAAAAAAAGCTTTATGTTTTGAATGTGATTTAATAAGAAAAGATCACGTATTGAGTTTTGACTTATTAAGAAAGACTTTATGTTTTGAGTTTGATTAAAGAACTACATTTTAAGGAATTATGATTCAAGGAGTTTATTAATTTTAAAGAACTAGTTTGATTGTCGCCCTCCCTAAAGTCTCGAGATTTTGCCGTGAGATTTACTTAATAAATGATTCTTTTAGTCTTTTGAAAGAGGTTTAAACATGAAATGGTTTTGAAGTTGATTTGGAAAAATCATGGTTAAGTAAGAATTGATTTTTGTATGAAAGAAGAAATTGTTGTAAATAAAGTGATTTCAGAGGTTTGGAAAAGGTTATAAGGAGTGGGGTTGGTTTTAAATAAAAATGATTTGAGTTCGGTTTGTTAAGAGAAAGAAAGAAAGAGAAAAGATAACACGGCACGGGTAATTATGAAATGAATAAAAGGCCACGAGAGGGTGACGGAAAGTAAGTAGTTATGGTACCGATGTGAGAATGTTAAGCCGTGGACTTTATATGTGAATGATTGTGCGGGAATGCCCGTGTGTATGGAATGGCTTCTAGGAGAAAGGGGCACATGCTTCGGCTGGAGAAATAGCGCCTGCAAGTACTTGCAGAGGTAATGTTCGGCATACTTCAGCTGGAGAATCAGCGCTTGCAAGAAGTAGAAACTTGCAGAGGTTTTGCCGCTGGAATGCCTTATCTGACTTGCGAGTCGGATTCCATCGGGTGCAGGTCGAAACCGACAAATGAGCTCATTACCTGCGATAGGACAAGACATGCATCATCTTTGTTTGCGCATTTGCATTTGATTGTGTTTGTTTATCTTGTTTCTCTATGATTGTGATGTTCTTCTTATTGCTATTTGATTGTGTGTTGATTTGTTTCCTGTGCTATTAGTTTGTGTATTGAGGTGACTGAGAACTGTGGTTGTGATTGAGATTTGTGTTAAGTTTGGAAATTTAAAGAAGGTAATAAATTATATAAAGTAAAAGTAAAAAGTATTTTTAAAGGTTTAACAAAATAATTTTATTGAGTAAGTTAACTATTTGCATTATATTCGTTACTTTTACGGCATTTCCATTCCCGACTGAGAACGTGTGGTTTGTTCTCACCCCAAAATCTTCCACCCTTTCAGGGACACAGGTTCAAAGACTCAGTTTGAAGCTGCGGGCGATTACTAGTCTAATTTGAGTTAAGTTTATGTGTTGAGTTTCTTTTATAGAATTTTCTCGCCTTTTGTAAGACCCAGAACCTTTGAAAAGTCTTTTTATGATCAAGTCTCAAATTATGTGGTTATTTATAGCCTTAATTTCAGAAATTATTTTATTAAAGGTAATTAAGGCAAGTTTCGATTTATTGGATTTGAGATAAGTTATGATTATTATCCAATTTTATAATTATTGGATTATTTTCTATATTTGAATTATAAGGTTGATAGTTATGAAATAATAAGGATTTTATACGATTTGGATTAGATAAGTAATATTTTAAATATTACTATTGCTATTTTGGAAAATGAAGAAATCAAGTATATTATTTCTAATTATTTGGTTGGGACATTTTATTGAGAATAATTTGTGAAATTGATGAGCAAATAGTATTTTTATACATTATTATTGTTGGGTTAAAATTCATTTCTAGTTACTACTATATTGTCCCTATTTTCATTTGAAATTACAAAAGTAACCCTAACCCTAATTTTTGAAAATGAAATCTTAACCCTGAAAAACCTAACCCGACCCATTTCACCCAGTTCCCTAATGCTACAGCAGCAGCTGCTGCTGCCCCTCTCTACCCTAGACACACAAACACAAGCAAACAGTGAGACCCAAGGGGGAGAAAGAAAACGAAATAGAGGGAGAAGAAGGGAAGAGTTCGCTGGCGGGGGAGGTGAGGAGAGCGATGCAGCCGCCGAGCTCATCACCATGCCGATCGTCTTTATCGCCGCCAGCTGAAGAGAGATGTGATGGAGAGGGAGGGTCTGCGGACGGAGGTGTCGCCGCCCCCTGAGGTCGCTTTGTCGCCACTGCTTCTCCCAACGACGTTGCTGCACGACCCAGAGGAACTCGTCTCTGTTGGAACTGCCGCACCTAATCCACCCGCGCCGCCGTCGCAGAGCATATTTGAGGCTAGGGAGAGGGTCGTGATGGGGGAAAGGGTCGCACTGCCCAGTCGCCGGTCTGCTCGTCGCCAGCGTTGCCGCAAGCTTGCTGCCGCTGTTGTGAAGGATCCGCCATTCCCTTGTTGCTGCTGGAGAGAGGGAGATCGGAACGAGTAAGGAGGAGGAGGGTTGTGTCCGCCACCATCTGAGCTCGCTGATGCAGGTGATGGCAAGCTGAACTGGAGCCAAAAGAGTGTTCAGGCCGCCGTAGGTGCCGCTGCCGGACAAGGGAGTTACGTCTCCGTGATACTGACCGCCGGGAGTGGTTCTGTGACTTCCGGGACCACCGCCAGAGCCTCTGGTTACTTCTGCCGTCGCCGAAAAACTCTACCGGTAAGGGCTTTGAACTTGGTTTTCATTCGTTTAAGATTCCGAAAGCTTTATCGCCTCTGTATGTGGGTTTCAGTTACCAACGCCGGGGTCCGATCACCGCTGTCATTTGAGGTGGCTGCCGAGCTACCGCCGAACCAGTTCAGAGACCGCCGCTGTTCGGTTCAGCCGTTCCTTCTTCGTTTTGGTAAGTAAGTATGTTTCGGAAAGCCTCGCGTTAGTATTTCGTTGTGTTTGGTTAATGAATATGAATTTTGGTAACGTGGGGTCGAGTCCTGATTAATGTATGTTGCAATTAGTGTCGCTATGGTTATTGCGGATGATGCTTGAAGCTGAGGTTGCGGTTGTTGATGATTCGGGTTGAGGCGGAAAGGACTCTGTGACGCGTTTGGGTTATGGAATTTGCGTTTTGAGGTAGGGGCACTTTCCAAAAACTATGTTTTAAGTATTGGAATTATTACATATGGATACTGTTGTGAGATATTGTATATTTGGTGATTGTATCTGCCTTATGTGTTATTTGATTGACTCGAGTGATTATGGACGTTGGTTTGGTTGAATTGTTGTGTGGCTTTGTGAAATGTAATGTTTTGAAGTGATTCTTTAAAGATTTGAAATCTGAGTTTAATCCGTTGAAGATTGATTTGATTTGAGTCAATTATTTGATGATGTGAAAAGTCGAATGCACTTTTGAATTCAGCCTGGTTTACTTTAATTGACTTGATCTTGGACAAATGATTTGTTACTGAACCATTTCTTTAAAGCTTTGGAAATGAGTTAAATCGATTGATATTGAGTTGACTTTGAAATGGTTTTCTTGAGATATGCCACTGAGGCGACTGTTGGATTTAGCTTGCTTTGAATTGATTTCTGGTTTTGAGCTGTTGAAAAGGAATGAGAAACGGTTTAGTTGGGACCCGAACCGGGTGACAAAAGTCCAAGTTTTAGGGGAGGTGCTGTCGAAATTTCTACAAAATCTCAGTCTTGTTTAAAAAGTTATTTAAAAAGGATTGGATTTGAGAAGTTGTATTATTTGATTTATTAAGAGAATATTTATATTTTCAAGCTTAATTTATTTAGTGAACTTTATGCCTTGAGTTTGACTTATTTAGAAATGAACTATTTTTACCGTTTGAATCACTGAAGGAAAGAATGATGCTCTAATATTGATTTCAATATAAAAAGGAGCTTTTAGTGATTTCAAATGAATCTAGACTTTTGATTGAGTAATTAAGTTTGAGGCATTTTGGAAGAGTTAGAAAAATGGATTCCAAAAAGAAACCTGAAAGTGGTTTGATTCAAATGAACTGGTTCCTTTTCAAATGAGTTGATTTTTGGACCGGGTTGGAACTTGTGATTTTGTATGGTCGGTTTCATAATAAATTCAGTTTTATTTACTTGAACCGAGAATCCATGATTTTAAGAGTTTCAATAAATTTTAAGGAATTGATATAGGTTGACCTTCCCTAAAGACTTGGGACTTTGCCGTGAAACTTTTGTTATGAAATCTCATTGTTGTATGGGTGATTTTGAATACTTTGAAATAAATCCTTAACTTGCCATGGTTTTGGAAGTTTTGGAAAGAGAATGCTGAGAGTGGCTTTGTTTTAAAAAGGAAACTCACTTTGAGTAAATTTGGCTTATGAGCCTGAGATGATTTGAGAAATGAGATCTTTAAAGCCAAGGCTGAAAAGAGTTGAAATTTGATTTCAAAGTGAAATGGCTTGAGAAAAGTGATTTGTGGCTTAAATGCCGGTTTTATGAATTTGATGATGTTGAATGGTGGAAGTGCTGTTTTGTTATGGGCCGGAATGACTGTGTATGATTATGAATATTGGCTGGTTCTAGATTGATCCGTGAGCCGGAATGGCTGTGTATGATATTAATTTATGGCTGATTGCCGAATGAGTTATGGGCCGTATGGCTGACTATGAATTATGAATTTAAGCCAGATGGCTGAGATGGATGTTGATCCATGGCTGGTACTGAATGAATATATGCTTGAGATACCTGGGTAGTAGCAAGGGTTGTGGTTCGTCCCACTTGCTCCAGGTCAGAGACTGTGACGCCTGGGTAGTAGCGGTAGTAGTGGTGATTCCACTCGCTCCAGGTTGAGCTTTGAAACACCCGCCTGGGTAGTAGCCACAGTAGTGGTTATTCCACTGGCTCTGGGTTGAGCGAGTAGTAGCAATGGGGTTGTAGCTCAAACCTACTTGCTCCGCGATGGGTGTTTCTGTCCATGGTTAGCTACCAGGACGTGTCGGGTTGGCTATATAACCGACAGATGATATCATCAGCCACTAGGGACAGGCATGCATCATATGCATTCATGTGACATTGTTTGGGTGTGCATATTATACTTGGTTTGCCTATGTGATTAATTGCTAACTGTTCTACTTGCAATAACTGTTTGTTTGTGCTTGCATCTTCTTATTTGTGTTTGCTACTGGGACTCTATTGAACTGTGGTGATTGGTTGTTATTGGATTGTTTGGGCCTAGGGCCGTGGTTGGAATGAGATGAACTGATGGTTGATTTCGGTTTTGTGTTTCTGGTTTGGAATAAAATATGAAAGGCTATTTTGGTTCCGCATAGATAAACCGTTTTGAAAGGCTTTTGAGTTTTTGAAAATTGAATGGTTTTTCTTTCAGAAAAGATTTCCGACTTTACTTTTATTGTAAACCGTTGTTTTTGAAAAGAGGCATAAGTCAGTTATTAATCACTGGTACAGTTTATCTTCACGTATCCTATTACAGTAATTCCCAAAAACCCTCTACTGAGAACCCTTTCGAGGATGATGTTCTCACCCCCCCTACATTTTTCCCCTTTCAGGATATGGGCACAGAAGTTACGAAGAGTTTATTTAGTTATTGTTAAGATGCTCTGTATTGTTTTAGTTATGGTTTATTGAACCCTCGCCATTATCTTGATATATTCTGTAAGAGGGATAGGAATTGTATTGGATAATGATTGTAATATTATATATGTATATATATGGATGTACTCTTTATGAGTTTTGTAAGTTGTATGGTATCTATGGATGTATGTTATCGGATGAAAGTATTTTGGGAGCGGTTTCACAGTTTAAAGTTTTAAACAGGCTCATATTTTAATATTAAATAGTATAAGTGTCGTCGTAATGTCTGAGCTATCAGGGAAGCGCAGCCGGAAGCGTGAACTTTGGTAGTTAGGGTGTTACATTATGGTATCAGAGTAGTCCTTCCTTTAGAGCCTGAGGAATGGACCGACTATGCTTCAATTGCATACTCTGAGCGTTTGTCATGTACTAAGTCTTGTCGAATGACGAGAATTAGAGCTTTATGCACATGACGGTCTATTGATTAACGCTGTTAGTCTTGCATTGCAAAATTCTTGGTATTAAGTTTGGCCGGCTTAATACTAGTGAATTATGTATGTGAAAGCACTGATGGGTTATCATAGATGATATACGAGTTTCGAGTAAAGCGAATTGCGGGTTTTGGGAATGTTGGAAACTATTTCTCGAGGCTATTCAGTTGTGTGTCTTGAATTCTGTTCGAGTCGACCTGTTCTTTCGTATCGTAACTTGAAGTTCTTGTTTGCTAATCCTTTTAAAAAGTAGTTTGATTTTTTTAACTCTATTCCTCTATTCATATGCATTCTTGTTTGATCTCAATTGCATATGCTTGTTTGGAATCCTTGTTGCATATGTCCTTTCTCTGTTTGAGTTCTTCCTGATTCAAATATTCCTTGATATAGCTTTGAACTTGTCTTAATGTGCTGTGCCTTTTAACTCCGGATTCCGAGTCCATTCTTGAGAAATTATTGATAAGGTTTTTCTCTTGTTTGACAGTGATTATAGCCAATTTTGATATTTTTATAAAAATTTGCTGTTGATTATATATACACTTATATATATGTGGAACTTTGAAAATTCCTTATACAGTTTAATAACTATTTAATTCTAAGGCCCCGTCCGTATTTTTACTGGTTTATGGAATTGCATTTACTTTAAATTACAATTGACTTTCTAGTGATTTTACTATAGTTCCAATGCACATCTTCATTTGATTATGTATTTGGATTTTTTTTCAAAATTTTGAAAAGAAAGGATTTTTGACTTTTATTCTGGTTGAGTTTCGTTTGATAAGCGTTACTTAAATTATTTTGAATTGAGTTTGATTTAGCATGCTATATGGTTTATGCCATTGCTGTTCTTTTGAAAATGTTGGACTCATAGCTTTCTCCTTATGAACGGACTAAAGTTTCTCTTAAGCCTTCCATCTCCATAGGTGTCGTGCTTGGCTTTGTTTTTAACTAATCTTTTACATCTTGTGAACATTACCATTGATCTTGGTTTTTCTTCTCTGGTGAACCTCATTCTTATATGAGTCAGTTTGATTTGTTTCAAAACAGTGCATCGTTTAATCTCTCATTATCTTTACAAGAGTTTTTAGTCAAAGATTTATCCTTGGGAAATTACTAATGATTGGGTTGTATTTTCCTATGACTTTCGTATTCTTTTGAATCAATTAAAAGCTTGTTTGATGCCTCATGCCTAGTGGATCTTGTTTGAACTACTTTGATTTAAGATTCTTTCTTGTATGGCTTGACTCCTTTTCAAGTACATCCTAATATCCTTGAATATCCTTTTGAAATGGTGATTTCAAGTATACTTTTGGAGTCTTGTTTTGAACTTTTAAAGAAGTTTTGAATTCTCTTGTAAGAAGTTTTAAACGGAATTTATTTTCTGTTGCTTGATTTAGATTGAAACCATGGTTCAATTTTGACGAAGTTAATTTAAAGTTGGGATGCACTATTTTAAATGAAGTTTTGAAAAACTTCCTTGTTTAGTGAAAACCGGTTCGTTTGTAACGCACCACTTATTTCCTTTACCAATTTGTAAGCAAACTTTTACCTTGGATTTTCTTTTCCAAATAGAGTTTAATTTTCTCTTTCGACCTTGCTAAGATTTTTATACACGCTTGTTTGAATATGGACTTTGGAGATTTTTGAACAAGCATTTGATTACTTCCGAGTTTTTATGAACTGCGTTTGGTTAGGCTGTACACCTAATTATCTTTCTAAGATATTTGAGGAAATATTTTAGCTCTTAGCCAAACTTGTGTGCATTTTGTTTTTAAAACTTTACGTAATCTGGTTCAACATGAAATTATATTGAAGTAAAGCCACGTTTATGCTTTTGCTACTCTCTTGAAGAATGTTTGTTGCTCAACTTTTTTTCTAGACTGTAAAGTGGTTTTTTCGCAAGTTTTTGACTCTTTCATGAACAATGTATCCGAAAGTATTTGTAATCGTGCTCTTGAGTTCTGTGAGCTTTGTCTTGGGTTCGAGATATTCTTTCCTGTAAACCTCCTACTTCTTCGACTCAATTTGAATTTGTTTCGAACTAAGGCGCTGGTTCTCTTCTTATTGGTCCTATTAAATTTCTTGGATCCAAGGGTTATCTTTGAAGTTGTCAATTGATTTATTTCTAGCAAACTTCATTGCTTGAGCGTCTTTGTTTATCTGGGAATTGGATACATTCTCTTAAATCTATGAGCATTATCCTTGATATTGTTTCTCCGTTCTAAATCTTGTATCCTTCTGAGTAGACTCGAGAATGGTTTGATATCACGTGTGACTTGTAGACATATACGTAACGCGACGCGTTAGTTCTTTAAGACGTGATGTGTATATGGAAGGTGAAGCGGTAGGTGTGTAACGTTATGATGAGTTGTGGGTGTTTTGTCCCTTGCAAAAGAGCTTGCGGGTGTTAGGCTTATGATTGGCTATGAGGTTGAAAAGTGTTTGACGAAGTTAGAAAGTTGAAGCCTTGAGGTTGATATGAGATTAGTGTGCGGATGTTAAGCACGTCGTTTTAACCCCATCATGTTTTATAGCCTTCGATGCCTTGCTTTACTATCACATGTTTGAACCATGTCATATTTGCTTTGTGAACACCTATCTTGATTTGCACCCTATTTTGGCACCTCAAGTTTTTGTGAGGCATTGAGATCATATGACCTTGTGCATTGAGCCTATCTTATAACGTTTGCTTTACAATCACACTCCTGCCTTTATATCTTTATGCATACGACCATCCAAGTATTTGAAAACTGTATATATGTTTATATGTTGAGATATTTTTGCTTCTTCTTTAAATGTGTTAAAGGGTGAACTGTTATGAGATTTCTTTCATTTTGTATCAATTTTCGAGGACGAAAATTTTTTTAAGGTGGGTAGAATGTAAGACCCAGAACCTTTGAAAAGTTTTATGATCAAGTCTCAAATCATATGGTTATTTATAGCCTTAATTTCAGAAATTATTTTATTAAACGTAATTAAGGCAAGTTTCGATTTATTGAATTTGAGATAAGTTATGATTATTATTCAATTTTATAATTATTGGATTATTTTCTATATTTGAATTATAAAGTTGATAGTTATGAAATAATAAGGATTTTATACGATTTGGATTAGATAAGTAATATTTTAAATATTACTATTGCTATTTTGGAAAATGAAGAAATCAAGTATATTATTTCTAATTATTTGGTTGGGACATTTTATTGAGAATAATTTGTGAAATTGATGAGCAAATAGTATTTTTATACATTATTATTGTTGGGTTAAAATTCATTTCTAGTTACTACTATATTGTCCCTATTTTCATTTGAAAATACAAAAGTAACCCTAACCCTAATTTTTGAAAATGAAACCTTAACCCTGAAAACCCTAACCCGACCCGTTTCACCCAGTTCCCTAATACTACAGCAGCAACAGCTGTTGCTGCCCCTCTCTACCCTAGACACACAAACACACGCACACAGTGAGACCCAAGGGGGAGAAAGAAAACGAAATAGAGGGAGAAGAATGGAAGAGTTCGCTGGTGGGGGAGGTGAGGAGAGCGACGTAGCCGCCGAGCCCATCACCATGCCGATCGTCTTCATCGCCGCCAGTTGAAGAGAGATGTGATGGAGAGGGAGGGTCTGCGGACGGAGGTGTCGCCGCCCCCCTGAGGTCGCTTTGTCGCCACTGCTTCTCCCAACGATGCTGCTGCACGACCCAGAGGAACTCGTCTCCGTTGGAACTGCCGC
The DNA here is from genome assembly GCF_059453495.1 of Arachis ipaensis. Lineage (NCBI taxonomy): Eukaryota > Viridiplantae > Streptophyta > Magnoliopsida > Fabales > Fabaceae > Arachis > Arachis ipaensis. The sequence goes on from NC_142440.1 coordinate 102,732,986, forward strand.
ACCTAATCCACCCGCGCTGTCATCACAGAGCATATTTGAGGCGAGGGAGAGGGTCGTGATGGGGGAAAGGGTCGCACTGCCTAGTCGCCGGTCTGTTCGTCGCCAGCGTTGCCGCGAGCTTGCCGCCGCCGTTGTGAAGGATCCACCATTCCCTTGTTGCCGCTGGAGAGAGGGAGATTAGAACGAGTAAGGAGGAGGAGGGTTGTGTCCGCCACCATCTGAGCTCACTGTTGCGGGTCATGGCAAGCTGAACTGGAGCCAAAAGAGTGTTCAGGCCGCCGTAGGTGCCGCTGCCGGACAAGGGAGTTACGTCTCCGTGATACTGACGGCCGGGAGTGGTTCTGTGACTTCCGGGACCACCGCTAGAGCCTCTGGTAACTTCTGCCGTCGCCGAAAAACTCTACCGGTAAGGGCTTTGAACTTGGTTTTCATTCGTTTAAGATTCCAGAAGCTTTATCGCCTCTGTATGTGGGTTTCAGTTACCAACGCCGGGGTCCGGTCGCCGCTGTCGTTTGAGGTGGCTGCCGGGCTGCCGCCGAACCAGTTCAGAGACCGCCGCTGTTCGGTTCAGCCGTTCCTTCTTCGTTTTGGTAAGTAAGTATGTTTCGGAAAGCCTCGCGTTAGTATTTCGTTGTGTTTGGTTAATGAATATGAATTTTGGTAACGTGGGGTCGAGTTCTGATTATTGTATGTTGCGATTAGTGTCGCTATGGTTATTGCGGATGTGGCTTGAAGCTGAGGTTGCGGTTGTTGATGATTCGGGTTGAGGCGGAAAGGACTCTGTGACGCGTTTGGGTTATGGAATTTGCGTTTTGAGGTAGGGGCGCTTTCCAAAAACTATGTTTTAGGTATTGGAATTATTACATATGGATACTGTTGTGAGATATTGTGTATTTGGTGATTGTATCTGCCTTATGTGTTATTTGATTGACTCGAGTGATTATGGACGTTGGTTTGGTTGAATTGTTGTGTGGCTTTGTGAAATGTAATGTTTTGAAGTGATTCTTTAAAGATTTGAAATCTGAGTTTAATCCGTTGAAGATTGATTTGATTTGAGTCAATTATTTGATGATGTGAAAAGTCGAATGCACTTTTGAATTCAGCCTGGTTTACTTTAATTGACTTGATCTTGGACAAATGATTTGTTACTGAACCGTTTCTTTAAAGCTTTGGAAATGAGTTAAATCGGTGGATATTGAGTTGACTTTGAAATGGTTTTCTTGAGATATGCCACTGAGGCGACTGTTGGATTTAGCTTGCTTTGAATTGATTTCTGGTTTTGAGCTGTTGAAAAGGAATGAGAAACGGTTTAGTTGGGACCCGAACCGGGTGGCAAAAGTCCAAGTTTTAGGGGAGGTGCTGTCGAAATTTCTACAAAATCCCAGTCTTGTTTAAAAAGTTATTTAAAAAGGATTGGATTTGAGAAGTTGTATTATTTGATTTATTAAGAGAATATTTATATTTTCAAGCTTAATTTATTTAGTGAACTTTATGCCTTGAGTTTGACTTATTTAGAAATGAACTATTTTTACCGTTTGAATCACTGAAGGAAAGAATGATGCTCTAATATTGATTTCAATATAAAAAGGAGCTTTTAGTGATTTCAAAGGAATCTAGACTTTTGATTGAGTAATTAAGTTTGAGGCATTTTGGAAGAGTTAAAAAAATGGATTCCAAAAAGAAACCTGAAAGTGGTTTGATTCAAATGAACCGGTTCCTTTTCAAATGAGTTGATTTTTGGACCGGGTTGGAACTTGTGATTTTGTATGGTCGGTTTCATAATAAATTCAGTTTTATTTACTTGAACCGAGAATCCATGATTTTAAGAGTTTCAATGAATTTTAAGGAATTGATATAGGTTGACCTTCCCTAAAGACTTGGGACTTTGCCGAGAAACTTTTGTTATGAAATCTCATTGTTGTATAGGTGATTTTGAATACTTTGAAATAAATCCTTAACTTGCCATGGTTTTGGAAGTTTTGGAAAGAGAATGCCGATAGTGGCTTTGTTTTAAAAAGGGAACTCACTTTGAGTAAATTTGGCTTATGAGCCTGAGATGATTTGAGAAATGAGATCTTTAAAGCCAAGGCTGAAAAGAGTTGAAATTTGATTTCAAAGTGAAATGGCTTGAGAAAAGTGATTTGTGGCTTAAATGCCGGTTTTATGAATTTGATGATGTTGAATGGTGGAAGTGCTGTTTTGTTATGGGCTGGAATGGCTGTGTATGATTATGAATATTGGCTGGTTCTGGATTGAACCGTGAGCCGGAATGGCTGTGTATGATATTAATTTATGGCTGATTGTCGAATGAGTTATGGGCCGTATGGCTGACTATGAATTATGAATTTAAGCCGGATGGATGAGATGGATGTTGATCCATGGCTGGGATTTAATGAATATATGCTTGAGATACCTGGGTAGTAGCAAGGGTCGTGGTTCGTCCCACTTGCTCCAGGTCAGAGACTGTGACGCCTGGGTAGCAGCAGTAGTAGTGGTGATTCCACTCGCTCCAGGTTGAGCTTTTAAACACCCGCCTGGGTAGTAGCCGCAGTAGTGGTTATTCCACTGGCTCTGGGTTGAGCGGGTAGTAGCAATGGGGTTGTAGCTCAAACCTACTTGCTCCGCGATGGGTGTTTCTGTCCATGGTTAGCTACCAGGACGTGTCGGGTTGGCTATATAACCGACAGATGATATCATCAGCCACTAGGGACAGGCATGCATCATATGCATTTATGTGACATTGTTTGGGTGTGCATATTATACTTGGTTTGCCTATGTGATTAATTGCTAACTGTTCTACTTGCAATAACTGTTTGTTTGTGCTTGCATCTTCCTATTTGTGTTTGCTACTAGGACTCTATTGAACTGTGGTGATTGGTTGTTGTTGGATTGTTTGGGCCTAGGGCCGTGGTTGGAATGAGATGAACTGATGGTTGATTTCGGTTTTGTGTTTCTGGTTTGGAATAAAATATGAAATGCTATTTTGGTTCCGCATAGATAAACCGTTTTGAACGGCTTTTGTGTTTTTGAAAATTGAACGGTTCTTCTTTCAGAAAAGATTTCCGACTTTACTTTTATTGTAAACCGTTGTTTTTGAAAAGAGGCATAAGTCAGTTATTAATCACTGGTACAGTTTATCTTCACGTATCCTATTACAGTAATTCCCAAAAACCCTCTATTGAGAACCCTTTCGAGGATGATGTTCTCACCCCCCTACATTTTTCCCCTTTCAGGATATGGGCACAGAAGTTACGAAGAGTTTATTTAGTTGTTGTTAAGATGCTCTGTATTGTTTTAGTTATGGTTTATTGAACCCTCGCCATTATCTTGATATATTCTGTAAGAGGGATAGGAATTGTATTGGATAATGATTGTAATATTATATATGTATATATATGGATGTACTCTTTATGAGTTTTGTAAGTTGTATGGTATCTATGGATGTATGTTATCGGATGAAAGTATTTTGGGAGCGGTTTCACAGTTTAAAGTTTTAAACAGGCTCATATTTTAATATTAAATAGTATAAGTGTCGTCGTAATGTCCGAGCTACGAGCTATCAAGGAAGCGCAGCCGGAAGCGTGAACTTTGGTAGTTAGGGTGTTACACCTTTGTTATTTAAGATATATTTTATACAAAGGGATAGGAATTATATCTGAGTTTCTTTTGAATTCTTTTGTACAATATTTATTATAATTAATAATTATGTGATTATTATTACTTGGTGTTCTTTGATGAATGAGTTTGACTAAAATAGAAACTGTAAACCCCGCTAAATTAGTAAATAGTTAGTTAATAAATTAAATTTTAATACAAAAAATTAAAAATGTGAATATTAAACTAAAATAGGATAGAGCTAATTAAAACAAAAATTTTGACACCAATTTCAAAGAATTTGGCCCAAAATTGGGGAGAACGGGCCGAACCAGACAAATTGGGCCTAAAATGGGCTTAAAGCCCAATCTAACCCAGCCATAAATGAACAAACACACCCCCCTTCTCCCTTCATCCTTATTTTCATGCTGGAAACCTCTAGGAAAGGGGGAAGAACCTTGAAAGCTCCAAAACCTCACTCATATACTCAAATGCACGTAACTTTTGATTCGGAGCTCCGATTGACGATCCGTTTGCGGTCACACATTTGGGTTGTCAAGCTCTACAAAGCCCAGAACATTTTAAGGTGAGGACGTCATATTTTCTTCCTTAATTCCTTCATTCTCAGTTTCTAAATTCATGAGCTATAATGTTGAAAATTGTTCAATTATGATGTTTAGGATCAAATTAACTTGAGGAAAACATCCGCCCTCGCTTGTGTGATGCTTGGATAAGGTGAGAATTCGAGAATCCTAGTTAATTTCTTGAATTTGGGTATTGGGTATTAAATTAGTGTATGGATATGTGAACTTAGGTGTTTATGCACATATTGGAATTTGATTTTGGACAATTGAGGCTTGGTGGAGGATTGGCGTCAATGCTTTGGTAATTCTAGGACTTTTGGGGCTGTATTTGGCTTTGGATAATATGTGAAAAAGCGGCAAAGGTATGGTTTAGATTTCACGTATTTAATATATAATGTTCTGTGAAGACTTAGGCTAGTCGAGTATAAGATAGAGATGAATGTACAAGCATGTAAATTGATTAGTGTTTGATGATAAATGTTGAATTTTGGGTTAATTTGTTGTTGCTGAACTTGGAATGCTAATTAAAGATGTATTGGTGCTTGTGAAGTGGAGAAGGCAAATGAATATGAATTGTAGTGGTTTGATGGTGTTTATTGTGACTAGGGTAATGAGTTATTAATAAAGGGTTTATGTATGTATTAGTGTGTAATTGACTAAAGTAAAGTGATAGAAGCTTGGGTATTATAGTTGGTAAGGATATGATGTGAATGATGAGTAAATGAATGATGAATTGATGATGCCATATATATATATATATGTTGAATAGATAAAATGATATCCTATTGATGAATTGAGAGGTTGGAGTATGATGTTGTTGAATGGAAAAATGGTAGAATTGTGATGATTGTTGTGGTATTGATGGTTATGGCATGTTGAGTTGAGTGAAAATGAGTTTTGGAAAGGAAAATGTGGTTTTGGTAAGAAAATGAGGTTTGGCAAAGTTTGGTAAAAAGTGGGTTTTAATGAACTTTGGAAGTCCATAACTTGCTCCTTAAATTTTGAATAAAATGAGATTTGTTCTAAATTAAAGAGTATTTAATAAGTTTGAAATTGATATAAAGTTTGAGAAAAACAGAAACTTGTAGAGGAAGTTATGGACGATTGAAATTTAGGGTGAAAACTGTGTTTGCAGGATATCAAAACTGAGTTTTAGCAGCTTTCTGAGCAATCTGCCATTTTTTTGGAAAAACATACGTCTACGCGTACACGTGGCCCACGCGTACGCATGGCGTGGTATTTTAAACGGCGCATGCGCGGGTAGCCATGCATGCGTGTGAGAAGCCAATGCGCATGATCACGTGTACGCATGACTCACGCGTATGCGTGACGTGTTATTGTCACCACGCGTGCGCGTGCGTGACCTCTGTTTGCTGCAAAACTAGATTTTTGGGTGTTTTAAACCAAATTTTCACTTCTAAATCTCCATTTTCCTTCCTTTTAGACTTAAGGTATAGTACTAAGTCCAATAGCTAGTTGAAGCTAGGAAAATAAGATAATTTGGAAGTGAAGTAAAGGTTAAAATGATGGATTATGAATAAAAAGGGTGGAAATGTTATGAAAATGATGAACATTATGATAATGATATGTTGATAGATAATTGAACTCATTTGGAATAAGAGAATGTATGCTTGAGATACCTGGGTAGTAGCAAGGATGGTGGCTCGTCCCGCTTGCTTTAGGTTAATGTTTGAGAATTGATAATGATCATGCTTAATTCAAATTGAATAAATGTATGTTTATGATGCCTGGGTAGTAGCAGCAGTAGTGATTATTCTAGTGGCTCTGGGTTAAGCAGGTAGTAGTAAGGGGGTTGTAGCTCAAACCCACTTGCTCTGCATGGGTGTTTCAGTCCATGGTTAGCTACCAGGACATGTCGGGTTGGCTATATAACCGACAAATGATATCATTAGCCATAGGATAGGCATACATCATGTGCATTCTGTTTGTTTTGTTTGCTTTGCATTACTTGGGATTGCCTACCTGAACATATATACTATGCTAATTGTTATATTTGCTACCTGCCCTACCTGTTCTCTACTTGTGCTTGAAATTGTTTGGTTGTTTGTCTCTATTAAATCATTGATGATCGAGGACCGGAGGAAAGGTGGACTGGTTTACTGACAAAGCTAGGTTTAAGTAAGTTTAGATTTCCTTAGAACCCCTACCTTTTTATGATTTCTGTTTAGTATTCGAACCTTTATAATCTGATTATCGGTGTTCTAGGATTGCCTCTGGCATTCCCAGGACCTTATATATTAAGTGCATGGCACCTTTACCATGCTGAGAACCTCCGGTTCTCATTCCATATTGTGTTATGTTTTTCAGATGCAGGTTGGAAGGTTCCTCAATAAGCATTTGGATTCCTGAAGTGGAGTAGTTCCTGGGATATTTTGGTTTATCAGCTTATGTATATATGTACTTAGTTACTTAGCTTTCTCTCCAAGAAACTTAATTATTTTGTTCCTCATAGAGGTTACAGGAGAGATAGGGTCTTAATTCTATATTTTGGGTACTTGGGATACACGTATATGTATATAAATATTCTCCGGCCAGCCTTGGCTTCGTAGGCTGAGTTAGGAGCTCGTTATTTTGTATTATTGACCCTCTACTCGTGTTATATATATATATATATATATTTGAGCTTTAGTTTTCTTCTCACGCAAGTAACCACGTTTTCTGAGGGTTGCGCTTTTGAATTTTGCCAGTTTATATATATATATATATTTTCATTTTTAGAGGTCGTAATACCTTACTATTGATGACAAGTCATCTTAGCCTAGTTTCACTAGCCTTTTTCTTTTGTTTTCACTTGATTTATGCACTTTCTTGAACCATAAGCAAGCCAATTAGGTAGATTTCCATGTTTCCTTTGATTCAATCAACCATGTATGAATTAATGCAATTTCATGAGATTTTATGCTATAATTGTCATATATTATGAAAGAATAACAAACTCATGATTTTGAGCAAAGCTTTGATGTGTTTGGTTGATTAATGATAGGTGAAAAGAGTTTTGAAGAAGGTTGAAGAAAGAAGGAAGGGCTAGGAGCAAGAGAAAACAAAAAGTTTGAGCCAAAGTTTGACCTCAAACTTTAGCTCAAAATTTTAAAAGAGTTGAAAACACTCCAGAGAAAAAAAAGCTTGAGCAAAAGTTTGACCTCAAACTTTAGCTCAAACTTTTGGGATCACAAACTCAATACCCTGGAGAGAAAAGCTTGCGCCAATGTTTGAGGTCAAACTTTTGCTCAAACGTTGGCGCCACACTTGCACACCCTGGAGGAAAAAGCTTGCGCCAACGTTTGAGGTCAAACTTTTGCTCAAACGTTGGCGCCACTCTTGCACACCCCAGAGGAAAAAGCTTGCGCCAACGTTTGAGGTCAAACTTTTGCTCAAACATTGGCGCAACACACATTTACAAGGGGGCCAATGTTTGAGCAAAAGTTTGACCCCAAACTTTGGCTCAAACGTTGGTAGCAGCAAGGAAGCTTAGCTGATGCGAAAAGTTTGAGTAAAAGTTTGACCTCAAACTTTTACTCAAACTTTTACTCAAGCTTTTATGTTTTTCAACCCGGTTCACAATGGATCTTTCTCCAACTCCAAGAGCAATCAACCAAGGCCTTTATCAACCCAATTCCATCAAGAACAAAGGCCCAATTGAAGGCTTGAAGACCATTTGAAGAAAGTGTATAAATAGCTTAGGATTTAAGTTTTTAGGGATCTTCCTTTGAAAATTTTCATAACACTTACAGTAGAGAACTCACTTTACATTTTTGCTTTGTTATTTTAGAATTCTAGAGAATTAGGGAGGAGAATTGATCTCTCTTCTTCCTGGTTCTTGTTGAGCACTCTTTACTTTTCTTGCTTGGGATCTTAGGTGGAGAATTGAAGAACTTCTGTTTCAGTCTCACCTTTGGATCTTGTTTAATTTCTGCATAATCAAAATTCAATTTTTGTTCATTGCTTCTTCTTCTATTCTCTCTGCAATTTACATTTCCCTTGCAATTGTTCTTGCTGGATCTAGGAAGGCAGTGAGATCTAGACTTGGTTATCTAGTCTCTTGGGTCCTGAGATCTACAGCTTTAAAATTCAATTTCCCTGTTTCGTTGCTACACCAAGCTGATTTCCATTTTTGTCAAGATCCGGTTCAATTGAATCCATCTTCTACATTCCTGTTTGTTGCAATTTATTGTTCCTTGTTTAATTTCTGCAAATCCACTCCCCAATTCCCTTTATCATTCAAGCCATTTACATTTCTTGCACTTTAAGATTCTTTAATTTACATTTCTTGCAATATAAGTTTCTGCAATTTACATTACTTGTTCTTTAAGATTCAGCTTATTTACTTTCTTTGCTCTTTAATTTTCTGCAATCTACCCTTCTCCCTTTTTAATTTCATGCAATTTAGCTTCTGTCGAATACAAGCCACTCAAATCCATTCTTGATCCGCTTGACTAAATCAACCACTAAACTAAAATTGCTCAATCCTTCAATCCCTGTGGGATCGACCTCACTCCCGTGAGTTTTATTACTTGATACGACCCGGTGCACTTGCCGGTTAGTTTTGTGTGTTTGGAATTCGTTTTTCATTTTCCGAAAATACGCATCAAGTTTTTGGCGCCGTTGCCGGGGATTGAAATAGATTGACAATGATTACGTGAAGTGGAGATCTAGATCAAGCACTTTTTCTTTTCTGTTTCTCTAATTTTTGACGAACACGCTAACTGTTTGAAATTTTGCTTAAACTAAACTTCATTCTAGCAATAGATTGAAGAGTTACTGGTGGTGTTTCTTTTGTTGTGTTTGTATGTCAGGTACAGGGAGATCCATTCCTGTTTTATCTAAAACTGACCAGAGAACTCTTAGAAGGTTAAGAAGAGCTGAAAGAGGGAAAAATATTGTTGGAGAGGAAGAATCTGAGGAAGAATATCACAAGATGGAAGGAGATCCATATAATCCAAAAGGAGGGGTTAACAATAACCCACAGCAGAGGAGAGTATTGGCCTCCTATACCTTTGCAAATGCTAGACATTGTGGAAGCAGCATTCTCACCCCTAATGTCAATGCAAATAACTTTGAACTGAAGCCACAACTCATTACATTGGTCCAAAACAACTGCTCGTTTGGGGGAGGAACATTGGAGGATCCAAATCAACATCTATCTACCTTCTTAAGGATTTGTGACACTGTCAAGTCCAATGGTGTGAATCCTGAAACTTACATGCTTCTGCTGTTCCCGTTCTCATTAAGGGACAAGGCCGCACAATGGCTTGAAACTTTTTCCCAAGGAAGCATCACTATTTGGGATGACTTGGTGACTAAATTTCTAGCCAAATTCTATCCACCCCAAAGAGTCATTAGGCTGAAGACTGAGGTGCAAACATTCACGCAATTGGATGCTGAAAATCTGTATGAAGCATGGGAGAGATACAAGGCTTTGCTGAGGAAATGTCCACCAGAAATGTTCACTGAGTGGGACAAGCTACAGAACTTCTATGAAGGACTCACTCTAAAGGCTCAAGAATCACTTGACCACTCAGCTGGAGGATCATTGCAACTGATGAAAACAGCAGAAGAAGCTCAAAATCTTATTGACATGGTGGCCAACAATCAATATTTTTTCGCTCATCAAAGAAATCGCCAACCATCACAAAGGAGAGGAGTAATGGAGCTAGAAGGAGTGGACTCAATCTTGGCTCAAAACAAGATGATGCAGCAGCAAATTCAACAACAATTTGAGCAAATGGCCAAGAGGATTGATAGCCTCCAAGTTGCAGCAGTTAACACAAGCCAACCGTCTTCCACATGGGGGCAGAATGAGGAGAACCAAGACGAACAACAACAAGAGCAAGTGCAGTATATGCACAACCAAGGACCAAATGAAGTGTATGGTGATACATACAATCCATCCTGGAAGAACCACCCAAACCTCAGATGGGGAGATAATCACACCCAGAACCAACAACCATGGCAGAGGAACTCAAACCAAAACACTTCAAGAAACAACCAAAACCGTAACCAGCAGCAAACTAACCAAAACCCCTACAGAAAGCCTCAAAACAACTACCCCTACCCCAACCATTACCAATCTAATAACCAACCCACCAACCAAAATACCCACCATCCACCATCCACATCTCACAACCCACCACAAGCATCACCTGAATCTCAAAGACTCACCAACTTGGAAACCTTGATAGACAAAATGTGGAAACAACAAGAAATGACAACCAAGAACCATGAAGCCTCCATGAAGAGTCTAGAGAGGCAAATTGGGCAAATCACCAAACAGATTTCTGTTGAGAGACCTTCAAGCTCACTGCCGAGTGACACAATCCCAAATCCTAAGGAAGAATGCAAGGCAATACAATTAAGGAGTGGGAGAACATTGATGAGCAACAATGACACTACAAAGAAGCAAGTAGAGAGCAGCAAAAGACCAATAGAAGAGGAACAACCAACACACACAGAGGAAGCCAATGATGATGATGCAATGGCAAGCAAGCAAGCTTCAAAGCAACCTCAAGAAAAGGAGGAACAATAAAAAATTCCAAAAAAGGGGAATGAAGCAATTGAAGAGCCAACCAAAAATCAAAAGCAACAAGCAGAGAAGACCTTTGTACCTCCACTGCCATATCCCCAGAGATTCAACAAGGAGGCAAAGGACCAACAATTTCACAAGTTCCTTAAGACTTTCAAAAAGCTGAAAATCAATATTCCCTTGGCTGAGGCACTGGAGCAGATGCCCCTATATGCCAAGTTCATGAAGGAGCTAATCAACAAGAAGAGAAGTTGGCAAGAAAAGGAAACTATCATGCTCACTGAAGAATGTAGCGCGGTGATCCAGATGGGTATCCCACCAAAGCTCAAAGATCCAAGGAGTTTTGTAGTCTCATGCACCATAGGCAAGATAACATTGGAAAACTCCCTGTGTGATCTAGGTGCCAGCATCAACTTGATGCCTCTATCATTGATGAGAAAGCTTGCCATAGAAGAAACTAAACCCACCAGGATGTCACTAGTCATGGCCGATAGATCAATCAAGACACCCAATGGTATTGTGGAGAATTTACTAGTGAAGGTCGGGAAGTTTATCTTCCCTGCAGACTTCGTAATCTTAGACACAGAAGGGGAAGGAAGCAGCTCAATCATCTTGGGGAGACCATTTCTAGCCACAGCAAGAACCACTATTGATGTGGAGAAGGGAGAAATGACCTTCAGGGTGCATAATGAACAAATGGTAATCAATGTCTTCAAATCAATGCAACACCCCTCAGAGCAAGAGAACTACATAAATGTGGATATGATAGAAGGGCTGGTAGAAGAAATGTTTGAAGACGACTATCTGGAGCATCAGAAAGAACAAGGAGAGGAAGTGATAGAAATACTCATTAAAGACAAGAAAGAGGATAAACCAAAACAGGAGTTGAAACCTCTCCCTCCTCACCTCAAATACGTGTTTCTTGGGGAAGCAGAGGCATTACCAGTGATTATAAATTCCTTCTTGAACATGGATGAGGAAGCAAGGTTGATTGAAGTATTAAAAACTCACAAAACAGCCTTGGGGTGGACAATTGAGGACATCAAAGGCATCAGCCCTGCTATTTGCATGCATAAAATTTTATTGGAGGAAGAATCAAAACCTGTGGTTCAACCTCAAAGAAGACTCAACCCAACCATGAAAGAGGTGATTCAAAAAGAAGTGATGAAGCTATGGAATACAGGGATAATTTTCCCAATCTCAGACAGCTCTTGGGTGAGTTCGGTTCAAGTTGTGCCAAAAAAGAGAGGAATGACAGTCATCACCAATGAAAAGAATGAGTTGATCCCTGATGACAAGTCATCTTAGCCTAGTTTCACTAGCCTTTTTCTTTTGTTTTCAACTGAATTATGCACTTTCTTGAGCCATAAGCAAGCCAATTGGGTAGATTTTCATGCTTCCTTTGATTTAATCAACCATGTATGAATTCATGCTATTTCATGAGGTTTTATGCTATAATTGTCACATATTATGAAAGAATGAATATATCATGATTTTGAGCATAGCTTTGATGTGTTTGGTTGATTAATGATAGGTGAAGAAAGCTTGGAGAAAGGTTGAAGCAAGAAGGAATGGCTAGGAGGAAGAGAGGACAAAAAGTTTGAGCAAAAGTTTGCCTCAAACTTTAGCTCAAACTTTTGGATTAATTGAAAATGAACCAGGGAGCAAAAAGCTGGACCAAAAGTTAGCCTCAAACTTTTGTGCAAACCTTTGGGCAAAAAGCTGGAGCAAAAGTTAGCCTCAAACTTTTTGGCTAACTTTTGGCATCACAAATCAACACCCTGGAGAGCAAAAATTTGCGCCAACGTTAGCCCCTAACTTTTTGGCTAACGTTGGCGCATGAAAAACACACCCTGGAGAGCAAAAGTTTGCACCAACGTTAGCCTCTAACTTTTTGGCTAACGTTGGCGCCATGAGTGTGCAAGGGGAGGCCAACGTTGGAGCAAAAGTTAGACCCCTAACTTTTGCCCCAACGTTGGTATCAGCAAAGGAGGGTGGCTGATGTGAAAAGTTGGAGTAAAAGTTAGCCTCAAACTTTTACTCCAACTTTTACTCAAGCTTTCATGATTCCAACCCGGTTCAATTCGGTTCTTCTCCAAACTCCAAGAGCAATCAACCAAGCCCTCTATCAACCCAATTCCATCAAGAGGAAAGGCCCAATTGAAGGCTTGAAGACCATTTGAAGAAAGTGTATAAATAGCATAGGATTTAAGTTTTTCGGAGAGCTTTTCCTTGGAGTTTTCAGAGAGAGTTTTCAGAGAGTTTTGGTGTTGAGTGAATTTTAAATTTCTAAGTCTTGGGGAAGGAGAATTGAATTCCCTTCCTCTTAGTTTTCTTGCTTTCAATTTCAATTACAATTGTCTTGGATCTTGGGTGGAGAATTGAAGAACTTCTGTTTCAATCTCACCTTGGGATCTTGTTTAATTTTCTGCTTAATTGAATTTCAGTTTCGGTTAATTGCTTTTCATCTACTTTCTTTGCAATCTACATTTCCTTTGCAATTGTTCTTGTTGGATCTAGGAAGGCATTGAGATCTAGACTTGGTTTTCTAGTCTCTTGGGTCCTGAGATCCGGATTTCCCATTTCCCATTCCCTGTTTACTGTTTTCATGCTCATTTACATTTCTGTTTTAAGATCCGGTTCGATTCAAGACATCCTTTACTTCTCTGTTTGTTGCAATTTACTTTTCCTTGTTTAATTTCTGCAAATCCAACTCCCAATTCCCTTTACAATTTAAGCCATTTACATTTCTTGCACTTTAAGATTCTGCAATTTACATTTCTTGCGTTCTAAGTTTCTGCCATTTAATTTCTTGCTCTTTAAGATTCAGCACTTTAAATTCCAGTTCTCTTTAATTTCATGTAATTCACCCATTTCCTTTACTTTCTATGCAATTTAAATTCTGCAAATCACAAATCTCTCAACCAAATCTTGATTCGCTTGACTAAATCAACCACTAAACTAAAATTGCTCAATCCTTCAATCCCTGTGGGATCGACCTCACTCCCGTGAGTTATTATTACTTGATGCGACCCGGTGCACTTGCCGGTTAGATTTGGGTGTTTTGGAGAAATTTGTTTCTCCACAGAAATATCCCATCAATCCCCACTAGGACAGTGACTGGGTGGAGAATGTGCATAGACTACAGGAGATTGAATGATGCAACAAGAAAAGATCATTTTCCTTTGCCGTTCATCGATCAAATGTTGGAGAGACTAGCAGGCCATGCTTATTATTGCTTCCTGGATGGGTATTTTGGTTACAATCAAATAGTGGTGGACCCCAAGGATCAAGAGAAGACATCCTTTACATGCCCATTTGGAGTTTTTGCCTATAGAAGGATGCCCTTTGGGCTGTGCAACGCCCTAGCCACTTTTCAAAGGTGTATGCTTTCTATCTTTTCTGATATGGTGGAAAAATTCTTAGAAGTCTTCATGGATGATTTTTCTGTTTTTGGCAATTCATTTAACACTTGCTTGCATAACTTAACTCTTGTTTTGCAAAGATGCTAAGAAACTAATTTGGTGTTGAATTGGAAAAAATGCCATTTCATGGTTCCGGAAGGAATAGTTCTTGGGCATAAAGTGTCATGTAGAGGTATAGAAGTTGATAAAGCTAAAATAGAAGTTATTGAAAAACTTCCTATACCTGTTAATGTGAAAGCAGTAAGAAGTTTTCTTGGGCATGCTGGCTTCTACAGAAGGTTCATCAAGGACTTTTCAAAAATAGCAAAACCATTGAGCAATTTACTAATGAATGATGTTCCATTCATTTTTGATGATAACTGTAAACAAGCCTTTGAAACTCTCAAGAGAAAGCTCATCAACTATCTCAGTCTTATGACTTAAGCATAAGATTAAGTATGGTAGGGTGTTATAGAAACAAAATTTTCCAGCATGTTATCCGATATAATTGAAAGGCGGATCGAACTAAAGTCTCAATATTAAATAGTAAATAAGGAAAATAGGTTAGTAACACCTCACTTTTGGTACGATCATGACGTGCTAAAAGTTAGGGTGTTACATTATGGTATCAGAGCGGTTCATCCTGATTAGAGCCTTGGGAATGGACTGACTATGCTTCATTGCATACTCTGAGTGTCTGTCATGTAGTAGGTCTTGTTCGAATAACAAGAATTAGAGCTTTAAGCACATGACTGTCTGTTGATTAATGCTGTTAGCTTACTGTTGCATACCTGTTAATGTTACGTCTGGCCAACTTAATGTTGATGGTTTATGTATACAGAAAAGTTAACGGGTTATCATAGGCAAAATAGAAGTAATAGGTAACACGAATTGTGGGTTTTAGGAATGTTAGAAGTTAATTTCTTGATGTTACTCGGTTACGTATCTATTCTTTCACGGTTTGCCTGGAGGTTTTTATTCGAGATTTCTTTCTTGAAGACTTAATTGATTATTTTCCAACCCGGTTCCCTGTAAATACGCTTTCTCATTTGATCCTAAATGCATATGCTTTCTTAAATTTCTTGGATATCTAACTTGTGTTGTTTAAACTCCTCTTCTTGACTCGTACATTCTTTGATGTATGTAATTTTTGGATTTGTTTAATTCATCAAAGTGAATCGTTGAAATCCTTGTGAACCTTGTCCAAGTTGCTTGAGTTTTCTCTGAGGTCTTGTATCTTTTTGAGTGACTTGAGATTTGTTTTGGTGTCTCGTGTGACCGTTACACATAGCAAGTGGTGCGTTAGTTCTTTAGGATTCGTTCGTGAACGCGAAAGGTGGAGCTTGTAAGCATGCGACATCACAGGATGTTTGGGGGTTTTTGAGTCCCGTGAAGAAGTTTGAGGAAGTTAGATTTTTTGACCAGTATTGGGTTGCGAAGTGTTTGACGAGGTTGAAAAATTCATGAATAGTCTCTTTGTTAAAGTACATTTTGGAATGGTGAATAAACGTCAGGAGTTGAAGTTTGGAAAGTTGAAGCTCTGAAGTTAGTACAAGTTTGGGGTGCAGACGATATACCATTGTTTTAATACCATCTTGCCTTATAACCTTTTTGCATTGAGCCTATCTTGGTATTTGAAACTGTATGTGTCTATATGTTGAGACTTTTTATCTTTCCATAAGATGTCTAAAAGTAAAGTGCTGAGATTATGTGACGTTTTGGATACTAAGTTAATTTTCGAGGGCGAAAATTTTTATAAGTGGGGTAGTATATAAGACCCCAGATTACAAAAATTAAACTATTTATGATTTATTTTATTTATTCGAGAATATATATTCTCAGAGATTTTTTATATTAATTAAGTACTTTTTTATTATTGATTTAAAATTTTATTGATTGAAAAAAATAATGATAGTTTTATCTGCTTTAATTTGAATAATTAGATTTTGAATTTTATTTTATTTTATGATTTAAAAAAATTAATTTAAATATCTCTAATTATTGAAGTAGAATATTTATTTGAAAATAAATTTGTAAATTGATAACTAATATAGTATTTTCATAAATATTAGTGTTGGACTAAAATCAATTTTTAATTTACTCTACTATCCCTAATTTTTATTAAAATTACCTCAGCTACCTTAATCCTAACCCTAATTTCAAAACATATACACAAAACCCTAAAACTCCCACCACCTCACTGCCTCACTACCACCATCCCACCCTTTTTCAGCTGCAATGGACAAACACAAAATAAACAAAAGAGAGAGCGAGATCTAAGAGACTATAGGAGATGAAGATCGAGAATTAGGGAAGAGAGGGAGTTGTGCTGTGAGGGAGAAGAAAGGAGGAGGAAGGAGGAAGCCGCGCCATGGTCGCGCCCCAGCTCACCGCTGCCGTATCCTGCTGCTGCCACCATCACGAATCAGAACTGAGGCGAGAGACAGATGCAAATGAGGAGGGAAAACCGCTCATTGCTGCCGTGCCCAGTTGCATCCTCACCGCGAAGTCACCATCGCTATTGAGGAGCAGATCTACGGAGAGAGAGAGAGAGAGAGAGAGAGAGAGAGAGAGAGAGAGAGAGAGAGAGAGAGAGAGAGAGAGAGAGAGAGACTAATGAAAGGGCGTACGCACGAGAGGAAGCTGCCTGTGGAGCTGCCTTCGCGTGTAGCCATCACCGCTGTGGTGCACGAATCCCACACTTTCGTTCAGCTGTACTAGCAAGTGCACTGGGTCGTCCAAGTAATACCTGAGCGAGTCAAGGTCGATCCCACGAGGATTGTGGCTTGAAGCAAGCTATGGTTGTCTTACAGGTCTTAGTTAGGCGGAATTAGAAGTTTTATGTTTAGATGCAGTTTGATTATGAAATTGAAAGGGATAAAACCAATTCGATTAAATGATAGGAATTATATGATGGGAATAGAGTTGAGAGTCAGAATTGCTTTGTCATTCTGAAGTAACTCTGGTACTACTGTTCTCCTTGCTTGTGAGTGATTTTTTCAGTGGCAGGCTATATGTGATTGACACTGGTTTGAGCAGCTGCCAATACTCCTCCAGATCTAAACCCAGGTTTAGTGCGGATCCATTCTGATTGAGGGTGAAGTTCCTGCAGGCTATTCTCCTTAATGATCCTATTCAAAACGCCACAGACAAGGGTGAATCTTCCGGATCAGAGAATGCTGCTTATATGGATTCTAACCTCTACCACAGAGAACCAAATCTCCCCGTACCTCGGCTGAACTGGTGTCTCGAGAAGTCCCCAACGAAGTCGTGGATTAGCCGTCTGAGAGACGTATATTCAAGCCGGTGGTTCACCATTGTCCGATGAAAGATGCACGCTGAACCCATGTAGAATGTGATAACCTTATGCCAGTTCAACACATTCATATTGATGAAGAACGAATATTACATCTTAGAATCAATCAAACACGGATCGAAGAGAAATAGTAATACTTTTATTAATTCATAGGACTCAACAGGCCTCCTCCCCTCAACCTAGGAGGTTTAGAAACTCATACTGAGGTGGAATACAATGATAAAACAAAAATAATGCTGAATAATGGAAAGATGTTCGTGAACTATGTAAAATACACTTTAAATACTAAACAGATGACTAGTAAGGGTAAAGCAGTCTATTTAGTCCTAAAATTCACTTCTAGGGCCCACTTGGTGAGTGTTTTGGCTGTGCTTTGAGAGCGCTTTATTTGGACTTCTGTAACTCCAGAAAAGCTCTTCCGAATGCAGACAGGTCAGATCTGGATAGCATCTGCAGTGCTTTCTCTGTCTCTGAATCAGACTTCTGCTCTATCTCCTCAATTTCAGCTAGAAAATACCTGAAATTGCCCAAAAACACAAAGACTCATAGTAGAATCCAAAAATATGATTTTAACATTAAAACCTATAAAAACTCAATAAAAACTAAATAAAAACTACTAACAACTATATGAAAGTGATGTCAAAAAGCGTATAAAATATCCGCTCATCACAACACCAAACTTAAATTGTTACTTGTCCCCAAGCAACAAAAAACATAGTGGGATAAAAAGAAAATTAAGATACAATAAATTTCTAAGTTTCAAATGAAGCTTAGTTAAAATCAGATGAGCGGGACTTAATAGCTTTTTGCTTCTGAATAGTTTTGGCATCTCACTATCCATTGAAACTCAAAGATGTTGGCATCCTTAGGAACTTAGAATCCAGATGATTTTATTGACTCTCCTTGTTAAGCTTATTTTGATTCTTAAACACAGCTTTTTGAGTCTTGGCCGTGACCTTAAGCACTCTGTTTTCTAGTATTACCACCGGATACATTCATGCCACAGACACTTTAACTGGGTGAACCTTTTCAGATTGTGACTCAGCTTTGCTAGAGTCCCCAAATAGAGGTGTCCAGAGTTCTTAAGCACACTCTTTTTGCTTTGGAGCACGACTTTAACTGCTCAGTCTCAAGTTTTTCACCTGACACCTTCACGCCACAAGCACATGGTTAGGGACAGCTTGGTTGAGCCGCTTAGGCCAGGATTTTATTCCTTTGGTCCCTTTTTACCACTGATGCTCAAAGCCTTGGGCCCTTTTACCCTTGCCTTTTAGTTTAAAGGGTTACTGGCTTCTTCAATCTGCCCTCCTTTCCTGCATTTTTGGGCAGTAATGGATTTTTCTGCTTTTTATTCTTTTTTTCTTTTTCTTTTGCACCATTTTTTTTCTTGCATGCATATATATATATTTTGCAACATGCTTTTTCTTTTTTCTTTTTGCTGCTTTTTCTTGCTTCAAGAATCAATTTTTAGATTTTTCAAATTATCAATAATACTTTTCTTTTTTCCTTATTATTTCAAGAGCCAACATTCTAAAGTTACAACTTCAGATACGCACTGTTCATTCATACATTCAGAAAATAAAAGCAAATGACACCACATCAAACTAATTAAACTAATCTTATTTTAAACTTGAAATTCATGCATCTCTCAGTTCTTTTCAAATAAATTTTTTTTTCTTTATTTAAGCAGGATGAGAGATATATGGAATATTTTACATCTTTAAGACATCTATGCAAATGATCATGAAACTAGAACAAGAGAACAAATAAACAGACAAAAAATAGAAAAATAACAGGAAAGGAGTAAAAGAGAACGAATCCACCTGAATAATGGTGGCCAGTGCTCCTCCTTGAGGATCCCATGTAGTGCTTGATCTCTTCTATGTCACTCCTTTTTCTTTGTTGACGCGGCTGCACAGGCTCATGTGCATGCTCTCTAGTTTCCTCCATCCTTTTCTTCTATACTTAAGAGTGGTAGAAGACACAAAGCAAAGCTTTTGCAACACCAAACTTAAGAGTTTTGCTCGCCCTCGAGCAAATATGATCAATGGGAAAGAAGAAGGTGGGGTAGGTGGAACTTCTGTGGGACCTCTTGGTCCTGAGAGGCTAGGGAATTTCAGATTCCTTGCTTCTCTGCATTGGCGTTTGAACGCCCAGCAGGGATACCCTGGCTGGCGTTCAACTTTGACACTCTTTCTGGAGTGTTCTGTTTTCACTGCTGTGAATGCTATCTCTTGACCGGTGCACATGATCATAACTCTGACACTGAAAGGAAAAATAAAATAAAGAAAAATAACTATGGTTGAATAAGGTTGGGTTGCCTCCTAACAAGTGCTTCTTTAATGTCTTTTGCTGGACTTCACTGTACTTAACTTAGTAACAGTGTTGAGCCTCCTGGCTCTATTTCTCCTTCAAGGTAATGCTTAACTCTCTGTCCATTGACAGTGAATATGTTTTCAAGATCTTTACCTTGAAGTTCTATGTGTCCCTAAGGTGATACTCTTGTAATCACATACGGTCCTTTCTACCGAGACTTGAGTTTCCCAGGGAATAATTTGAGCCTTGAGTTGAAGAGCAGGACTTTCTGTCCTGGTTCAAAGAATCTGGAAGCTATCTTCCTGTCATGCCACCTCTTTTCCTTTTCCTATAGATTTTTGCATTTTCAAATGCTTCTAAGCGGAATTCATCCAACTCATTTAGTTGGAGCAGCCATTTTCCCCCTGCTGCTTTAGCATCAAGGTTGAGGAATCTTGTAGCCCAATAGGCTTTATGTTCTAGTTCCACTGGAGAATGACATGACTTTCCATATAAAAGCTGTTCTGTATGCCCACAAAGCATCATAAAGTTTTCTAGCCCAATCCTTTCTAGAGGCACTTACTATCTTTTCTAGGATTCGCTTTAGTTCTCTATTTGAGACTTCAGTTTGCCCATTTGTTTGGGAATGATACGGTGATGCTACTTTATGGTGAACTCCATATCGGCTCAAGACAGAATTTAGCTGTCTGTTGCAGAAATGAGTTCTTCCATCACTTATTAGTGTCTTAGGGACACCAAATCTGCTGAAAATGTTCTTCTAAAGGAACTTCATTACTACATTTGTGTCATTAGTGGGTGTTGCTATTGCTTTAACCCATTTAGACATGTAATCTATAGCCACAAGGATGTAGGTGTTTGAGTATGAGGGCGGGAATGGTCCCATGAAATCTATGCCCCATACATCAAATAACTCAATCTCTAGGAATCTTTGCTGAGGCATGCTATGACCATGAGGAAGATTGCCAGCCCTCTGGCAACTATCATAGTTACAGACGAACTCTCTAGAATCCTTAAAGAGAGTAGGCCAGTAAAAGCCACTTTGGAGTACCTTAGTGGCTGTCCGCTCACCTCCAAAGTGTCCTCCATAGTTAGAGCCATGGCAATGCCATAGGATTCTCTGTGTCTCTTCTTCAGACACTGATGAGCGGATAATTTATACGCTTTTTGGCAGTATTTTTACATAGTTTTTAGTATGATTTAGTTAGTTTAGACGACACAAACTGGCGTTCAACGCCAGCTCTCTGCCCTATTCTGGAGTTAAACGCCAGAAACAGGTTACAAACTGGCGTTTAACTCTAAGGAAGACCTCTGCACGTGAAAGCTTCAATGCTCAGCCCAAGCACACACCAAGTGGGCCCAAAAGTAGATTTCTGCATTATTTACTCATTTTTGTAACCCTAGTAACTAGTTTAGTATAAATAGAACTTTTTACTATCATTATAAGCATCTAATCTTTGATTAGTTTTATGCTATCTTAGACCTTTATGGGGGCTGGCCATTCGGCCATGCCTGGACCTTCATCACTTATGTATTTTCAACGGTAGAGTTTTTACACACCATAGATTAAGGTGTGGAGCTCTGCTGTTCCTCATGAATTAATGCAAAGTACTATTGTTTTTCTATTCAATTCAAGCCTATTTCTTCTCTAGGATATCTATTCGCACACAAGAACATGATGAATGTGATGATTATGTATCGCTCATCATCATTCTCTCTTATGAACGCGTGCCTGACAAACACTTCCGTTCTACATGCAAACAAGCTTGAATGTCTATCTCTTAGCCTTCTGATCGTGAGATTAGAGTCTTCGTGGTATAGGCTAGAACTATTGGTAGCCATTCTTGAGATCCAGAAAGTCTAAACCTTGTCTGTGGTATTCCGAGTAGGATCCGGAAAGGGATAGCTGTGACAAGCTTCAAACTCGCGAGTGCTAGGTGTAGTGACAGATGCAAAAGGATTACTGAATCCTATTCCAGTATGATCGAGAACCGACAGATGATTAGCCGTGCGGTGACAGCGCATTTTGGACCATTTTCACTGAGAGGACGGGAAGTAGCCATTGACAACGG
This sequence comes from Arachis ipaensis, assembly GCF_059453495.1. Classification (NCBI taxonomy): domain Eukaryota; kingdom Viridiplantae; phylum Streptophyta; class Magnoliopsida; order Fabales; family Fabaceae; genus Arachis; species Arachis ipaensis. Next base: position 102,754,810 of record NC_142440.1, read on the forward strand.
TGATGCCCTACATAAAGCTTGCCATAGAAAGGAGTATGAAGGATTGGATGAAGACAGCAGGAAAGCAGAGGTTCAGAAGGAACAAAAGCATCTCCATACGCTTATCTGAAATTCTCATTAATGAATTACATAAGTATCTCTATCTTTATTTTATATTTTAATTATATTTTAATTATTAAAACTCTATGACCATTTGAATCCGCCTGACTGAGATTTACAAGGTGACCATAGCTTGCTTCAAGCCGACAATCTCCGTGAGATCGACCCTTACTCACGTAAGGTTTATTACTTGGACGACCCAGTGCACTTGCTGGTTAGTTGTGCGAAGTTGTGACAAAGTGTGTGAATTACGTTCCGAGCACCAAGTTTTTGGCACTGTTGTTAAGGATCACAATTTCGTGCACCAAGTTTTTGGCGCCGTTGCCGGGGATTATTCGAGTTTGGACAACTGACGGTTCATCTTGTTGCTCAGATTAGGTAATTTTATTTTATTTTTAAGCTTTTTATTTCTTATTTTTGAAAATAATACAAAAAAAATTTTCTTCTTTTTCGTTTTTCCCAAATTAATTTTCGAAAAAAAAAACCAAAAAAATCTTATAAAATCATAAAAACCAAATATTTTGTGTTTCTTGTTTGAGTCTAGTGTCAATTTTTAAGTTTGGTGTCAATTGCATCTTTTTAATTTTTCTTAAAATTTTTGGAAATTCATGCATGTGTTCTTCATGATCTTCAAGTTGTTCTTGATGATTTTATATGTTTGATCTTTAATTTTTCTTGTTTTGTGTCTTTTCTTGTTTTTCATATACATTTTAGAATTATTAGAGTCTAAATATTGAAAATTTCTATGTTTGGTGTCTTGCATGTTTTAAAAATTTTCAAAAATAAGTCTTGATGTTCATCTTGATCTTTCAAAATTGATTTTCAAATCTTTTTCAATTTACCACTTAACTTTTTGTTTGAATTTTAAAATTCTTATCTTTTTCAAAAATATCTAACTACTTTTCTCTCTCTAATTTTCAAAAATGCCTCACTTCTTTTTCAAAACTTCTTTTTAATTAACTAATTGTTTTAAATTTTAATTTTATTTCTTTTAACAAATTCGAATTTTAACTTAAAATTAAAATAAAAACAAAAATATTTTCCTTTTCCTTTTAATTATTTTCAAATTTCTTCTCCTTTTCATCTCTTTCTATTTAATTTATTTAATTACTAACACTTCTCTTCTTAAAATTCGAACCCCCTCCCTCTATCTGTGTTCGAATTCTTCTTATTCTCTTTCTACCTCATTCTTCTCTTCTTCTACTCACATAAAGGAATCTCTATACTGTGACATAGAGGATTCCTCTTCTTTTCTGTTCTCTTCTTTTTCACATGAGCAGGAACAGGGATAAAGACATTCTTATTGAAGCTGATCCTGAACCTGAAAGGACTCTTAAGAGGAAACTAAGGGAAGCTAAAGCACAACTCTCTGGAGAAAACCTGACAGAAATTTTCGAAAAAGAAATAGAGATGGCCGAAACCAATAACAATGGTGGATGTGCAAGGAAGATGCTTGGTGACTTTACTGCACCAAATTCCAACTTACATGGAAGAAGCATCTCAATCCCTGCCATTGGAGCAAACAATTTTGAGCTAAAGCCTCAATTAGTTTCTCTGATGCAACAGAATTGCAAGTTTCATGGACTTCCATCAGAAGATCCTTTTCAGTTTTTAACTGAATTCTTGCAAATCTGTGATACTGTTAAGACCAATGGGGTTGATCCCGAGATCTACAGGCTTATGCTTTTCCTGTTTGCTGTAAGAGATAGAGCTAGAATATAGTTGGACTCTCAACCTAAAGATAGTCTGAACTCTTGGGATAAGCTGGTCACGACTTTCTTAGCCAAGTTCTTTCCTCCTCAAAAGCTTAGTAAGCTTAGAGTGGATGTTCAAACCTTCAAACAGAAAGAAGGTGAATCCCTCTATGAAGCTTGGGAGAGGTACAAGCAACTGACCAAAAAGTGTCCTTCTGACATGCTTTTAGAATGGACCATCCTGGATATATTCTATGATGGTCTGTTAGAATTATCAAAGATGTCATTGGACCATTCTGTAGGTGGATCCATTCACCTAAAGAAAACACCTGCAGAAGCTCAGGAACTCATTGACATGGTTACAAATAACCAGTTCATGTACATTTCTGAAAGGAATCCTGTGAGTAATGGGACGCCTCAGAGGAAGGGAGTTCTTGAAATTGATACTCTGAATGCCATATTGGCTCAGAACAAAATATTGACTAAGCAAGTCAATATGATTTCTCAAAGTCTGAATGGATTGCAAGCTGCATCCAACAGTACTAAAGAAGCATCTTCTGAAGAAGAAGCTTATGATCCTGAGAACCCTGCAATAGCAGAGGTGAATTACATGGGTGAAGCCTATGGTAACACCTATAATTCCTCATGGAAAAATCATCCAAATTTCTCATGGAAGGATCAACAAAAGCCTCAACAAGGCTTTAACAATGGTAGAAGAAACAGGTTTAGCAATAGCAAGCCTTTTCCATCATCCATTCAGCAACAGACAGAGAATTTTGAGCAGAATTCATCTAGCTTAGCAAATATAGTCTCTGATCTATCTAAGGCCACTCTAAGTTTCATGAATGAAACAAGGTCCTCCATTAGAAATTTAGAGGCACAAGTGGGCTAGCTGAGTAAAAGAGTCACTAAAACCCCTCCTAGTACTCTCCCAAGCAATACAGAAGAGAATCCAAAAAGAGAGTGCAAGGCCATTACCTTACTTGGTGTGGTCGAACCCAAAGAGGAGGAGGAGGACGTGAATCCTAGTGAGGAAGACCTCCTGGGACGTTCACTGACCAATAAGGAGTTTCCCTTTGAGGAACCAAAGGAATCTGAGGCTCATCTAGAGACCATAGAGATTCCATTGAACCTCCTTTTACCATTCATGAGCTCTGATGACTATTCATCTTCTAAAGAAGATGAAGACATTGCTGAAGAGCAAGTTGCTCAATATTTAGGAGCAATCATGAAGCTGAATGCCAAATTATTTGGTAATGAGACTTGGGAGGATGAACCTCCATTGCTCATCAAGGAACTAAATGCCTTGGTTCAGCAAACTCTACCTCAAAAGAAACAGGATCCTGGTAAATTCCTAATTCCCTGTAACATAGGTACCATGACCTTTGAGAAGGCTCTGTGTGACCTGGGGTCAAGAATAAACTTAATGCCACTCTCTGTAATGGAGAAACTTGGGATCTTTGAGGTGCAAGCTGCCAGAATCTCATTAGAGATGACAGAAAACTCAAGAAAATAGGCTTATAGACTAGTAGAGGACGTGTTAGTAAAGGTTGAAGGCCTTTACATCCCTGCTGATTTCATAATCCTAGACACTGAGAAGGATGAGGATGAATCCATCATCCTTAGAAGACCCTTCCTAGCCACAGCAAGAGCTGTGATTGATGTGGACAAAGGAGAGTTGGTCCTTCAACTGAATGAGGACAACCTTGTGTTTAAAACTCAAGGATCTCCTTCTGTAACCATGGAGAGTAAGCATGAAAAGCTTCTCTCACTGCAGAGTCAACCAAAGCCCCCACAGTAAAACTCTAAGTTTGGTGTTGGGAGGCCACAACCAAACTCTAAGTTTGGTGTTGAACCACCACATTCAGACTCCAAGTTTGGTGTTGGGAGGTCCCAACATTACTCTGAACATCTGTGAGGCTCCATGAGAGCTCACTGTCAAGCTATTGACTTTAAAGAAGCACTTGTTGGGAGGCAACCCAATGTTATTTAATTATATCTATTTATTTTCTATTGTTATTTTATGTTTTTTTAGGTTGATGATCATGTGGAGTCACAAAAGCTACTGAAAAATCAAAAACAAAATGAAAAACAGCTTTAAAAATAGCTCACTTTGGAGGAAGAACTTACTGGCGTTTAAACGCCAGTAAGAAGCATCAAACTGGCGTTTAACGCCAGAAAGAAGCACCAAGCTGGCGTTAAACGCCAGAAACAAGCATCAGACTGGCGTTTAACGCCAGAACAGAGCATGGAAGTGGCGTTAAACACCAGAAACAGGCTACATTTGGGCGTTTAATGCCAAAAACAAGTAGCAAGCTAGCGTTTAACGCCAGACATGCATGCTAAGGGCGTTTTACATGCTTAATTGGAGCAGGGATGTTAAGTCCTTGACCCCACTGGATCTGTGGACCCCACAGGATCCCCACCTACCACACCTTTTCTTCTCTCCTCTTCACACCTTCTCATAACACTCTTCCCCGAAATAACCTCCACCAATCACCTCCATTACTCCTCCAAAACCATCATACAACCCACCTACACCCACCCACTCAAATTCAAACCATCACTCCTTCCTTTTCACACATCATAACCACCTAAAACCCCCCTTGACCGAACCACTCATACCTCTCCATCTCATCTATTTTCTTCTTTTTCTACTCCCTCTTCTCTTCTTTTGCTCGAGGACGAGCAAACCTTCTAAGTTTGGTGTGGTAAAAGCATTGCTTTTTGATTTTTCATAACCATTTATGACACCTAAGGCCAGAGAAACCTCTAGAAAGAGGAAAGGGAAGGCAAAAGCTTCCACCTCTGAGTCATGGGAGATGGAGAGATTCATCTCAAAAGCTCATCACTAAGAAAATGATGGAGTAAACAAGAGAGTCAACTTATGGACCTCAACAAGAACATGAGAAAATTCCTCACCATGAAATCCCTGAGATGCCTCAAGGGATGCACTTCCCTCCATAAAACTATTGGGAGCAAATCAACACCTCCCTAGGAGAATTAAGTTCCAACATGGGACAACTAAGGATGGAACACCAAGAGCACTCCATCATTCTCCATGAGATTAGAAGATCAAAGAGCTATGAGGGAGGAGCAACAAAGACAAGGAAGAGACATAGAAGAGCTCAAGAGCACCATTGGTTCTTCAAGAAGAGGAAGACGCCACCCTCACTAAGGTGGACCCGTTCCTTAATCTCCTTGTTCTTATTTTCCTATTTTTTGTTTACTATGCTTCATGTTTAATTATGTTTGTATCTTTATTACATGATCATTAGTGTTTAAGTGTCTATGTCTTAAAGCTATGAATGTCCTATGAATCCATCACCTCTCTTAATTGAAAACTGTTCTAAAAACAAAAGAACAAGAAGTACATGATTTCGAATTCATCCTTGAAACTAGTTTAATTATTTTGATGTGGTGACAATACTTTTTGTTTTCTGAATGAATGCTTGAACAGTGCATATGTCTTTTGATATTATGGTTTATGAATGTTAAAGATGTTGGCTCTTGAAAGAATGATTAAAAAGGAGAGATGTTATTGATAATCTGAAAAATCATAAAATTGATTCTTGAAGCAAGAAAAAGCAGTGAATACAAAAGCTTGTGAAAAAAAAGAGAAGAGAAAAAAATGGCGAAAATAAATATAAAAGAAAGAAAAAGAAAAAGCAAGCAGAAAAAGCCAAGAGCTCTTTAAACCAAAAGGCAAGAGCAAAAAGCCAATAGCCCTTAAAACCAAAAAGCAAGGGTAATAAAAAGGATCCAAGGCTTTGAGCATCAGTGGATAGGAGGACCTAAAGGAATAAAATCCTGGTCTAAGTGGCTAAACCAAGCTGTCCCTAACCATGTGCTTGTGGCGTGAAGGTGTCAAGTGAAAACTTGAGACTGAGCGGTTAAAGTCAAGGTCCAAAGCAAAAAAAAGAGTGTGCTTAATAACCCTGGACACCTCTAATTGGGGACTCTAGCAAAGCTGAGTCACAATCTGAAAAGGTTCACCTAGTTATGTGTCTGTGGCATTTATGTATCCGGTGGTAATACTGGAAAACAAAGTGCTTAGGGCCACGGCCAAGACTCATAAAGTAGTTGTGTTCAAGAATCAACATACTAAACTAGGAGAATCAATAACACTATCTAAATTCTAAGTTCCTATAGATGCCAATCATTCTGAACTTCAAAGGATAAAGTGAGATACCAAAACTATTCAAGAGGCAAAAAGCTACTAGTCCCGCTCATCTGATTGGAGCTAAGTTTCATTGATATTTTGGAATTTATAGTATATTCTCTTTTTTTTTTATCCTATTTGATTTTCAGTTGCTTGGGGACAAGCAACAATTTAAGTTTGGTGTTGTGATGAGCGGATAATTTATACGCTTTTTGGCAGTATTTTTACATAGTTTTTAGTATATTTTTATTAGTTTTTAAATAAAAATCACATTTCTGGACTTTACTATGAGTTTGTGTGTTTTTCTATGATTTCAGGTATTTTCTGGCTAAAATTGAGGGACCTGAGCAAAAATCTGATTCAGAGGCTGAAGAAGGACTGCAGATGCTGTTGGATTCTGACCTCCCTACACTCAAAGTGGATTTTCTGGAGCTACAAGAGTCCAAATGGCGCTCTCTTAATAGCATTGGAAAGTAGACATCCAGGGCTTTCCAGAAATATATAATAGTTCATACTTTGCCCGAGTTTAGACGACGCAAACTGGCATTCAACGCCAGCTCTCTGCCCTATTCTGGAGTTAAACGCCAGAAATAGGTTGCAAAGCAGAGTTAAATGCCAGAAATAGGTTACAAACTGGCGTTTAACTCCAAGAAAGACCTCTGCACATGAAAGCTTCAATGCTCAGCCCAAGCACACACCAAGTGGGCCCAGAAGTGGATTTCTGCATCATTTACTCATTTCTGTAACCCTAGTAACTAGTTTAGTATAAATAGAACTTTTTACTATCATGTTAAGCATCTGATCTTTGATTAGTTTTATGCTATCTTAGACCTTTATGGGGGCTGGCCATTCGGCCATGCCTGGACCTTCATCACTTATGTATTTTCAACGGTAGAGTTTCGACACACCATAGATTAAGGTGTGGAGCTCTGCTGTTCCTCATGAATTAATGCAAAGTACTATTGTTTTTCTATTCAATTCAAGCCTATTTCTTCTCTAAGATATCCATTCGCACACAAGAACATGATGAATATGATGATTATGTGACGCTCATCATCATTCTCACTTATGAACGCGTGCCTGACAAATACTTCCGTTCTACATGCAAACAAGCTTGAATGTGTATCTCTTAGCCTTCTGATCGTGAGATCAGAGTCTTTGTGGTATAGGCTAGAACTATTGGCAGCCATTCTTGAGATCCAGAAAGTCTAAACCTTGTCTGTAGTATTCCGAGTAGGATCCGGGAAGGGATGGCTGTGACGAGCTTCAAACTCGCGAGTGCTGGGCGTAGTGACAAACGCAAATGGATTACTGAATCCTATTCCAGTATGATCGAGAACCGACAGATGATTAGCCGTGCGGTGACAGCGCATTTTGGACCATTTTCACTGAGAGGACGGGAAGTAGCCATTGACAATGGTGATGCCCTACATAAAGCTTCCCATGGAAAGGAGTATGAAGGATTGGATGAAGACAGCAGGAATGCAGAGGTTTAGAAGGAACAAAAGCATCTCCATACGCTTATCTGGAATTCTCACCAATGAATTACATAAGTATCTCTATCTTTATTTTATATTTAATTATATTTTAATTATTAAAACTCTATAACTATTTGAATCTGCCTGACTGAGATTTACAAGGTGACCATAGCTTGCTTCAAGCCGACAATCTCCGTGGGATCGACCCTTACTCCCGTAAGGTTTATTACTTGGACGACCCAGTGCACTTGCTGGTTAATTGTGCGAAATTGTGACAAAGTGTGTGAATTATGTTCCGAGCACCAAGTTTTTGGCACCGTTGTTAAGGATCACAATTTCATGCACCAGACACACAGCGTCAGATTATTCCATCCAAGCATCTCTTAAAGAGATATGGCTCATCCCATAGGTAATATTTTGCATCATGCATGAGTTTTCGGGCTTGCTGCCTAGTAAACTCCTTGGGAATGAACCGTATAGCCTTGTAGTTTGCAATGTCTGCAAACCAAGGTATTGTCTGGATGGCATAGAGTTGCTCATTTGGAAAGGATTCGGATATGTCAGTAGAGGAAGAAGAAGTCTCTGCTACTGGCTCAATCTGGGACAAGTGATTAGCCACCTGATTTTTTGCCCCTTTTCTGCCTCTAATTTCTATCAAACTCTTGCAAGAGTAATAACCATCTTATAAGTCTGGGTTTAGAATCTTGCTTAGTGAGTAGATACTTTAGAGCAGCATGGTCAGAATAAATAATGACCTTAGATCCTACTAGGTAGGATCTGAACTTGTCAATGGCATAAACCACTGCAAGTAGCTATTTTTCTGTAATAGTGTAGTTTTTCTGCGCATCATTTAATACGCGGCTAGCATAGTAAATGACATTTAGAAGCTTGTCATGTCTCTAACCTAGGACTGCACCAATTGCATGATCACTTGCATCATACATTAGCTCAAATGGTAAGTCTCAGTTGGGTGAAGAGATGATAGGAGCAGTGACAAGCTTGGCCTTCAGAGTTTCAAAAGCATGCAGGCATTCTTGGTCAAAGACGAATGGAACATCAATGGAAAAGAGATTACACAGGGGTTTGGCGATTTTTGAAAAATTTTTTATGAACCGCCTGTAGAATCCTGCATGTCCTAGGAAGCTTCTGATTACCTTAACACTAGTAGGTGGAGGCAAGTGTTCGATCACTTCCACCTTAGCTTGATCCACCTCTATCCCCTTATTTGAGATCCGATGACCAAGAACAATGCCTTCAGTTACTATGAAGTGACATTTCTCCCAGTTTAGAACCAGATTTGTTTCTTAGCATCTTTTCAGAACGAGGGTCAGATGATCAAGAGAGGAGTCAAATGAGTTTCCATAAATAGAGAAGTCATCCATGAATACTTCAAGGAATTTCTCTATCATATCAGAGAAGATGGATAGCATACATCTCTGAAAGGTGGCAGGCGCATTGCACAGGCCAAATGGCATTCGTCTATAGGCGAACACGCCAGATGGACATGTGAATGTTGTCTTCTCTTGATCCTGTAGATCTACTGCTATTTTATTGTACCCGAAATAACCATCTAGGAAATAATAAAAAGCATGACCTGCAAGTCTTTCTAGCATTTGGTTAATGCAGGGTAAAGGAAAGTGATCTTTCTTGCTGGCGTCATTAAGTCTTCTGTAGTCAATGCACATACGCCATCCTGTAACTGTCCTTTTTACGATCAGCTCATTCTTTTCATTGTGAACCACTGTCGTTCCTCCCTTCTTAGGAACAACCTGGACAGGGCTCACCCATGGGCTGTCAGAAATGGGATAAATAATTCTAGCCTCATAGAGCTTAGTGACTTCCTTCTGCACTACTTCCTTCATAGCTGGATTCAACCACCTCTGTGGTTGCACCACTGGTTTGGCACTATTCTCTAGTAGGATTTTATGCATGCATCGGGTAGAGCTAATTCCCTTAAGGTCACTTATAGTCCACCCAAGGGCGGTCCTATGTGTTTTAAGCACCTGAATCAGTGCTTCTTCTTCCTGTGGCTCTAGTGTAGAGCTTATGATGACAATATAGGTATATCCCTCTCCCAGAAATGCATATTTCAGGGAGGAGGGTAATGGCTTAAGCTCAAGCTTAGGAGGCTTCTACTTTTCCTCAGAGGTTTTCATAGGTTCCTTTGAATCAGGCTGAGTATCATCAAGGATATCCTCTAGCCCTTCCTTGAGACTTTCAGCCATGTTGACCTCTTCCACCAGGGAATCAATGAGGTCAATGTTCATACATTCCTTAGGAATGTCTGGGTGCTGCATAGCTTTGACGACATTTAGGACGAACTTTTTCTCATTGACTCTTAGGGTTACTTCCCCTTTTTCAACATCAAAGAGGGTCTGCCCTGTAACTAGCAAAGGCCTTCCTAGGATAAGGGATGCACTCTTGTGCCCCTCCATGTCCAATACCACAAAGTCAGTGGGAAGGGCCAAGGGTCCAACCCTGACAATCATGTCTTCAACTACTCTTGATGGTATCTTAATAGAACCATCAACAAGTTGAAGGCACATGCAGGTTGGTTTGACTTCATTAGTCAAAGTAAGCTTCTTTATTAGTGAAGCAGGTATTAGGTTGATGCTTGATCCAAAGTTACATAGAGTTGTCCCTGTACAAGCATCACCTAGAGTGCATGGTATCATAAAGCTTCCAGGATCTTTAAGCTTTTCTGGTAAGCTATTTTGAATGATTACACTGCACTCCTCAGTGAGAAAGACTGCTTGTGTCTCTCTCGAATCCTTCTTATGACTTAGAATATCCTTCATGAACTTTGCATAAGAAGGTATCTGTTCAAGAGCTTCTGCAAAAAGGGATCTTTATCTCTAATGTTCCGAGAAACTTCGCAAAGCGCGCAAACTGTTTATCCTTTTTCTCTTGACAGAGTTTCTGAGGAAATGACATCTTAGCCTTATAATCATCAACCTTGGTTGATGGAGGCCGAATGCCATGTGTGCTGGAAGGGGGGTTACTACCTTGTTTAGCAGGGTTGTTGTCATTAGGTGACTTACTTCCCTTGCTTGGGCGTTCAACGCCCAAGCTGCTGCCCCTTTGGGCGTTTGAACGCCCATTCTCTGCCCTTTCCTGGCGTTCAACACCAGGAGGGATACCTCTCTGGGCATTTGAACGCCTAGTTTCATTTTGTGCAGAGACCTGGGTATCGTCAATGGGCTTTTCATTTTTATTTTATTGAGGTTGGGTGCTTAAGGTTTTTCCACTCTTCAGTTGGATAGCCTGGCATTCATCTGTTATTTGCTTAGATAACTGCTGCCTTGTTTGACTCAATTGGGCTTCTATATTTCTGTTAGAAGCCTGAGTTTCTTGCAGAACCTCTTGCGGTTCCAGCATTTGCTGGGCAAGGATTTACAGTTGCTGAGTGAATGGGCCATCCTACTCTAGAGGGTTAGGTTCAGCAACTACTGCCTTAACCTCTCCTTTTATAGAGGTCTCAGGAGATGAGTACAAATGCTGATTAGTGGCAAATGTCTCAATAAGCTCTCGAGCCTCTCCAATGGTCTTTCTCATGTTCATGGAACCACCAGGCGAGTGGTCCAAGGACATTTTATCCATGTCTGAAAGCCCATAGTAGAAGATGTCTAACTGTACCATTTTAGAAATATTTCAGTGGGACATTTTCTTAGCATCCTTTTATACCTTGATAAACTACTATTTTATGGTTTATCTTGTGCTAATTTGAGTGGTTTTTATCAACTCTTTACTCACTTATTCATATAATTTGCATGATTTTACAATTCCTTCCTAATTTTGTGCTATGATTGAAAACATGCTTCTTTAGGCCTTAAATTTGTTATGTTTAATCCTCTCTTATTACCATTCGATGCCTTGATATGTGTGTTAAGTGATTTCAGAGTTTATAGGGTAGGAATGTCTTAGAGGATGGAAAGGAAGCATGCAAAAGTGGAAGGAATACAAGAAATTGAAGGAACTGCTAAGCTGTCCAGCCTGACCTCTTCGCACTCAAACGATCATAACTTGAGCTACAGAGGTCCAAATGAGGCGGTTTCAGTTGCGTTGGAAAGCTAACATCTGGAGATTCGAAATGATATATAATTCGCCATAGTGGCCATACAGATAAATGATGTGCATGCGTGCATCACGCGCACGCATCGTTCTATAGAAAATTCAGCGTAGCAGAATTCACCCCCAGCAATTTTTGGGCTGTTTTTTTCCCAGTTCTCGGCCTAGAAAACAGACATTAAAGGCTACAAAGTGGGGGAATCAAGGAGACATTCACACAACTTCTTATTATTCACAATTTTAGGTTTTAGATGTAGTTTTCTAGAGAGAGAGGCTCTCTCCTCTCTCTTAGGTTTTAGGATTTAGGATTTCTCTTAGTTTTAGGTTTATTTCTTCTCAGATCCAGGTTCAATGTTCCTTTAATTTAACTTCTCTTCTACTTTTAATTGTTCTAGCTTTCTAATTTATTTATTTCCTTTATTGATTACTTTATGTTGCTATTTGGTTTATGAATTCTCATGTTTAATTTGACTTTCTATTTAATACAATTTGAGGTATTTCAGATTTATGATTGCTTTCTTCAAATTATGTTATTGACGCTTTCAATTTAATTTAGATTTCTCCCCTTTTGGCTTTGGTTGAGTAATTGGTGACACTTGAGTTATCAAACTCCTTGTTGATTGAAAATTGGAATTTGCTGATTGATTTGGATCCCTCTATAGCTAGTCTTTCCATAGGAGTTAACTAGGACTTGAGGAATCCCATTGATTAGTCCCCTTGACTTTCCTTTATTTAATAAGGGTTTACTATGTCGGAGCAATAAACAATTCTCATCACAATTGATAAGGATAACTAGGATGAGATTTCCAGTTCTTATACCTTGCAAGGGTTTTCATGATTATTAATTTACTTTCCTGCCAATTTATTTTCCTTGTTCCCTATTTTAAAAACCTAAAAAGATACTTTTCCATAACCAATAATAAATCATACCTCCCTGCAATTCCTTGAGAGATGACCCGAGGTTTAAATACTTCGGTTATTATTTTTATTGGGTTTGTTATTTGTGATAACCAAACTTTTGTACAAAAGGATTCTTTGTTGGTTTTGAAACTATACTTACAACAGGAATTTATTTGTGAAATTCTTTACCGAGAGAAAAACTGTTCGTCAAAATAGCACCGTTGCCGGGGAATTGCAAACGTGTGCCTTATTATTGGTTATTGTAAATAATTTTTCTTTTTGTTTCTTTGTTAGTATTTCTAGTTTTGGGAGTTTATTTTCTTTAATTTTTATTAGTTTTTATTTTTACTTGCTACTATGAATTCTCACCCCTTTGGCTTTAAGTTTGGTTCCAATGTTGTTGTAAGGAATGGAAGCTATAATGAGAACAGGCATCAAGGTTGGAAGAATCAAAGATGGGAGGAGCCACAAGGATTTGATCAACCCTCTTGGCAACAACCCCCTCCAATGCGCTATCACCAACAACCATTCTGTGATGCATACCAGGACAATAGTTATGGTGGACCCTTTCGTGACAACCCACCTCCACCAAATTACTATGGTCAAGAGCCATTCTAGGGAGCGTACCAAGATGATGAATATGGTGGACCCGCTTGTAGTTACCAACAAGCCCCGCCATATGCTTATGAACTGCCTCCCCAACATACCTTTGAACCACCATACTCACAAGCACCTTACCACCAAACACCCCATATGACCCTAACCCACATCTACCATACCAACCACCACATGAACCACACCCAGAACCACCACCTCAATATTCACCATATCCATATCCTTATCAAGAAGAACCACCTCCGTATTATGAGCCCTATCTCCCAACAAATGAACCCTTCTATCCACCCCAACCTCCATTGTATAACAACACACTCATCTCTAATATTATTGGTCTCATCTCTACACTCAAAAATCTTATATCCTGCATGAACCAACCCTCTACCTTCAATATTCAACCCTCAAGCTTTAGTGTGCTTCCTTTTCAACCACATAATGATCTTTCCATCCCATCACCACCCTCCATGGAAGAGCACCTACATCCATCAATCCAAGAGCAAGATGATCCCAGCTATGCTATTGACAAGGAACAAGAGAAAAAGGATCGTCTTCGCGAATTCATACTTCATAAGAAGCTAGAGGAGGCCCTACAAGTGGAGGCAGTGGAGACCCTTAAAGTCGAAAGAGTGGTTGAAGAATTAGTGAAAGAAGACATCAATGAGGAGTCTGATTTTGTCTTAGAGCAAGAGGAGGCCCAAAAAGTGGAGGTAGGAGAGACCCTTGCAAATGAAGGAGTAGTTGAAGGGAGTTATCATGGAAAGGAAATCATGAAAGAGGAGTACGATTTTATACTAAAACAACTGGACAAAGTAGCAATTATTGAAGAGGAAGAAGAGGTTGCAGACTTAGGAGATGCTGAACCCCATGGGAAAGTCCAGTCATAGAGCCTCTTTCCAAGATGTTTGATGTTGATGTTGAGGAGGGTGTACAACCTCCAAGGCATATCATGGTTGAGGCCTTTGAAGAGGTTGATCAAGAGATGGAGATTAAAGAAAAATAAGCACAACCCCCATGCCCTTGGTAAGCAATGAAGAAGAGTTTGAATTGGAAGAAAGCTACCAAGAGGAAGAGGTTGAAACTGAAGAAGCTCGCAAGGAGGTGGAAGTTGCCAAGGGAAAGCACAAGGGAATGGAGCTTGGAATCACCTTTCCAAAGCTGTTTGAGACCTCTCCCTCAAAGCCGTTACCATCCAATACAACATTCAAGTGGGTAAAATTCTACTTTCCCACTTGAATATGGTTTACTTGAGACAGATGGTCAGCTTAGAGCTCTTTGTGGCTTTAAGAGTAAGAGGGAGATGGTTAGTGGTTGGCAACACAATCCTAGGTTCGTTGTGGTTGGGAGCTCAAGGTCTAAATGTAAGGGTTAGTGTAGACCTCGAATGAATAGGTCTAGGAAGCTGTTTGGATTCCTTAGTGAGAATTCGGATTGCTTATCACCCGGATGGAATCATCATGTTCCACTTGAAGACGGGTGCAGAAACAAAATTTGGGATCCAGGCATACATGAAGATCGACTTTGGGAGCTCAAAGCTTGTGAAGAACTCCATCAAAGCTTAGGGAATGTATCTAGAATTGATAGAGAATGTTGGAAGTCCAAGCATTGGTGGAAGTTTCAAGATGAGTTCAAGCACAAGCCACCATAACACGGAGCTCACCAAATGTCCAACTTAAGGACAATAACTAAAAGTGCTAGGTGGGAGACAACCCACCATGGTATAATCGTTCCTTTTTATTCTTAATCTTATTTTATTTTATTTTTACTAGTGTTCATTCATAATTTCTGCATATTCACCTGCATTCTGTATTTTGCATTCTGCATACACATAAAAAAGGGCCAACCCACGCGTGCGTGTATGCCACGCGTGGGCGTCGATAGCAATTTTGCTCCCCCATCCAACGAACAGAAAGTTGTGATGGAATCATGCGGCTGGTGTGCTCTGCGCACAACTCGACCCACGCGTACGCGTCTATGACGCGTCCGTGTCATCTGCCACAAGTGAAATCCACGCGTACGCGTCAAGCACGCGCACACGTGGATAGGGAAATCGGCGTAAAAAGCATGTTGGATAGAAGGTTGTGCTGCCCCCACGCTGGAACTGTGATAGAGGCACAAGGTCATCCACGTGTACGCGTCCCTGAGGCGTGCATGTCCTTTTGCTTCCAAGACCACCCACACATACGCGTGGGCAATGCATACGCGTCACATGGTGAATACAGTTCTCTCGCGCACACGTGCCTTGCGTGCGCGCGTCGCGTTCCGACTTTTCATTCCCTTCTCCTTTCTTCCTTCATTCTTTTTATTTGCATTTAATTACTTTTCTTTCTTCAAAAATTTTTCTCTTTCATGCTTAGTTATTTATGGTTTCTTTTTCATTCTTTTCCTTTTCTTTATGCATTTTTATGTTGGTGTTGGAGCTTTATTTGGGTCTTATATTATTATAATTGAGCTTGTGGATATCATCAAGAGTGATTTGACAATTAATATTAATTTTTGGATTGCATGCATGTTGGAATTCTTAATTTCCCTAGCATATTTTACATGCATACCAAGTGTTTGTGAAAAACCCGTATAGCATTATGAATTCTTACTTATTCTATCCTTCTACTCTAATGCCTATTTTTCACAAAACCCTTCCAATATTTTATTAATTAAATATAATTGTCAATACAAACGTTATTGTTAGTTTGTTATGAGTGATAATATATTTTGGCTTTTAATGCTTGATCTACGCTACTCATGCCTTTGCTAGCATGCCAATAAATATCTTGCATTTAATGGCCTCAATTTATCATGCTATATTTCTATTGATGTCCTAATTGCATGGAGTTGCGACCATGTGTTAACGACATTCTTCTTTACCTTGGCATGATTATCACTCGTACTGCCTTCTTCCTTGCTCTATCCCTTTGAATTCATGCCCCTTTCTCTTCTCCCTTTTCAGGATGGCCACCAGAAAGGGTAAAGAGAAATCTTCTAACAAGCCACCGGTAAGGAGAAGAAGGAAAAAGCACAAGCACCTTTAGCAAATCAGCTGCTCCTTCAGTTACTTCATAGATTTGACTGGCTATACCGACAGACAAAGCGAATGGAATGCCGTAACAAGCGCCAACTTACATACCTCAAGGAGCTGATTATTGGCAACCACCCACTTGAAGAAGATCCAGACACTCCGGACTCCACTTCATCCACCAGCACAGGGAGCCATGACAATCCCAACTGTGGAGATGTTGCTACCAGCCCCCCTTTGCTCCTGACTGATGGCACCGAGGACGGTGCCAAGCTTTAAGTGTGGGGAGGTCGGTCAGTACCTGACTTCCAGATGTAACTTTCTATCTTTTAACACCAACATTTTTAGTTTTTCTTTCTTTTGTTAGATAGGATAGATTGCATAATAATAAGTGTTTGCATGTATGTTCTACTTGGTTGAAAAATAATAAGTTTCTTTTAAGACCGTATTTTTGAAAAAATTTCACTAATTTGAATTAAAAATTTTGTGTTAAATTTGTTTGAAGACTGTAAATTGGAACATGAATTATAGCAAACAACACACAACCTGTGAGACTTGAGCTTAATTGCATGGTTACACTATTTAACCATAATATTTTTTCCTTGTGTGTTTTCTTCTCTATGATTGCAATATTTTCTTTGTTCCACTCTATATGTCCATTGTTTAGTGTATTTATATGCTTGCATATGATTGAGGCCATTATTTGTTTATTAGCTCACTTATCCCAAATAGCCTACCCTTTTCAATCACCTTTGTTTGCCACCTTGAGCCTTTTAATCCCCGTTTGTTCTATATTTTACCACATCACTAGCCTTAAGCAGAAAAATAAATTAATTACCCCAAATTGAATCTTTTGTTAGCTTAAGATAGAGATTCTGTATCAATTAAGTGTGGGGAACCATGAGAACTTAGGTTGATAAGAAAGTGTTGAATTGAATTGATAAAATATTGAAAATTTGGGTACCTACTCATGTGAAAACAGAAAAATTAAAAATCCATGTGCATTGATATGTTATGTTTACTTTTATATTTTTTATCAAAAAAAAAAGAGAAAAAAGAAAAGAAAAAAGAAAAAAAATATATATAAATAGATAAATAAGGGGACAAAATTACCCCAATGCTGAGTTTAATAAAAGATCAATGCATATGTGATAAAATTATAGAAAAGTTGATACATGAGTATGTGAAAAATACAAAAGTGGGAATTTTGGGTAGCTAGGCATAATTTTAGAGTATGTGTGTATGTTAGGTGATAGCTTAGGTTAATCAAGGATTCAATTTATAGCTCACTTACCCATACATATATCCTCACCCTTACCTTAGCCCTATTACAACCTTGAAAAGACCTCATGATATTTGCATTGGTACATTAAATATTTGTTGATTGGTTAGGTGAAGAACAAAGTTTAGAAAGTATGACTAGAGAAGACTAGAGTGAATTACCCCATATACTTGAGTGATTAAAGTGCATATACACCATCAGTGAGGGTTCAATGCTTGATTCTATGTTCCCTGCTTTTATGAGCTATCTTCTCACAAGTTTACTTATCTTTTATTATATGATTTGAATTAGTGGAATTTGAATTATTTTTGTCTTGGAGAACTTGTTTACTTTTAACCCAGTAGATAGAAATATCTTAGCATATAGTTACATTCATATATATAGGTTGCATTATATTGCATGAGTCTTACTTTTCCCTACTCATTTATTTTATCTCCTTGAGCTTAGCATGAGGACATGCTAATGTTTAAGTGTGGGGATTTTGATAAGCCACTATTTCATGGTTTATCTTGTGCTAATTTGAGTGGTTTTTATCAACTCTTTACTCACTTATTCATATGATTTGCATGATTTTACAATTCCTTCCTAATTTTGTGCTATGATTGAAAATATGCCTCTTTAGGCCTTAAATTTGCTATGTTTAATCCTCTCTTATTACCATTCGATGCCTTGATAGGTGTGTTAAGTGATTTCAGAGTTTATAGGGTAGGAATGGCTTAGAGGATGGAAAGGAAGCATGCAAAAGTGGAAGGAATACAAGAAATTGAAGGAACTGCTAAGCTGTCCAGCCTGACCTCTTCGCACTCAAACGGTCATAACTTGAGCTACAGAGGTCCAAATGAGGCGATTCTAGTTGTGTTGGAAAGCTAACATCTGGGGCTTCGAAATGATATATATTTCACCATAGTGGCCGTACAGATAAATGACACGCACGCGTGCATCACGTGCACGCATCATTCTGCAGAAAATCCAGCGTAGCAGAATTCGGCCCCAACGATTTCTGGGCTATTTTTTACCCAGTTCTCAGCCCAGAAAACAATTAGAAGCTACAAAGTGGGGAAATCAAGGAGACATTCACACAACTTCTTATTATTCACAATTTTAGATTTTAGATATAGTTTTCTAGAGAGAGGTTCTCTCATCTCTCTTAGGTTTTAGGATTTAGGATTTCTCTTAGTTTTAGGTTTATTTCTTCTTAGATCCAGGTTCAATGTTCCTTTAATTTAACTTCTCTTCTACTTTTAATTATTCTAGCTTTCTAGTTTATTTTTTTTCTTTATTGATTACTTTATGTTGCTATTTGGTTTATGAATTCTCATGTTTAATTTGACTTTCTATTTAATACAATTTAAGGTATTTCAGATTTATGATTGCTTTCTTCAAATTATGTTATTGATGCTTTCAATTTAATTTAGATTTCTCCCCTTTTGGTTTTGGTTGAGTAATTAGTGACACTTGAGTTATCAAACTCCTTGTTGATTAAAAATTGGAATTTGCTGATTGATTTGGATCTCTCTAAAGCTAGTCTTTCCATAGGAGTTGACTAGGACTTGAGGAATCCATTGATTAGTCCACCTGACTTTCCTTTATTTAGTAAGGGTTAACTAAGTGGGAGTAATAAACAATTCTCATCACAATTGATAAGGATAACTAGGATGGGATTTCCAGTTCTTATACCTTGCAAGGGTTTTCATGATTATTAATTTACTTTCCTGCCAATTTATTTTCCTTGTTCCCTATTTCAAAAACCCAAAAAGATACTTTTCCATAACCAATAATAAATCATACCTCCCTATAATTCCTTGAGAGACGACCCGAGGTTTAAATACTTCGGTTATTATTTTTATTGGGTTTGTTACTTGTGACAACCAAACTTTTGTACGAAAGGATTCTTTGTTGGTTTAGAAACTATACTTACAACGGAAATTTATTTGTGAAATTCTTTACCGACAGAAAAAATATTCGTCAACCTCTCCTAGGCATCATAAATAGATTCACCATCTCTTTGTTTGAAGCCCTGGATGTCCAATTTTCTTGGGGGAGAAGTATTGGTTTAAAAACTTGTCCACTAACTGTTTCCAAGTTTTTAAACTAGCTTTAGGCTGGTTATCCAACCACCTTTTTGCTTGATACTTTAAAGCAAAAGGAAAGAGCAATAACCTGTAGACCTCTTGGTTTACTCCCTCACTGTGTACTGTGTCAGCAATCCTTAAGAAATCTGCAAGAGATTCTGTAGGTTCTTCCTGAGGAAGTCCAGAATAATACTGGTAGTTCTGCTGCACCAGAGTAATAAGTTGGGGGTTTAATTCAAAGCTACTAGCTCTGATTTGAGGTATGCTGATGCTTCTTTCATAGAAGTCAGAGGTAGGTATGGTGAAGTCACCAAGGACCTTTCTAGGCTCCCCTTGAGGTTTGGCCATGTCACCTTGTTCTTGTTCAAAATTTTCTAAAAGGTCTCTTCCAGAGTGTTGTGCTTTATCTTGTTGTAAATGCCTCCTCAGAGTCTTTTCAGATTTAGTATCAGGAGTCAAGAGGGGTTCTTTATCCCTGTTCCTGGTTATAAACAAGAAGACAAAAAAAAGAAAGAAAAGAAAGAGACTTCCAATAGACAAGAACCTCCTCCTTAAAGTCAGAAGTAAAGAAAGAAGAAGAAGATAGAAAATAAAAAATAAAAGAAGTAAAAGAAAAATACCTTGGATATAGTAGATAAGAATAAATAAAGAAAGGAAATCACAAGAAAGCTTTTTGTGCCATTTGGCAAGAAGCTTCAAGTGACATGTGAAAGAAGAAAGGAAAGAAGATAAAGAATTGTAGGCAAAGAGTTGAAAGAAGTAGAGTTGAATGAATAGAGATGAGAAGAGAAGAAGTATAAATAGAGAAAGTAAATTAAAATATTTTTATTTTTATTTTATTAATTAATTAATTAATTTTCGAAAATATGGTTAATAATTTAAAAATATTTTAAAATTGGTTAGTGAATTTTCGAAAATAGAAGAGAGAGAAGAGAGAGAAATTTTTGAAAATTAAGAGAGAAGAGTTAGTTAGGAGGTTTTAAAAAATAAGAGAGAGAAGATAAGATAGATATTTTAAAAAATTTGAGAGGGAAAAATTAGTTAGGAGGTTTTGAAAAATATGAGAGAGAGAACACTTTGAAGACTCACAAGAACACAAAGAACAAAAATTTAAAGACCCAAAGAACTCAAGAACATAAAAAGGACACCAAACTTAAAATTTTTAGAAAACTCAACACAAATTTTTGGAAATCACAAGAAAATAAACAAGAAAATACCAAACTTAAAAATTGAAACAAGATTTAAAGAAAAAAATTATTTTTAAAATATTTTAGAAAGAAAGACTCCAAGAACACGAAAAATTCAACAAGAACAAGAACATAAGACTCAAACAAAGAACAAAAATTAAACGAAGAAAATAAAAAATATTTTTGAAAAGGTTTTTTTGATTTTTGAAAATTATAGAAAAAGAAAATAAAAAAAATCAAAGAATCAAAGACTCAAACCAAGAACACAAACAAAGACTCAAACAGAGAAAAGACAAATATTTTAAAAAGGGTAGGAAGAAGTTTTAAAATTTTTGGAATTGAAAAACAGGAAACAAGAACATGGAAGACTCAATACCAAGAACAAAAATTGAACAAAGAAAAGAAAAATAATATTTTTGAAAAATATTTTTAATTTTTTTGAAAAATTAGAAGAAGAAAATCAAAATCAAGGACTCAACAAAAATAAAAATTACCTGATCTAGGGAGCATGACAATCCGGCAGTTTGTCCAAACTCAACAAAATAATGATAGTTTTACCTACTTTAATTTGAATAATTAGATTTTGAATTTTATTTTATTTTATGATTTAAAGGAAATTAATTTAATTATCTCTAGTTATTGAATTAGAATATTTATTTGAAAATAAATTTGTAAATTGATAATTAATATAGTATTTTCATAAATATTAGTGTTGGATTAAAATTAATTTTTAATTTACTCTATTATCCCTAATTTTTATTAAAATTACCTCAACAACCCTAATCCTAACTCTAATTTGAAAATATATACAAAAAACCCTAAAACTCCTACCACCTCACCACTGCCATTCCACCCTTTTTCAGCTGCAATGCACAAACACAAAATAAACGAAAAAGAGAGCGAGATCTGAGAGACCATAGGAGATGAAGATCGAGAATTAGGGAAGAGAGGGAGTTGTGCTGCGAGGGAGAAGAAAGGTAGAGGAAGGAGGAAGCCGCGCCATGGTCGCGCCCCAGCTCACCGCTGCCCTATCCTGCTGCTGCCACCATCACGAATCAGAACTGAGGCGAGAGACAGGCACAAAGGAGGAGGGAAAACCACGCATTTCCGCTGTGGCAAGTTGCATTCTCACTGTGAAGTCACCATCACAATTGAGGAGTAGATCCACGAAGAGAGAGAATGTGCAAAGAGAGAGAGAGAGAGAGATCGACGAAAGGGTGTACGCACGAGAGGAAGCCGACTGTGGAGCTGCCTTGGCATGTAAGCGTCACCACTATGGTGCACAAATCACACACTTTCATACAGCTGTACCAGCAAGTGCACTGGGTCGTCCAAGTAATACATGAGCAAGTCAGTGTTGATCCTACGAGGATTGTGGCTTGAAACAAGCTATGGTTGTCTTGCAGGTCTTAGTCAGGCGGAATCAGAAGGTTTATGTTTAGATGCAGTTTGATTGTGAAATTGAAAGGGATAAAACCAATTGGATTAAATGATAGGAATTATATGATGGGAATTGAATTGAGAGTCGGAGTTGCTTTGTCTTTCTGAAGTAACTCTGGTACTATTGTTCTCCTTGCTTGTGAGTGATTTCTTCAATGGCAGGCTGTATGTGATTGACACTGGTTTGAGCTGCTGCCAATACTCCTCCAGATCTGAACTGCAGGTTTAGTGCGGATCCATTCTGATTGAGGGTGAAATTCCTGCAAGCTATTCTCTTTAATAATCCTACTCAAAACACCACAAACAAGGTCGAATCTTCCAAATCAGAGAATGCTGCTTATATGGATTCTAACCTCTACCACAGAGACCCAAACCTCCCCGTACTTCAGCTGAACTGGTGTCTCGAGAAGTCCCCAACGAAGTCATGGATTAGCCGTCTGAGAGACGTATATTCAAGCTGGTGGTTCATCATTGTCCGATGAAAGACGCACTCTGAACCCATGTAGAATGTGATAATCTTATGCCAGTTCAACGCATTCATATTGATGAAAAACGAATATACATCTTAGAATCAATCAAACACGGATCAAAGAGAAATAGTAATACTTTTATTAATTCATAGGAGTTAGCAGGGCTCCTCCTCTCAACCTAGGAGGTTTAGAAACTCATACTGAGGTCAAATACAATGATAAAACGAAAATAATGCTGAATAATGGAAAAATGTTTGTGAACTATGTAAAATACACTTTAAATACTAAACAGATGACTAGTAAAGGTAAAACAGTCTATTTAGTGCTAAAATCCACTTCTAAGGCCCACTTGGTGAGTGTTTGGGCTGAACTTTGATGATATCCACGTGCTATGAGGTTTCTTGGGGGTGGAACGCCAGCTAGGGGGTCCTCTCTGGGCCTTTGGACGCTGGGCTCTGCTCTTTGGGCACTGGACGCCTGGAAGGGAGCAGAAAGCTGGCGTTGGATGCCAGTTTTGGGCCTTGTACTCCAAAGAAAAGTAATGACAATTATATATTTCTGGAAGGATCTGGAAGTCAGCTTTCCATAGCCATTGAAAGCGCTCCATTTGGACTTATGTAGCTCCAGAAAAGCTCTTCCGAATGCAGGCAGGTCAGATCTGGACAACATCTGCAGTGCTTTCTCTATCTCTGAATCAGACTTCTACTCCAGCTCCTCAATTTTAGCCAAAAAATACCAGAAATTGCCCAAAAACACAAAGACTCATAGTAGAATCCAAAAATGTGATTTTAACACTAAAACCTATAAAAACTAAATAAAAACAACTAAAAACTATATGAAAGTGATGTCAAAAAGCGTATAAAATATCCACTTCTCACACTGCCACGCCCTCAACGGTGTTTTTGGATGCAAACTGGAGGAGCTCATCCTCACTGTTCTGCCGCCTTCATTGCACTCTGTCGCCACGCCAGGTCAGAAGCCATTGCCATCAAGTATGCCGTTCTGCTCGTTGAAGAACACCAGCACCGTAGCCTCTGTTATACGGTCAGCTTAGCCTTCCCGGTTCTAGTTTTGGTTCTGGTCCAGTTCGTTTAGGTTGGTTTCGATTCTTCTGAGTGTCGAAACTGTCACTACCGCTCTGTTTCCCTTCTTCCTTTTGTTACGGTAAGTACCCTTGTTTAGAAACCCTTACCGCTTATAAATACGTGTTCTGTTATAAGTTATTGAGTTTTATGTAACGTTAATGTCTTGGGGCTGAGCTATGATTCTTGCGTGCTGTGTTTAGAGGCTGTCACTGCTACGGTAAAGGGTTGGATTCGACGTCGTTGAGTTTGGGCCAAGAGAAAAGGTTTTTTAGACGCTTTTGGCTTTGTGGATTTCGGCTAATCGAGGTAGGGGATTTATTTCAAAATTAACTATTTTAATTTAGGAATGCCATTGAAGTTTAGTGAGTAACTGCCAATAATTTATAAATTCTCGTTTTATTAATTGATGAAATTGAGATTATAATTGAATGTGATAAAATTGGTTGAATTGTGGCTGTGAATGGTGATTAATCTGGTATTATTTATTAATTTGAATATGCTGAGTTGATTATTGAAAACCTGTCATATGAGTAATCGATGAATTGAGTTTGGGTTATGGCTGTGATTATGACTGGTTACATTATTGTGAGTGATTAACTGGTGAGATTGGTTTTGGTTTGATTTGTTGGTATTGAATTGAGATTTAAAAATGATTTTGATATTGGAATTAGTTTGAGTTATTGGAAATGATTGAAAAAAAGTTGAGAATGGTTCGGTTGGGACCTGAAAAGGATGGCAAAGTCCGAGTTTAGGGGAGATGCTATCGAAATTTTATTATGAAACTTAAGACTTTGTTTGAAATATTTAGAAAAAGGTTGGACTTGAGAAATTGTGTTATTTGGTTTTTGATTTATTAAGAAAAGATTTATGTTTGGGTTTGATTTATTAAGAAAAACTTTATGTTTTGAATATGATTTAATAAGAAAAGATCATGTATTGAGTTTTGACTTATTAAGAAAAACTTTATTTTTTGAGTTTGATTAAAGAACTACATTTTAAGAAATTATGATTCAAGGTGTTTATTAATTTTGAAGAACTAGTTTGATTGTCATGCTCCCTAAAGTTTCGAGACTCTGCCATGAGATTTACTTAATAAATGATTCTTTTAGTCTTTTGAAAAAGGTTTAAACATGAAATGGTTTTGAAGTTGATTTGGAAAAATCATGGTTAAGTAAGAATTAGTTTTGTATGAAAGAAGAACTTGTTGTAAATAAAGTGGTTTTGGAGGTTTGGAAAAGGTTATAAGGAGTGGGGTTGGTTTTAAATAAAAATGATTTGAGTTCGGTTTGTTAAGAGAAAGAAAGAAAGAGAAAAGAGATCACGGCATGTGTGATTATAAAATGAATAAAAGGTCACGAGAAGGTGACGAAAAGTAAGTAGTTATGGTATCGATGTGAGAATGTTAAGCCGTGGGCTTTATATGTGAATGATTGTGCGGGAATGTCCGTGTGTATGGAGTGGCTTCCAGGAGAAAGGGGCACATGCTTCAGCTGGAGAAACAGCACCTGCAAGTATTTGCAGAGGTCATGTCTGGCATACTTCAGCTGGAGAATCAGCTGCAAGAAGTAGAAACTTGCAGAGGTTATGCCGCTGGAATACCTTATCTGACTTGTGAGTCGGATTGTGTCGGGTGCGGGTCAAAACTGACAAATGAGCTCATTACCTGCGATAGGACAAGACATGCATCATCCTTGTTTGTGCATTTGTATTTGATTGTTGGTGCACGAAATTGTGATGTCCAGGCTCGAACAATCCCTGGTAATGGCTCCAAAGCTTGGTGCTTTGATCTTAATTCATAATTGTCACAACTTCGATACAACTAACCAGCAAGTGCACTGGGTCGTCCAAGTAATACCTTACGTGAGTAAGGGTCGAATCCCACGGAGATTGTTGGTATGAAGCAAGCTATGGTCACCTTGTAAATCTCAGTCAGGCAGATATAAAGTGATAATGGTGTTTTCGAATATGATATAATAAAATAGAGATAGAGATACTTATGTAAATCATTGGTAGGAATTTCAGATAAGCGAATGGAGATGCTTTTCGTTCCTCTGAACCTCTGCTTTCCTGCTATCTTCATCCAATCTGTCTTACTCCTTTCCATGGCTGGCTTTATGCAAGGGCATCACCGTTGTCAGTGGCTACATCCCCTCCTCTCAGTGAATAATATGCTCACGCACCCTGTCACGGCACGGCTATTCATCTGTCGGTTCCCGATCATGCTGGAATAGGATTCACCCTCCTTTTGCGTCTGTCACTAACGCCCAACAATCGCGAGTTTGAAGCTCGTCACAGTCATTCAATCATTGAATCCTACTCAGAATACCACAGACAAGGTTTAGACCTTCCGGATTCTCTTGAATGCCGCCATCATTCTAGCTTACGCCACGAAGATTCCGGTTAGGAGATCTAAGAGATATTCATTCTAGCTTATTTCATGTAGAACAGAAGTGTTTGTCAGGCACGCGTTCATAAGGGAGAAGGATGATGAGCATCACACATAATCATCACCTTTATCACGTTTTTGGGTGCGAATGGATATCTTAGAAGAGAAATAAGAAGAATTGAATAGAAAATAGTAGTACTTTGCATTAATCTTTGAGGAACAGCAGAGCTCCACACCTTAATCTATGGAGTGCAGAAACTCTACCGTTGAAAATACATAAGTGATAGGTCCAGGCATGGCCGAGATGGCCAGCCCCCTAAACGAGATCACAGGATCAAAATACAATCCAGGATCCAAAGATGATCAAAAGATGCCTAATACAATAGTAAGAGGTCTTATTTATAATAAACTAGTCACTAGGGTTTACATGAGTAAGTAGTTGATGCATAAATCCACTTCCGGGGCCCACTTGGTGTGTGTTTGGGCTGAGCTTAAGTGTTCCACGTGCAGAGGCCATTTGTGGAGTTGAACGCTAGTTTCTGTGCCAGTTTGGGCGTTCAACTCTGGTTTTGGATCCTTTTCTGGCGCTGGACGCCAGATTTGGGCAGAAGGCTGGCGTTGAACGCCAGTTTACGTCGTCAATTCTTTGCCAAAGTATAGACTATTATATATTGCTGGAAAGCCCTAGATGTCTACTTTCCAACGCAATTGGAATCGCGCCATTTCGAGTTCTGTAGCTCCAGAAAATCCACTTTGAGTGCAGGGAGGTCAGAATCCAACAGCATCAGCAGTCCTTTTTCAACCTCTGAATCTGATTTTTGCTCAAGTCCCTCAATTTCAGCCAGAAAATACCTGAAATCACAGAAAAATACACAAACTCATAGTAAAGTCCAGAAATGTGAATTTAACATAAAAACTAATGAAAACATCCCTAAAAGTAACTAGATCCTACTAAAAACATACTAAAAACAATGCCAAAAAGCGTATAAATTATCCGCTCATCACAACACCAAACTTAAATTGTTGCTTGTCCCCAAGCAACTGAAAATCAAATAGGATAAAAAGAAGAGAATATACTATAAATTCCAAACTATCAATGAAACAGAGCTTCAATCATATGAGCGGGACTTATAGCTTTTTGCCTCTTGAATAGTTTTGGCATCTCACTTTATCCATTGAGGTTCAGAATGATTGGCATCTATAGGAACTTCAGATTTCGAATAGTGTTATTGACTCTCCTAGTTCAGTATGATGATTCTTGAACACAGCTTCTTTATGAGTCTTGGCCGTGGCCCTAAGCACTTTGTTTTCCAGTGTTACCACCGGATACATAAATGCCACAGACACATAATTGGGTGAACCTTTTCAGATTGTGACTCAGCTTTGCTAAAGTCCCCAATTAGAGGTGTCCAGGGTTCTTAAGCACACTCTTCTTTTGCTTTGGACCTTGACTTTAACCGCTCAGTCTCATGTTTTCACTTGACACCTACACGCCACAAGCACATGGTTAGGGACAACTTGATTTAGCCGCTTAGACCAGGATTTTATTCCTTTAGGCCCTCCTATCCACTGATGCTCAAAGCCTTGGGATCCTTTTTATTTGCCCTTGCCTTTTGGTTTTAAGAGCTTTTGGCTTTTTCTGCTTGCTTTTTCTTTTTCTTTCTATTTTTTTTTCCTAATTTTTTTTCTTTTTTTCTTTTTTTTTTTTGCAAGCTTTGTTTTTTTTTTTTTGCTACTTTTTCTTGCTTCAAGAATCATTTTTATGATTTTTCAGATTATCAAATAACATGTCTCCTAGTCATCATTCTTTCAAGAGCCAACATATTTAACATTCTTAAACAACAACTTCAAAAGACATATGCACTGTTCAAGCATATATTCAGAAAACAAGAAGCATTGTCACCACATCAATATAATTAAGCTAAGTTCAAGAATAAATTTGAAACTCATGTACTTCTTGTTCTTTTGAATTAAAACATTTTTCATTTAAGAGAGGTGATGGATTCATAGGACATTCATATCTTTAAGACAAAGTTACTAACTACTAATGATCATGTAATGAAGGCACAAACATAGATAAGCACGTAACATAGAAAACTAAAAACAGAGAAAGCAAAAACAAGGAATGAATCCACCTTAGTGATGGTGGCGTTTCCTTCTTGAGGAACCAATGATGTCCTTGAGCTCTTCTATGTCTCTTCCTTGTCTTTGTTGTTCCTCCCTCATTGCTTTCTGATCTTCTCTTATTTCATGGAGCATGATGGAGTGCTCTTGATGTTCCACCCTTAGTTGTCCCATATTGGAACTCAATTCTTCTAGGGAGGTGTTGATGTGCTCCCAATAGTTATGTGGAGGAAAGTGCATTTGAGGCATCTCCGGGATCTCATGGAAGTGAGCTTCTTGCGCCTCTTGAGCTCCATGATTGGGCTCTCTTGCTTGCTCCATCTTTTTCTTAGTGATGGGCTTGTCCTCTTTAATGAGGATATCTCCCTCTATGTCAATCCCAGCTGAATTGCATAGGTGGCAAATGAGGTGAGGAAAGGCTAACCTTGCCATAGTGGAGGACTTGTCAGCCACCTTGTAGAGTTCTCGAGGTATAATCTCATGAACTTCCACCTCTTCTCCAATCATGATGCTATGGATCATGATGGCCCGGTCTATAGTAACTTCAGACCGGTTGCTAGTGGGAATGATTGAGCATTGAATAAACTCCAACCATCCTCTAGCCACAGGCTTGAGGTCCAATCTTCTTAGTTGAACCGGCTTGCCTTTGGAGTCAACCTTCCATTGAGCTCCTTCTACACATATGTCCATAAGGACTTGGTCCAACCTTTGATCAAAGTTGACTCTCCTTGTGTAGGGGCGTGCGTTCTCTTCCATGTATGGCAAGTTAAACGCCAACCTCACATTTTCCGGACTAAAATCTAAGTATTTCCCCCGAACCATTGTAACATAGTTCTTTGGATCCGGGTTCTTACTTTGATCATGGTTCTTGGTGATCCATGCATTGGCATAGAACTCTTGAACCATTAGGATGCCGACTTGTTGGATGGGATTTGTTAGAACTTCCCAACCTCTTCTTTGAATTTCATGTCGGATCTCCGGATACTCATTTCTTTTGAGTTTAAAAGGGACCTCAGGGATCACCTTCTTCTTGGCCACAACATCATAGAAGTGGTCTTGATGGGCTTTGGAGATGAACCTTTCCATCTCCCATGACTCGGATGTGGAAGCTCTTGTCTTCCCTTTCCCTCTTCTAGAGGATTCTCCGGTCTTGGGTGCCATCAATGGTAATGGAAAAACAAAAAAGCTATGCTTTTACCACACCAAACTTAGAATATTGCTCGCCCTCGAGCAATAAACAAAAGAATAGAAGAAGAAGAAGAAGAAATATGGAGAGGGAGAGGGGGATGTGGTTTCGGCCAAGAGGAGTGTAGAGGGGTGTGTTGTGTGAATTTGAAGAAGAATGGATGGCTTTATATAGGGAAGGGAGGGGGGGTTAAGGTTCGGCCATATGGGTGGGTTTGGGTGGGAAATTGGTTTTGAATTTTGAAGGTACATAGAGTTTATGAGGTAGGTTTATGGGGAAGAGGAGATGGATGTGAGTGGTGAAGGTTTAGTGGGGAAGAGAGATTGAGGTGATTGGTGAGGGGTTTTTTAGGGAAGAGTGTTTGTGGGGTTGTGTGAAAGAGAGTGGTGAGAAGAAGTGAGTGGAGGTAGGTGGGGATCCTGTGGGGTCTACAGATCCTGAGGTGTTCAAGGATTTACATCCCTGCACCCATTAGGCATGTAAAAATGCCTTTGTACCCAACTCTGGGCGTTCAGCGCCAGGTTGGTGGCCATTTTGGGCGTTCAACGCCCATTTGTGTGCCATTTCTGGCGTTGAACGCCAGAATCATGCCTGTTCTGGCGTTCAGCGCCCAGAAGCTGCCCATTTTGGGCGTTCAGCGCCAGAACCATGCTCTGTTCTGGCGCTGAACGCCAGACAGATGCTCCTCCAGGGTGTGATTTTTCTTCTGCTGTTTTTGATTCCGTTTTCAATTTTTCTATTTATTTTGTGACTCCACATGATCATGAACCTAAGAAAACATGAAAAACAATAAAAATAAGAATTAGATAAACATTGGGTTGCCTCCCAACAAGCGCTTCTTTAATGTCAATAGCTTGACAGTGGGCTCTCATGGAGCCTCACAGATGTGCAGAGCTTTGTTGAGACTTTCCAACACCAAACTTAGAGTTTGGATATGGGAGTTCAACACCAAACTTAGAGTTTGGGTGTGGCCTCCCAACACCAAACTTAGAGTTTGATTGTGGGGGCTCTGGTTGACTCTGCTTGGAGAGAAGCTTTTCAAGCTTCCTCTCCATGGTTGCAGAGGGAGATCCTTGAGTTTTGAATACAAGGGAGTTCTCATTCCATTGAAGGACTATTTCACCTCTGTCAACATCAATCACAGCTCTTGCTGTGGCCAGGAAAGGTCTTCCTAGGATGATGGATTCATCCTCTTCCTTTCCAGTATCCAGGACTATGAAATCAGCAGGGATGTAAAGGCCCTCAACCTTTACTAATACATCTTCTACTTGTCCATAAGCCTGTTTTCTTGAGCTGTCTGCCATCTCTAGTGAGATTTTAGCAGCTTGCACCCCATTGATACCCAGTTTCTCTATTACAGAGAGGGGCATGAGGTTTATTCCTGAACCAAGGTCACACAGAGCCTTAAAGATCATGGTGCCTATGGTACAGGGTATTATGAACTTTCCAGGATCCTGTCTCTTCTGAGGCAATGTCAGTTGATCCAGATCACTTAGTTCATTGATGAACAAGGGAGGTTCAACTTCCCAAGTATCAATGCCAAATAATTTGGCATTCAGCTTCATGATTGCACCAAGAAACTTGGCAGTTTGCTCTTCAGTAACATCCTCATTCTCTTCAGAAGAGGAGTACTCATCAGAGCTCATGAAGGGTATAAGGAGGTTCAATGGAATCTCTATGGTCTCTAGATGAGCCTCAGAGTCCTTTGGTTCCCCAGAGGGAAGCTCCTTATTGACCACTGGACGTCCCAGGAGGTCTTCCTCCTTGGGATTCACGTCCTCTCCTCTCCTCACAGGTTCGGCCATGGCGCTTATGTCAATGGCCTTGCACTCTCCTTTTGGATTCTCTTTTGTATTGCTTGGGAGAGTACTAGGAGGGATTTCAGTGATCCTTTTACTCAGCTGGCCCACTTGTGCTTCCAGATTTCTAATGGAAGACCTTGTTTCATTCATGAAACTTACAGTGGCCTTAGATAGATCAGAGACTAGATTTGCTAAATTAGAAGCATTTTGTTCAGAGTTCTCTGTCTGTTGCTGAGTTGATGATGGAAAAGGCTTGCTATTGCTAAACCTGTTTCTTCCACCATTATTAAAGCCTTGTTGGGGCTTTTGATCCTTCCATGAGAAATTTGGATGATTTCTCCATGTTGAGTTATAGGTGTTTCCATAAGGTTCACCTAAGTAATTTACCTCTGCTATTGCAGGGTTCTCAGGATCAAAAGCTTCTTCTTCAGAAGATGCCTCTTGAGTACTGTTGGATGCAGCTTGCATTCCATGCAGACTCTGAGAAATCATATTGACTTGCTGAGTCAATATTTTATTCTGAGCCAATATGGCATTCAGAGTATCAACCTCAAGAACTCCCTTCTTCATAGGTGTCCCATTACTCACAGGATTCCTTTCAGAGGTGTACATGAACTGGTTATTAGCAAACATGTCAATGAGTTCTTGAGCTTCTGCAGGCGTTTTCTTTAGGTGAATGGATCCACCTGCAGAAGTGTCCAGTGACATTTTTGATAGCTCAGATAACCCATCATAGAATATATCCAGGATGATCCATTCTGAAAGCATGTCAGAAAGACACTTTTTGGTCAACTGTTTGTATCTTTCCCAAGCTTCATAGAGAGATTCACCTTCTTTCTGTCTGAAGGTTTGAACATCAGCTCTAAGCTTGCTCAGCTTTTGAGGAGGAAAGTACTTGGCTAAGAAAGCCGTGACCAGCTTATCCCAAGAGTTCAGGCTGTCTTTGGGTTGAGAATCCAACCATAATCTAGCTCTGTCTCTTACAGCAAAAGGGAAAAGCATGAGCCTGTAGACTTCAGGATCTACTCCATTAGTCTTAACAGTATCACATATCTGCAAGAATTCAGTTAAGAACTGAAAAGGATCTTCAGATGAAAGTCCATGAAACTTGCAGTTCTGCTGCATTAGAGAAACTAATTGAGGTTTCAGCTCAAAGTTGTTTGCTCCAATGGCAGGAATGGAGATGCTTCTTCCATGTAAATTGGAATTAGGTGCAGTAAAGTCACCAAGCATCTTCCTTACATTATCATTATTTTCGGCTGCCATCTCCTCTGCCTGTTCGAAAATTTCTGAGAGGTTATCTCTGGATTGTTGTATTTTAGCTTCTCTTAATTTTCTCTTCAGAGTCCTTTCAGGTTCTGGATCTGCTTCCACAAGAATGTTCTTATCCTTGCTCCTGCTCATATGACAAAGAAGAAGGCACAGAAAAATAATAATAATAATAGAGATCCTTTATACCACCGTATAGGGATCCCTTTGTGAGTGGAAGAAAAGAGGGGGAGACAAAGAATGTGATGTAAAGGAAGAAACACAACTGTACGGATGGAAGAGATGTGAGATGTTAGGATATGAATGAATAAATAGAATGAGATGGGGGAGGGATAATCTTCGAAAATTATTTTGAAAAAGAGTTAGTGATTTTTGAAAAATGGTTTTTGAAAAAATGTTAGTATTTTTTTTTTCGAAAATTTTTGAAATAAAAATAATTAGTTAATTAAAAAGAAATTTTTGAAAAAGGGGGAGATATTTTCGAAAATTAGAGAGAGGGAGTTAGTTAGGTGGTTTTGAAAAAGTTAAGAAACAAACAAAAAGTTAGTTAGTTAGTTGAAACAAATTTTAAAAAGATAAGAAGTTAGGAGGTTAGGAAAGATATTTTGAAAAGATATTTTTGAAAAAGATAAGATGAGAAGATATTTTTGAAAAGATATGGTAGAAATTAGTTTTTGAAAAAGATTTGATTTTTAAAATCACAATTAATGACTTGATTCATAAGAAATCACAAGATATGATTCTAGAACTTAAAGTTTGGATCTTTCTTAACAAGCAAGTAGCAAACTTCAAATTTTTGAATCAAAACATTAATTGATTATGTTATTTTCGAAAATTTGGTATAAAAATAAGAAAAAGATTTTTGAAAAATATTTTTGGAATTTTCGAAAATAACTAAGAATTTTGAAAAAGATTTGATTTTTGAAAAAGATTTTGAAAAAGATAAGATTTTCAAATTGAAAATTTGATTTGACTCATGAGAAACAATTTGATTTTAAAAATTTTTGAAAAAGTCAATCCAAATTTTCGAATTTGATGAGAGAAAAAGGGAAAGATATTTTTTTGATTTTTGAAATTTTTATGAAAACATGAAAAATATGCAATGCATGTAATTTTTAGATCAAAACAATGAATGCATGCAAGAATGCTATGAATGTCAAGATGAACACCAAGAACACTTTGAATGTCATGGTGAACATCAAGAACATATTTTTGAAAAATTTTTAATGCAAAGAAAACATGCAAGACACCAAACTTAGAATTCTTTAATGCTTACGCACTAAGAATTCAAGAATGCATATGATAAACATGAAAAGACACAAAACAAAAAATCATCAAGATCAAACAAGAAGACTTACCAAGAACAACTTGAAGATCATGAAGAACACCATGAATGCATAAAATTTTCGAAAAAATGTAAGATGCATATGCAATTGACACCAAACTTATAACATGACTCAAGACTCAAACAAGAAACAGAAAATATTTTTTATTTTTATGATTTTCTAATTTTTTTGGATTTTTTTCGAAAATTTATTGAAAAGGGAAAATAAGGATTCCAAAATTTTTAATATGAATTCCAGGAATCTTGCATTCTTAGTCTAAAGCTTCAGTCCAGGAATTAGACATGGCTTACTAGCCAACCAAGCTTTCAAAGAAAGCTCCAGTCCAAAACACTAGACATGGCCAATGGCCAGCCAAGCTTCAGCAGGTGATCATGGATCAGCAGCAGGTGGATGAGCAACAACTAAGTTGCTTTTGATAACAAATTGCAAGCCTCAGTCCAAATGAATTTAGACATGGCTTTACAGCCAGCCAGGCTTCACATGCTTCATGAAACACTAGAATTCATTCTTAAAAATCTTGAATAAAATTTTTGAAAACATTTTTATATTTTTTTTTCGAGAACAGATGAGAGATTTTTGAAAATATTTTTGAAAGATTTTTTTTTTTGAAAACAAAACGAAAAGAAAATTACCTAATCTGAGCAACAAGATGAGCCGTCAGTTGTCCAAACTCAAACAATCCCCGGCAACGGCGCCAAAAACTTGGTGCACGAAATTGTGATGTCCAGGCTCGAACAATCCCTGGTAATGGCTCCAAAGCTTGGTGCTTTGATCTTAATTCATAATTGTCACAACTTCGATACAACTAACCAGCAAGTGCACTGGGTCGTCCAAGTAATACCTTACGTGAGTAAGGGTCGAATCCCACGGAGATTGTTGGTATGAAGCAAGCTATGGTCACCTTGTAAATCTCAGTCAGGCAGATATAAAGTGATAATGGTGTTTTCGAATATGATATAATAAAATAGAGATAGAGATACTTATGTAAATCATTGGTAGGAATTTCAGATAAGCGAATGGAGATGCTTTTCGTTCCTCTGAACCTCTGCTTTCCTGCTATCTTCATCCAATCTGTCTTACTCCTTTCCATGGCTGGCTTTATGCAAGGGCATCACCGTTGTCAGTGGCTACATCCCCTCCTCTCAGTGAATAATATGCTCACGCACCCTGTCACGGCACGGCTATTCATCTGTCGGTTCCCGATCATGCTGGAATAGGATTCACCCTCCTTTTGCGTCTGTCACTAACGCCCAACAATCGCGAGTTTGAAGCTCGTCACAGTCATTCAATCATTGAATCCTACTCAGAATACCACAGACAAGGTTTAGACCTTCCGGATTCTCTTGAATGCCGCCATCATTCTAGCTTACGCCACGAAGATTCCGGTTAGGAGATCTAAGAGATATTCATTCTAGCTTATTTCATGTAGAACAGAAGTGTTTGTCAGGCACGCGTTCATAAGGGAGAAGGATGATGAGCGTCACACATAATCATCACCTTTATCACGTTCTTGGGTGCGAATGGATATCTTAGAAGAGAAATAAGAAGAATTGAATAGAAAATAGTAGTACTTTGCATTAATCTTTGAGGAACAGCAGAGCTCCACACCTTAATCTATGGAGTGCAGAAACTCTACCGTTGAAAATACATAAGTGATAGGTCCAGGCATGGCCGAGATGGCCAGCCCCCTAAACGAGATCACAGGATCAAAATACAATCCAGGATCCAAAGATGATCAAAAGATGCCTAATACAATAGTAAGAGGTCCTATTTATAATAAACTAGTCACTAGGGTTTACATGAGTAAGTAGTTGATGCATAAATCCACTTCCGGGGCCCACTTGGTGTGTGTTTGGGCTGAGCTTAAGTGTTCCACGTGCAGAGGCTATTTGTGGAGTTGAATGCTAGTTTCTGTGCCAGTTTGGGCGTTCAACTCTGGTTTTGGATCCTTTTCTGGCGCTGGACGCCAGATTTGGGCAGAAGGCTGGCGTTGAACGCCAGTTTACGTCGTCAATTCTTGGCCAAAGTATGGACTATTATATATTGCTGGAAAGCCCTGGATGTCTACTTTCCAACGCAATTGGAATCGCGCCATTTCGAGTTCTGTAGCTCCAGAAAATCCACTTTGAGTGCAGGGAGGTCAGAATCCAACAGCATCAGCAGTCCTTTTTCAACCTCTGAATCTGATTTTTGCTCAAGTCCCTCAATTTCAGCCAGAAAATACCTGAAATCACAGAAAAACACACAAACTCATAGTAAAGTCCAGAAATGTGAATTTAACATAAAAACTAATGAAAACATCCCTAAAAGTAACTAGATCCTACTAAAAACATACTAAAAACAATGCCAAAAAGCGTATAAATTATCCGCTCATCACAACACCAAACTTAAA
Source organism: Arachis ipaensis (assembly GCF_059453495.1). NCBI lineage: Eukaryota > Viridiplantae > Streptophyta > Magnoliopsida > Fabales > Fabaceae > Arachis > Arachis ipaensis. The sequence continues at coordinate 102,790,877 of NC_142440.1, forward strand.
TTGTTGCTTGTCCCCAAGCAACTGAAAATCAAATAGGATAAAAAGAAGAGAATATACTATAAATTCCAAACTATCAATGAAACAGAGCTTCAATCATATGAGCGGGACTTATAGCTTTTTGCCTCTTGAATAGTTTTGGCATCTCACTTTATCCATTGAGGTTCAGAATGATTGGCATCTATAGGAACTTCAGATTTCGAATAGTGTTATTGACTCTCCTAGTTCAGTATGATGATTCTTGAACACAGCTTCTTTATGAGTCTTGGCCGTGGCCCTAAGCACTTTGCTTTCCAGTGTTACCACCGGATACATAAATGCCACAGACACATAATTGGGTGAACCTTTTCAGATTGTGACTCAGCTTTGCTAAAGTCCCCAATTAGAGGTGTCCAGGGTTCTTAAGCACACTCTTCTTTTGCTTTGGACCTTGACTTTAACCGCTCAGTCTCATGTTTTCACTTGACACCTACACGCCACAAGCACATGGTTAGGGACAACTTGGTTTAGCCGCTTAGACCAGGATTTTATTCCTTTAGGCCCTCCTATCCACTGATGCTCAAAGCCTTGGGATCCTTTTTATTTGCCCTTGCCTTTTGGTTTTAAGAGCTTTTGGCTTTTTCTGCTTGCTTTTTCTTTTTCTTTCTATTTTTTTTCCTAATTTTTTTTCTTTTTTTCTTTTTTTTTTTTGCAAGCTTTGTTTTTTTTTTTTTGCTACTTTTTCTTGCTTCAAGAATCATTTTTATGATTTTTCAGATTATCAAATAACATGTCTCCTAGTCATCATTCTTTCAAGAGCCAACATATTTAACATTCTTAAACAACAACTTCAAAAGACATATGCACTGTTCAAGCATATATTCAGAAAACAAGAAGCATTGTCACCACATCATTATAATTAAGCTAAGTTCAAGAATAAATTTGAAACTCATGTACTTCTTGTTCTTTTGAATTAAAACATTTTTCATTTAAGAGAGGTGATGGATTCATAGGACATTCATATCTTTAAGACAAAGTTACTAACTACTAATGATCATGTAATGAAGGCACAAACATAGATAAGCACGTAACATAGAAAACTAAAAACAGAGAAAGCAAAAACAAGGAATGAATCCACCTTAGTGATGGTGGCGTTTCCTTCTTGAGGAACCAATGATGTCCTTGAGCTCTTCTATGTCTCTTCCTTGTCTTTGTTGTTCCTCCCTCATTGCTTTCTGATCTTCTCTTATTTCATGGAGCATGATGGAGTGCTCTTGATGTTCCACCCTTAGTTGTCCCATATTGGAACTCAATTCTTCTAGGGAGGTGTTGATGTGCTCCCAATAGTTATGTGGAGGAAAGTGCATTTGAGGCATCTCCGGGATCTCATGGAAGTGAGCTTCTTGCGCCTCTTGAGCTCCATGATTGGGCTCTCTTGCTTGCTCCATCTTTTTCTTAGTGATGGGCTTGTCCTCTTTAATGAGGATATATCCCTGTATGTCAATCCCAGCTGAATTGCATAGGTGGCAAATGAGGTGAGGAAAGGCTAACCTTGCCATAGTGGAGGACTTGTCAGCCACCTTGTAGAGTTCTTGAGGTATAATCTCATGAACTTCCACCTCTTCTCCAATCATGATGCTATGGATCATGATGGCCCGGTCTATAGTAACTTCAGACCGGTTGCTAGTGGGAATGATTGAGCATTGAATAAACTCCAACCATCCTCTAGCCACAGGCTTGAGGTCCAATCTTCTTAGTTGAACCGGCTTGCCTTTGGAGTCAACCTTCCATTGAGCTCCTTCTACACATATGTCCATAAGGACTTGGTCCAACCTTTGATCAAAGTTGACTCTCCTTGTGTAGGGGCGTGCGTTCTCTTCCATGTATGGCAAGTTAAACGCCAACCTCACATTTTCCGGACTAAAATCTAAGTATTTCCCCCGAACCATTGTAACATAGTTCTTTGGATCCGGGTTCTTACTTTGATCATGGTTCTTGGTGATCCATGCATTGGCATAGAACTCTTGAACCATTAGGATGCCGACTTGTTGGATGGGATTTGTTAGAACTTCCCACCCTCTTCTTTGAATTTCATGTCGGATCTTCGGATACTCATTTCTTTTGAGTTTAAAAGGGACCTCAGGGATCACCTTCTTCTTGGCCACAACATCATAGAAGTGGTCTTGATGGGCTTTGGAGATGAACCTTTCCATCTCCCATGACTCGGATGTGGAAGCTCTTGTCTTCCCTTTCCCTCTTCTAGAGGATTCTCCGGTCTTGGGTGCCATCAATGGTAATGGAAAAACAAAAAAGCTATGCTTTTACCACACCAAACTTAGAATATTGCTCGCCCTCGAGCAATAAACAAAAGAATAGAAGAAGAAGAAGAAGAAATATGGAGAGGGAGAGGGGGATGTGGTTTCGGCCAAGAGGAGTGTAGAGGGGTGTGTTGTGTGAATTTGAAGAAGAATGGATGGCTTTATATAGGGAAGGGAGGGGGGGTTAAGGTTCGGCCATATGGGTGGGTTTGGGTGGGAAATTGGTTTTGAATTTTGAAGGTAGGTAGAGTTTATGAGGTAGGTTTATGGGGAAGAGGAGATGGATGTGAGTGGTGAAGGTTTAGTGGGGAAGAGAGATTGAGGTGATTAGTGAGGGGTTTTTTAGGGAAGAGTGTTTGTGGGGTTGTGTGAAAGAGAGTGGTGAGAAGAAGTGAGTGGAGGTAGGTGGGGATCCTGTGGGGTCCACAGATCCTGAGTGGATCTTGTGGGGTCCACAGATCCTGAGTGGATCCTGTGGGGTCTACAGATCCTGAGGTGTTCAAGGATTTACATCCCTCCACCCATTAGGCATGTAAAAATGCCTTTGTACCCAACTCTGGGCGTTCAGCGCCAGGTTGGTGGCCATTTTGGGCGTTCAACGCCCATTTGTGTGCCATTTCTGGCGTTGAACGCCAGAATCATGCCTGTTCTGGCGTTCAGCGCCCAGAAGCTGCCCATTTTGGGCGTTCAGCGCCAGAACCATGCTCTGTTCTGGCGCTGAACGCCAGACAGATGCTCCTCCAGGGTGTGATTTTTCTTCTGCTGTTTTTGATTCCGTTTTCAATTTTTCTATTTATTTTGTGACTCCACATGATCATGAACCTAAGAAAACATGAAAAACAATAAAAATAAGAATTAGATAAACATTGGGTTGCCTCCCAACAAGCGCTTCTTTAATGTCAATAGCTTGACAGTGGGCTCTCATGGAGCCTCACAGATGTGCAGAGCTTTGTTGAGACTTTCCAACACCAAACTTAGAGTTTGGATATGGGAGTTCAACACCAAACTTAGAGTTTGGGTGTGGCCTCCCAACACCAAACTTAGAGTTTGATTGTGGGGGCTCTGGTTGACTCTGCTTGGAGAGAAGCTTTTCAAGCTTCCTCTCCATGGTTGCAGAGGGAGATCCTTGAGTTTTGAATACAAGGGAGTTCTCATTCCATTGAAGGACTATTTCACCTCTGTCAACATCAATCACAGCTCTTGCTGTGGCCAGGAAAGGTCTTCCTAGGATGATGGATTCATCCTCTTCCTTTCCAGTATCCAGGACTATGAAATCAGCAGGGATGTAAAGGCCCTCAACCTTTACTAATACATCTTCTACTTGTCCATAAGCCTGTTTTCTTGAGCTGTCTGCCATCTCTAGTGAGATTTTAGCAGCTTGCACCCCATTGATACCCAGTTTCTCTATTACAGAGAGGGGCATGAGGTTTATTCCTGAACCAAGGTCACACAGAGCCTTAAAGATCATGGTGCCTATGGTACAGGGTATTATGAACTTTCCAGGATCCTGTCTCTTCTGAGGCAATGTCAGTTGATCCAGATCACTTAGTTCATTGATGAACAAGGGAGGTTCAACTTCCCAAGTATCAATGCCAAATAATTTGGCATTCAGCTTCATGATTGCACCAAGAAACTTGGCAGTTTGCTCTTCAGTAACATCCTCATTCTCTTCAGAAGAGGAGTACTCATCAGAGCTCATGAAGGGTATAAGGAGGTTCAATGGAATCTCTATGGTCTCTAGATGAGCCTCAGAGTCCTTTGGTTCCCCAGAGGGAAGCTCCTTATTGACCACTGGACGTCCCAGGAGGTCTTCCTCCTTGGGATTCACGTCCTCTCCTCTCCTCATAGGTTCGGCCATGGCACTTATGTCAATGGCCTTGCACTCTCCTTTTGGATTCTCTTCTGTATTGCTTGGGAGAGTACTAGGAGGGATTTCAGTGATCCTTTTACTCAGCTGGCCCACTTGTGCTTCCAGATTTCTAATGGAAGACCTTGTTTCATTCATGAAACTTACAGTGGCCTTAGATAGATCAGAGACTAGATTTGCTAAATTAGAAGCATTTTGTTCAGAGTTCTCTATCTGTTGCTGAGTTGATGATGGAAAAGGCTTGCTATTGCTAAACCTGTTTCTTCCACCATTATTAAAGCCTTGTTGGGGCTTTTGATCCTTCCATGAGAAATTTGGATGATTTCTCCATGTTGAGTTATAGGTGTTTCCATAAGGTTCACCTAAGTAATTTACCTCTGCTATTGCAGGGTTCTCAGGATCATAAGCTTCTTCTTCAGAAGATGCCTCTTGAGTACTGTTGGATGCAGCTTGCATTCCATGCAGACTCTGAGAAATCATATTGACTTGCTGAGTCAATATTTTATTCTGAGCCAATATGGCATTCAGAGTATCAACCTCAAGAACTCCCTTCTTCATAGGTGTCCCATTACTCACAGGATTCCTTTCAGAGGTGTACATGAACTGGTTATTAGCAACCATGTCAATGAGTTCTTGAGCTTCTGCAAGCGTTTTCTTTAGGTGAATGGATCCACCTGCAGAAGTGTCCAGTGACATTTTTGATAGCTCAGATAACCCATCATAGAATATATCCAGGATGATCCATTCTGAAAGCATGTCAGAAGGACACTTTTTGGTCAACTGTTTGTATCTTTCCCAAGCTTCATAGAGAGATTCACCTTCTTTCTGTCTGAAGGTTTGAACATCAGCTCTAAGCTTGCTCAGCTTTTGAGGAGGAAAGTACTTGGCTAAGAAAGCCGTGACCAGCTTATCCCAAGAGTTCAGGCTGTCTTTGGGTTGAGAATCCAACCATAATCTAGCTCTGTCTCTTACAGCAAAAGGGAAAAGTATGAGCCTGTAGACTTCAGGATCTACTCCATTAGTCTTAACAGTATCACATATCTGCAAGAATTCAGTTAAGAACTGAAAAGGATCTTCAGATGAAAGTCCATGAAACTTGCAGTTCTGCTGCATTAGAGAAACTAATTGAGGTTTCAGCTCAAAGTTGTTTGCTCCAATGGCAGGAATGGAGATGCTTCTTCCATGTAAATTGGAATTAGGTGCAGTAAAGTCACCAAGCATCTTCCTTACATTATCATTATTTTCGGCTGCCATCTCCTCTGCCTGTTCGAAAATTTCTGAGAGGTTATCTCTGGATTGTTGTATTTTAGCTTCTCTTAATTTTCTCTTCAGAGTCCTTTCAGGTTCTGGATCTGCTTCCACAAGAATGTTCTTATCCTTGCTCCTGCTCATATGACAAAGAAGAAGGCACAGAAAAATAATAATAATAATAGAGATCCTTTATACCACAGTATAGGGATCCCTTTGTGAGTGGAAGAAAAGAGGGGGAGACAAAGAATGTGATGTAAAGGAAGAAACACAACTGTACGGATGGAAGAGATGTGAGATGTTAGGATATGAATGAATAAATAGAATGAGATGGGGGAGGGATAATCTTCGAAAATTATTTTGAAAAAGAGTTAGTGATTTTTGAAAAATGGTTTTTGAAAAAATGTTAGTATTTTTTTTTTCGAAAATTTTTGAAATAAAAATAATTAGTTAATTAAAAAGAAATTTTTGAAAAAGGGAGAGATATTTTCGAAAATTAGAGAGAGGGAGTTAGTTAGGTGGTTTTGAAAAAGTTAAGAAACAAACAAAAAGTTAGTTAGTTAGTTGAAACAAATTTTAAAAAGATAAGAAGTTAGGAGGTTAGGAAAGATATTTTGAAAAGATATTTTTGAAAAAGATAAGATGAGAAGATATTTTTGAAAAGATATGGTAGAAATTAGTTTTTGAAAAAGATTTGATTTTTAAAATCACAATTAATGACTTGATTCATAAGAAATCACAAGATATGATTCTAGAACATAAAGTTTGGATCTTTCTTAACAAGCAAGTAGCAAACTTCAAATTTTTGAATCAAAACATTAATTGATTATGTTATTTTCGAAAATTTGGTACAAAAATAAGAAAAAGATTTTTGAAAAATATTTTTGGAATTTTCGAAAATAACTAAGAATTTTGAAAAAGATTTGATTTTTGAAAAATATTTTGAAAAAGATAAGATTTTCAAATTGAAAATTTGATTTGACTCATGAGAAACAATTTGATTTTAAAATTTTTTAAAAAAGTCAATCCAAATTTTCGAATTTGATGAGAGAAAAAGGGAAAGATATTTTTTTGATTTTTGAAATTTTTATGAAAAACATGAAAAATATGCAATGCATGTAATTTTTAGATCAAAACAATGAATGCATGCAAGAATGCTATGAATGTCAAGATGAACACCAAGAACACTTTGAATGTCATGGTGAACATCAAGAACATATTTTTGAAAAATTTTTAATGCAAAGAAAACATGCAAGACACCAAACTTAGAATTCTTTAATGCTTACGCACTAAGAATTCAAGAATGCATATGATAAACATGAAAAGACACAAAACAAAAAATCATCAAGATCAAACAAGAAGACTTACCAAGAACAACTTGAAGATCATGAAGAACACCATGAATGCATAAAATTTTCGAAAAAGTGTAAGATGCATATGCAATTGACACCAAACTTATAACATGACTCAAGACTCAAACAAGAAACAGAAAATATTTTTTATTTTTATGATTTTCTAATTTTTTTGGATTTTTTTCGAAAATTTATTGAAAAGGGAAAATAAGGATTCCAAAATTTTTAATATGAATTCCAGGAATCTTGCATTCTTAGTCTAAAGCTTCAGTCCAGGAATTAGACATGGCTTACTAGCCAACCAAGCTTTCAAAGAAAGCTCCAGTCCAAAACACTAGACATGGCCAATGGCCAGCCAAGCTTCAGCAGGTGATCATGGATCAGCAGCAGGTGGATGAGCAACAACTAAGTTGCTTTTGATAACAAATTGCAAGCCTCAGTCCAAATGAATTTAGACATGGCTTTACAGCCAGCCAGGCTTCACATGCTTCATGAAACACTAGAATTCATTCTTAAAAATCTTGAATAAAATTTTTGAAAACATTTTTATATTTTTTTTTTCGAGAACAGATGAGAGATTTTTGAAAGATTTTTTTTTTTGAAAACAAAACGAAAAGAAAATTACCTAATCTGAGCAACAAGATGAGCCGTCAGTTGTCCAAACTCAAACAATCCCCGGCAACGGCGCCAAAAACTTGGTGCACGAAATTGTGATGTCCAGGCTCGAACAATCCCTGGTAATGGCTCCAAAGCTTGGTGCTTTGATCTTAATTCATAATTGTCACAACTTCGATACAACTAACCAGCAAGTGCACTGGGTCGTCCAAGTAATACCTTACGTGAGTAAGGGTCGAATCCCACGGAGATTGTTGGTATGAAGCAAGCTATGGTCACCTTGTAAATCTCAGTCAGGCAGATATAAAGTGATAATGGTGTTTTCGAATATGATATAATAAAATAGAGATAGAGATACTTATGTAAATCATTGGTAGGAATTTCAGATAAGCGAATGGAGATGCTTTTCGTTCTTCTGAACCTCTGCTTTCCTGCTATCTTCATCCAATCTGTCTTACTCCTTTCCATGGCTGGCTTTATGCAAGGGCATCACCGTTGTCAGTGGCTACATCCCCTCCTCTCAGTGAATAATATGCTCACGCACCCTGTCACGGCACGGCTATTCATCTGTCGGTTCCCGATCATGCTGGAATAGGATTCACCCTCCTTTTGCGTCTGTCACTAACGCCCAACAATCGCGAGTTTGAAGCTCGTCACAGTCATTCAATCATTGAATCCTACTCAGAATACCACAGACAAGGTTTAGACCTTCCGGATTCTCTTGAATGCCGCCATCATTCTAGCTTACGCCACGAAGATTCCGGTTAGGAGATCTAAGAGATATTCATTCTAGCTTATTTCATGTAGAACAGAAGTGTTTGTCAGGCACGCGTTCATAAGGGAGAAGGATGATGAGCGTCACACATAATCATCACCTTTATCACGTTCTTGGGTGCGAATGGATATCTTAGAAGAGAAATAAGAAGAATTGAATAGAAAATAGTAGTACTTTGCATTAATCTTTGAGGAACAGCAGAGCTCCACACCTTAATCTATGGAGTGCAGAAACTCTACCGTTGAAAATACATAAGTGATAGGTCCAGGCATGGCCGAGATGGCCAGCCCCCTAAACGAGATCACAGGATCAAAATACAATCCAGGATCCAAAGATGATCAAAAGATGCCTAATACAATAGTAAGAGGTCCTATTTATAATAAACTAGTCACTAGGGTTTACATGAGTAAGTAGTTGATGCATAAATCCACTTTCGGGGCCCACTTGGTGTGTGTTTGGGCTGAGCTTAAGTGTTCCACGTGCAAAGGCCATTTGTGGAGTTGAATGCTAGTTTCTGTGCCAGTTTGGGCGTTCAACTCTGGTTTTGGATCCTTTTCTGGCGCTGGACGCCAGATTTGGGCAGAAGGCTGGCGTTGAACGCCAGTTTACGTCGTCAATTCTTGGCCAAAGTATGGACTATTATATATTGCTGGAAAGCCCTGGATGTCTACTTTCCAACGAAATTGGAATCGCGCCATTTCGAGTTCTGTAGCTCCAGAAAATCCACTTTGAGTGCAGGGAGGTCAGAATCCAACAGCATCAGCAGTCCTTTTTCAACCTCTGAATCTGATTTTTGCTCAAGTCCCTCAATTTCAGCCAGAAAATACCTGAAATCACAGAAAAACACACAAACTCATAGTAAAGTCCAGAAATGTGAATTTAACATAAAAACTAATGAAAACATCCCTAAAAGTAACTAGATCCTACTAAAAACATACTAAAAACAATGCCAAAAAGCGTATAAATTATCCGCTCATCAATTGTGTTTGTTTATCTTGTTTCTCTATGATTGTGCTGTTTGTCTTATTGCTATTTGATTGTGTGTTGATTTGTTTTCTGTGCTATTAGTTTATGTATTGAGGTGACTGAGAATTGAGGTTGTGATTGAGATTTGTTTTAAGTTCGAAAATTTAAAGAAGGTAATTAATTATATAAAGTAAAAGTAAAAAGTATTTTCAAAGGATTAACAAAATAAATTTTTCAAGTAAGTTAACTGTTTGCATTATATTCATTACTTTTACGGCATTTCCATTCACTACTGAGAGCGTGTGATTTGTTCTCACCCCAAAATCTTTCACCCTTTCAATGACACAGGTTCAAAGACTCAGTTTGAAGCTGCGGGCGATTACTAGTCTTATTTGAGTTAAGTTTGTGTGTTGAGTTACTTTCATAGAATTTCTTCGCCTTTGTTATTTAAGATATATTTTATACAGAGGGATAGGAATTGTATTTGAGTTTCTTTTGTACAATATTTATTATTATTAATAATTATGTGATTATTATTACTTGGTGTTCTTTGATGAATGAGTTTGATTGAAATAGAAACAAAATTTTCCAGCATGTTATCCGATATAATTGAAACGCGGATCAAACTAAAGGCTCAATATTAAATAGTAAATAAGGAAAACAGTTTAGTAATGCCTCACTTTTGGTACGATTATGACGTCCTAAAAGTTAGGGTGTTACATACAGCATGTGCGACAAAAAGGATAGAAGACCATAATAAAGTAGTAGTTATTGGGGTTGGATAAAAAAATATAATTGAATGAACTAAATGATAATATTTTGATTCATGCAAAGGAATCTGTTAAATTACATTTGAGAATTGTAATTAAGGTAGGCACTCCAAACTCTTAAAGAAGGATCATTAACATTCAAACCTTACAATCAAGGAATTAATATTTTGGAATAGTGACATATTGTATAAGAATTTATTTTGGAGGACTGAAAATAGCAAAAAAGAGGCCCTAAGAGAAATCAGGAGTTCTACAATACCTGCAAAAGTCACATTCTCAATGAATCCTCTCCTTTTCTCTTTCCTTTCTTTCCTTTTAGGACTACGTGCATAAAGCAACCCTCAACAGCTATGTACTTTCACCTCAACATCACGATGACCATAAAGGTCAATTTGATCAATCTAAGCAAATAGTTGCCAAAGTAATACAAATATTTGAATTTATGGTAAACAATACTTACTTTTACTATGAGTTATAGAATAATGCTTACTATTGATATGGGTTTTGGAATATCTTGATATGTACTATCAGCTGATTAGTTATCATACAGTGTGTTTAAAAATAAATAAATAATCCAGGCATAAAACTCAAGCATCTAATACCTTGTTTATAGAATTTTCATTTTCTTCTTTGTTAGGATGCAAATAGAACATTCTCTTACAGTTTTGCTATTTATGTGCTTTCTTTCTCCTTTTCTTGTTGCGTTTATGAAATCCATCCCAGTCACATAGTTCCTTCAAAATAAAATATTAGGTAAAAAATAAAATATTAAGAGAAAGGAGTTAAAAAATTTTACAACAGCAAGAACACATAATATAATAAAAGTTTAACGGGAGTAAATCCAATTAGAAAATAGATAAGGATAATATAATACCTAAAAATATATACTAAAATGTCTAGCAACTTGCTTTGCCAAAAGTCTAAAACTAATTTTGTATGAACTGCGGTTAATTAGCTCCTTAATTAAATTAAATTAATTGTCCAAAATAAGATCCAAAAATTTAGAATATTAATTAAAAAATTTAAATATAATTTTTGGACTCATTAGATTTTTCTGAGTTGAAAAATATAATTTTCTGTAGAAAATTGTGTAAAAATGTAATACCTTACCACATAGAGCCTTATGCTTAAGTTATAAGATAGAGGTGGCGAGGTATTACGACCTCTAGAAGTAAATATATATATATATAGTAAAGGTTTAGGTTGTACTGCTTGTAAAGGCTCAGGTTGTATCATTTGGACATTTACTACTTGTATTCGTAATTGTATAGCATGAAAACGTATCATACTTTGCACATGAAGATAATGCATTCTTCTAACATGATGAATACGTTTATTCTTAATGATTTCTCTAACGTTGTTTATTGAATTTATGGTTTTAATTTGTTGTTACAACTTTTTGGTTTTGATTATTTTTTTGTTTATCTTCTTTATTTCTACTTTTAGTTCTGAAGACTCAGTTATTAATCTTCTTATTTTCATTTCTATTACCATCACTCTTGTTTTCATTTTTTTTCTAACAAGTTTCAAAGAAGTAAGTCTTTTTTGAAACTCTTTCATGTTATAAGACTAGAAATAATAACTAAGAGAATAAAGAAATTATAAGAAAAGAAAGCATAAGATAGTAAGCTTACAGAGATGGACTTGTACTATTATTGCTTGCAAAGTTGATACAAACTTGAAGATGATTACACATATTTGGAGAATTTTATGAAGTAAGAAGATATAGAAGTAGAGAGAGTTCTTGAGCTTTCAAGTTTTTGATGATTGGGAATGAATGAGGCCTTTGGTATTTATAGACCCCAAATGATTACTATTTGGCTACTATTTGCTGACAGTACTGTTTACTTTTACTGTTTGCCGATATTTTTTTTATAGAGATGATTTTTTTTTATGATTGGGTTTTTTACATTGATTTCATATACAGTGTTTACTACATTTCAAATGGGTCTTGAGAGTCTTGATAGTAATGAGCTAGGCTGGATTGGACCTCTTCGTCTTCTCCAAAAGGTATGACTTGTATTGCTTGTAGAGAGCTTTGGATATCTTCCTCTGAGGTTGCTGCCGCTAGGGCTGCCATAATTTGTCACTTCTGTGCTAAGAAGTGGGTCTCTTTTTTATAAGCTATTTGCTCATTAGTAGTGCTTGAGGCTGTTATTGCTGGACCCTTTTGTGATGTTGTTAACCATTGATCAATAATTACTTTTCTCAGCAAATTTATATCATATTTGTTCCACCACTTTATTTTTATTATTCTTACCAAATATTGTATGGTTGGACATTCTTCATATGCTGCTGAATCATATTCCCAAGTCATAATCCAGCTTATTCCCATAGCTGCTATAAATGAAATGAATTTGTACTCTTGTAAGAATGATGACTTGCTTTTAAAGTACTCATACGCCAGGCTGGCTTCTTTTGGGAAGAAGGCTTCTATTGGTCCAAAATTCTGGAACCATGATTGGAACCATTTGGGAACTTGCAATGATATCCCCTTGTTGAACCAAATGAACTAAGAATGGAGACTAGGTGAGAGGAATAAGATATGATCCCATACTTATTGGTAATCATAATAGGTATAGCTCTGAGGATCAAATTTTAAAGAGAAGCTTTTAGACTGATATGGGGGGTAATTCCCACTCTTATAGAGATAATATTTTTATGATTTTTATTTTTGAATAAATAGGCTGTTTGGTGTTGGAATCTCTATAATGTGTCAATTCAATAGATCCGATGTCTACTAATATGAATTCATAGAATTTTTGGGTTTTTTGTGGGTTAATAGAAATATAATGGAAAGTATTTGGGAAGATAGTCTTGTATAGGGTTTTCCTATCTTTTTTGAACCACTCTTTTTCGATGGTTAATATTCTGATAGGATTGAGTTTTTCATAGTAAGGAAACTGTTCTTTCAAGGGTTGAGTGTTATAGAGGTCTGATGGTTGCAATAATGTGAATTTATTATTAGTAGTAATTAAAGAGCTCTTAGAAGGTGATGATGATGATGATACTTTTACAATCTGTGACATAGTCATAGGTCTTAATGATAATAGTTTTGCTGGTACTGGAGTAATAGGTAATTCTCTTTCTTTTATTTGGTTAAAAGGTTGACCATAATCTTCACTGGAGGCTGATTTTTGATCCATTCTTTCCCTGCAAAAATTCTCTAGTAAGAAAGTCAGGGAGTGAATTTAATTCTCCTTTTATATGTTCAATAGTAAAATCGAAACATGATAGAATAGCTTGTCACCTTGCAAATATTTGTTTTGAAACTAGATTTTTGACATCATTTTCTAAAACAATTGGGGCCGCTTTACAATCAGTTCTTATTAAAAATGTTTTATTAAATAAATCTTCTTGAAATTTTGGAACACATAATACTATGACAAGTATTTCTTTTTTGACTGTTGGATAATTCTTTTAAGCCTAGTTCCAAATTCCTGAATGATATTTTACTATTTGTTCTTTTGAGCTATTAGGAGGTATTTGTTTAAGAATTCCTCCATAGCCTAATTCTGATACATTTATTTCTACAATTAATTTAGCCAATGAATCTAGTATACTTACACAAGGTGTCTCTTTTATTGTGTTCTTTATCTTTATTTTTATAGAAGTCATCTCTTTTGTCTATGGAGGTGGATTTTTTCTTAATCTCTTATAAAGAGGTTCGCATGTGACTCTTATTCCAGGTAAGAATTCTGCTACATAATTTAAACATCCCAAAAATTTTTGTAGTTGTTTTTTGTCAGTTATTTCATTTGGGAATTTATCTACAAATTCAATGGCTCTTCTAATAGGTACTATAGTTCCTTGATAAATCTCATATCCTAAAAACCTTACTTTAGTTATAAAAATTTTCATTTTCTTTTCTGATAAAACTAATCCTTGCTCTTTTATAATATTCATAAATTTTTCTAGATGATATATATACTGATTTATTCCTTTTGAGTATACTAATACGTCATCAAGATATACTATAGTAAATTCTATATGCGGGTAAAATATATTATTCATTATTTCTTGTAACTCGCTTGGAGCATTTTTTAATCCTTGGGGCATTACATTCCATTCATAATGTCCGAAGGGTACTATAAAAGCTATTTTATATCTATCTTCCTCTTTTACTGCGATATGATAATATCCTAATTTTAAATCAAATTTTGAAAAGATATTTACTTTATTTAATCTTTTAATTAAATCACTTTTATTTGGTAAGGGATACCTAATCCATTTTAATACTTTGTTAAGAGCTTTATAATTGATAACTAATTTTGGAGCACCTCTTTGTATTTCAGATGCTTTCATCACATAGAAGCCTGTAAACCTCCAGGATGATTTCGAAGGCCTTATTAGTCCCTTATCCAAATATTCTTGTATTTCTTTTTTACAATATTCTAGATACTCTTTATTCATATGTATTGGTTTTTCCCTTGTTGGTATATCTTTTTCATTAAACCCATCTTCATATGGTAAAGATATCTCATGTAATTTTCTATGCTGAAAAGCTTTGGGGTTTAGGCTACATAATTTTTCCTTAATTTTTTCTTCAATTGCTTTTATTTTATTTTGTATTTCAGGAGATTGTAATTGTTCTTCTATTCTTTTGTATATAACTTCTTGATTTAAATAGTTAATTTGTCTTATTTTTCTTTCTATAACATTAATTTGGATGGGTAAGTGTTGTAAAATTTTCTCTTGGTTTAAACAGTTAATTTGTTTTGTTTCTTTTTCTATAATATTAACTTGTGTAGATAGATGTTGTAACATTTTAAGTTCATGTTATTTTGGTTTAGTGAGAAATTCAAAATAAACAGGATGATTTGGAATGTGTACACAAGTTATTCCGTCAATGTCGATGTTAAAGGGATATAGTAATATAGTAAAAGGATTTCCTAATATGACTTGCTGGGATATATTTCTTGCCAAAAAGAATATAGTAGCAAAACATACTCGATCTTTACAAATTTTTGCTTTAGATAATTTATAGTCTATAGTCATTCTATCATTTTCTACTTTTAGAACTTTTTCTATAGTTTTTTCATAATATTTTGTAGGTATTAACCTTTCTTGTATACAATTAACATCAACTCCTGAATCTACCATAGCTATGAAATCAAAGTTTTCTTCTCCTACAATTAAGGTTATCGTAGTGAACCACTTTTGGCTTACTAATAAAGTTAGTATATTTATGTAATTTTTCGGACCCATGTTAATATAATTCTCGGGAATTATTATGTTACTAGTCCTTTCTGTTTTACTAATATTATTTTGCAAAGTTTGTTCTTGGATTTTTATTATATTTTTTCCTTCTATTTTTAGTAATCTATAGTCCATATTAATATTTTGTTGTTTTAATTCTGAAACTTCTCTTTTTAACTTTTTTATCTCCTCTTTATGAGAATTAAGAGAGACTTCTTCTTGTGGATTTTTAAACCAATTATAGATTTCCTTTATTTCTATTGGTCTTATTTCTTGCTTGCTTTCTTCTTCTTTTTTAACTAACTCCGCTAATTGATTTATGAACTCATCTCTTAATGGGCTATCTTCTAACCTGTTAATTATTTTTATTAGTGTAGAAGTCTGGTCTCTAGTCAAAACATTTATAGTTTTTTCACAATTTCTACAATTACATAATCCTATTCCTAAACAATTATTCTGCTAATCTTTTTCAATATTTTCTTCTGAGCTCTCTTCTTCTGACATAAGGTCTAATTGTTGTATAAAATAATCTTCAGTTTTAGAAGAGTCCTCATAAATTGATTCTTCTTTCGATTCTGAATTGATTAATATAGATGTCAAAGCGTGTTTGATTTCTTTATTTTCTATTTTATTTATTTTCTGTTCTATAGTACACTTATTAGCATAATGTACTTGTTTTTTACATTTCCAACATGTTACTTGCTTTTTCTTATTAGAAGATTTAGGTTTTTCTTTAGGGGTTTTATAGAATTTTTTATAATGTTTTTGTTCACAATAAAGAGGTTTATCTATATTATATATAGGTTTTTTTATAGAATTTTTCTTTTTAATTTTATGTTGACCACTAGGTGCTTTTTCTGGTGGTATTCCATATTGATAACAAAACGTTCCCAATTCTCTTTTTTCCGTGATAGTTTTTTGTTTTATTTTTTGTTGTATCTTGGTATCTGTGCATACTTCTATGCCTGTTTGTACTATTATATTATGCAATTGTCCAAAAGTTAATGAGTTATAGGGAATCTGGGTCCCAAACTGTATTTGTAGTTTTTGTAATACTTTTTCAGAGAATAATTTTGGTAAAGCTGCTACGAATATTTCTTTCCAGAAAGGTGCATGTGCATCATCTCTTATCATAACTTTTGGCATAAAGACTGATGTGCGGATAACGATCCGACACAAAACTCACCGGCAAGTGCACCGGGTCGCATCAAGTAATAATAACTCACGTGAGTGAGGTCGATCCCACAGGGATTGAAGGATTGAGCAATTTTAGTTTAGTGGTTGATTTAGTCAAGCGAATCAAGTGTTGGTTGAGTGATTTGTGATTAACAGAAATTAAATTGCATGAAAAGTAAAAGGAGAGGGGTAGATTGCAGAAAATTAAAGAGAACGGAAATTAAAAGTGCTGAATCTTAAAGAACAAGGAATTAAATTGGCAGAAACTTAGAACGCAAGAAATGTAAATTGCAGAATCTTAAAGTGGAAGGAATGTAAATGGCTTGAATTATAAAGGGGAGTGGGAATTGGATTTGCAGAAATTAAACAAGGAAATGTAAAATTTGCAACAAGCAGAGGAATAGAAGAACACTTGAATTGAATCAGATCTAGAAACAGAATTGTAAATGAGCAAAACAGGGAATGGGAAATGGGAAATTCGGACCTCAGGACCCAAGAGACTAGAAAACCAAGTCTAGATCTCAATGCCTTCCTAGATCCAACAAGAACAATTGCAAAGGAAATTGTAAATTGCAAAGAAAGTAGATGAAAAGCAATGAACCGAAACTGAAATTCAATTAAGCAGAAAATTAAACAAGATCCCAAGGTGAGATTGAAACAAAATTTCTTCAATTCTCCACCCAAAATCCAAGACAAGAAAAGTAAAGAATGCTGGGCAAGAACAAGGAAGAAGAGAGATCAATTCTCCTCCCAAATTCTCTTGAATTAAACAACAATGCTGAGAAAAATAAAATGAACTCTGAGCAAAACTGAAAAGAAAGCTATTCTGAAAAACGAAAAGGGAAGCTCTACATAAACTTCAAATCCTAAGCTATTTATACACTTTCTTCAAATGATCATTAAGCCTTGAATTGGGCCTTTAGCCTTGATGGAATTGGGTTGATAGTGGCCTCTGTTGATTGCTCTTGGTGTTGGGAGGTAATCCATTAGTGAACCAGGCCATGAACCATTCACGTTTGAGCCAACGTTGACTCAAACGTTACTTGAGTGAGGCATTATGCAGCTAGGCCATGTGCTGTCTTCCACGTTTGGCTCAACGTTTGAGGTCAAACGTGAGCTCAAACGTGGACCTCCCTTCTTGTATGCTTCTTGGGGGCTACTTTGTCCTCTTGTCGCGTTGCCAATTTTGTGCCCAATAGAGACTATTATATATGGTTGGAAAGCTCTGAATGTCAGCTTTCTAACCCACTTGGAATCACCTCAATTGGACATCTACAACTCAAGTTATTCTTGTTTGAAGTATGCCCCTTCATGCTGTTTGGTGCCAACGTTTGACCTCACGTTTGAGTCAAACGTTGGCTCAAACGTTGCTGCCTCCAGGGATGCCATTTCTCTTCTCTTTGGCGCCAACATTTGACCTCACGTTTGAGGCAAACGTTGGCGCAAACGTTGCCTTCCCAGGAGCTTCAATTCTCTTCTCTTTTGGAGCCAACGTTTGACCTCACGTTTGAGGCAAACGTTAGCTCAAACGTGAATTCCATTTTCTCAAACCCATTCTTGCAACCTTCTTCCATAATGTTGGCACACCTTTTGTTTCCTTTCTTCACCTACAAGTAATCAAAACAACCAATCAAAGTATCACAAAATTCACAAGGTTTATAAATCAATTAATTATCAACTAAAGTTGGCTTGAACCTCATGATTTTGTATCAATTAAAAGGTGGTTGATTGATTTAAGGAAACCAAGCAATTCCAATTCAAATGGCTAATTTATAATGCAAGAAAGTGCATAAAACTAAATGAAAACAAAAGAAAAAGGCTAGTGAAACTAGGCTAAGATGACTTGTCATCACAACACCAAACTTAAAGCTTGCTTGTCCCCAAGCAAGAAATGAATTATGCTCAAGGTTCTTTCAATTAAGACGGATTGAAGAACAACTTGTAAAGTCCTGTGAGTGAAGTGATTAAGTAACAGTGGGGTGAACTCTAAATTATATGCTCATACAAGGGCTTCAGTGCTTACTAGTCCTCACATATTGGGAGTCTTAGGTCTTAGGATTTTCATCCAAATGGTATCATAGAGATCTCTTTATATGTAGTCACCTTGAAGCAGCTTATAGTTTCTTTGCTTTGGCCTTGACTCTAAGTGTCATGTCTCAAAACGGCTCTTTAGATAAGCTTTCAATCAATACTCCTAAACCAGTTGGTTTTAAGGTATTAGGTGTTGAAGCACCCCTAAGGATTTACTTGCTCAAGCCTCTTTCTTTGACACAACTCAACCACAAGCATTTTACTAGGCTAACAACTCTTTGAGTCATTGTTTCTTCTTTCTTTTTTGCCTAGTAATTGATGCTCAGAGCCTTGGGCCATGTTCTTTTTGTCTTTGTATTTTCTTTTCTTTCTTTTGTTTTGTTTGCTGCTTCTTGGATCAATAGATTTTTGAGAATCTCCACAATACTTCTTTGAACTTCATGTCCTGCCTATGAGCTCCCATGCAAGTTTTCACAAGCATGCAACCTCAATACATATTCATACAACTAGAACCACCACTTCTCCTAATCTTTTGCTTGCCTCAAAATTGTTTAAATCCTCAATCCTTCTTTTCAAAGAACTTTCATGTGATGTAATTTTTTGAACATTGAGTGCAAACAAGTTTTGAAGAGAAAAATGTTGTGAATGATCAAGCATCTTGCTTATCGAATTACAGAAAAGAAACCATGCTAAACAGACAGATAATCAGGGAAACTAAACCACTCTCAATCATAGCAGTGTTTGATGTAAGATAATCACTTAACAATACAACCTTTTGGAGTTCACTTGCTTTCCTTCTTCTCATCATCATCATTGCTGGCCTTTAGGTTCATCTCTTGTTTCTTTGGTTGATGATGTTTAACCCTTCCAAAAGCTTGTATGGACCTCTGCAGTGATATTGAAAGTTGCTTGTTCCCCAAGCACTTGGAAACAATGGTTAGTCTGGCTGATTTATTTATGGGCTTTTGAACTTACTTTGGTGTGGGAACACCAAACTTAGTACCTTGCCAATGGTTTTCATGCATCAAATTAACCATGTGTGATAATTTTTTTTTCTTTTCTTCTTCTGTTTCAAAAGCAATAAAACTGAAAACTGGGAAACAGCAGAATAGTTAACTAGTTCATCTAACATGCTTGAAGCCAGCATTATGCAGAAAGTGAGAACGTGTTTTATAATGGGATTTTGGTGAAACACCAAACTTAGAATCCTGCATTCTCCTTTAGATTGTTTTGGTGTGCAACACCAAACTTAGCTTCTTGCATTATAGATAAAACTAATTAACCTTTTTACTAAAATAGTTATGAACAGAAAACTACCTCAGGTTGGGTTGCCTCCCAACAAGCGCTCTTTTATTGTCATTAGCTTGACATCCTCTGTGCTTGCTCAGTTCAGATTTTGAGCTTCTTTCTCCTTGTCCCCTTGTCCTCCTAAGTGAGGCTTTGCTTTGTGATGCTCATCCTGGATGAGTGATTCTTTTCCTTTAGCCCTCTTCTCACTCATTCCTGTGAGATTCTTAGCTAATTGTTCCATTTGCCTCTCAATTCTCCTGAGTGAGGCCTCCTGGTGTTTGCTTATCATCTCTTGATGTGTCATCATTCTCTCTACTAAGATCTCCAGATTGGTGATCCTCTGAGAGTCTTGTGAAATTTGTAGGTTGTGGGGTGTTGGGGGTTGGAAGTGTGTGCATTGGGGTGGTGCGTGATGGTTGTTGTTGTGGGGGTTGTTTTTATGCTGGTTTTTGAAATTGGGGTTGTTGCAGTTGAAGTCCCTTGGTCTTTGATTTTGGTTTTCAACCCCCCTCCAAGTGGATTGAGTTCTCCAAGGTGGGTTGTACACATCATTCTGAGTCCTACGTTGGGACATGCTTGAGGAGCTGTTTGGAGAGTGTGATTGCTCATGATTTTGTTGCTCATAGTTAATTACTCCAGAACCGTTTTCAGGTTGATTCCAACAATGGGGATATTGAGGTGAGTTCTGTGCATTTCCCACAGCATGTTGCAACTCATCTACTTTTCGGTTAATCAGCTCTAATTGTTGCTTAAGCTGTTGATATATCTGCTCGCTTTGGGCCATGATTGCACGAATACCTTCAATTTCCTTCTCTTGTGCGGACGGTTGCATTCCTGCCTCTGGTTTAACAGTTCTTTGAGGTGTCTTCAGCTTGACTAGGAGTTCACTCATTAGTTCTTCCCATTCGATGATGTTTCCTTGTGGGAAAGCTTCAAACCACTGAGCAATGTCGTTCATGGTGATGAGTGGTTGCTTGTCATCTAAGGTGGGGATATCGCTCCCATGATTGCTGGCATTCATCGATTTACCTTCCATGGTCTGCACAATCACATACAATTCAAATGAAGATGGAGTACATTTATGCCAGGATATGATTAAAGGGTTAGTTAACGCAATGTGTCAAACAGTTGGTAAACTTGAGAGATTAATAATCGAAAATCACTTTTCTCGTTGATTTATCAAGCTATGAGAATCATACTCAGCAAGTTAAACCAAGAGAACTTCACTCCATTGCTAAAGTGAGGTTTCAATTAGCTCAGGCAAAAATTCAAACAGTTAGTGTGTCAGTCTAAGATTAAAGAATCAGAAAAGAAAAAGTGCTTGATCTAGATCTCCACTTCACTTAATCATTGTCAATCTAATCAAACCCCGGCAACGGCGCCAAAAACTTGATGTGCGAAAAACGATCCGACACAAAACTCACCGGCAAGTGCACCGGGTCGCATCAAGTAATAATAACTCACGTGAGTGAGGTCGATCCCACAGGGATTGAAGGATTGAGCAATTTTAGTTTAGTGGTTGATTTAGTCAAGCGAATCAAGTGTTGGTTGAGTGATTTGTGATTAACAGAAATTAAATTGCATGAAAAGTAAAGGGAGAGGGGTAGATTGCAGAAAATTAAAGAGAACGGAAATTAAAAGTGCTGAATCTTAAAGAACAAGGAATTAAATTGGCAGAAACTTAGAACGCAAGAAATGTAAATTGCAGAATCTTAAAGTGGAAGGAATGTAAATGGCTTGAATTATAAAGGGGAGTGGGAATTGGATTTGCAGAAATTAAACAAGGAAATGTAAAATTTGCAACAAGCAGAGGAATAGAAGAACACTTGAATTGAATCAGATCTAGAAACAGAATTGTAAATGAGCAAAACAGGGAATGGGAAATGGGAAATTCGGACCTCAGGACCCAAGAGACTAGAAAACCAAGTCTAGATCTCAATGCCTTCCTATAGATCCAACAAGAACAATTGCAAAGGAAATTGTAAATTGCAAAGAAAGTAGATGAAAAGCAATGAACCGAAACTGAAATTCAATTAAGCAGAAAATTAAACAAGATCCCAAGGTGAGATTGAAACAAAATTTCTTCAATTCTCCACCCAAAATCCAAGACAAGAAAAGTAAAGAATGCTGGGCAAGAACAAGGAAGAAGAGAGATCAATTCTCCTCCCAAATTCTCTTGAATTAAACAACAATGCTGAGAAAAATAAAATGAACTCTGAGCAAAACTGAAAAGAAAGCTATTCTGAAAAATGAAAAGGGAAGCTCTACATAAACTTCAAATCCTAAGCTATTTATACACTTTCTTCAAATGATCATTAAGCCTTGAATTGGGCCTTTAGCCTTGATGGAATTGGGTTGATAGTGGCCTCTGTTGATTGCTCTTGGTGTTGGGAGGAAATCCATTAGTGAACCAGGCCATGAACCATTCACGTTTGAGCCAACGTTTGAGGCAAACGTTGACTCAAACGTTACTTGAGTGAGGCATTATGCAGCTAGGCCATGTGCTGTCTTCCACGTTTGGCTCAACGTTTGAGGTCAAACGTGAGCTCAAACGTGGACCTCCCTTCTTGTATGCTTCTTGGGGGCTACTTTGTCCTCTTGTCGCGTTGCCAATTTTGTGCCCAATAGAGACTATTATATATGGTTGGAAAGCTCTGAATGTCAGCTTTCTAACCCACTTGGAATCACCTCAATTGGACATCTACAACTCAAGTTATTCTTGTTTGAAGTATGCCCCTTCATGCTGTTTGGTGCCAACGTTTGACCTCACGTTTGAGTCAAACGTTGGCTCAAACGTTGCTGCCTCCAGGGATGCCATTTCTCTTCTCTTTGGCGCCAACGTTTGACCTCACGTTTGAGGCAAACGTTGGCGCAAACGTTGCCTTCCCAGGAGCTTCAATTCTCTTCTCTTTTGGAGCCAACGTTTGACCTCACGTTTGAGGCAAACGTTAGCTCAAACGTGAATTCCATTTTCTCAAACCCATTCTTGCAACCTTCTTCCATAATGTTGGCACACCTTTTGTTTCCTTTCTTCACCTACAAGTAATCAAAACAACCAATCAAAGTATCACAAAATTCACAAGGTTTATAAATCAATTAATTATCAACTAAAGTTGGCTTGAACCTCATGATTTTGTATCAATTAAAAGGTGGTTGATTGATTTAAGGAAACCAAGCAATTCCAATTCAAATGGCTAATTTATAATGCAATAAAGTGCATAAAACTAAATGAAAACAAAAGAAAAAGGCTAGTGAAACTAGGCTAAGATGACTTGTCATCAAAGACATCTTTATACCATCTATAATCGGACATGGTTGGACATCTTAAATTCATTAATTGGTTCCTATCCTATCTTTAAAAGTATTTGGATCTCTTACAAAATTCTTAATAATGGTATATATTAGTGTGGATGTAGCATCTGGTGACTGATCTTCTTGTTTAATGCTATTAATAATTAATTATTTTTCTTGAATGCTGAGAAAATTATCCCACCAACTTTTTAATTGTCCAGTAAATCCTTGGGTTAACATAATTGCTGCTTCTTTATTGGAGGCTTTTCTCATTTTATAAGCAATTGCAGCCATAGTCATATTACACATTTGATCTAAAATGGTTTGTTCACTTAATCCATCTATATTTCATTCTACTAAGTCTGATCCTGTGAAGCTATTTTGTACTAATTGTGTTCTTTCTTCTAAGCCTACATCTACTGGTGATGGTCTAGAATAATAATTTCTTGTTTTAGGATAATCTTTTTTATGAGATATTTTATTTATTTCTAATTCTTCTTCCTTTTTTAGTGCATTAATTGTCATCTTTCCCAGGCTAATACTTCTAAGTTTTTCTTTTAATTCTTCAACTTCTGCTTCTACTTTAGATTTTAAACTAATATTATCTAAGCTTTGTAATTTATATATAGGTTTTTCTATAGGTTTTTCTACCTTAATGGTTTTTTCCATATTTTCCATTCTTCCTAATTGATTTTTCATTATATATAGCATGGTATTAGTAAAGTTTAATTGTTGATGTAATTTCTTAATATCTCTTTTTTTTTATGTTTCCTTCTGAATTGCTATCTTTATAGGGTATTGCTTCAACTTCTAAATCTTTTCTAACTGGTATTTTAATAGTTTCTTTAGGAGGATATTCAGATTCTATTATTGATCCTGAACTAGTTTTCCATACAACCGTTGATTTTGTTAAAGGACATAATTTCTTATTATTTTCAGAGTAATAATTAACATACCAGTCAAAGAAGTATAAATTAATTCTATTTTCTTTCATAAAATCATAAAATAGTTCTCTTAGTCTAATAACTTCATTTTCGGAATAACTGGTAAAATACCAATCTCTTAATGATTTATTATAATCAGCATTAAAATCTTGTCTTACCATTCTTTATCAATCTCAAATGGTTCTTTCTTGATAATTACTGATAATACTTGTGATTCCATTGGATCGAATTCTGAAGGTGACTTATATACGGGAGTGGCTATCTGAGGCCTTGTATTATCAATTCCTATAATACTATCCCTATTTCCTATCGATGAATTATCTATAGAGTTTCGATGGCTAATAGTTTCAACATTATCAGGAATTCTTAGTGATTGGGATCTATTCATCCCAATTCTAATATCTGGTCCTTCTCTTAATATTTTTCTTAATCTAGCATTTTCTATTTGTGGTTCTTCAATAATATTAGGTATTACCCATTCTTCAGGCATTCTGCTATATATATATATATATAGTGAAAAAGATTTATAATTAGGAACCTTTGAAGAAAAGGATAAAGCAAAATTGGTAAAATGAAAAGCGCAACACTCACGAAGCGATAAAGTAAACGAAGTAAGATAGAGCAAACTAACAAGATTATATACTAAGAGTTCCAAAATACAGATAACAAAACTCAAGACTCGGCTTGCGAAGATAAACCGGCCCGAGCATATAAGTGTATATACATGTATATATAAGAGAACCCAAAATACAGAGCTACAGAACCTGTTTCTCCAAAATAACCTCTAAGAGGAAGTTAATACATCACATATATAATAAGTGGAGATAATAAGTATCTAAATAAATACATATAACCAAAATAGAGCCCTAAAAGATAAGAATCTTCGCTAATTAGAAGCTTCCAACATGCTTCAGCGAGAAGCCTCACGTCTTGCATCTGAAAATCACAAAATCCGCACGGGGTGAGAACCGGAGGTTCTCAGCATGGTAACAGTGCTCACCTATCTAACATGTAATGTCCTGGGAAATCCGAAGGCAATCCTAGAACTTCCAACATATAATTAAATCTTATAAATATAACTAAATCGCAGAATAAAATAGGCAACTAGCTAAGGGTCTTCAGTCTATCTAAAACTCCTCTTTCTAGCTCCTCTGAACCTCCCAACCACCACCGGAATCAAGTTTTACAAACATAATTATTACATGCAAGAAAATCACAGATAAAAAGCATATAGAGCAAAAAAATAGGTAGCAAATAGTTTATGCAATCATTTAGGCAATCCAAACAAGGCATACCAAATAAACATATAAATGCGTATGATGCATGCCTGTTCTAGTGGCTGATGAGTCTCTTCTGTTGGTTATAAAGCCAACCCGACAAGTCCTGGTAGCTAACCATTGGACTGTCCCTCTGTTATGCATCCCCTACTTGAGTAATTCTCAAACCTAATCACACAACACCAACACTTATCCATAGGCGCGAGCTCATCCGGAACTTTCACAGTGTCCAGCCACACTTACGACATAGGGTCAGCAGAGTTTGAGTCTCACCCTTTAGCACGTGATGGCTAGCTACTGCTTTAACCTAGGGAAACTCGTATCTCAGATATTTAAAAGTGCAACAATCACATTATCAAATCAATAATCATACATCTTCATGCTCAGCCATAATTCAATATTAATACAGCCATCCGGCTCATAACATAATTCATAACCAGCCATAATTCATTATCATATACAACCATCCAGCTCATAACAAAATAACATTTCCACAATCATCATCAGCAAACTTATATAATCATCATTAATCATGATTCATCACTAATTCACACTTTACTTCATCCACAAGTTACCTTCCTCACAGTCCTCACTATACTTCATTACCAAAATCCATCTACCAGGTTTTAAATAAGATAAAATAAGGTATTGAAAGCTAGAGGAATGCCTTAAAAATCAAAAATTGAATTTTGAAAGAAAACGGGGCTCCGCGTACGTTAACCATATCACGCGTACACGGGAATGTGATTTTGCTCAAGATGTGTACGCATCTCTTGTCCACTGATGTGCAGATATTTTATACGCTTTTAGTATGTTTTATTTAATTTTTATTAAATTTTCATAGGTTTTAATGTTAAATTCACATTTTTAGATTCTACTTTGAGTTTGTGTGTTTTTGTAAAATTTCAGATATTTTCTGGCTGAAATTGAGGAGCTGGAGCAAAAGTCTGATTCAGAGACAGAGAAAACTACAGATGCTGTCCGAATCTGACCTCCTTGGATTCGGAAGATCTTTTCTGGAGATACAGATCTCTAAATGGAGTGTTCTTAATGGCTATAGAAAGCTAACTTCCAGAGCTTTCCAGAAATATATAATAGTCCATATTTTTCTTTAGATTAGAAGGCCCAAAACTACCGTTCATACTTTGCTTCAGATTAGAAGGCCCAAAACTGGCGTCCAACGCCAGCCTCCTGCCCCCTTTCAGGCGTCCAGCACCCAAGGAGAAGAGACCAGCGTTCAACGCCCTAGAGGCCTCCTAGCACGTGGATCTCATCAAAACTCACAAACACTCACCAAGTGGGCCCTAGAAGTGGATCTTAGCACTAAAAAGGCTTGTTTACCCTTAATAATCATTAGTTTAGCATTTAAAGTAGAAGATCACTCTTTGTTAAGGATCTTCGGTCACTTTACACCATATTTTCGTTTTTACCATTGTATTTTCTATCAATATGAGTTTTTAAACCTCCTAGGTTGACGGGAGGAGACCTGCTGAGTTCTATGAATTAATAAAAGTATTACTGTTTCTCTTCAATCTGTGTTTGATCAATTCCTAGATGTATATTCGTTCTTCAACATGGTGAATGGGATGATCAGTGACAATAAGCTCCGTTCATCATACTAAGACTAGAAAGTACGAACCGCCAGCTTGATTATACATCTCTCAGACGGCTAATCCACGACTTCGTTGGGGACTTCTTGAGACACCAGTTTAGTCGATTTACGGGGAGATTAGGATCTTTCTGGTAAAGGCTAGAACCCAAAGGAGAAGCATTCTCTGATCTGGAAGATTTGACCTTATTTGTGGCATTTTGAGTAGGATCACCAAAGGAAATGAACTACTAGAGCTTCACCCTCGTTCAGATTGGATGACCGCAGCCATACAGCATTTGATCTAAAGCAGAGGAGATTGATGACCGCAGCCATACAGCCTTGATCACATACAGCATGCCATAGAAGAAATCATTCACAAGCAAAGGGGACAGTAATACCAGAGTTGATTGAGAAAGATAAAGCAACTCCAATCCTTAACCATCTTCCTATCACTGATTCCTTTCAAATTTAAAAGGTATTTTATACACTATTTCTTTTATGCTCGTAACCAAATTCAAACCAACAACTTCTTGATTTCTCCTGACTAAGACCTGCAAGATAACCATAGCTTGCTTCAAACCACAATCCTCATGGGATCGACCCTGACTCGCTCAGGTATTACTTGGACGACCCAGTGTACTTGCTGGTACAGTTGTACGAAGTGTGGGGATTCGTGCACCAAGATTTTGGCATTGTTGCCGGGGATTGTTTGAGTTTGGACAACTGACAAATTATCTTGTTCCCTAGATCAGGTATTATTTTTAATTTTCTTAGCTTTTCTTTTATTTTCTTTTCTTCTCCCTATTTTCGAAAAAAAAACTTTTTCAAATTTTTTTTCTTTTCTTTGTTTAGTCCTTGTTCTTGGTTTGAGTCTTTTTGTTTTTGTTCTTGGTAATTTTCAAAATT
This sequence comes from Arachis ipaensis, assembly GCF_059453495.1. NCBI lineage: Eukaryota > Viridiplantae > Streptophyta > Magnoliopsida > Fabales > Fabaceae > Arachis > Arachis ipaensis. The sequence goes on from NC_142440.1 coordinate 102,818,469, forward strand.
TTTGAGTCTTTCTTTCTAAAAATTTTCAAAAATAGTTTCTTTGTTTAAATCTTGTGTCAATCTTTAAGTTTGGTGTCTTCTTATTATTTTTCTTTTAATTTTCGAAAATTTTGTGTTTGGTTTTCAAAAATTTTAAGTTTTGTGTCTTTTGCATGTTCTTGTGTTCTTTGAATTATTTAGTCTTGTTCTTAGTGTTCTTCTTAATCTTCAAAGTGTTTTTGTTTTTCTTTTTGTTTTGATCTTAAAAATTTTTAAGATTGGTGTCCCTTTGTGTTTGTCTTTAAATTTTCGAAAACTAGGTGGTTTTGATCTAAAAATTTTTAAGTTTTGTGTCTTTTGTGGTTTTTCTCTTTCCTCATTAAATTCAAAAAAATAAAAAAAATATCGTTTCTATTTTTATTTGAATTAATTTTTGAAATTCACATTAAAAATTCTTATTTTAATTTTTAAATTTTTATCTTATCTTATCTTAGTTTTAAATTATAAAAATCAAACCTTTTCAAAATCATATATTTTTCAAAAATCATATCTTTTTCAAAATCATATCTTATCTTTCTTCGAAATTCAAAAATCTTATCTTATATTTTTCAAATTTAAAATTTAAGATTTAAAATTTCAAATTTTAAAATCAAATCTTTTTCAAAATCAAATTTCAAATCTTATCTTTCTTTTATATCTTTTTCAAATTTTTTCTAATCTCAAAGTTTAAAATCAAATCTTTTTAATTTCTTATCTTATCTTTTCTTATCTTTTTTAATTTCAAATTTTTAAATTCAAATCTTTTCTTATCTTCTAGCTTATCTAGTTTTTAAATCATTCTTAATTAATTACTTATTTCTCTCTCTTCTTCTTCAAAACTTCCTAACTAACTCTTCTCACTTAATTTTTGAAAATTCCCTTCTATTTCTCTCTCCTCTTTTTCTAAAATTCACTAACTAATTTTCAATTCTTTTTAAGTTATTAATCTTATTTTCGAAATTAATAAGTAATTAAAATAAAAACAAAAATATTTTAATTCTTATTTATCTTTTCTATTTCTAATTCTTCTCCTAACTACTTTTATCTATTCGAACTCTTCTCCTCCCTCATCTTCCATCTTCACTTTTCTATCTTTTGCTTCTTTGTTCACATCTCACTAGGAGCCTTCTATACTCAAGTCAGACATAGAAGCTTCCTTTTTTTCTTTTTTTCTTTTCTTGTTTATAACTAGGAACAGGGATAAAGATCCCCTATTTAATCTTGATCCTGAACCTAAAAGGACTTTAAGGAGGAATTTACAATAAGATAAAGCACAACACTCCAGAAAAAACCTTTCAAAAATTTTTTAACAAGAAATAGAGGACATGGCTGAACCTAAAGTTGAGGAAAGAAAGGTTCTTGGTGACTTTACCATGCCTACCTCTGACTTTTATAGCAAAAGCATCTCTGTACTTGCCATTGGAGCTAACAATTTTGAGCTTAAGCCTCAGTTAGTCTCTCTTCTAAAATAGAACTGCAAGTTCCATGGACTTCCAATAGAAGATCCACATCAGTTTTTAGCTGAATTCTTGCAAATCTGTGATACTGTTAAGACCAATAGAGTGAATCCTGAAGTATACAAGCTTATGCTCTTTTCCTTTGCTGTAAGAGACAGAGCTAAGATATGGTTGGATTCTCAACCAAAAGAGAGCCTAGACTCTTGGGAAAAGCTGGTTAATGATTTTATGGCTAAATTCTTTCCTCCTCAAAGGATGAGCAAAATCAGAGTCGAAGTTCAAACCTTCAGACAAAGAGAAGATGAATCCCTCTATGAAGCTTGGGAAAGATACAAGCAACTGATCAGGAAATGTCCTCCTGACATGCTCTCAGAATGGTCTCTCAGAATGCTCTCAGAATGAGATGTCCAAAATCTCATTGGACAGCTCTGTAAGTGGATCACTCCACTTGAAGAAAACACCAGAAGAAGTAAGAGAACTCATTGAGATGGTTGCAAATAACCAATTCATGTACATGGTGCACGAAATTGTGATCTCAGGAAACGGCGCCAGAAACTCTGTACGCACGTCTTAATAAATCGTTTTTTATTCACAACTTCAATACAACTAACCAGCAAGTGCACTGGGTCGTCCAAGTAATAAACCTTACGTGAGTAAGGGTCGATCCCACGGAGATTGTTGGTATGAAGCAAGCTATGGTCACCTTGTAAATCTCAGTCAGGCGGATATAAAATAGTTATGGAGTTTTCGAACATAAATAATAAATAGATAGAAAATAAGGATAGAAACACTTATGTATATCATTGATGAGAATTTCAGATAAGTGTATAGAGATGCTTTCGTTCCTCTAAACCTCTGCTTTCCTGCTGTCTTCATCCAATCAGTCTTACTCCTTTCCATGGCTGGCTTTATGTAAGGACATCACCGTTGTCAATGGCTACTTTTTATCCTCTCTGGAAAATGGTCCGATGCGCTGTCACTGCATGGCTAATCGTCTGGAGGCATCACCCTTGTCAATGGCTGCATCCCATCCTCTTGTGAAAATGGTCCAAATGCTCTGTCACAGCACGGCTAATCATCTGAGGTTCTCGATCATACTGGAATAGGATTCACCCTTCTTTTGCGTCTGTCACCACGCCCAGCACTCGCGAGTTTGAAGTTCGTCATAGTCATTCAATCCCAGAGTCCTACTCGGAATACCACAGACAATGTTTAGACTTTCCAGACTCTCATGAATGCCGCCATCAATCTAGCTTATACCACGAAGATTCTGATTAAGAGATCCAAGAGATACTCATTCAATCTAAGTTGGAACGGAAGTGGTTGTCAGGCACGCGTTCGTGGGGGAATGATGATAATTGTCACGTTCATCACATTCAGGTTGAAGTGCGAATGAATATCTTAGAAGCGGAATAAGTTGAATTGAATAGAAAAATATTAGTACTTTGCATTAATCTTTGAGGAACAGCAGAGCTCCACACCTTAATCTATGGAGTGCAGAAACTCTACCGTATGAAAATACATAAGTGATAATGGTTTAGGCATGGCCGAATAGCCAGTCCCCATGAAAGTCTAAGATAGCATAAAACTGATCAAAGATGATCAAAAGATGATCAAAAGATGTCTAATACAATATTAAAAAGTCCTATTTATACTAAACTAGTTACTAGGGTTTACAGAAGTAAGTAATTGATGCATAAATCCACTTTCGGGGTCCACTTGGTGTGCTCTTGGGCTGAGCTTGAAGTTTACACGTGGAGAGGTCATTCTTGGAGTTGAACGCCAGTTTGTAACGTGTTTCTGGCGTTTGACTCCAGACTGCAGCGTAGAACTGGCGTTCAACGCCTTTTTGCGTCGTCAAAACTCGGCCAAAGTATGGACTATTATATATTGCTGGAAAGCCCTGGATGTCTACTTTCCAACGCAATTGGAAGCGCGCCATTTTGAGTTTTGTAGCTCCAGAAAATCCACTTTGAGTGCAGGGAGGTTAGAATCCAACAGCATCAGCAGTCCTTCTTCAACCTCTGAATCTGATTTTTGCTCAAGTCCCTCAATTTCAGTCAGAAAATACCTGAAATCACAGAAAAACACACAAACTCATAGTAAAGTCCAGAAATGTGAATTTAACATAAAAAATAATGAAAACATCCCTAAAAGTAACCAGATTCTACTAAAAACATACTAAAAACAGTGCCAAAAAGCGTATAAATTATCCGCTTATCACAACACCAAACTTAAATTGTTGCTTGTCCCCAAGTAACTAAAAATCAAATAGGATAAAAAGAAGAGAATATACTATAAATTCCAAACTACCAATGAAACATAGCTCCAATTAAATGAGCGGGACTTGTAGCTTTTTGCCTCTTGAATAGTTTTGGTATCTCACTTTATCCATTGGGGTTCAGAATGATTGGCATCTATAGGAACTCAGAGTTCAGATAGTGTTATTGATTCTCCTAGTTCAGTATGATAATTCTTGAATACAGCTATTTTATGAGTCTTGGCCGTGGCCCTAAGCACTTTGTTTTCCAGTATTACCACCGGATACATAAATGCCACAAACACATAATTGGGTGAACCTTTTCAGATTGTGACTCAGCTTTGCTAAAGTCCCCAATTAGAGGTGTCCAGAGTTCTTAAGCACACTCTTCTTTTGCTTTGGACCTTGACTTTAACCGCTCAGTCTCAAGTTTTCACTTGACACCTTCACGCCACAAGCACATGGTTAGGGACAGCTTGGTTTAGCCGCTTAGGCCAGGATTTTATTCCTTTAGGCCCTCCTATCCACTGATGCTCAAAGCCTTGGGATCCTTTTTATTTACCCTTGCCTTTTGGTTTTAAGGGTTATTGGCTTTTTGCTCTTGCCTCTTGGTTTTAAGAGCTTTTGGCTTTTTCTGCTTGCTTTTTCTCTCTTTTTTTTTTCTCTTTTTTTTTCTTTCTATTTTTTTCGCTATATTTTTTTTCTGCAAGCTTTGTTCTTTGCTGCTTTTTCTTGCTTCAAGAATCATTTTTATGATTTTTCAGATTATCAAATAACATGTCTCCTTATCATCATTCTTTCAAGAGCCAACATATTTAACATTCTTAAACAACAACTTCAAAAGACATATGCACTGTTCAAGCATTCATTCAGAAAACAAGAAGCATTGTCACCACATCAATATAATTAAACTAAGTTCAACGATAAATTTGAAACTCATGTACTTCTTGTTCTTTTGAATTAAAACAGTTTTCATTTAAGAGAGGTGATGGATTCATAGGACATTCATAACTTTAAGACAAAGTTACTAAATACTAATGATCATGTAATGAAGACACAAACATGGATAAGCACTTAACATTAAGAAAACGAAAAACAGAAAATAAGAACAAAGAATGAGTCCACCTTAGTGATGGTGGCATTTCCTTCTTGAGGAACCAATGATGTCCTTGAGCTCTTCTATGTCTCTTCCTTGTCTTTGTTGCTCCTCCCTCATTGCTTTTTGATCTTCTCTTATTTCATGAAGGATGATGGAGTGCTCTTGATGTTCCACCCTTAATTGTCCCATGTTGGAACTTAATTCTCCTAGGGAGGTGTTGATTTGCTCCCAATAGTTTTGTGGAGGAAAATGCATTTGAGGCATCTCCGGGATCTCATGGAGATGAGCTTCATGCGTCTCTTGAGATCCATGAACGGGCTCTCTTGCTTGCTCCATCCTTTTCTTAGTGATGGGCTTCTCTTCCTCAATGGGAATGTCTCCTTCTATGAAAGCTCCAGCTGAGTAACATAGATGGCAAATAAGATGAGGAAAAGCTAGCCTTGCCCCAGGAGAGGGCTTTTCGACTATTTTGTAGAATTCAAGGGAGATGACTTCATGAACTTCTACTTCCTCTCCAATCATGATGCTATGAATCATGATGGCCCGATCCACAGTAACTTCAGATCGGTTGCTAGTGGGGATGATGGAGCGTTGGATGAATTCCAACCATCCTCTAGCCACAGGCTTGAGGTCCAGTCTTCTTAATTGAACCGGCTTGCCTTTGGAGTCAATCTTCCATTGAGCTCCTTCCACACATATGTCCATGAGGACTTGGTCCAACCTTTGATTAAAGTTGACCTTTCTAGTGTAGGGGCGTGCATCTCCTTGCATCATAGGCAAGTTAAACGCCAACCTCACATTTTCCGGACTAAAATCTAAGTATTTCTCCCGAACCATTGTAATATAATTCTTTGGGTTTGGGTTCTTACTTTGATCATGGTTCCTAGTGATCCATGCATTGGCATAGAACTCTTGAACCATTAGGATGCCGACTTGTTGGATGGGGTTTGTTAGAACTTCCCAACCTCTTCTTTGGATTTCATGTCGGATCTCCCGATACTCATTCTTCTTGAACTTGAAAGGGACCTCGGGGATCACCTTCTTCTTGACCACAACATTATAGAAGTGGTCTTGATGAGCTTTGGAGATGGATCTTTCCATCTCCCATGACTCGAAGTGGAAGCTTTTGTCTTCCCTTTCCCTTTTCTAGAGGATTCTCCGGTCTTGGGTGCCATCAATGGTAATGGAAAAACAAAAAAGCTTATGCTTTTACCACACCAAACTTAGAATATTGCTCGCCCTCGAGCAAGAGAAGAAAGAATAGATGAAGAAGAAGAAGAAAATATGGAGGAGAGGGGGGAGGGGTGTATTCGGCCAAGAAGGGGAAGAGAGGGTTGTGTTGTGTGAAAATGAAGAAGAATAGAGGGCTTTATATAGGGAAGGGAGGGGGGGTAAGGTTCGGCCATAAGGGTGGGTTTTGGGTGGGAAATTGATTTTAAATTTTGAAGGTAGGTGGGTTTTATGAGGTAGGTTTATAGGGAAGAGTGGATGGATGTGAGTGGTGAAGTGGTTATAGGGAAGAGAGATTGAGGTGATTGGTGAAGAGTTTTGGGGAAGAGTGTTTATGGGATTGTGTGAAAGAGGGGTGAGAAGAAGTGAGTGGAGGTAGGTGGGGATCCTGTGGGGTCCACAGATCCTGAGGTGTTCAAGGATTTACAACCTTGCACCAAATTAGGCATGCAAAATGCCTTTGCACACAACTCTGGGCGTTCAGCGCCAGATTGGTGCTTGTTCTGGGCGTTGAACGCCCATTTGTTGCCCATTTCTGGCGTTGAACACCAGAACCATGCTTGTTTTGGGTGTTCAGCACCAGCTCTTCTCCGGGGTGCAATTCTGGCGTTCAAACGCCCAGATGCTGCCCATTTTGGGCGTTCAGTGCCAGAACCATGCTCTGTTCTAGCGTTGAACGCCAGCCAGATGCTTCTTCCTGGCGTTTAAACGCCAGTAAGGTCTTTCTCCAGGGTGTGATTTTTCTTCTGCTGTTTTTGATTCCGTTTTCAATTTTTATATTTATTTTGTGACTCCACATGATCATGAACCTAATAAAACATGAAAGAACAAGAAAAATAAAATTAGATAAATAAAAATTGGGTTGCCTCCCAACAAGCGCTTCTTTAATGTCAATAGCTTGACAGTGGGCTCTCATGGAGCCTCACAGATGTTCAGAGCATTGTTGAGACTTCCCAACACCAAACTTAGAGTTTGGATATGGGAGTTCAACACCAAACTTAGAGTTTGGTTGTGGCCTCCCAACACCAAACTTAGAGTTTGACTGTGGGGGCTCTGGTTGACTCTGTTTTGAGAGAAGCTTACTGTGCCTCTTTTCCATGTTTACAGAAGGGTAACCTTGAGTTGTAAACACAAGGGAGTCCTCATTCAATTGAAGGACTAATTCACCTCTGTCAACATCAATCACAGCTCTTGCTGTGGCTAGGAAATGTCTCCCAAGGATGATGGATTCATCCTCATCCTTCCCAGTATCAAGGATTATGAAATCAACAGGGATGTAAAGGCCTTCAACCTTTACTAACACGTCCTTTACTTGTCCATAAGCCTATTTTCTTGAATTGTCTGCCATCTCTAATGAGATTTTAGTAGCTTGCACCCCAAAGATTCGCAGTTTCTCTATTACAGAGAGGGGCATGAGGTTTATCCCTGAACCAAGGTCACACAGAGCCTTTTCAAAGATCATGTTGCCTATGGTACAAGGTATTACGAACTTTCCAGGATCCTGTTTCTTCTGAGGCAATGTCAGTTGATCCAGATCACTTAGTTCATTAGTGAACAAGGGGGGTTCATCTTCCCAAGACTCAATACCAAATAATTTGGCATTCAACTTCATGATTGCACCAAGAAACTTGGCAGCTTGCTCTTCAGTAACATCCTCATTCTCTTCAGAAGAGGAATACTCATCAGAGCTCATGAAGGGCATAAGGAGGTTTAATGGAATCTCTATGGTCTCTAGATGAGTCTCAGATTCCTTTGGTTCCTCAGAGGAAAACTCCTTATTGATCACTGGACGTCCCAGGAGGTCTTCCTCACTGGATTCATGTCCTCAACCTCCCTTACAAGTTCGGCCATGGTGGTTATGTCAATGGCCTTGCACTCTCCTTTTGGATTTTCTTCTGTATTGCTTGGGAGAGTACTAGGAGGGATTTCAGTGATCCTTTTACTCAGCTGGCCCACTTGTGCTTCCAAATTTCTAATGGAGGATCTTGTTTCATTCATGAAACTCACAGTGGCCTTAGATAGATCAGAGACTAAATTTGCTAAGCTAGATGGATTCTGCTCAGAATTCTCTGTCTGTTGCTGAGTGGATGATGGAAAAGGTTTACTATTGTTAAACCTATTTCTTCCACCATTATTAAAGCCTTGTTGAGGCTTTTGTTGATCCTTCCATGAGAAATTTGGATGATTTCTCCATGATGGATTATAGGTGTTTCCATAAGGTTCACCCATATAATTTACCTCTGCTATTGCAGGGTTCTCAGGATCAAAGGTCTCTTCTTCAGAAGGCGTCTCTTGAGTACTGTTGGATGCAGCTTGCATTCCATTCAGACTTTGAGAAATCATATTGACTTGTTGGGTCAATAATTTGTTCTGAGCCAATATGGCATTCAGAGTATCAATTTCAAGAACTCCCTTTTTCATAGGCGTCCCATTACTCACAGGATTTCTCTCAGAAGTGTACATGAACTGGTTATTAGCAACCATGTCAATGAGTTCTTGAGCTTCTGTAGGCATTTTCTTTAGGTGAATGGATCTACCTGCAGAAGTATCCAATGACATTTTAGCCAATTTAGATAGACCATCATAGAATATATCTAGGATGGTCCATTCTGAAAGCATGTCAGAATGACACTTTCTGGTCAGTCCTTTGTATCTCTCCCAAGCTTCATAGAGAGATTCACCTTCTTTCTGTCTGAAGGTCTGAACATCCACTCTAAGTTTACTCAGCTTTTGAGGAGGAAAGAACTTGGCTAAGAAAGCCTTGACCAGCTTATCCCAAGAGTTCAGGCTATCCTTAGGTTGAAAGTCCAACCATACTCTAGCTCTGTCTCTTACGGCAAAAGGGAAAAGCATGAGCCTGTAGACTTCAGGATCTACTCCATTAGTCTTAACAGTATCACATATCTGCAAGAATTCAGTTAAGATCTGAAAAGGATCTTCAGATGGAAGTCCATGAAACTTGCAGTTCTGCTGCATCAGAGAAACTAATTGAGGTTTCAGCTCAAAATTGTTTGCTCCAATGGCAGGAATGGAGATGCTTCTTCCATGTAAATTGGAATTAGGTGCAGTAAAGTCACCAAGCATCCTCTTTGCATTATTATTATTTTCGGTTGCCATCTCCTCTTCCTGTTCGAAAATTTCTGAAAGGTGCTTGCTGGATTGTTGTAATTTAGCTTCTCTTAGTTTCCTCTTCAGAGTCCTTTCAGGTTCTGGATCTGCTTCAACAAGAATGTTCTTGTCCTTGCTCCTGCTCATATGAAAAAGAGGGACAAAAAAATAATAATAATAGGGGTCCTTTTTACCACAGTATAGAGGTCCCTGTGTGAGTAGAAGAAAAGAAGAAGAAAAAAATTCGAACACAGATGGAAGAGGGGGTTCGAATTTGGGTGAGATGAAGTGTTAGTAGATGAATAAATAAACAGAAGGAGATGAGAGAGAAGGAGAATTTTCGAAAATTATTTTTGAAAAAGTGTTAGTGATTTTCAAAAATAGTTTTTGAAAAAGGTTAGTAATTTTTCGAAAATTAAAATAATTAGTTAATTAAAAAGAAATTTTGAAAAGGAGGGAAGATATTTTCGAAAATTAGAGAGAGAGAGTTAGTTAGGTAGTTTTGAAAAAGATAAGAGACAAACAAAAAGTTAGTTAGTTAGTTGAAACAAATTTGAAAATCAATTTTGAAAAGATAAGAAGATAAGAAGTTAGAAAGGATATTTTAAAATCAAATTTTGAAAAAGATAAGATAAAGAGATATTTTTGAAAATATATGATTGAAATTAGTTTTGAAAAAGATTTGATTTTTAAAATCACAATTAATGACTTGATTCACAAGAAATCACAAGATATGATTCTAGAACTCAAAGTTTGAATCTTTCTTAACAAGCAAGTAACAAACTTGAAATTTTTGAATCAAAACATTAATTGATGATGTTATTTTCGAAAATTAGGAGATAAAGATAAGAAAAAGATTTTTGAAAAAATTTTTTAAAATTTTCGAAAATAAATAAGAAAAATGAAAAAGATTTGATTTTTGAAAAAGATTTTGAAAAAGATAAGATTTTTAAATTGAAAATTTGATTTGACTCATAAACACAACTAGATTTTAAAAAGTTTTGAAAAAGTCAACTCAAATTTTCGAAATTTATGAGTGAAAAAGGGAAAGATATTTTTTTTTATTTTTGAATTTTTAATGATGAGAGAGAAAAATATGAAAATGATGCAATGCATGAAAATTTTGGATCAAAGTATGTGATGAATGCAAGAACACTATGAATGTCAAGATGAACACCAAGAACACTTTGAATGTCAACATGAACATCAAGAACATATTTTTGAAAAATTTTTAATGCAAAGAAAACATGCAAGACACCAAACTTAAAAATTTTTCATGTATAGACACTATGAATGCAAGAATGCATATGAAAAACAAGAAAAGACACAAAACATGAAAACATCAAGATCAAACAAGAAGACTTACCAAGAACAACTTGAAGATCATGAAGAACACTATGAATGCATGAATTTTTTCAAAAATGCAAGATGAATATGCAATTGACACCAAACTTTCAACTTGACTCAAGACTCAAACAAGAAACATGAAATATTTTTTATTTTTATGATTTTTTTTATTTTTTTGGATTTTTGTATATTTTTTTCGTAAAAAAACATATAGGAAAAAGAAAATAAGGATTTCAAAACTTTTTAATATGAATTCCAGGAATCTTGTATTCTTAGTCTAAAGCTCCAATCCGAGGGTTAGGCATGGCTTAATAGCCAGCCAAGCTTTAGTATGTAATTACATGCATTGAAGTGATTAGTTGAATCCTCAGTCCAAAGGAATTTGGACATGGCTTGACAGCCAGCCAGGATTCAACAAATCATCATGAAACACTAGAATTCATTCTTAAAAATTCTGAAGAAAAATATATATATATTTTTTTGAAAACATATTTTTTTTTTCGAAAACAGATGAGAAATTTTTGAAAGGTTTTTGAAAAATTTTTGAAAATAAAACAAAAAGAAAATTACCTAATCTGAGCAACAAGATGAACCGTCAGTTGTTCAAACTCGAACAATTCCCGGCAACGGTGCCAAAAACTTGGTGCACGAAATTGTGATCTCAGGCAATGGCGCCAGAAACTCTGTACGCACGTCTTAATAAATCGTTTTTTATTCATAACTTTCGATACAACTAACCAGCAAGTGCACTGGGTCGTCCAAGTAATAAACCTTACGTGAGTAAGGGTCGATCCCACGGAGATTGTTGGTATGAAGCAAGCTATGGTCATCTTGTAAATCTCAGTCAGGTGGATATAAAATAGTTATGGAGTTTTCGAACATAAATAATAAATAGATAGAAAATAAGGATAGAAACACTTATGTATATCATTGGTGAGAATTTCAGATAAGTGTATAGAGATGCTTTCGTTCCTCTGAACCTCTGCTTTCCTGCTGTCTTCATCCAATCAGTCTTACTCCTTTCCATGGCTGGCTTTATGTAAGGACATCACCATTGTCAATGGCTACTTTTTATCCTCTCTGGAAAATGGTCCAATGCGCTGTCACTACATGGCTAATCGTCTGGAGGCATCACCCTTGTCAATGGCTGCATCCCATCCTCTTGTGAAAATGGTCCAAATGCTCTGTCACAGCACGGCTAATCATCTGAGGTTCTCGATCATACTGGAATAGGATTCACCCTCCTTTTGCGTCTGTCACCACGCCCAGCACTCGCGAGTTTGAAGTTCGTCACAGTCATTCAATCCCAGAGTCCTACTCGAAATACCACAAACAAAGTTTAGACTTTCCGGACTCTCATGAATGCCGCCATCAATCTAGCTTATTCCACGAAGATTCTGATTAAGAGATCTAAGAGATACTCATTCAATCTAAGGTGGAACGGAAGTGGTTGTCAGGCACGTGTTCCTGGGGGAATGATGATGATTGTCACGTTCATCACATTCAAGTTGAAGTGCGAATGAATATCTTAGAAGCAGAATAAGTTGAATTGAATAGAAAAATAGTAGTACTTTGCATTAATCTTTGAGGAACAGCAGAGCTCCACACCTTAATCTATGGAGTGCAGAAACTCTACCGTATGAAAATACATAAGTGATAATGGTTCAGGCATGGCCGAATGGCCAGCCCCCATGAAAGTCTAAGATAGCATAAAACTGATCAAAGATGATCAAAAGATGATCAAAAGATGTCTAATACAATAGTAAAAAGTCCTATTTATACTAAACTAGTTACTAGGGTTTACAGAAGTAAGTAATTGATGCATAAATCCACTTCCGGGGCCTACTTGGTGTGTGCTTGGGCTGAGCTTGAATGTCACACGTGTAGAGGTCAATCTTGGAGTTGAACGCCAGTTTGTAACGTATTTCTGGCGTTCAACTCTGGCTTGTGACGTGTTTCTAACGTTTAACTCCAGACAGCAGTGTAGAACTGGTGTTCAACGCCCTTTTACGTCATCTAAACTCGGCCAAAGTATGGATTATTATATATTGCTGGAAAGCCCTGGATGTCTACTTTTCAACGCAATTAGAACCGCACCATTTTGAGTTCTGTATCTCCAGAAAATCCACTTTGAATGCAGGGAGGTCAGAATCCAACAGCATCAGCAGTCCTTCTTCAACCTCTGAATCTGATTTTTGCTCAAGTCCCTCAATTTCAGCCAGAAAATACTTGAAATCACAGAAAAACACACAAACTCATAGTAAAGTCCAAAAATGTGAATTTAATATAAAAACTAATGAAAACATCCCTAAAAGTAACCAGATTCTACTAAAAACATACTAAAAATAGTGCCAAAAAGCGTATAAATTATTCGCTCATCAGTACACCTCTGAGAGGAATCCGATAAACCTTGGGGTATCTTAAAAGAAACGAGTTCTTGAAGTTGATACTCTGAATGCCATATTAGCTCAGAACAAGATCTTGACCCAGCAAGTCAATATGATCTCTCAGCATTTAACTGGAATGCAAACTACAGCTGGCAGTACTCTGGAAGCTTCTTCTGAAGTAGAAGCTTATGATCCTAATCAACCCACCATGGAGGAGGTGAATTACATGGGAGAACCCTATGAAAACACCTACAATCCTTCATGGAGGAATCATCCTAACCTTTGATGGAAGGATCAACAAAAGCCTCAGCAAGTCTTCAATAATAATCAAGGAGGAAGGAACCAGAATAGGTTCAACAACAGACCACCATTCCCATCTACTCAAGGGAATCTGGAGACTCCTAAGCAGAACCTTTCTGACTTAGCCATTCTATTCTCCAGCCTTTCTAAGATCACTCATAGTTTTATAACTGAAACAAGGTCCTCCATTAGAAATTTGGAGATTCAAGTTGGTCAACTGAGCAAGAGGATCCCTGAGACTCCTCCTGACACTCTTCCTGGTAACCCTGAAGTAAACCCAAGAAAAGAGTGCAAGGCCATCACCACTGAGGCAGAGGCCGAATCTGGAGAGAATGGGAAGGCATTGAACGCTAGTGAGGAAGATCTCACTGGGCGTTCAACACTCAAAATGGATGAGTTCCTGCCGCTGAACGCCAGTGAGGAAGCCCTCACTGGGCATTCAACGCCCATCTTGGCAGCAGAGTTGGCGTTGAACGCCAGCCAGGGAACACTAGCTGGGTTTCAACGCCCAAACAAACAGTAAGCCTGGCACTGAACGCCAGTAAGGAACCCTTCACTGGGCGTTCAACGCCCAACCAGACAGGGAAGCTGGCATTGAACACCAGCTAGGACATCTCTGCTGGGCGTTCATCGTACACAATGGTAAGGGAACTGGCGTTTAACACCAGTAAAGGTGCACAGCATGGGCGTTTGGTGCACAAAATTACAATCACACTTTTGCAATTCCGCACAACTAACCAGCAAGTGCACTGGGTCGTCGAAGTAATACCTTATTTGAGTAAGGGTCGATCCCACGGAGATTGTCGGCTTGAAGCAAGCTATGGTTATTTTATAACTCTTAGTTAGGAAATTAGAAATGATTATCAGTTTGAATCGCGGAAAATAAAAGAGCATGAAATAAATACTTGTTATGAAGTAATGGAGAATATGTTGGAGTTTTAGAGATGCTTTGTCTTCTGAATCTCTGCTTCCCTACTGTCATCTTCTTCACGCATGCAAGGCTCCTTCCATGGCAAGCTGTATGTTGGTGGATCACCGTTGTCAATGGCTACCATCCGTCCTCTTAATGAAAAAGGTCCATGTACATGGCTAATCATCTGTTGGTTCTTACTTGTGATGGAATAGGATCTATTGATCCTTTTGCGTCTGTCACTACGCCCAATACTTGTGAGTTTGAAGCTCGTCACAGTCATCCCTTCCCAGATCCTACTCAGAATATGATGAGCGGATAATTTATATGCTTTTTGGCATTGTTTTTAGTATGTTTTTAGTAGGATCTAGTTACTTTTAGGGATGTTTTCATTAGTTTTTATGTTAAATTCACATTTCTGGACTTTACTATGAGTTTGTGTGTTTTTCTGTGATTTCAGGTATTTTCTGGCTGAAATTGAGGGACTTGAGCAAAAATCAGATTCAGAGGTAGAAGAAGGACTGCTGATGTTGTTGGATTCTGACCTCCCTGCACTCAAAGTGGATTTTCTGGAGCTACAGAACTCAAAATGGCGCGCTTCTAATTGCGTTGGAAAGTAGACATCCAGGGCTTTCCAGCAATATATAATAGTCTATACTTTGGCCGAGTTTAGACGACGCAAAAGGGCGTTGAACACCAGTTCTACGCTGCAGTCTGGAGTTAAACGCCAGAAACACGTTACAAACTGGCATTCAACTCCAAGAATGACCTCTCCACGTGTAAACTTCAAGCTCAGTCCAAGCACACACCAAGTGGGCCCCGAAAGTGGATTTATGCATCAATTACTTACTTCTGTAAATCCTAGTAACTAGTTTAGTATAAATAGGATTTTTTACTATTGTATTAAGGATCTTTGATCAGTTTTATGCTATCTTAGACTTTCATGGGGGCTGGCCATTCGGCCATGCCTGGACCATTATCACTTATGTATTTTCAAATGGTAGAGTTTCTGCACTCCATAGATTAAGGTGTGGAGCTCTGCTGTTCCTCATGATTTAATGCAAAGTACTACTATTTTCTATTCAATTCAACTTATTCCGCTTCTAAGATATCCATTCGCATCCAAGAACATGATGAATGTGATGATTATGTGATTCTCATCATCATTCTCACTTATGAACACGTTCCTGACAAACACTTCCGTTCTACCTTAGATTGAATGGATATCTCTTGGATATCTAATACAGGGGACCGAGTCCGAGATATTAGTGTCTTCGTGGTATAAGTTAGAACCCATGGATGGCCATTCCTGAGATCTGGAAAGTCTAAACCTTGTCTGTGGTATTCCGAGTAGGATCTGGGAAGGGATGGCTGTGACGAGCTTCAAACTCGCGAGTGCTGGGCGTAGTGACAGACGCAAAAGGATAGTAAATCCTATTCCAGTATGATCGAGAACCGACAGATGATTATCTATGTAGTGACAGCGCATTGGACCATTTTCACAGGACGATGGGATGTAGCCATTGACAACGGTGATACCCTACATAAAGCTTGCCATGGAAAGGAGTAGGATTGATTGGATGAAGATAGCAGGAAAGCAGAGATCAGAGGAACGAAAGCATCTCTATACGCTTATCTGAAATTCTCACCAATGAATTACATAAGTACCACTATTCTATTTTATATTTTATTTATTTTCATCCACTATAATTTCTTAATACAATTTAATCCGCTTGACTGAGATTTACAAGGTGACCATAGCTTGCTTCAAGCCGACAATCTCCGTGGGATCGACCGTTACTCACATAAGGTATTACTTGGACGACCCAGTGCACTTGCTGGTTAGTTGTACGAAGTTGTGAAACAGATATAAGATCATGAACGTGCGTGTTGAGTTTTTAGCACCGTTATCAAGGAATGGAATGATCACAATTTCGCACACCAAGTTTTTGGCGCCGTTGCTGGGGAGAGAATGAACAACAAATTTTACAACCTCAGAGTAACAATTTCGCATACCAAGTTTTTGGCGCCGTTGCCGGGGATTGTTCGAGTTTGGACAACTGACGGTCCATCTTGTTGCTCAGATTAGGTAATTTTCTTTTTGTTTTATTTTCAAAAATTTTTCAAAAATCTTTCAAAAATTTCTCATCTGTTTTTAAGAATGAATTCTAGTGTTTCATGAAGCATGTTGAAGCCTGGCTGACTGTAAAGCCATGTCTAATTCTTTTGGACTGTGACTTCCAACCATCAGCATAGAGGCAAGTTAATTGGAATATCAGCTGTTGCATGCCTGATTTATATCCTAAAGCTGGCTAGCTATTAAGCCATGCCCAACCCTTGGATTGGAGCTTTAGGCCAATATTGAAAGATTCCTGGAATTCTTATTGAAAATTTTGAATTTCTTATTTTCTTTTTCCTATATGTTTTTCGAAAAAAAATTTAAAAGAAAATACAAAAAAATCATAAAATAAAAAAAAATCAAAAATATTTTGTGTTTCTTGTTTGAGTCTTGAGTCAATTTTTAAGTTTGGTGTCAATTGCATTTTTTCTAAAAAATTTTATGCATTTTTCGAAAATTCATGCATTCATAGTGTTCTTCATGATCTTCGAGTTGTTCTTGGCCAGTCTTCTTGTTTGATCTTCATATTTTCTTGTTTTGTGTCTTTTCTTGTTTTTCATACGCATTCTTGCATTCATAGTGTCTATACATGAAAAATTTCTAAGTTTGGTGTCTTGCATGTTTTCTTTTCTTGAAAATTTTTCAAAAATAAGTTTTTGATGTTCATCTTGACATTCAAAGTGTTCTTGGTGTTCATCTTGACATTCATGGTGTTCTTGCATGCATCACATCTTTAGATCCAAAATTTTGCATGCATTGCATCGTTTTCATGTTTTTCTCTTTCATCATTAAAAATTCAAAATTCAAAAAATATCTTTCCCTTTTTCACTCATAAATTTCAAAAATCTGGATTGACTTTTTCAAAAATTTTTAAAAATCTAGTTGTTTTTATGAGTCAAATCAAATTTTCAATTTAAAAATCTTATCTTTTTCAAAATCTTTTTCAAAAATAAAATCTTTTTCATTTCTCTTATTTATTTTAGAAAATTTTAAAAATATTTTTCAAAAATATTTTTCTTAATTTTATTTCATAATTTCGAAAATATCATCAAAAATTAATGTTTTGATTCAAAAATTTCAAGTTTGTTACTTACTTGTTAAGAAAGATTCAAACTTTATGTTCTAAAATCATATCTTGTGATTTCTTGTGAATCAAGTCATTAATTGTGATTTTAAAAATTAAATCTTTTTCAAAACTAATTTCAATCATATCTTTTCAAAAATATCTTTTTATCTTATCTTTTTTTTCATATCTTTTTAATCATATCTTTTTAAAACATATCTTTTTCAAAAATTTGATTTTAAAATATCTTTTCTAACTTCTTATCTTCTTATCTTTTCAAAATTGATTTTCAAATTTGTTTCAACTAACTAATTAACTTTTTGTTTGTTTCTTATCTCTTTCAAAACTACCTAACTAACTAACCCTCTCTAATTTTTGAAAATACCTCCCTCTTTTTCAAAAATTCTTTTTAATTAATTAATTGTTTAAATTTTAATTTTAATTTCAATTTTCCTTTAATTTTCGAAAATCATTAACTATTTTTCAAAATCAATTTTCGAAATTTCCTCTCCTTCATCTCTTTCTATTTATTTATTCATCTACTAACACTTCTCTTCACCAAAAAAAAATTTGAACCCCTTCTTCCCCTCTGAGTTCGAATTCTTCTCTTCTACATTCTTATTTTTCTTTTCTTCTACTCACCCAAAGGAATCTCTATACTGTGATATAGAGGATTCCATATTTTCTTTGTTATTCCCTTTTTTGTCATATGAGCAGAAGCAAGGACAAGAACATTCTTGTTGAAGCAGATCCTGAACCTGAAAGGACTCTGAAAAGGAAACTAAGAGAAGCTAAAATACAACAATCCAGAGACAACCTTACAGGAATTTTCGAACAAGAAGAGGAGATGGAAGCCGAAAATAATAATAATGCAAGGAGGATGCTTGGTGACTTTATTGCACCTAATTCCAATTTACATGGAAAAAGCAACTCCATCCCTACCATTAGAGCAAATAACTTTGAGCTGAAACCTCAATTAGTATCTCTGATGCAACAAAACTGCAAGTTTCATGGACTTCCATCTGAAGATCCCTTTCAGTTCTTAACTGAATTCTTGCAGATATGTGATACTGTTAATACTAATGGAGTAGATCCTGAAGTCTACAGGCTCATGCTTTTCCCTTTTGCTTCAACCTAAGGATAGCCTGAACTCTTGGGATAAGCTGGTCAAGGCTTTTTTAGCCAAGTTCTTTCCTCCTCAAAAGCTGAGTAAGCTTAGAGTGGATGTTCAAACCTTCAGACAGAAAGAAGGTGAATCCCTCTATGAAGCTTAGGAGAGATACAAGGAACAGACCAAAAAGTGTCCTTCTGACATGCTTTTAGAATGGACCATCCTGGATATATTCTATGATGGTCTGTCTGAATTAGCTAAGATGTCATTGGATACTTCTGCAGGTGGATCCATTCACCTAAAGAAAACACCTGCAGAAGCTCAAAAAACTCATTGACATGGTTGCTAACAACCAGTTTATGTACACTTCTGAGAGGAATCCTGTGAGTAATGGGACGCCTCAGAAGAAGGGAGTTCTTGAAATCGATACTCTGAATGCCATATTGACTCAGAATAAAATATTGACTCAGCAAGTCAATATAATTTCTTAGAGTCTGAATGGAATGCAAGCTGCATCCAACAGTACTCAAGAGGCATCTTCTGAAGAAGAAGCTTATGATCCTGAGAATTCTGCAATTGCAGAGGTGAACTACATGGGTGAACCATATGGAAACACCTATAACCCTTCATGGAGAAATCATCCAAATCTCTCATGGAAGGATCAACAAAAGCCTCAACAAGGCTTTAATAATGGTGGAAGAAACAGGTTTAGCAATAGCAAGCCTTTTCCATCATCCACTCAGCAACAGACAGAGAACTCTGAAAAAAGTACCTCTAATTTAGCAAACTTAGTCTCTGATCTATCTAAGGCCACTCTGAGTTTCATGAATGAAACAAGGTCCTCCATTAGAAATTTGGAGGCACAAGTGGGCCAGCTGAGTAAGAAGATCACTGAAATCCCTCCTAGTGCTCTCCCAAGCAATACAGAAGAAAATCCAAAAGGAGAGTGCAAGGCCATTAACATAGTCAACATGGCCGAACCTAGAGAGGAAGGGGAGGACGTGAATCCCAAGGAGGAAGACCTCCTGGGACGTCCAGTGATCAACAAGGAATTTCCCTTTGAGGAACCAAAGGACCCTGAGGCTCATCTAGAGACCATAGAGATTCCATTAAACCTCCTTACACCCTTCATGAGCTCTGATGAGTATTCCTCTTCAAAAGAGAATGAGGATGTTACTAAAGAGCAAGTTGCCATGTTCCTTGGTGCAATCATGAAGCTGAATGCCAATTTATTTGGTAATGAGACTTGGGGAGATGAACCTCCCCTGTTCACCAATGAACTAAATGCATTGGATCAACTGAGATTGCCTCAGAAGAAACAGGATCCTGGAAAGTTCCTAATACCTTGTACCATAGGCACCATGACCTTTGAGAAGGCTCTATGTGACCTTGGGTCAGGAATAAACCTCATGTCACTCTCTGTAATAGAGAAACTGGGAATCTTTAAGGTACAAGCTGCTAAAATCTTATTAGAGATGGCAGACAATTCCAGAAAACAGGCTTATGGACAAGTAGAGGACATATTAGTAAAGGTTGAAGGCCTTTACATCCCTGCTGATTTCATAATCCTAGATACTGGGAAGGATGAGGATGAATCCATCATCCTTGGAAGACCCTTCCTAGCCACAACAAGAGCTGTGATTGATGTTAACAGAGGTGAACTAGTCCTTCAATTGAATGAGGACTCCCTTGAGTTTAAAACTCAAGGACATCCTTTTGTAAACATGGAAAAGAGGCATAGTAAGCTTCTCTCAAAACAGAGTCAACCAGAGCCCCCACAGTCAAACTCTAAGTTTGGTGTTTTGAGGCCACAACCAAACTCTAAGTTTGGTGTTGAACTCCCATATCCAAACTCTAAGTTTGGTGTTGGGGAGTCTCAACAATACTCTGAACATCTGTGAGGCTCCATGAGAGCCCATTGTCAAGCTATTGACATTAAAGAAGCACTTGTTGGGAGGCAACCCAATTTTTATTTATCTAATTTTATTTTTATTTTTGTTGTTCTTTCATGTTTTATTAGGTTCATAATCATGTGGAGTCACAAAATAAATACAAAAATTAAAAACAGAAACAAAAACAGCAGAAGAAAAATCACACCCTGGAGGAAGGACTTACTGGCGTTTAAACGCCAGTAAGGAGCATCTGGCTGGCGTTCAACGCCAGAACAGAGCATGGATCTGGCGTTGAATGCCCAAAACAAGCAGCATCCTGGCGTTCAGACGCCAGGAATGCACACTGAGGAAAGCTAGTGCTGAACACCAAAAACAAGCATGAAGCTGGCGTTCAACGCCAGAAACATGCTGCAGATGGGCGCTGAACGCCCAGAACAAGCATCAATTTGGCGTTTAAACGCCAGAATTGCATGCAAAGGCATTTTACATGCCTAATTGGTACAGGGATGCAATTCCTTGACACCTCAGGATCTGTGGACCCCACAGGATCCCCACTTACCTCTACTCATACTTTTCCCTCTTCTCAATGTTCATCCTCTCTTCCCAATAAACACCCTTCCCCAAAACCCTTCACCAATCACCTCAAGCTCTCTTCCCTATTACCTATTCACCACTCACATCCACCCACTCTTCCCCATAAACCTACTTCATACACCCCACCTACCTTCAAAATTCAAAATCACTTTCCCACCCAAACCCACCCTAAATGGCCGAACCTAACCCCTCTCCCTTCACTATATACACCCCTCCATTCTTCTTCAATTTCACACAACACAACACCCTCCTCCTCTTCTTGGCCGAATCATATCTCTCTCTCTCTCTCCTCTATTTCTTCTTCTTCTTCATCTATTCTTTCTTTTCTTTCTCGAGGGCGAGCAATATTCTAAGTTTGGTGTGGTAAAAGTATAAAGCTTTTTGTTTTTCCATTACCATGGCACCTAAGACCGGAGAATCCTCTAGAAAAGGGAAAGGGAAGACAAAAGCTTCCACCTCCGAGTCATGGGAGATGGAAAGATTCATCTCCAAAGCCCATCAAGACCACTTCTATGATATTGTGGCCAAGAAGAAGGTGATCCCCGAGGTTCCTTTCAAACTCAAGAGAAATGAGTATCCGGAAATCCGACACGAAATCCAAAGAAGAGGTTGGGAAGTTCTAACAAAACCCATCCAACAAGTCAGAATTCTAATGGTTCAAGAGTTCTATGCTAATGCATGGATCACTAGGAACCATGATCAAAGTAAGAACCTGAACCCAAAGAATTATCTCACCATGGTTCGGGGAAAATACTTAGATTTTAGTCCGAAAAATGTGAGGGTGGCGTTTAACTTGCCTATGATGCAAGGAGATGCACGCCCCTACACTAGAAGGGTCAACTTTGATCAAAGGTTGGACCAAGTCCTCATGGACATATGTGTGGAAGGAGCTCAATGGAAGATTGACTCAAAAGGCAAACCGGTTCAACTTAGAAGACTGGACCTCAAGCCTGTGGCTAGAGGATGGTTGGAGTTCATCCAACGCTCCATCATTCCCACTAGCAACCGATCTGAAGTTACTGTGGATCGAGCCATCATGATTCATAGCATCATGATTGGAGAGGAAGTAGAAGTTCATGAAGTCATCTCCCTTGAACTCTACAAAATAGCCGAAAAGCCCTCCCCCTTGGCAAGGCTAGCTTTCCCTCATCTTATTTGCCATCTATGTTACTCAGCTGGAGCTTTCATAGAAGGAGACATTCCCATTGAGGAAGAGAAGCCCATCACTAAGAAAAGGATGGAGCAAACAAGAGAGCCCACTCATGGAGCTCAAGAAACACGTGAGGAAGCTCATCATCAAGAAATCCCTGAGATACCTCAAGGGATGCACTTTCCTCCACAGAATTTTTGGGAGCAAATCAACACCTCCCTAGGAGAACTAAGTTCCAACATGGGACAACTAAGGGTGGAACATCAAGAGCACTCCATCATCCTCCATGAAATTAGAGAAGATCAAAGAGCTATGAGGGAGGAGCAACAAAGACAAGAAAGAGACATAGAAGAGCTCAAGGACATCATTGGTTCCTCAAGGAGAAAACACCACCATCACTAAGGTGGACTCATTCCTTGTTCTTAAACTTTCTGTTTTTTGTTTTCTTATGTTAAATGTTTATCTATGTTTGTGTCTTTATTACATGATCATTAGTGTCTAAGTGTCTATGCCTTAAAGTAGTGAATTTGAATTCATCACCTCTCTTAAATGGAAAAATGTTTTAATTACAAAAGAACAAGAAGTACATGAGTTTTGAATTTATCCTTGAACTTAGTTTAATTATTTTGATGTGGAGACAATACTTTTTGTTTTCTGAATGAATGCTTGAACAGTGCATATGTCTTTTGAAGTTGATGTTTTAGAATGTTAAATATGTTGGCTCTTGAAAGAATGATGAACAGGAGACATGTTATTTGATAATCTGAAAAAATCATAAAAATGATTCTTGAAGCAAGAAAAAGCAGTGAATACAAAAGCTTGCAGAAAAAAAAAGAAAGAAAAAAAATGGCGAAAAAAAAATAAATAAAAAAAGAGAAAAAGCAAACAGAAAAAGCCAAAAGCTCTTAAAACCAAAAGGCAAGAGCAAAAAGCCAATAACCCTTAAAACCAAAAGGCAAGGGTCAATAAAAAGGATCCCAAGGCTTTGAGCATCAGTGGATAGAAGGGCCTAAAGGAATAACATCCTGGCCTAAGCGGCTAAACCAAGCTGTCCCTAACCATGTGCTTGTGGCGTGAAGGTGTCAAATGAAAACTTGAGACTGAGCGGTTAAATTCAAGGTCCAAAGCAAAAGAAGAGTGTGCTTAAGAACCCTGGGCACCTCTAATTGGGGACTTTAGCAAAGCTGAGTCACAATTTGAAAAGGTTCACCCAATTATGTGTCTGTGGCATTTATGTATCCGATGGTAATACTGGAAAACAAAGTGCTTAGGGCCACGGCCAAGACTCATAAAGTAGCTGTGTTCAAGAATCAACATACTGAACTAGGAGAATCAATAACACTATCTGAACTCTGAGTTCCTATAGATGCCAATCATTCTGAACCTCAATGGATAAAGTGAGATGCCAAAACTATTCAAGAGGCAAAAAGCTACAAGTCCCGCTCATCTGATTGGAGCTATGTTTCATTGATATTTTGAAATTTATAGTATATTCTCTTCTTTTTATCCTATTTGATTTTCAGTTGCTTGGGGACAAGCAACAATTTAAGTTTGGTGTTGTGATGAGCGGATAATTTATACGCTTTTTGGCATTGTTTTTAGTATGTTTTTAGTAGGATCTAGTTACTTTTATGGATGTTTTCATTAGTTTTTATGTTAAATTCACATTTCTGGACTTTACTATGAGTTTGTGTGTTTCTTTGTGATTTCAGGTATTTTCTGGCTGAAATTGAGGGACCTGGGCAAAAATCAGATTCAGAGGTAGAAGAAGGACTGCTGATGCTGTTGGATTCTGACTTCCCTGCACTCAAAGTGGATTTTCTGGAGCTACAGAACTCAAACTGGCGCACTTCCAATTGCGTTGGAAAGTAGACATCCAGGGATTTCCAGAAATATATAATAGTCCATACTTTGGCCGAGTTTAGACGACTCAAAAGGGCGTTGAACGCCAGTTCTACGCTGCAGTCTGGAGTTAAACGCCATAAAACACGTCACAAACCAGAGTTGAACACCAGAAACACGTTACAAACTGGCGTTCAACTCCAAGAATGACCTCTCCATGTGTAAACTTCAAGCTCAGCCCAAGCACACACCAAGTGGGCCCCGGAAGTGGATTTATGCATCAATTACTTACTTCTGTAAACCCTAGTAACTAGTTTAGTATAAATAGGTCTTTTTACTATTGTATTAAGGATCTTTGATCAGTTTTATGCTATCTTAGACTTTCATGGGGGCTGGCCATTCGGCCATGCCTGGACCATTATCACTTATGTATTTTTAAACGGTAGAGTTTCTGCACTCCATAGATTAAGGTGTGGAGCTCTGCTGTTCCTCATGATTTAATGCAAAGTACTACTATTTTCTATTCAATTCAACTTATTCCGCTTCTAAGATATCTATTCGCATCCAAGAACATGATGAATGTGATGATTATGTGACGCTCATCATCATTCTCACTTATGAACGCGTGCCTGACAAACACTTTCGTTCTACCTTAGATTGAATGGATATCTCTTGGATATCTAATACAGGGGACCGAGTCCGAGATATTAGTGTCTTCGTGGTATAAGTTAGAACCCATGGATGGCCATTCCTGAGATCTGGAAAGTCTAAACCTTGTCTGTGGTATTCCAAGTAGGATCTGGGAAGGGATGGCTGTGACGAGCTTCAAACTCGCGAGTGCTGGGCGTAGTCACAGACGCAAAAGGATAGTAAATCCTATTCCAGTATGATCGAGAACCGACAGATGATTAGCCATGCAGTGACAGCGCATTGGACCATTTTCACAGGAGGATGGGATGTAGCCATTGACAACGGTGATGCCCTACATAAAGCTTGCCATGGAAAGGAGTAGGATTGATTGGATGAAGACAGCAGGAAAGCAGAGATCAGATGAACGAAAGCATCTCTATACGCTTATATGAAATTCTCACCAATGAATTACATAAGTACCACTATCGTATTTTATATTTTATTTATTTTCATCCACTATAATTTCTTAATACAATTTAATCCGCCTGACTGAGATTTACAAGGTGACCATAGCTTGCTTCAAGCCGACAATCTCCGTGGGATCGACCCTTACTCACGTAAGGTATTACTTGGACAACCCAGTGCACTTGCTGGTTAGTTGTACGAAGTTGTAAAACAGATATAAGAACATGAATGTGCGTGTTGAGTTTTTAGCGCTGTTATCAAGGAATGGAATGATCATAATTTCGCACACCAGAATACCACGGACAAGGTTTAGACGTTTCGGATCTCAGGCTTGGC
Organism: Arachis ipaensis; assembly: GCF_059453495.1. NCBI lineage: Eukaryota > Viridiplantae > Streptophyta > Magnoliopsida > Fabales > Fabaceae > Arachis > Arachis ipaensis. The sequence goes on from NC_142440.1 coordinate 102,843,787, forward strand.
CGCCAATTGATTCTAGCTTTTACCACGAAGACTCTAGATTCATGGAGTTGAATGCTCTGTTGTCAGGAGAGGCGATCAGACTCATAAGCCAGGAACCCAAGAGATACTCATTCAATCTAAGGTAGAACTGAGGTGGTTGTCAGGCACGCATTCATAGGTTGAGAATGATGATGAGTGTCATGGATCATCACATTCATCATATTAAAGTGCGAATGAATATCTTAGATAGAAACAAGCGTGTTTGAATAGAAAACAGAAATAATTGCATTAATTCATTAAGACACAGCAGAGCTCCTCACCCCCAACAATGGAGTTCAGAGACTCATACTGTCAAATATACAAAGTTCAGATCTAAAAATGTCATGAGATACTAAATCAATCTCTAAAAGTTGTTTAAATAATAAACTAGTAACCTAGGTTTACAGTAAATGAGTAAACTATGATAGATAGTGCAGAAATCCACTTCTGGGGCCTACTTGGTGTGTGCTAGGGCTGAGACTTGAGCTTTACACGTGCCTAGGCTGTTTCTGGAGTTAAACGCCAAATAATAAATAGTAACAGCCTGTATTCATCCTGATCTACCTCCTTGTCACGTACTGTGTCAGTAATTTGCAAGAATTATGCCAGAAACTCAGTAGGTTCTTCCTGTAGAAGACCGGAATACTAGCAGTTTTGCTGCACCATGACAATGAGCTGAGGATTTAGCTCAAAACTGCCTGCTTTGATGGGGGGTATACAGATACTACTCCCATATGCAGCAGTAGTGGGATTAGCATATGACCTCAGAGTCCTTCTGGACTGTTCATTTCCACTTAGATCCATGATGGATAAAATGGAATTGATATGAATTGCAAAGAAAATATATTTTTATTTTTATTTTATTTAAGTAGGACAAACCAAATTATTAAGATAAATAAAAATAATAAGATAAAATAAAATAAAATTTTTAGAAATTAAAATGTAAATTTCGAAAACCAAGAGAAAAATAAATTTGAAAATGAAAATACTTGCTTAATTAAGAAGATTTGAAAAACTTTGGATATGATTTATGAAAAAGATTTTGAATTTTGAAAAGATTTGATTTTTAAGATAAAAATCTGAATTTTTAAAAGTAATTTTTGAAAATTCAATTTAAAATAAAGAGAAAAGATATTTTTGAATTTAATGGGGGAAAGAGAAAAACAATAAAATGACACAAGGCTTAAAATTTTTTGATCTAGTACTCCTTGTTTTTCGAAAGTTTTGGAGGAAAAACACCAAGGAACACCAAACTTAAAGATTTTAAGATCAAACCACAAAGAAGCCTCAAGAACACCTTGAAGACTCACAAGAACATAAAAAGAACACCAAACTTAAAACTTTTTAGAAAACTAAAAATAAGTTTTCGAAAATAAATAAAAAAATAACAAGAGAACACCAAACATAAAAGTTTGACACGAGATTTAATCAAAGAAAAATTATTTTTGAAAAAGTTTTAGAAGGAAGATTCCCAATTACCAAGAACATAAGCACAACGCTCTAGCCAACAAGTTGTCAGGCACGCGTTCATAGGTTGAGAATGATGATGAGTGTCACGGATCATCACATTCATCATATTGAAGTGTGAATGAATATCTTAGATAGAAACAAGCGTGTTTGAATAGAAAACAGAAATAATTGCATTAATTCATCTAGACACAGCAGAGCTCCTCACCCCCAACAATGGAGTTCAGAGACTCATACTGTCAAAGATACAAAGTTCAGATCTAAAAATGTCATGAGATACTAAATCAATCTCTAAAAGTTGTTTAAATAATAAACTAGTAACCTAGGTTTACAGAAAATGAGTAAACTATGATAGATAGTGCAGAAATCTACTTCTGGGGTCCACTTGGTGTGTGCTAGGGCTGAGACTTGAGCTTTACACATGCCTAGGCTGTTTCTGGAGTTAAACGCTAGGTTGTAACCTGTTTTGGGCGTTTAACTCCAACTTGTAACCTGTTTTTGGCGTTTACATCATTTATCTTTGAGCAAAGTATGGACTATTATATATTGCTGGAAAGCCCTGGATGTCTACTTTCCAACGCAATTGAGAGCACGCCATTTGGACTCTTGTAGCTCGAGAAAATTCATTTCGCGTGAAGCAGGGTCAGAATCCAACAGCATCTGTAGTCCTTTCTTAGTCTGAATCAGATTTTTGCTCAGATCCCTCAATTTCAGCCAGAAATTACCTGAAATCATAGAAAAACTCACAAACTCATAGCAAAGTCTAGAAATGTGGTTTTTGCATAAAAACTAATAAAATTATACTGAAAAGCAGCTAAATCCTACTAAAACTATAATGAAAATATCCCCAAAAAGCATACAAAATATCCGCTCATCACAACACCGAACTTAATTTGTTGCTTGTCCTCAAGCAACTAGACAAATAAAACAGGATAGAAAGAATGTCAAGAGGCAATAACATCTCAGAGTTTTACATGAAGCTCGAATTCTCATTAGATGAGCGGGACTAGTAGCTTTTTCCTTCCTAACAGTTTTAGCATCTCAATTTATCCTTTGAAGTTCAGAATGATTGGCATCTATAGGAATTCAAAATTCAGATAGTGTTATTGATTCTCCTAGTTTAGTATGTTAATTCTTGAACACAGCTATTTTATGAGTCTTGGTCGTGGCCCTAAGCACTTTGTTTTCCAGTATTACCACCGGATACATAAATGCCACAGACACATAACTGGGTAAACCTTTTTAGATTGTGACTCAGCTTTGCTAGAGTCCCCAATTAGAAGTGTCCAGGGTTCTTAAGCACACTCTTTTTGCTTTGGATCACGACTTTAACCACTCAGTCTCAGCTTTTCACTTGACACCTTCACGCCACAAGCACATGGTTAGGGACAGCTTGGTTTAGCCGCTTAGGCCGGGATTTTATTCCTTTGGGCCCTCCTATCCATTAATGCTCAAAGCCTTGGATCCTTTTTATTACCCTTGCCTTTTGGTTTAAAGGGTTACTGGCTTTTTTTTTGCTGCTTTTTCTTGCTTCAAGAATCAATTTCATGATTTTTCAGATTATCAATAACATTTCTCTTTTTCATCATTTCCCAAGAGCCAACAGTTTTAATATTCATAAACATCAAATTCAAAAGATATATGCACTGTTCAATCATTCATTCAGAGAACAAAAAGTATTGCCACCACATATAAATAACTTGAATTTTTCTTAAAAAAAACTCGAAAATAAAATTACTTCCTTATTCTAGAAATTTGCTATTTTATTCATGTTCAATGATGATAAGAAAGATAAATTATAACTTTAATTGGGGATAGAAAAATAAAAAAAATGAAGATACTAATTACTACTACTCGTATATAACTTCTAAGGTAGATTCCTAATAAGAATAATTATCACAAAGTTAAGGTTAAGATTAGAACTCAACAACCTTTATTTTGGGAGGTAGATGCCTCTTTAGTCTGTGGGGTGCTTGGCCCTTCAAGAGGTAGCTTCTGGCGCTTCAGTTCCTTCAGTTCACGCCCTTGCTCTTCTTGTTCCTAAAGCAGTTTGCAGAGCATGCTGTTTTGATTTTGTTGTTCTTCCTTCAGTTGATCCACAACTTCTTGCAACTTGGTAATAGATGCTTCTAGGCGCTCCCAGTATTCAATTTGAGGGATTTCCGGGAGGAACTCCTGTGCTCTCCTCTTGATGGGGTCGTCCTGCACTTGTTGTCCTTCCATTGACTTTTTGGTGATTGGTTACTCAACTGAGACATACTCATCTACTCCCATCTTTACCCCAGCATCTTTACATAGCATAGAGATTAAGCTTGGATAAGCCAATTTGGCATCTTTGGAGTTCTTGTTTGCAATTGTGTAAAGCTCACAAGAAATCAGCTGATGAACTTCCACTTCTTTTCCCAACATAATGCAATGAATCATCATTGCTCTTTTGAGGGTGACTTCAGAGCGGTTGCTAGTGGGCAGTATAGAACGCCCAATGAAGTCCAGCCAGCCTCTGGCAACTGGTTTGAGATCTCCTCTCTTGAGTTGGTTTGGGACACCCTTTGTGTTGGTTGTCCATTTGGTCCCGGGAAGGCATATGTCCTCTAGGATTTTGTCCAAGCTCTTATTCGGTCTCATCATCCTCCTATTAAAGGAGTCTGGGTCATCTTGCAGTTGAGGCAGTTTAAAGATCTCTCTTATTTTGTCAGGGTGGGTGTGAACAATCTTCCCTCTAACCAATAAGAGGTATATTTGGGCATTAAACGCCCAGAATGGCACCCATTCTGGCGTTTAACGCCCAGAAAGGTATCATTACTGGCGTTAAACGCCCAGTGAATGCTTCTTTTGGGTGTTTAACGCCCAAATATACCTCTTACTGGCGTCTTCTTGCCAGTGAGCTCCTTCTCCCTGTTTTGTATTCCGAATCCTTCTGTAACCCTATGAACTTATGCAATTGATTCTTTACCTTGAAGATTATTTATATTAAACTTTGTATAATTAAAAATAAATAAGTAAATAAAATAAAAAAAAGTTTTGCTAATGGCTGGGTTGCCTCCCAGCAAGCGCTTCTTTATTATCTTTAGCTGGACCTTGCTGAACTTTTAATCTAGCCTCAGCCTTGAGCATTCTTGCTCAACATTGCCTTCAAGATAATGCTTGATTCTCTGTCCATTAACAATGAACTTCTTATCAGAATCAATGTCTTGAAGCTCCACATAGCCATATGGTGACACACTTGTAATCACATATGGTCCCCTCCAACGGGATTTCAGTTTCCCAGGGAATAGGCTGAGCCTAGATTTAAACAGCAGAACCTTCTGTCCTGGTTCAAAGACTCTAGATGACAGCTTTCTGTCATGCCATCTTTTTGCTTTCTCTTTGTAAAGCTTGGCATTTTCGAAAGCAGTGAGTCTGAATTCCTCTAGCTCATTTAGCTGGAGCAATCTTTTTTCTCTAGCTAAATTGGCATCAAAGTTTAGGAATCTGGTTGCCCAGTAGGCCTTATGCTCCAGTTCCACGGGCAGATGACAGGCCTTACCATACACAAGCTGGTATGGCGAGGTCCCTATAGGAGTCTTGAATGCTGTTCTGTAAGCCCACAGAGCATCATCCGAGCTTCTTGCCCAATCCTTTCTACGGGTACTTATAGTCCGTTCCAGGATTCTTTTTAGTTCTCTATTAGAGACTTCAGCTTGCCCATTTGTCTGTGGATGATATGGAGTTACCACCTTGTGGCTAATTCCATACCGGACCATAGCAGAGTAAAGCTGTTTGTTGCAGAAGTGAGTGCCCACATCACTGATCAGTGCTCTAGGAACACCAAACCTGCTGAAGATATATTTCTGGAGGAACTTCAGCACTGTCTTAGTATCATTAGTGGGTGTGGCAATGGCCTCCACCCATTTGGATACATAGTCGACTGCCACCAGAATATAAGTGTTTGAGTGTGATGGTGGGAAAGGCCCATGAAGTCAATACCCTATACATCAAACAACTCAATCTCCAAGATTCCTTATTGAGGCATGGCGTAACCATGAGGCAGATTACCAGCTCTCTGGCAACTGTCACAGTTACGTACAAACTCTCGGGAATCTCTATAGAGGGTAGGCCAGTAGAAGCCACATTGAAAGACCTTGGTGGCTGTTCGCTCACCTCCGAAATGGCCTCTATATTATGACCCATGGCAATGCCATAAGATCTTCTGTGTTTCTTCTCTAGGCACACACCTACGGATTATTCCGTCTGCACATCTCTTAAAGAGATAGGGTTCATCCCACAAGTAGTACTTTGCATCAGTAATTGATTTTTTCTTTTGTTGCCTGCTATACTCCTTGGGTATGAATTTTGCAGCTTTATAGTTTGCAATGTCTGCAAACCATGGTGTTTCCTGAATGGCAAATAATTGCTCATCCGGAAAGGTTTCAGAGATCTCAATAGAGGGAAAGGACGCCCCTTCTACTGGTTCTATCCGGGACAGATGATCAGCCACATAGTTTTCTGTCCCTTTTCTGTCTCTTATTTCTATATCAAACTCTTGCAGAAGCAACACCTATCTTATGAGTCTGGGTTTTGAATCCTGCTTTGTAAGTAGATATTTAAGAGCAGTATGGTTAGTGTACACAATCACTTTTGATCCTACTAAGTATGATCTAAACTTGTCAATGGCATAAACCACTACAAGCAATTCTTTTTCTGTGGTTGTGTAATTTTTCTGGGCATCATTTAAAACACGGCTAGCATAATAAATGACATGTAGAAGCTTGTCATGCCTTTGCCCCAATACTACACCAATGGCATGGTCACTGGCATCACACATTAGTTCGAATGGTAATGTCCAGTCTGGTGCAGAAATACCTGGTGCTGTGACCAGCTTAGCTTTCAGAGTTTCAAACACCTGCAGACGCTCTGTGTCAAACACAAATGGTGTGTCAGCAGCTAGCAGGTTGCTCAGAGGTTTTGCAATTTTTGAAAAATCCTTTATAAACCTCCTATAGAATCCTGCATGCCCCTAGAAAGCTTCTGATTGCCTTAATATTGGCAGGTGGTGGTAATTTTTCAATTACTTCTACCTTAGCTTGATCCACCTCTATTCCTTTGTTCGAAATCTTGTGCCCAAGGACAATCCCTTCAGTCACCATAAAGTGATATTTTCCCCAGTTTAAAACCAGGTTAGTCTCTTGGCATCTTTTTAGAACCAGTGTCAAGTGATCAAGACAGGAGCTGAATGAGTCTCCATATACTGAGAAGTCATCCATGAAAATTTCCAAAAATTTTTCCACGATATCAGAGAAAATAGAGAGCATGCATCTCTGAAAGGTTGCAGGTGCATTACACAGCCCAAATGGCATCCTTCTGTAAGCAAATACTCCAGATGGACATGTGAATGCTGTTTTCTCTTGATCCTGGGGATCTACTGTAATTTGGTTGTAGCCTGAATAGCCATCCAAAAAGCAGTAATAATCATGACCTGCCAGTCTTTCTATCATCTAGTCTATGAATGGTAAAGGAAAATGATCCTTTCTGGTGGCTGTATTGACCCTTCTGTAGTCAATACACATGCGCCACCCTATAACTGTTCTTGTAGGAACCAGTTCATTTTTTTCATTATGAACCACTGTCATGCTTCCCTTTTTGGGGACAACTTGGACAGGGCTCACCCAGGGGCTATCAGAAATGGGATAAATAATCCCAGCCTCCAGTAACTTGGTGACCTCTTTCTGCACCACGTCCTTCATGGCTGGATTTAGCCGCCTCTGTGGCTGAACCACTGGCTTAGCATCATCCTCCAATAGGATCTTGTGCATGCATCTAGTTGGGCTTATGCCCTTAAGGTAACTTATGGACCACCCAAGAGCTGTCTTGTGTGTCCTTAGCACTTGAAGTAGTGCTTCCTCTTTATGTGGATTTAAAGCAGAGCTTATGATCACCAGAAAAGTGTCACCTTCTCCCAGAAATGCATATTTTAGGGATGGTGGTAGTGGTTTGAGCTCGGGTTTAGGAGGTTTTTCCTCTTCCTGAGGAATTTCCAGAGGCTCTTTTATTTCCTCTGAATCCTCCAGATCAGGCTGAGCATCTTTGAAGATGTCTTCTAGCTCTGATTCGAGACTCTCAGCCATGTTGATCTCCTCTACCAAAGAGTCAATAAGATCAACTTTCATGCAGTTTTTTGGTGTGTCCGGATGCTGCATGGCTTTGACAGCATTTAACTTGAACTCATCCTCATTGACTCTCAGGGTTACTTCCCCCTTTTGGACATCAATGAGAGTTCGTCCAGTTGCTAGGAAAGGTCTTCCTAGAATGAGAGTAGCACTCTTGTGCTCCTCTATTTCCAGCACTACAAAGTGAGTGGGAAAGGCGAATGTCCCAACCCTGATAATCATGTCCTCAATCACGCCTGATAGGTATTTAATGGAGCCATCAGCAAGTTGGAGACATATCCGGGTTGGTTTGACTTCTTCAGTTAATCCAAGCTTTCTTATAGTGGATGCAGGTATTAGGTTGATGCTTGCCCCAAGATCACATAAAGCTGTCTTGGTGCAATTATCCTCTAATATGCATGGTATCATAAAGCTCCCGGGATCTTTAAGCTTTTCTGGAAAGCTTTTCAGAATGACTGCACTGCATTCTTCAGTGAGGAGAACTCTTTTAGTTTCTCTCCAATCCTTCTTATGACTCAAGATCTCTTTCATGAACTTGGCATAAGAGGGTATTTGCTCAAGTGCCTCTGCAAATAGAATCTTTATTTCAAGAGTCCTAAGATAGTCTGCAAAGCAGGCAAATTGCTTATCCTATTCCTCTTGGCAGAGTTTTTTAGGATAAGGCATCTTGGCTTTGTATTCCTCAACCTTAGTTGCTGCAGGTTTATTGCCTACAGAGGTGGTTGGAGAAGCCTTTTTAGAGGGGTTGTTATCAGCACTTGTGTATGTCTGATCCCTCACTGGCGTTTGAATGCCAGGGTTGGAAGCTTGATTTGCGTTGGACGCCAACTTTTTACCTGTTTCTGGCGTTTGAACGCCAGAACTGAGCTTCCATTGGGCGTTTGACGCCAGCTCCTTGCCTGTTTCTGGCGTTTGAACGCCAGAACTGCACGTGGGTTGGGTGTTTAATGCCAACTTTGCATCCTTTTCTGGCGTTTGAACGCCAGAGTTATTCCTCTCTGGGCTCTTACTGTCCTCAGAGGGATTTTGGATAATATTATGCTCATCATCTGTTAGTTGTTCTTTTCTTGGCTTTCTGCTGCTTTGAAGCGAGGTATTTAATATTTTCCCACTTCTTAATTGAACTGGCTGGCACTCTTCTGTTATCTGCTTTGATAACTGTTGTTTTGTCTGATTCAACTGTGCTTCCATATTTTTATTAGCATTTTTGGTGTCTTGTAGCATCTCCTTGAATTCTGCTAGCTGTTTTGTTGGAAAACACAATTGTTGATTGAGTTTCACAACTTGTTCTGGAGGACCCACTACTTATGTACAGATGCTGATTTCTAGCCACTATATCAATAAGCTCTTGAGCCTCTTCAATAGTTTTTCTCATGTGTATAGATCCACCAGCTGAGTGGTCTAGAGATATCTGAGATCTTTCTGTAAGCCTATAGTAGAAGATGTCTAATTGCACCCACTTTGAAAATATTTCAGAGGGGCATTTCCTTAGCATCCCTCTGTACCTCTCCCAAGCATTATAAAGGGATTCATCATCCTCTTGTTTAAAGCCTTGGATGTCCAACCTTAGCTGTGTCATCCTTTTGGGAGGGAAATATTGATTCAGGAATTTGTCTGATAACTGTTTCCATGTTCTTATGCTTGCTGTGGGTTGGTTATTTAACCACCTTTTAGCTTGATCTTTTACAGCAAACGAAAATAGTAACAGCCTGTATTCATCCTGATCTACCTCCTTGTCACGTACTGTGTCAGTAATTTGCAAGAATTGTGCCAGAAACTCAGTAGGTTCTTCCTGTAGAAGACCGGAATACTAGCAGTTTTGCTGCACCATGACAATGAGCTGAGGATTTAGCTCAAAACTGCCTGCTTTGATGGGGGGTATACAGATACTACTCCCATATACAGCAGTAGTGGGATTAGCATATGACCTCAGAGTCCTTCTGGACTGTTCATTTCCACTTAGATCCATGATGGATAAAATGGAATTGATATGAATTGCAAAGAAAATATATTTTTATTTTATTTAAGTAGGACAAACCAAATTATTAAGATAAATAAAAATAATAAGATAAAATAAAATAAAATTTTTAGAAATTAAAATGTAAATTTCGAAAACCAAGAGAAAAATAAATTTGAAAATGAAAATACTTGCTTAATTAAGAAGATTTGAAAAACTTTGGATATGATTTTTGAAAAAGATTTTGAATTTTGAAAAGATTTGATTTTTAAGATAAAAATCTGAATTTTTAAAAGTAATTTTTGAAAATTCAATTTAAAATAAAGAGAAAAGATATTTTTGAATTTAATTGGGGAAAGAGAAAAACAATAAAATGACACAAGGCTTAAAATTTTTTGATCTAGTGCTCCTTGTTTTTCGAAAGTTTTGGAGGAAAAATACCAAGGAACACCAAACTTAAAGATTTTAAGATCAAATCACAAAGAAGCCTCAAGAACACCTTGAAGACTCACAAGAACATAAAAAGAACACCAAACTTAAAACTTTTTAGAAAACTAAAAATAAGTTTTCGAAAATAAATAAAAGAATAACAAGAGAACACCAAACTTAAAAGTTTGACACGAGATTTAATCAAAGAAAAATTATTTTTGAAAAAGTTTTAGAAGGAAGATTCCCAATTACCAAGAACATAAGCACAACGCTCTAGCCAATTGACCTATAAATTTAAAGTGTTTTAAAAAAGTACTTAATGTATAAAAATTTTATTATCATTATTTTTTTTGAATACTGATAATTTGAAAACGCACAAGAAAAACAAGAAAATACACAGAACAGGAAAAACTAAAGATCAAACAAGAAAAATAGCAAGAACAACTTGAAGATCAAGAAAGAACAATGAACACAAATTCGAAAATTTAAAAGAAAGTAAAAATATGCAATTGACACCAAACTTAAAATATGAAACTAAACTCAAACAGAAAAACTCAATTATTAGTTTATAAAAATTTTCGAAAAATTTAAAAAGAGAAAATAAGGATTTTAAAAAAATTTCAACCAAAAACAATAATAGAAGACGCAATTTTAGTGACTCTAAACTAAAAAGATAAATTTTTCCTAATCTAAGCAACAAAATAAACCGTCAGTTGTCCAAACTCGAACAATCCCTGGCAACAGCGCCAAAAACTTGGTGCACGAAATTACAATCACACTTTTGCAATTCCACACAACTAACCAGCAAGTGCACTAGGTCGTCCAAGTAATACCTTACATGAGTAAGGGTCGATCCCACAGAGATTGTCGGCTTGAAGCAAGCTATAGTTATTTTGTAACTCTTAGTTAGGAAATTAGTAATGATTATCAGTTTGAATCACGGAAAATAAAAGAGCATGAAATAAATACTTGTTATGCAGTAATGGAGAATATGTTGGAGTTTTGGAGATGCTTTGTCTTCTGAATCTCTGCTTCCCTACTGTCATCTTCTTCACGCACGCAAGGCTCCTTCCATGGCAAGCTGTATGTTGGTGGATCACCGTTGTCAATGGCTACCATCCGTCCTCTTAGTGAAAAAGGTCCATGTACATGGCTAATCATCTGTCGGTTCTCACTTGTGATGGAATAGGATCCATTGATCCTTTTGCGTCTGTCACTACGCCCAATACTTGTGAGTTTGAAGCTCGTCACAGTCATCCCTTCCCAGATCCTACTCAGAATACCACAGACAAGGTTTAGACGTTCCGAATCTCAGGCATGGCTGCCAATTGATTCTAGCTTTTACCACGAAGACTCTGGATTCAAGGAGTTGAACACTCTGTTGTCAGGAGAGGCGATCAGACTCATGAGCCAGGAACCCAAGAGATACTCATTCAATCTGGTGGTTGTCAGGCACGCGTTCATAGGTTGAGAATGATGATGAGTGTCACGGATCATCACATTCATCATATTGAAGTGTGAATGAATATCTTAGATAGAAACAAGCATGTTTGAATAGAAAACAGAAATAATTGCATTAATTCATCGAGACACAGTAGAGCTCCTCACCCTCAACAATGGAGTTCAGAGACTCATACTGTCAAAGATACAAAGTTCAAATCTAAAAATGTCATGAGATACTAAATCAATCTCTAAAAGTTGTTTAAATAATAAACTAGTAACCTAGGTTTACAGAAAATGAGTAAACTATGATAGATAGTGCAGAAATCTACTTCTGGGGTCCACTTGGTGTGTGCTAGGGCTAAGACTTGAGCTTTACACATGCCTAGGCTGTTTCTGGAGTTAAACGCTAGGTTGTAACCTGTTTTGGGCGTTTAACTCCAACTTGTAACCTGTTTCTGGCGTTTAACGCCAGAATGGAACATGGAACTGGAGTTGAACGCCAGTTTACATCATCTATCTTTGAGCAAATTATAGACTATTATATATTTCTGGAAAGCCCTGGATGTCTACTTTCCAACGCAATTGAGAGCGCGCCATTTGGACTCTTGTAGCTCGAGAAAATCCATTTTGCGTGAAGCAGGGTCAAAATCCAACAGTATCTGTAGTCCTTTCTCAGCCTGAATCAGATTTTTGCTCAGATCCCTCAATTTCAGCCAGAAATTAGCTGAAATCACAGAAAAACACACAAACTCATAGTAAAGTTCAGAAATGTAATTTTTGCATAAAAACTAATAAAATTATACTGAAAAGCAGCTAAATCCTACTAAAACTATAATGAAAATATCCCCAAAAAGCGTATAAAATATCCGCTCATCAGCGTTCAATGCCCAAAGAGCTATCAAAGTTGGCGTTGAACGCCAGTAAAGGCACACCCTCTGAGTGCTCAATAACCACTCAAGAAATCCCTATCCAAGAACTAAAGGAAGCCAAGGCTCATTTAGAGACCATAGAGGTTCCTTTGCATGCACTTTTGCTGTGCATAAGTTCTGATGAACACTCATCCTCTGATGAGGATGAAGACACTAGGGAAGAGCAAGTTACTTGGTACCTAGGAGCTCTCATGAAGCTAAATACCAAGTTATTTGGTATAAAGCCTTTGGAGGAAGAACCTCCACTGCTTTTCAAAGAACTCAATGCTTTAGTTCAGCAGAAGCTACCTCAAAAGCTTCCAGATCCTGGACGCTTCCTAATTCCTTGTACCATAGGCACCCTGACCTTTGAAAAGGCTCTGTGTGACCTAGGTTCAAGCATAAACCTCATGCCACTCTCTGTAACGGAGAAGATGGGAATCTTTGAGGTACAAGCTACAAACATCTCACTAGAGATGGCAGACAAGTCAATGAAGAAGCCATATGGCTTAGTAGAGGATGTCTTGGTAAAGGTTGAAGACCACTACATCCCTGTAAACTTTATAGTCTTGGACATAGGAGAGGATGAGGATGACTCTATCATCTTCGGAAGACCTTTCCTAGCTACTGCAAATGCCATGATTAATGTGGCAAAGGGAGAAATAGTTTTCCAACTAGGAGAGGACTACATCTTGTTCAAGGTGTCCAATCCTAATTCACCCACTGATAAGAAAGAGACAGTGGTGCAACACCTAATGTTCCAATCGTCTCTTTCTATACAGAGCTTTATAGAGCCCCCAGACATCAATTCTAAGTTTGGTGTTGGGCAGCCATCAATAAGATATGAGAACAAAGGTACTAGGATGAAGTAACCTAAAGGCTGGAGGGATAAAAGAGTCCCAACTGAAGGCCTCTCACCTGGCATGAGAGTTGTCTTCACCAAGAAACCAGTCATACCATATACAGTGAGTCGTGTCCTGTCTCTAGAACATGTGGAGCTCATTCATGAGAAGACAGGAAGAAAGTTCACTGTAAGGGGTGAACTTCTGAGCCCATACACACCTCCATAAGGAGCTAACCGTCAAGATAATGACATTAAAGAAGTGCTTGTTGGGAGGCAACCCAACCTTAATTAATTATTTTTATTTTCTTTCATTTTGTTTATATTTTAGGTTCATGTTCATGTGCATCAGTCAAAACAGAGACAGAATCATTTAGCAGAGAAAACAGAACACTCTGGATGGAGTGTTGTTGAAGTTGAACGCCAGCCAGGGAGCATACCCTGGGCGTCCAACGCCCCAAAAGAGCAATATTGCTGGTGTTGAATGCCAGCCAGGGAGCAGACTCTGGGCATTCAAATGCCAGTGTAGAGGGCAGGGAATATAAATTCCCTAGCCTCTCAGAACCAGTAGGTACCACAGCATCTTCACCTACCCAACTTACTTTCACACTTCCACATACACACTTCCCTAAAAACCCTAGCCCAATTACATCCATATCACTTCTCCAAAACCATCATAACTCCCACCAACACCCACCCACTTCAAAATCAAGTTTCCCTCCCAATAACCCATCCATGACCGAACCCTAACCCTATCCCACTCCTATAAATACCTTTCATTCTAACCTTTCATACACACACCTCTCATACACCAGAAAACACCCCACAACTGAGCCCTCTCTCTATCTTCATCTATTTTCTTCTCCTTCTACTTCATTCTTCTCTTTACTTTATTTTTGCTCGAGGACGAGCAAAGTTTTAAGTTTGGTGTTGGAAAAGCCAAGCTTTTTTTCTATCCATTCCTATTCATGGCACCCAAGGTTGGAGAATCCTCTAGAAAGAGGAAAGGGAAGGCAGTAGCAGCCACCTCTGAATCTTGGGAGATGGAGAGATTCATCACCAAAGCCCACCAAGACCACTTCTATGAAGTAGTGGCAGAGAAGAAAGTGATCCCTGAGGTACCTTTTAGGCTCAAGAAGAATGAGTATCCAGAAATCCAAAGAGAGATCCAGAGAAAAGGTTGGGAAGTCTTAACCAATCCCTTTCAAGATGTTGAGATTCTAATAGTGCAAAAGTTCTATGCTAATGCATGGGTTACTAAAAATCATGACACTATTGTGAATCCAAATCCAAAGAATTAGAGCACCATGGTCTGGGGGAGAATCTTAGATTTCAGCCTGGAAAGTGTAAGGTTAGTGTTCAACTTGCCTCTGATGCAAGGGGACCCACATGCTTACACTAGAAGATTCAACTTTGATAAAAAATTGGATTAAGTACTCTCAGACATTTGTGTGGAAGGAGCACAATGGAAAAGGGATTCCCAAGGCAAGCCCATTCAACTAAGAAGGCTTAACCTAAAGCCCATAGCTAGAGGATGGCTGGAATTCATCCAACATTCCATCATCCCTACTAGCAATCGGTCAGAAGTGACTATTGACAGAGCCATCATGATCCATTGCATCATGATTGGAAGTGAGGTGAAAGTACATGCGATGATTCCTCAAGAGTTGTACAAGATAGCTGAGAAGCCTTCCACCAATGCAAGGTTGGCATTTTCACACCTCATCTGCCATCTATGCAATTTAGCTGGGATTGTCATAGAAGGAGATATTTCCATTGGGGAGGACAAGCCCATCACTAAGAATAGGATGGAGCAAACTAGAGAGCATGCACAAGAGCCTGTGCAGCCGCCTCAGTATGAGATCCCTGAGATGCCTCAAGGGATGTATTTTCCTCCTCAAAGCTATTAAGATCAATGGCACACTTTTCTTGGAGAACTAAGCATTAATATGGAGCAATTGAGGGTGGAGCATCAAGAGCACTCCGTCACCCTTAAGAGCACTCCATAAGGGAAGACCAAAGATCCATTAGAGAAGATCAAAGGGCTATGAAGGAAGAACAACAAAGGCAAAGGAATGACATTGAAGAGATCAAGCACCAGATTGGATCCTCAAGGAGGAGTACTAGCTGCCACCATTAAAGGTGGATTCGTTCTCTTTTATTTCCTTTCCTTTTTATTATTTTTTTGTTTTCTTTTATGTTATATTTTGTCTGTTCTCTTGTTCTTATTGCATGATCATTTGTATTGATGTCTTAAAGTTGTAAAATATTCCATATATCTCTCACCTTGCTTAAAAGAAAATTTTATTTGAAAAAGAATTGAGAGATACATGAATTTCAAGTTTATAATAAGAATAATTCAATTATTTTGATGTGGTGGCATTACTTTTATTTTCTGAATGTATGAATAAACAGTGTATATTTGAAGTTAGAATTTTAGAATGCTGGCTCTTGAAAGAATGATGATGAAAGTGAAATATTATTGGTAATCTAAAAAATTCAAAAATTGATTCTTGAAGCAAGAAAAAGTAGCATAAAGAAAAAGAAAAAGCATGTTGTAAAAGAAAAAAATTAATGCATGCGAAAAAGAAAGAAAAAAATAAAAAAAAAAAGAGAAAAATCCATTCTTGCCCAAAAAGCAGGAAAAGGAGAGCAGATTGAAAAAGTCAATAACCCTTTAAACCAAAAGGTAAAGGTAAAAGGATCCAAGGCTTTGAGCATCAATGGATAGGAGGGCCTAAAGGAATAAAATCCTGGCCTAAGCGGCTCAACCAAGCTGTCCCTAACTATGTGCTTGTGGCGTGGAGCTGTCAAGTGAAAAGCTTGAGACTGAGCGGTTAAAGTTGTGATCCAAAGCAAAAATAGTGAGCTTAAGAACTCTGGACACCTCTATCTGAGGATTATAGCAAAGTTGAATCACAATCCAAAAGGGTTCACCCAGTTAAAGTGTCTGTGATATTTATATATCCGGTGGTAATACTGGAAAACAAAGTGCTTAGGGTCATGGCCAATACTCTAGAAAGCTGTGTTGAAGAATAAAAAAGAACTAAACTAGGAGAATTAATAATATCATCTGGATTCTAAGTTCCTAAAGAGACCAACATTTCTAAGTTTTAATGGATAGTGAGATACCAAAACTATTCAGAAGCAAAAAAGCTACTAAGTCCCGCTCATCTAATTGAAACTGAGCTTCATTGGAAACTTTGAATTTTATTGTATCTTACTTTTCTTTTTATCCTACTGTGTTTTTAGTTTCTTGGGGACAAGCAACAGTTTAAGTTTGGTGTTGTAATGAGCGGATATTTTATATGCTTTTTGGCATCATTTTCACATAGTTTTTAGTATGTTTTGTTTAATTTTTATTAAATTTTCTTAGGTTTTAGTGTTAAGTCCACATTTTTTTATTCTACTTTGAGTTTGTGTGTTTTTGTACAATTTCAGGTTTTTTCTGGCTGAAATTGAGGAGCTGGAACAAAAATCTGATTCAGAGACAGAGAAAGCACTGCAGATGCAGTCCAGATCTGACCTCCTTGCACTCGGAAGAGTATTTATGGAGCTACAAGAGTCCAAATGGAGCATTCTCAATGGCTATGGAAATATGGCTTTCAGAACTTTCCCGTAATGTATAATAGTCCATACTTTGCTTCAGATTAGAAGGCCCAAAACTGGCGTCCAACGCCAGCCTCCTGCCCCCTTTCAGGCGTCCAGCGCCCAAGGAGAAGAGACCAGCGTCCAAACGCCCAAAGATGACCCTGATAAAAGAATTTTTGACGGTTTAAAATTTCATAAATGAATCCTCATTGTAAAGTATAGTTTTTAAACCAATCAATAATCCTTTCATGCAAAAATTTTGGTTGTCACAAAGAACAAACCCCAAATAAAAATTAACCGGTGTATTTGGACTCCGAGTCGTCTCACGAGGAATTGCAATGAAGTGAATGATTATTGGCTATGAATGATATTTTGGGGTTTTTGAGATGATGGACAAGAAATATAAATGGCAAAGGAAATAAACTAACAAAAAGGTCTTGGCAAGGTTAGGTGGTCAAGGATCTCTATCCTAATCACTAACCACAACATGAGAATTGGCAAGGATCAACCCCATTAAGTCATCCTCTAACTAATAAAGGAAAGTCAAATGAGCTATGTCAATCCAAGTCTATAAGTCCTAGTTCTCCACTAAATCAATTAGTGAGATCTAGAATTAATGGCTCCCAATCGTCAATCACTTGGACATTAGTAACTCAAGAGTTCCTAAGTTATCTTCCCAAGCCAAGAGCATAAAATTCTACTCTAACATCCTTCCAAGCATTTTATCAAACACTTGGAAGTAAAATTAACATCACAAACTAAGAGAATGAAAGTGTAGAAACAAGAATTCATAAAAGAAATAAGATAAAAACATGAAATCAAAACTAGATCTAAGAGAGATTAACCTAAGAACCCTAATTCTAGAGAGAAGAGGGAGCTCCTCTCTCTAGAAACTACTCTACATGATGCTAACACTACCAACAATTGCTCCCCCTTTGCGCAAGCTTGAATTCTACATGAAATAGCATTAGAAATGAGTTGGGTTGGGCCCAAAGTGCTTCAGAAATCGCTGGGGGCGATTTCACTTTAGTGGGCCACGAGCAGCATCGGCACGCACGCGTACATGGCACGTGCGCGCCCCTGAACGCGAAGCAACATATAGCAAAGTTTATATCATTTTGAAGCCCCGGATGTTAGCTTTCCAACGCAACTAGAACCGCCTCATTTGGACTTTTGTAGCTCAAGTTATGGTCAATTAAGTGCGAAGAGGTCAGGCTTGACAACTTTACGGTTCCTTCATTTCTTCATGAGTTCTCCCACTTTGCATGCTTTTCTCCTCACTTCTTCCATCCAATACTTGCCTTATGGACCTGAAATCACTCAACAAACACATCAAGGCATCGAATGGAATTAAAGTGAATTAAAATCACCAATTTTAGGGCCTAAAAAACATGTTTTTACACTTAAGCACAAATCAAGGAAGAATTGTAAAACCATGCTATTTCATTGAATAAATGTTGGAAAAGGTGATAAAATCCCCTAAAATAAGCACAAGATAAACCAAAAAATTGGGGTTTATCAGACCCCTTAGCCAGCATTCAACGCCCTAGAGGCCTCCTAGCACGTGGATCTCATCAAACTTTTGATCGAGCATAACTTCCTTGTTTTAAAATATTTTTCCTCCGTTCTTCGAATGGCATAAACATCTCAGACCAAATTTTCTTTCTAAATAAATTTGATACAAATTGAAGGTCCTGATATCATTTTATGCTCCACCAAAGTTGGTAAAAAACATAGTTTTCGTAAAACTTTACAATCCCTCCATTTTCAAAACTTATCCATTCCAAACTATTTTAAAACCAACCCCAAACTTTATCAATTCAGCATTACATATTTTCCAACACATATCTACAACTTCATCACTCAATCCACAACCTAACAAATTTCCATTTTCATCAATCTCAAATCAACAATTCAATTCAAACTACCTCCAATAATCCAAGTTCAATAATATATAATATGCATCATTAATGACTTATATCAATTACAATATCAACTTAGCCCCCAACATGGTACCAATAACAAATTCAATCTCACTAACCATTTTACACAAACCAAGTCACACATATCATACATACAAGCTTCCATCACAACCTCCAATAAATCAATAACCACATACATAATAATACAATCCACCTCAACAAATCAACAACATCAACAATTCAATTCCTATCCTAAGGTCACTAGCCTAAGTTTTCACAATACATTATATTTTAGATACGAAAAATTGAAACCATACCTTAGTCGATTTCCCGTTCAACCCGAAACACCTCCAATTCACCTTTTCCTAAACTTTCAAGACTTCCACACCTCCCAAATAGATTTTTCAGCCACAAAACTTCATTCTAAGCTTGCAAGACCTCAATCAAGCTCCAATATACATATATATACTACCTAATCCACAATATCACATTCAAACATAACAACTTAATACCTGATAAACCATTATTTTATGATTTATATTGTGTTTAATTGTGTGGTTTTATCAAGTCTTCACCCACTTATTCATATGATTTGCATGTATTTACAATTCCTTCCCAAAAATTGTCCATGGTTGAAAACTTGCTTCCTAGGATCTTTTAATTATATATTTTTATTCTCCTTTATACCATTCGATGCCGTGATCCGTGTGTTAAGTGCTTCAGGCTTCATAGGGCAGGAATGGCTTAGAGAATAGAGAGGAAGCTTGCAAAAATAGAAGGAGCACAATAAACTAAGGAGATTACCAGCGAACACTGACGCGAGCGCATGGCTCATGCGAACGCGCGAAATGGAGAAATCGCAGCAACATGAATGCGTGCCTAACGCAAACGCGTGGATTAGAGTCTGTACGAATGACGCAAACGTGTGACAAGAAAAATCGCTAACTGACACGAACGCGTGGACGACGCGTACGCGTGACCTGCGCGATCTGCAGAAATAACAGAATACGCTGGGGTGATTTCGGGCTGCATTTTGACCCAGTTTTTGGTTTAGAAACACAGACAAAACCTAGGGAACATGCTGAGACTCAACACGCATCCACACACATTCAGATTCATCACATTAGGATTACTTCAGTTTTAGATCTGAATTTTTAGATTTGCATTACATTGATAGTTTATGCTTTTACTTGGATTTTTGGATGCTGAGATTCATTACCTCCGTTGAAGACATTACTTTAGTTTGTTTCCTTATTCCCTTATTTTTAATTAGTTACTTATTGACTCTGCTCAGATAATTATGTTGCGTTTTGAATTTATTAATATATAAAGTTATTTTTATTTTAATTAATTTTAATTCTCTATTTTATTTTATTTAATTATGTCTTCTCATATTTTTATGATTATTAATTTCATGTTAATGGAGTAGAATTTCTACTTGACATGGGGTTGATTAAGAGGAGATACTTGAGTTGGAATGCTCAAGTGTTTGGTTGAATTGGACATTGTTAACTAATTCCATACCTACTAACACTAGACCTCCCCAAGGGAGAGGACTAGGATTTGAGGGTAAGAGTTAGTTTAATCACCATACTTTTCCTTATTTAGTAAGGGATAACCGAGTGAGAACAACACCCTTTTTACACTACACTTGAGAAGATCCCAACAAGGATAGAGATTCTATTTAATTATTCCCCCACTCAAGGCCCTTTATTTGGAATATCAATAATTATTCTTAGTTTATTTCTATTGCTTTAATTTTCGATTAATTTAGTTATTCATTATCAAACTCAAACTTTTTGGGAATTTTCTGATTAATAAATTGGCACTCTTTCCTGCAACTTGTTGGGAGACGACCTAGGACTCATACTCCCAGTATTTTATTTCTAAAATTTGTGACAACCCTTTTTAAATTGGTGAGGCAGATCTTAGCCGGTTAAGAGCTATACGTGCAACGCTGTTCTCTTAATTGAAATCTCTAAATTGGTTAACTTCTGCCACGCATCAATTTTTGGTGTTGTTGCCGGGGAGTTGCAAAAGTGTGCTAAATTATTAATTAGTGTATATATTTTATTTTTATTTACATATTTTATTTTTACTTCTATTACCATGAGCTATTTTTTTTTCTCATTGAATGACGCGTTCATTGCCTGATCCGAGTTTAGTCCCATTTGATCCTAAAATTGAAAGAACTCTTTCACATATTAGACGAACTCGACGTCGGTTAGCCTCCGAGGGTGGTGAAGTGATTATTATCGATTCACCAGTCTCATCTGAGGGCGAATCTGAACCGCCATCTAAGAGTGAAACAAGCTCCTATACTACTGATTCAGTTGATTCACGTGCAGATACCATGACAGCACCTAAGAGAATTACCCTCCTGGAAGTTGGAGCCCCAGATTTTACATTGCAGCAGTATCAAGTGCATCACCCTACCGTAGCTGCAGATTTTGAACTAAAAACCGCACTGATCAACTTGATGCCCAAGTTTCATGGCTTACCTACTCAAGAGCCTATCAAGCACCTTGGGGATTTCCAAACAGCCTGTTCTACTGTTAGGCATCATGGTGCAGATGAAACTTCTATTCTATTAACCGCTTTCTCATTTTCTCTTGAGGGAAAGGCGAGGGAATGGTATTACGCTCAGCCTGAAGTGACCGTTACTAACTGGGATACACTTAGAAGAGAATTTTTGGAAAAATACTTTCCATCTGAAGTTTCTGATAGATTGAGGAAGGAGATTTCAATGATTATTCAGGGCGAATCTGAGACTCTCTACGAATATTGGGAGTGTTTCAACAATCTCCTGGATGCATGTTCCCATCACATGATTGATAAACTAGTATTGATCAGCTACTTCACTCAAGGCATGAACCCCCAGGATAAGCCTACACTGGAAGGTGCCAGTAATGGTTCTCTGAAAAAGTATAAAACCGCAGATGAACCATGGCAACTGATCAGCGACTTAGCTGAGTCCACTAGGAATCACAGACAGAGGCACAACCATCCCAAAGCTGTTGCAGAGATTTCCTCTAGCAAAGAGACTACTGCTCTCACCCAGAGTATATGTGAAATGACCAACCTACTGAAGCAGATGCAGTTAAATCAACAACAGGCACAACAAGCTCAGCCTTCACCACAACAAAGCCAACAGTTAGTTCCACAAAGAGTATGCAGGATCTGTGCTGATTATAGTCATTATACTGAGGAATGTCCGCAGCTCCAGGAAGACAACACCGTGGCAGCCACTCACAATTTCTATGACCGCCCGAATCAAGGATACAATCAATAAGGTGGCAACTATAACCATGGATGGCAGGACAACTCCAACCAAGGTTGGAGAGATAATTCTAACCATGGCTAGAGGGATAACTTTAACAGAGAAGGTAGAGACAATAATAGAAACCAGAAGTAGAATAACAACAATAACAACAGACAGCAGAATCAGAATCAACCTTACAGAGCACCTCACCTAAAACAATCACAAGGAACCCAACACAACCAACAACAAGCTCCTCAAATCATTTATTCAAATTCCTCATCAAATGACGAGATGCTCCGTTCTCTTGCGCAAGGACAACAAGACATGCAGGCCCAGCTGAACTCTAGTCTGAATGGCTTGACTGCCACTTTACAAGCTTTCGTCTCTCGAATGGATTCATCACTTAATTCCACACACCAACCTTCAAGGTCCAGTGTAATTCCTTCTCAACCACTGCCTAATCCCAAAGGTGGCATCAATGCCATCACCTTGAGGTTCGGAACCACATTACAGGAGAGGAACCATGAGGAGCCAAGCCCACCAGAACACATGCCAGCAGAGGATGTGGTAGAAGTGGAAGATGCTGAAGAGGAAAAGGACGTACAAGACATAGTTGAAGAAGAGGAAACGCAGCCACAAAATGAAGCACCAAGGGATGTAGAGGCTGCAATTCGCGCCCATCCTATTCCCTTTTCACAACTTGCAAGGAAGCCCAGAAAGCAGATGCAACTTGATCCCAAAATGGTAGAAATATTCAAAAAGGTCGAGGTAACTGTTCCCCTTTTTGATGTTATTCAACAGGTACCTAAATACGTAAAGTTTCTAAAGGATTTGTGCATACATAAAGATATAATTAATGAATTAGAAACTATTCCTTTAGGTAGTTCTATATCTGCTTTAATGGGAAATATACTTGAAAAATGTAGTAATCCAGGTCCATGCATGGTTAACTGTACCATTGGAGGTGTAAATTTTTCTGACTGCATGTGTGATTTAGGAGCGTGTGTTAGTATAATGTCTTTGTCTATATATGTTACTTTGAGGCTCCCTCCCTTAAAAAGGTCGGTAGCTCATTTTGTGTTAGCAGATAAAAGCATTATTACAGTAGTTAGAATTGCTGAAGATGTATTAGTGAGCATTAAGGGGCTCACATTTCCCATTGATTTCTACATCCTGGAAATGCCCCCTAATGACTCAGGAAGACCATCATCAATCCTTCTTGGAAGACCATTCCTGAAGACTTCAAAGTTCAAGCAGTATGCATTCTCAGGAACTTACTCCTTTGAGATAGGTGGCAGAACAGTGAGTTTCAGTTTAAATGAAGCTACAAAGCATCCTCCGGAAGATCATTCTATCTTCCAATGTGACATCATTGATGAAACTGTAGCTGAAGTTCACTTTGAAGAAATGGAAGAGAAGTACATGGAGCAAGTTCAAGTGTGGGGACACTTTCTGAAAATAATGAGAAGAATTTACCATTATCACCAGCCTCGGATGATCCAGAGCCTAGCTATGAGCAGAAATTAGAGTTAAAGTCCCTTTCTCCACACCTCAAGTATGCTTACCTTGAGGACTAGCAGAAGTTCCTAGTCATCATTGTAAAGGAACTCACTTCTCAACAGGAAGAACAGCTACTCAGTGTGCTGAGAAAACATAAGAAAGCAATTGGATGGAGTTTGGCAGATATAGTAGGAATTAGCCCTCAAGTTTGTGAACACAGAATATTCTTAGAAGAGGGAGCAAAGCCTGTCCGTCAGCCTCAACGAAGATTGAATCCCACCATCTTAGAAGTTTTCAAGAAAGAAGTAACCAGACTACTTGAAGCAGAAATCATTTACCCCATCTCAGACAGTGAATGGGTCAGTCCAGTATAAGTGGTGCCCAACAAATCTGGAGTCACAACAATAAAGAATGAGCATGGAGAGCTCCTGACAACTAGAGTGCAGAATTCATGGAGAGTTTGCATTGACTATAGGCGTCTCAACCAAGCCACTCGCAAGGATCATTACTGATAAACTATTATTTTATGATTTATATTGTGTTTAATTGTGTGGTTTTATCAAATCTTTACCCACTTATTCATATGATTAGCATGTATTTACAATTCCTTCCCAAAATCACTCCATGGTTGAAAACTTGCTTCCTAGAGACCTTTAATTATGTATTTTAATTCTCCTTTATCCCATTCGATGCCGTGATCCGTGTGTTAAGTGTTTCAGGCTTCATAGGGCATGAATGCCTTGGAAATTAGAGAGGAGGCTTGCAAAAATGGAAGGAACACAAGAAACGAAAGAGATGATCAGCGAGCAATGATGCAAGCGCATGGCCCATGCGAACGTGCGAAATGGAGAATTCGCAGCAACGCGAATGCGTGCCTGACGCAAACGCGTGGATTGGAGTCCGCACGAGTGACGCGAACGCGTGGACGACGCGTACGCGTGATCTGCGCGATCTGCAAAAATAACAGAATACACTGGGGGAAATTTCGGGGCGCTTTTTAACCCAGTTTTTGGTCCAGAAACACAGACTAAACCTAGGGAACATGCAGAAACTCAACAGGCATCCACACATATTCAGATTCATCACATTAGGATTACTTCAATTTTAGATCTGAATCTAGATTAGTGTTACATTGATAGTTTATGCTTTTGCTTAGATTTTTGGATGCTGAGAGTCATTACCTCCGTTGAAGACATTACCTTAGTTTCTTTCCTTATTCCCTTATTTTTAATTAGTTACTTATTGACTCTGTTCAGATAATTATGTTGCGTTTTGAATTTTTTAATATATAGAGTTATTTTTATTTTAATTAATTTTAATCTTCCATTTTATTTTATTTAATCATGTCTTCTCATATTTTTATGATTATTAATTCCATGTCAATGGAGTAGAACTTTCACTTGACCTGGGGGTTGATTAAGAGGAGATACTTGAGTTGGAATGCTCAAGTGCTTGGATAAACTGGACATTGTTAGCAAATTCCATTCCTACTGACACTAGACCTCCCCAAGGTAGAGGACTAGGACTTGAGGGTAAGAGTTAGTTCAATCACCATACTTTCCCTTATTTAGTAAGGGGTAATCGAGTGAGAACAACAACCTCTTTACACCACACTTGAGAAGATTCCAACAAGGATATAAGTTCCACTTAATTATTCCCCCAGTCAAGGCCTTTTATTTAGAGCACCAATAATCATTCTTAGTTTATTTTTATTGCTTTAATTTTTACTCATTTAATTACTCATTACCAAAACTCAATTTTTCTAAAAATTGCTAGTTAATAAAATAGCACTCTTTCCTGCAACTCGTTGGGAGACGACCTGGGACTCATACTCCCAGTATTTTTATTTCTAAAATTTGTGACAACCCTTTTTAAATTGGTGAGGCAGATCTTAGCCAGTTAAGAGCTATACGTGCAACGCTGTTCTCTTAATTAAAATCTCTAAATTGGTTAACTTCTGTCATGCATCAATTTTTGGCGCCGTTACCGGGGAGTTGCAATAGTGTGCTAAATTATTAATTAGTGTATATATTTTATTTTTATTTGTATATTTTATTTTTACTTCTGTTACCATGAGCTATTTGTTTTTCTCATTGAATGACGCGTTCATTGCCTGATCCGAGTTTAATCCCATTTGATCCTGAAATTGAAAGAACTCTTTCACATGTTAGACGAACTCGACGTCAGTTAGCCTCCGAGGGTGGTGAAGTGATTATTATCAAGCACCTTAGGGATTTTCAGACATCCTGTTCTACTGTTAGGCGTCATAGTGCAGATGAAACTTCTATTCTGTTAACCGCTTTCCCATTTTCTCATGAGGGAAAGGTGAGGGAATGGTATTACGCTCAGCCTGAAGCGACCGTTACCAACTGGGATACATTTAGAAAAGAATTTTTGGAAAAGTACTTTCCATCAGAAGTTACTGATAGATTGAGGAAGGAGATTTCAATGATTATTTAGGCCGAATCCGAGAC
This sequence comes from Arachis ipaensis, assembly GCF_059453495.1. NCBI lineage: Eukaryota > Viridiplantae > Streptophyta > Magnoliopsida > Fabales > Fabaceae > Arachis > Arachis ipaensis. The sequence continues at coordinate 102,869,745 of NC_142440.1, forward strand.
TCTCTACGAATATTGGGAGCGTTTCAACAATCTTCTCGACGTATGTCCCCATCACATGATTGATAAACTAGTATTGATCAGCTACTTCACTCAAGGCATGAACCCCCAGGATAAGACTACACTGGAAGGTGCCAGTAATGGTTCTCTGAAAAAGTATAAAACCGCAGATGAAGCATGGCAGCTGATTAGCGACTTAGCTGAGTCCACTAGGAATCACAGACAGAGGCACAACCATCCCAAAGCTGTTGCAGAGATTTCCTCTAGCAAAGAGACTACTGCTCTGACTCAGAGTATATGTGAAATGACCAACCTACTGAAGCAGATGCAGTTGAATCAACAACAAGCACAACAAGCTCAGCCTTCACCACAACAAAGCCAACAGTTAGTTCCACAAAGAGTATACAGAATCTGTGCTGATTATAGCCATTATACTGATGAATGTCTGCAGCTCCAAGAAGACAACACTGTGACAGCCACTCACAACTTCTATGACCGTCCAAATCAAGGATACAATCAACAAGGTGGCAACTACAACCAAAGTGGCAACTATAGCCATGGATGGCAGGACAACTCCAACCAAGGTTGGAAAGATAATTCTAACCATGGCTGGAGGGATAACTTTAACAGAAGAGGCAGAGACAATAATGAAAATCAGAGGTGGAATAATAATAACAACAACAGACAGCAGAATCAGAACCAACCTTACAGAGCACCTCACCTAAGACAATCACAAGGTACCCAGCACAACCAACAACAAGTTTCTCAGACTGCTTATTCTAATTCCTCATCAAATAACGAGATGCTCCATTCTCTTGCGTAAGGACAACAAGACTTGCAGGCTCAACTGGACTCTAGTCTGAATGGCTTGACTGCCACTTTACAAGCTCTCGTCTCCCGGATAGATTCCTCACTTAATCCCACACATCAACCTTCAAGCTCTAATGGAATTCCTTCTCAACCACTGCCTAATCCCAAGGGTGGCATCAACGCCATCACTCTAAGGTCTGGAACTACACTGCAGGAAAGGAACCATGAAGAACCAAGCCCACCAGAACACGTGCCAGCAGAGGATGTGGTGGAAGTGGAAGATGCTAAAGAGGAAGAGGACGTACGAGACATAGTTGAAGAAGAAGAAGCAGCTCAGCCACAGAATGAAGTACCAAGGGATGCAGAGGGTGCAATTTGTGCCCATCCTATTCCCTTTCCACAACTTGCAAGGAAGCCCAGAAAGCAGATGCAACTTGATCCCAAAATGGTAGAAATATTTAAAAAGGTCGAGGTAACTGTTCCCCTTTTTGATGTTATTCAACAGGTACCTAAATACGCAAAGTTTCTAAAGGATTTGTGCATACATAAAGATAAAATTAATGAATTAGAAACTATTTCTTTAGGTAGTTCTATATTTGCTTTAATGGGAAATATACCTGAAAAATGTAGTGATCCAGGTCCATGTATGGTTAACTGTACCATTGGAGGTGTAAATTTTTCTGATATAATGCCTTTGTCTATATATGATACTTTGAGGCTCGCCCCTTAAAAAGGCCGGAAGCTCGTTTTGTGTTAGTAGATAAAAGCATTATTACAGTAGTTAGAATTGCTGAAGATGTATTAGTGAGCATTAAGGGGCTCACATTTCCTATTGATTTCTACATCCTGGAAATGCCCCCTAATGACTCAGGCAGACTATCCTCAATCCTGCTTGGAAGACCATTCCTGAAGACTTCAAAGTTCAAGCTGGATGCATTCTCAGGAACTTACTCCTTTGAGATAGATGGTAGGACAGTGAGTTTCAATTTAAACAAAGCTATGAAGCATCCTCTAGAAGATCATTCTATCTTCCAATGCGACATTATTGATGAAACTGTAGCTGAAGTTCACCAGGAAGAATTAGCAGAGAAGTACATGGGTCAAGGTCCAAGTGTGGAGACACTTTCTGAAAATAATGAGAAGACTTTACCATTATCACCAGCTCCGGATGATCTAGAGCCTAGCTATGAGCAGAAATTAGAATTAAAGCCCCTTCATTCACACCTCAAGTATGCTTACCTTGAGGACAAGCAGAAGTTCCCAGTCATCATTGCAAAGGAACTTACTTCTTAACAGGAAGAACAGCTACTTAGTGTGCTGAGAAAACATAAGAAAGCAATTGGATGGAGCTTGGCAGATATAGTAGGCATTAGTCCTCAAGTTTGTAAACACAGAATATTCTTAGAAGAGGGAGCAAAGCCTATCCATCAACCCCAAAGAAGATTGAATCCCACCATCTTAGAAGTTGTCAAGAAAGAGGTAACTAGACTACTTGAAGCAGATATCATTTGCCCCATCTCAGACAGTGAATGGGTCAGTCCAGTACAAGTGGTGCCCAAGAAGTCTGGAGTCACAACAATAAAAAATGAGTATGGAGAGCTCCTGACAACTAGAGTGCAGAATTCATGGAGAGTTTGCATTGACTCTAGGTGTCTCAACCAAGCCACCCGCAAGGATCATTACCCCTTGCCATTCATTGATTAAATGCTTGATTGCCTGTCAGGTAAATCCTATTACTGCTTTTTAGATGGTTATACAGGCTACTTTCAAATTTATATAGCTCCTGAAGATCAGGAAAATACTACTTTTACATGTCGTTTTGGGACTTTTGCTTATAAGAGAATTCCCTTTGGCTTATGCAATGCACCTGCTACTTTCCAAAGATGCATGATGAGTCTTTTCTCTGATCTGATTGAGAACTGTATGGAGGTTTTTATGGATGATTTTAGAATATATGGTGATTTATTTAGCCTTTGCTTGGATAGTTTATCTAGAGTGTTAGACAGATGTGTTAGTACAAACCTTGTATTAAATTTTAAAAACTGACACTTTATGGTCAAACAAGGAATTGTACTAGGACATGTTGTGTCTAATACTGGCATTTCTGTAGATCCAGCAAAGGTGGATGTTATTTCTAGTTTACCTTACACCTCCTCTGTGAGGGAAGTCCGTTCGTTCCTTGGCCACGCAGGTTTTCATAGGAGATTCATTAAGGACTTCAGTAAGGTAGCATTATTTTTATCCAGATTGCTACAGAAGAAAATTGAGTTCGAGTTCAGTGAGGATTGTATGTAGGCATTTGATAAGCTGAAAACTGCCCTAACTCAAGCTCTAATTGTTAGAAGACCAGACTGGAGCCAGCCATTTGAAATTATGTGTGATGCTTCCAACCATGCATTAGGAGCAGCGCTGGCTCAGCGCGAAGGTAAGGACTCTTTTGTAATCGCTTATGCATCTAAGACTTTAGATGCTGCTCAGTCTAATTATACTACTACTGAAAAAGAGCTTCTTGCTATTATTTTTGCTCTGGATAAATTCCGAGCCTATTTACTTGGTACTAAGGTAGTAGTGTACTCAGACCATGCCGCTCTAAAATATCTATTAGCTAAAAAGGAATCCAAACCAAGGCTAATACGTTGGATACTGCTCCTGCAAGAATTTGATTTAGAAATTAAGGATAGGAGTAGTAACCAGAATCTAGTGGCAGACCACTTGAGTCGCCTTGAGCACATTAAGGGTGACTCCACTCCTATAAATGATAATTTCCTATTTGATAGCTTACAAGCAGTATCTGAAGTAGTTCCTTGGTATGCACCCGTAGCTAATTATCTAGTTAGCCACACTTTTCCTCCAAATTTTACTAAGCACCAGAGAGACAAGCTGAAAAGCGAGTCCAAATATTATATATGGGATGATCCATATTTATGGAGGTGTGGTGCTGACCAGGTAATTAGACGGTGTGTGCCTCAATCAAAATTTCAGTCCATTTTAGAGGCCTGCCACTCATCTGAGAGTGGAGGACATTTTGGCCCTCAAAGAACAACTAGAAAAATTCTAGACTGTGGATTCTGGTGGCCTATTCTTTTTAAAGATGTTGCTGAATTTTGTAAATCTTGTTTCCCATGCCAAAGCTTTGGTAATATATCCAAGAGGGATGAGATGCCTCAACAGCTTATGCTTTTCTGTGAAATTTTTTATGTTTGGGGCATTGACTTCATGGGTCCGTTTCCAAAATCTAATGGTTACTTTTATATATTGTTAGCTGTAGATTATGTTTCTAAGTGGGTGGAAGCAATTCCTACCCGCACTGATGATGCTAACACTGTTGTTTCCTTTGTTAAAAACCATATTATCTATTGCTTTGGATCACCACGAGCAATCGTGAGCGATCAAGGCACCCATTTTTGTAACAGGAGACTAACAGGATTACTGAAAAAGCATGGGATAATTCACAAAATAGCAACAGCTTATCATTCCCAGACCAATGGGCAAGCCGAAGTCTCTAACATAGAGATTAAACGTATTCTAGAGAATATAGTAAAGCCTCATAGGAAGGACTGGAGTGCCAGGCTACAAGATGCACTCTGGGCATATAGAACAGCGTACAAGACACCCATTGGGATGAGCCCCTTCCGCTTGGTATATGGAAAGGCTTGCCACCTCCCCGTAGAGGTGGAACACAAGGCTTTCTGGGTTGTAAGAGAGTGCAACATGAACCTTACGAGAGCTGGTGCTGAAAGAAAGCTGCAACTAGCAGAACTAGAGAACTTCCGCCTAGAAGCATATGACAACTCCAGGCGTTACAAGGAGAAAATGAAGGTTGTCCATGATAAGCACATTAAAAGGAAAGAATTCAGACCAGGGGAGTTAGTTCTACTATATAACTCCAGACTGAGGCTCATGCCAGGTAAACTGAGATCAAGATGGGAAGGGCCATACAAAGTAGAAAAGGTAGAGCCATATGGAGTTTTCCACCTGCGTCATCTTACTAGCTCTAAATTTCTAAAGGTCAATAGACATCGCCTAAAGCTGTATCATGGTGAGAAGATGAAGAATAAAAAAAAACTAGAGATTTTTCTCTTGGAAGACCCACCAAGAGAAGCAGAATGAGCCTAAAGAGCGTCCAACTTAAGGACGTAAAAGCAAAGTGTTAGGTGGGAGACAACCCACCATGGTATGATCATTCTGTTTCAGTCTTAGTTTTATTTTTATTTTTTTTATGATGTTAATGACTCTTCTCATCATCCCTGCATATAGTTTGCATGAGCATTCTGCATATTAAAAAAAAAAGCACGCACGCGTTGCGGCAGCGTCGCTGACGCATCCGCGTCACCAGTGTGTTTTGAAGAAAAGAGAATTGGACAGAGAGTCACGCGAAAGCGTGGCTGGAGGCGTGCCTTAGGTACAAACATGCCCACGCATCCGTGTTACCCACACGGCCGTGTCGTTTGGAAAGTAAGCCTCCCACGCGTCCGCGTCACCCACGCGAACGCGTGCCCTTAAAAATCGATGTAAAAGAGGTGTATGACAGCCAGTTATGATGGAGTGAGGCAGAAGTGATGCTAGAGGCACCAGCCTTGTCACGCGACCGCATGCCCCACGCGTCCGCGTCGTCCTCCAAACATGGGCATCCACGCGATTGCGTCACCCAATCATTTTGGCAAAATAAGTTTGAGACAGCGAGTTGCGCGAACGCGTCGCTGCCCTCGCGCCATTCGCACAAATCAAGTCACGCGACCACGTGACCCACACATCCGCGTCACATGCGGCGCAAAGAATATCCAGATCAGCCAAAATATCTTATCTTTTCTTTCCCAAAACCTAATTTTTCTTATTCTTTCTTATTTCTTTCTTCTCCCTTCTTCCTTCTTACTTCTTTCCCACTTTCCACTTCTTCTTTTTCACCACCATTATCAAGGTTTTTATTTTCTTCTTCCCCTCTTTACTTTTCCCATATTTTTCTTATTTTTATTATGTTTTCTTCTTCTTTTCTTTTTACTTTCTTTATCTATATTTTCTTTTCCTTTTTCTTCTTCTTTCTTTTTATTCCTTTTAATTAGTGTTGGAAATTTATTTCGGTCTTTATTTTCTATATTATGCTTGTGGATTATCATGGATCTATTTGACAATTAATATTACCTTTTAAAGGGTTACTTGCATGTTCTATTTTATATTTTCAAAAACATATTTACCATGCATACTATGTGTTTGTGAAAAAGCCCGTATGGCATCATGCACTACCTTTATGTTATCATCCTACCTTAATGCCTATTTTTCACAAAATCTCTTTTATATTTTATTAATTTAATTTAATTGTCAATACAAATAAGTTATTAGTTTAAAAGACTTGATAATCTAACTTGGACATTGAATGCTTGATCGATGCTACTCATGCCTTTGCCGGCATGCTAATAAACATCTCACATTCAATTGCCATTACATGCACTTGTTATATTACCTTTGATGAACTTTTCACATGTAGTCTAGACCATGTGTTAACGACATCCTTCTTTATCGTGCATTGATTACCACCCATAATGTTCGCTCCCTTGCTCGAACCCTTCGCTTTACATATTACTTTCTGTTTCCTTTTTTAGGATGGCCACCAAGAAAGGTAAAGAGAAAGCTACTCCCAAACCACCAGTAAGGAGAGGAACAAAAAGAGCATTAGTGGCAGAGCCATCTTCAACAGCAGTAAAGCCCTCAGCAAAGGACACTGCACGGTTCCCTAACCGCTACTGTGAGCAGATGTTCTCCATCCTGGCAGAGAGGAATTACAACAATGAATAACTTCTCATCCTCCCGACCCGCATTGCTGAATTTGTTGAGCCGTAAATTGAACGAAGACAATGGGGATTCCTACGAAGATAGCCACGGCAGGTTAATCTCTCATGGGTAGTAGAATTCTACTCCAACTTTCACATGCCAACCATGCAGTCTGTCTATGTCCGTCAGAAGCAAGTCCCCATAACTGAAGAGGTCATTCAACAAGCTTTAGACCTTCCCCCTGCTCCAGAAGGATTGGACACATTTCAAGAAGCCTCACTCAAGTGCCAGACATACCAATTTGAGTGGGACACCGTTCTCAGAGTTATAGCACAACCTGGCAGCAGATGGATCTATGGATACCATCGATCCCGACCAAAAGGGATATCGGCTTCAGCACTTACCTTGGAGGCTCGAGTGTGGGCACAGATCATGTCCTATTATGTATTTCCGAGCACTCACGAGTCCTCCTTCACTGCAGACATGGCTGTTTTACTCTGGTGTATCCTTACAGACCAGCACCTAAACTTACCAAGACACATCCGGAGTGCAATGGGACACGTACAAATTGCGGGCAACCTACCTTTTCCCGCCTTGGTTTCAAATCTCGTCTCGGCAGCCGAAGTCTCCTACAGAGCTGGGGACACCAAAGCGATACTTCCACGGGATGATCAGTACATCCCTAACGGAAAATATATCAGACCGTCAGCAGCCACTACAAGCCAGCCTACAAAACCGACAGAAGACATTCCTCCTTCAACACCACAAGCACCTACAACAAACCAACTGCTCCATCAGATACTTAAAAGGTTGGATCGGCAGGAACACAAAGCAAAGCTAAGAGAGCGCCGTAACAAGCGCCGATTCACATACCTCAAGGAGCTACTTATGGGAAACTACAAAGACTCAGACACCTCGAACTCCACTTCATTTACCAGCACAGGGAGCCATGACGATCCCGATGGTGGATATGCTGCTACCAGCCCCCCTTTGTTCCTGACAGATGGCACCAAGGACGGTGCAAAGCTTTAAGTGTGGGGAGGTCGGTCGGTACCTGACTTCCGGAGGTAATTTCTTTTCCTTAAACACCAGTAAAATAGGATATTTAGTTAATTTTTCTTTTGAAGAATAGGATAGATTGCATAGAAATAGGTTATTCACATGCATGTTCTACCTGATTGAAAATAATAAGTTTCTTCTAAGATCCTATTTTCTGAAAAATTTCACTAATTTAAATCAAAAGTTTGTGTTAAATTTGTTTGAAGTTGTATTTGGAAATAGTTTAAAAAGCTAAGAACACACAACCTGTGAGATTTGAGCTTAATTACATGGTTACATTATTTAACCATAAATATTTTATTCTTGTGTGTTTGCTTCTCTATGATTGTAATCTTATTTTGTTTCATCCTATATGTCCAATGTTTAATATGTTATATGCATGCGTATGATTGAGGTCGTTATTTGTTTAGCTCACTTATCCCAAACAAGCCTACCATTTAAATTACCTTTGTCAGCCACTTTGAGCCTTTTATTCCCATTTGTTCTATATTTTACCACATTACTAGCCTTAAGCGGAAAAACAATTAAATATCCCAATTGAATCTTTGGTTAGCTTAAGATAGAAATTGTGTGTTAATTGAGTATGGGAAGATTGTGGGAACAAGGGTTAATAAGGGAATGTTTCATGATAAAATAATGGAAATTTGGGTACCTACTCATGTGAAACTATAAAAATTAAAAATCCATGTGCATTGATAATCTATATTTATTTTTATGTTAAAAAAATATTTAAATAAATATAAGGGGATAAAATTACCCCGATTCTAAGTTAAGTTTAGTTCAGAGATCAATGCATATGTGATAAAAATTAAAAGAAAGTTGATGCAATGCAAAAGTGAAGATTATGGGTATCTAGGCATGATTCTAAAGTTATATAGGGTATATGTATGTTAGGTGAAAGCTTAGGTTAATCAAAGATTCAACATAAAAGACCTCATGATGTTTGCATTGGTATGTTAAATATTGTTCATTGATTAGGTGAAGAACAAAATTTAGAAAGAATAATTAGAGAAGAGTATAGTGATTACCCTATACACTTGAGAGACCAGAGTGCACATACACCATCAGTGAGGGTTCAATGCTTGATTATATGTTCCCTGCTTTCATGAGCTATCTTCTTGAATTTTTATCTGTTCTTACTGTATAAATTGAATTAGTGGAATTTGATTTATGTTTGTCTTGAAGAGCTTATTTACTTTTAACCAAGTAGACAAGGATCATATAGTTGCATTCATATATATATAGGTTGCATTGCATTGCATGAGTTTTAGATGTCCCTTCTCATTTACTTTATCTCCTTCAACTAAGTATGAGGACATGCTAATGTTTAAGTGTGGGGAGGTTGATAAACCATTATTTTATGATTTATATTGTGTTTAATTGTGTGGTTTTATCAAATCTTTACCCACTTATTCATATGATTATCATGTATTTACAATTCCTTCCAAAAATCACTCCATGGTTGAAAACATGCTTCCTAGAGACCATTAATTATGTATTTTAATTCTCCTTTATCCCATTCGATGCTGTGATCTATGTGTTAAGTGTTTCAGGCTGCATAGGGCATGAATGACTTGGAAATTGGAGAGGAGGCTTGCAAAAATGGAAGGAACACAAGAAATGAAGGAGATGACCAGCGAGCAATGACGCAAGCGCATGGCCCACACAAACACGCGAAATGGAGAATTCGTAGCGACGCGAACGCGTGCCTGACGCAAATGCGTGGATTGGAGTCCGCACGAGTGATGCGAACGCATGGACGATGCGTACGCGTGACCTGCGCGATCTGCAAAAATAACATAATACGCTAGGGTTGATTTCGGGCCGCTTTTTGACCCAGTTTTCGGCCCAGAAATACAGACTAAACCTAGGAAACATGCAGAAACTCAACAGGCATCCACACACATTCAGATTCATCACATTAAAATTACTTCAGTTTTAGATCTGAATCTAGATTAGTGTTACATTGATAGTTTATGCTTTTGCTTGGATTTTTGGATGCTGAGAGTCATTACCTCCGTTGAAGACATTACCTTAGTTTGTTTCCTTATTCCCTTATTTTTAATTAGTTACTCAGTGACTCTGTTCAGATAATTATGTTGTGTTTTGAATTTATTAATATATAGAGTTATTTTTATTTTAATTAATTTTAATCTTCCATTTTATTTTATTTTATCATGTCTTCTCATATTTTTATGATTATTAATTCCATGTCAATGGAGTAGAACTTCCACTTGACATGGGGGTTGATTAAGAGGAGATACTTGAGTTGGAATGCTCAAGTTCTTGGTTAAACTGGATGTTGTTAGCTAATTCCATTCCTACTGACACTAGACCTCCCCAAGGGAGAGAACTAGGACTTGAGGGCAAGAGTTAGTTCAATCACCATACTTTTTCTTATTTAGTAAGGGGTAATCGAGTGAGAACAACAACCTCTTTACACCACACTTGAGAAGATCCCAACAAGGATATAAGTTCCACTTAATTATTTCCCCAGTCAAGGCCTTTTATTTAGAGTACCAATAATCATTCTTAGTTTATTTTTATTGCTTTACTTTTTACTCATTTAATTACTCATTACCAAAACTCAATTTTTCTGAAAACCCCTTGTTAATAAAATAGCACTCTTTCCTGCAACTCGTTGGAAGACGACCTGGGACTCATACTCCCAGTATTTTTATTTCTAAAATTTGTGACAACCCTTTTTAAATTGGTGAGGCAGATCTTAGCCGGTTAAGAGCTATACGTGCAACGCTGTTCTCTTAATTGAAATATCTAAATTGGTTAACTTCTGTCACGTATCAATTACCCCTTGCCATTCATTGATCAAATGCTTGATTGCGTGTCAGGTAAATCCCATTACTACTTTTTAGATGGTTATACAGGCTACTTTCAAATTCATATGGCTCCTGAAGATTAGGAAAAGACTACTTTTACATGTCCTTTTGGGAGTTATGCTTATAAGAGAATGCTCTTTGGCTTATGCAATGCACCAGCTACTTTCTAAAGATGTATGATGAGTCTTTTCTCTGACCTTATTGAGAACTGTATGGCAGTTTTTATGGATGATTTTAGCATATATGGTGATTCATTTAGCCTTTGCTTGGATAGTTTATCTAGAGTGTTAGATAGATGTGTTAGTACGAACCTTGTATTAAATTTTGAAAAATGTCACTTTATGGTCAAACAAGGAATTGTACTAGGACATGTTGTGTCTAACACTGGCATTTCTGTAGATCCAGCAAAGGTGGATATTATTTCTAGTTTACCTTACCCCTCCTCCGTGAAGGAAGTCTGTTCGTTCCCTGGCCACGCAGGTTTTTACAGGAGATTCATTAAGGACTTCAGTAAGGTAGCATTACCTTTATCCAGATTGCTGCAGAAGCAAATTGAGTTTGAGTTCAGTGAGGATTGTATGCAAGCATTTGATAAGCTAAAGATTGCTCTGACTCAAGCTCCAATTGTGAGAGGACCAGATTGGAGCCAGCCATTTGAAATTATGTGTGATGCTTCCAACCATGCAGTAGGAGTAGTGTTGGCTCATCACGAAGGTAAGGACCCTTTTGTAATTGCTTATGCATCTAAGACTTTAGATGCTGCTCAGTCTAATTACACTACTATTGAAAAAGAGCTTTTTGCTATTATTTTTGCTCTGGATAAATTCCGAGCCTATTTACTTGGTACTAAGGTAGTAGTGTACTCAGACCATGCAGCTCTAAAATATCTATTAGCTAAAAAGGAGTCCAAACTAAGGCTAATACGTTGGATACTGCTGCTGCAAGAAATTGATTTAGAAATTAAGGATAGGAGTGGTAACCAGAATTTAGTGGCAGACCACTTGAGTCGCCTTGAGCACATTACGGATGACTCCACTCCTATAAATGATAATTTCCCATTTGATAGCTTACAAGCAGTATTTAAAGTAGTTCCTTGGTATGTACCTGTAGCTAATTATCTAGTTAGCCACACTTTTCCTCCAAATTTTACTAAGCACCAAAGAGACAAGCTGAAAAGCGAGTCCAAATATTATATATGGGATGATCCATATTTATGGAGGTGTGGTACTGACTAGGTAATTAGACGGTGTATGCCTTAATCAGAATTCTAGTCTATTTTAGAGGCCTGCCACTCAACTGAGAGTAGAGGACATTTTGGCCCTCAAAGAACAGCTAGAAAAATTCTAGACTGTGGATTCTGGTGGCCTACTCTTTTTAAAGATGCTGCTAAATTTTGTAAATCTTGTTCCCCATACCAAAGGTTTGGTAATATATCCAAGAGGAATGAGATGTCTCAACAGATTATGCTTTTCTGTGAAATTTTTGACGTTTGGGGCATTGACTTCATGGGTCCGTTTCCAAATTCTAATGGGTACTTTTATATACTGTTAGCCGTAGATTATGTTTCTAAATGGGTGGAAGCAATTCCTACCCATACTGATGATGCTAACACTGTTGTTTCCTTTGTTAGAAACCGTATTATCTATCGCTTTGGATCACCACGAGCAGTCGTGAGCGATCAAGGCACCCATTTTTGTAACAGGAGACTAACATGATTATTGAAAAAGCATGCGATAATTCACAAAGTAGCAACAGCTTATCATTCCCAGACCAATGGACAAGCCGAAGTCTCTAACAGAGAGATTAAACATATTCTGGAGAAGATAGTAAAACCTCATCGGAAGGACTGGAGTGCCAAGCTACAAGATTCACTCTGGGCATATAGAACAGCGTACAAGACACCCATTGGGATGAGCCCCTTCCGCTTGGTATATGGAAAGGCTTGCCACCTCCCCGTGGAGGTGGAACACAAGGCTTTCTGGGCTGTAAGAGAGTGAAACATGAATCTTACAGAAGCTGGTGCTGAAAGAAAGCTGCAACTAGCAGAACTAGAGAACCTCCGCCTGGAAGCATATGACAACTCTAGGCGTTACAAGGAGAAAATGAAGGCTGTCCATGACAAGCACATTAAAAGGAGAGAATTCAGACCAGGGGAGTTAGTTCTACTATACAACTCCAGACTGAGGCTCATGCCAAGTAAACTGAGATCAAGATGGGAAGGTCCATACAGAGTAGAAAAGGTAGAGCCATACGGAGTTTTCTACCTGCGTCATCTTACTAGCTCCAAATTTCTAAAGGTCAATGGACATCACCTAAAGCTTTATCATGGTCAGAAGATGAAGAATCAAAAGGAACTAGAGATCTTCCTCTTGGAACACCCACCAAGAGAAGCTGAATGAGTCTAAAGAGCATCCAACTTAAGAACGTAAAAGCAAAGTGCTAGGTGGGACACAACCACCATGGTATGATCGTTCTGTTTCAGTCTTAGTTTTATTTTTACTTTATTTTTATGATGTTAATGACTCTTCTCATCAACCCTGCATATAGCTGCATATAGTTTGCATGAGCATTCTGCATATTTTATTTAAAAAAAAAAGCATGCACGCGACGCAGCAGCGTCGCTGACGCGTCCGCGTCACCAGTGCGTTTTGAAGAAAAGAGAATTGGACAGAGAGTCACACGAAAGCGTGGCTAGAGGAGTGCCTTAGGCACAAACATGCCCACGCGACCGTGTCAATGACGCGTCCGCGTCGTTTGTGAAATAGCCTCCCCACGCGTCCGTGTCACCCACGCGAACGCGTGGCCCTGCAAAATCGACGTAAAGAGGTGTATGATAGAGAGTTATGATAGAGCTGGGCTGGACTCGTGCTAGAAGCACCAGCCTTACCACGCGACCGCGTTCCCCAAGCGGCCGTGTCGTCCTCCAAACATGGCCATTCACGCGATCGCGTCACCCAAATATTTTGGCAAAATAAGTTTGAGACAAAGAGTTGCGGAACGCGTCGCTGCCCTCGTGCCATTCGCACAAATCAAGTCACGCGACCGCGTATTCCACGCATTCGCATCCCTTGAACACATTGCATACCACGCGACCGCGTGACCCACGTGTCCGCGTCACATGCGGCGCACAGAATATCCAGATCAGCCAAAATATCTTATCTTTTCTTCCCCAAATCCTAATTTTTCTTATCCTTTATTATTTCTATCTTCTCCCTTCTTCCTTCTTACTTCTTTCCCACTTTCTACTTCTTCTTTTTCACCATCATTATCAAGGTTTTTATTTTCCTCTTCCCCTCTTCACTTTTCCATTATTCTTCTTATTTTTATTATGTTTTCTCCTTCTTTTTCTTTTTACTTTCTTTATCTATATTTTCTTTTTCTTTTTCTTTCTTTCTTTTTATTCCTTTTTATTGGTGTTGAAAATTTATTTCGGTCTTTATTTTCTATATTTTTCTTGTCGATTATCATGGGTTTGTTTGACAATTAATATTACCTTTTAAAGGGTTACTTGCGTGTTCTATTTTATATTTTCAAAAACATATTTACCATGGGTTTATTTGACAATTAATATTACCTATTGAATTTGTTTTTTATGAATGTTAAATTTGTTGGCTCTTGAAAGAATGATGAAAAAGGAGAACTGTTATTGATAATCTGAAAAATCATAAAATTGATTCTTGAAGCAAGAAAAAGCAGTGAATACAAAAGCTTGCAGAAAAAAAAAGAAAAAAAAAAGAAAAAGCAAGCAGAAAAAGCCAATAGCTCTTTAAACCAAAAGGCAAGAGCAAAAAGCCAGTAACCCTTTAAACCAAAAGGCAAGGGTTAAAAAAAAAGGATCCAAGGCTTTGAGCATTAATGGATAGGAGGGCCTAAAGGAATAAAATCCTGGCCTAAGCGGCTAAACCAAGCTGTCCCTAACCATGTGCTTGTGGCGTGAAGGTGTCAAGTGAAAACTTGAGACTGAGCGGTTAAAGTCGAGGTCTAAAGCAAAAAAAAAAAAGAGTGTGCTTAAGAACCCTGGACACCTCTAATTGGGGACTCTAGCAAAGCTGAGTCACAATCTGAAAAGTTTCACCCAGTTATGTGTCTGTGGCATTTATGTATCTGGTGGTAATACTGGAAAACAAAGTGCTTAGGGCCACGGCCAAGACTCATAAAGTAGCTGTGTTCAAGAATCAACATACTGAACTAGGAGAATCAATAACACTATCTAAATTCTGAGTTCCTATAGATGCCAATCATTCTGAACTTCAAAGGATAAAGTGAGATGCCAAAACTATTCAGAGGCAAAAAGCTACTAGTCCCGCTCATCTAATTGGAGCTAAGTTTCATTGATATTTTGGAATTTATAGTATATTCTCTTCTTTTTATCCTATTTGATTTTCAGTTGCTTGGGGACAAGCAACAATTTAAGTTTGATGTTGTGATAAGCGGATAATTTATACGCTTTTTGGCATTGTTTTTAAGTAGTTTTTAGTATGATTTAGTTAGTTTTTAGTATATTTTTATTAGTTTTTAAATAAAAATTACATTTCTGGACTTTACTATGAGTTTGTCTGTTTTTCTGAGATTTCAGGTATTTTCTGGCTGAAATTGAGGTACCTGAGCAAAAATCTGATTCAGAGGCTGAAGAAGGACTGCAGATGCTGCTAGATTCTGACCTCCCTGCACTCGAAATAGATTTTCTGGAGCTCCATAAACCCAGTTGGCGCGCTCTCAATTGCGTTGGAAAGTAGACATCCAAGCCTTTCCAGCAATATATAATAGTTCATACTTTGCCCAAGTTTTGACGACGCAAACTGGCGTTCAAACACCAACTTCCTGCCCTATTCTGAAGTTAAACGCCAGAAACAGGTTGCAAACCAGAGTTAAATGCCAGAAACAGGCTACAACCTAGTGTTTGACTCCAAAAAGAGTCTCTACATATGAATGCTCAATGCTCAGCCCAAGCACACACCAAGTGGGCCCGGATGTGGATTTCTTCACCAATTACTCATTTTCTGTAACCCTAGATACTAGTTTAGTATAAAAACTACTTTTAGTGATTTATTTGATATCTTTGGCTAGTCTTTGAATAATTTTATGTTCGGAGATCATGTTTAGGGGGCTGGCCATTCGGCCATGCCTGGACCTTCATCACTTATGTATTTTCAACGGTAGAGTTTCTACACACCATAGATTAAGGTGTGGAGCTCTGCTGTTCCTCATGAATTAATGTGAAGTACTATTGTTTTCTTATTCAGTTCAAGCTTATTCCTATTCTAAGATATTCGCTTGTACTTCAACATGATGAATATGATGATCCGTGACACTCATCACTATTCTCAACCTATGAACGCGTGCCTGACAACCATTTCTGTTCTACCTTGGATTGAGCGTTTATCTCTTAGCCTCCATTCCGAAAGATCGGAGTCTTCGTGGTATAAGCTAGAATTATTGGCAGCCATTCTTGAGATCCGGAAAGTCTAAACCTTGTCTGTGGTATTCCAAGTAGGATCTGGGAAGGGATGACTATGACGAGCTTCAAACTCGCGAGTGTTTGGCATAGTGACAGACGCAAAAGGATCACTGGATCCTATTTCAACATGATCAAGAACCGACAGATGATTAGCCGTGCGGTGACAGGACATTTGGACCATTTTCACTGAGAGGACGGGAAGTAGCCATTGACAACGGTGATGCCCAACATACAGCTTGCCATGGAAAGGAGTATGAATGATTGGATGAAAGCATTCGGAAAGCAGAGGCTCAGAAGGAACAAAAGCATCTCCACACGCTTATCTGAAATTCTCACCAATGAATTACATAAGTATTTCTATCCTATTTTATATTTTAATTATATTTTAATTATCAAATCTCCATAACCATTTGAATCTGCCTGATTGAGATTTACAAGATGACCATAGCTTGCTTCAAGCCAACAATCTCCGTGGGATCGACCCTTACTCACGTAAGGTTTATTACTTGGACGACCCAATGCACTTGCTGGTTAGTTGTGCGAAGTTGTGAAAGAGAATTGAGATTATGAACGTGCGTACCAAGTTTTTGGTGCCGTCACCAGGGAACTAACAATTCTGTCACGCACCAAGTTTTTGGCACCGTTGCCGGGGATTGTTCGAGTTTGGACAACTGACGGTTCATCTTGTTGCTCAGATTAGGTAATTTTATTTTAATTTTAAGTTTTTGTTTTTATTCTTTTTATTTTCGAAAAATTTTCAAAAAATAAATTATTCTATGACTTCAGAATTTTTAAGAATGAATTCTAGAGTTTCATGAGATATGTTGAATCCTGGCTGGCTGTTAAGCCATGTCTAATCTTTTGGACCGAGGTTTCAACTATCCTTAGAAGAGCTTCTTTGTCTTTCTCAGCAAATTAGCTGTTGTATGTAATGATCTGCTAAAGCTTGGCTGGCCATTGGCCATGTCTAGTGTTTTGGACCAGAGCTTTCACTAAAAGCTTGGCTGGCTAGTAAGCCATGTCTAATTCCGGGACCGGAGCTTTAGACTAACATTGCATGATTCCTGGAATTCTTATTAAAAATTTTGGAATCCTTATTTTTCTTTTTCCAATTAATTTTCAAAAAATCCAAAAAAAAATTTAATAAAATCATAAAAAACCAAAAAAATTTTATGTTTATTGTTTGAGTCTAGTGTCAAATTGTAAGTTTGGTGCCAATTGCATCTTTGTAACTTTTCTTTAAATTTTTGAAAAAATTCATGCATGGTGTTCTTCATGATCTTCAAGTTGTTCTTGATGATCTTCTTTGTTTGATTTTTGCATTTTCATGTTTTGTGTCTTTTCTTGTTTTTCATATGCATTTTCAATTTGTTAGTGTCTAAATATTAAAAATTTCTAAGTTTGGTGTCTTAGTGTTTCTTTTCTTAAAAATTTTCAAAAACATGTTCTTGATGTTCATCTTGACATTCAAAGTGTTCTTGGTGTTCATCTTGACATTCAAAGTATTCTTGCATGCATTGTGTGTTTTGATTCAGGATTCTCATATTTTGATTCTTTTCATTGTTTTTCTCTTTCATCATTAAAAATTCAAAAATAAAAAAAAATATCTTTCCCTTTTTCTTCTCATAAAATTTGAATATTTGAGTTGACTTTTTAAAAAAAATTAAAATCTAGTTGTTTCTTATAAGTCGAATCAAATTTTCAATTTAAAAATCTTATCTTTTCAAAACCTTTTCAGAAAATCAAATCTTTCTCATTTTTTTCGAAAACTTTTTAAAATGATTTTCAAAATCTTTTTCTTAATTTCATTTCATAATTTCAAAATCTTTACTAACAATTAATGTGATTGATTCAAAATTTTTAAAGTTTGTTACTTGCCTATTAAGAAAGGTTCAATGTTTAAATTTTAGAATCATATCTTTTTGTTTCTTGTTAGTCAAGTAATTAACTTTAATTTTAAAAATCAAATCTTTTTAAATTTCTTTGTCAAAACTTTTTCAAAATAAATCCCAATCATATCTTTTTTTTTCAAAACTTAATTTCAAAATCTTTTCTAACTTCTTATCTTTTCAAATTTGATTTTCAAATCTTTTTCAATTAACCACTTAACTTATTGTTTGATTTTTAAAATTCTTATCTTTTTCAAAACTACCTAACTAATTTTCTCTCTTTAATTTTTGAAAACTCCTCACCCTTTTTCAAAATTCTTTTAATTAACTAATTGCTTTAATTTTTAATTTAATTTTATTTTCCTTTTTAATTTTCGAATTATAACTACAATTTAAAATAACAACAAAAAAATTTTCCTTTTATTTTAAATTAAATTCGAAACTTCTCTCCCACTCAAAATTCGAACCCCAGCTTCTTCTCTGTGTTCGAATTTTTCTCTTCTCCTTCTTCTATTCTTCTCTTCTTATACTGACATAAGGAATCTCTATACTGTGACATAGAAGATTCCATATTTTCTTTTCTGTTCTCTTCTTTTTCATATGAGGAGGAACAAGGATAAGAATATTCTTGTTGAAGCTAATCCTGAACCTGAAAAGACTCTGAAGAGGAAGCTAAGGGAAGCTAAAGCACAACTCTCTGGAGAGAACCTGACATAAATTTTCGAAAAAGAAGGAGACATGGCCAAACCCAATAGCAATGGTGGAGATGTAAGGAAGATGCTTGGTGACTTTATTGCACCCTCTTCCAACTTCTATGGAAGAAGCATCTCAATCCCTGCAATTGGAGCAAACAACTTTGAGCTTAAGCCTCAATTAATTTCTCTAATGCAGTAGAATTGCAAGTTTCATGGACTTCCAATGGAAGATCCTCATCAGTTCTTAGCTGAATTCTTGTAAATCTGTGACACTGTCAAGACCAATGGGGTTGATCCCGAGGTCTACAGGCTTATGCTTTTCCATTTTGCTGTAAGAGACAGAGCTAGAACATGGTTGGATTCACAACCTAAGGAAAGCCTAAACTCTTGGGATAAGCTGGTCAGTGCTTTCCTGGCCAAATTATTTCCACCTCAAAAGATGAGCAAGCTTAGAGTGGAAATCCAAACCTTCAGACAGAAGGAAGGAGAGTCTCTCTATGAAGCTTGGGAAAGATATAAGCAACTGATTAAAAGGTGTCCTACTGACATGCTTCCAGAATGGAGCATCATATGTATATTCTATGATGGTCTATCTGAGTTGTCAAAAATATTATTGGACCATTCTGCAGGAAGATCTCTTCATCTGAAAACCCCTGCAAAAGCTCAGGAACTTATTGAAATGGTTGCAAATAACCAGTTCATGTACACCTCTGAGAGGAATCTTGTGAACAATGGGATGCCTCAGAAGAAGGGAGTTCTTGAAATTGAAACCCTGAATGCCATATTGGCTCAGAATAAAATATTGACTCAGCAAGTCAATATGATTTCTCAGAGTCTGAATGGATTGCAAGCTGCATCCAACAGTACTAAAGAAGCATCTTCTGAAGAAGAAGCTTATGATCCTGAGAACCCTGCAATGGCAGAGGTGAATTACATGGGAGAACCCTATGGAAACACCTATAATCCTTCATAGAGAAATCATCCAAATTTCTCATAGAAGGACCAACAGAAGCCTCAACAAGGTTTCAACAATAATGGTGGAAGAAATAGGTTTAGCAATAGCAAGCCTTTTCCATCATCTTCTCAGCAACAGACAGAAAATTTTGAACAGAGCCATTCTGGCCTAGCAACCATAGTCTCTGATCTATCCAAGACCACACTAAGTTTCATGAATGAAACAAGGTCCTCCATTAGAAATTTGGAGGCACAGGTGGGTCAGCTGAGTAAGAAGATTACTGAAACTCCTCCCAGTACTCTCCCAAGAAATACAGAAGAAAATCCCAAGAGAGAGTGCAAGGCCATAACCATGACCAACATGGCCGAACCTAGAGAGAGTGAGGAGGACGTGAGTCCCAGTGAGAAAAGCCTCATGGGATGTCCTCTGGACAGAAAGGAGTTCCCCTTTGAGGAACCAAAGGAATCTGAGACTCACACAGAGACCATAGAGATTCCATTGAACTTTCTTCTGCCATTCATGAGCTCTGATGAATATTCTTCCTCTGAAGAGGATGAAGACATCATTGAAGAGCAATTTGCTAAGTATCTAGGAGCAATCATGAAGCTAAATGCCAAGTTATTTGGTAATGAGACTTGGGAGGATGAACCCCCCTTGTTCACCAATGAACTGAGTGCATTAATAAGGCAGACATTGCCTAAAAAAAAATCGGATGCTGGAAAATTCATCATACCTTGTAACATAGGCACCATGACCTTTGAGAAGGCTCTATGTGACCTAGGGTCAGGGATAAACCTCATGCCACTCTCTGTAATGGAGAAACTAGGAATCTTTGAGGTACAAGCTGCAAGAATCTCACTAGAGATGGCAGACAAATCAATGAAACAGGCTTATGGACTAGTAAAGGACGTGCTAGTGAAGGTTGAAGGCCTTTACATCCCTGCTGATTTCATAATCCTAGACACTGGGAAGGATGAGGATGAATCCATCATCCTTGGCAGATATTTCCTAGCCACAGCAAAAGCTGTGATTGATGTTGACAGAGGAGAGTTAGTCCTTCAGTTGAATGAGGACTACCTTGTATTCAAGACTCAAGGTTCTCCTTCTGTAACCATGGAGAGGAAGCATGAAAAGCTTCTCTCAATACAGAGTCAAGCAAAACCCCCACATTCAAACTCTAAGTTTGGTATTGGGAGGCCACAACCAAACTCTAAGTTTGGTGTTGAGAGGCCCCAACCTTGCTCTGATTATCTGTGAGGCTCCATGAGAGCTTATTGTCAAGCTATTGACACTAAAGAAGTGCTTGTTGGGAGGCAACTCAATGTTATTAATTATATCTATTTATTTTCCATTGTTATTTTATGTTTTCTTTAGGTTGATGATCATGAGAAGTCACAAAACAACTGAAAAATCAAAAACAGACGGAAAAACAGCATGAAAAACAACTCACTCTAGAGGAAGAGCTTATTGGCGTTTAAACGCCAGTAAGAAGCATCAGTCTGGTGTTTAACGCCAAAAAGAAGAATCAAGCTGGCGTTTAACGCCAGAAACAGGCACCAGACTAGCGTTTAACGCCAATAATGGGAGAAAAGCTGGCGTTAAACGCCAGAAACAAGCAGCAACATGGCGTTTAACGCCAGAAGTGCACTATAGGGGCGTTTTGCACGCCCTAAATAGAGCAGGGATGCTAAGTCCTTGACCCCTCAGGATCTGTGGACCCCACAGGATCCCCACCTACCCCACCTCTTCTTCTCTCATCTTCACACCCTTTCATAACACACTTCCCCAAATACCCTTCACCAATCACCTCCATATCTCTTCCCCAAATACCCCTCACCAATCACATCCATCCACTCTTCCCCAAAAACCCCACCTACTTCCAAATTCAAAATCATTTCCCTCCCAAACCCAACCCTAAAACACGAAACCTAACCCTTCCCCCACCCCTATATAAACCCCTCCACACTATCTCATTTTCACACATTGCAAACGCTTCTTTCCTCCCTTGGCCAATGATGCACGGAAACTTGTCTCTTAACAAATCTCCCTCGGCAAGTATACCGAATTGTCGTCAAGTAAAAACTCACAACAGAGTAAGGTCGAATCCCACAGGGATTGATTGGTCAAGCAACTTTAATTGGAGGAATGTTTTAGTTGAGCTAAGCAGAATTTGGTTTGAGAGTTGCAGGAAATTAAATGGCGGGAAAGTAAATAGCAGAAAATGTAGATGCTGGAAATAAAGAGCTGAAAATAGATGACGGAAAATAAATTGCAGAATCTTAAATGGGAATGGAGAAGATGATCATAAAAGTAATTGGCAGAAATTAAAATGAATGGGTAAGATCAGAAATGGGGAGTTCATTGGGCTTAGGAGATGTTGCATCCTCCGGATCAAGTTCATTTTCATCTCTTCCTCAATCAATGCATTCATTGATCTCCTTGGCAATCTTAAGTGATTGAATTCCAATTCCTTGGTAATTCAATCTCTCAAATCTTGATCAATAGCCAATTCCTTGGTCCAATTGCTCATGAGAAGAGATGAGGTATCGTCACTGATTATACCACATGTATTTCCAAATCAAAGTGTTGGTAGGATTATATGTCACTATATCCATCCAAACCCCAATTTGGTCCAACATGAGAAAGCATTTCTAGCATGATCTCTTTATTCCTCTTCCAAGGTTCTGAAGAGATCCAAGTATGAATAGCTTCTTTTCCAAGATAACTACTCAATTGGATGAAGATTGAAAGCTTTCTAGTAAAATCAAGAGAAAAGAAAGAAGAAGAATAATGAAAACTATTATTGATCCATCAAATTACAACAGAGCTCCCTAACCCAATGAAAGGGGTTTAGTTGTTCATAGCTCTGGGAATGGAAAACAAAGATGGAGAATACATTCTAAAAAGTTAAACTAGAAGTTACAGAGAAAGTAAAAATACAGAGAGTAATTCTAATAATGCCCAAAAGCTTCTTTCTAGTTCAAAATTCTCCCTATTTATACTATTCTTCTGATCTTCTAGTTGCTTCTTCAAGTCTTGGATATGGGCCTTTGGATCTTGAGTTGAAGCAGTTATCTTCTTCAGTGGTCTTAGCTTTACTTGCAGAGAAAGTGTGCAGTAGGTATGGACTTTAGCTTGGGGCGTTAGTGGCGTTAATGTTAAGTGAAACTGTGGGGTCGAGAACGTTAGTGACAATCACCTTTTTCACTAACGTTCCTAACCCAAAAATGGTCCACGTTAACTTCAACGTTAGTGGCACTAACGTGACCACTAACGTTGCTTCTTGGCCCTTCGCAAACGTTACTGGGGTTCACCTTTTCCAATAACGTTAAGAGTAACCCTTTTTCCCTACGTTAGAGTTCACGTTAGTATAGTTAACGTGGCCTTTAACGTAGGCTTGCCAAATCTTTGAGAGCGTTAGTGACACTTACCTTTGTCACTAACGCTTCAAAACGCCCCTTCTTCCCACGTTAGAGTTCACGTTAACTAGGTTAACGTGACTTCTAACGTGTTATTGATAGCCATCTCCAACGTTAGTGACAAAGGTGAGTGTCACTAACGTTGGCTCATCATCCCTCTTCTCCACGTTAGCTTCTACGTTAATGTAATTAACGTGGCTCATAGTGGCTTAATCCAACGTTAGTGACAAAGGTGAGTGTCACTAACGTTGGTGATTCCTTGCTCCCTCCACGTTAGAGTCCATGTTAACTAGGTTAACGTGACTCTTAATGTGGCAAATATGAGCTTAGTCCAACGTTAGTGATAAAGGTGAGTGTGACTAACGTTGGCATTATCTTCCTCATCCACGTTAGAGTTCACGTTAACTGAGTTAACGTGACTCTTAACGTGGCCAGTTGCCACTTTGGAATGTTAGTGGTAC
The DNA here is from genome assembly GCF_059453495.1 of Arachis ipaensis. Taxonomy (NCBI): domain Eukaryota; kingdom Viridiplantae; phylum Streptophyta; class Magnoliopsida; order Fabales; family Fabaceae; genus Arachis; species Arachis ipaensis. The sequence goes on from NC_142440.1 coordinate 102,893,091, forward strand.
TTACTTTTACCACTAACGTTAGAGTTCTACTTCTCTTCCACGTTAGCTTCCACGTTAACATAGTTGACGTGGCAACTAACGTGGGCTATGATGGCTCACGAAGGCGTTAATGGCAATCACTTTTTTCATTAACATTTCAAGCTAGCCTCCATTCCACGTTAGTGGTCACATTAGCTAGACTAACATGGCTACTAACGTGGTTCTTCCTTGCTTTCTTTGTCCTGAAATCAAGCAATAAAGTGCATCAAAGCTCTAATCCAAGTTATGAGACATGCATCATTCAATTTTGTCATTTAATTCATGCATAATTCTCATGAAATCATGTAAAATTCACAATGTTTGCTTGAATCAAGATGTAAGTGATTATTTACCCAAAACTTGCTTATTTCCTAAGAAAGTGCATGAAACTACCCTAAAACCATAAAGAAAAGATCAGTGAAACTGGCCAAAATGCCCTGGCATCAGCTGAATACACACTTCCCCTCCATCTTCTCTAATTTTTTCTCCTTCTACTATTTTCTTTCTTTTTTTGCTCGAGGACGAGCAAACATTTTAAGTTTGGTGTGGTAAAAGCATTGCTTTTTGTTTTTCCACAACCATTAATGGCACCTAAGGCCAGAGAAACCTCAAGAAAGAGGAAAGGGAAGGCAATTGCTTCCACCTCTGAGTCCTGGGAGATGGAGAGAATCATCTCAAAGGTCCATCAAGACCACTTCTATGAAGTTGTGGCCAAGAAAAAGGTGATCCCTGAGGTCCCTTTTAAGCTCAAAAGGGCGAATATACGGAGATCCGACAAGAGATTAGAAAAAGAGGATGGGAAGTTCTCTCCAATCCTATTCAACAAGTCAGAATATTAATGGTTCAAGAGTTCTATACAAACGCATGGATCACTAGGAACCATGATCAAAGTATGAACCCAAACCCAAAGAATTGGCTTACAATGGTTCGGGGGAAATACTTAGATTTCAGTCCGGAAAATGTAAGGTTGGCGTTCAACTTGCCAATGATGCAAGAAAATGCACGACCCTACACTAGAAGGGCCAACTTTGATCAAAGGTTGGACCAAGTCCTCATGAACATATGTGTGGAAGGAGCTCAATGGAAAGTTGATTCAAGAGGCAAGCCAGTTCAATTGAGAAGACCGGACCTTAAGCCTGTAGCTAGAGGATGGTTAGAGTTCATTCAATGCTCTATCATTCCTACTAGCGACCGATCTGAAGTAACTGTGGATCGGGCCATCATGATCCATAGTATCATGATTGGGGAGGAAGTAGAAGTTCATGAGATTATACCTCAAGAACTCTACAAGGTGGCTGACAAGTCCTCCACTTTGGTAAGGTTAGCCTTTCCGTACCTCATTTGCCACCTCTGCAATTCGGCTGGAATTGACATAGAGGGAGACATCCTCATTGACGAGGACAAGCCCATCACTAAGAAAAGGATGGAGCAAACAAGAGATCATGGACCTCAACAAGAGCATGAGGAAATTCCTCACCATGAAATCCCTGAGATGCCTCAAGGGATGTACTTTCCTCCACAAAATAATTAGGAGCAAATTAACACCTCCCTAGGAGAATTAAGTTCCAACATGAGACAACTAAGGATGGAGCACCAAGAGCACTCCATCATCCTCCATGAGATTAGAGAAGATCAAAGAGCTATGAGGGAGGAGCAACAAAAGCAAGGAAGAGACATAGAGGAGCTCAAGAGGAAGAAGATGCCACCCTCACTAAGGTGGACCCGTTCCTTAATCTCCTTGTCTATTTATTTATTTTTCTGTTTTTCATTTACTATGCTTTATGTTTATTTATGTTTGTGTCTTTATTACATGATCATTAGTGTTTAAGTGTCTATGTCTTAAAGCTATGAATGTCCTATGAATCCATCACCTTTCTTAAATGAAAAATGTTTTAATTACAAAAGAACAAGAAGTACATGGATTTTAAATCCATCTTTGAGATTAATTTGATTATTTTGATGTGGTGGCAATACTTTTTGTTTTCTGAATGAATGCTTGAACAGTGCATATGTCTTTTGAATTTGCTGTTTATGAATGTTAAATTTGTTGGCTCTTGAAAGAATGATGAAAAAGGAGAACTGTTATTGATAATCTGAAAAATCATAAAATTGATTCATGAAGCAAGAAAAAGTAGTGAGTACAAAAGCTTGCAGAAAAAAAAGAAAAAAAAAAGAAAAAGCAAGCAGAAAAAGCCAATAGCTCTTTAAACCAAAAGGCAAGAGCAAAAAGCCAGTAACCCTTTAAACCAGTAACATGACCACTAACGTGACCACTAACGTTGCTTCTTGGCCCTTCACAAACGTTACTGGGGTTCACCTTTTCCAATAACGTTGAGAGTACCCCTTTTTCCCTAGGTTAGAGTTCACGTTAGTATAGTTAACGTGGCCTTTAACGTAGACTTGCCGAATCTTCGAGAGCATTAGTGACACTTACCTTTGTCACTAACGCTTCAAAACGCCCCTTCTTCCCACGTTAGAGTTCACGTTAACTAGGTTAACGTGACTTCTAACGTGGTATTGATAGCCATCTCCAACGTTAGTGACAAAGGTGAGTGTCACTAACGTTGGCTCATCATCCCTCTTCTCCACGTTAGCTTCCATGTTAATGTAATTAACGTGGCAACTAACGTGGCTCATAGTGGCTTAATCCAACATTAGTGACAAAGGTGAGTGTCACTAACGTTGGTGATTCCTTGCTCCCTCCACGTTAGAGTCCACGTTAACTAGGTTAACGTGACTCTTAACGTGGCAAATATGAGCTTAGTCCAACGTTAGTGACAAAGGTGAGTGTCACTAACGTTGGCATTATCTTCCTCATCCACGTTAGAGTTCACATTAACTGAGTTAACGTGACTCTTAACGTGGCCAGTTGCCACTTTGGAACGTTAGTGGCACTTAGTTTTACCACTAACGTTGGAGTTCTACTTCTCTTCCACATTAGCTTCCACGTTAACATAGTTGACGTGGCAACTAACGTGGGCTATGATGGCTCACGAAGGCGTTAATGGCAATCACTTTTCTCATTAACGTTGCAAGCTAGCCTCCATTCCACGTTTATGGTCACGTTAGCTAGACTAACGTGGCTACTAACGTGGTTCTTCCTTGCTTCCTTTGTCCTGAAATCAAGCAATAAAGTGCATCAAAGCTCTAATCCAAGTTATGAGACATGCATCATTCAATTTTGTCATTTAATTCATGCATAATTCTCATGAAATCATGTAAAATTCACAATGTTTGCTTGAATCAAGATGTAAGTGATTATTTACCCAAAACTTGCTTATTTCCTAAGAAAGTGCTTGAAACTACCCTAAAACCATAAAGAAAAGGTCAGTGAAACTGGCCAAAATGCCCTGGCATCACAACACCAAACTTAAAGCTTGCCTGTCCCTAAGCAAGTACTGGAACAAGAGAATGATGAATGAAATGACAAGATGAATGAATTATTCTTGTGGAAGTCATGTCCTTGGTTTTATGGGATTTGATGCATAGCAACTTAGGTTCATTTCTTTACTGGCTTTCAGACCTTTATCATGCCTTGGAATACTCACTTGATGGCACCCTTTGAGACTGTTATTTATTGATCCCTTTGTCTTTCCAAGGTTTATTGCATCCTTAGGCTAAGTGTTCTGTGAGAGGGCGACTCTTTAAGATAAGTTTTCAGCCAACACTCCCGAATCAGTTAGTTCAAGGTGCTAGGTGTTGAAACACCCCTAAAGACTTACTCTCTCAAGTCTCTCTCCCCCATACATGCACACCACAGGCACATGGTTTGTTATTTTCTTTCTTTGAGGTCTTGGTGTCCAGCACCTCTTTGGGTTACTAAATGTTCTGTAGCAAGGTTGCTCTTGATAGTGGATTTTCAGTTGATAATCCCGGGTTAGTTAACCCAAGTTACCAAGTGATGAAGCACTCCTAAGAACTTATTCATTGGTACAAGAGCACCACAGACACATCCCTCAATGTTCAAGCCCTTGGTGCCTAGCCTTATTCTTTATTACCTTTCTTTCTTTTTCAACTCTTAGTGTTCTTTTCCTTTTTCTTACTGGGATCTTATTATTTAGCTAGTCTCATGGGGTGTGTTTCAAGCATATGATTCATGACAGATAGTTACCTTTCCACCTTGTTGGTGAACCAACTTAGCTAAGTGATTACTACACCACAGATTTAAGGACTTCCTCCACTAATTAAACTCCACTCTGGTCTTTCATAACATCTCTTTTTATTTAGCTTAGAAGGACAAACATACAATAAGTAAGATGCAAATGAAGATAGGTAACTTGAACCAGCACACATATGAAAAAGGCAAGAAAAACACTAAAGACAGAATTGAAAATTCCTAAGCTACTATGGAAGCATGTTCTATTTCGTACATGATTTTCCTTATTTAAAACTTGAAAAAGATGGGATAATGAGGGAACTCCACCACCTTTTACTCATGGGATTGCTCATGCTCTCCCTCTTGTTTGTCCTCTTTGTGTTTTTCTTGAGTGCTTGAACTCCCACTTCCCTTTCCTTTTCCAATCAACTTTTTCCAGAAGCCAGCATCTTCCATCTTCTTTTTCAATGTTTTCTTCTGCTATTTCACCTTCCTTTCCTCTTGTTCTGTTAGCTCTTTTTGGACTTCATCATACCTAGGGATTGCAGAGTGCAGATTATGCATATGACCAGACATATAGTTCAACTTGGCTTGAGTGTTTATGTAGAACTCCTCCCTATGTAGTTGTCGTCCTTCATTCAGTACGCTGAACTCATTGAATGCCTTCGTCTGAGCTAGCTGTCATTGGTTGAGTTCTTGAAGGCATTTGTCTTGACGCTCTTACCTTTCAGTCACTTGATTGATGGCTTGAGTGAGCTGGGAGTAGTGTTCCATTTGCTGTTTCTGCCACTCTCCTTGTTGATTCATCCAATTAGAAAGCAGTTCTTCTTGACGATCCATCCTTTGGGCTTGAATGTGCAGTTGTTGTTCTTGTCCCTCCATATAACTTCTTGCTAACTCCTCAATGGCTCCGTGAATGTGATTCAAGTTGATGTTGGTTGGATCATAGTACTCTTCTTGCTGGTATTTTTCTTGATGAGATTCTTCTCGGTGAGGCCCCTCTTGTGCTGTTCTTTTCCCTATTTGAGGTCTTCTTTGTTGTTGGGCGGGTGCCACATAAGTTATTCGCTGTAGCGTGACTGACCTTCCAGGGTTCACCCAACTTGGATTGCTGTCCTCGAAAACTACCTTGGCTTTTGTGCACAATCTAAGGATGGTGCTGGGGTACCAAAGTCTAGCACCTGGATCATTCTTCTCGGCTGACTCTTGAATCCCCTCAGCTACAATCTCGTGTACATTGATGCCTCCACCCTTTATTAAGCAATGTACCATAGTAGCTCGAGTAGTGTTAACCTCCGAATTGTTTGCAGCTGGGAGGATAGATCTCCTCACGAGCTCAAACCATCCCTTGGCTTCCGGGATAAGGTCTCCTCTCCTGATGAATCGAGGTCTTCTATCCGAATACCTTTCCCAGTCAAATCCTATAACACACATATCATTCACAATTTCTTCAAGTTCATCATTGTCGGGGCCATTACTTATTCTCACGTGATAACTGGGCTCATCAAAATGTGGCGATTTCAGCTGAAGAACCCTCGTTATGGCATTGGAGCTGAAGTCCACCTCTGTTCCTCTCACATAACTTTTGAAGGTGGGGGCCTTAGTTTTGTCTTCTCTGACCATATTTGCATAGAATTCTTTGATGAAATTTGCATTTATCTTTGCTTCTGGGTTCGTGAGCCTTTGCCAACCCCTTTGTTTGATCTTCTCTCGAATCTGTGAGCATTCATCCTCGTTGAACTGGAATGTTAACTCAGGCAATATCTTTTTGAGCTTTATCCGTTCAAATTCAAGTTCATGGAATGCAATTTTGAATTTCCCTTCATCAAAAGGGCTGCCCTCAACTGGTTCCTTTCTCTTTTGCCTCTTGGAGCTCGATGATGCCATGAGTAAGAGTTGAGGTGTGAAAGTGTTGAGGAGTTTTGGATAAATGGTGGAATTCGGTTGGGTTTGGATAGGGTGAGATGAAGGGATTTGGGTTCCGAAGGTGTGAAGTATAAAGAATGGAAATTGGAATGTGAAGGGGAGCACAGACTAGGAATCACTTATATAGGAATGTGATGAGTGAATGAAAGGTGTGGATTGATGGGCGTGGTTGTGTGATGGACGGATGGGGTTTAGCAATGGATGAGCACAAGGATCATCAACTTTATGATGGGGTTGGTTCAGTTTCCAAGCTTGTTCTTCTTCCAATGTTGCATGGCAACAATTCCGAATGCAATCCCCTTGGAGACACGTGTATAGTCCTCTCTTTTTGTGGTGGCCGAATCCTCCTTCAATTCCCATCAATTCTCCTACAAAATAAAAGAAATATGATTAATAAAATTGTGGAAAGTGGCGGCAAAATTTCAAAAAAAAGAGAAAGAGTAACTACTTTTTAAAAATTTTTTTGTTTCTAGTTACTAATTGTTATTCATGAGTGCAAACCAACTAACTAAATGTCCATGTATGCAACATTGGTGACACCAAACTTAGTTTGTGGCACTGTGGTGTAAGAAGATTTGTTCTAGGTGCTAAGAGTGACATGCTATGAGTTGCATTCATGTTCTCTTAGTGTGTCTTGAACACCAAACTTGTTCTTCGCTATATGTTGCATTCAAGGATATGTCAAAATTGATTTGAATTTCATGAACCTTGATTTATTAACTACTTTAAAAGCATGTAAAACATGGGTTGCCTCCCATGAAGCACTTCTTTAGCGTCACTAGCTTGACGTTCTGCCTTTTGTCAGGGTGGCTGGTAGTGCTTCAAATCTTCTCCTCTTGCAGTAAACCTATATCCATTGGCTTCATCAAGGATCTCTACATGTTCTAGGGAGAGAACTTTGTTGATGGTGAAAACCTTGGGTAGCTGAGATGGGATGGTGGGGAGATGAGGTGGGATATTTGGGAAGTAAGCTGAGATCACTTTATCCTCTGGAGAGAAATCTTCTGTAGGGATCTTCTTGTTCCTCCATCTCCTTGGTGCCTTTTTCTTTGTTTCTTTTGTTGTTATCCTGCTCTTTGTGGTCTCTTTTCCTAGGGAGATTTTGTTGCTGGTCTCATATGATTCTGGTGGTTTTGGCTCCACTTGAGTTTCTTTTAGCTGTGACACCTTCTGGCTGTTTTGCTTATCAACCAAGGGGATTCCCAGGTGTACATTTTGTGCTTCAGTGCTTGTTTCTTCCACCAGTGCTTTGTTGTGATTTTCCCTTGGTTCCTTGTTTTCCTGGTCTGCTTCTTGTGAGGGTTTGAAGACATTGAATGCGAGTTGTTCCTCATGTATCCTCAGTATTAGCTCTCCTCGCTCCACATCTATGAGTGCTCTGGCTGTAGCTAGGAACGGTCTTCCCAATATGATTGGGTGGATGGGACTCTCTTCCATTTCCAATATGACAAAATCTGTGGGGAGGAAATAGTTTTCCACTTTTACCAACACATTTTCAACCACTCCCACTGCTTGTTTTTTAGTTTTGTTAGCCAGCCTGATGACTACGTCTGTGGGTATTAGATCATTGATCTGCAGCTTCTTCATTAGAGATAGAGGCATTAAGTTGATGCTTGCTCCTAGGTCACAGAGTCCCTTATCAATCAGTGTTTCTCCTATGGCACATGGGATGTGAAAACTCCATGGGTCCTTCCTTTTTGTGGGCAACTCTGTTTGAATGAGAGCACTGCACTCCTTATTCATCATTATTGTTTGTCCTCCCTTGAGTGAGCCTTTCCTGGTTAGCAGCTCCTTCATATACTTAATGTATGAGGGCATTTGTTGGAGGGCCTTGATGAATGGTATATTTACATGGAGAGATGCAAACATGTCAAGAAACCTTGAGTATATTCTCTTCTCTACACCGCCATTGAGTATTTGGGGAAAGGGTGCATAGAGTCTCAGCGGCTCCTTCTGTGTGATTGTGGTTTCTTGATGATTCTCTCCCTGCTTTCCTGCTGATGTATCTTCAGGTTGTTCTAATGGTTTGTTCGGCTCTTCCTCAGTCTCCTTATCACTTATAGCAACCATCTTGCAATCTTCCCATCTGACCTTCTTTGCTTCACCTCTCGGATTTTTCTCTGTGTCACTTGGGAAGCTATCAGTAGGTTTGGGGATCTTCTCAGAAAGGTATCCCACTTGAAACTCCAGCCTCTTGATGGTGTCTCCCTGGTTCTTGATATTGGCTTGCACCTCCTCCTTGAACACCTTGTTATCTTAGATTTCCTTACATATGCCTTCAAGTAGAGTCTCAATCCTTGATAGTCTTTCTTCCGATGATGGAGAGTTGAGATTGGAAGGATGAGAAGGGCCATTTTGACTTTGGTATGGATGTTGAGAGGTGTTGTTAGGTGGGTGTTGATATCACCTCTGTGTGGAGTGTTGGTGAGTTGTATTGTTGTTGGGGCTGTGGCGTCTCTGATCTTGGCTTTGATCCTGTTGGTTTCCCCACCCAAAGTTTGGGTGGTTCCTCCAACCGGGATTATATGTTTTGGAGTATGGGTCATGGTGCTGCCTAGGTGAATTTCCAACGTAGTTGGCTTGTTCCTGATCACCCTCTGCTTCTTCATTCACTCCTTCTTGAGCTGCTGCTGAGGTGGTGATTGCTGCCAGTTGATTCCTCTCCATCTTTTTGGTAAGGTCAGCCAACTGCTTGGTAATAAGCTTGTTTTGAGTTAGCAGTGCATCCACATTGTTCAGCTCCATCACTCCTCTAGTGTTGCCTCTTTCAGAAGCATAGAAGTAGTCATTCTCTGCTACAGTTTCAATGACATCTATGGCTTCTTCAATGGTCTTCTTCTTGTTCAGAGATCCCTCGGATGAGTGGTCTACTGCCTTCTTTAATTCATACGAAAGGCCTTCATAGAAAATGTACAACTGCACCCATTCATTGAACATATCTGGTGGACATCTTTTTGTTAGGTCCTTAAACCTCTCCCATGCTTCATATAGAGTCTCACCATCTTGCTGCCTGAAGGTTTGTACCTCAGCTCTCAACCTGTTGATTCGTTGAGGAGGATAGAATCTTGCTATGAATTTATTCACCATGTCTTCCCAGGTTGCTAAACTCTCCTTTGGAAAGGATTCCAGCCATTTAGATGCTTTATCCTTGAGTGAGAAGGGAAACAGAAGTAGTCTATAGGTGTCAGGGTGAACACCATTAGACTTCACAGTATTGCATATCCTCAGGAAGGTGGTTAGATGTTGATTGGGGTCTTCTTGGACACTTCCTCTGAATGAACAATTGTTCTAAACAAGGGTGATGAGCTGTGGCTTTAGTTCAAAGTTGTTGGCATGTATGGTTGGCCTTTGGATGCTACTTCCACAGTTTCCTGGATTTGGGTTGATGTAAGAATCCAGAACTCTTCTCTCTTGTCCAGCCTGATGCGTTGGACCTTCTCTGCCATGGTTGTGAGTCTCTTCTTCATGATGGTTCTCCATATTCTCATCCATGTCTGGTTCAAAGTACTCTTCCTCTTCCTCAGCACCAACTACTCTCTTCCCTCTTGCTTCCCTCTTTAATCTAAGGAAGGTCCTTTCAGGTTTAGAATCAAAGGAAGTTGAAGCCCTGCTTCTTCTACCTGTCATACACCCAATAAGGCACAAGCAAGAAAGATAGATGCAGACAATATTTTCTGTAGAAATTATGTTAGTGTGAGTGATGCAATATATCAAACAGTTAGTGGGTCAGTGAACCAAATATTAAAATAAAATGTAGGTAACACCACTAATGGGTGAAAGGTAAAGGGAAAGAAATAACTAAAACTGAAAGTAAATTACTCAGATAAAACTAAATCAAACAAAAGGAAAATACTCAATCTAGTTATCCACCAATTTAATCATTGTTGATACAAAATCAATCCCCGGCAACGGCGCCATAAACTTGATGCACGGAAACTTGTCTCTTAACAAATCTCCCTCGGCAAGTATACCGAATTGTCGTCAAGTAAAAACTCACAATAGAGTGAGGTCGAATCCTACAGGGATTGATTGGTCAAGCAACTTTAATTGGAGGAATGTTCTAGTTGAGCTAAGCAGAATTTGGTTTGAGAGTTGTAGGAAATTAAATGGCGGGAAAGTAAATAGCAGAAAATGTAAATGCTAGAAATAAAGAGCTGAAAATAGATGACGGAAAATAAATTGCAGAATCTTAAATGGGAATGGGGAAGATGATCATAAAAGTAATTGGCAGAAATTAAAAAGAATGGGTAAGATCAGAAATGGGGAGTTCATTGGGCTTAGGAGATGTTGCATCTTCCGGATCAAGTTCATTTTCATCTCTTCCTCAATCAATGCATTCATTAATCTCCTTGGCAATCTTAAGTGATTGAATTCCAATTCCTTGGTAATTTAATCTCTCAAATCTTGATCAATAGCCAATTCCTTGGTCCAATTGCTCATGAGAAGAGATGAGGTATGGTCACTGATTATACCACATGTATTTCCAAATCAAAGTGTTAGTAGGATTATATATCACTATATCCATCCAAACCCCAATTTGGTCCAACATGAGAAAGCATTTCAAGCATGATCTCTTCATTCCTCTTCCAAGGTTCTGAAGAGATCCAAGTATGAATAGCTTCTTTTCCAAGATAACTACTCAACTGGATAAAGATTGAAAGCTTTCTAGTAAAATCAAGAGAAAAGAAAGAAGAAGAATAATGAAAACTATTATTGATCCATCAAATTACAACAGAGCTCCCTAACCCAATGAAAGGGGTTTAGTTGTTCATAGCTCTGGGAATGGAAAACAAAGATGGAGAATACATTCTAAAAAGTTAAACTAGAAGTTGCAGAGAAAGTAAAAATACAGAGAGTAATTCTAATAATGCCCAAAAGCTTCTTTCTAGTTCAAAGTTCTCCCTATTTATACTATTCTTCTGATCTTCTAGTTGCTTCTTCAAGTCTTGGATATGGGCCTTTGGATCTTGAGTTGAAGCAGTTATCTTCTTCAGTGGTCTTAGCTTTACTTGCAGAGAAAGTGTGCAGTAGGTATGGACTTTAGCTTGGGGCGTTAGTGGCGTTAACGTTAAGTGAAACTGTGGGGTCGAGAACGTTAGTGACAATCACCTTTTTCACTAACGTTCCTAACCCAAAAATGGTCCACGTTAACTTCAACGTTAGTGGCACTAACGTGACCACTAACGTTGTTTCTTGGCCCTTCGCAAACGTTACTAGGGTTCACCATTTCCAATAACGTTGAGAGTACCCCTTTTTCCCTATGTTAGAGTTCACGTTAGTATAGTTAATGTGGCCTTTAACGTAGGCTTGCCAAATCTTCGAGAGTGTTAATGACACTTACCTTTGTCACTAACGCTTCAAAACGCCCCTTCTTCCCACGTTAGAGTTCACATTAACTAGGTTAACGTGACTTCTAACATGGTATTGATAGCCATCTCCAACGTTAGTGACAAAGGTAAGTGTCACTAACGTTGGCTCATCATCCCTCTTCTCCACGTTAGCTTCCACGTTAATGTAATTAATGTGGCAACTAACGTGGCTCATAGTGGCTTAATCCAACGTTAGTGACAAAGGTGAGTGTCACTAACGTTGGTGATTCCTTGCTCCCTCCACGTTAGAGTCCACGTTAACTAGGTTAACGTGACTCTTGACGTGGCAAATATGAGGTTAGTCCAACGTTAGTGACAAAGGTGAGTGTCACTAACGTTGGCACTTACTTTGGAACGTTAGTGGCACTTACTTTTACCACTAACGTTGGAGTTCTACTTCTCTTCCACGTTAGCTTCCACGTTAACATAGTTGACATGACAACTAACGTGGGCTATGATGGCTCACGAAGGCGTTAATGGCAATCACTTTTCTTATTAACGTTGCAAGCTAGCCTCCATTCCATGTTAGTGGTCACGTTAGCTAGACTAACGTGGCTACTAACGTGGTTCTTCCTTGCTTCCTTTGTCCTGAAATCAAGAAATTAAGTGCATCAAAGCTCTAATCCAAGTTATGAGACAGGCATCATTCAATTTTGTCATTTAATTCATGCATAATTCTCATGAAATCATGTAAAATTCACAATGTTTGCTTGAATCAAGATGTAAGTGATTATTTACCCAAAACTTGCTTATTTCCTAAGAAAGTGCATGAAACTACCCTAAAACCATAAAGAAAAGGTCAGTGAAACTGGCCAAAATGCCCTGGCATCAGCCGAATACACACTTCCCCTCCATTTTCTCCATTTTTTTCTCCTTCTACTATTTTCTTTCTTTTTTTGCTCGAGGATGAGTAAACATTTTAAGTTTGGTGTGGTAAAAGCATTGCTTTTTGTTTTTTCACAACCATTAATGGCACCTAAAGCCAGAGAAACCTCAAGAAAGAGGAAAGGGAAGGCAATTGCTTCCACCTCTGAGTCATGGGAGATGGAGAGATTCATCTCAAAGGTCCATCAAGACCACTTCTATGAAGTTGTGGCCAAGAAAAAGGTAATCCCTGAGGTCCCTTTTAAGCTCAAAAAGGGAAATTATCCAGAGATCCGACAAGAGATTAGAAGAAGAGGATGGGAAGTTCTCTCCAATCCTATTCAACAAGTCGGAATATTAATGGTTCAAGAGTTCTATGCAAACGCATGGATCACTAGGAACCATGATCAAAGTATGAACCCAAACCCAAAGAATTGGCTTACAATGGTTCGGGGAAAATACTTAGATTTCAGTCCGGAAAATGTAAGGTTGGCGTTCAACTTGCCAATGATGCAAGAAAATGCACGCCCCTACACTAGAAGGGCCAACTTTGATCAAAGGTTGGACCAAGTCCTCATGAACATATGTGTGGAAGGAGCTCAATGGAAAGTTGATTCAAGAGGCAAGCCGGTTCAATTGAGAAGACCGGACCTTAAGCCTGTAGCTAGAGGATGGTTAGAGTTCATTCAACGCTTTATCATTCCTACTAGCAACCGATCTGAAGTAACTTTGGATCGGGCCATCATGATCCATAGTATCATGATTGGGGAGGAAGTGGAAGTTCATGAGATTATACCTCAAGAACTCTACAAGGTGGCTGACAAGTCCTCCACTTTGGCAAGGTTAGCCTTTTCGCACCTCATTTGCCACCTTTGTAATTCGGCTGGAATTGACATAGAGGGAGACATCCTCATTGACGAGGACAAGCCCATCACTAAGAAAAGGATGGAGCAAACAAGAGATCATGGACCTCAACAAGAGCATGAGGAAATTCCTCACCATGAAATCCCTGAGATGCCTCAAGGGATGCACTTTCCTCTACAAAATAATTGGGAGCAAATTAACACCTCCCTAGGAGAATTAAGTTCCAACATGAGACAACTAAGGATAGAGCACCAAGAGCACTCCATCATCCTCCATGAGATTAGAGAAGATCAAAGAGCTATGAGGGAGTAGCAATAAAGGCAAGGAAGAGACATAGAGGAGCTCAAGAGCAACATTGGTTCTTCAAGAGGAAGAAGATGCCACCCTCACTAAGGTGGACCCGTTCCTTAATCTCCTTGTCTATTTATTTATTTTTCTGTTTTTCATTTACTATGCTTTATGTTTATTTATGTTTGTGTCTTTATTACATGATCATTAGTGTTTAAGTGTCTATGTCTTAAAGCTATGATGCGCGTGGAAACTTGTCTCTCAACAAATCTCCCTTCGGCAAGTGTACCAAATTTGTCGTCAAGTAAAAACTCACAATAGAGTGAGGTCGAATCCCACAGGGATTGATTGATCAAGCAACTTTAATTAGAAGAATGTTCTAGTTGAGCGAATCTAGAATTTGGGTTGAGAGTTGCAGAAAATAAAATGGCGGGAATGTAAATAACAGAAAAGTAAATGCTAGAATTAAAGGACTGGAAGTAAATGACTGAAAATAAATTGCAGAATTGTAAATAGGAATGGGGGATTTGCTCATAAAAGTAAATGCCAGAAATTAAAGAGAATGGGTAAGATCAGAGATGGGGAGTTCATTGGGCTTAAGAGATGTTGCAATTCTCCAGATCAAGTTCATTTTCATCTCTTCCTCAATCAATGCACTCACTGATCTCCTTGGCAATCTTAAGTGATTGAATTACAATTTCTTGCAATTCAATCTCTCAAATCTTGATCAATAGCCAATTCCTTGGTCAATTGCTCATGAGAAGAGATGAAGTATGGTCACTGATTATACCACATGCATTTCCCAAATCAAGTATTGAGAGGGTTATAGTCACATACCCATCCAAACCCAATTTGGTCCAGCATGAGAAAGCATTTCTAGCTTGATCTCTTCATTCCTCTTTCAAGGTTCAAAAGAGATCCAAGTTTGAATAGCTTTTTTTTCCAAGATAACTACTCAATTGGATGAAGATCGAAAGCTTTCAAGTAAAATCAAGAGAAAAGATAGAAGAAGAATAATAAAAATTAGTATTGATCCATCAAATTACAACAGAGCTCCCTAACCCAATGAAAGGGGTTTAGTTGTTCATAGCTCTTGAAAATGAAAACAAAGATGGAGAATACATCATAAAGCTAGAAAATGCAGAGAAAGTAAAATACAGAGAGTAGTTCTCTTTTTCCAAACTTCCAGATTCCCTATAACAATTCAAAGCTACTCCTATATATACTACTTCTCTCAGCTTCTAGTTAGCTCTTCAAGTCTTGGGCCTTTGGATCTTGAGTTTGAAGCAGTTCTCTTCTTCATTTGGGCTTGGCTTTACTTGCAGAGAGGAAATGTGAAGTGGGCAGAGACTTTTGCTCAGGACGTTAGGGGTGTTAACATTTAGTGAAAATATAAGTTCGAGAACGTTAGTGACAATCAACTTTCTCACTAACGTTACTAAGTAAAAGCCACGTTAACCTCAACGTTAGTGGCATAAACGTTGCCACTAACGTTGCCTCTAAATCCTTCACACACGTTATTGAGACTTAACATTCCCAATAACTTTGAAAAGCCCCCTTTGTTCCCATGTTAGAGCCCACGTTAACTTAGTTAACGTGGCTCTTTAACGTGGGCTTGCCATCCTTCGAGAACGTTAGTGACACTCAACATTGTCATTAACGTTCCAAGGTGCCGCTATGTCTCACGTTAGAGTCCACGTTAACTAGGTTAACGTGGCTTCTAACGTGGCCATGCTTAGCCATCCCCAACGTTAGTGACAATGTTGAGTGTCACTAACGTTGGCCATTCTTTCACTCATCAACGTTAGCTTCCACGTTAACTAAGTTAACGTGGAAGTTAACGTGGCTCCTTGGGGGGTTGTGTGGTTGCTTACAACGTTAGTGACAATGTTGGGTGTCACTAACGTTGTCGACCATGCTTGCTTCTTACATTAGCTCCCACGTTAATCAAGTTAACGTGGGAGTTAACGTGGTATGTTTCTCCTTAGGCCAACGTTAGTGACAATGTTGAATGTCACTAACGTTGGCGTTTCTCCCCTTTCTAACGTTAGAGGCCATGTTAACTAAGTTAACGTGGACTCTAACGTGGCCACTTATGAGCATTTGCCAACGTTAGTGACAATGTTAAGTGTCACTAACGTTGGCTCAACTTCCCTTCTCCACGTTAGAGTTCACGTTAACTTAGTTAACGTGACTCTTAACGTGGTCAATGATGGCTTTGGGAGTGTTATTGGCAATCACTTTTCTCATTAACTTTGCAAGTTACCTCCCATTCCTTGCTTCCTTTGGTCCTGAAATCAAGCAATAGAGCGCATCAAAGTTCTAGTCCAAGTCATGGGCAATGCAACATACAATTTGTCACTAAACTTATGCAAAATCCTCATGAAATAATGTAAAATGCACAATGTATGCTTGAATCAAGGTGTAAGTGAATATCTACCCAAAACTAGCTTATTTCCTAAGGAAATGCATGAAACTAACCTAAAAACAGTAAAGAAAAGGTCAGTGAAACTGGCCAAGATGCCCTGGCATCACAACACCAAACTTAAAGCTTGCTTGTCCCTAAGCAAGTACTGGAACAAGAGAATGATGAATGGAATGCCAAGAGCAATGAGTCATTCTTGTGGAAGTCATATCACTGATTTTATGGTGGTTTCATGCATAGAAACTTAGGTTCATTCCTGGCTTTCAGACCTTTATCATGTCTTAAAACACTCACTTTGCTTACATCCCATGAGACTTTTATTTATTGATCCCTTTATTGTCATTTCAAAGCTTATTGGTGTTCTTAGGCTAAGTGCTTTGTAAGGGGGCAACTTTTAAGATAAGCTTTCAGCCAACACTCCCGAACCAGTTGGTTCAAGTTGCTAGGTGTTGAAGCACCCCTAAGAACTTACTCCCTCAAGTCTCTCCCCCATACATACACACCACAGGCATATAGTTCATTTATTTTCCTTCTTAAGACCTTGGTGTCCAGCACCTCTTTGGGTTACTAAATGCTCTGTGGTGAGGGTTACTCTTGATAATGGACTTTCAGCTGATAATCCCGGGTTAGTTAACCCAAGTTACCAGGTGATAAAGCACCCCTAAGAGCTTATTCATCCAAGTAGATCCCTCATACAGGAACACCACAGACACATATCTTAAGATCAAAACCATTGGTGCCTAGCCTTATTACTTACTCTTTTTCTTTTGTTTTTCCACTTTCATTATTCTTTTCTCTTTCTCTTATTAGGATCTTGTCATATACTTAGTCTCATGAGTATATTCAAAGTAAAGTATTCAGGCCAGATAGTTGTCATCCCACCTTATGGTTGAACCAACTTAGCTAACTTATGATCATACGACAAACTCAAGAATGTACTCCATAATATGAACTCCACTCTGGTCTTTTGAAGCATAAACATTCTCTCTTCATTTGATTAAAAGGGAAAAGCATACAAGTAAGTTAAGGAGGATGCAGTGACATAAAGACTAGCACACATAGACCTATTCAGAACTTAAAAGACAGAATTTAAAAAAAAGATTTAAACTAACATGGAAGCATGTTCTATTTCATACAAGATCTTCCTTATTTAAAACATAGAGAAAGGTGAACTAAAGAAGGAACTCGACCACCTGTTACTGTTGTTGATGTCCATGCTCTTTTCCTTGCTTGTCCTCCTTGTTTCCTCTTGCATTTCCTCGCATCCGTGCCAATCTTGCTTGCTTCCAATCCTCAAGTGCCTTCCTCACTGACTCATGACTCTCTTCCACCCTTTGTCTTTCCTTTCGTGCTAATTCATCCTTCATTTCGTCATACCTGGCTATTCCTGGATACAATATTGGCAGCTGTCCCACTAAGTAGCCGAGCCTAGCTTGAGTGTTTATGTGATGTCCTGTTTTGCTCATGTAAACTCCTTGTGCGAATGCCCTTTGCTCATCCAATAGTTCTGCGTGTTCTATTTGTCTTCGATGCATCTCATGTATGTGTGCCCCTTGATGTGCTTGGATGTTGATTAGCCTCTAGGTAGATTCTTGTTGCTCGTTTTGCCTTTGTTCCATCCTGTTGAATATTTCTCCCCATTGTTGTCCTTGACTTAGTTGCTGTTCCATTATTTGCCTTTGCCACTCACCTTGCTGAGTCATCCATCTTGAGAGTTTTTCCTCTTGCTGCCCCATCATCTATAGTTGAAGCTCCTTCTGTGCTCCTTGGCTTTCCAAATATTGTCTAGATAAGCCATCGATGGCCTCCTGCAATTGGTGCATGTCCAAGGTCTGTTGTGCTTGACCCTCTAAGACTTGTCCTTCCACTACTTGAGGGGCTGTCCTCTTCCTTTGCTTCCGCTGAGGCAAAGGGAATGCTACAGCATTCATCCTTTGTACAGTTATTGGGATGCCTTCCTTTATCCACATGGGGTTCTCATCTTCAAAAACTACCCCAGCTTTCTTGCATATTCGGTAAATAGTGCTGGGGTAACCTAACGTTCCTCTTGAGTCGCTTTTTTCTGCCATCTTTCTAATACCTTCAGCTATGAGTTCATGAACCTTGATTTCTCCTCCCTTCAGTATACAGTGCACCATTGTGGCTCTCTTGACATTCACCTCCGAGTTGTTTGCAGCTGGGAGAATAGACCTTCTCACTAGCTCAAACCACCCTTTGGCTTCAGGAGTGAGATCTGTTCTCTTGATGAACTTTGGTTTATTTCCCGCACCCCTTTCCCAGTCAGCTCCTGGTACACAAATATCTTGCAGAATCTGGTCATAATTGGGGTTGTCCAATCTTGAGTGATAGCTTTCTTCTTCAAACTGTATAGACCGTAACTTCAATGCCCTCATGACACTCATGGGACCAAAGTCCACCAGCTTTCCTCTCACAAAGCTTGTGTACGACTCATCCTTCTTATCATATCGAACCGCATTTGCATAAAATTCTCTTATGAGGTTTGCATTCACCTTAATGACCGGGTCAGTGAGGAGCTCCCATCTTCTCCTTTCTATCTTCTCTGTGATTTCGGGGCACTCAATCTTTTTAACTTGAAATCCCAGCTCATAAATGATTTCCTTATCAACCATCCACCCGTATTGCAATGCATGATGCAAGCTTCTAAATCTCTTTTCATCATATGGGTGTTCTTCCATGGGTTCATTTCCCTTCCTTCTTTTAGAACCCGAAGACGCCATGAATGATAGTTAATATGTGAAGGTGGCAAAGTTGTGAAGATTTTTGGTTGTTTAAGGTTTTATTGCGATGAAGAGAGTGAGGTGGGAAAAAGGTTTTTAATGGGGTAGGGAGTGTCTTGTACCAAAATGGAGAGTGGTGAAGATTGGGTAATGACAATGAAGGTGGGTACGGAACAAGGGTCATTATATAGAGAAGTTGTGAGAGAATGGAGGGTGTGGATTGATTGAGTGGTTACTTGATGGACGGTTGGGGTGATGCATGGATAAAAGACAAGGATCATCACTTTATGAATGAGATTGCTCGGTCTTTTAGGGGTTCCATTTTTCCAATGTTGCATGGCAACATTTTCCAATGTATTCCCTTTTTAGAACAAGTGTGTAGCCATTCCTTTTGTGGTGTCCGATCCTTCTTTGTTTAGTTGTCCAATCCATTCCCTTTTTATGCTTCTTTTCTTTTCCTATAAAGATTTAAAATAAGGAAATTAATATCATAAAAATCAAACTCTTCGGCTAGAATAATAAAGAGAAGAAAAAGAGTTTGTTTATTTATGAATTTCAACTAACTAACTACTTGTGTATCCTTATGCATTTTGGTGGCACCATGGGGTGACACCAAACTTAGTTTGAATCAATGTGATGAGAAGTTTTGTTCAAAGCTCCCAAGACTAGCATGCATCTTGGTTTGCTTTGAACACCAAACTTGTTCTTCACTATATACTGCATGATAAAGATTTCACCAAGTGTTTGTCAAGTTTGGGTTGAAATTCATAAACATTGATTTATTCATTATTTTAAAAACATATATAGAACATGGGTTGCCTCCCATGAAGCGCTTCTTTAGCGTCACTAGCTTGACGTTTTTCCCTCATCAGGGTGGTTGGTAGTGCTTGAAGTCCTCCCCTCTTGCTGTGGACTTATATCCATTGGTTGGATCAATGATCTCCACATGTTCCAGGGAAAGAACTCTGTTGATAGTGAAGACCTTGGGTAACTGAGATGGTACAGTAGGGAGATTAGGGGGAATATCTGAGAAGTAAGCTGAGACAACTCTATCCCCTGGAGAGAAGTCTTCCGTAGGGATCTTCTTGTTCCTCCACCTCCTTGGTACCTTCTTCTTTGTTTCTTTTGAAGTTGGCTTCCCCTTGGTGACCTCTTTTTCTAAAGGAGTTGTGATGCTGTCTTCACCTGCCTCTAGAGGTTTAGGTTCCTCCAACTTTTCCTTGAGCTGTGACAATTGTTGTTTTCCTTGTTTATCTATTAAAGGGGTCTCAGAATGAACTGGCTGTGCTTCAGTGCTTGTTTCCTCCTTCAGTGTCTCATTATCATTTGTGCTTAGTTCCTTGTCTTCTTGATCTGTTTCTTGTGAGAGTTTGAAAACATTGAAGCTGAGTCGTTCATCATGGATTCTCAATATTAGCTCCCCTTTCTCTACATCGATAAGTGCTCTGGCCATAGCTAGGAATGGTCTTCCCAATATGATTGGGTGAGTGTGACTCTCTTCCATGTCCAGGATGACAAAGTCTGTTGGGAGAATGTATTTCCCAACCTTTAGCAACACATTTTCCACCACTCCTATTGCTTGCTTTTGAGTTTTGTCAGCCAGTCTGATGATTACATCTGTGGGCATTATATCATTGATCTGCAGCCTCTTCACCAGGGATAAGGGCAGTAAGTTGATGCTGGCCCCCAAATCACATAGTGCTATATCGAACATAGTTTCACCTATGGCACAAGGGATGTGAAAACTCCCTGGGTCTCTTCTTTTTGTAGGCAACTCAGGTTGAATAAGGGCACTACATTCCTTGTTCATCACTATAGTCTGGCCTCCTTTGAATGAGCTTTTCCTGGGAAGAAGTTCCTTCATATACTTGATGAATGCAGGCATTTGTTGAATTGCCTTGATGAATGGTATGTTTACATGCAGAGATGCAAAAAAGTCTAGGAACCTTGAGTATATTCTCTTTCCCACAGCACCATTGAGCAGTTGAGGGAAGGGTGCATAGAGCTTCAGCAGCTCTTGTTGTGAAATTTCTGGTTCTTGGTAATCTCTATCCTCCTCCTTTGTTGAGTTGTCTTTAGGTTGTTTGCAAAGTTTGCCTTGCTTGTCTTCAGTCTCTTGATCACTCGTAGTGACCATTTTGCAATCTTCCCATCTTACTTTCTTTGCTTCTCCTTTGGGGTTTTTCTCCGTGTCACTTGGGAAGCTATCAGTAGGTTTGGGAATCTTCTCAGCTAAATATCCCACCTGGAATTCCAGCTTCCTGATGGTCTCTCCCTGGTTCTTAATATTGGCTCGCACCTCCTCTTTGAACTCCTTATTTTCTTGAATCTCTTGGCATATTCCTTTAAGTAAGGCTTCAATCTTAGAGAGCTTGTCATCAATTGATGAGTGATTCGGAGCAGATGTACTGTTTTGGTTTTGATAGGCGTGTGGAGAAGTGTTGTTGTGGGGGTGTTGAGATGTCCTCTGTGTGAATTGCTGGTGAGCTGCATTGTTGTTGGAGTTGTAACGTCTCTGGTCTTGGTTTTGATCTTGCTCACTGATGAGCGGATATTTTATACGCTTTTTGGGGTTAATTTCATATAGTTTTGAGTATGTTCTAGTTAGTTTTTAATCTATTTTCATTAGTTTTTAGGAAAAATTCATATTTCTGGACTTTACTATGAGTTGTGTGTTTTTCTGTAATTTCAGGTATTTTTCTGGCTAAAATTGAAGGAGCTGAGCAAAAATCTGATTCAGGCTGAAAAAATGACTGCTGATGCTGTTGGATTCTGACCTCCCTGCACTCAAAGTGGATTTTCTGGAGCTACAGACTTCAAAATGGCATGCTTCCAATTGCGTTGGAAATTAGACATCCAGGGCTTTCCAGAAATATATAATAGTCCATACTTTGCATAAGGATAGACGACGTAAACTAGCGTTCAACGCCAGTTCTCTGCCTAATTCTGGCGTCCAGCGCCAGAAAAGGATCAAAAGCTGGAGTTGAACGCCCAAACTGGCGCAAAAACTGGCATTCAACTCCACAAATGGCCTCTGCACGTGAATTGCTTAAATCTCAGCCCAGCACACACCAAGTGGGCCCCATAAGTGGATCTCTGCATCATCCATCATAGTTTACTCATTTTTTGTAAACCTAGGCTACTAGTTTAGTATTTAAACAACTTTTAAAGACTTATTTTGCAACTCATAACATTTTTAGATCTGAACTTTGTACTCTTTGACAGCATGAGTCTCTAAACTCCATTGTTGGGGATGAGGAGCTCTGCTGTGTCTCGATGAAGTAATGCAAGTATTTCTGTTTTCCATTCAAACACGCTTGTTCCTATCTAAGATGTTCATTCGCGCTTAACTGTGATGAAGGTGATGATCCATGACATTCATCACCTTCCTCAAACCATGAACGTGTGCCTTACAACCACCTCCGTTCTATATCCGATTGAATGAGTGTCTCTTAGATTCCTTAATTAGAATCTCTGTGGTACAAGCCAGAACTGATGGCGGCATTCATGAGAATCCAGAAAGTCTAAACCTTGTCTGTGGTATTCTGAGTAGGATTCAATGATCGAATGACTGTGATGAGCTTCAAACTCACGAGTGCTGGGCGTTGGTGACAGACGCAAAAGGATGAAGAATCCTATTCCAGTATGATCGAGAACCGACAGATGATTAGCCGTGCTGTGACAGAGCATGTGAGCATATTCTTCACTGAGAGGATGGGATGTAGCCATTGACGACGGTGATCCCCTACATACAGCTTGCCATAGGAGGACGTGCGTGCGTGAATTAGAAGACAGAGGAAAGCAGAGATTCATAAGACAAAGCATCTCCAAAACTCCAACATATTCTCCATTACTGCATAACAAGTAACCTTTAATTTATGCTCTCTTGTTTATTTGCAATTCAACTGATAAACATAATTGACTTCCTGACTAAGATTTACAAGATAACCATAGATTGCTTCAAACCAACAATCTCCGTGGGATTCGACCCTTACTCACGTGAGGTATTACTTGGACGACCCAGTGCACTTGCTGGTCAGTGGTACGAGTTGTGAAAAGTGTGATTCACAATTCGTGCACCAAGTTTTTGGCGCCGTTGCTGGGGATTGTTCGTGTTTGAACAACTGACGGATTATTTTGTTGCTTAGATTAGGAAAATTTTTCTTTTTGGTTTAGAGTCTCTTATTATTATTCTTGGTTAAAAATATCCTTCTTTAAAACAAGTGTTACATTTACTGCCCAATTGGCTAGAGCGTTAGTCTAAGCCCGTGGCAGTTTGGTACACTCTTTTTAAAATCTTTTTCAAAAATAATATTTTCTCTATTAAATTTTGTGCCAAACTTTAAGTTTGGTGTTTTCCTGTTGATTTCCCTTGTCTTTCGAAAATTTATTTTGGTTTTCTAAAAATTTTAAGTTTGGTGTTCCTTGGTGTTTTTTCCCCCCCAAAATTTTCGAAAATAAGGAACCTCAGATCTAAAAATTTTAAATCCTGTGTTATCTTATTGTTTTTCTCTCTCCTTTAAAAAAATTGAGATTTTTATTTCAAAATTTAAAACCTTTTTCAAAAATCATCATATCTTTTTCAAAATCTCCTAACCACTCTCTTTCTCCTCACTTTTTCAAAAATCTTTTACTCATTTTTATTTATTTTATTTTGATTTATTTTATTTTCGAAATAAATTAATAAATAAATAAATAAAATTATTTTTTCTATTTTACATCATCTCCCTTTCTCCATCATGGACCTAAGCGGAAATGAACAGTCCAGGAGGACTCTGGGGTCATATTCTAACCCCTCTACTGCTTCATATGGGAGTAGTATCTGCATACCCTCCATTGGAGTCAGTAGCTTTGAGTTGAATCCTCAGCTCATTATCATGGTGCAGCAAAGTTGCCAGTATTCCAGTCTTCCATAGGAAGAACCTACAGAGTTTCTGGCACAATTTTTACAAATTACTGACACAATACATGATAAAGAAATAGATCAGGATGTCTACAGACTATTACTGTTTCCATTTGCTGTAAAAGATCAAGCTAAGAGGTGGTTAAATAACCAACCTAAGGCCAGCATAAGGACATGGAAACAGCTGACAGAAAAATTCCTGAATCAATACTTTCACCCAAAACGGATGACACAGCTAAGGCTGGACATCCAAGGCTTTAAACAAGGAGATAATGAATCTCTTTATGATGCCTGGGAGAGATACAGAGAGATGCTACGAAAATGCCCCTCTGAAATATTCTCAGAGTGGGTTCAGTTAGACATCTTCTACTATGGGCTTGCAGAAGGAGCTCAGATGTCTCTAGATTACTCAGCCGGTGGATCTATCCACATGAGAAAGACAATTGAAGAAGCTCAAGAGCTCATTGATACAGTTTCCAGGAATCAGCATCTGTACCTAAGCAGCAACCCTTCCATGAATGAAGAGGTTAAAACAGTAATTGCTGAACTCAGTCCTGTAAAACAAGCTGCTGAATTCAATCAGCAATTGGACTTTTTAACAAAGCAGCTAGCCGAATTTAAAGACAGGTTACAAGAGACAAGGATGGCTAATATACATATGCACGAACAGTTTAAGCAAACAAAGCAGCAGCCGTCAAGGCAAATAGCAGAAGAACGCCAAGCAGTTCAACTAAGAAGTGGGAAAACATTAAATTTCCCACCTCAAGGCAGCAAAAAGTTAAGAAATGAGCAAACCACCCAAAATTCACCTGAGGACAGTAAGAGCCCAGGGAAAAGTAATTCTGGAACTAAAACGCCAGAAAATTGGTGGAAGGCTGGCGCTGAACGCCCAGACCATGCGCAGGACTGGCGTTCAACGCCAGAAACAAGGCAGGACTGGCGTTCAACGCCAGAAAAGGGCATGGATCTGGCGTTGAACGCCCAAAATGGGCAAGATCTGGCGCTGAACACCCAAAATGGGCACAGTTCTAGCGTTCAGACGCCAGGAGCAGACAAGGAGCTGGCGTCCAGTTTCACTCCAGCTTCTAACTCTGACACTCAATTGCCAGTGAGGGATTAGACACACACAAATGCTAATAACAACCCTTCTAAAAAGGCTTCTTCAACCACTTCTGTAGGCAATAAACCTGCAGCAACTAAGGTTGAAGAATATAAAGCCAAAATACCTTATCCTCAAAAACTCCGGAAAGGGGAGCAGGATAAGCAATTTGCTCGCTTTGCAGATTATCTCAGGACTCTTGAAATAAAGATTCCATTTGCAGAAGCATTTGAGCAAATACCTTCTTATGCCAAGTTCATGAAAGAGATCTTGAGTCATAAGAAGGATTGGAGAGAAACAGAAAGAGTTCTCCTCACTGAAGAATGTAGTGCAGTCATTCTGAAAAGCTTTCCTGAAAAGCTTAAGGACCCTGGGAGTTTTCTGATACCATGCATATTAGAAGGTAATTGCACCAAGACAGCTTTATGCGATCTTGGGGCAAGCATCAACCTAATACCTGCATCCACTATCAGAAAGCTTGGCTTAACTGAAGAAGTCAAACCAACCCGGATATGTCTCAAACTTGCTGATGGTTCTACTAAATACCCATCAGGCGTGATTGAAGACATGATTGTCAGAGTTGGGCCATTCGCCTTTCCCACTGACTTTGTTGTGCTGGAAATGGAGGAGCACAAGAGTGCTACTCTCATTCTAGGAAGACCCTTCCTAGCAACTGGACGATCCCTCATTGACGTCCAACAAGGGGAAATAACCTTGAGAGTCAATGATGATGAGTTTAAGTTGAACGCTGTCAAAGCCATGCAGCATCCAGACACATCAACAGACTGCATGAAAGTTGATCCTATTGACTCATTGGTAGAAGAGATCAACATGGCTGAGAGTCTCGAATCAGAGTTGGAAAACATCTTTAAAGATGTTCAGCCTGATTCGGAGGATTTAGAGGACATGAAGGAGCCTCTGAAATTTCTTCTGAAAGAGGAAAAACCTCCTAAACCCGAGCTCAAGCCATTACCACCATCCTTGAAATATGCATTTCTGGGAGAAGGTGACACTTTTCCAGTGATCATAAGCTCTGCTTTAAATTCACAGGAAGAGGAAGCACTTATTCAAGTGCTAAGGACACACAAGACAGCTCTTGGGTGGTCCATAGGTGACCTTAAGGGCATAAGCCCAGCTAGGTGCATGCACAAAATCTTATTGGAGGATAATGCTAAACCAGTGGTTCAACCACAGAGGCGGCTAAATCCAGCCATGAAAGAAGTAGTGCAGAAAGAGGTCACCAAACTACTAGAGGCTGGGATTATTTATCCTATTTCTGATAGCCCCTGGGTGAGCCCTGTCCAAGTCGTCCCAAAAAAGGGAGGCATGACAGTGATTCATAATGAAAAAAATGAACTGGTTCCTATAAGAATAGTTACAGGGTGGCGCATGTGTATTGACTATAGAAGGCTCAATACAGCCACCAGAAAGGATCATTTTCCTTTACCATTCATAGACCAGATGCTAGAAAGACTAGCAGGTCATGATTATTACTGCTTTTTGGATGGCTACTCAGGCTATAACCAGATTGTAGTAGATCCCCAGGATCAAGAGAAAACAGCATTCACATGTCCATCCGGAGTGTTTGCTTATAGAAGGATGCCATTTGGGCTATGTAATGCGCCTGCAACCTTCCAGAGATGCATGCTCTCTATTTTCTCTGATATGGTGGAAAAATTTCTGGAAGTCTTCATGGATGACTTCTCAGTATATGGAGACTCATTCAGCTCCTGTCTTGATCACCTGAAACTTGTTCTGAAAAGATGCCAAGAGACCAACCTAGTTTTAAACTGGGAAAAATGTCACTTCATGGTGACTGAGGGGATTGTCCTTGGGCATAAAATCTCAAACAAGGGAATAGAGGTGGATCAAGCAAAAATAGAGGTAATTGAAAAATTACCACCACCTACCAATGTTAAGGCAATCAAAAGCTTTCTGGGGCATGCAGGATTCTATAGGAGGTTTATAAAGGATTTTTCAAAAATCGCAAAACCTCTAAGCAATCTGCTAGCTGCTGACATGCCATCTGTGTTTGACACAGAGTGCCTGCAGGCGTTTGAAACGCTGAAAGCTAAGCTGGTCACAGCACCAGTCATTTCTGCACCAGACTGGACATTACCATTTGAACTAATGTGTGATGCCAGTGATCATGCCATTGGTGCAGTATTGGGATAGAGGCATGACAAGCTTCTGCATGTCATTTATTATGCCAGTCACGTTCTAAATGATGCCCAGAAAAATTACACAACCACTGAAAAAGAATTACTTGCAGTGGTTTACGCCATTGACAAGTTCAGATCATACTTAGTAGGATCAAAAGTGATTGTGTATATTGACCATGCTGCTCTTAAATATCTACTCACAAAGCAGGATTCAAAACCCAGGCTCATCAGATGGGTATTGCTTCTGCAAGAGTTTGATACAGAAATAAGAGACAGAAAAGGGACAGAGAACCAAGTGGCTGATCATCTGTCCCGGATAGAGCCAGTGGAAGGGACATCCCTCCCCTTTCTTGAGATCTCTGAGACGTTTCCTTATGAGCATTTATTTGCCATTCAGGAAGCACCATGGTTTGCCGATATTGCAAACTATAAAGTTGCAAGGTTCATACCCAAGGAATACAACAGGATACAAAAGAAGAAATTAATTACTGATGCAAATTACTACTTGTGAGATGAACCTTATCTCTTTAAGAGATGTGCAGACGAAATTATCCGTAGGTGTGTGCCTAGAGAAGAAGCACAAAGGATCCTGTGGCACTGCCACGGATCTCAATATGGAGGCCATTTCGGAGGTGAGCGAACAACCACCAAGGTCCTCTAATGTGGCTTCTATTGGCCCACACTCTATAAAGATTCCCGAGAGTTTGTACGTAACTGTGACAGTTGCCAAAGAGCTGGTAATCTGCCTCATGGTTACGCCATGCTTCAACAGGGAATCTTGGAAATTGAGTTGTTTGACGTATGGGGAATTGACTTCATGGGACCTTTCCCACCGTCACACTCAAACACTTATATTCTGGTAGCAGTTGACTATATATCAAAATGGGTTGAGGCCATTGCCACACCCACCAATGATACTAAAACAGTGCTGAAGTTCCTCCAGAAACATATCTTTAGCAGGTTTGGTGTCCCTAGAGTACTAATCAGTGATGGGGGCACTCACTTCTGCAATAAATAGCTTTACTCTGCCATGGTTCGGTATGAAATTCGCCACAAGGTGGCCACTCCATATCATCCACAAACCAATGGGCAAGCTGAAGTCTCTAACAGAGAATTAAAGAGAATCCTGGAACGGACAGTAAATACCCGTAGAAAGGATTGGGCACGGAGCTTGGATGATGCTCTGTGGGCTTACAGGACAGCATTCAAGACCCCTATAGGGACCTCTCCATACCAACTCGTGTATGGTAAGGCATGTCACCTGCCCATAGAACTGGAACATAAGGCCTACTGGCCAACCAGATTCCTAAACTTTGATGCCAAATTAGCAGGAGAAAAACGATTGCTCCAGCTAAATGAGCTAGAGGAATTCAGATTCACAGCTTTCGAAAATGCCAAGCTTTATAAAGAAAAATAAAAAAAATGGCATGACAGAAAGCTGTCATCTAGAATCTTTGAACCAGGACAGAAGGTCCTGTTGTTTAACTCTAGACTCAGGCTATTCCCCGGGAAACTGAAATTCCGGTGGAGGGGACCATACGTGATTACAAGTGTATCACCATATGGTTATGTGGAGCTTCAAGATATTGATTCTGATAAGAAGTTCATTGTCAATGGACAGAGAATCAAGCACTATCTTGAAGGCAACATTGAGCAAGAATGCCCAAGGCTGAAGCTAGATTAAAAGCTTAGCAAGGTCCAGCTAAAGACAATAAAGAAGCGCTTGCTGGGAGGCAACCCAGCCATGGGGCAACAATCCTCTAAGCATTTTGCCCTATTTCTTTTATTTGTTATTTTTTATTCGTTTATATAAAGTTCACTGACACTAAGGTGAGGAATCATTTACAGAAGACCTCGGCACACAAAACAGAGAAAAAGAGCTCACTGGCAAGAAAACGCCAGTAAAAGTGCATTTTGGGCGTCCAACGCCCAAAATGGGCATCCACTGGGCGCTGAACACCAGTAATGGTAGCAATCTGAGCGTTCAATGCCAGAAATGGGCACCCACTGGGCGTTGAACGCCAGTAATGGCAGCAGCTGGGCGTTGAACGCCCAGGAGAGCAGCATTTGGGCGTTGAACGCCCAAAACAGGCAGTGTTTGGGCGTTCAAATGCCAGGAAGGCAGGGAGGAGCCAAATTCATTTTTTCCACACGTATTTCCATTCTAATTTCAAATTTTATGTTTCAATGCATGATTTTTACATGAACATGTTAAGAACCCTGATTTCTAAAATCCTTAATTTCTAAAAATCCCTCTTTCCAAATTCAATCCAACTCTTTTCAAATCTTTTCTGAAAACAAATCTATCTTTTTCACTTTAAAATCTTTTCAACTAATCCATATCTTTTTCAAATCTCCATATTATCTTTTTCAAAATTCAGATTTATCTTTTTCAAAAATCTATCATATCTCTTCAAAATTAAACTATATCTTCTATCTTATCTTTTTCAACTCAATCTTTTTATCTTATCTTTTCCAATTTTTCGAAAACCCACCCCCCATCCCTTTAAATTTGGGTTCGGCCTCCCTCTTCCTCCATCAACAATTGCACCTAGCTCTCCTTCTATCCCTCTCCTTTCTTTTCTTTTGCTTGAGGACAAGCAAACCTCTAAGTTTGGTGTGTTTATCCGAGATCACTAAGATCATGGCTCCTAAAGAAAAACAACCCACTCCAAGAGGCAAGAAAGAGAGCGTTCCAAAACCACTTTGGAATCAAGGGAAGTTCTTATCTAAAGAATATTCAGACCATTATCTTAAAATAATGGGTCTGAGATCAGTGATCCCGGAAGTTAGATTCGATCTGAAAGAAGATGAATATCCGGAGATCCAAGAGCAAATTCGAATCAGGAACTGGGAAGTCCTAGCTAATCCTGAAACGAAAGTAGGAAGGAACATGGTCCAGGAGTTCTATGCTAATATGTGGCAGACTGACAAGCAAAAACTATCTGGAACTGCCTTCTATGAATTTCGGACCATGGTCAGAGGAAAGATTGTTCACACCACCCCTGACAAGATTAGAGAGATCTTAAAGCTACCTCAGCTAAAGGACGATCCAGACTCCTTCAACAGGAAGATGATGAGAGCAGACATTGACCTGGATAAGATTCTAGAGGACATATGTATCCCTGGAGCCAGGTGGACCACCAACACAAAGGGTGTCCCAAATCAACTCAAGAGAGAGGATCTCAAACCAGTCGTCAGAGGATGGCTAGACTTCATTGGGCATTCTCTGTTGCCTACTAGCAACCATTCTGAAGTCACAGTTAAAAGAGCAGTGATGATCCATTGCATCATGATGGGAAAGGAAGTGGAGGTTCATCAACTGATTTCAGCTGAACTCTACAAAATTGCTAACAAAAATTCTAAAGAGGCCAGGTTGGCTTATCCAAGCGTGATTTCTCTACTCTGCAAGGACGCTGGAGTAAGGATGGGAATAACTGAGTATATCTCAATTGAGAAGCCAATCACCAAAGCATCAATGGAAAAACAACAAGCACAGGATGATCCCATCAAGAAGAGAGCACAGGAATTCCTCGCAGAGATCCCTCAATCTGAATACTGGGAGTATCTTGAGACGTCTGTTACTAAGATATTGGAAGCTATGGAGCAAATAATAAAAGAACAGAAGGAACA
This sequence comes from Arachis ipaensis, assembly GCF_059453495.1. Lineage (NCBI taxonomy): Eukaryota > Viridiplantae > Streptophyta > Magnoliopsida > Fabales > Fabaceae > Arachis > Arachis ipaensis. The sequence goes on from NC_142440.1 coordinate 102,923,476, forward strand.
CAGTCAAATGCTGACCTATATGTTTAAAGAACAAGAGGAGCAAGGGCGTGACTTAAGGGAATTAAAGCGCTAAAAGTCTTCTCTTGCAGGACCAAGCACCCCAAGGATCAGAGGAACCCCCGTTCCCCCAGAATAAAGGTTGTTAATTTCCAATTTCTGCCTTAACTCTGTGACAGTGTCCTTATAGAAGTTTACCTTAGGAGTCATATAGTAGTAATTAATATCTATTTTGATTTTATCTCCAATTAAGCTATAGTTTATTTTTCTCATCATCAGCAAACATGAATAAAGTAGTAGATCTTTTGAATAAGAGGCAATAAAATTTCGAGTTTTAATAAGAGAAATTCTAATTAGTTAAATGTGGTGGCAATGCTTTCTGTCTTCTGAATGAATGCTTGAACAGTGCATATGTCTTTTGAATTTGTTGTTTAAGACTGTTAAATATGTTGGCTCTTGAAAGAATGATGAACATGAGACATGTTATTGATAATCTAAAAAATCATAAAAAATGATTCTTGAAGCAAGAAAAAGCAGCAAAGAACAAAGCTTGCAAAAAAAAAAAAGAAAAGAGAGAAAAAGCAAGCAGAAAAAGCCAAAAGCTCTTAAAACCAAAAGGCAAGGGCAAATAAAAAGGATCCCAAGGCTTTGAGCATCAGTGAATAGGAGGGCCTAAAGGAATAAAATCCTGGTCTAAGCGGCTAAACCAAGCTGTCCCTAACCATGTGCTTGTGGCGTGAAGGTGTCAAGTGAAAACTTGAGACTGAGCGGTTAAAGTCAAGGTCCAAGGCAAAAAGAAGAGTGTGCTTAAGAACTCTGGACACCTCTAATTGGGGACTTTAGCAAAGCTGAGTCACAATCTAAAAGGTTCACCCAATTATGTGTCTGTGGCATTTATGTATCCGGTGGTAATACTGGAAAACAAAGTGCCTAGGGCCACGACCAAGACTCATAAAATAGCTGTGTTCAAGAATCATCACACTGAAATAGGAGAATCAATAACACTATCTAAATTCTAAGTTCCTATAGATGCCAATCACTCTGAGCTTCAATGGATAAAGTGAGATGCCAAAACTGTTCAGAAGCAAAAAGCTACTAGTCCCGCTCATCTAATTAGAATCTGAGCTTCACTCAAAAACTCTGAGATATTATTGCTTCTCAACCTATTAGTCTTCTATTTTATTTGTCTAGTTGCTTGAGGACAAGCAACAGTTTAAGTTTGGTGTTGTGATGAGCGGATATTTTATACGCTTTTTGGGGTTAATTTCATATAGTTTTGAGTATGTTCTAGTTAGTTTTTAGTCTATTTTCATTAGTTTTTAGGAAAAATTCATATTTCTGGACTTTACTATGAGTTGTGTGTTTTTCTGTAATTTCAGGTATTTTTCTGGCTGAAATTGAAGGAGCTGAGCAAAAATCTGATTCAGGCTGAAAAAGGACTGCTGATGTTGTTGGATTCTGACCTCCCTGCACTCAAAGTGGATTTTATGGAGCTACAGAACTCGAAATGGCATGCTTCCAATTGCGTTGGAAAGTAGACATCCAGGGCTTTCCAGAAATATATAATAGTCCATACTTTGCACAAGGATAGATGACGTAAACTGGCGTTCAACGCCAGTTCTCTGCCCAATTCTGGCGTCCAGCGCCAGAAAAGGATCAAAAGCTGGAGTTGAACGCCCAAACTGGCACAAAAACTGGCGTTCAACTCCACAAATGGCCTCTACACGTGAATTGCTTAAATCTCAGCCCAGCACACACCAAGTGGGCCCCAGAAGTGGATCTCTGCATCATCCATCATAGTTTACTCATTTTTTGTAAACCTAGGCTACTAGTTTAGTATTTAAACAACTTTTAGAGACTTATTTTGCAACTCATAACATTTTTAGATCTGAACTTTGTACTCTTTGATGGCATGAGTCTCTAAACTCCATTGTTGGGGGTGAGGAGCTCTGCTGTGTCTCGATGAAGTAATGCAAGTATTTCTGTTTTCCATTCAAACACGCTTGTTCCTATCTAAGATGTTCATTCGCGCTTAACTGTGATGAAGGTGATGATCGGTGACATTCATCACCTTCCTCAAACCATGAACGTGTGCCTGACAACCACCTCCGTTCTATATCCGATTGAATGAGTGTCTCTTAGATTCCTTAATTAGAATCTCCGTGGTACAAGCCAGAACTGATGGCGGCATTCATGAGAATCCGGAAAGTCTAAACCTTGTCTGTGGTATTCCGAGTAGGATTCAATGATCGAATGACTGTGACGAGCTTCAAACTCGCGAGTGCTGGGCGTTGGTGACAGACGCAAAAGGATGAAGAATCCTATTCCAGTATGATCGAGAACCGACAGATGATTAGCCGTGCTGTGACAGAGCATGTGAGCATATTCTTCACTGAGAGGATGGGATGTAGCCATTGACGACGGTGATCCCCTACATACAGCTTGCCATAGGAGGACGTGCGTGCGTGAATTAGAAGACAGAGAAAAGCAGAGATTCAGAAAACAAAGCATCTCCAAAACTCCAACATATTCTCCATTATTGCATAACAAGTAACCTTTAATTTATGCTCTCTTGTTTATTTGCAATTCAACTGATAAACATAATTGACTTCCTGACTAAGATTTACAAGATAACCATAGATTGCTTCAAACCAACAATCTCCGTGGGATTCGACCCTTATTCACGTGAGGTATTACTTGGACGACCCAGTGCACTTGCTGGTCAGTGGTACAAGTTGTGAAAAGTGTGATTCACAATTCGTGCACCACTCACTTCCCCACCCAAAGTTTGGGTGGTTTCTCCATCCGGGGTTGTAGGTCTTGGAGTATGGATCATAGTTTTTCCTTGGTGAATTCCCAATGTAGTTGGCTTGCTCCTGACTCCCCTCTGCTTCTTCATTCACTCCTTCTTGGGTTGTTGATGAAGTTGAAATTGCTGCTACTTGGTTCATCTCCATCTTCTTGGTGAGGTCAGCCAGCTGCTGGGTAATGAGCTTGTTTTGGGCCAGCAGAGCATCTACATTATTTAGCTCCATTACTCCTCTTGTGTTCCCTCTTTCGGAAGCATAGAAGTAGTCGTTCTCTGCTACTGTTTCAATAACATCTATGGCTTCCTCAATCGTCTTCTTCTTGTTCAAAGATCCTCCGGATGAATGGTCTACGGCCTTCTTTGACTCATAAGAGAGCCCTTCATAGAAAATGTGCAGCTGCACCCATTCGTTGAACATATCTGGTGGGCACCTCCTTGTTAGGTCTTTAAACCTCTCCCATGCTTCATATAGAGTCTCACCATCTTGTTACCTGAAAGTTTGGACCTCAGCTCTCAACCTATTGATTCGTTGAGGAGGGTAAAATCTTGCTAAGAATTTGTTCACCACATCTTCCCAAGTTGTCAAGCTTTCCCTTGGGAAAGATTCCAGCCACTTGGCTGCTTTGTCCCTAAGTGAGAATGGAAACAAGAGCAGTCTATAGGTGTCAGGATGAATACCATTAGACTTCACTGTGTCACATATTCTCAGGAAGGTGGTCAAATGTTGATTGGGGTCTTCTTGAACACCTCCTCCAAACGAACAGTTGTTCTGAACAAGGGTGATGAGCTGTGGTTTAAGTTCAAAGTTGTTGGCATGGATTGTTGGCTTTTGGATGCTACTTCCACAATTGCTTGGGTTGGGATTGATGTAAGAGCCCAAAACTCTTCTATCCTCCCCAGCATGATTCACTCTACCTCCTCCCCCATGGTTGTAATCCTCTTCTTCATGATGGTTTTCCATATTGTCTTCCATGTTTGGTTCAAAGAATTCCTCTTCTTCCTCAGCACCAACCACTTTCTTTCCTCTTTCCTCCCTCCTTAATCTAAGGAAGGTCCTCTCAGGTTCAGAATCGAAGGAAGTTGAAGCCCTGCTTCTTCTCCCTGTCATACAACCATCAAGTGCAAGCAGAAAAAGATAGGTGCAAAAAGTATTTTTGTTAGAATTACTGTTAGTTGTGGGTGATGCAATATATCAAACAGTTAGTGGGTTAGCAAACAGAATTGAAAATAACAAAGAAAAACAAAAGAGTAGAGGGGGAAGGGAAGAAGCCTAACTAAAACAGAAAGTAAATCACTCAAACAAAAAATAAAAATCAAAAAGTAAAAATGCTCAATCTAGTGATCTCCCAATTTAATCATTGTTGATGCACAATCAATCCCCGGCAACGGTGCCATAAACTTGATGCGCGTGGAAACTTGTCTCTCAACAAATCTCCCTTCGGCAAGTGTACCGAATTTGTCGTCAAGTAAAAACTCACAATAGAGTGAGGTCGAATCCCACAGGGATTGATTGATCAAGCAACTTTAATTAGAAGAATGTTCTAGTTGAGCGAATCCAGAATTTGGGTTGAGAGTTGCAGAAAATAAAATGGCGGGAATGTAAATAACAGAAAAGTAAATGCTAGAATTAAAGGACTGGAAGTAAATGACTGAAAATAAATTGCAGAATCGTAAATGGGAATGGGGGATTTGCTCATAAAAGTAAATGGCAGAAATTAAAGAGAATGGGTAAGATCAGAGATGAGGAGTTCATTGGGCTTAGGAGATGTTGCAATTCTCCGGATCAAGTTCATTTTCATCTCTTCCTCAATCAATGCACTCATTGATCTCCTTGGCAATCTTAAGTGATTGAATTACAATTTCTTGCAATTCAATCTCTCAAATCTTGATCAATAGCCAATTCCTTGGTCAATTGCTCATGAGAAGAGATGAAGTATGGTCACTGATTATACCACATGCATTTCCCAAATCAAGTATTGAGAGGGTTATAGTCACATACCCATCCAAACCCAATTTGGTCCAGCATGAGAAAGCATTTCTAGCTTGATCTCTTCATTCCTCTTTCAAGGTTTAAAAGAGATCCAAGTTTAAATAGCTTCTTTTCCAAGATAACTACTCAATTGGATGAAGATCGAAAGCTTTCAAGTAAAATCAAGAGAAAAGATAGAAGAAGAATAATAAAAATTAGTATTGATCCATCAAATTACAACAGAGCTCCCTAACCCAATGAAAGGGGTTTAGTTGTTCATAGCTCTTGAAAATGAAAACAAAGATGGAGAATACATCATAAAGCTAGAAAATGCAGAGAAAGTAAAATACAGAGAGTAGTTCTCTTTTTCCAAACTTCCAGATCTCCTATAACAATTTAAAGCTACTCCTATATATACTACTTCTCTCAGCTTCTATTTGGCTCTTCAAGTCTTGGGCCTTTGGATCTTGAGTTTGAAGCAGTTCTCTTCTTCATTTGGGCTTGGCTTTACTTGCAGAGAGGAAATGTGAAGTGGGCAGAGACTTTTACTCAAGACGTTAGGGGTGTTAACATTTAGTGAAAATATAAGTTCGAGAACGTTAGTGACAATCAACTTTCTCACTAACGTTACTAAGTAAAAGCCACGTTAACCTCAACGTTAGTGGCATAAACGTTGCCACTAACGTTGTCTCTAAATCCTTCGCACACGTTATTGAGACTTAACATTCCCAATAACTTTGAAAAGCCCCCTTTGTTCCCACGTTAGAGCCCACGTTAACTTAGTTAACGTGGCTCTTTAACGTGGGCTTGCCATCCTTCGAGAACGTTAGTGACACTCAACATTGTCACTAACGTTCCAAGGTGCCCCTATGTCTCACGTTAGAGTCCACGTTAACTAGGTTAACGTGGCTTCTAACGTGGCCATGCTTAGCCATCCCCAACGTTAGTGACAATGTTGAGTGTCACTAACGTTGGCCATTCTTTCACTCATCAACGTTAGCTTCCACGTTAACTTAGTTAACGTGGAAGTTAACGTGGCTCCTTGGGGGTTGTGTGGTTGCTTACAACATTAGTGACAATGTTGGGTGTCACTAACGTTGTCGACCATGCTTGATTCTTATGTTAGCTCCCACGTTAATCAAGTTAACGTGGGAGTTAACGTGGTATGTTTCTCCTTAGGCCAACGTTAGTGACAATGTTGAATGTCACTAACGTTGGCGTTTCTCCCCCTTTCTAACGTTAGAGGCCACGTTAACTAAGTTAACGTGGACTCTAACGTGGCCACTTATGATTATTTTCCAATGTTATTGACAATGTTAAGTGTCACTAACGTTGGCTCAACTTCCCTTCTCCACGTTAGAGTTCACGTTAACTTAGTTAACGTGACTCTTAACGTGGTCAATGATGGCTTTGAGAGCGTTATTGGCAATCACTTTTCTCATTAACTTAGCAAGTTACCTCCCATTCCTTGCTTCCTTTGGTCCTGAAATCAAGCAATAGAGCGCATCAAAGTTCTAGTCCAAGTCATGGGCAATGCAACATACAATTTGTCACTAAACTTATGCAAAATCCTCATGAAATAATGTAAAATGCACAATGTATGCTTGAATCAAGGTGTAAGCGAATATCTACCCAAAACTAGCTTATTTCCTAAGGAAATGCATGAAACTAACCTAAAAACAGTAAAGAAAAGGTCAGTGAAACTGGCCAAGATGCCCTGGCATCAAGCTATGAATGTCCTATGAATCCATCACCTTTCTTAAATGAAAAATATTTTAATTACAAAAGAACAAGAAGTACATGGATTTTAAATTCATCTTTGAGATTAATTTGATTATTTTGATGTGGTGGCAATACTTTTTGTTTTCGGAATGAATGCTTGAATAGTGCATATGTCTTTTGAATTTGTTGTTTATGAATGTTAAATTTGTTGGCTCTTGAAAGAATGATGAAAAAGGAGAACTGTTATTGATAATCTGAAAAATCATAAAATTTATTCTTGAAGCAAGAAAAAGCAGTGAGTACAAAAGCTTGCAGAAAAAAAAGAAAAAAAAAAAGAAAAAGCAAGCAGAAAAAGCCAATAGCTCTTTAAGCCAAAAGGCAAGAGCAAAAAGCCAGTAACCCTTTAAACCAAAAGGCAAGGGTTAAAAAAAGGATCCAAGGCTTTGAGCATTAATGGATAGGAGGGCCTAAAGGAATAAAATCCTGGCCTAAGCGGCTAAACCAAGCTGTCCCTAACCACGTGATTGTGGCGTGAAGGTGTCAAGTGAAAACTTGAGACTGAGCAGTTAAAGTCGAGGTCCAAAGCAAAAAAAAAGAGTGTGCTTAAGAACCCTGGACACCTCTAATTGGGGACTCTAGCAAAGCTGAGTCACAATTTGTAAAGGTTCACCCAGTTATGTGTCTGTGGCATTTATGTATCCGGTGGTAATACTGGAATACAAAGTGCTTAGGGCCACGGCCAAGACTCATAAAGTAGCTGTGTGTAAGAATCAACATACTGAACTAGGAGAATCAATAACACTTTCTAAATTCTGAGTTCCTATAGATGCCAATCATTCTGAACTTTAAAGGATAAAGTGAGATGCCAAAACTATTCAGAGGCAAAAAGCTACTAGTCCTGCTCATCTAATTGAAGCTAAGTTTCATTGATATTTTGGAGTTTATAGTATATTCTCTTCTTTTTATCCTATTTGATTTTCGGTTGCTTGGGGACAAGCAACAATTTAAGTTTGGTGTTGTGATGAGCGGATAATTTATACGCTTTTTGGCATTGTTTTTAAGTAGTTTTTAGTATGATTTAGTTAGTTTTTAGTATATTTTTATTAGTTTTTAAATAAAAATCACATTTCTGGACTTTACTATGAGTTTGTATGTTTTTCTGTGATTTTAGGTATTTTCTGGCTAAAATTGAGGGACCTGAGCAAAAATCTGATTCAGAGGCTGAAGAAGGACTACAGATGCTGTTGGATTCTGACCTTCCTGCACTCGAAATAGATTTTCTGGAGCTCTAGAAACCCAATTGGATTGCTCTCAATTGTGTTGGAAAGTAGACATCCAGGGCTTTCAAGGAATATATAATGGTTCATACTTTGACCGAGTTTTGACGATGCAAACTGGCGTTCAAACACCAACTTCCTGCCCTATTCTGAAGTTAAACACCAGAAACAGGTTGTAAACCAGAGTTAAACACCAGAAACAGGCTACAACCTGGCGTTTAACTCCAAAAAGAGTCTCTACACATGAAAGCTCAATGCTCAGCCCAAGCACACACCAAGTGGGCCCGTAAGTGGATTTCTTCACCAATTACTCATTTTCTGTAACCCTAGCTACTAGTTTAGTATAAAAACTACTTTTAGTGATTTATTTGATATCTCTGGCTAGTCTTTGAATAATTTTATGTTCGGAGATCATGTTTAGGGGGCTGGCCATTCGGCCATGCCTGGACCTTCATCACTTATGCATTTTCAACGGTAGAGTTTCTACACACCATAGATTAAGGTGTGGAGCTCTACTTTTCCTCATGAATTAATGCAAAGTACTATTGTTTTCTTATTCAATTCAAGCTTATTCCTATTCTAAGATATTCACTTGTACTTCAACATGATGAATATGATGATCCGTGACACTAATCACTATTCTCAACCTATGAACGCGTGCCTGACAACCACTTCCGTTCTACCTTGGATTTAGCATTTATCTCTTAGCCTCCATTCTGAAAGATCGGAGTCTTCGTGGTATAAGCTAGAATTATTGGCGGCCATTCTTGAGATTCGAAAAGTATAAACCTTATCTTTGGTATTCCGAGTAGGATCTAGGAAGGGATGACTGTGACGAGCTTCAAACTCGCGAGTGTTGGGCGTAGTGACAGACGCAAAAGGATCACTGGATCCTATTCCAATATTATCGAGAACCGACAGATGATTAGCCGTGCGGTGACAGTGCATTTGGACCATTTTCAATGAGAGGACGAGAAGTAGCCACTAACAACAGTGATGCCCAACATACAGCTTGCTATGGAAAGGAGTATGAATGATTGGATGAAAGCAGTAGGAAAGCAGAGGTTCAGAAGGAACAAAAGCATTGCAGAGGTTCAGAAAGAACAGAAGGAGCAAAACTGCTACTGTGAGCAGATGTTCCCCATCCTGGCAGAGAGGTGATGTGTGGAAAACGATCCAACACAAAACTTACCGGCAAGTGTACCGGGTCGCATCAAGTAATAATAACTCACATGAGTGAGGTCGATCCCACAGGATTGAAGGATTGAGCAATTTTAGTTTAGTGGTTGATTTAGTCAAGCGAATCAAGAATTGGTTGAGTGATTTGTGATTTGCAGAAGCTAAATTGCATGGAAAGTAAAGGGGAAGGGGAAATTTGCAGTAAACTAAAGAGCAGGAAAATAAAGGAGCTGAATCTTAAAGTACAAGTAAATTAAATTGTAGAAACTTAAATTGCAAGTAATGTAAATGGCTGAAGCTTAAAGTGCAAGAAACGTAAATTGCTTGAATTGTAAAAGGGATTGGGAGTTGAGATTGCAGAAATTAAACAAGAACAAGTAAATTGCATCAAACAATAAAAGAGAAAATTGAATTGCAGTGAAGTAGATCTTAAACAGAAGAGTAAAATGCTTTGAGAATTTAAAAACAGAGAAAGCAATGCTTAATTTGCAGCAAAGTAAAAGAGGTTGAAGATCTCAGGGTGGAAGAGACTAGATAACAAGTCTAGATCTCAAATCCTTCCTTGATCCAACAAGAATAATTGCAAAAGAAGTGAAGAAGAGTAAATTGCAGAATTGAAGAGAAGATAAAGCAGTAAACAGAAAGTGAAATTCAATTATGCAGAGAAAGTAAACAAGAGATCTCAAGGTGAGATTGAAACAGAAGTTCTTCAATTCTTCACCCAAGATCCAAAGCAAGAAAATAAAAGAGTGCTCAAACAAGAACCAAAAAGAAGAGAGCTCAATTACCCTTCTCAATTCTCCCAGAAAATTCAAAGTAAAAGCTCAAAAATGAAAAATGACAATTAAAAGGAAAAATTCAAAGTAAAAAGTAGAGGTGTCAGAAGGTCCTAATTACATCAAACTAACTCCTATTTATACACTTTCTATTCTTGGATTTTGGAATTTGGGTGGGCTTTTGATTTGGTGAAGAAATGAATTAAATTGGATTTTTAATCCAATTTGTAGCCCAAAGTGCACCTCCAGGGGAAAGCTCAGTTGGAAAATCCAACTTAGCTTTCAAGCATGCTCCATCCGTGTCAAGTGTGGTGTGTCCAGCCTTGTTTGAGTGCCAATTGCACTAGAGCTCAGTTGGAAAATCCAACTTAGCTTTAGGCCGTGTCATGATGCGCACTCAAGGCCCTTTGTTGCGCCAAAATTGCTTGCTCCTTGGTGTCATGACCGTGTCACATTGTGGAGGCTTGGGGGAGAGACAATGCTCAGTTGGAAAAACCAACTGAGCTTTCCTTGTAGCGCCTTGCTCTTGGCCTCAAGGTCCCAGGTTCAAATCCTGGTGGGAGCAAGTGGAGGATACCTTTTGGAGCTAATTTCCTTGGATGAGTAGGCACTCCTCCTTATGTTTCCAAGAGTTCCCAAGTTCGAAACTTGGAGGAAGCATTTTAGTTCATTTCTTTGCAAGCTGAATGGCGCTCATCCCTTGTGTTTCAAAGAATTCCCAAGTTCGAATCCTAGAGGAAGCGTTTTGGCTTTTTTTTCATGATTTTCCTTATGCCTAGCAATATAATGTAGCGCTCCATTAAGTAAAGCAATTGAGCGCCTTTGCCTCTATGGAGTAGCGCCTTCTTGTCATTCCTCAGGTGCAAGGTTCAAGTCTTGGTGGCTTCATTTATGGGATTTTTGCTTTGAATTAATTTTTGAGAGCCCCCGATAAAGCTCACTTAGTTAACTGAGCATTATGCCATTTCCTTCCTTTCTTTAGTGCTCAGTTAACTATTTGAACTTAGCCTTGTACCTTGCCTTCCCCTTTCATTCCTTGTGAAGCTCAGTTTACTTTTCCAACTTAGCTTCCATTCTTCCTTGATTTTTGCCACGCTTTTCTTCTCTTGGCACGCTTGTTGCTTCCTTTGGGCACATTCCTTAGGCCACGCTTTTCTTATTTTCTTCTTTCTTCATCTACAAGCAATCAAAACAACCAATCAAAGTATCACTAAATTCACAAGGTTTATAAATCATTAAAATTCAATTAAATTTAGCTTAAACCTCATGATTTAACATCAATTACATGGTGGTTGATTGATTCAAAGAAGTCATGCATTTTTAATCCAAATTACTTTCTTAGAATGCAAGAAAGTGCATAAAACCTAATAAAAACAAAGAAAAAGGCTAGTGAAACTAGGCTAAGATGACTTGTCTGAATTACACAAAAAATGAGACTTGTTATTGCTTGGGATTTTTTTTTTCTTGGCTGAGGCTTAATGCTATGTGGTAAGGCAACTTTTTAGAGTAAGCTTTCAGCCAACATTCCCGCTCCAGTTGGTTCAAGATGCTAGGTGTTGAAACACCCCTATGGGCTTACTTGCTCAAGCCTCTCCTTAGCACACACACATCACAGGCATTTAGCTTATTTTGTTCATCTCTGTTTGTTCTTTGGAAATTGATGCCCAGCACCTCTTTGGGTTACTAAATGCTTTGTCTCAAAGTAGCTCTTGATGGTGGACTTTCGGTTGGCAATCCCGGGTTAGTTAACCCAAGTTACCGGGTGATGAAGCACCCCTTAGAACCTAGTTATCCAAGCTTATCTTTGTACAAGAACATCACAGGCATTTATCCAAATTTGCAGCCATTGGTGCCTAGCCTTGTGTGTTTCTTTTTGCTTCTTTCTTTTGCATTTTTTCTCTTTCATTTTGGACCTTTTTCATTTGTCAAGTCTCATGAAATGTAACTCAAGTTTATATCACAAAATCATGCCAACATTCAGCCTTATTTATAAATCACCTAATGAACCAGCACATACCACCACATAATCTTATTTTGTCTCATATCATACCAGACTTTTACTCTTTCTCTATTTCACAGTTATTTTTCTTTTATTCAAGCATGAGGAACAAAGCATATAATTCAAGTAAGATGAAAGTGAATCAAGCACTTAGACTAGTAAGCCATAACAGCATGAAAACAAACAAACTTGCAGACAGTAAATGAATCTAGAAAGATACTAATCAACAGGGGACATTTGCACTTTCAATTAACATATTTGAACTAGAATCAGTCAGAGAGCAATACAACCTCTTGGAGTCTATTTGTTTCATCTGTGTCATCATCATTGTTGGGTTCCATGTCCTTCCTCTGTCCATGATGATGTACCTTTTCCTCCAAGAGATTGAATGACTTCCTACAAAAGATATTGAAAGTTGCTTGTTCCCCAAGCACTTGAGAGGCAGTTAGCATGCATGTATGCTTGTGATTCTGTGAACCTAAGTTGGTGTGGGAACACCAAACTTAGTTCCTTGCCTACTTCTATATGTAGCAGAATAAATACATGCATGAAACATCAAGTACTTTTATTAAGGAGATAAACTATGGACTAGAAAACAAACTATGAACTAGAAAACAACTAAAAACTAGAAATATGACAATTGTTAAGCAGTTTCTCTGATGGTTTGGAGCCGATACTGATCATGCTGAGGGTGCAATGTGTTCTTAATGAAATTTTTGGTGGAACACCAAACTTAGCATCCAACATTCACCCCTTAATTCTTTTGGTGTGCAACACCAAACTTAGCTCTTTGCAATACAGAGGAATCTACTCAAGTCTTTTATTAAATTAGCTATGAAGAGAAAATTACCTCAGGTTGGGTTGCCTCCCAACAAGCGCTTCTTTATTGTCACTAGCTTGACATCTTGTTCTTTGATCATGGAGGCTGATAAGCATAGTGCCTTAGCTTTTCTCCTCTTACTGTGAACTTCCTTCCGGTCTCCTCTTTGATAATTTCTAGGTGTTCAAGTGAAAGGATCCGATTCACAGTATAGTACTCAGATAATTGTGGACACACCTTCATTGGTTGAGTGTTCATCATCACTTTATCCCCTGGTGAGAAGCTTCAGTGGGGATTTTCTTGTTTTTCCACCCTTTTGGCCTCTTCTTCTTCTTTTCTTTCTCAAAAGATACTCCCTGCCTTGGTGGTTCCTTATCTGAGATGTTGAATTTCTCATCTGGAGGTTTTGGATCTAGTTCTTCCTTGATTTCTTTGGTCAGTTGCACCATCTCTACTTCTTTCAAGCATGGATTTGGAAGTCTTGGAGTTAACTCATTGAATGCCTCTTTCAAGCTTTGATCCCTGGCTTTATCCTCCATACAATCTTCTTCTTGAGTGGGCTCATGCAGGGTTTTAAAAACATGGAATGCTAGGTGCTCATCATGCACTCTCAGCAATAATTCCCCTTTTTCAACATCTATCAATGCTCTGCCCGTAGCCAGGAAAGGCCTCCCCAGGATGATGGGAGTGTTAGGGTCTTCCTCCATATCCAGGATGACAAAATCAGCTGGGAGAAGGAATTTTCCCACTTTCACCAGCACATTCTCTACAACTCCAAGTGCTTGCTGAATGGACTTGTCAGCCATTTGAAGAGCTATTCGAGTGGGTTTCATTTCAAAAATTTGAAGCTTCCTCATAAGAGATAGAGGCATCAAGTTTATGCTCGCACCAAGGTCACAGAATGATTTCTCAATAGTTATGTCTCCTATGGTACAAGGTATATAAAACCTTCCAGGATCATCCTTCTTCTCTGGTAGACCTCTTTGGAGAATAGCACTACACTCCATTGTCATTTCAACAATCTGTCCTTCCTTCAAGGGTCTTTTCTTTGTTAGCATTTCTTTCATACATTTAGCATATAATGGCATCTGTTCAAGTGCTTCTAAGAAAGGAATATTGATGCTGAGTGTCTTGAATATGTCCAGGAACTTTGAGTAATGCTTATCCTCGTTTTCTTTTTTGAACCTCTGAGGGTACGGAAGTTTGGGGACATCTGGCTTCACCCTTTCCTTCTTCTCTTGTAGCTTTGTTTCAAGGATGTTCTTATCTCTCTTTGAGCTTTTTGCATTCTCGGTCTTTCTATCCTCTTCACTTCTCTCTTCTGTCTCTTTTTGTAGAACTTCTCTGTTGTGTTCTTCCTGATTGATGGCTTTCTTCTCACTTTCCACTATAATTGCTTTGCACTCCTCCCACTTTGTAGCTTTTCCTTTGTCCTTTGGATTGGAGATTGTATCACTTGGGAGAACATTGGTTGGCCGTTCAGCTTGTTTGGCCAATTGTCCCACTTGTCGTTCAAGGCTCTTCATGGTAGCTTCATTTCTCTCTTGCACTTTGACCAAGCTTTGAGTGGACTGAGCAATTGCTTGTATGGCTGCCTCAAGACTTGAAATTCTACTTTCATGATGGTCTGTTGGTGGTATGATGGTTGTGGAATGTGGTTGCTGGAAGTTATTTGTAGGGGTAGTGTGGTAGTTTTGGGGGTTAGATGTTGGTGCGAAAATGCTATTTTGATGAGTTTGTGGATTATGGTGGGGTGGTTGATATGTATTTTGTGGTTTCTTGTATTGATTATTATTAGTGTTTTGCTGGTCGTGGTTTGAGTAAGTTGTGTTTCTTGAGTTGTTTTGGTTTGAGTTTTTCTGCCACGGTTGCTGGCTGTGGGTGTGGTTATCTCCCCATCTGAGATTTAGATGGTTCTTCCAAGATGGATTGTAGGTGTCACCATAAACCTCATTTTGGCCTGAGCCTTGGTTGTGCACATATTGAGGTTGTTCCTGCTGCTGATTTTCTTGGTTTCTTCATTTTGTCCCCATGTGGTTAATGGTTGGCTTGTATTCACTGCTGCAACTTGTAAACTATCAATCTTTTTAGCCATCTGCTCAAATTGTTCTTGAATCTGCTGCTGCATTATCTTGTTTTGAGCTAGGATGGTGTCCACCCCTTCCATTTTTAACACTCCTTTCCTTAGTGATGGTTGGCGTTGTCTCTGATGAGCAAAGAAGTATTGATTGTTAGCCACCATGTCAATGAGGTTCTGAGCTTCTTCAGCTGTCTTCATGAGTTGCATTGAGCCTCCTGCTGAATAGTCAAGTGCCTCTTGAGCTTTCATTGTCAGTCCTTCATAGAAATTTTGGAGTTTATCCCATTCATTAAACATCTCTGGTGGACATTTCCTGAGTAAAGCTTTGTATCTCTCCCATGCTTCATACAATGACTCTCCATCCATTTGAGTAAATGTTTAAACCTCTGTTTTGAGCCTGATGATCCTTTGAGGAGGATAAAACTTTACTAAGAACTTGCTCACTAGATCCTCCCAATTGTTGATGCTTTCTCTTGGAAATGACTCCAACCATTGAGTGGCTTTGTCCCTCAGGGAAAATGGAAACAACAGTAGCTTGTAACTGTCAGGATGCACTCCATTAGTTTTGACAGTGTCACAAATCCTCAAGAAGGTGGATAGGTGCTGGTTTGGATCTTCCAAGGGGCCTCCTCCATAGGAACAATTGTTCTGTACCAAGGTGATGAGTTGGGGCTTCAATTCAAAGTTATTTGCATCGACATTTGGGGTAAGGATTCTACTCCCACAATTCCTTGGATTAGCAAGTGTATATTAAGCCAATACTCTCCTTTGGGGTTGACCATTGTCGTTGGCCACTCCCACTTGTGGATTTGTTGGATTTTCCTCCATTTCTTGGTTTTCTTCTCAACCTCCAAAGTGTTTCAGGATCAAAAGGTGTGGATTCATCGCTTCTTCCTCCTGACATAAACACAGAACCAAGAACCAGAATTAAACACTCTATTGCTAGAGTGAAGTTAGTGTTAGCTTAAGCAAAAATTCAAACAGTTAGTATGCTTAGTAAAAAGAAAAAGAAAAAAGTGCTTAATCTAGACCACCACCTTACTTAATCATTGTCAATCTAATCAATCCCCGGTAACGGCGCCAAAAACTTGATGTGTGGAAAACGATCCAACACAAAACTTACCGGCAAGTGTACCGGGTCGCATCCAGTAATAATAACTCACATGAGTGAGGTCGATCCCACAGGATTGAAGGATTGAGCAATTTTAGTTTAGTGGTTGATTTAGTCAAGCGAATCAAGAATTGGTTGAGTGATTTGTGATTTGCAGAAGCTAAATTGCATGGAAAGTAAAGGGGAAGGGGAAATTTGCAGTAAACTAAAGAGCAGGAAAATAAAGAAGCTGAATCTTAAAGTACAAGTAAATTAAATTGTAGAAACTTAAATTGCAAGTAATGTAAATGGCTGAAGCTTAAAGTGCAAGAAACGTAAATTGCTTGAATTGTAAAAGGGATTGGGAGTTGAGATTGCAGAAATTAAACAAGAACAAGTAAATTGCATCAAACAATAAAAGAGAAAATTGAATTGCAGTGAAGTAGATCTTAAACAGAAGAGTAAAATGCTTTGAGAATTTAAAAACAGAGAAAGCAATGCTTAACTTGCAGCAAAGTAAAAGAGGTTGAAGATCTCAGGGTGGAAGAGACTAGATAACAAGTCTAGATCTCAAATCCTTCCTTGATCCAACAAGAATAATTGCAAAAGAAGTTAAGAAGAGTAAATTGCATAATTGAAGAGAAGATAAAGCAGTAAACAGAAAGTGAAATTCAATTATGCAGAGAAAGTAAACAAGAGATCTCAAGGTGAGATTGAAACAGAAGTTCTTCAATTCTTCACCCAAGATCCAAAGCAAGAAAATAAAAGAGTGCTCAAACAAGAACCAAGAAGAAGAGAGCTCAATTCCCCTTCTCAATTCTCCCAGAAAATTCAAAGTAAAAGCTCAAAAATGAAAAATGACAATTAAAAGGAAAAATTCAAAGTAAAAAGTAGAGGTGTCAGAAGGTCCTAATTACATCAAACTAACTCCTATTTAAACACTTTCTATTCTTGGATTTTGGAATTTGGGTGGGCTTTTGATTTGGTGAAGAAATGAATTAAATTGGATTTTTAATCCAATTTGTAGCCCAAAGTGCACCTCCAGGGGAAAGCTCAGTTGGAAAATCCAACTTAGCTTTCAAGCATGCTCCATCCGTGTCAAGTGTGGTGTGTCCAGCCTTGTTTGAGTGCCAATTGCACTAGAGCTCAGTTGGAAAATCCAACTTAGCTTTAGGCCGTGTCATGATGCGCACTCAAGGCCCTTTGTTGCGCCAAAATTGCTTGCTCCTTGGTGTCATGACCGTGTCACATTGTGGAGGCTTGGGGGAGAGACAATGCTCAGTTGGAAAAACCAACTGAGCTTTCCTTGTAGCGCCTTGCTCTTGGCCTCAAGGTCCCAGGTTCAAATCCTGGTGGGAGCAAGTGGAGGATACCTTTTGGAGCTAATTTCCTTGGATGAGTGGGCACTCCTCCTTATGTTTCCAAGAGTTCCCAAGTTCGAAACTTGGAGGAAGCATTTTAGTTCATTTCTTTGCAAGTTGAATGGCGCTCATCCCTTGTGTTTCAAAGAATTCCCAAGTTCGAATCCTAGAGGAAGCGTTTTGGCTTTTTTTTCATGATTTTCCTTATGCCTAGCAATATAATGTAGCGCTCCATTAAGTAAAGCAATTGAGCGCCTTTGCCTCTATAGAGCAGTGCCTTCTTGTCATCCCTCAGGTGCAAGGTTCAAGTCTTGGTGGCTTCATTTATGGGATTTTTGCTTTGAATTAATTTTTGAGAGCCCCCGATAAAGCTCACTTAGTTAACTGAGCTTTATGCCATTTCCTTCCTTTCTTTAGTGCTCAGTTAACTATTTGAACTTAGCCTTGTACCTTGCCTTCCCCTTTTCATTCCTTGTGAAGCTCAGTTTACTTTTCCAACTTAGCTTCCATTCTTCCTTGATTTTTGCCACGCTTTTCTTCTCTTGGCACGCTTGTTGCTTCCTTTGGGCACATTCCTTAGGCCACGCTTTTCTTATTTTCTTCTTTCTTCATCTACAAGCAATCAAAACAACCAATCAAAGTATCACTAAATTCACAAGGTTTATAAATCATTAAAATTCAATTAAATTTAGCTTAAACCTCATGATTTAACATCAATTACATGGTGGTTGATTGATTCAAAGAAGTCATGCATTTTTAATCCAAATTACTTTCTTAGAATGCAAGAAAGTGCATAAAACCTAATAAAAACAAAGAAAAAGGCTAGTGAAACTAGGCTAAGATGACTTGTCATCAAGAGGAATTACAATATTGAATACCTTCTCATCCTCCAGGCCCGCATTGCTGAATTTGTTAAGCTTTGCATTGAGCAAAGACATTAGAAATTCCTACGGAGACAGCCACGGCAGGTTAATCTCTCATGGGTAGTAGAATTCTACTCCAACTTTCACATGCCAACCATGCAGTTTGTCTATGTCTGTCAGAAGCAAGTCACCATAACTGAAGAGGCCATTCAACAAGCTTTAGATCTTCCCCCTGCTCCAGAAGGATTGGACGCATTCCAAGAAGCCTCACTCAAGTGCCAGACATACCAATTTGACTGGGACGCCGTTCTCAGAGTTATAGCATAACCTGGCAGCAGATGGATCTACAGATACCATCGATCCCAACCAAAAGGGATATCGGCTTCAGCACTTACCTTAGAGGCTCGAGTATGGGCACAGATCATGTCTCATTATGTCTTTCCAAGCACTCACGAGTCCTCCTTCACTGCAGACATGGCTGTTTTACTTTGGTGTATCCTTACAGACCAGCACCTACACTTACCAAGACACATCTGACATGCAATGGGACACATACAAATTGCGGGCAACCTACCTTTTCCCGCCTTGGTTTTAGATCTCGTCGCGGCAGCCGGAGTCTCCTACAGAGCTGGGGATACCAAAGCCTTACTTCCACGGGATGATCAGTACGTCCCTAATGGGAAATATATCAGACCGCCAACAGCCACTACAAGCCAGCCTACAGAACCGGCTGAAGACATTCCTCCTTCAACACCACAAGCACCTACAACAAACCAACTGCTCCATCAGATACTTGAAAGGTTGGATCGGCAGGAACACAAAGCAAAGCTAAGAGAGCACCGTAACAAGCGCCGATTCACATACCTCAAGGAGCTACTTATGGGAAACTACAAAGACCCAGACACCACAGACTCCACTTCATTTACCAGCACAGGGAGCCATGACGGTCCCGATGGTGGACATACTACTACCAGCCCCCCCTTTGTTCCTGACAGATGGCACCGAAGACGGTGCAAAGCCTTAAGTGTGGGGAAGTCGATTAATACCTGACCTCCGGAGGTAATTTCTTTTCCTTAACACCAATAAAATAGGATATTTAATTAATTTTTCTTTTCTTTAGGATAGATTGCATAGAAATAGGTTATTTGCATGCATGTTCTGCTTGATTGAAAATAATAAGTTTCTTCTAAGACCCTAATTTTGAAATATTTTACTAATTTAAATCAAAACTTTTGTGTTGAATTTGTTTGAAGTTGTATTTGGAACATAGTTTAAAAAGCTAAGAACACACAACCTGTGAGATTTAAGCTTAACTATATGGTTACATTATTTAACCATAAATATTTTATTCTTGTGTGTTTGCTTCTCTATGATTGTAATCTTATTTTGTTTCATCCTATATGTCCAATGTTTAATATGTTATATGCATGCGTATGATTGAGGCCATTATTTGTTTAGCTCACTTATCCCAAATAAGCCTACCCTTTAAATTACCTTTGTCAGCCACTTTGAGCTTTTTAATCCCATTTGTTCTATATTTTACCACATTACTAGCCTTAAGCAGAAAAATAATTAAATATCCCAATTGAATCTTTGGTTAGCTTAAGATAGAAATTGTGTGTTAATTGAGTATGAGAAGATTGTGGGAACAAGGGTTAATAAGGGAATATGTCATGATAAAATAATGGGAATTTGGGTACCTACTCATGTGAAACTATAAAAAAAAATAAAAATTAATCCATGTGCATTGATAAGCTATATTTATTTTCATGTTCAAAAAAAATAAAAAAATAAAAATAAATAAAAATAAAAATATAATA
The DNA here is from genome assembly GCF_059453495.1 of Arachis ipaensis. Taxonomy (NCBI): domain Eukaryota; kingdom Viridiplantae; phylum Streptophyta; class Magnoliopsida; order Fabales; family Fabaceae; genus Arachis; species Arachis ipaensis. The sequence goes on from NC_142440.1 coordinate 102,943,238, forward strand.
ATAATAATAATAAGGGGACAAAATTATCCGGATTCTAAGTTAAGTTCAAAGATCAATGCATGTGTAATAAAAATTAAAAGAAAGTTGATGCATGAGTATGTAATGCAAAAGTGAAAACTATGGGTAGCTAGGCATGATTCTAAAGTTATATAGAGTATATGTATGTTAGGTGAAAGCTTAGGTTAATTAAAGATTCAACTTATAAGCTCACTTAGCCATATATATATACCCTCACCCTTACCTTAACACCATTACAACCATGAAAAGACCTCATGATGTTTGCATTGGTATGTTAAATATTGTTGATTGATTAGGTGAAGAAAAAAAAATTTAGAAAGCATGATTAGAGAAGAGTAGAGTGATTACCCTATACACTTGAGAGAATAGAGTGCATATACACCATCAGTGAGGGTTCAATGCTTGATTCTATGTTCCCTGCTTTCATGAGCTATCTTCTTGCATTTTTATCTGTTCATACTGTATAAATTGAATTAGTGGAATTTGATTTATGTTTGTCTTGAAGAGCTTAATTACTTTTAACCAAGTAGACAAGGATCATATAGTTGCATTCATATAGGTTGCATTGCATTGCATGAGTTTTACATGCCCCTAATCATTTACTTTATCTCCTTCAACTAAGCATGAGGACATGCTAATGTTTAAGTGTGGGGAGGTTGATAAACCATTATTTTATGATTTTTATTGTGTTTAATTGTATGGTTTTATCAAGTCTTCACCCATTTATTCATGTGATTTGCATGTATTTACAATTCCTTCCCAAAAATTGTCCATGGTTGAAAACTTGCTTCCTAAAGATCTTTTAATTATATATTTTTATTCTCCTTTATACCATTTGATGCCGTGATCCGTGTGTTAAGTGTTTCAGGCTTCATAGGGCAGGAATGGCTTAGAGAATAGAGAGGAATCTTGCAAAAATGGAAGGAGCACAATAAACTAAGAAGATGACCAGCGAATACTGACGCGAGCGCATGGCTCACGCAAACGCGCGAAATGAAGAAATCGCAGCGACGCGAACGTGTGCCTGACGCAAACGCATGGATTGGAGTCTGCACGAATGACGTGAACGCGTGGACGACGCGAACACGTGACAAGAAAAATCACTGACTGACGCGAACGCGTGGATGACGCATATGCGTGACCTGCGCGATCTGCAGAAATAACAGAATACGCTGGGGGCGATTTCGGGCCGCATTTTGACCCAGTTTTTGGCCCAGAAACATAGACAAAACCTAGGAACATGCTGAGACTCAACACGCATCCACACACATTCAGATTCATCACATTAGAATTACTTCAGTTTTAGATCTGAATTTTTAGATTTGCATTACATTGATAGTTTATGCTTTTGCTTGGATTTTTGGATGCTGAGAGTCATTACCTCCATTGAAGACATTACTTTAGTTTGTTTCCTTATTCCTTTATTTTTAATTAGTTACTCATTGACTCTGCTCCGATAATTATGTTGCATTTTTAATTTATTAATATATAAAGTTATTTTTATTTTAATTAATTTTAATTCTCCATTTTATTTTATTTAATTATGTCTTCTCATATTTTTATGATTATTAATTTCATGTTAATGGAGTAGAATTTCTACTTGACATGGGAGTTGATTAAGAGGAGATACTTGAGTTGGAATGCTCAAGTGTTTGGTTGAATTGGACGTTGTTAGCTATTTCCATACCTACTAACACTAGACCTCCCCAAGGGAGAGGACTAGGATTTGAAGGTAAAAGTTAGTTCAATCACCATACTTTTCCTTATTTAGTAAGGGATAACCGAGTGAGAACGACACCCTTTTTACACTACACTTGAGAAGATCCCAACAAGGATAGAGATTCCATTTAATTATTCCCCCAGTCAAGGCCCTTTATTTGGAATATCAATAATTATTCTTAGTTTATTTCTATTGCTTTAATTTTCGATTAATTTAGTTATTCATTATCAAACTCAAACTTTCTGGGAATTTTTTGATTAATAAATTGGCACTCTTTCCTGCAACTTGTTGGAAGACGACCTGGGATTCATACTCCCAGTATTTTATTTCTAAAATTTGTGACAACCCTTTTTAAATTGGTGAGGCAGATCTTAGCCGGTTAAGAGCTATACGTGCAACGTTGTTCTCTTAATTGAAATCTCTAAATTGGTTAACTTCTGCCATGCATTAATACCCAACACCATAAATCAAGAATTCCACTAGAGTTGAGAATTCTTACCGTACCACAGACTAAAGAGGTAAGATTAAGCATTTCTCTCAAACTAATTGGACCTTATAACATCAAAGAACTCAAAATCTCAACACCTTTACTCAATAAATTCAAAAATCAAGGGCTGGAAGACTGGAAAGAATTAATTGGATTACCTTTTAAATAATTTTATGGGCTTTGCAGAGCTCGACACCTCGGTCATGTGGCCACAAATAGTGCGGCGATCAGAGCTTTGGATCAAAAGTTATTCGGATTTGATTATCAAGTGAGGGTTTGTGTTTTGTTGGAAGGTGTTCTTCCTTCCTTGCTGAGCATTTAGCATTTCCAGCATGCAAATGGAGAGAGAAATTATCTGAGCTCATTTATTTAAGTGAATGGGTTGGTCCACGGGACCGGTTTGGACCCGGTTTGAATGGTTCGGCTCGTTCCGCTCAATCTTGGGCCAAATTCTTTAAAGTTAGTGTCAAAATTCTCATTTTAATTAGTTCTATCACATTAAACTATAAAATTTTATTTTTTAATTTTCTAGATTAAATATTAATTTATCAGTTAATTATTTATTAATTATTCAGATTTTACAAAAAATGGTATCGGTAAACTTGCTAGCAGTACTGGCTTAAATCTGTCCGATACTGTGTGAGAGTTGTAAAAACTGTAGAAAACTTAGAAAAATAATTAAAGTTGAAAATCGTGAACTAATTTTAAAGGTTTGGCTCAAAGTTGGGCCAAACGGGCCAAAAACGCTAACGAGTTGGACCAGACCCAAGTTGGGCCCAAGCCCAACATATATAACTACTTAAATGAACCCTATTCAACCATTTCACACCTCATAATACAAACATAACAGCAGCTGGTAGGGTTAGAGAGGAGAGGAAGAACACTATTCACTTCCTCACTCTTTTGCTCATAACTTTAGCTATGGTGCTCCGATTTGCGAACGATTTGCGGTCATGCAAAACTCTCACTGAGTCAGTTAATTTTATCTAACCAAAGTGGTATGATTTTCGAAAATCCTTTCCCAGCTTTTATCTCTATGAAATTCAAAATTTTAGGTTTGGTTTTTGAAAAATTTTTGTGATTTTGGGTGTTTAGGTACACTCTAGCACTTGGTTGCTATTGAGATTTGTCCCCAAAACTATTGGGTAAGGTAGGAATGTCTTAAACCCTTATAAATTTATGAGTTTTTTAAACCTTAGGTATTAATTATGATGAATTAATTGTGTATAGCTTGGAATTTATGATTATTGGAGCTTTTGGATTGTATATGGTGGCTTGATTGAACTTGGAAACTTGTGGAAGTTTGGTTGGAGTCAAATCTTAGTGTTTGGTGCATATTGGAAATTGGCCAAGGTACGGTTTCGGTTTTCTCTATATAATATGTAATATTTCTAGACACTTAGGCTAGTGGACTTAGGATAGGATTTGATTAATTGTTGATAATTGTTAAAATGATGTTGTTGTTCATAAATGGTGTTGATTTTTGAATTAATATTGCATGATGATAAATTATTGATGTTGAGCTATGATTGGTGGTGGATGACTATTATGATGATGATGGATGGTAAGTAAGGAATTTATGTATGAGGAATTATTGACGTGTGATGTTGTTGCATATTGTTTGAGAGATTAATAAATTGAATGATGATTAGGTGTGAAAACGATGAAAATGTGAATTGGTAGGTTGCGGAATAAATTTGAAGATATATGAATATAATTTAGATATATTAGGACTAGTTTGGATGTAGAGGAATTGATCTTGAATTGAGAGATTTGGTAAAATTGAGTTTTTAAGGTTTTTGGTAAAAATAAATTTTAAGCCAATTTTGGCAGATCATATCTTGAGCTATAGTTTTTTAAATTGATTGAATTTTGTATCAAATTAAAGATAATCCAAAGATCTTTAAAACAGTATAGATTTAATAAAAATCAAAATTTTGTAGAAAAAAATATGATCGTTGGATGTTGGTGTCAAAAATATGTATTCTGTGATGTTACAGAAATTGAGTTCTGGTTTCTGTGCCCATGCACACTGTTGTGTGCGTGCTCAGAGTAGGGGCCATATTTTCACTTGTGCGTACGCACACACTGGTGCGCATGCACACCCAGGTTTGTTTTCACATGAGTATGCACACTCTGGTGCGCACGCACACCCTGCGAAATTTGCAAGTTGTGTGTACGTGATGAGTCCATATTTTTCGATATATTTTGGTTTGATTCGAATGGATTTCATCATATACACTCACAATTATTCACTAAAATAGCATGCTTTTGTATTCTCTCCCTAAATTGTGCTTGATTACGAAAACATGCTCTTTCGTGCCTATTTTGACTAATTTTATTCCATTGACCTTCCATTCGATGCCTTGATGTTTTTTGTGAGTGATTTCAGATGAATAAGGTAGGAATGGCTCGGTGGGAATGGAAGAGGAGAATGCAATTGGGAGAAAGAATGAAGAAAACAAAGGAGGAGAGCTCAGCCATGCGTGCGTACGCACAAGGATGCGTGCGTATGCACAAAATGGAAATCAGCTACCCGTGCGTACGCACAAGAACCCAAGCAGAGCGAATCCAGAAGCATTGCAACGTGTGCGTACGCACAACCATCTGTGCGTACACACAAGTGGAAATTCAGTGAAGTGTGTGGACGCACACATCTGTGCATCCGCACAGGTCCCAATGCGTGCCTTCATTAAAAATGCACGTGCACTCGCGATTTTGGGGCTCTTTCGGCCTATTTTTAAAGGCTTGGATGCTGAAATCAAATGTTATATTAAGGGAACTTCATGCCATATGAAGGGAGCCATCTTAGAATAGGAAAAACACATAGTAGGAGTAGGAGTAGTATAGATTAGGAAATTCTCTCTTAGGGTTTTAATTAGGGTTTTGTAGCATTTTATACTCCAAGTTGATTTTGGATTCTAGCAATTTTCATTGTAAGTATTTCTTTAATTCCTCTTTTAATTACACTACTTGTTCTACATTTCCATGTATTTTAATTTCCTTTGTCAATTTACATAATCTTGCAATTTTGGATTCCTAGTTGTTTAATTTGATGTTGATGGCTTTTATATGTTTGTTTGAATTGTCTTTATTGATTTTGATCATTTATGGTTCATAGCTTTTACCATTTTCCCAATTTTGCCATGTTTTATGTTTATGCCCTCTATGTGTTTGATGAAATGCTAAGCTTAGTTATGGGGTAGATTTCTACCCCTTGGCTTGGGAAAATGAGTTTATGGATTACTAGAGCCATAATGTCCAACATTTAGTGGTAATTCTTGGGGAGTTAGTTGATTCTTGTTTCCATTAAAGCTAGCCTTTTATCAACTAGTTTGGTAAGTTGGTTAGGACTTATGGATTAAGGTCAATTATGCTTGCTTGACTTACTTCTCGATGGTTGGGGTTAACTAAGCGAGATTAACTCATGATAATTATCATAGTTGTGGTTATGGCAAGGAAGGGCCATAACTCATCCCAAGTCAAGGTTTCATTTATGTTTTAAACCACTTTTTCATCACTTTGTAGCTTTACTTGTCCATATTACATGCATATTTCTTTTATTCCTTCATTACTTTATTAATTGCAATTTTGTATCGTTCTTTTATCTCTTTATTTTTATTGCTTTCAATCACTGAAAACCCCCTGCTTCTCACAACCAAAATTGTCTGCACTCATTGGCATTAGTTCCTAGGGAGAACGACCCGGGACTTAAAACTCCCGATTATTTTGTGTTGATTGTGACATCTTTAGGATTATAATTTGATTGATGATCAATGGTTGGGTTTGGACTATACTTGCAACGTCAATCCTATTTTTAGTGCGAAAATCCAACCCCATGCTTTTGGTCATTGTAAAAAATTTTGGTGCCGTTGTCGGGGAACTAGCGTCATGAGTGCTATATTTTGGTTGTTGTAAATATGTCCATAGTGTGAATAGATACTTTTTGGGTTGTTTTCTTGTTTTTGCTATTAGTTAGGATCTTTGCTTTTTTTGTTAATTGATGTCTTTGGCTTTTATTCTCTATTTTCTCTGAGTTATCACCATCTTGGTTTGGAGTTTGGTTGTGATCTTTTATTAGGGATTGATAACTTCTATTTTGGATTGCATCATGGGATTGGAGCATCAATTTTGGGAGGAGAAACCTCCTCTATACCACATTGAACAAAGCCCTCATCAATATGCATATCCAACCCTAGGATATGGTGGATTTCACTATGACTATACACCTCCACCACCATATACCTGTGACCCCTACCCTCAACACAACCCTTAATCACCACATTTTTAAACACCACACCACTACCAACAACCACATCCGTACATACCACCTCTAAGAACTTATCAACATGAGTCACCTCCCATACATACAACCTTCCTCCCAAATTATGAACCTCAAATTTCACACCAATGTAAAGATTTTCCACCCTTGACCCAAGACCATCAAGACTTTCAAGCTTTTCTCCAAGAGTAAGAAGGATTCCGAAGGACACAAGGGCAATTTGTGGCAACCATAGCCGAAGCGATGAACCGCTTAGTCCTCTTACGCTCATCCAATCAAGACACTTCTCTTGAAGAACGTGAAAGATCAACTAAAGAATGGAGTGAAGAGGAGAATGTAAAGTCTCAAGGGAAAGAAGAGGAGTTGGGTCATGACATGCAACAAGAGGGAGAAAGGGAAGTATGTAAACTAGAGGAGAGAATGGGAGAATTGAGGGAGATTGATCAATATGAGGATTTCATCATTGAGGATTTTTTGTCCTCCTTGATCAATCCCCTTAAGGATCCTAATGAACCTCTTCCCCTTGAGCTTGAGAAAGACATGGAGGTAGACTTCTCACAACTTCCTTGTTATGATGTGAGTGATGGGGAAGAGGAGGAAGAGGTTGGTGAGGAAGAAATTGACAACCAAGAGCACATTGAGTGGGTAGCAATTTCACCTACGAACTTCATTGGCCCCCACCATATGCTATCTTGGAGACGGACTACCAACTTATGGTCTTTCTTGGGTTGGTGCATGGTGGAGGAAAGGATGTTGGTTGCCAAGAGAATCCAAGGTGTAACGACCCAATTTTCAGTACACCTAGGACATACCAGAAACTGAGTGCTACCAATTTGTCATCCTAATTATTATCTATTATTTATTATATGAGCCTGATTCGTTGTTAAAAGCATAGTTAGTTAGTGAGGTACTTTTTTTTTTGAAAATGTTTGAATTAATAAACAGAATCATTTATAATCAATTCACTAATAATAACAGATAAAATAGTTATAAGCAACCACACATAAATATATCACAAGTAGTCAACAACATTCAGTGATTCAGCCTTTATTAGAGTATAGACTTTTAGTTAGAACACCCATAGATATAGCTAGATAATAACTATATACATATATATACATACAACATCCTAGGCCCTGACTTGTTCAAGAAGTCCCTAAGCTGGCACCCAGGCTAGTCTAGACTCTATACTCACCTATTCCCTCTAAACTACTAAAGCGAGGGAAAGTACGCTCTAAGTCTTCAAAACTCAAGTCAGGTGGAACGTCACCAAAAGGTAGAACATCATCTGCTACTTCCCTGCACGATCAGACCTTTCCACAGGACGTCTCTCTGGTACCTCATGAAGTAGCCACACAACAGGAGTCTCGTACACAGGATTTAAGTTGAAGTTCAAGAACAAACGGGGTGTAGACATTGGCTGGTCTCACAGTATATACATATAAACAGAGAATGATACTCACCCTAGACTCAGAAGACTACCTAGAGAGAAATCCTCTTTGCAGAACAGTCATCAACACACTACGGAATGGTACTCATGCTTCCATCTGAAGGGGGAAGGGAGAGAGAAGGGATAAGAACTGGGGAGTTCTTAGTAGGGCCGGGGTTATTAGTTAAGTTCATTAATTTGTGTCGCTTAGCAGATATATAGCAGAATACTGAGAAGTAGTGAACAGAAGATACAGATAAATAGAGAAAATAGAGAAAACAGAAAGCAAAACACAAACAAAAGAATACAAGAAAACAAAACAAGCGCAGAGAATGGAATACAAACAAGGAAAGCATACATTCATACCACAATCATAACAAAGGAAATGCGCAACCAAGTATGATGCATGTCTAGCCCTAGTGCAGGTAATGAGCTCATCTGTCGGTTACTAACCCGCTCCCAACGTTATCTAGCAACCTCTGTCTGGATAAGGCTTTCCTATTGGCTATACCCCTGTGTACAGGAAATAACCCCTCTGCCACCACAGGGTCCACTGCACGCAGGAAATAAGACATCTGCCACTGCAGGGATGTACGCCGACACACCTTCTGTATACAGGAAATAACCTCTCTGCCACTACAGAAATGGAACAGGTGGTCACAGTACTTTTGTAGCAAGAAATAACCCCTCTGCCTTACAGAAATAAAATATGGATCTGTACCGTAGGAAAGCGTTCTCAGTGATCACACCATTATCTATCTGACTGCCTCACTACAACAAATAATCATACAAGTATATCTGGAGTTGCCTTAACACAACAAATGAATAAACACATCTCTTGGGTTGCCTCAAGCAACAAATAAATATCTCTTGGGTTGCCTTAAGCAACAAATCATCACATAATCATTCTCATTATCATCATTCATCATCATTCTCATTATTCATCATCATTTTCACATTCTTATGCAGTACCTCTTTCTCTCTCTGTTCAATCATACTGTACAAACTTTACATCTTTCACTTTTACAATATCCTGGCTCAAACCATTTCTCTTTATCATATTATTCTTTTCTCTTTGTATCTCTTTACTTTACTCTGGTTACTCTGTGCTCTGTGTTACTTTATTCTGCTCTGATTTCTCTGTTTAACATGTGTATTTAAAGCTTATGTAAATTTCCGTATGAATAGTTAGTCTGTCCCAAGTATAGGTTCATTAAGTCTATATTGAAACAGTTTAACTTTTCATATAATACCTAACCCTAGTCGGAACTCAAGAACTAACTATGTTGCCCTAGTTCGTTCACTAATCTCTGTCTGTTTTTCTGTCATTAAAACTTTACAGACTTTTCTTCGATTTTTATCTCTTCTTTAACTTCTTATCTTTCCTTTATCTTTGCCTCACTAATATGTTATTACCACTCCCTAAGTGTTTTATGAAGGTAATTATGAGATTCTGCACTTAAAGTTGTCTTTCTAAAGCTTTTACAAAAAACTGCCTTTTCCGCATTATTTTATTATTATTTAATATTTTATTACTAAATTTTCGAAAATTACCTTAACTTTACCTTTTAACCTTTAAAATTAACTTTTTACCACCCGTAACTTTTAATATTTTTACTTTAACCACCCTAACTTTCAGAAATTACAAAATAACCCCCCCAAACACCAAAATATTTACTTCCTTGCCCTTTCTAAGATCTAAAAGGTGTTCTTCATTGTTCTTCACCACACTCAAAGTGTTCTTCATGTTCTTCACAAATTCTTCAGATTCTTTCTCTGTTTTTATCCGTTTTTCAGTCTTTTCAGCAACCGATTTTTACCATAATTCAAAATAAAATTGCAGCCACTAAAGCCCCATCTTTTCTATATGATTTCAACATAAATTGAACCTCAATTTAAGCTTAGGGTTTCGTTTTTCCAGCTGCCCAAGAACATGAACTTTAAAGCTTGAATTTCATCAAATTTCATCAAAATTTCACCAAATTTTCACCAAGAATCAATCACATATGCAACCAATTTTTAGCACAGCCAAATAATACAACATTCACACAACTCAAACACAAATAATCAAGATTAATTTCGTGACACCCTACCTGGTTTTGCTGCTCCTAATTCGGTTAAACTTTCAGGTGGTCCTTAAGCACTTTTTCCTCCTAAATCACATCAAGAACAACTTTAAATCCAAAAACTCTCAACTGACCAAATCTCACTCAGTATGTTAGGAAGAGATATCTCACCTTAGACTTGCTGGAAATTCACGTTTCTTGGCCCTCAAGTCAAGTTAAGCATGATTCCTAAGGAAGAACATCAAGAAAACACATGTTTTGTATGGTTTTCCTTGAAAACCGAATTGAAGAGGGAGGGAGACAGCCATCTCACCTTATTTCCAGCCTTGATAAGTCACATGGTTATGTAGAGGAAGAAGAGAGGATCATTTTGGTGAAATCGGACTTTTGATTTGAGTTTTAGTTCAGAAGAAATCAAGCTTTGAAGATTAAGTGTTCATGAAGTTTTCTCTCTTTTCTCTCCTTTTAATTTCGGCCAAAATGATGAAATGAGACAGCCTTGGAGGTCTTGGGGGTGTAAGGTGAGTTGTGATTGGTTGGCTTGGAGGTGGTTTAAAATAATATTAAAATATCTCTGGTGTACAACTACTAAAACTAGGTGTATCGGAACACTCGTAAAAACATCTCTAAAAATTATTTTTTGAGCTACTAGCATAAATGATACTAGTAACATACTTATTATGAGAATAGTACATGTATAATGAGGCATTAGCATTGCAAAATTCATCAGAGAGTGTTGGTGCTAAGCTGCACCAGTAAACCGTAAACCCGGTTAAACCGATTTTCTATTTTTAACTAAAACTGACCAGGTAACCTTATAATATTATTCAAGAAGCTTCTAATACTAATATAATGATAATATCATCCTATTATCTTTCTTCTCTCATAAATCGAGTCCGGTTCGTCAAACTGAGACTATTTACAAAAAACAGAATCAAAACTCCTAACCGATACGGTTCAAAAACAAGGTTCTTCGCGATTGCGTTATTGAGCTTGCCTCAGAAGAGGTTCTAGCTTAAAGATGACATAATAAAAATGATGATTGAGATACTTTATGATATATAAGAGGTGTTCCCCTTACTGATTTTCCAGAGAAATATGTGCCTTCAGAAAAGATCTCGCGTACTTGAAAATCAGGGTTGTTACACAAGGCCCTTCAAGAAGAACAATTCAAGAATTGGGATTCAAGCATGGTGTGAAGCACAATGGAGTGATTTTTGGAAAATGCTGGGATGCTACAAGGGTCAATTGAGAGCTTATCCATCCGGCTTGGACCATAGAGATCAACAAGAAAGAGACCGGGAAACTCGAATATGGGATCCCGGAGGAGCTTTAAGGACCAAGCATGGATGGAGGTTCAAGGAGGTGTGGAAACACAAGCCACCCTAGCTAGAGTCTCCTCAATAAGTCCAACTTAGGACTATAAACCAAAGTGCTAGGTGGGAGACACCCCACCATAGTAACATCTTTCTTACCCTTTTTTGTTTATAGTCTTAGTTTAATTTCATGTTTGCTTGTCTTAGTTACTTTAGGATTAGTTTAATTTGAGCTTAGATATGTTAATTTGCATATGGATCATGATTTTGGTTATTCTGAATATTTTGGGGTTGATATGTTGATGTGCTAAGGTTTGGACCCCTTAATTTTGAAGGAAAACTTTTTGTGAAACAGGGCACCTGTGTGTGCGCACCAACCTGTGCGCGCACACTGAACTGCATTTTCCATCATCTGTGCGGCCGCACCGACGTGTGCGTCCGCACGCAAGCTGGCAGCCCCTCTGGTGGGAGCGTTAGCACAGCCCGTACGCCTGCACCCCGAACCCCTTTTTGCCCTTGTGCGTGCGCACGGACCTGTGTGCGCACGCACACATGATCCATCTATTACAAAAAAAAAGAGAGAGTCTTCTATGCGCTCGCACACGCTCGTGCGTGCGCACACTCCTACATCCCCGCTCTGTCCGAAGCGCTCGCACGACTTATGCGGACGCACCCCTCCCCTTTTTACCTTTTTGTGCGTACGCACACGTACCCGTGCGTGCGCACAGGTGCTGTTTTGGGCAATTTTTGTTTTCACTTTTCCCTAAGCCCTAAAGCACTCCCAACCCCTCCATCCCTCCCTTTTCTTGCTTCTTCCATGTTTTTTCTCTTGTTTTACTTAATCTTCATTGCATTTCATTTTTATTTTAGTTATTATATTAGTTTTACTTTAGTTGTTTCTATTTAAATAAGTTGCAAGTGTTTGTTTATTAGCGATACGATTGCCTCTTGATACAATTCACTTATACTTTGATTTAACATGCAAGTACCTAGTGGATTTGAATACTCATATTTTGATTATACCACTAGGAAAAATTATATAAGTGCATTGGATTAAGTGAATTGAGTTGAAATTATTTGTTCATCATGATTTTAATATTAAAATTCATCACATGTCTAATACTTGTTCCTTGTTAATGCTTTGCATTTGTTTGAGTGACCTAACTTGATTCTTCTCAAGCTTATCAATTTTTGTAACAAGTACCCTTCCATGTGACTTTTTCATTATGCTTCGTGATGAATAGGGAGTTTGCGCTCATTATTGAATTGGTTGTTGTTTACTGTGCTATTTTATATTAATCTTGCGCTTTAACTTGCACAATTATAATCGCCAATATCTTAATCACTCAATTCACTTTCATAGTTACCTAAGGTTGCTTGGGCCTTAAGTTTTGCTCATTCTCCACTTGCAACCTAGGTTACCTAATTGAGGGACATATGCTAATTCTTGTGATTGTGTGATCTCCATTTACCCGGCCAATGTGTGTTGTTCTAAACCGTGCACAGTTAGAACACACACATTGTCATACCACACACATCTCACTTTTTCTCAATTGTGTTTATTTGTTTACTTAGCAACCGGAACCCCCGCATCCGTCAGCTGAAGATGGAGCACCTTCGAGATATTTTCCCCCGGATTGTATTCGTGCACGAAAGACCGTGCAATACTTAAGTGTGGGGGAGGATTCGTCATTTTTGGGGTGAAAATTCTCTTTACCGAATACTTTGCACTTTATTTTTGTTTCTTTTTATTAGATTTCTTGTAGATATTGGAGTGTTTTTTTTAACTGTTGTATTGCATTCTCTTTTAGTATATATATCTTAGCTTATACTATTGCATTTTGCATTTCTAGTTGGTATATATTTTATATGTTGCATTTTTGCATATTTCACTTAGTATATATTTTATAGATAGAAGTTGTGATTGGATGATGTGAATAGTATAGTACCTAGTTCAATTTTGTCCTAATTGTTCATGTTAGTTTTTTTTTTTTTTTTGCATCATTGAAAATTAGGAAGAGAACTAGGAAAATTTTGAAAAAAAAAATGTGCATCCATCAAAACATACTTACATATAGGAAATAATTCTAGTGAAAAACAACAAATTTTTCAAGAATTTTGTTTGAAGGGCATTCTATTGAATTGATTTGGAAAATTATTTTCAAACTTGCTTGAATAATTTTTATGGAACATAGAAGAGTAAAGAACAAATACCTTGTGAGCTTTTGGGCTATATTGAGTGGTTACACATTTTAACCACTACTTTTGTTCATTGTGTGTTATATCACTTCTATGATTGTAATCTTGGTTTTGCTTGATTCTTTATTTCTAATATTTGATGTCCTAAATGTATTTAGCATGATTAAGGCCATTTTTGAATTAAACTCACTCACCCATATAGCCTTACCCTTGCATCTACCATTGTTCACCCCTTTGAGCTTGTTAAACCCCTTTGTTCTAATTGTAACCACATCAAAACCCTAAGCATAAGACCATGATTTACCTTGAATTGCATTTTTTATTGGCTTAGGTTGGGGTGTGTGTGTTATTTAAGTTTGGAGAAAATTTTGGAAAGCATTGGTAGAGAAAAATTTTGTTTTAAGTACTTATATTGAAAATTTGGAAAAAATGGGTGCATATTCATGTATCAATTTGCTTTAACCATATGCATTTGCCATAGAAAAATAAAAAAGAAATGGAAAAAAAATGAAATGGAAGAAAAATATAGTAATAAGATGGGACAAAAGTTATCCCAAAGAAAATGAAAAAAATGAATAAGAAATGCATATGTGATTTGAATAGAAACTAAGACATGAATGTGTGTGAAAAGAAGTAATGGGTGGCTAGAATGCATTTGTTGTGGGTTGATTGATATAGGTTGAGTTGGATATTTGAGTTAATCAAAGATTCAATCCTTTAGTCTACTTAGCCATATACTCATCCTACCCTTACCCTTACCCCATTACAACCTTCTAAAGATCTCATGATACTTGCATACATACATCAAATACTTGTTGATTGTTAGATGAAAAGCAAATCTTTGAAAGCATGATTAGAAGATATTTGAGTGAATTGACCCTAAACACCGAGTGATGAGAGTGTATACACACCTAGTGAACGTTCGATCACTCAATTCTATGTCTCCACATCTCTTATCATGCATTCTTGCAAGTTGCTCCATTTTGATGCCTTGAATCAATTCTCTAGATTTTTTGTTTGCATTGAATCATTTCTTTGCTTAGCCCTATATGTCTATATAATTGCTTGGAAATTTGATTGTTTATTTTCACCAATTCAATAGGATACTATAGTATATATAGGAATATATAGTACATACATACATGCATGTGTATAGGTAGTTGTATTGAATAAGTTGCTTACCCTTTTATCCCTCTCCTTTGAGTGGTTTAGCATGAGGACATGCTATTGTTTAAGTATGGGAGAATTGATGAGTCCATATTTTCTGATATATTTTGGTTTGATTCGAATGGATTTCATCATATACATTCACACTTATTCATTAAAATAGCATGCTTTTGTATTCTCTCCCTAAATTGTGCTTGATTATGAAAACATGCTCTTTCGTGCCTATTTTGACTAATTTTATTCCATTGACCTTCCATTCGATGCCTTGATGTTATTTGTGAGTGATTTCAGATGAATAAGGTAGGAAGGGCTCGGTGGGAATGGAAGAGGAGCATGCAATTGGGAGAAAGCATGAAGAAAACAAAGGAGGAGAGCTCAGCCATGCGTGCATACGCCCAAGGATGCGTGCGTACACACAAAATGGAAATCAGCTACCCGTGCGTACGCACAAGAACCCAAGCAGAGCGAATCCAGAAGCATCGCGACGTGTGTGTGAGCACAACCATCTCTGCATACGCACAAGTGAAAATTCAGCGAAGTGTGCGGACGCACACGTCTGTGCATCCGCATAGGTCCCAGTGTGTGCCTTCATTAAAAATGCACGTGCACTTGCGATTTTGGGGCTCTTTTGGCCCATTTTTGAAGGCTTGGATGCTGAAATCAAAGGCTATATTAAGGGAACTTCATGCCATATGAAGGGAGCCATCTTAGAATAGGAAAAACACATAGTAGGAATAGGAGTAGTATAGATTAGGAAATTCTCTCTTAGGCTTTTAATTAGGGTTTTATAGCATTTTATACTTCAAGTTGATTTTGGATTCTAGCAATTTTTATTGTAAGAATTTCTTTAATTCCTCTTTTAATTACACTATTTGTTCTACATTTTCATCTATTTTAATTTCTTTTGTCAATTTACATAATCTTACAATTTTGGCTTCCTAGTTGTTTAGTTTGATGTTGATGGCTTTTATATGTTTATTTGAATTGTCTTTATTGATTTTGATCATTTATGGTTCATAGCTTTTACCATTTTTCCAATTTTGCCATGTTTTATGTTTATGCCCTCTATGTGTTTGATGAAATGCCAAGCTTAGTTATGGGGTAGATTTTCACCCTTTGGCTTGGGAAAATGAGTTTATGGATTTCTAGAGCCATAATGTCCAACGTTTAGTGGTAATTTTTGAGGAGTTAGTTGATTCTTGTTTCCGTTAAAGCTAGCCTTTTATCAACTAGTTTGGTAAGTTGGTTAGGACTTATGGATTAAGGTCAATTATGCTTACTTGACTTACTTCTCGATGGTTGGGGTTAACTAAGCGAGATTAACTCATGATAATTATCATAGTTGTGGTTATGGCAAGGAAGGGACTCCATAACTCATCCCAAGTCAAGGTTTCATTTATGTTTTAAACCACTTTTTCATCACTTTATAGCTTTACTTGTCCATATTACATGCATAGTTCTTTTATTCCTTCACTACTTTATTAATTACAATTTTGTCTCGTTCTTTTATCTCTTTATTTTTATTGCTTTCAATCATTGAAAACCCCCTGCTTCTCACAACCAAAATTGTGTGCACTCATTGGCATTAGTTCCTAGGTAGAACAACCTGGGACTTAAAACTCCCAGTTATTTTGTGTTGATTGTGACATCTTTAGGATTATAATTTGATTAATGATCAATGGTTGGGTTTGGACTATACTTGAAATGTCAATCCTATTTTTAGTGCAAAAATCCAACCCCATGCTTTTGGTCATTGTTAGTACGCACAACACCATGCGCACACACAAGCTGGGAACTACCTTGTGTTGAGGGCGTTCGCATGTATTCATGCATACACACAAAATAGAACATTTTACTTTTTGTGCGTATGCACACTTCTAAGCATACACACATACAAGTTGAGAAAACTCCTCTGGGCGTGTGTACGTACACCTCTATGCGTACACACACTGCCCTATTTTTCAATGAAAATCTTGTTTTTAACTGTTTTACCTTCCCGACAAGCTTGTAAACTTTCGTAATGCTTATCTAGGGTGTCTTAACTTGTTTTTAGGCTTTGAAACATAGAGAATAACCTAAGTGAGTTTAACTAGATATTTTCTGGTAAAAAGTTTAGAAGACAAAAACTTAGGTTTCTGAAGTTTGTGAGCGGACCGTTAAGGTACTATGTGATGATGAGTATGATGAGCTGCAAAAATAAGAAAATTGGAAATGTTTATGACGAGTCTGGGACTCGAAGGTAAATGAGAAAGATTAAATACTGAAAGTGATCACTGATGGGATATATAAATTTTTATACTGGTATTGTTGAGACGTTATGCGCCTAGCAGGGATGGTAGGTTAATCCCGCCTGTCGAGGTCACAACGGCGGTGTAAGGAATGTGGTTAATCTCACTTACGTTGAGATGTGAGGTATGTGGCTAAGTATCCTGCTCGCATCCTTTCGAGTCACAAGAGTGAGCCGAGCATTATATCTCTAGGAAAGTGGCCAGGGCACTATAACCCTGGGGAAGGTACCCATTTTTATTCGTGATCGAAAGGCGACATTCCCATGGAAATGTGTCGGGTTGGCAGTTGAACCAACAATGTGATATCACAGCCAAATAGGACAAGCATTCATCATGTGCATATTCTATATGTTAGCTTGCTTTTCCAACTTACATTGTTTGCCTAATTGCATAACATGATTAATTGCTTCTTGAATTACTTGCTATACATGATAATTACTTGTGCCTTAATTGCATTTCTATTACTTGTGTTTCTACTGGGATTGAGGAGGTTCAGAAGGCAGTGGCAATGGATCGCATGGAGGTTAGGTTGGTGAAGGCTGTGGGCCAGTGGTGAACTGATAGTTTTGTATAACTAGTCGGCCTAAACTCTGCGGGCTGAGGCTTGTATCTTATGATTATTATACTTTTATATCTATGTATGTCTTATCATCTTGTATCTATATCTTGTGCCTTTAAGCTTGTAGCTTCGTGTGAACGTTTCACTCTTTTGAAACTCTATTTTTGAGCTTATTTCTTCATCGGGCTTCTAGAATTACTATTTCTTTCTATATATATTGTTGTATAAGCCTTAGAATTGTTGTGACTTTTAATTATCCTTTGCTTTATGGCATGAGGTAAGGCTTATGGTAATTAGGGTGTTACAAAATTCAAGGTGCTATAAACTTAAAAGAGTTATGAGAAACTATTGAGCATTTAACACCTTAAACACACAGTGATATATTTGAAAAGCCTAACTTGTTATTGTATGCTTTTTTTTTCTTCTTTTAAATCAACAATGATGAGAAGACTCCAGAAATAAAATTAAAAAACAGAAACAATCCAATAATCTAAATAAGTATCTATAGAATGTTCAAGCTATTGATTTTCTCAGAATAACACATTTTACACATTTTAACTGGTTTATGTCTGTAAAGTTAACCTAATTATAGAAAAAAATTCTAAAAACTCTCAACACACAAATAAGAACTGTAAGTTTGTTTATAAATTGAGAAAAATCAGAGCAAGTGAGAGTCAAATAGAAATTACAAATTTCAACTGACCACAAAATTCTGCAAGTTGCCACTCAAATACTCAATTCTCTATTTTGGGGTTGTTGTAGCTTCATTCTTCCTTCACCCCGTTGAGTAAAAGAAGGATGTGAGCTCGAGAGAGTGATCAGGGATTGCTGAAACCAACCATGCCTTGATTCCGATGGATAAAAAGGGAGCTCACAATAGTTAAGACAGTTCTCTCTCAACTTTAGCCGGTGCCTTGAAGTAAGGATTGGTCAATGCCTGACAAGACAAAAAATTATTATATTACAGATTTCTATACATGATCTACACTCTAACACATTTCAATCCACACATAACCAATAAAGCACAATGTCACAAACTTCTGCGACTGTAAGTAAGTCGGTCTTTTGGATCAAAAACCAGCAATCTCTCTAGTAGTCATAATGCTAAAGGGTCTGCATTAGGAAACTTATGTACAAGTGGCATAGGCTACTTTTCCTCATGCTAGTAAGGCATCTCTATTATTTCTCATTGCGTACTTGCATCCAACTTAAATTTAATGCAACCTGTAAAAACTCGCAAAATTAGTAAATAATTAGCCAATAAATTAATTATTAATAAAAGAAATTAGAAAATACAATTTTACAATTTAAAGAGATAGAGCTAATTAAAGTAAGAATTTTGACACTAATTTTAAAGAATTCGGCCCAAGATTAGGCCGAATAGGCCAAACCGGTTGGACCGGGCACAAGGCCCAACATATATAACGCTTCACTTCAGCCAATTTTCCATTCATTGTTCCCTTTCCAGCGCTGAGTAGAGAGATTGAAGAAGCCATCAAAACCTAACCCCTTTTCAATTTTCAATTCATCGTAACTTTTAATCCGGAGCTCCGATCGCCACACCGTTTGCGGCTACGCGACCACAGTGTTGAGCTCTATAAAGCTCAGTACTTGATTAGGTAAAGAATCCAATTATTAATTTTAGAACTCTCCTTCCAAAATTACAAAATTCAATGTGTAATTATGTTAAATTTTGCTTGATTTTGGTGTTTAGGTTCGAATTAACTTGCGGGTATTGTCGGGTTTAGCTCATTGGAGTCGTGGATCAGGTAAAGCACCCCCAAACCATTTTGAAATATTGAGTTAGTGAGTTTTACATTGATTGTGATGATAATTTTATTGTTAGATTAAAGTTGGTTGTGAATTGGAGCCAAGTTGAGGAAATGAAAGCTTAAGATCAATTTTGGAAGCTAGGATCATTGGTGAGGGGATGTAGTTGATAGCTTATGGTGCAGGGAACGCTTGAGGTATTCTGGGTTTATCGGAAAATCAGCCAAGGTTTGGTTCCAGTTTCTCGTAACTAAAATATAATGTCTTGTGAAAATATACGCTAGATAACCATAAGATAGGTTGAAGCATGTATGTATGATTAGTGGTTAGTGACCTTAAAGTAAATGTTGAGTTATCTTAAACTTGGGTGAGCAATGATGGTATTCATGATGTGTTTCATGATTTTGATTGTCAGGATTGAAAGATGTGAATGTGGATTGGCTAAGTGGTTGTCATTTGGTATAAGAAAGTTATTGGTGTTGATGATGTATATATATGTATATGTGAGTTGATGGTATGGATTATATTGTTGTTGAGAATGAATTATTATGCGGACGTGACCATAATTGTAAAATTGGTGCAATTGGTGTATTGAGTAATATTGGGGCTTGGGTTGATGTGGTTTGGTAAGTTTTAAAAGAGATGGAATTGAAAGTGTTATGAAAATTGAGGTTTAGAAATCTTGTGAAAATTTTGTGAAAAGTTAATTTTTTGCCATACTTTGGTGAGCCATAACTCGGCTTTTGAACTCCTAAATTGTTTAAAACTTGTTTCATATGAAAATTGGACCGTGAAGTTTACGCCGTTCGAAGAACGGATGAAAAATGTTTTAAAATGAGAAAGTTATGCACGTTGGAAGTTTGGAGTGCAAAACTGAAAATTGTACAGCATTCAATATTTTTGCTAATCTGCAGATCTTGCGAACACTTGTGTACGCGAGCAGGGGTTTTTTGAGGGGTTGCGTACGCGACGACCTGCACGCGACGACCCTGTTTTCAGCAAAAATGAATTTTATGTTTTAAAACCTAATTTTGAACCTCTAAACCTATGTTTTCACTCTCTTAGCCCCCTAAACCTTAGCTGTATGTTAAATGGTGAGTAGAAGGTAGGGAGGAGTAGTAACTTGGAGATGAAGAAAGTTCGAGAGGTAGTGAGTTAGGAATGAGAAGTGTGTAAATGTGATATGTATATGATGAATATGGTCTTAGTGAATGATTTTGAATGAATAATGTATAAGGAATTTGAAAACGAAACTGTTTGAGCTTGACCTGGCAAGGTTTGTGGTAGTTTACCGCTTGCCCAGTGTCGAGAAGTATGTGGGGTTCGTGGTGATGTACCGCTCACATGATTTTAAAAGAGACTAGTGGGGTTCGTGGTGGTTGACGTGGCAGAAATTGGTGAATTAAGAATTGTTATGAGATATGCGTTGCAAGTATAGTTCTTAATCAACCAGAAATCTGCTTATCAATTTAGAAGGGTTGTCACAAAAATTAAAATTAAAATACTGGGAGTATGAATCCTAGGTCATCTCCCAACGAGTTGCAGAAAGGTGTGCTATTTTATTAATCAGATGTTTTCAAAATGGTTTGAGTTGAATAAACAAGAAATTAAATTAGAGAAATTAAATAATTTAAATAGAAGCCTTGACTGGGAGTAGATTAGTTGGAAGCCCTATTCTTGTTGCAATACTCTCAAGATTAATTGATAATTGAAGGTTGTTCTGTTTAGTTATCCCTTACTAGGTAAGGGAAAGTCAAACAAGTTGGAATGCTATTTCTATTCACAAGTTCCAATCCGCTCAATTGAAAATGATTAGTGTTAATGACTAGAGAACATTCCAACAATAAACCCAATTACAATTTTTCTTTTAAGCACCACAACTCAAGGGTTCCTTTCAATTAACCCCCTATCAAGTTAGGGAACTACTCGCTCATTGTGAATGTAGAACTCATAACATAGGAAAGGGAATTAAAGAAAGACATGATAAATAAAACTCAAAGGAATCAGTTAAAAATAAAAGTAACTTTTGTATTAATAAATTCTAAAATAATCCAATAGTAAAATTGAGTAAATTAAAGGACATGGAAGAGTGAAGCCAAGTAAAGAAAATGAACTAGAATGACGAAGTCTTGATGAGGTAATAACTCTTCTCAATATCCCAATGCAAAGAACAATAGAAATTAAAATCCTAAGAACTATGAATGTGTAGAGAGAGAAAAACCTAGAGGAGGAGTAAAAACTAGATCTAAAAACTAAAAACTATGTAGAATGAATGTTGTTGTTGGTTTCTGCATGTTCTCTGGCTCTAGTCTGCTTTTCTGGGCCGAGAACTGGGTCAAAGTAGGGCCCAAAATCGCCCTCAACGAATTCTGCAGATTATATAGATCACGCACGTCACGCAATCGCGTCATTCATGCGGACGCGTCATTCGGCGTTTTGCTTTGCCACGCGGGCGCGTCGTTCACGCCTCCGCGTCACTTGTGCTATTCCAATCCGCGCGGTTGCGTGAGCCATGCGGCTACGTCACTACGATTTCCTCTCTTTCGCGCGGTCGCGTGAGCCATGCGGCCGCGTCACTTCTCGCTGGTCATCTCCTCAACTTCTTGTGTTCCTTCCATTTTTGCAAGCTTCCTTTCCAATCTCTAACTCATTCATGCCCTATAAAGCCTGAAACACTTAACACACAGATTACGGCATCGAATGGAATAAAGGAGAATTAAAATACATAATTAAAAGTCTCTAGGAAGCAAGTTTTCAATCATAAAGCATCTTTAGGAAGGATAAGTCAAATAGGTATAATTGATCTCAATCAACAATTCCTAGTCTACTCACTAATTAGCTTAGTGAAAGACTAGAGTTAGTGAAAACCAAATCAATTAACTACCCTAATATATCAATCAAGAATGGATATCAATGACTCAAGGTCACCAAAGTCCTCAATTCCAAGCCAAGAGTGAGGAAAAACTAAGCAAAAACTAAGCCAAGCATTTTATCAAACACTTGGTGTGCATGAAAATAAAAGCATGTTAAATTGCAACCAAAATAAAATCTAAAGCTACCAAGTTCAAGAAAATAATAATAGCAACTCAATTAAATAACAATAAACATAAAAATATCAAATTGCATTAAATGAAAATTAAAATCAAGAAAGGTTCATCAACATAAAAGTGGCAAAATGGAGAAAATAACAAAAGAAATGAAGAGGATCAAGACAAGAAAGAATGAAAACATAAATGAAACTACATTAAAGCAAGAATTAAAGTCTGAAATTAAAGAGAAATTAAGCTAGAAATCCTAAATTCTAGAGAGAAGGGGGAGCTTCTCCCTCTAGAATTGACCTACAACATGATACTAAACTACCATGATTGCTCCCCCCTTGCCTCCTCTTGAATTAGGGTTGAAATAGCTTCAGAAATGAATTGGATTGGGTTCTAGAGGCCCAAAATTTGCTGCCAGCGAATTGCATTAAATGAGGTCACGAGCTGGCACGAGTGCGTACGCACAAATGTGTGGGTACACACACTTTCTTATTTTTACACTTGTGCGTACGCACGAAACGTTGTGCATACGCATGACTACACGTTTCCACCTGTGCGTACGCACACATACTTGTGCGCACGCACACTTGCTGAAAAGCTCCAAACTCCAATTCTTCATGAATTCTCCACTTTTACATGCTTTTTCTTCATTCCTTTAATCCAATCTTTGCTTTACAAGCCTGAAATCACTCAACAAACACATCAAGGCATCAAATTGAATTAAAGTAAATAAAATTTAGCAATTAAGGGCCTAAAAAGCATGTTTTCACTTTTGAACACAATTTATGGAGAATTTACAAAACCAAGCTATTTCATTGAATAAGTGTAGGAAAAGTTGATAAAATCCACTGGTGCACGAAATTGTGATAACAAACTTCGCCAACAACTTGGTACGCATGATTGTAATCTCAACTCCTTTTCACAACTCCGCACAACTAACCAGCAAGTGCACTGGGTCGTCCAAGTAATAAACCTTACGTGAGTAAGGGTCGATCCCACGGAGATTGTCGGCTTGAAGCAAGCTATGGTCATCCTTGTAAATCTCAGTCAGGCAGATTCAAATGGTTGTGAGGTTTTGATAATTAAAATATAACTAGAACATAAAATAAGATAGAGATACTTATGTAATTCATTGGTGAGAATTTTAGATAAGCGTATGGAGATGCTTTGTTCCTTCTGAATCTCTGCTTTCCTACTGCCTCCATTCAATCATTCATACTCCTTTCAATGGCAAGCTGCATGTTGGGTATCACCGTTGTCAATGGCTACCTCATGTCCTCTCAGTGAAAATGGTCCTCTACGGTTTCTGTACGGCTAATCAACTGTCGGATTTCTCGTCTCGGATAAACAATACCAGGCACAGCTACCGCATGGCTAATCAGCTGTTGGTTCTCGATCGTGTCGAAATAAGATCCAATGATCCTTTTGCGTACTGTCACTACGCCCCACAGTCGCGATTTTGAAGCTCGTCACAGTCATCCCTTCCCAGATCCTACTCAGAATACCACAGACAAGGTTTAGACTTTCTGGATCTCAGGAATGCTGCCAATTGATTCTAGCCTATACCACGAAGATTCTGATCTCGGATTCAGATGCTCTATTGTCAGGAGAGATGATGTGAATCGTTGAAGAGAGATCCAAGAGATACGCATTCAAGCTTGTTTTCATGTAGAACGGAAGTGTTTGTCAGGCACGCGTTCATAAGTGAGAATAGTGATGAGTGTCACTTGATCATCACATTCATCATGTTCTTGTGTGCGAATGTATATCTTAGAATAAGAATAAACTTGAATTGAACAGAAAAATAATAGTACTTTGCATTAATTCATGAGGAACAGCAGAGCTCCACACCTTAATCTATGGGGTATAGAAACTCCACCGTTGAAAATACATAAGTGATGAAGGTCCAGGCATGGCCGAATGGCCAGCCCCAAACGTGTACAATATGATCTATGATAGCATAAAACTGATCAAGGATCTTTAAATAAATCACTAAAAGTTGTTTTTATACTAAACTAATAGCTAGGGTCACAGAAAATAAGTAAATGATACAGAAATCCACTTCCGGGCCCACTTGGTGTGTTCTTTGGCTGAGCATTGAAGCTTTCATGTGTAGAGACTCTTCTTGGAGTTAAACGCTAGCTTTGGTGCCAGTTTGGGCATTAGCTCCAGCTTGTAACTCAGTTCTGGCATTTAACGCCAGAATAGGACAGGAAGTTGGCGTTTAAACGCCAGTTTGCGTCGTCAAAACTCAGGCAAAGTATGGACTATTATATATTGATGGAAAGCCCAGGATGTCTACTTTCCATTGCTATTGGGTTTCTATAGCTCCAGAAAATCCATTTCAAGTGCAGGGAGGTCAGAATCCAACAGCATATGCAGTCCTTTTTCAACCTCTGAATCAGATTTTTGCTCAGGTCCCTCAATTTCAGCCAGAAAATACCTGAAATCACAGAAAAATACACAAACTTATAGTAAAGTCCAGAAATGTGAATTTTGCTTGAAAACTAATAAAAATATACTAAAAAGTAGCTAGATCCTACTAAAAACTACCTAAAAACAATGCCAAAAAGCGTATAAATTATCCGCTCATTATCCACCCAATTAGAGAAAATAAATACCATGAAATGTGGATTTATCACATCCCCACACTTAAATAATAGCATGTACTCATGCTAAACTTAAGAAAGAAACAAGGGGTATTACATTTATTCAATGCAAGAAAACTACCTATGTGCAATCTATCTAAATGAATGCAACTACTTAGTTAAAATAAATCAATTTTCAAGAATACACATATAAGCATAAGGGCTAAAGCAATTTCAATCAAGTCAAATCCACAATTGAATTGAGCTATTGAAAAGGGTTTAACAACTTGCAAGAAAAAAGATAATCAAAGGCGGAAACATGAAATTGAGCAATCGAACCCCTCACCGGATGTGTATACACTCTAATCGCTCAAGTGTTTAGGGTTGATTCACTCAATTCTCTTCTAATCAAGCTTTCTAAGATTTGTTTTTCATCTAACAATCAAGAATTATTCAATGTATACATACAAGTATCATGAGGACTTTTCATGGTTGTAATGGGGTTAGGATAAAGGTAAGGATGCATATAGTCAAGTGAGCTTGAAATTTGAATCTTTGACTAACTTAAGCTCTCACCCAAACATATATAACAACCTATACAATTCAAAGCAAGCCTAACTACCCATTCCTCACTTTTCTCATACACTCATGCATTCTCTTCCATTTCACATCCCATATGTATTGTTCTTATTACTTTTCCTGGGATTAACATTTGTCCCCTTTTTATTGCTTTCTCTTTTTTTTATTTTTCTCTTTTTCATCTTTTTTTTTCTTTTTTTTTTTAACATGATACATACAAGAGAGACTAATACTTATGGTTCAACATTTAATGCATGAGTATATGCCCAATTCCCAAGATTTTCAACAAGAATACACTTTTATCTTAACCAAATTTCCCAAGCTTCCCCACACTTGAATGATACACACTCTCACTAGCCTAAGCTAATCAAAGATCCAAATTAAGGAAATTTATTGTTTTTCACTTAAGGGTAGTGATGTGCTAAAATAAAGAACAAAAGGGGATTAAAACAGGTTCAAAGTTGGTTAACAAAGGAAGATAAAAGGGTAGGCTATTTGGGTAAGTGAGCTATTTGAAATAAAGGCCTCAATCATATAAATGCATATATACGTCAAACAATGGACATAAAGAATCAAACAAATCAAAGATTGCAATCATAGAGAGAGAATAACACACACAAGAATGAAAATAGTGGTTATATGGTGTAACCACATAATTAGGCTCAAAACTCACATGCTTATCTGTTCTTAGCTCAAAAACATATTCCACAATATATTTCAAGCAAGTTTCAATCAAAAGTTTTAACTCAAATAAATTAAGATATCAATGTCCTATTAAGAATGTTTTTCTTAGAAAATTTCGTTATTTTAACTAAGCTTATTATATAATTTCGTTATATGTATAGATGAAAAGAAATGCAATAACTAAGAAGAATGCAATTAAAGCTCTAAAATATATACAAACCAAGATGAAAAATGCAACTAAGAATTTAAAAAGAATGTGAAAGTGTTAGGATTAGAATTTGTCACCCAAGATTGCCGATTGGTGACGACCTCCCCACACTTAAAGGTTTGCACGGTCTTCCGTGCATCCAAAGCGAGCAAGGGGGTATGCCAACTTCACGAATTTCCACTTTCAGTTGGTGGATCAACCAGCTGCTGCATGCTCTTTCTCCCACTTCCTTTGTTGCTAATGGTGCATCATCCATAAAAAATAAAAAATAGGATGGAAATACAAGTAAATGCAAAAGTAATGAAGCATATAGTGTTGGAATGAGGTGATGAATCACTAAAATGAGTGAGTGAGTTGGTTAGTGACATCGATGGAAAGAAGTGTGTAAATTCTAAGTTGTGCGGTTTAGAACACACACACTAGCATAGAAAGCTATGTCACAATTACACAAAAGAAACATGAACTTCACTCATTCTAGTGTGCTTGAGATACTTTAAAAGAGACTTGTAGGTTAAGATAAACAAACAAGTACTCAAGGAGCATAAAAGCAATCAAGCAACAATTAAGAAATTGTGAAAGGATGATAGAGGAAAATTTGTTTGCAACACCTAAATGACATGAAGTGGAAAACATGGCAAGCATAATCCACAAAGCTTAAAAAGCTCAAAAAATGTCACTAGGTAAGCTTATGATCCAATTTCACAATTCCTTAATTTCAATGCATCAACTAGGTAACTTAAATAAAAATCAATCATGGCAAGGATCACCTAAGAAAAAATGTATCAACTAAGAACAAATTGCCTAACGATAGATAATGAAATCAAATTACATGGTGGCTAGCTACAACATGCAATTTAGAAATCCAACAAGATTCATGAAGGCAATGTCATAAGTACTTAGTATGTGCAAATATTCAACATTCAAAACTCAATACCAAGCAACAAAGTATGACCTCAATGAAGATATCCAACAATATTTAGCAACAACAATATCAATAATCCAACACTTACCACAAAAAGTCTAACCTATGCTAATAACCTAATCTACTAGAATAGAAAATTAAACTAACTACTAACTAAACACAAACTAACTAAGTAACTAACTAACTAAAGGGGAGCATAGTGGTGGATGGTGGTTGAAGGAGGGAAAGAAGAGAGGAGAAGAGAAAAGAAGAGAAGAAATGGAGAAAAGAGAAGAAAAGAAATAAGGTGGTATGAGAACCGGGTCATGCATATGCACTGCGTGCGTATGCACAAAAGGTGTAACATGGGGGTGTGCGCATGCACAAGTATGTGCGAGCGCTCCAGGTAGAAGGTGATATTTGATTTGTGCGTACGCACACGAAGAGATTTTTTTAACAAAGGGTGAGCTGTGCAAGTGCACGAAGGTGTGCATACGCACAGATGGGGAAATGGGTAGGGTGCACACGCACAAGCTGGTGCGAGCGCCCTGGACAGAAGGGGTGATAAGGAGTGTGCGCACGTACAGGGTTGTGCCCATGCACAGGAAGCTTTTTTTTTTTAAGAATATGAAACATTAAAATTTAACGCTCAATTCGCTATCTGTGCGTACGCACGAGAGGCAAAAAGAGGGGGGACGCAAATGCACAAGTTGTACGAATGCTCCGAAAAGGGGCTGTGCAAAGGGGTGTGCATACGCACAGCTTGGTGTGTGCGCACAAAATACAGAATTTTGAGTTGGTGTGCATACGCACTGGTGTGTGCGCAAGCACATGCTCTATTTTTTCCAAAAAAATTTTAGAGCTCTAAGGCATCAAACTTGAGTTTAACAAAAGGGTTTCAACCCCAAAACATCCATCATTACACGACCACATTATCCAAACTAAAATTCAACATAACTAAGCTTGAAATTAACTAAACATAAGCTATCTACAAGAAATAAAATGCAATGAATTAAAACTATATACAAAGAGTGGGATGGAAAGGTCTTATCATGGTGGGGTGTCTCCCACCTGGCACTTTTATTTATTATCCTTAAGTTGGACAATTAAATGAAGCTTTTGCTATGGTGGCTTGTGCTTGAATTCTTCCATGAATCTCCACCAATGTTTGCATCTCCAATGTCCTCTGGGATCCCAAATCTTTTGCACCCGATCTTCTTGTTGACTCATGTGACTCCATCCGGGTGGCAAGCATTCAAAGTTCTCACTCAAGCATCCAAACATTCTCCATGATCCATCCAATTTAGAATTACACTAACCATTAAAGCAAAATTTTAAATATTCAACTTCTATGAACCAAGGATTATGTTTCCAACCACTACCTAATTTTCCTATATTTCCCAATCCACAAATATTCCTAAGTTGACTATCATTTTCAATCAAACCACATTCAAGTGGGATAATGAAACTTAAGGTTAAGGATGTTACCCACTTAAATGAAGGAGGTGATAGTGCTTCTTGTATGATCTCCACCTCTTGACAAACTTTCTCAAGCTTGTTTTTTTGTTCAACTTCAAATTTTTTAGCCACTTCTTCTAATTTCTTGATCTCAACCTCCTCTTCTTGCAACTCATGCTTCAATTCCTCTTCTTTTCCTTGGAGTTCCAAGCTCTCTTCCACTCCACATGCTTCAATTGAAGTTGATCTTTCACTTTCATCTATGGAGGTGCTTGAATTGTTGGAAGAGTGTAGTGAGGCTAAGTGGGATAGGGCTCTGGCTAAGGTAGCCATGATGTTATCTTGCCTCTTTGGTACTCTTCTTGCACTTGAAGGAAGAATTGAAATGCTTCCTCCGTTGAAGGTTGTGGGGAAAGACGAGGTTCATCATGTGGGAGAAGGTCCTCATATATAGAAGGTGGTTGATATTGATGAGAGTATTGAGGTGATGTTGGGTATTGGTATTGAAATTGTGGTGGTTCTAAGTGTGGTTCATAAGGTTGTTCATGAGGCACATAAGGTTGATGGTATGGTGGGTATAGGTTGGGCTCATGTGGAAGTGTTTGGTGATAGTGTGATGTGGCTTGTGGGTAAGGTTGATCATAGTGTTGAGGGTTTGATTGGTATTGGTATGCATCAAGAGGTGGATAATAGCTATAAGGATATGGAGGAGGTTCTTGCCAATAGGGTTTCCTAGAAGCATATGGCTCCTCTCTCAATTGACCCCACAATCCATGATGCATTCCATCATTAAGATTCTAACTTCCTACAACATCATAACAACCAAACTCCAAGCCAAAGGGGTGAGAATTCATAGAGCAAAGAGAAAATAAAAACAAAAGCTAATAAGAGAAACTAAAACAAACTCCTAGCAACTAACAAAAGCAAGCAACTAATAAACCAAAAACAAGCTATTCACAATATTCACATATGCACAATAGCCAATAACATAACACCATTGCAACTCTCTGACAACGGAGCCAAAAAATTGATGAAAGGGGATTTGTGCCGGTTTAGAATTTCACTCTAGAAAAGAGAACTTTTTCCTTGATAGCATAGTCCAAACTAGCAATGGAATCCCAACATCAAAGTTTAAAATAAGATGTCACAATCAACACAAAATAACCGGGAGTTTGAAGTCCCTGGTCGTTCTCCCTAGGAATTGCAATAGAGTGCTCAATTATTGGCTATGAAGTAAGAGGAATTTAATGACAAGAGGCAAGAAATGTAAATATGAAGAAAGTAAATGAGCAAACAATAACTAAATATCAAAAGCAATTAAACACAAGGCAATTAATCAAAAGGAATGGAAATTCATTAGCTAAGGAACCTCTTGGTAAGGAGTGAGAGTCAAGGTTACCTATCCTAGCCATTGAACATATGATGATTATGAAGAGTCAATCCTACTTAGTCAATCCTAACATCGAGGTTAAGTCAAATAGACATAATTGATCTCAATCCACAAGTCCTAGTCTACTCACTAATTAGCTTAGTGAAAGACTAGAGTTAGTGAAAACCAAATCAATTAACTACCCTAATATATCAATCAAGAATGGATATCAATGACTCAAGGTCACCAAAGTCCTTACTTCCAAGCCAAGAGTGAGAAAAAACTAAGCAAACAACTAAGCCAAGCATTTTATCAAACACTTTGTGTGCATGAAAATAAAAGCATATTAAATTGCAATCAAAATAAAATCTAAAGCTACTAAGTACAAGAAAATAATAATAGCAACTCAATAAAACATCAAATTGCATTAAATGAAAATTAAAATCAACAAAGGTTCATGAACATAAAAGTGGAAAAATGGAGAAAATAACAAAAGAAATGAAGAGGATTAAGACAAGAAAGCATGAAAACATAAATGAAACTACATTAAAACAAGAATTAAAGACTAAAATTAAAGAGAAATTAAGCTAGAAACCATAAATTCTAGAGAGAATAGGGAGCTTCTCCCTCTAGAATTGACCTACAACATGATACTAAGCTACCCTAATTGCTCCTCCCTTGCCTCCTCTTGAATTAGGGTTGAAATAGCTTCCGAAATGAGTTGGATTGGGTTCTGGAGGCCCAAAATTCGCTACCAGCAAATTGCATTAAATGAGGCCATGAGCTGGCACCTGTGCGTACGCACAGATGGGTGGGTACGCACACTTTCTAATTTTTACACTTATGCGTACGCACAAAGGGTTGTGCGTATGCATGACTGCACGCTTCCACCTGTGCGTACGCACACATACTTGTGCACACGCACACTTGCTGAAAAGCTCCAAACTCCATTTCTTCATGAATTCTCCACTTTTACAGGCTTTTTTTTCATTCCTTCAATCCAATCTTTGCCTTACAAGCCTGAAATCACTCAACAAATACATCAATGTATCAAATAGAATTAAAGTATATAAATTTAGCAATTAAGGGCCTAAAAAGCATGTTTTCACTTTTGAGCACAATTTATGAAGAATTTACAAATCTAAGCTATTTCATTGAATAAGTGTAGGAAAAGTTGATCTAATCCACCCAATTAGAGCAAATAAATACCATGAAATGTGGATTAATCAACTAACTACATACAAACAAAATCATCTAGCATTGTTAAGTATGTAATATTTTTTATCATCGATTTTAAAGATTCAATCTCGAACTTGAGATAAAATAAATTCAACATTCGTATTTTTGAAAGGGCTAAAAGAGCATAAATTAGAATTGGATTAAGAAAAGAAAAACAGAATTTAATTTATATCCATACAAACAAACAATAAATTAAAAAAATAAGCATATAAGGCATGATAATGGAAGAAAAAAATTGGCAAAGATTGAAGAGAAATACGAACCAGAAGATGGAAAACGGGGTTGAGAAGGTATGGTTTGGGAGAGAGAGAGAGAGCAATCTTCATCTGAGATCTAACCTGTTTAGAATTTAGTTTAGTTTAGGGTTCTGGTGCACGAAATTGTGATGTCCAGGCTCGAACAATCCCTGGCAACGTGAGCAACTTGGTACGCGTAATCGTGATTACACTTTAATTATGTAAAATTCATGGCTCTTTCTTTCCCTGGCAATGGCGCCAAGAACATGGTGCCAATACCATGGTTCACAACTTCGATACAACTAACCAGCAAGTGCACTGGGTCGTCCAAGTAATACCTTACGTGAGTAAGGGTCGAATCCCACGGAGATTGTTGGTATGAAGCAAGCTATGGTCACCTTGCAAATCTCAGTCAGGCAGATATAAATTGATAATGGTGTTTTCGAATAATAATTAATAAAATAGGGATAGAGGTACTTATGTAATTCATTGGTAGGAATTTCAGATAAGCGAATGGAGATGCTTTTCGTTCCTCTGAACCTCTGCTTTCCTGCTATCTTCATCCAATCAGTCTTACTCCTTTCCATGGCTGGCTTTATGCAAGGGCATCACCGTTGTCAGTGGCTACATCCCCTCCTCTCAGTGAATAATATGCTCACGCACCCTGTCACGGCACTGCTATTCATCTGTCGGTTCTCGATCATGCTGGAATAGGATTCACCCTCCTTTTGCGTCTGTCACTAACGCCCAGCACTCGCGAGTTTGAAGCTCGTCACAGTCATTCAATCATTGAATCCTACTCGGAATACCACAGACAAGGTTTAGACTTTCCGGATTCTCTTGAATGCCGCCATCATTCTAGCTTACACCACGAAGATTCCGATTAAGAGATCTAAGAGATACTCATTCTAGCTTATTTCATATAGAACGGAAGTGTTTGTCAGGCACGTGTTCATAGGGGAGAATGGTGATGAGCGTCACACATAATCATCACCTTCATCACGTTCTTGGGTGCGAATGGATATCTTAGAAGCGAAATAAGATGAATTGAATAGAAAACAGTAGTACTTTGCATTAATCTTTGAGGAACAGCAGAGCTCCACACCTTAATCTATGGAGTGTAGAAACTCTACCGTTAAAAATACATAAGTGAAAGGTCCAGGCATGGCCGAGATGGCCAACCCCCTAAAACGTGATCAATAGTCTCCTAAGATGAACAATGGATTAAAACTGAGACCAAAGATGGTCCAAAAGACTAGTAAAAGGTCCTATTTATAATAAACTAGCTACTAGGGTTTACATGAGTAAGTAATTGATGCATAAATCCACTTCCGGGGCCCACTTGGTGTATGTTTGGGCTGAGCTGAAGTGTAGCACGTGCAGAGGCCATTTGTGGAGTTGAACGCCAGTTTCTGTGCCATTTTGGGCGTTCAACTCTGGTTTTGGATCCTTTTCTGGCGCTGGACGCCAGATTTGGGTAGAAAGCTGGCGTTGAACGCCAGTTTACGTCGTCAATTCTTGGCCAAAGTATGGATTATTATATATTGCTGGAAAGCCCTGGATGTCTACTTTCTAACGCAATTGGAAGCGCGCCATTTCAAGTTCTGTAGCTCCCGAAAATCCACTTTGAGTGCAGGGAGGTCAGAATCCAACAGCATCAGCAGTCCTTTTTCAACCTCTGAATCTGATTTCTGCTCAAGTCCCTCAATTTCAGCCAGAAAATACCTGAAATCATAGAAAAATACACAAACTCATAGTAAAGTCCAGAAATGTGAATTTAACACAAAATCTATTAAAAACATCCCTAAAAGTAACTAGATCTTACTAAAAACATACTAAAAACAATGTCAAAAAGCGTATAAATTATCCGCTCATCACAACACCAAACTTAAATTGTTACTTGTCCCCAAGCAACTGAAAATCAAAATAGGATAAAAAGAATAGAATATACTATAAATTCCAAACTATCAATGAAACAGAGCTTCAATCATATGAGCGGGACTTATAGCTTTTTGCCTCTTGAATAGTTTTGGCATCTCACTTTATCCATTGAGGTTCAGAATGATTGGCATCTATAGAAACTCAGAGTTCAGATAGTGTTATTGATTCTCCTAGTTCAGTATGATGATTCTTGAACACAGCTATTTTATGAGTCTTGGCCGTGGCCCTAAGCACTTTGTTTTCCAGTATTACTACCGGATACATAAATGCCACAGACACATAATTGGGTGAACCTTTTCAGATTGTGACTCAGCTTTGCTAAAGTCCCCAATTAGAGGTGTCTAGGGTTCTTAAGCACACTCTTTTTTTTTGCTTTGGACCTTGACTTTAACTGCTCAGTCTCAAGTTTTCACTTGACACCTACACGCCACAA
Organism: Arachis ipaensis; assembly: GCF_059453495.1. Lineage (NCBI taxonomy): Eukaryota > Viridiplantae > Streptophyta > Magnoliopsida > Fabales > Fabaceae > Arachis > Arachis ipaensis. The sequence goes on from NC_142440.1 coordinate 102,977,213, forward strand.
GCACATGGTTAGGGACAACTTGGTTTAGCCGCTTAGACCAGGATTTTATTCCTTTAGGCCCTCCTATCCACTGATGCTCAAAGCCTTGGGATCCTTTTTATTTGCCCTTGCCTTTTGGTTTTAAGGGTTATTGGCTTTTTGCTCTTGCCTCTTGGTTTTAAGAGCTTTTGGCTTTTTCTGCTTGCTTTTTCTTTTTCTTTCTAAATTTTTTTTCGCCTATTTTTTTTCTATTTTTTTTCTGCAAGCTTTGTTCTTTGCTGCTTTTTCTTGCTTCAAGAATCATTTTTATGATTTTTCAGATTATCAAATAACATGTCTCCTAGTCATCATTCTTTCAAGAGCCAACATATTTAACATTCTTAAACAACAACTTCAAAAGACATATGCACTGTTCAAGCATACATTCAGAAAACAAGAAGCATTGTCACCACATCAATATAATTAAACTAAGTTCAAGGATAAATTCAAAACTCATGTACTTCTTGTTCTTTTGATGTAAAACATTTTTTTTAAGAGAGGTGATGGATTCATAGGACATTTATAACTTTAAGACATAGTTACTACTACTAATGATCATGTAATGAAGACACAAACATAGATAAGCACATAACATAGAAAATGAAAAACAGAGAAAGTAAGAACAAGGAATGAGTCCACCTTAGTGATGTCCTTGAGCTCTTCTATGTCTCTTCCTTGTCTTTGCTGCTCCTCCTTCATTGCTTTTAGATCTTCTCTGATTTCATGAAGGATGATGGAGTGCTCTTGATGTTCCACCCTTAGTTGCTTCCAATAATTGTGTGGAAGAAAATGTATCCCCTGAGGTATCTCAGGGATCTCTTGATTTGCAGTCAAATGTTCTACCACTGAGCTATAGACCTTTGATGGAAGCTTTTGTCTTCCCTTTCCTCTTTCTAGAGGCTTCTCTGGCCTTAGGTGCCATCAATGGTTATGGAAAAAAAATAAAAAAGCTATGCTTTTTACCACACCAAACTTAGAATGTTGCTCGCCCTCGAGCAAAAGAAGAAAGAATAGAAGAAGAAGAGGATATGGAGGAGATGGATGGCTGTGTGTATTCGGCCATATGGGTGGGATTGGGTGGGGAAGAGATGTTGAATTTTTGAAGGTAAGTAGGTGTATGGGTGTGAGTGGTAAATGGAAGACAGAAGGGATGAGTGTTTATTGGGAATAGAGGATGATTGAGAAGAGAGAAGAGAGTGAGTGAAGGTAGGTGGGGATCCTGTGGGGTCCACAGATCTTGAGGTGTCAAGGCATTTACATCCCTGCACCAATTTAGGCATGCAAAATGCCCTTGCACACAACTCTGGGCGTTCAGTGCCAGGTTGGTGCCCATTTTGGGCGTTCAACGCCCCTTTGCTGCCATTTCTGGCGTTGAACGCCAGAACCATGCTTGTTCTGGGCGTTCAGCGCCAGGATGCTCCCATTCTGGGCGTTCAGCGCCAGAACTATGCTCTGTTCTGGCGTTTGAACGCCAGACAGATGCTCCTCCAGGGTGTGATTTTTCTTCTGCTGTTTTTTGATTCCGTTTTTGATTTTTTTGTTTATTTTGTGATCCACATGATCATGAACCTAAGAAAACATGAAAAACAATAAAAATAAGAATTAGATAAACATTGGGTTGCCTCCCAACAAGCGCTTCTTTAATGTCAATAGCCTGACAGTGGGCTCTCATGGAGCCTCACAGATGTGCAGAGCTTTGTTGAGACTCTCCAACACCAAACTTAGAGTTTGGATATGGGAGTTCAACACCAAACTTAGAGTTTGGTTGTGGCCTCCCAACACCAAACTTAGAGTTTGACTGTGGGGGCTCTTGTTGACTCTGCTTGGAGAGAAGCTTTTTCTGCTTCCTCTCCATGGTTGCAGAGGGAGATCCTTGAGTTTTGAATACAAGGGAGTTCTCATTCCATTGAAGGACTATTTCACCTCTGTCAACATCAATCACAGCTCTTGCTGTGGCCAAGAAAGGTCTTCCTAGGATGATGGATTCATCCTCTTCCTTTCCAGTATCCAGGACTATGAAATCAGTAGGTATGTAAAGGCCCTCAACCTTTACTAATACATCTTCTACTTGTCCATAAGCCTGTCTTCTTGAGCTGTCTGCCATCTCTAATGAGATTTTAGCAGCTTGCACCCCATAGATTCCCAGTTTCTCTATTACAGAGAGGGGCATGAGGTTTATTCCTGAACCAAGGTCACACAGAGCCTTAAAGATCATGGTGCCTATGGTACAGGGTATTATGAACTTTCTAGGATCCTGTCTCTTCTGAGGCAATGTCAGTTGATCCAGATCACTTAGTTCATTGATGAACAAGGGAGGTTCAACTTCCCAAGCATCAATGCCAAACAATTTGGCATTCAGCTTCATGATTGCACCAAGAAACTTGGCAGTTTGCTCTTCAGTGACATCCTCATTCTCTTCAGAAGAGGAATACTCATCAGAGCTCATGAAGGGCATAAGGAGGTTCAATGGAATCTCTATGGTCTCTAGATGAGCCTCAGAGTCCTTTGGTTCCTCAGAGGGAAGCTCCTTATTGATCACTGGACGTCCCAGGAGGTCTTCCTCCTTGGGATTCACGTCCTCTCCTCTCCTCACAGGTTCGGCCATGGCGCTTATGTCAATGGCCTTGCACTCTCCTTTTGGGTTCTCTTCTGTATTGCTTGGGAGAGTACTAGGAGGGATATCAGTGATCCTTTTACTCAGCTGGCCCACTTGTGCTTCCAGATTTCTAATGGAAGACCTTGTTTCATTCATGAAACTTACAGTGGCCTTAGATAGATCAGAGACTAGATTTGCTAAATTAGAAGCATTTTGTTCAGAGTTCTCTGTCTGTTGCTGAGTGGATGATGGAAAAGGCTTGCTATTGCTAAACCTGTTTCTTCCACCATTATTAAAGCCTTGTTGAGGCTTTTGATCCTTCCATGAGAAATTTGGATGATTTCTCCATGTTGAGTTATAGGTGTTTCCATAAGGTTCACCTAAGTAATTTACCTCTGCTATTGCAGGGTTCTCAGGATCATAAGCTTCTTCTTCAGAAGAAGCCTCTTGAGTACTGTTGGATGCAGCTTGCATTCCATGCAGACTCTGAGAGATCATATTGACTTGCTGAGTCAATATTTTATTCTGAGCCAATATGGCATTCAGAGTATCAACCTCAAGAACTCCCTTCTTCATAGGTGTCCCATTGCTCACAGGATTCCTTTCAGAAGTGTACATGAACTGGTTATTAGCAACCATGTCAATGAGTTCTTGAGCTTTTGCAGGCGTTTTCTTTAGGTGAATGGATCCACCTGCAGAAGTATCCAATGACATCTTAGATAACTCAGACAGACCATCATAGAATATATCCAGGATGGTCCATTCTGAAAGCATGTCAGAAGGACACTTTTTGGTCAACTGTTTGTATCTTTCCCAAGCTTCATAGAGAGATTCACCTTCTTTTTGCCTGAAGGTTTGAACATCAGCTCTAAGCTTGCTCAGCTTTTGAGGAGGAAAGTACTTGGCTAAGAAAGCCGTGACCAGCTTATCCCAAGAGTTCAGGCTGTCTTTAGGTTGAGAATCCAACCATAATCTAGCTCTGTCTCTTACAGCAAAAGGGAAAAGCATGAGCCTGTAGACTTCAGGATCTATTCCATTAGTCTTAACAGTATCGCATATCTGCAAGATTCAGTTAAGAACTGAAAAGGATCTTCAGATGGAAGTCCATGAAACTTGCAGTTCTGCTGCATCAGAGAAACTAATTGAGGTTTCAGCTCAAAGTTGTTTGCTCCAATGGCAGGAATCGAGATGCTTCTTCCATGTAAATTGGAATTAGGTGCAGTAAAGTCACCAAGCATCTTCCTTACATTATTATTATTTTCGGCTGCCATCTCCTCTGCCTGTTCGAAAATTTCTGAAAGGTTATCTCTGGATTGTTGTATTTTAGCTTCTCTTAATTTTCTCTTCAGAGTTCTTTCAGGTTCTGGATCTGCTTCCACAAGAATGTTCTTATCCTTGCTCCTGCTCATATGACAAGGAAGAATGGATAGAAAAATAATAATAATAATAGAGATCCTTTATACCACAGTATAGGGATCCCTTTGTGAGTGGAAGAAAAGAGGGGGAGACAAAGCACGTGATGTAAAAGAAGAAATGCAGCTGTACTGATGGAAGAGATGTGAGATGAGATGTTAGGATATGAATGAATAAATAGAATAGGATGGGGGAGGTATAATTTTCGAAAATTATTTTGAAAAGGAGTTAGTGATTTTTGAAAATTGGTTTTTGAAAATTTGTTAGTATTTTTCGAAAATTTTTTTGAAATAAAAATAAAAATAAAAATAATTAGTTAATTAAAAAGAAATTTTTGAAAAAGGGGGAGATATTTTCGAAAATTAGAGAGAGAGAGTTAGTTAGGTAGTTTTGAAAAAGTTAAGAAACAAACAAAAAGTTAGTTAGTTAGTTGAAACAAATTTTGAAAAGATAAGAAGTTAGGAAGTTAGAAAAGATATTTTGAAAAGATATTTTTGAAAAAGATAAGATACGAAGATATTTTGAAAAGATATGATAGGAATTAGTTTTGAAAAAGATTTGATTTTTAAAATCACAATTAATGACTTGATTCACAAGAAATCACAAGATATGATTCTAGAACTTAAAGTTTGAATCTTTCTTAACAAGCAAGTAACAAACTTCAAATTTTTGAATCAAAACATTAATTGATTATGTTATTTTCGAAAATTTGGTATAAAAATAAGAAAAGGATTTTTGAAAAATATTTTTGAAATTTTCGAAAATAACTAAGAATTTTTGAAAAAGATTTGATTTTTGAAAAAGAAAAAGATAAGATTTTCAAATTGAAAATTTAATTTGACTCATGAGAAACAATTTGATTTTAAAAATTTTTGAAAAAGTCAACTCAATTTTCGAATTTGATGAGAGAAAAAGGGAAAGATATTTTTTTGATTTTTGAAATTTTTATGAAAAACACGAAAAATATGCAATGCATGAAATTTTTAGATCAAAGCAATGAATGCATGCAAGAATGCTATGAATGTCAAGATGAACACCAAGAACACTATGAATGTCATGATGAACATCAAGACACAATTTTGAAAAATTTTAATGCAAGGAAAACATGCAAGACACCAAACTTAGAATTCTTTAATGCTTAGACACTAAGAATTCAAGAATGCATATGAAAAACAATAAAAGACACAAAACAAAAAATCATCAATATCAAACAAGAAGACTTACCAAGAACAACTTGAAGATCATGAAGAACACCATGAATGCATGAAATTTTCGAAAAATGCAAGATGCACATGCAAATGACACCAAACTTATGATATGACTCAAGACTCAAACAAGAAACACAAAAATATTTTTGATTTTTATGGTTTTATGAATTTTTTTGTATTTTCTTTTAATTTTTTTTTCGAAAATCATTTTGAAAAAGAAAAATAAGGATTCCAAAATTTTTAATATGAATTCCAGGAAACTTGCCATGTTAGTCTAAAGCTCCAATCTGAGGGTTAGACATGGCTTAATAGCCAGTCAAGCTTTAGCAGAACTTTACATTCAGTAGCCAATTTGCTAAGAAAGATAAAGAAGCTCTTCTCTTGAGTCCAAAAGAATTGAGACATGGCTTTACAGCCAGTCAGGCTTCAACATGCTTCATGAAACACTAGAATTCATTCTTAAAAATTTTGAAGAAAAATATATTTTTGAAAACATTTTTATTTTAAAACCCTCTTTTTTTTTTTGAAAACAAGTGAGAAAATTTTGAAATATTTTTGAAAAATTTTTGAAAAGAAAACAAAAAGAAAATTACCTAATCTGAGCAACAAGATGAACTGTCAGTTATCCAAACTCAAACAATCCCCGGCAACGGCGCCAAAAACTTGGTGCACGAAATTGTGATGTCCAGGCTCGAACAATCCCTGGCAACGTGAGCAACTTGGTACGCGTAATCGTGATTACACTTTAATTATGTAAAATTCATGGCTCTTTCTTTCCCTGGCAATGGCGCCAAGAACATGGTGCCAATACGTCACAACTTCGATACAACTAACCAGCAAGTGCACTGGGTCGTCCAAGTAATACCTTACGTGAGTAAGGGTCGAATCCCACGGAGATTGTTGGTATGAAGCAAGCTATGGTCACCTTGCAAATCTCAGTCAGGCAAATATAAATTGATAATGGTGTTTTCGAATAATAATTAATAAAATAGGGATAGAGGTACTTATGTAATTCATTGGTAGGAATTTCAGATAAGCGAATGGAGATGCTTTTCGTTCCTCTGAACCTCTGCTTTCCTGCTATCTTCATCCAATCAGTCTTACTCCTTTCCATGGCTGGCTTTATGCAAGGGCATCACCGTTGTCAGTGGCTACATCCCCTCCTCTCAGTGAATAATATGCTCACGCACCCTGTCACAGCACGGCTATTCATCTGTCGGTTCTCGATCATGCTGGAATAGGATTCACCCTCCTTTTGCGTCTGTCACTAACGCCCAGCACTCGCGAGTTTGAAGCTCGTCACAGTCATTCAATCGTTGAATCCTACTCGAAATACCACAGACAAGGTTTAGACTTTCCGGATTCTCTTGAATGCCGCCATCATTCTAGCTTACACCACGAAGATTCCGATTAAGAGATCTAAGAGATACTCATTCTAGCTTATTTCATGTAGAACGGAAGTGTTTGTCAGGCACGTGTTCATAGGGGAGAATGGTGATGAGCGTCACACATAATCATCACCTTCATCACGTTCTTGGGTGCGAATGGATATCTTAGAAGCGAAATAAGATGAATTGAATAGAAAACAGTAGTACTTTGCATTAATCTTTGAGGAACAGCAGAGCTCCACACCTTAATCTATGGAGTGTAGAAACTCTACCGTTAAAAATACATAAGTGAAAGGTCCAGGCATGGCCGAGATGGCCAACCCCCTAAAACGTGATCAATAGTCTCCTAAGATGAACAATGGATTAAAACTGAGACCAAAGATGGTCTAAAAGACTAGTAAAAGGTCCTATTTATAATAAACTAGCTACTAGGGTTTACATGAGTAAGTAATTGATGCATAAATCCACTTCCGGGGCCCACTTGGTGTATGTTTGGGCTGAGCTGAAGTGTAGCACGTGCAGAGGCCATTTGTGGAGTTGAACGCCAGTTTCTGTGCCATTTTGGGCGTTCAACTCTGGTTTTGGATCCTTTTCTGGCGCTGGACGCCAGATTTGGGTAGAAAGCTGGCGTTGAACGCCAGTTTACGTCGTCAATTCTTGGCCAAAGTATAGACTATTATATATTTCTGGAAAGCCCTAGATGGCTACTTTCCAACGCAATTAGAAGCGCGCCATTTCGAGTTCTGTAGCTCCAGAAAATCCACTTTGAGTGCAGGGAGGTCAGATTCCAACAGCATCAGCAGTCCTTTTTCAACCTCTGAATCTGATTTCTGCTCAAGTCCCTCAATTTCAGCCAGAAAATACCTGAAATCACAGAAAAACACCCAAACTCATAGTAAAGTCCAGAAATGTGAATTTAACACAAAATCTATTAAAAACATCCCTAAAAGTAACTAGATCTTACTAAAAACATACTAAAAACAATGTCAAAAAGCGTATAAATTATCCGCTCATCAGGTTCGCTGCAGCTGAACCATTCTTTAGTGGAAGCGCTGCTTTTAGTTCACCTATAGTGGAGTTTAGTACTATCAAGGATATGCTCTTGGTTGGGTGCAAAAATGAGCACACTCTTTATCAAAATTCAAATTATGATAGAATTACTGGAAATATGCTAAAATAGTAGATAAAACTATAAATTCTTTAGTATACAATTTCATTAAATTGATGTAACCTACTAACCTACTTCAAGTCTACACTTCTATATGCAAGTATATCAATATCAGTACATGAAAAAAGATTCTAAAAAAATAACAAACTTAAAATAATTACCTCAACCAAATCAAGTTTGAGCCTCTTGATAGGATCCAATGTTTCAAACCTTGATATTATTGAATGATTCCCTTTATATACTCATACATTAGAGAAGAAGTTCATAAGTCAAGAAAAAACTTCCTGTGAATTTCATATTGTCATAAATAGTAAACGAGGATGATCTTTCAAGTAGATATATATATATATATATATATATTCAAATTGGTATGTCGATTCTTAGTAGATCCATGAATATCCACCACCTAAGCATAAGTGCATACCTCTAAAACATATTGTCATTCATAAAGCGAAACAACAAAGCTGCAAGACCAACAATAATGAGCTAGTGCAATATAACCATTATGAAAAACAAACCAACATTGCTCAATTTAAGCAATTAAGAATTGTCTACTGTGAATAGCTAAACTAATAAAATCAAACTAATTCCAAACAATTATGATCCAAGACAATGACTTCAGCAATAACCTCGAGCATTGAAAAATGCTTAAAAGAATTTACCTGAATGGGAGTAGCAAAAAATAAACTCACGCTATTAAAAGTGCTCTACTGGTGTTGCACCCAATTACACCGGATCCCTGTTTACCTCTTCCGTTCATCTTTCTTTCACTCACCAATCATATAAATCTTCATCTCACATTCTTTTATATCATGGAGTAATAATAAGAAAAGAAAAAAGAAAAAAGAGAGTGGGAGTGGGAGTAGGCCACAAGTTATTGTAACTACTCTCATTGACTAAATATCTTTTTTTGACAGAATAATTGAATATATTACTATTTATTATACAATATGACATCATTTCTCCTACCAAACCAAACCATCAAAATATAATTTTTCATGTGAGAACAAACTAAAAATCAGGAAAGAGTACTATTTGTTATAGCAAATGATGTGATTTCACCCACCAAACCACCAAAATCTAGTTTTCCACATGAGAGTCCACTGAAAATCAGAGAAGAAAATCACTTTCCCTACCTAAACACAACGAATTCATTTTCTCTTTGAAGAAAAATTCAAAATGGGAGAAGAATCCACCTCAGTGAAGAATTCATGATGTTGCTAGTTATGTATAGATATATTGAAGAAGTAATTATAAACAAATACATTCGAGAACATATGAATGAGAAAAATTCTGTCTAAATGGAATTCAACATATAAACTACCATTAATGAAATAATAAAATGGATCTTGTAATGAAACTACAGATTGATACATGTATGACTAAAAAAATAATCCAGAACCCCCAAACATGCGGCAATTTAAAGATGAACGAAATTTAAAAACCTATCTTGAAATTAACACAAGCATTGAGAGAAAATCCTAACAACACCTCATCCACACCAGACCACTGAACGATGATGTCACGATAACAGTAGAGATTAGCTTATCTCAACTGTTTTGAATGACTTCTGACTAAAAAAGAAATGAATTTTTTAAATTAAAAGAAAATTGAAAAACTAAAAGAGAAAGGAGTAGGCCACAAGTTACCTAAGTACATCACATCTACTCTCCTTGACTCACATGCATAAATTGGCTCACCTACTCTATTTGAATAAAATTTCTTGATATTTTATCAATGAATCAATCAATCACTTTATAAAGAAAAGCACCAATATCAAAATTTATTCCAATATCAACAAATCATAACCAATATCAAGATTCAGCGATTCAGATAGGGATTAGAAGCATATACACAATTTTAAAATTCTTTCATTTTGAGCCATCTTCAATTTTACTTTAATAGTGTATCTTCCTATCTGAAAATCCTATTTTCAATCAAGACGGACAAGCTACAATGTTTTGTTAACATAAGAAAGCATTTAGTAAAAGCAATTTACATTGTGTTAGCTCCATATATTTTTCATTAGGTAGGATGTCATACTAATAAGCATAAAGTTCTTGAAATCATCAACCTAAACACTTTCTCAAAACCACACCCTTTCCCTTTTTTACCACATTTAAAGATAAACTAAATAACGCATCCTTTAAGTTTTGAACCAACTCAAGTCCATTCAAACCCCTTTTTGGCTCTTAAAACAAAAAAAATATATTTACTTTCAGCTTGCTAAAAATTTTAACATAATATATTATTTGAGTATGAATTTCATAGTTGAAATGTTAACTAAAGAATAACAAAAGCAGAAATCCAATGAAAGACCGTTTTAGAAATTTTATAGTAATTTGGATTTCAATATTTCTGGATAAAGAACCCATATGGAATACATAGATCAAGTAATGTTTCTATGGTATCAGTATTTTGCTTTCTATCGACCACAAAAAGTCATTTGTATTAATCATAACTTGTGATGAAACAGATATTAACAAACCTTAAGTAGTTGAATATATTAGAACAATATCTCCAAACATTGACTAAACCATATTTTCGAAGCCATTCTTCATAAAATTCATACACCCATCGGATATATCTGTGACCTATGCTAAGGTTAAGTAAATCATACTTTATGTCATCTATTAACTTGTATAACAAATATTCCCTTAGAATTCCTGAAAGATAAAATAACATTGCATTAGATAAAAAATATTTTAATTGAAGAAAATAGTTTAAGAATCAAACCCTAAACTTCCATTGATTTTGTAAGAATCATAAACCAGTTCTCCCTTCCTATCATTATGGTTTTTCAAGGGTCAATAGAATATGAAATTAAAAAGATGAAAGAGAATTAAATCTTCTAACAGATCAATTAACAAACTAAAGAATATGTATATTACCTGATCATCTAGAAGAAGTTTAAGAATTTGATTTCTGAACTGATAGCCACTGAAGAAACATCAATATTTTATCCTTTTTACCTTTATGGTCGACCGTGTAGAATATGAAAAATAGAGAATATTGTTTATGGGTTTGGAAAGGAAAGAAGGAGATAAATTTAAACTATTTGATGAAATTGGAAATGGTGGATATCAATAAAGAAGGTTTTGGAAACTTCGAAGAAGCTTGAATGGGAACTACAACCAAATAATGAGCAAACACCATTATCAAGCAGGGACAGTAGTGGTGGTGAGCTTCAGAATTCGATGAAGAAGAGTGAGAAGATTAGGTTAAGTTCCAGAAAAGAAAACAATTAAGTACCCTAGAAATAAGACGATGCGAAGTGGAAAAGAGGGTAGAGGCCAACAGAGTAGGGAGAACAAATGGTGGAAGGAGAAGAAATGGTGAGAGGTTACTGATACCAGAACCAAGCCTTTAAAAATGGCATGATGATGTGATTTGAGTGAGAAATCCGTGGTTGGACAACCCTTTTTTTCCACGATGACCCTAAACTCTAACCTAATTCCTTAGCTGTGCTGAACCCACATAGGGTGAAGCAACATGAACAGAAGATGGAGTGAAAAATATGGGATTAGAAACAAGAAAAAATTGTTCAAGCAAGTTAGGTAACCAAACCACCCCTGAACATTTGATTAGTCAACCTACGATGATCTAAGCACCGTCACCAAGTACACCATCTTCTTTATCCTCAGCTTTTGAAACAAGAAGCTAAAATAGGAGAGTTTGAATACACTACATCCTAACAAAGATTTACCGATAACACATAATAGAAAGAAAGAAACCAATGATGCAATTCCAAATTTAAAATAAAAAAAACAAATGGAGAAAACAAAACCAGAAGCATAGATTTATAGCATAACCCTAATCTAAACATCCATCCCAAGTAATGTTCAAAAAAGATTAGAATGCAGAACTCAAAGACACATGCAGAAGAATACCCAAGCTAGAAACACTAACAATTCAATTCTATAGTAGTCATATAACAAATAGAGACACACATTGAAAAGATAAGAATTCACAAGATTTTCATTTTTGATAGAATCGAACCGTAGCAACTAAAGCAGAACTCTCTTCGGATGGAACATTCAATTAGACTGTACCAACAGTGACTAATTTCAAATCAATTGTCACATTGCGTGATCGTCACGATCCCTAACAATCTGCAACTGCAATTCTTCCATAACTCCTGCATCATCCGACGACATAATCGAAGAAGAATTTTCCAAAAAAAAAAAGAGAAAATTCTACATCAGTTATGGCTCCACGAGATTTCTTTGTGTTATAGATATATCAATTAATATGTTTGGCTCAGTTACATAATGCACGAAAATCTGTCTCTCAACAAATTTCTCTCGGCAAGTATATCAAATTCTCCTCAAGTAAAATCTCACAATAGAGTGAGGTCGAATCCCACAGGGATTAATTGGTTGATCAACTTTAATTAGAGGAGTGTTCTAGTTGAACTGAACCAAAGTTGAATTGAGAATTGCAGAAAATTAAATGGCGGAAAACTTAAATGGCAAGAAATGTAAATAACAGAATGTAAAAGGCAGAAATCAAATTGTAGAAAGTAGATTACAGGAAATTAAATTGCAGCAACTTAAAAGGGATTGGGGATTATTCAGCATAAATGTAAACAGCAGAAAATTAAAGAAAGGGAAGATCAGAATGGGGAATTCATTGGGCTTAGGAGATATTGCATTCTCCGGATCAAATCATTTTCATCTCTTCCTCAATCAATGCATTCATTGATCTTCTTGGCAATCTCAGGTGATTGGATCCCAGTGTCTTGGCTCACCAATCTCTCTAAGCTTGAACAATTGCCCAATGTCTTGATTTAATTGCTCATGGGAAGAGATGAAGTTTGGTCACTGATTATACCACACACTTTCATAGATCAAAGTATTGGTAGGGTTACATGTCACTATATCCATCCAACCCCTAAAATAATCCGATGTGAGAAAGCATTTCTAGCATGATTTCCTTATTCCTCTCTCAAGGTTCAGAGGAAATCCAATTATGAACAATTTTTTTGTTAAGACAATTGTTCAATTGAATGAATATTGAAAGCTTTCTAGCAAAATCAAGAGAAAAAATAGAAGAAGAATGAAAACTATTATCAATCCATTGAATTACAACAGAGCTCCCTAACCCAATGAAGAGGGGTTTAGTTGTTCATAGCTCTGGGAATGGAAATTGAAATTGAAAAGTGCATTCAAAGTAACTGAATTACAGAGAAAGTAAATTACAGAGTATTTCTAATTCTGGATCCCCAAATCCTAATCTCCTTTCTAACTTAAACTCTTTGCTATTTATACACTTTCTTCAATTGGTCTTCAAGTCTTTGGATTGGGCTTTTGGCATTTGTTGAAGCAAGTTAGAGTGGCTCTCAACGATGTTGAAGAGGGACATTTGGCAACTAACGTTCATACTTTGGACGGGTGCCTAATTATAACAGAATTGGCAGAGTTGGTATCAACATTGGTGATCAACGTTTACAGGAAAACATTGGGTCAAACGCTTTTTAAAAGAAAAGGAATTCTGGGCTTTGCCAGCAACGTTTAACTCAACGTTGGTGCACCAACATTTTCCTGGTGGCACGTACGCGTCGCCCACGCGTACACGTGGATGGTCATTTTTGCATTCCACGCGTGCGCGTAGCTCAAGCATACGCGTCAAACTGCTAAAATTTGCACTCATGCGTACACTTCATTGCAAATTTTCCCAACTCCAGAAATAAAAAATTATCGCAGACGTTGGACTTAACATTGGTTCACCAATGTTCCCTCCAACGTTGGCCTGCTCACGCGTACGCGTCACCCACACGTGCACGTCGCTGCTAATTTCTCCAACTCCATATTTGAACTTTTTATTGCAGGCGTTGGAGGTAACGTTGGTTTGGCATCGTTCCCTCTAACCTTCACTTTGTCACGCGTGTGCATCACCCACGTGTATGCGTGGAGTATCAATTACCACAGTTTCCGCGTGCGTGTCGCCTACACGTGCGTGTCGCAACCAATTCTTCCAACTCCAGAAACCAAAATTTATCAAAGACGTTGGAGGTAACGTTGGTTTACCAACGTTCTTTCCAACGTTGGCACCAGTACTTGCAAAACGTTGCAATTCACCCTTTTCCTCCAACGTTGGAGGCAACGTTGGTGTGCCAACTTTGGCCACCAACGTTGCTTCCTCTTCTCCTCTCCATGGCCCTTTTAGTTGCTTGCTTGCTTGCCTTTCTTCATCTTCCTTCTATGGCCTTTTGTTGCTTGCTTCTCTTTACCTATCATCAATCAACATATACATCAAACCTTTGCTAGATTCACAAGAGTCTGCATCATTCATAATAAATAAGTAGCTATAGCATAAATCTTATGAAAATGGATCAATTTAACCCTGTTTGAATGAATCAAGGTGTGTATAAAACTTCCATCCAAATACTTACTTATTGCTCAAGAAAGTGCATAAAACCTACTACAAACAAAAGAAAAAGGCTAGTGAAACTAGCCTAAGATGCCTTGGCGTCATTACACTACGTTAAAATTCAAAACTAATCAATTTTTACAAGTTTCACTTGTATGCGTTTTAGAGTATCATAGGTTTTATTATGAAATAAAAAATATTTTATTTTTGAATTGTGTAAAGATAGAAATATTTACGTTATGTTTATTATGATGAGGGTATTTTAATAGGCTAGTCAATAAAATTAATTTACACGTATTTTACTCACAAGGCCACAAATATTACTCTAAAAATTACTTTTAGCGGTCATTTATTTTATTTTTAACGAAAATAAAAATAGCCACTAATACATTTACAGACAATTAGACATTAGCCGTCTTATGCTTTATCACTAAAAAGTTTTAGTGACAATTACGCAATTTTCAGTAAAGACCTTTTTAATGGCTGCTAAAAGTTATAACTTTTTACGACAATTATACCATTGTCGATAAAGACCATTTTAATAGCCACTAAAAGTTATAACTTTTTGCAACCATTTTCTCAGAAATTTATATGGCCAGTAAAAATAATTCTAAGATTATAATGTTATTCATTTTTAGTTGCCATTGTTATTGCTGCTAAAACCTTAAGTCATTTTTTTAATTATATTATACTCATTTTATTAGAGCTAACAAGCTATTTTTTTTCGAAAATCTCATTTTTTTTAGAACAATTATTATTATTTGTAAATAACATAAATATACTAAAATTAATTACTACAAAATAAAATATTTCATTAAACACAATATCCATTACAAGTCTATATATACCATTTAGCTAGGAAGTAGGTTTTAATGTAATCCAAGTCTTAAGCATCAAATATGGAAAATTGAAATAGCAACATCTAATAAAATATATCTTAAAATGAGTTGTTGGTGATCAACACTTGGATTCCTATAGTTAAGAAACCAGATCATATGCATCTGGCTTTCCCTTGGTAGTTTTGTCAAAGAAAAAAGAATAGAATGAAGTGATGGTCAATACAAAGGATGCCATGTAAGCTTTTATCCTAAGATTACTTGAGTGTTCCCATGCCTTTGCAAACAACATAACAACACAGACGATGAAGCTCAGAACACTATAGAGAAATGTTTTGAGCAAGTTCCACTCACCAAATAAAGTGTTAAAGGCAGAAGTCATAGCATAACAGAGTAGTCCAATCACAGCTGAAGCAATACCCACAAATCTCCATAGCATAATGTTTCTCCTCTTTTTTATTTGGCTCTGAACTACTTCCCAAATTTCTTCTTATGCTTCTTAGCCTACAATTAAAATTAAAACCCAAACATTCCACTACAACAAATATGGGTTTTGGCAACGCCAAATTTTGTAACATCTTAAAACCGTTCTCTTAGATAGTTTTAGACAACGGTTTTTTTTAGTGTTACCAATGAATTCAATTTTTCATTATTTTATAGCAACAAACTAAAACCGTTCTCTTTGACTATTTTAAAGAACGGTTTTATAACCGTTACCAAGATTTGTTTTTAGGCAACGGTTTTTTATTGTTGTTTAAATAATTGTACAAAAGAAATGCATAAAAACCGTTGTCAAAATGCTACACTTTAAAACCATTCTATTAGATAGTCTTAGACAACGATTTTTACAGTGTTGCTGTTGAAGTTCAATTTTTCATTACGTTATAGCAATAAAAAAAACCGTTCTCTTTGACTATTTTAAAGAACGGTTTTATAACTATTACAACAATTTTTTTTCAAACAATAATTTACTAATATTCTTTAAATAATTATCCAAATTAAAAGATACATATAAAAATAATTATAAATAATCATATAAATTTAAACAATTTTTTCTATAAATACTATAATTTATAGAATACTCAAAAATTATTGTTATAAATATATAACAAATATTATTTTTGAAAATAACAAAATTAAAATAAATTTATAATAAATATTATATATTTTTGTTATAAATATATAAAAAATATTATTTTAAAAAATAAATTTATAATAAATTAAAAAATTAAAATTAAAATAAATTTATAATAAATATTATATATTTTTATTATAAATATATAACAAATATTGTTTTAAAAAAAATAAAATTAAAATAAATTTATAATAAATATTATATATTTTTTGTTTAAACTCCCTCTAAATCCTAACATAACCAAACTTGGAGAAACTCTCTTTACTAAAAATAATTAAATATATATTTAATCTAAAGTAATTAGGAGTGATATGTAATTTTTTATAATAATTAAAATTTAAATTAATTATAATTTTTATATAATATTTATTATAATTGAATATTTGGTATATTTAAAATTATAATTTTGTTAATTAAAAAATAAAAAAGAACTATATAATTTAATTTAAATAACTTATATTATGAATAATTTATGACTTAATTTGAGTTTTTTATTTTTAGAAAATAATCTATTAAGAATGATTAAATTAATTTTTATAAATATTTTGAGATTAAGTTAATTAATATTTTTGTATAATTTTATTATAATTAATTATTTTATATAATTTAAAATTAAAATTTTTATAATAAAAAATTATATAATTTAATTTAAATAATTGATATTTTGAATTTAAACGTTAATTAGTAAATCATAATTAATATGTTTATTTATAATTTAAATTAAAAATAATTATTTTTATTCAATAATATATTAATAAATAATATTTTTAAATAATTATAAATAAAATATATTTAATTTTAAAATTATTATTCTATTCAATAATTTTATTAAAATATCTATTTTATCTATATTATTTTATAAAAATTTAAATAATATTCATATTATATTGTTTTATAAATTATATTATTTCATAAATTATATTTTAAATATTTTATCTATATTGTTTTATGAAAATTTAAATGCTAAATTTTCAAATTAAATAAAAAATTCTAGTTTCCAAATTGAAAAACCTAACTTTAGAACTCCACCCCTCCTGAGAAAAGAGAAACACAGAGAGAAGAGAGAAACCTAAACCCCGCGATGAAGAAGAAGGGAAGGAGAGGGAGAAGAGCACGCCGGCGTCGCGCCTCACCGCCGTGGAGCCCATCACACGCTTCGCCGCCGTCATGTCACCGTCAATCTGGCCGTGCAAGGGGGAGAGCTGCCGCTGCGGGAAACGCGATGGTGGAGAGGACGCCGCCAGCTCTGTCGCACCTGGTCGCTGTCGAGTGATGACAAGTCATCATATGCTAGCTTTGCAAGCATTTTTCACTTGTTTCATTAGGTTTTATGCACTTTCTTGAGTTACAAGTAAGTCATTTGAGTAGAAATTCATGTGTACTTGGATTCAATCAACCATGAGTAAATTGATGCATTTTCATGAGGTTTTATGCTATAATTGCTTATATGTCAAGGATAAGAAGAAGTCTCATGATTTTAGCTTAGCTTTGATGCATTTGTTTCGTTGATGATAGGTGGAAAGGAAGCTAAAGAAAGGAAAGGCAAAGAGGCAACTAGAAGGCCATGAAAGGAAGCAAAGGGAAGCAACGTTGGAGCCAAAGTAGGTGCTCCAACATTGCTGGAAACGTTGCTCCCCACAGCCTGAAGGGGTATACTTCTAACAAGAATAACTTGAGCTACAAAGCTCCAAATGAGGTGATTCCATAAGCATTGGAAAGTAAGAATTGAGAGCTTTCCAAGCATATATGGCACTACATGGTGGACACAAAAATTGAGGGAGAAAACTGCCCCAAAAAGTGCATAAACAAACATGGCACCAACTTGTAGTAAGGCCAGCTGACCTCTGCACCTTCGACGGAGTATAACTCGAGCTGTGGAGCTCCAAATGATGCGCTTCTAACGGCATTGGAAAGTAGACATTCAGGGCTTTCCAAAAATATATAATAGTATGGGGTGCACAGCACGTTTGAGCTTCCGAATCTGGCAATGTTCTCAACGTTTGCGCCAACATTTGCCTCAAACTTGAGGTCAAACGTTGGCTCAACAATTAACCCAGGAGAAGCCAACGTTTGCGCCAACGTTTGCCTCAAACTTGAGGTCAAATGTTAGCTAAAAACAAGCCCTAGAGAAGCCAAAGTTTGTGCCAACGTTTGCCTCAAACTCGAGCTCAAACGTTGGTTCAACAACAAGCCCTGGAGAAGCCAAAGTTTGCGCCAACGTTTGCCTCAAACTTGAGGTTAAACGTTGGCTCAAAAACTAACCCTGGAGGAAGCAAAGTTTGCGCCAACATTTGCCTCAAACTTGAGGTCAAACGTTGGCTCACAAATACACCAGGGGGACTTAACATTTGCGCCAACGTTTGCCTCAAATTTGAGGCCAAACGTTGGCACAATTACACAATCAGGGGGACTTAACATTTGCGCCAACATTTTCCTCAAACTTGAGGTCAAACGTTGGCTGCAAAATGGCCTTGGAGGGAGCATGTTTGAGCTCACGTTTGACCTCAAACCTGAACTCAAACATGAGTGACAGATAATTACCGTTCTGCATAATTTTAACAATCCAACGTTTGAGTTAAAGTTTGCCTCAAACTTTGACTCAAACTTAAAGGCTCCAGAGTCCAAATTGCAAACGGATTTTTTCTCAAGTCCATGAGCAACCAACTGAGGCTATCTTCAATCCAATTCCATCAAGGCCAAGGCCCAAATTCAAGGCTTCAAGACCATTAGAAGAAAGTGTATAAATAGAAGTTAGTTTGATTTAGAATAGGACATCAACTTTTACTTTTGAATTTTTCACTTCTGTTAGAAATTGGAATTGTAATTTGGAGAACTTTGATCTTGGATCTGGGAGGAGAATTGAATTCTCTTCCTCTTTAGATTTCTTGTTTTCTTTACTGCAAAGCTTTACTTTAGTTTTGGTTGTTGAAAATTGAGGAAATTTTGTCTCAATCTCACCTTAAGATCTCTCTTTGTTTCTTTCACTGCACCATTGGAGAATTGAGATTTAAAATTGATTTCTGAATTGGATCAAGGAAGGTAGTGAGATCTAGACTTAGTTTTCTTGTCTCTTGACCCCTGAGATCTGGAATTTCCTTTCTGTTCATCTGCTAAGGCTTTTTCAAGCCAATTTACTTTCTTGTTTGAGATCTACTTCAATTCAATTCATCTTTTACTTTCTTGATTGTTACAATTTACTTTTCTCTTGTTTAATTTCTGCAATCCCAATTCCCAATTTCTTTTACAATTCAAGCAATTTACATTTCTTGCACTTTAAGCTTCAGTCATTTACATTTCTTGCAATCTAAGTTTCTGCAATTTATATTTCTTGCACTTTAAAATTCAGCTTCTTTAATTTCTCTACACTTTAAATTCTTGTCAATTATCCCTCTCCCTTTAAATTTCATGCAATTTAGTTTCTGTTGGATACAAATCACTCAACTCAACTCTTGTTCGCTTGACTAAATCAACCACTAAACCAAAATTGCTCAATCCTTCAATCCTTGTGGGATCGACCTCACTCACGTGAGTTATTATTACTTGATGCAACCCGGTACATTTGCCGGTGAGTTTTGTGTTGGATCGTTTTCCACACATCAAGTTTTTGGCGCCGTTGCCAGGGATTGATTAGATTGACAATGATTAAGTAAGGTGGTGGTCTAGATTAAGCATTTTTTCTTTTTCTTTTTACTAAGCATACTAACTGTTTGAATTTTTGTTTAAGCTAACACTAACTTCACTCTAGCAATAGAGTGTTTAATTTTGGTTCCTGGTTCTGTGTTTATGTCAGGAGGAAGAAGCGATGAATCCACACCTTTTGATCCTAAAACACTTTGGAGGTTGAGAAGAGAACCAAGAAATGGAGGAAAATCCAACAAATCCACAAGTTGGAGTGGCCAACGACAATGGTCAGCCCCAAAGGAGAGTATTGGCTTCATATACATTTGCTAATCCAAGGCATTGTGGGAGTAGCATCCTTACCCCAAATATCGATACAAATAACTTTGAATTAAAGCCCCAACTCATCACCTTGGTGCAGAACAACTGTTCTTATGGAGGAGGCCCCTTGGAAGATCCAAACCAGCACCTATCCACCTTCCTGAGGATATGTGACACAGTGAAGACCAATGGTGTGCATCCTGCCAGTTACAAATTGTTGCTGTTTCCATTTTCCCTGAGGGACAAAGCTACTCAATGGTTGGAGTCATTTCCAAGAGAAAGCATCAACAATTGGGAGGATCTAGTGAGCAAGTTCTTAGCCAAGTTTTATCCTCCTCAAAGGATCATCAGGCTCAAAACAGAGATCCAAACATTTACTCAGATGGATGGAGAGTCATTGTATGAAGCATGGGAGAGATACAAAGCTTTACTCAGGAAGTTTCCACCAGAGATGTTTAATGAATGGGATAAACTCCAAAACTTCTATCAAGGACTGACATTAAAATCTCAAGAGGCTCTGGATCACTCAGCTGGAGGCTCTTTGCAACTCATGAAAACTGCAGAGGAGGCCCAAAATCTCATTGATATAGTGGCAAACAATCAATACTTCTTTGCTCATCAAAGACAACGCCAACCATCACAAAGAAAAGGAGTACTAGAATTGGAAGGAGTGGACACCATCCTAGCTCAAAACAAGATAATGCAGCAGCAGATTCAACAACAATTTGAGCAGATGGCTAAAAAGATTGATAGCCTCCAAGTTGCAGCAGTAAATACAAGCCAACCATAAACTCCTTGGGGGCAGAATGAAGAAAATCAAGAGGATCAACAGCAAGAGCAAATTCAATATGGGCACAACCAAGGTTTTGGATCAAGTGAAGTTTATGGTGACACTTACAACCCCTCCTGGAAGAATCACCCCAACTTCAAATGGGGAGACAATCACACTTAGACTCAACAGCCATGGCAAAGGAATTCAACCCAAAACAGTTGGAAAAATACAAACCACAACAACCAGCAAAACACTAACCACAATCCATATAGAAAACCCCAAAACAACCACCCAAATTCCAACTATTATCCATCCAATAATTCAGTCACTAACCAAAACAACCATCATCCACATTCTACCCACAAAATAACCCCACAAATAGTTCAAACAACTTCCAGCAACAACCATCTCACTTTACACAACCACAACCAAATCCAGACTCCCAAAGAATCTCTAGTCTAGAGATAATGATGGAGAAACTCATGAAAAATCAAGAGATGGCAAGACAAGATCAGGAAGTAGCACGAAAGGATCAAGCAACAAGTAAAAACCAAGAGACTTCAATCAAAAACTAAGAAGCTTCAATCAGAAATCTTGAGAGGCATATGGAACAAATGGCTAAACGAATCGCAGAAATTGGTGAGAAGCAATCAAGTGCATCCCCTAGTGCCACTCAAGACCACCCAAGGGACAAAGGAAAAGCTACAAAGTGGGAGGAGTGCAAAGCAATCATAGTGGGAAGTGAGAAGACTAGGGAGAAGGAAGCCATCAATCAAGAAGAACACAACAGAGAAGTTCCACAAGAAGAGACAGAAGAGAGGAGTGAAGAGGAGAGAAAGACCAAGACTGCAAAAAGCTCAAAGAGAGATAAGAACATCCTTGAAATACAGCTACAAGAGAAGAAGGAAGGGGTGAAGCCAGATGTCCCAAACTTCCGTACCCTCAGAGGTTCAAAAAAGAAAACGAGGATAAGCAATACTCAAAGTTCCTGGACATATTCAAGACACTCAGCATCAATATTCCTTTCTTAGAAGCACTTGAACAGATGCCATTATATGCCAAATTTATGAAAGAAGTGCTGATGAGCGGATAATTTATACGCTTTTTGGCATTGTTTTTAGTATGTTTTTAGTAGGATCTAGTTACTTTTAGGGATGTTTTTATTAGTTTTTATGTTAAATTCACATTTCTGGACTTTACTATGAGTTTGTGTGTTTTTCTGTGATTTCAGGTATTTTCTCGCTGAAATTGAGGGACTTGAGCAAAAATCATATTCAGAGGTTGAAGAAGGACTGCTGATGCTGTTGGATTCTGACCTCCCTGCACTCAAAGTGGATTTTCTGGAGCTACAGAACTAAAAATGGCGCGCTTCCAATTGCGTTGAAAAGTAGACATCCAGGGCTTTCCACCAATATATAATAGTCCATACTTTGGCCGAGTTTAGACGACGCAAAAGGGCTATGAACGCCAGTTCTACACTGCAGTCTGGAGTTAAACGCCAGAAACACGTCACGAACCAGAGTTGAACGCCAAAAACACGTTACAACTTGGCGTTCAACTCCAGAAGAAGCCTCTGCACGTGTAAACTTCAAGCTCAGCCCAAGCACACACCAAGTGGGCCCCGGAAGTGGATTTATGCGTTAATTACTTACTTCTATAAACCCTAGTAACTAGTTTAGTATAAATAGGACTTTTTACTATTGTATTAGACATCTTATGATTTTTAGTTCATCTTTGAATCATATTGATCACGTTTGGGGGCTGGCCTCTCGGCCATGCCTGAACCTTCATCACTTATGTATTTTCAACGGTAGAGTTTCTACACTCCATAGATTAAGGTGTGGAGCTCTGCTGTTCCTCATGAATTAATGCAAAGTACTACTGATTTTTATTCAATTCAACTTATTCCGCTTCTAAGATATTCATTCGTACTCCAACATGAATGTGATGAACGTGACAATCATCATCATTCCCCCACGAACGCGTGCCTGACCATCACTTTCGTTCCACCTTAGATTGAATGAATATCTCTTGGATCTCTTAATCAGAATCTTCGTGGTGTAAGCTAGATTGATGGCGGCATTCATGAGAGTCCGGAAAGTCTAAACCTTGTCTGTGGTATTCCGAGTAAGATTCAGGGATTGAATGACTATGACGAACTTTAAACTCGCGAGTGCTGGGCATAGTGACAGACACAAAAGGAGGGTGAATCCTATTCCAGTATGATCGAGAACCTCAGATGATTAGCCGTGCTGTGACAGAGCATTTGGACCTTTTTCACAAGAGGATGGGATGTAACCATTGACAACGGTGATGCCCTTACATAAAGCTTGCCATGGAAAGGAGTAGGACTGATTGGATGAAGACAATAGGAATGCAGAAGTTCAGAAGAACGAAAGTATCTCTATACGCTTATCTGAAATTCCCACCAATGAATTACATAAGTGTTTCTATCTTTACTTTCTATTTTTATTATTTATTTTCGAAAACTCCATAACCATTTGATATCCGCCTGACTGAGATTTACAAGGTGACCATAGCTTGCTTCATACCGACAATCTCCGTGGGATCGACCCTTACTCACGTAAGGTTTTATTACTTGGACGACCCAGTGCACTTGCTGGTTAGTTTTATCGAAGTTGTGACAAATCATAAATTAAGATTAGAGCACCAAGTTTTTGGAGCCATTACCAGGGATCACAATTTCGTGCACCAAGTTTTTCGCGCCGTTGCCGGGGATTGTTTTTAGTTTGGACAACTGACGGTTCATCTTGTTGCTCAGATTAGGTAATTTTCTTTTCAAAAAGTTTTCAAAAATCTTTCAAAAATTTCTCCTTTATTTTTAAAAAAAAAATTTTTTTATTTATGTTCTTCAGAATTTTTAAGAATGAATTCTAGTGTTTCATGAAGCATGTTGAAGCCTGGCTGGCTGTAAAGCCATGTCTAAATCCTTTTGGACTGAGGCTTCCAAACCATCTTCATAGAGGCAAGTTAATTTGATAATTAATGAGTAGTATATCTGAGTTACGTGCTGAAGCTTGGCTGGCCATTGGCCATGTCTAGTATTTTGGACCGGAGCTTTCACTGAAAGCTTGGCTGGCTAGTGAGCCATGTCTAATTCCTGGACTGAAGCTTTAGACTAAGAATGCAAGATTCCTGGAATTCATATTAAAAATTTTGGAATCCTTATTTTTCTTTTTCAAATTAATTTTCAAAAAATACCGAAAAAAAAATTAGAAAATCATAAAAACCAAAAATATTTTGTGTTTCTTGTTTGAGTCTTGAGTCAAATTTTAAGTTTGGTGTCAATTGCATGTTCATCTTGTATTTTTCGAAAAAATCATGCATTCATAGTGTTCTTCATGATCTTTAAGTTGTTCTTGGTAAGTCTTCTTATTTGATCTTGATGTTTTTTTTTGTTTTGTGTCTTTTCTTGTTTTTCATGTGCATTTTTTTCCTTCATAGTGTCTGAACATGAAAGATTTCTAAGTTTGGTGTCTTGCATGTTTTCTTTGCATTGAAAATTTTTCAAAAATATGTTCTTGATGTTCATCATGACCTTCAAAGTGTTCTTGGTGTTCATCTTGACATTCATAGCATTCTTGCATGCATCATGTGTTTTGATTCATAATTTTCATGTTGTGAGTCATTTTTTTTGTTTTTCTCTTTCATCATTAAAAATTCAAAAAATAAAAAAAATATCTTTCCTTTTTTCTCTCATAAAATTCAAAAATTTGAGTTGACTTTTTCAAAAATTTTTAAAAATTTAGTTGTTTCTTATGAGTCAAATCAAATTTTCAATTTAAAAATCTTATCTTTTTCAAAATCTTTTTCAAAAATCAAATCTTTTTCATTTTTCTTATTTTTCGAAAATTTTAAAAAAATATTTTTCAAAAATATTTTTCTTAATTTTATATCATATTTTCGAAAATATCTTCAACAATTAATGTTTTGATTCAAAAATTTCAAGTTTGTTACTTACTTGTTAAGAAAGATTCAAACTTTAAGTTCTAGAATCATATCTTGTGATTTCTTGTGAGTCAAGTCATTAATTATGATTTTAAAAATCAAATATTTTTCAAAACTAATTCTAATCATATCTTCCTATCATATCTTTTTTTTAAAATCTTATCTTTTTCAAAAATTTGATTTTCAAATATCTTTTCTAACTTCTTATCTTCTTATCTTTTCAAAATTGATTTTCAAGTCTTTTTCAACTAACTAATTGACTTTTTGTTTGTTTCTTATCTTTTTCAAAACTACCTAACTAACTCTCTCTCTCTAATTTTCGAAAATCTCTTCCCTCTTTTTCAAAAATTCTTTTTAATTAACTAATTGTTACAATTTTTAATTTTAATTTGATTTCATTCCTAATTTTCGAAAATCACTAACCCCTTTTCAAAATTTTATTTTCAAAAATCTTCCTTCTCTCTCATCTCCTTCTATTTATTTATTCATCTACTAACACTTCATCTCACCCAAATTCGAACTCCCTCTGCCATCTGTGTTCGAATTTTCTCTTCTCCCTTCTTTACATTACATTCTTTTCTTCTTCTACTCACACAGGGGAACCTCTATACCTGTGTAAAAAGGATCCCTATTATTATTATTTTTCTGTTCCCTCTTTTTCATATGAGCAGGAGCAAGGATAAGAACATTCTTGTTGAAGCAGACCCTGAACCTGAAAGGACTCTGAAGAGGAAACTAAGAGAAGCTAAAATACAACAATCCAGAGATAACCTTACAGAAATTTTCGAACAGGAAGAGGAGATGGCAGCCAAAAATAATAATAATGCAAGGAGGATGCTTGGTGACTTTACTGCACCTAATTCCAATTTACATGGAAGAAGCATCTCCATCCCTACCATTGGAACAAACAATTTTGAGCTGAAACCTCAATTAGTTTCTCTAATGCAACAAAACTGCAAGTTTCATGGACTTCCATCTGAAGATCCTTTTCAGTTCTTAACTGAATTCTTGCAGATATGAGTGGTATGCGAAATTGTTACTCAGGTTGTGAATTATTGTTCGAAATTGATTCCCTGGCGATGGCACCAAAAAAATGGATACATAGAACCATGGTCTAAACATATCTTCACAACTTCGCATAACTAACCAGCAAGTGCACTGGGTCGTCCAAGTAATAAACCTTACGTGAGTAAGGGTCGATCCCACGGAGATTGTTGGTATGAAGCAAGCTATGGTCACCTTGTAAATCTCAGTCAGGCGGATATAAAATAGTTATGGAGTTTTTGAAATTAATACTAAAATAAGGATAGAAATACTTATGTAAATCATTGGTGAGAATTTCAGATAAGCGTATGGAGATGCATTCATTCCTCTGAACATCTGCTTTCCTGCTGCCTTCATCCAATCAGTCTTACTCCTTTCTATGGCTGGCTTTGTGTAAGGATGTCACCGGTGCCAATGGCTACTTTCAATCCTCTAGGGAAAATGGTACAAATGCTCTGTCACAGCACGGCTAATCGTCTGGAGGCATTACCCTTGTCGTTGGTTGCATCCTATTCCTCTCTGTGAAAATGGTCCGATGCGCTGTCACTGCATGGCTAATCATCTTGGAGGTTCTCGATCATACTGGAATAGAATTTACTATCCTTTTGCGTCTGTCACTACGCCCAGCACTCGCGAGTTTGGAGTTCGTCACAGTCATTCAATCCCAGAGTCCAACTCGGAATACCACGGACAAGGTTTAGACTTTCCGGACTCTCATGAATGCCGCCATCAATCTAGTTGATACCACGAAGATTCTGATTAAGAGATCTAAGAGATACTCATTCAATCTAATGTAGAATGGAAGTGGTTGTCAGGCACGCGTTCATAGGGAATGATGATGATTGTCACGTTCATCACATTCAGGTTGAAGTGTGAATGAATATCTTAGAGGCGAAATAAGATGAATTGAATAGAAAACAGTAGTACTTTGCATTAATCTTTGAGGAACAGCAGAGCTCCACACCTTAATCTATGGAGTGCAGAAACTCTACCATTGAAAATACATAAGTGATAATGGAGTTCAACGGTGTCAGCCCCAGAGGGGAACCGGAATAACCAAGACTATGAATACAATGATAAAAATTTCTATTTATAATAAACTAGTCACTAGGGTTTACAGAAGTAAGTAATTGATGCATAAATCCACTTCTGGGGCCCACTTGGTGTGTGCTTGGGCTGAGCTTGAAGTATACACGTGAAGATGTCATTCTTGGAGTTGAACTCCAGCTTTTGTGCCAGTTTGGGCATTGAACTCCACTTTGCAACTTGTTTCTGGCGCTGGACGCCAGAATTGGGCAGAGAGCTGGCGTTGAACGCCAGTTTGCGTCATTTAAACTTAGGCGAAGTATGGACTATTATATATTTCTGGAAAGCCCTGGATGTCTACTTTCCAATGCAATTGGAAGCGCTCCATTTGGAGTTCTGTAGCTCCCGAAAATCCATTTTGAGTGCAGGGAGATCAGAATCCAACAGCATCAGCAGTCCTTCTTCAACCTCTGAATCTGATTTTTGCTCAAGTCCCTCAATTTCAGCCAGAAAATACCTGAAATCACAGAAAAACACACAAATTCATAGTAAAGTCCAGAAATGTGAATTTAACATAAAAACTAATGAAAACATCCCTAAAAGTAACTAGATTCTACTAAAAACATACTAAAAATAACGCCAAAAAGCGTATAAATTATCCGCTCATCACAACACCAAACTTAAATTGTTGCTTGTCCCCAAGTAACTGAAAATCAAATAGGATAAAAAGAAGAGAATATACTATAAATTCCAAACTATCAATGAAACATAGCTCCAATCAAATGAGCGGGACTTATAGCTTTTTGCCTCTTGAATAGTTCTGGCATCTCACTTTATCCATTGAGGTTCAGAATGATTGGCATCTATAGGAACTCAGAGTTCAAATAGTGTTATTGATTCTCCTAGTTCAGTATGATGATTCTTGAACACAGCTATTTTATGAGTCTTGGCCGTGGCCCTAAGCACTTTGTTTTCCAGTATTACCACCGGATACATAAATGCCACAGACACATAATTGGGTGAACCTTTTCAGATTGTTACTCAGCTTTGCTAAAGTCCCCAATTAGAGGTGTCCAGGGTTCTTAAGCACACTCTTTTTTTTTCTTTGGACCTTGACTTTAACCGCTCAGTCTCAAGTTTTCACTTGACACCTACACGCCACAAGCACATGGTTAGGGACAACTTGGTTTAGCCGCTTAGACCAGGATTTTATTCCTGTAGGCCCTCCTATCCACTGATGCTCAAAGCCTTGGGATCCTCTTTATTTACCCTTGCCTTTTGGTTTTAAGGGTTATTGGCTTTTTTCTGCTTGCTTTTTCTTTCTATTTTTTTTCTTTTTTTTTTCTGCATGATTTGTTCTTTGCTGCTTTTTCTTGCTTCAAGAATCATTTTTATGATTTTTCAGATTATCAAATAACATGTCTCCTTGTCATCATTCTTTCAAGAGCCAACATATTTAACATTCTTAAACAACAACTTCAAAAGACATATGCACTGTTTAAGCATACATTCAGAAAACAAGAAGCATTGTCACCACATCAATATAATTAAACTAAGTTCAAGGATAAATTCAAAACTCATGTACTTCTTGTTCTTTTGAATTAAAACATTTTTTATTTAAGAGAGGTGATGGATTCATAGGACATTCATAACTTTAAGACAAAGTTACTAACTACTAATGATCATGTAATGAAGACACAAACATAGATAAGCACTTAACATAGAGAAAACGAAAAACAGAGAAAGTAAGAACAAGGAATAAGTCCACCTTAGTGATGGTGGCGTTTCCTTCTTGAGGAACCAATGATGTCCTTGAGCTCTTCTATGTCTCTTCCTTGTCTTTGTTGCTCCTCCCTCATTGCTTTTTGATCTTCTCTTATTTCATGAAGGATGATGGAATGCTCTTGATGTTCCACCCTTAGTTGTCCCATGTTGGAACTTAATTCTCCTAGGGAGGTGTTGATTTGCTCCCAATAGTTTTGTGGAGGAAAATGCATATGAGGCATCTCTGGGATCTCATGGTGATGAGCTTCATGCGCCTCTTGAGCTCCATGAATGGGCTCTCTTGCTTGCTCCATCTTTTTCTTAGTGATGGGCTTCTCTTCCTCAATGTGAATGTCTCCTTCTATGGAAGCTCCAGCTGAGTAACATAGATGGCAGATAAGATGAGGAAAAGCTAGCCTTGCCCCAGGAGAGGGCTTTTTGGCTATTTTGTAGAGTTCAAGGGAGATGACTTCATGAACCTCTACTTCTTCTCCAATCATGATGCTATGGATCATGATGGCCCGATCCACAGTAACTTCAGATCGGTTGCTAGTGGGGATGATGGAGCGTTGGATGAACTCCAACCATCCTCTAGCCACAGGCTTGAGGTCCAATCTTCTTAGTTGAACCGGCTTGCCTTTGGAGTCAATCTTCCATTGAGCTCCTTCCACACATATGTCCATGAGGACTTGGTCCAACCTTTGATTAAAGTTGACCCTTCTAGTGTAGGGGCGTTCATCTCCTTGCATCATAGGCAAGTTAAACGCCAACCTCACATTTTCCGAACTAAAATCTAAGCATTTCCCCCGAACCATTGTAACATAGTTCTTTGGATCCGGGTTCTTACTTTGATCATGGTTCTTGGTGATCCATGCATTGGCATAGAACTCTTGAACCATTAGGATGCCGACTTGTTGGATGGGATTTGTTAGAACTTCCCAACCTCTTCTTTGAATTTCATGTCGGATCTCCGGATACTCATTTCTTTTAAGTTTGAAAGGGACCTCGGGGATCACCTTCTTCTTGGCCACAACATCATAGAAGTGGTCTTGATGAGCTTTGGAGATGAATCTTTCCATCTTCCATAACTCGGAGGTGGAGGTTTTTGTCTTCCCTTTCCCTTTTCTAGAGGATTCTCCGGTCTTAGGTGCCATCAATGGTAATGGAAAAATAAAAAGCTTATGCTTTTACCACACCAAACTTAGAATATTGCTCGCCCTCGAGCAAGAAAATAAAGAATTAGATGAAGAAGAAGAAGAAAAGATGGAGAAGAGGGGGGAGGTGTCTTTCGGCCAAGAAGAGAAGAGAGGGTTGTGTTGTGTGAAAATGAGGAAGAATGGAAGGCTTTATATAGGGAAGGGAGGGGGGGTTAAGGTTCGGCCATATGGGTGGGTTTGGGTGGGAAATTGATTTGAATTTTGAAGGTAGGTGGAGTTTATTGGGTAGGTTTATGGGGAAGAGTGGGTGGATGTGAGTGGTGAAGGGTTAATAGGGAAGAGAGATGGAGGTGATAGGTGAAGGGTTTTGGGGAAGAGTGTTTATTGGGAATAGAGGATGATTGAAAAGAGAGAAGAGAGTGAGTGGAGGTAGGTGGGGATCCTGTGGGGTCCACAGATCCTGAGATGATCCTGTGGGGTCCACAGATCCTGAGGTATTCAAGGATTTACAACCTTGCACCAAATTAGGCATGTAAAATGCCCTTGCACACAACTCTGGGCGTTCAGTGCCAGGTTGGTGCCCATTTTGGGCGTTCAACACCCATTTGTTGCCCATTTCTGGTGTTGAATGCCAGAACCATGCTTGTTCTGGGCGTTTAGCGCCAGCTCCTCTCCAGGGTGCAATTCTGGCGTTCAGCGCCCAGATGATGCCCATTTTGGGTGTTCAGCGCCGAGATACTGCCCATTTTGGGCGTTCAGCGCCAGAACCATGCTTTGTTCTGGCGTTGAACGCCAGGCAGGTGCTTCCTCCAGGGTGTGATATTTCTTCTGCTGTTTTTGATTCTGTTTCTAAATTTTTCGTTTATTTTGTGATTCCACATGATCATGAACCTAAGAAAATATGAAAAAAATAAAATTAGATAAATAAACATTGGGTTGCCTCCCAACAAGCGCTTCTTTAATGTCAATAGCTTGACAGTGGGCTCTCATGGAGCCTCACAGATGTGCAGAGCTTTGTTGAGACCTCCCAATACCAAACTTAGAGTTTGGATATGGGGGTTTGACACCAAACTTAGAGTTTGGTTGTGGCCTCCCAACACCAAACTTAGAGTTTGACAGTGGGGGCTTTGGTTGACTCTGCTTTGAGAGAAGCTTTTTCTGCTTCCTCTCCATGGATGCAGAGAGAGATCCTTGAGTTGTAAACACAAGGTTGTCCTTATTTAATTGAAGGATCAATTCTCCTCTGTCCACATCAATCACAGCTCTTGCTGTGGCTAGGAAAGGTCTTCCTAGGATGATGGATTCATCCTCTTCCTTTCCAGTATCCAGGACTATGAAATCAGCAGGGATGTAAAGGCCTTCAACCTTTACTAACACGTCCTCTACTTGTCCATAAGCCTGTTTTCTTGAATTGTCTGCCATCTCTAATGAGATTTTAGCAGCTTGCACCCCATAGATTCCCAGTTTCTCTATTACAGAGAGGGACATGAGGTTTATTCTTGAACCAAGGTCACACAGAGCCTTAAAGATCATGGTGCCTATGGTACAAGGTATTATGAACTTTCCAGGATCCTGTCTCTTCTGAGGCAATGTCAGTTGATCCAGATCACTTAGTTCATTAGTGAACAAGGGAGGTTTATCTTCCCAAGTTTCAATACCAAATAATTTGGCATTTAGCTTCATGATTGCACCAAGGAACTTGGCAGCTTGCTCTTCAGTAACATCCTCATTCTCTTCAGAAGAGGAATACTCATCAGAGCTCATGAATGGCATAAGAAGGTTCAATAGAATCTCTATGGTCTCTAGATGAGTCTCAGATTCCTTAGGTTCCTCAGAGGGAAGCTCCTTATTGATCACTGGACGTCCCAAGAGGTCTTCCTCCTTGGGATTCACGTCCTTCTCCTCTCTTGTGGGTTCGGCCATGGTAATTAATTCAATGGTCTTGCACTCTCCTTTTGGATTCTCTTCTGTATTGCTTGGGAGAGTACTAGGAGGGATTTCAGTGATCCTTTTACTCAGCTGGCCCACTTGTGCTTCCAAATTTCTAATGGAAGACCTTGTTTCATTCATGAAACTCACAGTGGCCTTAGATAGATCAGAGACTAAATTTGCTAAGCTAGATGGATTCTGCTCAGAATTCTCTGTCTGTTGCTGAATGGATGATGGAAAAGGCTTGCTATTGCTAAACCTGTTTCTTCCACCATTATTAAAGCCTTGTTGAGGCTTTTGATCCTTCCATGAGAGATTTGGGTGATTTCTCCATGATGGATTGTAGGTGTTTCCATATGGTTCACCCATGTATTTTAACTCTGCTATTGCAGGATTCTCAGGATCATAAGCTTCTTTCTCAGAAGATGCCTCTTGAGTACTGTTGGATGCAGCTTGCATTTCATTCAGACTCTGAGAAATCATATTGACTTGCTGAGTCAATATTTTATTCTGGGCCAATATGGCATTCAGAGTATCAATTTCAAGAACTCCCTTCTTCTGAGGCGTCCCATTACTCACAAGATTCCTCTCAGAAGTGTACATGAACTGGTTATTAGCAACCATGTCAATGAGTTCTTGAGCTTCTGCAGGCGTTTTCTTTAGGTGAATGGATCCACCTGCTGAAGTATCCAATGACATCTTTGATAGCTCAGATAAACCATCATAGAATATATCCAGGATGGTCCATTCTGAAAGCATGTCAGAAGGACACTTTTTGGTCAGCTGCTTGTATCTTTCCCAAGCTTCATAGAGGGATTCACCTTCTTTCTGTCTGAAGGTTTGAACATCAGCTCTAAGCTTGCTCAGCTTTTGAGGAGGAAAGAATTTGGCTAAGAAAGCCGTGACCAGCTTATCCCAAGAGTTCAGGCTGTCTTTGGGTTGAGAGTCCAACCATATTCTAGGTTTGTCTCTTACAACAAAAGGGAAAAGCATGAGCCTGTAGACTTCAGGATCTACTCCATTAGTCTTAACAGTATCACAGATCTGCAAGAATTCAGTTAAGAACTGAAAAGGATCTTCAGATGGAAGTCCATGAAACTTGCAGTTCTGCTGCATCAGAGAAACTAGCTGAGGTTTCAGCTCAAAATTGTTTACTCCAATGGTAGGAATGGAGATGCTTCTTCCATGTAAATTGGAATTAGGTGCAGTAAAGTCACCAAGCATTCTCCTTGCATTATTGTTGTTGGGTTCAGCTGCCATCTCCTTTACTTGTTCGAAATTTTCAATAAGGTTGTCTCTGGATTGTTGTAATTTAGCTTCTCTTAGTTTTCTCTTCAGAGTCCTTTCAGGTTCTGGATCAGCTTCAACAAGAATGCCTTTTTCTTTGTCCCTGCTTATAAGAAAGAGAAGAGAAAAAGAAAAGAAGAGGAATCCTCTATGTCACAGTAAAGAGGTTCCTTATTGTTAATAGAAGAAGAAAAGGAATAGGGGTGAAGAAGAATGAAGAATCCAAACACCAAGGTGATGATAGGAGCAGAGATGTGAGATGAAGAGAAGTGTTAGTAGATGAATAAATAAATAGAAGGAGATGAGGGAGAAGGATTTTTGAAAATAATTTTTGAAAAAGAGTTAGTGATTTTCGAAAATAGTTTTTGAAAAAGGTTAGTAGTTTTTCGAAAATTCAAATAAAAAATAAAATAATTAGTCTAATTAAAAAGAAATTTTGAAAAAAAGGGAAGATTTTTTTGAAAATTAGAGAGAGAGAGTTAGTTAGGTAGTTTTGAAAAAGGTAAGAAACAAACAAAAAGTTAGTTAGTTAGTTGAAACAAATTTTGAAAAGATAAGAAGTTAGGAGGTTAGAAAAGATATTTTGCAATCACTTTTTTGAAAAAGGTAAGATAAGAAGATATTTTTGAAAAGATATGATAGAAATTAGTTTTTCAAAAAGATTTGATTTTTAAAATCACAATTAATGAC
This sequence comes from Arachis ipaensis, assembly GCF_059453495.1. Taxonomy (NCBI): domain Eukaryota; kingdom Viridiplantae; phylum Streptophyta; class Magnoliopsida; order Fabales; family Fabaceae; genus Arachis; species Arachis ipaensis. The sequence continues at coordinate 103,010,924 of NC_142440.1, forward strand.
TTGATTCACAAGAAATCACAAGATATGATTCTAGAACTTAAAGTTTGAATCTTTCTTAACAAGCAAGTAACAAACTTGAAATTTTTGAATCAAAACATTAATTGATGATGATATTTTCGAAAATTATGTGATAAAAATAGAAAAAGATTTTTTTTTTGAAAAATGTTTTTAGAATTTTCGAAAATAACTAAGAAAAATGAAAAAGATTTGATTTTTGAAAAAGATTTTGAAAAAGATAAGATTTTCAAATTGAAAATTTGATTTGGCTCATAAGAAACAACTTGATTTTAAAAATTTTTGAAAAAGTCAACTCAAATTTTTGAATTTGATGAGAAGAAAAAGGGAAGGATATTTTTTTTTTGATTTTTGAATTTTTAATGATGAGAGAGAAAAACACTAAAATGATGCAATGCATGAAATTTTTAGATCAAAACAATGAATGCATGCAAGAATGCTATGAATGTTAGGATGAACACCAAGAACACTATGAAGATCATGATGAACATCAAGAACATATTTTTGAAAAAATTTTAATGCAAAGAAAACATGCAAGACACCAAACTTAGAATTCTTTAATGCTTAGACACTAAGAATTCAAGAATGCATATGAAAAACAAGAAAAGACACAAACCATGCAAAGATCAAACAAGAAGACTTACCAAGAACAACTTGAAGATCATGAAGAACACTATGAATGCATGAAAATTTTCGAAAAGAATGCAAGATGAGTATGCAATTGACACCAAACTTATAACATGACTCAAGACTCAAACAAGAAACACAAAAATATTTTTGATTTTTATGATTTTATGATTTTTTTGTATTTTTTTTTAATTTTTTCGAAAATCATTTTGAAAAAGAAAAATAAGGGTTCCAAAATTTTTAATATGAATTCCAGGAATCTTATGCTCTTTAGTCTAAAGCTCCAATCAAAGGGTCAGGCATGGCTTAATAGCCAGCCAAGCTTTAGTATGTAACTCAGACATGACACGCCTAACATGCCCTACAGGCATGGCTTTACAGCCAGCCAGGCTTCAACATGCTTTATGAAACACTAGAATTCATTCTTAAAAATTCCGAAGAAAAAAATTTTTTTTGAAAACATTTTTAAATTTTTTTTTCGAAAACAAAGGAGAAATTTTTGAAAGATTTTTTTGAAAAATTTTTTTGAAAACTTTTTTGAAAAGAAAACGAAAAGAAAGTTACCCAATCTGAGCAACAAGATGAACCGTCAGTTGTCCAAACTCAAACAATCCCCGGCAACGGCGCCAAAAACTTGGTGTTGTTGCCAGATCAAACTTGGCACTGATGTTACCAGACCAAAAGCTTGCCGAAAACTCGAACAATCCCCGGCAACGGCGCCAAAAACTTGGTATGCGAAATTGTTACTCAGGTTGTGAATTATTGTTCGAAATTGATTCCCTGGCGATGGCACCAAAAAAACGGATGCACAGAACCATGGTCTAAACATATCTTCACAACTTCGCATAACTAACCAGCAAGTGCACTGGGTCGTCCAAGTAATAAACCTTACGTGAGTAAGGGTCGATCCCACGGAGATTGTTGGTATGAAGCAAGCTATGGTCACCTTGTAAATCTCAGTCAGGCGGATATAAAATAGTTATGGAGTTTTCGAAATTAATACTAAAATAAGGATAGAAATACTTATGTAAATCATTGGTGAGAATTTCAGATAAGCGTATGGAGATGCATTCATTCCTCTGAACCTCTGCTTTCCTGCTGTCTTCATCCAATCAGTCTTACTCCTTTCTATGGTTGGCTTTGTGTAAGGATGTCACCGGTGCCAATGGCTACTTTCAATCCTCTCGGGAAAATGGTCCAAATGTTCTGTCACAGCACGGCTAATCGTCTGGAGGCATCACCCTTGTCGTTGGTTGCATCCTATTCCTCTCTGTGAAAATGGTCCGATGCACTGTCACTGCATGGCTAATCATCTTGGAGGTTCTCGATCATACTGGAATAGAATTTACTATCCTTTTGCATCTGTCACTACGCCCAGCACTCGCGAGTTTGGAGTTCGTCACAGTTATTCAATTCCAGAGTCCTACTCGGAATACCACGGACAAGGTTTAGACTTTCCGGACTCTCATGAATGCCGCCATCAATCTAGCTGATACCACGAAGATTCTGATTAAGAGATCTAAGAGATACTCATTCATTCTAATGTAGAACAGAAGTGGTTGTCAGGCACGCGTTCATAAGGAATGATGATGATTGTCACGTTCATCACATTCAGGTTGAAGTGCGAATGAATATCTTAGAAGCGAAATAAGATGAATTGAATAGAAAACAGTAGTACTTTGCATTAATCTTTGAAGAACAGCAGAGCTCCACACCTTAATATATGGAGTGCAGAAACTCTACCGTTGAAAATACATAAGTGATAATGGAGTTCATTGGTCTCGGCCCCAGAGGGGAACCGGAATAACCAAGACTATGAATACAATGATAAAAATTTCTATTTATAATAAACTAGTCACTAGGGTTTACAGAAGTAAGTAATTGATGCATAAATCCACTTCCGGGGCCCACTTGGTGTGTGCTTGGGCTGAGCTTGAAGTCTACACGTGGAGAGGTCATTCTTGGAGTTGAACGCCAGCTTTTGTGCCAGTTTGGGTGTTAAACTCCACTTTGCAACTTGTTTCTGGCGCTGGACGCCAGAATTGGGCAGAGAGCTGGCGTTGAACGCCAGTTTGCGTCATCTAAACTTGGGCAAAGTATAAACTATTATATATTGCTGGAATGCCCTGGATGTCTACGTTCCAATGCAATTGGAAGCGCGCCATTTTGAGTTCTGTAGCTCCAGAAAATCCATTTTGAGTGCAGGGAGGTCAGAATCCAACAGCATCAGCAGTCCTTCTTCAACCTCTGAATCTGATTTTTGCTCAAGTCCCTCAATTTCAGCCAGAAAATACCTGAAATCACAGAAAAACACACAAATTCATAGTAAAGTCCAGAAATGTGAATTTAACATAAAAACTAATGAAAACATCCCTAAAAGTAACTAGATTCTACTAAAAACATACTAAAAACAACGCCAAAAAGCGTATAAACTATCCGCTCATCAATGTGACACTACTAAGACTAATGGAGTAGATCCTGAAGTCTACAGGCTCATGATTTTTCCGTTTGCTGTAAGAGACAGAGCTAGAATATGGTTAGATTCTCAACCTAAAGATAGCCTGAACTCTTGGGATAAGCTGGTCAAGGCTTTCTTAGCCAAGTTCTTTCTTCCTCAAAAGCTGAGTAAGCTTAGAGTGGATGTTCAAACCTTCAGACAGAAGGAAGGTGAATCCCTCTATGAAGCTTGGGAGAGATACAAGCAACTGACCAAAAAGTGTCCTTCTGACATGCTTTCAGAATGGACCATCCTGGATATATTCTATGATGGTCTCTCTGAATTAGCTACGATGTCATTGGATACTTCTGCAGGTGGATCCATTCACCTAAAGAAAATGCCTACAGAAGCTCAAGAACTCATTGACATGGTTGCTAATAACCAGTTCATGTACACTTCTGAGAGGAATCCTGTGAGTAATGGGACGCCTCAGAAGAAGGGAGTTCTTGAAATTGATACTCTGAATGCCATATTGGCCCAGAATAAAATATTGACTCAGCAAGTCAATATGATTTCTCAGAGTCTGAATGAAATGCAAGCTGCATCCAACAGTACTCAAGAGGCATCTTCTGAAGAAGAAGCTTATGATCCTGAGAACCCTGCAATAGTAGAGGTGAATTACATGGGTGAACCATATGGAAACACCTATAATCCCTCATGGAGAAATCACCCAAATCTCTCATGGAAGGATCAACAAAAGCCTCAACAAGGCTTTAATAATGGTGGAAGAAACAGGTTTAGCAATAGCAAGCCTTTTCCATCATCCACTCAGCAATAGACAGAGAACTCTGAACAAAATTCCTCTAATTTAGCAAACTTAGTCTCTGATCTAAGGCCACTGTGAGTTTCATGAAAGAAACAAGGTCCTCTATTAGAAATTTGGAGGCACAAGTGGGACAGCTGAGTAAGAAAATCACTAAAACCCCTCCTAGTGCTCTCCCAAGCAATACAGAAGAAAATCCAAAAGGAGAGTGCAAGGCCATTGACATAGTCAACACGGCCGAACCTAGAGAAGAAGGGGAGGACGTGAATCCCAAGGAGGAAGACCTCCTGGGACGTCCAATGATCAATAAGGAGTATCCCTTTGAGGAACCAAAGGACTCTGAGGCTCATCTAGAGACCATAGAGATTCCATTAAACCTCCTTATGCCATTCATGAGTTCTGATGAGGATTCTTCTTCTGAAGAGAATGAGGATGTCACTGAAGAACAAGTTGCCAAGTTCCTTGGTGCAATCATGAAGCTGAATGCCAATTTATTTGGTAATGAGACTTGGGGAGATGAACCTCTGATGGGAAGCAGAAGCTGGTGAATTAAAAATTTATTAAAATGGTTACGTTGCAAGTATAGTTCTTAACTCACCGAAAATCTGCCTATCAATTTAGAAATATGTCACAGAGAGTTTAAATTAAAATTACTTGGAGTTTTAAGTCCCAGGTCGTCTCCCAACGAGTTGCAGAAAAGTGTGCTGTTTTATTAATCAGATGTTCCAAGAAGTTGAGCTAAGTAAATTGGAATTTAAATTGAGGAATTTTAAATAATATAAATAAAAGCCTTGACTGGGAATTGATCAGTTAGAATCTCTATCATTGATGGAGTGATTTTTAAGATTGATTTATAATTAACGGTTACTCTGTTTGGTTATCCTTTACTAGGTAAGGGAAAGTCAAACAAGTTGGACTGCCAAATCTATTCACGAGTTACAACCCACTTGGTTCAAAGGGATTGGCGTTGGTGACAGGATAGCAATCCAACATTTAATCCAACTATAAATTTCTCCTTCGATCCTTCCAACTCAAGAGTTCCTTTTTAATCAACTCCCTATCAAGTAATGAAACTACTCACGCATTGTAAATAAAGGATCCATGGCACATGAAAGGGAATTAAAAGAAGACATGATTATTGGAATTGAAATTGAATTAAAGAGAAATAATCCTTGCATTAATTAATCATAAAAGTATCTGAATAAAAAAATTGAACATAACAAAGAACATGGAAGAATAAAACCAAGTTAAGAGAACAAACTAGAGTGATGAAGTCTTGATGTGGAAATAACTCTTCTCAATGTTCCAATGCTAAGATCAATTGAAAATTAAAATCCAAAAAACTAGAGAGAAAAACCTAAGAGAGTGAAAAAAACTGGATCTAAAACTACTGAATGAATGTGTGTGTTGTTTCTGCATATTCTCTGACTCTAGTCTGCTGTTCCGAGCCAAAAATTGGGCCGAAATAAGGTCCAAAATCGCCCCCACCGAATTCTGCAGATTATGCAGATCGCACATGTCACGCGATCGCGTCGTCCATGCGGACGCGTCGCTTGCACTTCTTCCTCTCCACGCGTTCGCGTCGTCCACGCTACCGCGTCGCTTGCGCTTTCCAATCCGCGCGGCCGCGCAAGCCATGCGGCCGCGTCACTGCGATTTGTACTCCTTCGCGCGGTCGCGTGAGCCATGCGACCGCGTCACTTCTCGCTGGTTATCTCCTCAAATTCTTGTGTTCCTTCCATTTTTGCGAGCTTCCTCTCCAATCTCCATCTTATTCATGCCCTATAAGGCCTGAAACACTTGACACACAGATCATGGCATCGAATGGAATAAAGGAGAATTAAAAGTAAATAATTAAAGTCTCTAGGAAGCAATTTTCAAACATGTACTGAATTTAGGAAGAAAATCTAAATGCATGCTAAATTGATGAATAAGTGGGCAAGGATCATGACAAAACCACACAATATAAACCATAAAATAGTGGTTTATCAACCTCCCCACACTTAAACATTAGCATGTCCTCATGCTAAATTGAAGGAGACAAGGAAATAAGTATGAACATGTAGAAACTCTTGAAATGCAATGCAATCCTACGTATATAAATAAATGCAACTATATGATTATTGTCCACTTGATCAAAAGTAAATAAGCCCTTCAAAACAGTTACAAATCAAATTCCACTAATTCTATCATTATACAATAAAACCGATAAAAGTGCAAGAAGATAGCTTATGAAAGCAGGAAACATGAAAATTCAAGCATTGAACCCTCACTGATAATGTATGTACGCTCTAATCTCTAGTGTATAGGGTAATCACTCAATTCTTTTCTAGTCATGTTTTCTAACTTTTGTTTTTCTCTTAACCAATCAACAACAGTTAATATACCAATGCAAAAATCATGAGGTCTTTTCAGGGTTGTAATGGGGCCAAGGTGCAGGTAAGGATATACATATGGCTAAGTGAGCTTTATAAATTGAATCTTTAATTAACCTAAGCTCTCACCTAATATACATATATTCTATATACTTTTAAATTCATGCTTAGCTACCCATAATTCCCTTTTTCAACCCATACTCATGTTTCAACTTTGTATTTTAATTCTATCATATGTGCATTGATCTTTGAATTCTGAATTTAACATTGGGGTAATTTTGTCCCCTTATTTATTGATTTATTATTTTTTTTTTTTGATTATAAATAAAGCTTATCAATGCACATAGATTTTTCATTCTCATATCTTCACATGAGTAGGTATCCAAATCCCCTTTAAATTTTCATGACACATTCCCTCAACAACTTTTATTTCCACAATTTCCCATACTTAACTAGCACACACAATTCTATCTTAAGCTAACCAAAGATTCAATTTGGGATATATAATTGTTTTTTCGGCTTAAGGTTAGTAATGTGGTAAAATATCGAACAAATGGGAATTAAAGGCTCAAAGTGGTTAACAAAGGTAATTGAGAAGGGTAGGCTTGATTTGGATAAGTGAGTTTAAACAAATAATGGCCTCAATCATGTGCAAGCATGTAAATATAATAAATACTGGACATATAAGATAAAACAAAATATAGACTACAATCATAGAGAAGTAAACACACAAGAATAAAATGCTTATGGTTAAATAGTGTAACCATACATAAAGGCTCAAATCTTTCACAGGTTGTGTGTTCTTTAGCTCAAACATCATGTTCCAAATACAACTTAAGCAGATTTATCATAAAAATTTTGAAGAATTAGTGAAATTTTGTTCCAAAGATAGATTTTTAAAAGAAACTTATTGTCTTTTCAATCAAGTAGAACATGCATGCAACTATTCTAACCTATGCAGTTTATTCTATTCTATAAAAGAAAGAAAATCTAACTAAAATATCCTAATTATTGGTGCCAGAGAAGAGAATTTACCTCCGGAAGTCAGGTACTGACCGACCTCCCCACACTTAAGGCTTTGCACCGTCCTCGGTGCCATCTGTCAGGAACAGGGGTGGGCTGGTGGCAGTATCTCCATAGTCGGGATCATCATGGCTCCCGGTACTGGTAAAAAAAGTGGAGTCCGGGGTGTCTAAGTCTCTGAAGCGTCCCTTGAGTAGCTCCTTGAGGTGTTTGAATCGGCGCTCGTTACGGCGCTCTCTCATCTTAGCTTTCAGTTCATGCCGATCCAATTTTTCAAGTATCTACTGGAGCAATTTCTCGGTTGTAGATGCTTGTGGTGTTGAAGAAGGAATATCTTCAACTGGCTCAGTAGGCTGGCTTGTAGTGGCTACTGAAAGTCTGAGGTATTTCCCATGAGGGATATATTGATCATCCCGTGGAAGCATGGCTTTGGTGTCCCCAGCTCTGTAGGAGACTCCAGCTGCTGAGACAAGATCTGAGACCAAGGCGGGAAAAGGTAGGTTGCCGGCGATTTGTACATGCTCCATAGCATTCCGGATGTGTCTTGAAAAATTTAGAGGTTGGTCTGTAAGGATGCACCATAGTAGAACAGCCATGTCTGCAGTGAAGGAGGACTCATGAGTGCTCGAAAAGACGTAATGGGACATGATCTGTGCCCATACGCGAGCCTCCAAGGTAAGTACGGAAGCCAAGATTTCCTTAGAGCGGGAACGGTGGTATCCGTAGATCCAACGGCTGCCAGGTAAATCGATGACTCCGAGAACAGAGTCCCAGTCAAATTGGTATCTCTGGCGCTGAAGGGTGGCTTCTTGAAAAGCGTCCATTCTTGCAGGAATAGGGGGAAGACTCAGAACTTGCTGAATGGCTTCTTCTGTGATGGGGACTTGCTTCTGCTGAACATAAACAGACTACAGGGTCGGCATGTAGAAGTTGGAGTAGAACTCAACTACCCAAGAAAGATTGACCTGCCTTGGCTGTTTCCGTAGGAAACCCCATTGTCTTCGCTCAATTTGCGGCTCAACAAAGGTGGCAATATTGGGCGGGAGGATAAGAAGGTATTCATTGTTATAGTTCCTTTCTGCCAGGATGGGGAACATCTGCTCACAGTAGCGATTGGAAAATCACGCAACGTCCTTTGCTGGAAAGGCTTTCTCCTTTTCGTCAACCTTTATTATCCTCTTGACTCGTTTTGTTGAGGGCTTGACTGCGGTTGAAGAAGGCTCTGCCACTAATGCTCTTTTAGTTCCTCTTCTTGCTGGTGGTCTGGAAGTTGCTTTCTCCTTTCCTTTCTTGGTGGCCATCCTGAAAGAAGGAAAGAGAAAGAAAATTAAATGCAAAGAACAGTTGGCTATGAGTCAAGAATATTTACAATAACCAATAATAAGGCACACGTTTGCAATTCCCCGGCAACGGCGCCATTTTGACGTCGGGATTTTTTTGCCAGTAAAGAATGTCATAAAAACAGTCGCGTTGTAGATATAGTCTCTAAACCGACAAAAATCCCTTCGTACAAACGTGTTGATTGTCATAAGTAACAAATCCCTTTGAAATTGATAACCGAGTATTCAAACCTCGGGTCATCTTCTCAAGGAATTGCAGGGAGGTGTGTTCTTATTATTGGTTATGGAGATTGTAAATTGGGGTTTATTAGGAAGTAAGGTGGGAATATGTTATATGACAAGTTCTATTAATGTATAAGATAAGAAGCAGCAATAGTAAATGGTAGAGGAAATAAAATAATAATAATAAAAATAAGCTCTTGGCAAGGTATTAGAAATTGGAAGTCCAGACCAAGTTATCCTTATCAGTCAAGTGATTAATTAGTTTGATCTTCAAATCCTAGTTAATTCCTAAGAAAAGATTGGGATTATTGAAGCTCAGTTCAATTAGCAAAGATAACAATTAACAATTATGCTATTAAGTTGGATAACTCCTGAGTTACTGATTTCTTAACCAAAACCAAAAGGGAAAAAGTAAATCTACTGGAATAAAAATGTCTTCAGATGGGAAGCAGTAATCATGTAAATAAAAGAAAGCAATATTAAACTGAAATACCTCAAATTGCATTAACAAAAGAACTTAAATCTGACATAGACATGCATGGAAAAATAAATAAAATAAAGAACCTGGGATTGAGAATCACTCCTAAAACTAAGAGAAGTCCTAAATCCTAATCCTAAGAGAGAGGAGAGAACCTCTCTCTCTAAAAACTACATCTACTCCTAAAATTGTGAATGTGAGAGCCTCTTATGAATGGATGCATTTCCCCACTTTATAGTCTCTAATCTGTGTTTTCTGGGCCGCAAACTGGGTCAAAAACAGTCCAGAATTCGCTGGGTTCGAATTTTGCCATGCTGGATTTCCGTCATTGTGATGCGGTCGCATGGATCACACGATCGCGTTGCCTAGCGTCAAGGAAACTGTATCGTATTATATATCAAATCGAAGCCCCGGACATTAGCTTTCCAACGCAACTAGAACCGCGTCGTTTGGACCTCTGTAGCTAAAGTTATAGCCGTTTGAGTGCAGAGAGGTCAGGCTGGATAGCTTAGCAATTTCTCCAACTTCTTGCATTCCTTCCACTTTTGCATGCTTTCTTTCCATCCTCCAAGCCATTCCTGCCTTATAATATCTGAAAACACTTAACACACATATCAAGGCATCTAATGGTAATAAGAGAGGATTAATAATAAGCAATTATAAGTCCAAAGAAGCATGTTTTCAATCAAAGCATATAATTAGGAAGGTAAATGTAAAACCATGCAAATAGTATGAATAAGTGGGTAAAGAGTTAATAAAATCCACTCAATTAAGCACAAGATAAACCATAAAATAGTAGTTTATCAACCTCCCCTGTTCACCAATGAACTAAATGCATTGGATCAACTGAGATTGCCTTAGAAGAAACAGGATCCTGGAAAGTTCCTAATACCTTGTACCATAGGCACCATGACCTTTGAGAAGGCTCTATGTGACCTTGGGTCAGGAATAAACCTCATGCCACTCTCTGTAATGGAGAAACTGGGAGTCTTTGAGGTACAAGCTGCTAAAATCTCATTAGAGATGGCAGACAATTCCAGAAAACAGGCTTATGGACAAGTAGAGGACATATAAGTAAAGGTTGAAGGCCTTTACATCCCTGCTGATTTCATAATCCTAGATACTGGGAAGGATGAGGATGAATCCATCATCCTTGGAAGACCCTTCCTAGCCACAGCAAGAGCTGTGATTGATGTTGACAGAGGTGAACTAGTCCTTCAATTAAATAAGGACTCCCTTGTGTTTAAAACTCAAGGTTACCCTTCTGTAAACATGGAAAAAGAGGCACAGTAAGCTTCTCTCACTGCAGAGTCAACCAGAGCCCCCACAGTCAAACTCTAAGTTTGGTGTTGAACTCCCATATCCAAACTCTAAGTTTGGTGTTGGGGAGTCTCAACAATGCTTTGAACATCTGTGAGGCTCCATGAGAGCCCACTGTCAAGCTATTGACATTAAAGAAGCGCTTGTTGGGAGGCAACCCAATTTTTATTTATCTAATTTTAATTTATTTTTATTGTTATTTCATGTTTTATTAGGTTCATAATCATGTGGAGTCACAAAATAAATCAAAACATTAAAAACAGAATCAAAAACAGCAAAAGAAAAATCACACCCTGGAGGAGGATCTTACTGGCGTTTAAACGCCAGTAAGGAGCATCTGGCTGGCGTTCAACGCCAGAACAGAGCATGGATCTGGCGTTAAACGCCAGAAATAAGCAGCATCCTGGCGTTCAGACGCCAGAAATGCATAGTGAGGAAAGCTGGCGCTGAACGCCAGAAATATGCTGTATCTGGGCGCTGAACGCCCAGAACAAGCATCATTTCGGCGTTTAAACGCCAGAATTGCATGCAAAGGCATTACACATGCCTAATGGGTGCAGGGATGCAAATCCTTGACACCTCAGGATCTGTGGACCCCATAGGATCAACTCAACATCTGTGGACCCCACAGGATCCCCACCTACCTCCACTCACTCTCTTCCCTCTTCTCAATGTTCATCCTCTCTTCCCAATAAACACTCTTCCCCAAAACTCTTCACCAATCACCTCAATCTCTCTTCTCTATCACTACTTCACCACTCACATCCATCCACTCTTCCCCATCAACCTACCTCATAAACTCCACCTACCTTCAAAATTCAAAATCAATTTCCCACCCAAACCCACCCTATATGGCCGAAACTAAACCCCCTCCCCTCCCTATATAAAGCCTCCCATTCTTCCTCATTTTCACACAACACAACCCTCTCTTCCCCTTCTTGGCCGAATACACCTCTCCCTCCTCTCCTCCATATTTTCTTCTTCTTCTTCATCTATTCTTTCTTCTCTTGCTCGAGGGCGAGCAATATTCTAAGTTTGGTGTGGTAAAAGCATAAGCTTTTTGTTTTTCCATTACCATTGATGGCACCTAAGACCGGATAATCCTCTAGAAAAGGGAAAAGGAAGACAAAAGCTTCCTCCTCCGAGTCATGGGAGATGGAAAGATTCATCTCCAATGCCCATCAAGACCACTTCTATGATGTTGTGGCCAAGAAGAAGGTGATCCCCGAGGTCCCTTTCAAGCTCAAGAGAAATGAGTATCCGTAGATCCGACATGAAATCCAAAGAAGAGGTTGGGAAGTTCTAACAAACCCCATCCAACAAGTCGGCATCCTAATGGTTCAAGAGTTCTATGCCAATGCATGGATCACTAAGAACCATGATCAAAGTAAGAACCCGAATCCAAAGAATTATATTACAATGGTTCGGGGGGAATACTTAGATTTTAGTCCGAAAAATGTGAGGTTGGCGTTCAACTTGCCTATGATGCAAGGAGATGCACGCCCCTACACTAGAAGGGTCAACTTTGATCAAAGGTTGGACCAAGTCCTCATGGACATATGTGTGGAAGGAGCTCAATGGAAGATTGACTCAAAAGGCAAACCGGTTCAACTGAGAAGACTGGACCTTAAGCCTGTAGCTAGAGGATGGTTGGAGTTCATCCAACGCTCCATCATCCCCACTAGCAACCGATCTGAAGTTATTGTGGATCGGGCCATCATGATCCATAGCATCATGATTGGAGAGAAAGTAGAAGTTCATGAAGTCATCTCCCTTGAACTCTACAAAATAGCCGAAAAGCCCTCCCCCTTGGCAAGGCTAGCTTTCTCTCATCTTATTTCCATCTATGTTACTCAGCAGGAGCTTTCATAGAAGGAGAAATTCCCATTGAGGAAGAGAAGCCCATCACTAAGAAAAGGATGAAGCAAACAAGAGATCCCACTCATGGAGCTCAAGAAACGCATGAGGAAGCTCACCATCAAGAAATCCCTGAGATACCTCAAGGGATGCACTTTCCTCCACAGAATTTTTGGGAGAAAATCAACACCTCCCTAGGAGAATTAAGTTCCAACATGGGACAATTAAGGGTGGAACATCAAGAGCACTCCATCATCCTTCATGAAATTAGAGAAGATCAAAAAGCAATGAGGGAGGAGCAACAAAGACAAGGAAGAGACATAGAAGAACTCAAGGACATCATTGGTTCCTCAACGAGAAAACGCCACCATCACTAAGGTAGACTCATTCCTTGTTCTTACATTCTCTGTTTTTTGTTTTCTTTATGTTAAGTGCTTATCCATGTTTGTGTCTTATTACATGATCATTAGTATTTAGTAACTTTGTCTTAAAGTTATGAATGTCCTATGAATCCATCACCTCTCTTAAATGAAAACTGTTTTAATTCAAAAGGACAAGAAGTACATGAGTTTCGAATTTATCCTTCAACTTATTTTAATTATATTGATGTGGTGACAATGCTTCTTGTTTTCTGAATGAATGCATGAACAGTGCATATGTCTTTTGAAGTTGTTGTTCATGAATGTTAAATATGTTGGCTCTTAAAAGAATGATGACAAGGAGACATGTTATTTGATAATCTAAAAAATCATAAAAATGATTCTTGAAGCAAGAAAAAGCAGTGAATACAAAAGCTTGCAGAAAAAAAGAGAGAAAAGAAAAAAAATGGCGAAAAAAAAAGAGAAAGAAAAAGAAAAAGCAAGCAGAAAAAGCCAAAAGCTCTTAAAACCAAGAGGCAAGAGCAAAAAGCCAGTAACCCTTAAAACCAAAAGGCAAGGGTAAATAAAAAGGATCCCAAGGCTTTGAGCATCAGTGGATAGGAGGGTCTAAAGGAATAAAATCCTGGCCTAAGCGGCTAAACCAAGCTGTCCCTAACCATGTGCTTGTGGCGTGAAGGTGTCAAGTGAAAACTTGAGACTGAGCGGTTAAAGTCAAGGTCCAAAGAAAAAAAGAGTGTGCTTAAGAACCCTGGAAACCTCTAATTGGGGACTTTAGCAAAGCTGAGTCACAATCTGAAAAGGTTCACCCAGTTATGTGTCTGTGGCATTTATGTATCCGGTGGTAATACTGGAAAACAAAGTGCTTAGGGCCACGGCCAAGACTCATAAAGTAGCTGTGTTCAAGAATCAACATACTGAACTAGGAGAATCAATAACACTATCTGAACTCTGAGTTCCTATAGATGCCAATCATTCTGAACCTCAATAGATAAAGTGAGATGCCAAAACTATTCAAGAGGCAAAAAGCTACAAGTCCCGCTCATCTGATTGGAGCTATGTTTCATTGATAGTTTGGAATTTATAGTATATTCTCTTCTTTTTATCCTATTTAATTTTTAGTTGCTTGGGGACAAGCAACAATTTAAGTTTGGTGTTGTGATGAGCGGATAATTTATACGCTTTTTGGCATTGTTTTTAGTATGTTTTTAGTAGGATCTAGTTACTTTTAGGGATGTTTTTATTAGTTTTTATGTTAAATTCACATTTCTGGACTTTACTATGAATTTGTGTGTTTTTCTGTGATTTCAGGTATTTTCTGGCTGAAATTGAGGGACTTGAGCAAAAATCATATTCAGAGGTTGAAGAAGGACTGCTGATGCTGTTGGATTCTGACCTCCCTGCACACAAAGTGGATTTTCTGGAGCTACAGAACTCAAAATGGCGCGCTTCCAATTGCGTTGGAAAGTAGACATCCAGGGCTTTCCAGCAATATATAATAGTCTATACTTTGGCCGAGTTTATATGACGCAAAAGGGCGTTGAACGCCAGTTCTATGCTGCAGTCTGGAGTTAAACGCTAGAAACACGTCACGAACCAGAGTTGAACGCCAAAAATACGTTACAACTTGGCGTTCAACTCCAGAAGAAGCCTCTGCACGTGTAAACTTCAAGCTCAGACCAAGCACACACCAAGTGGGCCCCGGAAGTGGATTTATGCATCAATTACTTACTTCTGTAAACCCTAGTAACTAGTTTAGTATAAATAGGACTTTTTACTATTGTATTAGACATCTTATGATTTTTAGTTCATCTTTGTATCATATTGATCACGTTTGGGGGCTGGCCTCTCGGCCATGCCTGAACCTTCATCACTTATGTATTTTCAACGGTAGAGTTTCTACACTCCATAGATTAAGGTGTGGAGCTCTGCTGTTCCTCATGAATTAATGCAAAGTACTACTATTTTTTATTCAATTCAACTTATTCCACTTCTAAGATATTCATTCGTACTCCAACATGAATGTGATGAATGTGACAATCATCATCATTCCCCCACGAACGCGTGCCTGACAACCACTTCCGTTCCACTTTAGATTGAATGAATATCTCTTGGATCTCTTAATCAGAATCTTCGTGGTGTAAGCTAGATTGATGGCAGCATTCATGAGAGTCCGGAAAGTCTAAACCTTGTCTGTGGTATTCCGAGTAGGATTCAGGGATTGAATGACTGTGACGAACTTCAAACTCACGATGCTGGGCGTAGTGACAGACGCAAAAGGAGGGTGAATCCTATTCCAGTATGATCGAGAACCTCAGATGATTAGCCGTGCTGTGATAGAGCATTTGGACCTTTTTCACATGAGGATGGGATGTAACCATTGACAACGGTGATGCCCTTACATAAAGCTTGCCATGGAAAGGAGTAGGACTGATTGGATGAAGACAACAGGAAAGCAGAAGTTCAGAAGAACGAAAGTATCTCTATACGCTTATCTGAAATTCCCACCAATGAATTACATAAGTGTTTCTCTCTTTACTTTCTATTTATTTATTATTTATTTTCGAAAACTCCATAATCATTTGATATCCGCCTGATTGAGATTTACATGGTGATCATAGCTTGCTTCATACCGACAATCTCCGTGGGATCGACCCTTACTCACGTAAGGTTTTATTACTTGGACGACCCAGTGCACTTGCTGGTTAGTTGTATCAAAGTTGTGACAAATCATAAATTAAGATTAGAGCACCAAGTTTTTGGAGCCATTACCATGGATCACAATTTCGTGCACCAAGTGCTAACAAAGAAAAGACCCTTGAAGGAAGGACAGATTGTTGAGATGACAAAGGAATGTAGTGCTACCAGAGAAGAAGGATGATCCTGGAAGGTTTTATATACCTTGTACCATAGGAGACATAACTATTAAAAAATCATTCTGTGACCTTGGTGCAAGCATAAACTTGATGCTTCTATCTCTTATGAGGAAGCTTCAAATTTTTGAACTGAAACCCACTCGAATAGCCCTTCAAATGGCTGACAAGTCCATTCAGCAAGCACTTGGAGTTGTAGAGAATATGCTGGTAAAAGTGGGGAAATTCCTTCTCCCAGCTGATTTTGTCATCTTGGATATGGAGGAAGACCCTAACACTCCCATCATCCTGGGGAGGCCTTTCCTGGCTACGGGCAGAGCATTGATAGATGTTGAAAAAGGGGAACTGTTGTTGAGAGTGCATGATGAGCACCTAGCATTCCATGTGTTTAAAACCCTGCATGAGCCCACTCAAGAAGAAGACTATATGAAGGATAAAGCCAGGGACCAAAGCTTGAAAGAGGCATTCAATGAGTTAACTCCAAGACTTCTAAATCCATGCTTAAAAGAGGTGGAGATGGTGCAATAGACCAAAAAAATCAAGGAGGAACTAGATCCAAAACCCCCAGATGAGAACCTCGACACTCCAGATAAAGAACCACTAAGGCATGAATTATCTTCTGAGAAAGAAAAGAAGAAGAGACCAAAAGGGTGGAGAAACAAGAAAATCCCCACTGAAGGTTTCTCACCAGGGGATAAAGTGATGTTAAACACCCAACCAATGAAGGTGTGTCCACAATTATCTGAGTATTATACTGTGAACCGGATCCTTTCACTTGAACACCTAGAGATCATCAAAGAGGAGACCGGAAGGAAGTTTACAGTAAGAGGAGAAAAGCTAAGGCACTATGATTTTCAACCCCCATGATCAAAGGATAAGATGTCAAGCTAGTGACAATTAAGAAGCACTTGTTGGGAGGCAACCCAATCTGAGGTAGTTCACTTTTCATATCTATTTCAATAAAAGGGTTAATTAGACTTATCTATATTGCAAGGAGCTAAGTTTGGTGTTGCACACCAAAATAAATTAAGGGAGAATGAAGGATTCTAAGTTTGGTGTTCCACCAAAATTTCATTTAAAAGCATATTCTCACCTTCTGCATACATGGCTGCTAGCTCCGAGCAATTAGATAAACCAATTAACCAATTGTTTACTTTTTAGTTTTTCTAGTTTTTATTGCCTTTAGCAAATATAAAAGGATTTCACATATGGTTAACCTGTTGCATCAGAGGCATTGGCAAGAAATTAAGTTTGGTGTTCTCACATCAAAATAAGTTTGAAAGCCGTCTTAAATTCATGCATATTAACCATTTACTTAAGGGCTTGAGAAGCAAGCCACTTTTGAGAGTTATGCAGGAAAGAAGCCAACATTTGGAGATAGTCTGCATTATGACTCAAAAGGGACACAACCGAAGGAAGAATGAAAAGCTGCAACACAACAGGTTGTATTTACACTCAATCCTTATTGTCGGGAAGTGCTTTAATTTGGGGAATTCTTGTATGTCTTGCTAAAGTGTTTATTTGGTTGCAAGTGGAATTGTTTGTCAAGAATGCTGATCTGCATAATGTTTGTTGTCCATTACTTAGCTTTGAATTTTGTTTTGTTTTCCATATGCTTGAATAATAGAGAAATATTTGAATTAGGAAGTAAATATCCAATGTTGCATAAGTTAAAATGAAAGTTAGTGGTGGTATTTGTTGATTTAATGCATGGCTCATGAAATGAATGCTGCATAATGATATGTTCTTTGGAGGTGAAACTAGTTTGCTGCTATAAATGCTTGTATCATTAAAAATCCCTTGGGAATAAAATAAAACAGAAAGAAAAAGAAAGAGAAAAAGCCAAGAGTGGCAAAGAAAACAAATGATAAGGCTAGGCACCAATAGCTTAGACCCTAGGACACATGCCTGTGGTGTTTTTGTACTAGGATATGCTTGGACAAGTAAGTTCTGAGGAGTATTTCAAAACTTGGCCACTTAGATCAACTGATTTGGGATTGCCAACTGAAAGTCCACAATAAAGAGCAGCCTAGCCACAAAACATTTAGTTATCCAAAGAGATGCTGGGCATCAATGATCCTAGGAAGAAAAGGGTGAGCCATGTGTCTGTGGTGAAGAAATGTTGAGCAAAATTAAGCCAAAGGCTGCTGCAACATTTGCCACCAAGCCTTCAAAGAATAATAAGCTCTCTGAGCAAAACAAAGAAGGAAAAGTTAGCAAGGGAACAAGCAAAAGTAAAGCCTTATAGCAGCAACCTTAGTGAATCTTTGAGGAAATATATCTTGTGTAACAGCAAGTAATAAATGAACCACCATTGTCTGCATAAAAACCCCATGGAATAAATTCAACTATATGCTCAATAAGAATATGCACACTTCTCTGTTTCATGTCATTATCTCTTATGTTTAATGCTTGCTTGGGGACAAGCAAGATTTAAGTTTGGTGTTGTGATGACAAGTCATCATATGCTAGCTTTGCAAGCATTTTTCACTTGTTTCATTAGGTTTTATGCACTTTCTTGAGTTACAAGTAAGCCATTTGGGTAGAAATTTATGTGTACTTGGATTCAATCAACCATGAGTAAATTGATGTATTTTCATGAGATTTTATGCTATAATTGCTTATATGTCAAGGATAAGAAGAAGTCTCATGATTTTAGTGTAGCTTTGATGCATTTGTTTGGTTGATGATAGGTGGAAAGGAAGCTAAGGAAAGGAAAGGCAAAGAAGCAACTAGAAGGCCATGAAAGGAAGCAAAGGGAAGCAACGTTGGAGCCAAAGTTGGTGCTCCAACGTTGCTGGAAACGTTGCTCCCCACAGCCTGAAGGGGTATACTTCCAACAAGAATAACTTGAGCTACAGAGCTCCAAATGAGGTGATTCCAAAAGCATTGGAAAGTAAGAATCGAGAGCTTTCCAAGCATATATGGCACTACATGGTGGACAAAAAATTGAGGGAGAAAACCGCCCCGAAAAGTGCATAAACAAACATGGCACAAACTTGTAGTAAGGCCAGCTGACCTCTGCACCTTCGACGGAGTATAACTCGAGCTGTGGAGCTCCAAATGATGCGCTTCCAATGACATTGAAAAGTAGACATTCAGGGCTTTCCAACAATATATAATAGTATGGGATGGACAGCACGTTTGGGCTTCCGAATCTGGCAATGTTCTCAACGTTTGCGCTAACGTTTGCCTCAAACTTGAGGTGAAACGTTGGCTAAAAACAAGCCTTGGAGAAGCCAAAGTTTGCGCCAACGTTTGCCTCAAACTTGAGGTCAAACGTTGGTTCAACAACAAGCCCTGGAGAAGCCAAATTTTGCGCCAACGTTTACCTCAAACTTGAGGTCAAACGTTGGCTCAAAAACTAACCCTGGAGGAAGCAAAGTTTGCACCAACGTTTGCCTCAAACTTGAGGTCAAACGTTGGCTCACAAATACACCAAGGGGGACTTAACGTTTGTGCCAACGTTTGCCTCAAACTTGAGGCCAAACATTGGCATAATTACACAATCAGGGGAACTTAACGTTTGCGCCAACGTGTGCCTCAAACGTGAGGTCAAACGTTGGCTGTAAAATGGCCTTGGAGGGAGCACGTTTGAGCTCATGTTTGACCTCAAACATGAACTCAAATATGAGTGACAGATAATTACCGTTCTGCATAATTTTAACAATCCAACGTTTGAGTTAAAGTTTGCCTCAAACTTTGACTCAAACTTAAAGGCTCCAGAGTCCAAATTGCAAACGAATTTCTTCTCAAGTTCAAGAGCAACCAACTGAGGCTATCTTCAATCCAATTCCATCAAGGCCAAGGCCCAAATTCAAGGCTTCAAGACCATTAGAAGAAAGTGTATAAATAGAAGTTAGTTTGATTTAGAATAGGACGTCAACTTTTACTTTTGATTTTTCACTTCTGTTAGAAATTGGAATTGTAATTTGGAGAACTTTAATCTTGGATCTGGGAGGAGAATTGAATTCTCTTCCTCTTTAGATTTCTTGTTTTCTTTACTGCAAAGCTTTACTTGAGTCTTGGGTGTTGAGAATTGAGGAAATTCTGTCTCAATCTCACCTTAAGATCTCTCTTTGTTTCTTTCACTGCACCATTGGAGAATTGAGATTTAAATTCAAGTTTTCTTACTGTTTTGATCTTTAATTTGTTTGCAATTGATTTCAGAATTGGATCAAGAAAGGTAGTGAGATCTAGACTTAGTTTTCTAGTCTCTTGACCCCTGAGATCTGGAATTTCCTTTCTGTTCATCTGCTAAGGCTTTTTCAAGCCAATTTACTTTCCTGTTTGAGATCTACTTCAATTCAATTCATCTTTTACTTTCCTGATTGTTGCAATTTACTTTTCTCTTGTTTAATTTCTGCAATCCCAATTCTCAATTCCTTTTACAATTCAAGCAATTTACATTTCTTGCACTTTAAGCTTCAGTCATTTACATTTCTTGCAATCTAAGTTTCTACAATTTATATTTCTTGCACTTTAAGATTCAACTTCTTTAATTTCTCTGCACTTTAAATTCTTGTCAATTATCCCTCTCCCTTTAAATTTCATGCAATTTAGTTTCTGTTGGATACAAATCACTCAACTCAACTCTTGTTCGCTTGACTAAATCAACCACTAAACCAAAATTGCTCAATCCTTCAATCCTTGTGGGATCGACCTCACCCACGTGAGTTATTATTACTTGATGCGACCCGGTACAATTGTCGGTGAGTTTTGTGTTGGATCGTTTTCCACACATCATCGAGCTCGCCGTCGAAGACACCACCGCCGTCACTGTCAAACCCTAGCCGTCGCAGTCGCCGTCGACACTGTGGCAGAGAAGGAGGAAGGATGCGCGAATAGAAGAGGGAGAAGGAAGCTGCGAAGCCATCGCCATTTCTGCTCGGGGTTGTCGCCGCTGCCAAAGAAGACGCGTCCGAGAGAGAGAGAACCAAGGGGGTGACGCGTGATGTGACTCGGGGGTTGCATCGGTAAAGAATTTCTCAATAAAGTCGCATTGCAAGTATAGCTCTACCAATAACAATCCTCGAGTATCAATTTAGAAGGGATTTTGGTTGTCACAAGTTCAACCCCAATAAAAATAACTGAAGTATTCAAACCTCGGGTCGTCTCACAAGGAATGGG
The DNA here is from genome assembly GCF_059453495.1 of Arachis ipaensis. NCBI lineage: Eukaryota > Viridiplantae > Streptophyta > Magnoliopsida > Fabales > Fabaceae > Arachis > Arachis ipaensis. Next base: position 103,031,821 of record NC_142440.1, read on the forward strand.
CAAATATGTGCTTCAACATTGGTTAGAAATCTGGGGTTGTGAGTCATGAGCAAGAAATTAAATGAAAAATCTTAACAAGCAAGTAATCTTAAAATGCAAGAAATTAATTCAAATGACTAAAGCAAGATATGAGCAATTCCAAACTAATGGGATAACATTCAAAGTAATTCTACACCAAACTAAACAACTACTATAACTAAGACAAAATAATCAAGACTTTTGGGTTTTCAAATATGAATAATAAAAGCAACTCTTGGCTAGACATGGGAATTGGGGTCACTATCCTTGTCTAATAACCATATCTTGACAATTATGAGGAACCAAACTCATTAAGTCTACTTCTATACTTGAAGTACGTTAAATGGCTTGGTCAAGATCAACCCATAAGGTCTAACCTCACTACTAATTAACCTAGTAGTAGGCTAGTGCCAATGGCTATTAAATTGACCACTAAGGGTTCCCAAATCATCAAATCCATTAGACCCAATGACTCAAGTTTACCCAATTTCCTTAGCCTAGGCCAAGAGTAAAAAGAACTACTCCATAATCAAGGTAAACAATTCATCAAACAACATGGTAAGCATTAACAAAAGACATGTTCAAAGTGCAATTAAATTGAAATTAACAAGTACCCACTGATGAGGGGAACTTTTGCGTGGTCTAGAAATTTGCGGATAAATCCTCGTTGCAAGTATAGTTTCTAAACCTTCAAAAGTCCTTTCATACAAACGTGTTGGGTGTCACAAGTAACAAACCCCTTTAGAAATTATTAACCGAGTATTCAAACCTCGGGTCGTCTTTGTAAATCATGTTGCTTGTATGCGAAGTTTGTATTCGTAGGTTTTGATGAATGACAAACCAACAAACGACATGAAAGACAAACCAACAAACAACTTGAATGAACAAGCATGTTGAAAGATCAACCAACATTCAACGTTGAGGAATGAAGAGTTGAAAGCAACACAACAACAACAAGAAACTCAAGTCCACAACATTTGAAGACAAGTATAGTGTCTTAGGACTTAGGTAACTTCTTGTTAAGAACCAATTGCTAAATCTCTCAACACACACTCACAAAATGTTTTGATGCACATCTTGCAATTCGATGCTAGCCAAATGGTTTAAAAACTTGTTTTCAAAGGTACAAAAGCATAGGAATTGACTCCAACAAGTTTGAGATCAATCCTAAGTATTTTGAAGTGATTTTAAGCCATTCTTTAAGGTTTGCATCGATGCACACTCATCTTGCATCGATGCAAAGCATGCGACGACTTGTTGCATCGATGCAAAGATGTTTGCATCGATGCAACCTAGCTGAAAATTCAAATTTCAGCTTCAAAGACACATTTGCATCGATGCAAAGTGTTATGCATCGATGCAAATGATTCAAAAACATAAAAAACGGCTAGTTTTGACAAAAAGGCTCCATCCCATTAACTCCCCAACGTTTCTAAGGTTTGGGGAGTCTATAAATAGATGGATTGAAGCCTTATTTCAAATACTTGAGTATTTGCAAACTATCTTGTTCATATTCTTTCATTCTACACATTTTTTAAGGTGTTATAATACACAATTTGAGAGAGCAATATCAATTGGTTCAATAGTGCTAAACTTGTAATCATACACTCTTCTAGAGAGTACTCATTTCGTCTCAACAATTCTTTGAGAATTGTTTTCTTGTACACTTTGTAAATTGGAGTGTGATCTCCAAGGTTGAGTCAAGAGTTATAAACACTATAGTCGGTGAGGATACCAAAGAAGTATACTAAGTACTCAAGGCAAATCTTAGAGAAGGTATCTCTAAGTGGAGTGGGTTAGTATACGAGTGGTGATCATATACCGTGAGGTGTTAGAAACTAAGGACTCGGATTGTAAAAGGTTTTGCGCGAGCACCTTGAAGCTTGGCAATAGTGGAACTTCTCAATAGCGATTGAGAAAGAAAGTGGACGTAGGACAAGGATTGTGCCGAACCACTCTAAATAGCGTTTGCATCTCTCCAAACTCATCTCTTCAATATTATTGTCTTTTACCTTTGAGCAAATAAATTGTGATCAAAAAGTAGCTTCGTAAGTACTTAAGGAATAGCTTAAGTCCGATTGGTGAAAAGCTTGATCAATTTATTTGAGTTGGTGTCTATTGGAAAGTAAAAGCTCCTTATAAATGCTTAGCAATTGAGTTAAGCTCTTGGAAAAATACTAGTACAATAACACCTTTGTATATTGTCTTTAACTTTCGCAAAAAGATTCATTGTTGTTGCAATACTCAATTCACCCCCCCCCCTCTTGAGTAATTGTGCATAGGTTCTACAAGTGGTATCAAAGCTTAACCCTTTGAAAGACTTAACCGTTTAAGGGAAAAGATCATGGCAAGCACAAGCTTTAACAACAACAACACTAGTGAATGTAACTCAACCGCTAGACCTCCTCTTTTTAGCGGAACAAATTACTCTTATTGGAAAAATAAGATGAGAATTTGGATCCGTTCTCAAGATGTGAGAATTTGGAAAGTGATTGAGAATGGAAATCACATTCCAACAAAGACAACAAGCGCTAAAGAAGGAGAAGTCTCTGTCTCAAAGCAAGTACCGAAAGGAGAAGATGAATATAGTGACGATGATTGGAAGAAAGTGGCAATGAATGATAAAGCCATCAACTTCATTCATTGTGCACTTAACGAGCATGATTATATGAAGATCTCTACATGTGAAACCGCTAAAGAGATTTGGGATAAACTCCAAATCACTTACGAAGGAACCGACCACGTTAAAGAATCAAAGGTATTTATGTTGGTTCATGAATGGGAAAATTTTAAAATGAAAGATGAAGAGAGCATTGAAGAAGCTCTTGAAAGACTCTCCAAGATCTTCAACAACCTAAGCATGCCTGGCACAAAATACAATGATAAACAAATTGTGACCAAGGTGCTTACAAGCCTTACACCAAAATGGAACTCCAAAGTGAACGCCATTGTGGAAGGAAGGCTCTATGATCAACTTACATTTGATCAACTACGAGGTAATCTTCTCACCTATGAAATGACTATGCTAAATAGATAAAAAGGTGAAGAAAGCAAGAAGAAAAGTCTCGCCCTTAAAACAACATCACTACAAGAAGAGAGTGATGATAATGAAGAAGAAGGAGATGAAGAATTTGCACTCTTATTAAAAAGATTCAATAAGTTTGCAATGAAGAAAAACTTCAAGAGCAAAACAAAGGTACCAAAATGCTATGAGTGTGGAGAAGTTGGACACATTAAACCCAATTGTCCAAAACTTCAAAAGGAGGACAAAAATAAGAAATTTAAGAAGAAGGAGAAAGCATACATATCATGGGAGAACGAGGATGAATCCGACTCCGATGACGACGAGGTTGCAAATCTTTGCTTAATGGCAAGCGAAGAAAAGGTTAGTGATGACAACTCCACTTCTTTTAATTTACAAGATGAATATGATGCCTTACTTGAGGTGTACACAAAACTTACCCAAGATTATTCTCTCGTAAAGAAAAAGAATATGGATCTTTTAAAACAAAATGAGATGTTGAAAAACGAGAATATCAATCTTGGAAAAGATAAGTGTAGCACAAGTAGTGATCCATACAAATCTTGTAAAATGCATGAAAATGAAATTACAAATCTTAAGAACACTTTAGCTAAGTTCAATGAATCTTCAAAGAACTTAGATAAAATGTTGAAAAACCAAAAGCATGTTCATAATAAGGAAGGTTTAGGTTTTGAAAAAGGAAAATTTAAAAATACTAAAACTCCTATTAGGCAACCGCAAGCCCAAAAGGCAAGCATGCCTAAAAGGAATGAAGCCTTTAAACATCCTCCTCAACATGCTTCATTTAGAAATTATAATCACAATGCATATAGATCAAAAGATGTTGCATTTAGGAAACAACCTAGGCAACCATTTAGAAACATGCATAGGATGCATAATCCAAATGTCATATGTCATTATTGTAATAAAGTAGGTCATATAGCACCCGTATGCTTTACTAGAATTAAACATATAAACTTTCGTAGTCAAGATACGAGATGGGCACCTTATGGGCATTATGCTCATACTAACCATCAAGGACCCAAATTCACTTGGGTACCTAAATCCCAATTTTAATTGTTTTGTAGGTACGTGTTGGAGCTAAGGATACAAATTGGTATGTTGATAGTGGATGCTCCAAACACATGACCGGCGATGAATCAAAGTTCACCGCAATAGAGCCTACAAACGGAGGAAACGTGATCTATGGAGACAACAACACCGGCAAAGTAATCGGCGTTGGAAAAGTTGGTAAAAATTCTTCTACCTCCATAGATAATGTTATACTTGTCAAAGGTCTCAAACATAATCTCATTAGTGTTAGCCAACTTTGTGACAAAGGAAACTTAGTCACCTTTGATTCAAAATGTTGTTTGATAAAAAGGCAAGACACTAATGAAATTGTGCTAATTGGGCACCGTGTTGACAATGTATACATGATTAATCTAGATGAAGTTTCCTCAAATGATGTGAAATGCCTTGTTAGTAAAAATGATGAAACTTGGTTATGGCATCGTAGAGTAGCTCATGCTAACATGGACCATCTTAGCAAGTTGGTCTCTAAAGAGTTAGTAATTGGCTTACCAAAGCTACGTTTTGAAAAAGACGTCCTTTGCGACGCATGTCAAAAGGGAAAACAAGTAAAGGCCTCTTTTAAATCCAAAAACATTGTTTCAACAACAAGGCCATTACAACTTTTGCACATGGATTTATTTGGTCCTTCTAGGACTATGAGCTTTGGTGGCAATTACTATGCTTTAGTTATTGTTGATGATTACTCTCGATTTACATGGACCTTGTTCCTAGCAAACAAGAGTGATGCATTTCGAGCATTCAAAAGATTAGCCAAAGTTATTCAAAATGAAAAGAATTTGCATATATCATCTATTAGAAGTGATCATGGTGGAGAATTTGAAAACAATCTTTTTGAAACTTTTTGTGAAGAAAATGGCATTGAGCATAATTTTTCCTCTCCTAGAACACCACAACAAAATGGTGTGGTTGAAAGGAAAAATCGTCATTTAGAAGAAATGGCGAGAACTATGCTCAATGAGGCTAATATTCCTAAGTACTTTTGGGCGGATGCGGTTAGTACCGCGTGTTATGTTATGAATAGGATTATCATTCGACCTATTCTTAAGAAAACACCGTACGAATTGTACAAAGGAAGAAAGCCAAATATTTCCCACCTTCACGTCTTTGGCTGTAAATGCTTTATTCTAAATAATGGAAAAGATAACTTAGGCAAATTTGATGCTAAGGCTGATGAAGGAATCTTCTTAGGCTACTCTTTAACTAGCAAAGCTTTTAGAGTATATAATAAACGCATCATGACTATGGAAGAAAGTATTCATGTCGCTTTTGATGAAACTAACCGTTGTTGTGCTAGAAAAGATTTTGATGAAAATGTAGAAAACTTTGATTCACTAAATTTGAATGGTGAAGACAAAGAAAAAGATTTAAATGAAGCCTCTACAAGCTCAACAAAGGATAGTGTTCAAGTTGAAAAAATTGAACCATCACAAGCACAAATAAATGCACTTCCAAAGGACTGGCGTACTTCAAAGGATCATCCTCTAGACAACGTCATTGGTGATGTTTCGAAAGGGGTAACAACTCGATCCACTTTTAGAAATTTATTTGCATATAGTGCTTTTGTTTCTCAAATTGAACCATCTACCATTGAGTCCGCAATTGATGATGAACATTGGGCTATGGCAATGCAAGAGGAGCTTAACCAATTCAAACAAAATGACATTTGGGAATTGGTGCCTAAACCAAGTAATCAAACAATTGTAGGAACAAAATGGGTTTTTAGAAATAAACTCGATGAAAATGGTACAATTGTTAGAAACAAAGCTAGATTGGTAGCTAAAGGTTATAATCAAGAGGAAGGCATTGATTATGACGAAACTTATGCTCCCGTAGCTAGATTAGAAGCTATTAGGATGTTACTTGCTTTTGCATCCTCTTATAACTTCAAACTTTATCAAATGGATGTTAAGAGTGCCTTTCTTAATGGTTTCATTCAAGAAGAAGTATATGTTGAACAACCTCCCGGTTTTGAGGATTATGAAAATCCTAATCATGTTTTTAAACTCAAGAAAGCTCTTTATGGTCTTAAACAAGCTCCAAGAGCTTGGTATGAACGTTTGAGCAAGTTTTTAATAGAAAAGGGTTTTAGAAGAGGGAAGGTTGATACAACTTTATTTATCATGATTGAAAACAAAAATATCCTTTTGGTACAAGTTTACGTCGATGACATAATATTTGGTTCAACTAACGAATCACTTTGCAAGTTTTTCTCAAACCTCATGCAAAGTGAATTTGAAATGTCCATGATGGGCGAACTCAACTTCTTCCTTGGTCTTCAAATCAAACAAGGAAAAGAAGGAACTTTCGTTAGCCAAACCAAATATTGCAAGGAATTGCTCAAAAGATTTGGAATGGAAAATGCTAAGGCAATGGACACACCAATGAGCACTACTTGCTACCTTGACAAAGATGAACAAGGTAAAAACATAGATGTAAAGAAGTATAGAGGCATGATAGGATCATTACTTTATCTAACGGCAAGTAGGCCAGATATCATGTTTAGTGTATGCATGTGTGCGAGATACCAAGCTAATCCTAAGGAATCTCACTTAAGTACGGTGAAAAGGATTATGAAGTATCTCATAGGAACATTAAATGTTGGATTGTGGTATCCGAAAGGATCCACTTGTGATTTGATTGGTTATTCCGATTCCGATTTTGCCGGTTGCAAATTGGATAGGAAAAGCACTAGCGGCACTTGTCACTTGCTAGGAAACTCTCTTGTTTCATGGCATAGTAAGAAACAAGTAAGTGTAGCCTTGTCTACCGCCGAAGCCGAGTATGTAGCCGCCGGTAGTTGTTGCGCCCAAATTTTATGGATGAAACAACAACTTGTGGACTATGGACTCATGCTTGATCACATTCCTATCAAATGTGATAATACTAGTGCAATAAATTTAACCAAGAATCCGGTTCAACATTCAAGAACCAAGCATATTGAGATTAGACATCACTTCATAAGAGACCATGTTGAAAAGGGTGATGTGGTTATTGAATTTGTCGAAACTAGTAAACAACTAGCGGACATCTTCACTAAACCTTTATGTAAAGAAAGTTTTTTTTAACATCCAAAATGAACTTGGTATCTTGGATTCTAATCTAATATGATTTGTTTGAATTCATTGTATTTATATTGCTATTTTTGTATCTCTTACTAACTTAAGCATTGGAGATATCCAATTAGCCATTGTTTTGTAGGTTTATGAGTTGATGAATGAGTGATTAATCTTGAGGTAGATTGAAGAATTTGAAGATTATAAACAATGGAGGATCAACAAATTGAAGTTTATAATAGTTTAAGTGAGTATATACATGATGGAACTCAAAGGATTGAAGAAAGAACCACCAACGGATGAAAATTTGGTGATTTTGGGCAAAATTATGCATGTTGCATCGATGCAACCAAGCTTTGCATCGATGCAAAGCACACAACGTGCTATGTGCATCGATGCAAAGCCTATTGCATCGATGCAAACACGACCAAATTGCACAAAAACACGTGAATTTGGCATTTTTGAGCAACAAAACCCCACTTTTTCATCATCTTCAACCTCACAACTCATATCCCCACATTCAAACCTCCATAACCTCCAAAACAAGCTCACATATAGCTTCATACAACTCACAAAACTTAGATACCCACTACAAACAAATTACATATTTGAAGTCCCCACATTCTCCTCTACAAAACCCATAAAACAAAATCATCCACAATGCCTAGAATCAAGAGAACCATCAAGAAGTCAAAAGGCTCTTCAAGTGTGGTCCCACCTCCAAATGATCATCCTTTGGCAAGGTACTTTGCTTCTAATGAAGAACTTCAATTCTATGAGGCAAGGCTCGCCGGAAGAAAGGAAATTCCTCCGAGGTATTTGGATCCGACCCTTCTTGTCATTCATAAGTTTGATACTCTTAAGGCTATTCTAGTTCATCAAGGCCTCATGGATTTTGTTCAAATTAAGAGTAAATATTATCCGGATTTAGTTGCCATAGCCTATAGTACACTCATGCTTGAGATTAATGAGGAAGATGAATCAAATTTCACATTATTCTTCAAGATAGGAAGAAAGGATTATAGGCTAGATGGTGATGAGTTAGCCACCATTTGGGAGTTGCCAAATCAAGGTGACTTGTTTCAAGGTGGTAAAACCCCAATTGATGAATGGGGTTATTCAAAGGACAATGCCATGCATTTGTTCAACCTTGTACAAGGAGCTCACTCCAAAATTAGTTGCAATTCAATGAGTGCGGAACATAGAACTTTGTTATATCTAGTCACCTATGTATTGCAACCTAGAATATCCGGGCATGCGAATGTAAATGATGAAGATTTGATTGTCATGTGGGCTATGATGAATGGGATTAAGATTAATTGGCCATACTTTATAGTACAACATATGATTAGGCTCAAAATGAAGGATAGGAATGGTGGATTAGGATTCCTTTGCCTATGGTCTAAAGTCTTTGATTATGTTGGTATTGATATATCAAATGAGATTGCCAAGGAAGTACCACCTCAATCTTGTATCAACACTCATATTCTCAACAAAATGGGAAGAAGAAATGTTGATGAACAAGGTCCTCAAGAGCAAGCTCCTCCACAAGCACCTCAAGCTCAAGAACCACCCTCCTTGGTTGATGTAATGAGAGAATTATAATCCATCAACCAAAACATCCAAAGGATTGAAGTAGAGCATGGTAGGCAACTTGAAGCACTTAATCGTCGTGTGTCTCGTGTAGATCATCGCACGGGTCGCTTGGATCGTCGTATTGATGACTTATATGAGCATTTCGGCATCCACCTACCGTATGAAGAGGATAATGATGATGATGAAGACCAAGATTGATTGTCTCCTCTTCATCAAGTCACTTTTTATTGCTTTATGTTTATTTGATTATATGAATTGTTAAACTAACTCCTAGTAAGCTAAGGATTTCTATTATGGTTTAAATACTTTGATATTTCCTTCATAATTTTGTTTAATGATTAATGCTTGTATGCTTATTTGGTGAATAACTCAAAATAGGCTTAGTACCCCTATTTTAAGTTAATGTGCATGCCTTGATATATTTCACTTCTTTAGGGGGAATTATGCATGCTTGTTATATATAAAAAGAGGAAATCAAATTCTTTTTGAAAGGGGGAATATCTCATCCTTGAGATTAATAGAGATATTGAACTTAAAAAAAAAATTCATTGTTTTATGCATGCTTCTATGACACATTTCAAACTCCTTTTTTTTTGATAATGTCAAAAGGGGGAAGAAAAGTTTGAGGATATTTGAAGTTTTGAACTTTTGAAAAAGAAGAAGTTTGAGGATTTGAAAAGAAGAAATAAGTTTGCAAAACAATGATTTCAAAAAGACTTCCGCTAAGCAAAAACTTTTGATATCTAAATCGTTTTCTTTGATAAACGCCCTTTAAGGGAACAAATGCACATATTTAGGGGGAACTCTTGCAAAATTTTTCTTGTGAAGTCTTCTCCAAAGCTTTCTATAAAACAAAGTGCATTATTGTTGCTTTCAAAATCATTTATAAATGCATATCCTCAAAATTGGTTTGTCATTATCAAAAAGGGGGAAATTGTAAATCATGTTGCTTGTATGCGAAGTTTGTATTCGTAGGTTTTGATGAATGACAAACCAACAAACGACATGAAAGACAAACCAACAAACAACTTGAATGAACAAGCATGTTGAAAGATCAACCAACATTCAACGTTGAGGAATGAAGAGTTGAAAGCAATACAACAACAACAAGAAACTCAAGTCCACAACATTTGAAGACAAGTATAGTGTCTTAGGACTTAGGTAACTTCTTGTTAAGAACCAATTGCTAAATCTCTCAACACACACTCACAAAATGTTTTGATGCACATCTTGCAATTCGATGCTAGCCAAATGGTTTAAAAACTTGTTTTCAAAGGTACAAAAGCATAGGAATTGACTCCAACAAGTTTGAGATCAATCCTAAGTATTTTGAAGTAATTTTAAGCCATTCTTTAAGGTTTGCATCGATGCAAAGCATGCGACGACTTGTTGCATCGATGCAACCTAGCTGAAAATTCAAATTTCAGCTTCAAAGACACATTTGCATCGATGCAAAGTGTTATGCATCGATGCAAATGATTCAAAAACATAAAAAACAACTAGTTTTGACAAAAAGGCTCCATCCCATTAACTCCCCAACGTTTCTAAGGTTTGGGGAGTCTATAAATAGATGGATTGAAGCCTTATTTCAAATACTTGAGTATTTGCAAACTATCTTGTTCATATTCTTTCATTCTACACATTTTTTAAGGTGTTATAATACACAATTTGAGAGAGCAATATCAATTGGTTCAATAGTGCTAAACTTGTAATCATACACTCTTCTAGAGAGTACTCATTTCGTCTCAACAATTCTTTGAGAATTGTTTTCTTGTACACTTTGTAAATTGGAGTGTGATCTCCAAGGTTGAGTCAAGAGTTATAAACACTATAGTCGGTGAGGATACCAAAGAAGTATACTAAGTACTCAAGGCAAATCTTAGAGAAGGTATCTCTAAGTGGAGTGGGTTAGTATACGAGTGGTGATCATATACCGTGAGGTGTTAGAAACTAAGGACTCGGATTGTAAAAGGTTTTGCGCGAGCACCTTGAAGCTTGGCAATAGTGGAACTTCTCAATAGCGATTGAGAAAGAAAGTGGACGTAGGACAAGGATTGTGCCGAACCACTCTAAATAGCGTTTGCATCTCTCCAAACTCATCTCTTCAATATTATTGTCTTTTACCTTTGAGCAAATAAATTGTGATCAAAAAGTAGCTTCGTAAGTACTTAAGGAATAGCTTAAGTCCGATTGGTGAAAAGCTTGATCAATTTATTTGAGTTGGTGTCTATTGGAAAGTAAAAGCTCCTTATAAATGCTTAGCAATTGAGTTAAGCTCTTGGAAAAATACTAGTACAATAACACTTTTGTATATTGTCTTTAACTTTCGCAAAAAGATTCATTGTTGTTGCAATACTCAATTCACCCCCCCCCTCTTGAGTAATTGTGCATAGGTTCTACAGTCTTCTCAAGGAACTGCGAGGAAGTATGTTCTTATTATTGGCTATAAAGGTTTTAATCGGGGTTTAGAAGATGAGAAGCAAGTAATTTAAGTAACAAATAAAGTAAATGGCAATTAAAATAAATAAATACTGTAAAGCAGACTTTTGGCAAGGTAAGGGAAGTTGGAGGTCCAACGTAGTTATCTCTCCCAACTATAATGAAAGTTGAATCTAAACTCCACTTGGTCAACCTTTACTAAGGCAAAGGGAAGTCAAGGGACTAATTAATCTGGCCTTTGAATCCTATTTATTTCCTAAGAAAAGGTTGGGATTATTTAAGTTCAGCTTAATTAGCAAGATAACGATTATCACTTATGTTGAGTTTAATAACTGTTGAGTTACTGAATTCTTAACCAGAAACAAAAGAGCGAAAAGTAAAATTGCTGGAATAATAAAAATGTCCTTAGATGGGAAGCAATGGTAACTTAAATCAAAGGGAACAATCATAAACTGAAAATACCTCAATTATCATTAATTCAAATAACAGTCTGTAACATGGAAGAATTCTTAGATTCAATTATAAAGGTAAATAGCCAACTCAGATATTGAAATAAATAAATAAAGTGAAAGGAAAGTTTAAAACAAAGAAATATAAAACCTGGATTGAGAGTCACTCTTAAAATAAGAAGAAATCCTAAATCCTAAAAGAGAGAGAGAGAGAAGATCTCCTTCTCAGCTAAATCTAAATCATTGAAAAGTAAAATATGCGAGGTCTCTTGAATGGGTGCATTCCCACACTTTATAACCTCTGGTCTATGCTGTCTGTACTTGGATCTGGGCTAAAAAGGGCTTCAGAATTTGCTGGGGGCGTATTCTGTAATTTCTGGTGCGTGGCCTCTGTCACGCGTCCGCGTGGGTCACGCGGTCGCGTCATTTGGAGCTTTTCCTTGCCACGCGGTCGCGTCAGTCATGCAACCGCGTCATGTGCGTTCTGCTTAAGGCGCGCGGTCGCGTCAGTCATGCGGCTGCGTCGCTGCTGATTCGTGCTTGGCACGCGATCGCGTCATCCATGCGATCGCGTGGATATCAGTTTCCTTAAAGCTCCGTTTTGCTTTCTCCTTCCATTTTAGTATGTTTTCTTTTCCATCCTTTAAGTCATTCTGCCTTAGAAAATCTGAAACTACTCAACACACTAATCACGGCATCGAATTGAAATAAAGGTAATTAAAATAATTAATTTTTAAAGCTTAGGAAACATTTTTTTCACAATATGACATAATAAGGAAGGGAAAGTAAAACCATGCAATTAATGTGAATAAGCAGGTGAAGGATTGTATAAATCACTCAAATTAAGCACAAAAGAACTCATGAAACATGGGTTTATCAACCTCCCCACACTTAAACACTAGCATGTCCTCATGCTAAATCCAAGGTAAATAATTAAGGTTAAAGTGATGGAATGTCATGCAATGCAACCTAATTTAAATGCAACTACCTAAATGAATGATGCATAATGCAACTCTAAATTATTCACTTATATATAAAGCTTACATGTAGTCAAGTTAATTCACATTCTCAAGGAGTCATGTATATATATAGCCAACCCTTATATAATAAAGCATTTTAGCAAATGAGATGGGAAAGAAAACATTGTACAAACTTGCAAAATAATTAGTAAATTTAAGCACAGATATATGTTGATGAGTTATTGAACCCTCACTAGATTTTGTGTTTACTCTCTAGTCACTCAGTGTTCATTGGGTTTATTCACTCTATTTTTCTTTTTATTCTTAATTTCTATAGCTTTGTTTTTCATCTAACCAATCAACAATTATAGAATATAGTCATACCAAAAAGTCATGAGGTCTTTAATTAAGGTTGTAATGGGGTCAAGGTAAAGGTAAGGATTTATGTATAGGGTCAAGTGAGCTAATAAGTGAATCCTTAATTAGACTAAGATCTCACCTAACATACATATTTAGTAAAATAAAATCTTTTTACCTATTTTCCCATATTATCCCACTTATTGTTACATGCTCATGTTTCACTTTTTATTTTTATCCCATGTGCATTGTTTTTATTTTGCATTGGGGAATTTCTTTTATATCCCCTTTTATTTAGATGTTGAAAAATAAAATTTTTTTTTAATGCACATGGTAATTGAATCACCTAGATTTTCTCATGAGCATGCTTTCCAAATTTATTTTATTTCTTTTAACTTCTCTACCTTTTTGTTTCTATCATCCATGTTCCCAAAAGGTTTCCCACATTTAACTCTATTCATGATTTTCTATCTTAAGCTAACCAAAGATTCACTTGGGATTTTCTTTTATTTTTCTACTTAAGGCTAGTAATTTGGCTAAATAGAATAAAGGAGTTTTAAAAGTCTCAAGGGGCTAACAAGGGTGATGTAAAAGGTAGGCTAATTTAGGGTAAGTGAGCTAAAATCAAATGATGGCCTCAATCATTCTCTTGGTATGTATCTATTCTATATTCTATAATTGGACATATAGATTAAAGCAAAGGAAAGAACATCAGAATAAAAAGAAATGAAACACACAGAAATGAAATTATGGTTTGAATGCAACCATACAATTTAAGCTCAAGACTCACAGGCTGTGTGTTCTCTAACTCAAGCATCATATATCATTTATATATTGTATGCAGGTTTAGTTAAAAATTCCCATTATTCTCATAAAAAAATTATTTAGGGTAGCTTTTAAAGTTTTAATGTTCCTCCTTGATGAAATATTGTCAGCTTAACTACATCATGTAATGCTATATATAAGGTTTGTGGATTTAAATCTGTTATGTTCAATTTCCTAGCTTACTTCCTTTTTATATTTTTCAATTTAAACTATACTATCTTATGCTAAAAAGGGTAAACTATACTAATTAATCCACTAATAAATCAGAATTGTAAACTAAACTAAATAACTAAAATAAACTAAATGGCTAAAATGTGAACTAAAGATGTAAAATGCAGAAAATAGAGTAAAAATACATAAAAGCAATGTATAAGTACTCATAAAATAACAGTAAAAGAAAAAGAGAAAAATACAGAAAAATATCAGAAATAAAAAAAAAGTATGTAGTGGTTCACCCAAATAAACGCCAGAGATGGCAACCTCCCCACACTTAAAAGGAAGCATCGTCCCCGATGCTCAATCAAGCCGGGTGTGAAGGAGTGTCATCATTGGGAGGGATGGTAGCTGGAGTCTCAGTGGTGGTAGGCTGGGAGTTTGGCTGCTGTGGAGGAGGTGCTAACTAGATCGGGATCTCAAGATCCGCAGCCTCAATCTGATGTGGAACCGCTGCCTGTGGTGTGGCTGGTGCTGCCTCTTGGGGATGGGTCTCTGCATCGGGTGCATCCGCCTCCTCCTCAGATGCCTCGGATGGTGTGTCAGGCTCGGAGGGGATGTCACTGGATCATATCATCAGCTTTAGGTGCTCATAGCGCCGCTTGTTGCGACGCTCCATCTGGTCAAGTCGTCGGAACAAGCGGTGCACCAGATGATAGACGGGCTCTGTGGCAGGTGGAGGTGTAGTGGTGGTAGCAGGGGTAGGTGGTGCAGCAGTGGAGGAAGAGGGTCCGGCAGACGGTGGGGCTGACTCATCAATAGCAGTGAATGGTGGTGGTCTGTGGCCCAAGGCTAGGAAGTTCCGGCTGTGCGGAATGATCTTCCTGCAATCCGCCGCTGGTGGTCTCTCATCGGCAGCCTCCCATGGCACGTCAGCTCGACGGCCAAGCTGTGTAACTAGATATGGAAAGGGGAGGGTGCCTCGGACGTGGACCCTGGCCATATAATGCCGAATGAAACGTGGCAGATAAAGGTCCTTACCCTCCAGCACACACCAAAGGAGGGTGATCATAGCAGCCGGGATCTCCGTCTCGTGAGTACTCGGCATCACATAATTACTCAAGATCTGATGCCATAACCGAGCCTCATCGTTTAAGTATGCTCTCTTGATCCCTCTAGGCATGGTAGTGTCCTGACCCATCTCCCAAGGAACAGTCGGGTCGAGAGCTATCCGTGCCTTCACGGCATCCCAATCAAACTGCATCTGACGCATGTCCTCCTCAGACTTTGAATAACCATCAGGCTGATCAGACTTGGCTGGGAGCCGGAGAATGTCCTCTAAAGCCTCTTCAGTGACCAAAATTTGTTTTCCTCTCAGGTTCACTGCATCTAGGGTGGTGAGGTAGTAGTTGCAGTAGAATTCTCGGACCCAAGATGCGTTGACCTCTGTCAGTGTTCTCTCCAGAAAGAACCAGCCCCTTTGCTTAATTTGCTCAGTGGTGTACTGCTGGAGGGCTTCTGGAATCTTCAGAGTTCGTTCCAGGTATAGATTTCTGGAGTTTGCAAAAGCCGGGTACTTCAGCTCACAGTATCGGTTTGCAAATTTTATAGGATCATTCGCAGGGAGCAACTGGTCAGCTTTTTTCTGCTGTGTGAAGTTCTTCTCCCGCCATGAAGAATCGTGCATTAGAGCAATGATGGACTGGGAGGAATCTCCTCTCTTGCGCTTGCCAGTAGCCTTGCCTTTTCCTTTCCTTTGTGAGGCAGACATCATGAAAAACAGAAAACCAGGATATGGATAAAATAGGAAAGCGAATAAGCAATTAAACAAAGGAAACTCAAAGCGTCAAGGGAGAATTAGAATAATGAAAATGAGTAAATGAAATGGGATTGAATTTATGTGAAATGGAAAAATAATCAATATGCCATGGTTAGAAAGTTAGAGGAAAGTGAAAATAATCAGAAAAGAGATAAAAAGGGTTAGTATGGTTAGAATTTGAAAAAGAAATTAGTAAATTAAAATTAGTGAGTTAGTAAAGTGCGGGTTAAAGTAAGTGGCATAGAAAAATTCCATATAACAAGGATTCACAGGTAAGAATAGAAGTACTCATAATCGAACAAGGAAAATAGGGTGATGCTGATTCGAATAGAAAGAAAGAAAGCAAAAATTTGAATCAGTGAATCACAAATGCAGTTTATGAACCAGGAAATCAAGGAGGATAAGAATGTATGCCATAGGATTCATGAAATGGTTTGGGTAAAGCAGAGTAAAACAGAGTTCAGAAATGCCAAACCAAAACATGAAAGAAAACAATTTACAAAAAATTTGGGCAGCATTCCGGCTAAAATTGGATTGTCCCAGAAAATAAACAGCAATCATAGCAGTTCATATGAATTAAAAACTTGCTGCAGTTACCAGTAATGAATAGAAACAGGAAAATTTGGAGTAACAAGCAGCAATTGCAAGAAATCATAGCATATGAATGAGGTCACAGGAACAGCAGAATTGCAGTTATGATAAAACATAAATAGGAACAGTGCAAGTAAACAGACCTAGATCCACTAACCACAGCCTAAGCTACCTATCAACCTAAAAATCCACTACAGCATGCATATCTATCTATCCTAATGATGAACAGAAACGGAAAAAAGTACAGAAAAATGACGAACGGATAAAAGGGGGTTGCATTTTGCGGAACCTGGTAGGCGGGAGGGGTGGAACGGGGAAGAAGGTGGCTGCGGCGGTGTCCGGCGCAGTGGCGGGGCACGGTGTCGCGGTGGCGGCTGAGGGGGGCAGTGGCGGAGAGAGTTTTGGGTTAGTGATAGAAGAAGGGGGGTTTGTGGGTGGGTGGCGGAGGAGGGGGCGCAACTGGAAGGCCGGCGGTGGTGGGAGGTGGTCGCGGAGGGCAGTGGTGGAGAGGGGAGGAGAGAGGAAGAAGGGAGAAGAAGGGAGGGGAGGGGAAGAAGAAGAAGAAGCAGAGAGGGAGAAGAAGAAGCAGAGAGGGAGAAGAGGGTTGGGGGTGGGGGGCTGCGCGACTGATAGGGTTTGCGTGGCTGGGGGTTATACTTTCGAATCCACGCGACCGCGTGGGGCACGCGGTCGCGTGGTTGGGGTGAAAATGGGAGTGACGCGATCGCGTGGGGCGCGCGATCACATGAGAGGGGGGAAAGAGAGGTGACGCGATCGCGTGGGTCGCGCGATCGCATCGCTGGAATTTGTGCGAAACGCACGACTCCAGCGCCGTTTTAGCGCAACTCTCTGTCTCCTTTTGGGGTGATATGCAATCCATGCGACGCGATCGCGTCGCTCACGCGGTCGCGTGGGAATGGTATTGTGCAAGTGACGCGATCGCATGGGGCATGCGATCGCGTGGGCCAATTTGTGCGAAACGCACAAGGGCCGCACGATTCCAGCCTAACTTTCTGTTCGTCGGATCCTTACGCCGATATGTATATCACGCGGCCGCGTGGGTCACGCGGTCGCGCGGGTGGTGTTTTTTGCAGTATGACACGATCGCATGGGGCATGCGGTCGCATCGTGCACCCTTTTTTTTTGCATGAAAAATGCAGAATGCAAACGATTAACATGAATGCTATGCATGATTCCAGGTTTAATAAACTAAAATGAAAAAAAGAAAAATGAAAGCAATTAACAAGAAATAAATTGAAAAAGAAGCGACCATACCATGGTGGGTTGTCTCCCACCTAGCACTTTTAGTTAAAGTCCTTAAGTTGGACATTGGAGGAGTATCCTGTTATGGTGGTTTATGTTTAAATTCGTCCAAAAATCTCCACCAGTGCTTGGAATGCCAATAGCCTCCGGGGTCCCAAACTAGGCATGCAAAGCTTCCGAACAGCTTTAAATATATTGTTAGGCTCCCGGGATGACAAATGTCAGAATAAACTCCAGGATTCCAAGCCTTGCTTTTAAATCTGCCTCCGTCTTGATCTACATGTCTCCATCCGGGAGGTTTTAAAAGTAGGATCTCACCGTGGTGACCAAACGTTTTCCGTGATCTATGTAATTGAGCATGATACCAATCCGTGTACTTCGAGGTGAAGCGTGGAACCTTATTGAACCTTGTGCACCAGCTCTGAGTACGAGCCATTTCCCTATTACTCTTAAAGCCGCAGAGAGCTCTAAGCTCGCCATCTGTTTCAAGCAAACCATATTCAAGTGAATAAGTAAAGTTATAAGTTAAGGATTGTACCCACTTGAAGCTTGTATTAGGTGGTAATGGCCTTGGGATAGGTGTTTTTGGTGGTTCTGCAAGTTCCATTTCCTTGTGCTCTTCTGTGAATTCTTCCACTTCTTTGCAAAGATCTTCAATTGTATCTGTGTCCTGGTCAAAGTCTTCTATGTCTTCCTCATCACTTGAGTCATAGATTGGAGGTTGAGAGAAATCTACCTCTGCATCATCTTCATATTCACTTGGGGAAGATTCTTCGATCTCAGAGAATTCACTTGCGGATGCAAGTTCATCACCAAGAGAGCTAGACTTGTGACTATCATTATCAAGGGAAATTGCTTCTTGGATTATTCCGTCTGATTCTTCGTAAACGACTTGCCTTGGAGAAATATCCTCCTTAGCATCAACTGTAGCATCCTGGACGGAGTTTTCCTCCATTCTGGATTCCCATGGAGGTTCAGCATCTCCTAGATCTTCAACCAACTCTTCTTCTTGAACAAAGACAGCTTCTTCTAATTGTTCTAGTACAAATTCATTCTCTGTCTTGTCCACTGGAGTTTCTAGTATCTCCTTCATGCTACGCTCTTCATTGGGCTGTCCACATGGAGCTGTGGCTGATCCTTGTGTATTTAAGCGCCTAGAAGCCCATTGAATTAACACTTGCTCAAGTTGTTGAATGGTTGTTTGAAATTTTCTTACTGTTTCCTTTAGGCGATCCTCTGCTTCTCGGGTTGCTGGACTTGGACATGATACAAAGGAAAGTGGTGGTGATTGGGAGTGATTGGATTGGTATTGGGGTAAGGAAGGATCATATGGTGGCGAATGGTGAAGAGAAGCTTGTGAGTGTGGTGGTTCGAGGTTATGTTGAAAGGATGGTTTATATGCACGGGGTGGGGCTTGTTGGTAGTTACAAGGTTGTCCACCATGTCTTTCAGCTGGGTATGCATTGTAGAATGGTCTTTGTCCAGGATATCTCGGAGGGTGTTGCTGCCAAAAGGGTTGATTAGATCCTCTTGGTTCCATCCATCCTTGATTGGTCTGACCTTGATGCACATTTCTGCTGTAACTTCTATTTCCTTTAACAATATTAGAACCAAACTCAAAGCGAGAGGGGTGAGAGTTCATAGTAGCAAATAAAGATAAAAAGGAAAAACAAAAATAAATAAACAAGAAAAAGAAAAATATTTACAATAACTAATAATAAGGCACACGTTAGCAGTTCCCCAACAACGGCGCCATTTTGATGAGGGAAACTTTTGCGTGGTCTAGAAATTTGCGGATAAATCCTCGTTGCAAGTATAGTTTCTAAACCTTCAAAAGTCCTTTCATACAAACGTGTTGGGTGTCACAAGTAACAAACCCCTTTAGAAATTGTTAACCGAGTATTCAAACCTCGGGTTGTCTTCTCAAGGAACTGCGAGGAAGTATGTTCTTATTATTGGCTATAAAGGTTGTAATCGGGGTTTAGAAGATGAGAAGCAAGTAATTTAAGTAACAAATAAAGTAAACGGTAATTAAAATAAATAAATACTGTAAAGCAGACTTTTGGCAAGGTAAGGGAAGTTGGAGGTCCAATGTAGTTATCTCTCCCAACTATAATGAAAGTTGAATCTAAACTCCACTTGGTCAACCTTTACTAAGGCAAAGGGAAGTCAACGGAATAATTAATCTGGCCTTTGAATCCTATTTATTTCCTAAGAAAAGGTTGGGATTATTTAAGTTCAGCTTAATTAGCAAGATAACGATTATCAATTATGTTGAGTTTAATAACTGTTGAGTTACTAAATTCTTAACCAGAACCAAAAGGGGGAAAAGTAAAATTGCTGGAATAATAAAAATGTCCTTAGATGGGAAGCAATGGTAACTTAAATCAAAGGGAACAATCATAAACTGAAAATACCTCAATTATCATTAATTCAAATAACAGTCTGTAACATGGAAGAATTCTTAGATTCAATTATAAAGGTAAATAGCCAACTCAGATATTGAAATAAATAAATAAAGTGAAAGGGAAGTTTAAAACAAAGAAATATAAAACCTGGATTGAGAGTCACTCTTAAAATAAGAAGAAATCCTAAATCCTAAGAGAGAGAGAGAGAAGATCTCCCTCTCAACTAAATCTAAATCATTGAAAAGTAAAATATGCGAGCTCTCTTGAATGGGTGCATTTCCACACTTTATAACCTCTGGTCTATGCTGTCTGTACTTGGATCTGGGCCAAAAAGGGCTTCAGAATTCGCTGGGGGCGTATTCTGTAATTTCTGGTGCGTGGCCTCTGTCACGCGTCCGCGTGGGTCACGCGGTCGCGTCATTTGGAGCTTTTCCTTGCCACGCGGTCGCGTCAGTCATGCGACCGCGTCATGTGCGTTCTGCTTAAGGCGCGCGGTCGCGTTAGTCATGCGGCCGCGTCGCTGCTAATTCGTGCTTGGCACGCGATCGCGTCATCCATGCGATTACGTGGATATCAGTTTCCTTAAAGCTCCGTTTTGCTTTCTCCTTCCGTTTTAGTATGTTTCCTTTTCCATCCTTTAAGTCATTCTGCCTTAGAAAATCTGAAACTACTCAACACACTAATCACAGCATCGAATTGAAATAAAGGTAATTAAAATAATTAATTTTTAAAGCTTAGGAAACATGTTTTTCACAATATGGCGTAATAAGGAAGGGAAAGTAAAACCATGCAATTAATGTGAATAAGCAGGTGAAGGATTGTATAAATCACTCAAACTAAGCACAAAAGAAGTCATGAAACATGGGTTTATCACCCACTAACAATTATCAACATACAATCACTCAAACAACACAATTAATCATAGAAATCATCAATGTAACATCAACAAGTCAAGATTCACAACATTCATGTAATGGGTATAAAGTGACAATTGACAAGAAATCATAAAACTAACACAAGATCTAAGCAAAGTTATACTAAGAAATTCAAATTGAATAATCAAAACTAGTAATTAACAAGATCCAATTCAGAATTCAATAAGAGAAGATCAAATTAAAGCTAGATCTAGAGAGGAACAAGGGTTTCTCTCTCTAGAAGAACAAAGAACTAAAAACTAGCTAAATTTGTATCTTAGTGTAAAATGAATGATCCCCCCTTTTCCCTTAGCATCCTTGGGTCTCTTTCATGCAGAAACAGCTTAAATTTGGGCCTAATGAGCCACAAAAATCGCCAGCACGATTTTCTTTAATGAGGTCACGTGCAGCTTTCCGCGCGTGCGCGCCAAGCATGCATGCGCGCCGATTTCTTTTGTGATCCACGAGTGCGCGCCATGTGCGCGTGAGCGTTAGTGGGATTTCTCTTACCCGCGCGGATGCATCCATCCTTGCGCGCCGCTCCCAGCTATCCTCATCCACGCGTGTGCGTGAAGTGCGCGTGCGCGCCAGTGCTGAGTTTCCCAAAATCCAAATCTCCATGTTCCTTCCTCTTGTGCATGCTTTCTTTCTCTCTTCTAGGCCATTCTTACCCTATTAATCTTGAAATCACTCAACAAATACGTCACGGCATCGAATGGCAATAAAAGAGGATCAAAATATAGCAATTTTAAGACAAAAGAAGCATGTTTTTCATCATGCGGCAATATTAGGAAGGAAACACAAAACCATGCATTTCTTGTGAATAAGTGCGGAAAATGTTGACAAAACTCCCCAAATTCTACACAATATAAACCACAAAATTGGAGTTTATCAACGCGCGAAGGATGCTCTGACGGAGAAGGAGGAGAACGAGGCTATCTCATCGCCAATGATTAGAAGTTGCTAGTGTTGATGGGATGAACAGAACGTGAAGAGGGAGGAGAAACTCACAGAGGAGAGGGAGGTTTTGCCGCCGCACCGCTGGTCGCCGGGGACCACCGCCATTGATGCCAGAAAATGCCACTAATGGAGCCACTGTCCTTGCTCGGCCCCTGTTTCTGCGCTTGTTTACGCTGGTTCTGCCATTGCTGCCACAACCCGTCTCGAATTTCTTCTAATTTCGACACTTAGAGGTAGGAGATTTATTTTAAAATTAACCATTTTAATTTATGAATATCATTGAAGTTTAGTGAGTATCTGTAAATAATTTATAAATGTCTTGTGTGATTAATTGGTAGAAATAAGCTTGGTTTGAGGATGTAAAATTTGGATTAGTTTTTGAGATGATGTTCTAGTGTTTCAATTAGTTTATTGAGTTGAGGTTATGGCTGTGAATGTGACTGGTATGATGATGATTACGTGCGTGTGAATTGAATTTTGTTTAGCTCTTGTGTGCATCTTACAAGGTTGTTTGGGAATGAATGCTTATCGGAAGTTCTGTTTTTTTTTTTTTACTTAATAATGTTGTAATTGGTGGTTGAATCAAATTATAATGAGTAATTTATGAGATTGAGGCTTGATGAATGATAAATGGATTGAGTTTAGATTTCTAAACTAAGTACCTAAAATTGATTTCTTAACTAAAAGTAGTAATTTTTATGGTTTATAAATAATTTTACAATGAGTGGAACCAAATGGTAATAAAATATGTTGATTATTGAGAACCTGTTTGTTTGTTTGATAATTGCTGATGAAAGGCTGGTAAACTATTAAGAAGGAGGGAACCCCTAAGGGTGGTTTAAGTCCGAATTTTTGAGGTGATGCTGTCGAAATTTTTATAAAACTCTAAGACTTTGTTTTTTTATAAATTCGTCCATCGCTGCTCGATAAGCATCAGGTGAGTAATTGATTAATGATGTTGCTGTGAATGGTGGAGTGAGGTGAGAAATGTGGTGAGTTTCATTCATTGTTCCTTATTTTTTTCTTGTTCTCTCTTCATAGTTATATCCTTTTTTTCTTGATCCTTGTAAATTAATTATTATATGTTTTAGGGCGCTGCTACTCTAAATGATTGAAAGATGGTCATCGTTGTTTGAAAAGAGCAATGCATCACAATTGCCCTGTTTGCTTTGAGGTATAAACTATAAAGACTATTCTTCTATTATGGTAAAATCTTTTGGGAAGAACCACATGATTTCATTTTGTTTGGTTTATGAATTAGTTTTGCTTATTATAAATTTTGTTGATTGTTGATTGTTACTATGATGATGTTGGCTTGTTCTGCCATTAGTTACTTTGTTGATTGAATTTTTTTCTTTAATGAGATTTTATTCTGAGCAATGTTAGGAGAAAATAGTTCTGCTTTGTCATCAGCTCCTACTCTGTCATCTGCTGCTGTTCCGTGCTCTCCTCTCTGCTTGCGTCCACTACGCCGTCCCCCACCTCGTCTGCTGAGGTTTGGTTACGGTGTGTGTTTGGATTAAGCTTATTTTCTGTTATAAATTAAAGAGTTATTTAGCTGAACATGTTCTCTCTATGTAAAAACTTAAGCATAGAAGTTTTGTTTTAATTCAATTTGGTTTGAAATTAAGCTAAGTTGTTTTATGGAGCATAATGTTAATGTTAATGGTTGTTTCTTAATTGTTCGTTGGTTTATTTTGTTAGCATGTAAAGTGGCTGGAAATTCTGAGTTGATTCTCTCAATGGCCTGAATGACTCAAGTAAAATTGCTGCATTTGATTTTGATGGCCTAAATGACTCAAGTAAAAATCTTAGAATTCTGGAGAAGGTTGCCCAAATATTCAAAGAGGATTTGAAGTTTGGTGGAGAAGAGCTTTCTAGAAGCGGAATGGAGAGTAAGAATAGACAAGACAATTACGAATTACAGCTACAACAGTTGATAATCCTTGAAGACAAACAACCTAGCATGGTGGAATTGACAGCATTTTACTGGGTGTGTCTCCTTTTAACCTTCTCTTGATCATTTTAATTTCTATTTAATTCCTCTATGTTGACCAGCATTTTAACCTTGGTAGCTTATCTGTAAAGCTGCTTGTTTGAAATGTGATAGACTCTGTCTTCATCCATGATTGATTTACCTTGAACAAGTTAGCACCATTGTATTTTTTTCCTTTTTCTTTTGGCACTTTTTTGTTTGTTTGTTGTGCACATAATCTAATCATTTCAATAGAAATAACCTGTGAGTATAGAATTTATAGTTCATGTGAGTAGTTGGAAACATTTTTCTTTTATCAGTGTGCATAGTCATCGATTTACACTTAGGCTGGTCATAATTTGGCTCTATCTTGAGCTGACAGCACTACACTCTTGAAGAATGTTATTTTTTTTTATTATGAGACTATTCTATCTTCGTTATGTATTTAGGGGCAACACAACCTGAGCTTCAGTTGCAATTTGTTTAGTTCTAAACCTTTTCCATTCATATTTAGTCTTGTTTAATCATCTCTTTGCAGTTACATGGAAGAAATAAGAGTTCATGTGCTATCAATTTAATTTAGTGGATAAGATTTCATGTTTAACTGGCTACCGCAAGGTGGGGCTGGTGGTCTAAGTTTTCTACTTTGTGTGCGAGACTATACTAAGCAAAGTAACTGCTGATGTTGACAAAGGGGTCCATGATGAGACTGGTTTCTTTTAGGTATGTTTGAATAAGTATGCTTGAATCTGAAGTCTAAGATTTGCTATTATATTTATTGCTGCTGTTAGTTTACCTTCTGGTAGTGTCAAAAGAGGGGACAGGAGGGGGGGTGGGTCTTGTGACCTTATGTGGTGCTTTCAGTGCAAAGAAGTTCTTGGATTTAATATCGTTTATAAATTACAACCTTTTAATTTGATGTATTAAGAAGCTTATTTATTAGCAATGCAAATATTGCTTTTCTTACTGGCTATAACAATCATGCTTGAAAATAACTACACTATGGTTGCTTGATCCTTTTATGCCTTATTAAGAATTGAATTTGTTAAGTACCTATGTGCTTGTATCTATTGTGCTAGTGATACATGTTATATGCATGCCATTGTTCTTTATTTTGTATTTTACTGATTCAAAATGCTTCATTTTTCCCCAGTTAAGAAGCTTGTGTTCCTTGTTGTCTGCAGGTGGTTCTGTTTTTTGAAAATATGGGCTTGGATAAAGAAACTATTGGGAGAATTATTTTTCGCTGCCAGCATTGATAAAACTCTTTAGATGAAGATTGAATTCCTTTCTAGGGTTGGCATTTTTTAAGCTTATTTTTCTGGGATAATTAAAAAATATCCGGAATTACTTGTAACCAACACTGATACAACTATATTGTATCCGGAAATTTTTTGTTCACTAAGTATATAAATGTTTATTTTTTTATGGTAAGTGTTCAATTAGTTCTTTAGTAATTTGATTCAAATAGTTTAACCTTGTTGATTGACATTAAATTAAAAAAAAATAGTTGGAACTAATTTTAATGCAACATGAGAAAACTATTGTAAATAAAGAATAATATAGTTATAAAAAACCATTGTCAAAAGTCACAAAAGGCAATGGTATTAAAACCATTGTCAAAGATAGCTACAAAATGACAATGGTATTAAAACCGTTGCAAAAAAACACAACCAAAGGCAACACTTTTAAACTATTGTCTTTATGAACAACAAAATTACAACAATTTAAAATCATTGTCTATCCAGTTACGGTTTTAAACCGTTACGTCATCAAAGAGAATAATTTTAAACCATTGCCTATCCAGTAATGGTTTTAAACCGTTCTTTAAAAATTGTTGTCAAAACCGTTGTCTATGCTAGTAACTATGGCAATGGAGTTTTGGTTGTCATTGCCTTAGGTAAAAAACTGTTGCCTTCAAGCATTGGTAATGGCCGCATATACCACAGGTCAAAAACCGTTTCCAAAGCGTTACCTAAAGTTTTAGGAACGGTTTTCTGATCTATGACAATGGTTTTTGACCGTTGCGAAAACCCTTGTTTGTTGTAGTGTTCTTTCATTTAAGTACCACTATCTTAGCCTACAATTAAAATTTAAAAAGAAGATAAAAAAATAGATCAATTTAAAATTTGAAGAAACATCTTGCACTAAACTCACCTTAAAAGGAAAAATTTAGAGTTTCCAATTTTTCATGTTAAAACAAATAGAAAAGAAAACTTAATCAATCAATTTAGATAGGGGACATAAGAGGCTAACCTTTCAGAATGGTTCATAAAAAATCTTATTAATATGTTCTGGTTTGGGATTAGGAACATAAAATTCTGCAGTAATTCGATTAGGAATACCTATTTCCCACAATATTGGACCATCCCTTAGAGGCTCATA
Organism: Arachis ipaensis; assembly: GCF_059453495.1. Classification (NCBI taxonomy): domain Eukaryota; kingdom Viridiplantae; phylum Streptophyta; class Magnoliopsida; order Fabales; family Fabaceae; genus Arachis; species Arachis ipaensis. The sequence continues at coordinate 103,058,102 of NC_142440.1, forward strand.
TACCAGTTCACCCACTTCAATATTAAAACTTGTGCAGTAATTCTAGTGAGCATACATTTTTGGCAAGATAATTATCAACATTTCAAAAATTGGCTTTGTTATGCTGGGCAAGCATATTTCAAAAGTTGGCTTTGTTATGGAGGGCAAGCATATTTAGAAACAAGAAATTCAGGAATAAATCTCCATCTAACACAGTAGCACAAACTGAAATTTGGTCCCTTAAAAAAATTGTCACTCAGTTCAAACCAAATATGTATGGACATCAAGAGTTGGCTACCAAAAGCATTATAAATGTTACCATCACTGATTTTAATTTGTGAGAGAAGAGATAATATTAAAAGAATCGAATCATATGAAAACTTGTTACTCTGTTGTTACCTTGGAATTAGCATTATAAGTTAGCATCAATAGGCATGCATTGTCACATGTATGAAGCAGGATCAATGTGGTATATCGCCTAGAAAATACATCCTACATATAGAAATAAAAGACTCGCATAAATTTAAAGATATAACACAACCATTATTTTCCCACAGAGGATATCAATATAGCATTGAAGAATTATTTCACAAAAGGCCATATTAACAAATCATACTATTGTTAATATAGTAAAGTTCCTTTATGTATTAGCTAGGATCAATTGGGAATAACTAGTTTCTTCTCTATTGACATTGTAATTATGAAGATGATTACTTCCATGTATATAAAGAACACATGCTGATGAGGTTTGCCCTGAAGTATTTACAGAAAATCACAATTTAAACACATATCCAGTGATCCTTGTACACAATTTTATTAGCATGGTCCTTTTAGGCCATCTATCAATGTATGGTATATTGTTCTGCCAATTTTGATAAATTAACAGTCCAATGTTCATCACAAAGAAAACGTAAATGATTATTAACAGCATTTAACAGATGTGCTTTGCGAAACCAAGATAGCTTATAATCCCGTATGCTTTGTACTCTACATTGAAAGCTTGTTTCCCATGCATAACATCTGAATCATTTCTAAATACAAAAGACATTTGTTAAGATTATATTTGAACAAGGTCAAATGAACTTTGTTTAAAAGTGTTCATACTTTACAATATCCATGGCAGCCAGAATTTCATGCACGATACCAACCCTCTTGTTTGTTTGCTACGGTCCTTCCTTTGCCAGTTTTCTTATTTTGGCAATCACATATGTCTATTTCTAGAAATAATAAAAAAAATTATTTGTGTATATATTTGAGAAGAATTGCCTAAATATACAAAGAATAAGTGATGAGCGGATAATCTATACCCTTTTTGGCATTATTTTTACATAGTTTTTAGTATGTTTTAGTTAGTTTTTATTATATTTTTATTAGTTTTTATGCAAAAATTACATTTCTGGACTTTACTATAAGTTTGTGTATTTTTCTATGATTTCAGGTATTTTCTGACTGAAATTGAGGGACCTAAGCTAAAATTTGATTCAGAGGCTGAAAAAGGACTGCAGATGCTGTTGGATTCTGACCCTCCTGCACTCAAAGTGGATTTCTGGAGCTACAGAAGCCCAATTGGTGCGCTCTCAATTGCATTGGAAAGTAGACATTCTGGGATTTCCAGAAATATATAATAGTCCATACTTTGCCTGAGATTTGATGGTCTAAACTGGCGTTCAAAGTCTGCCTAAAAATTCTGGCGTAAAACACCCAAACTGGCACCAGAATTGGAGTTAAACGCCTAAACTGGCACCAAAGCTAGCATTTAACTCCAGGAATAGCCTATGCACATGTAAAGCTCAATGTTCAGCCCAAGCACACACCAAGTGGGCCCCGGAAGTGGATTTCTGCACTATCTGCACTTAGTTACTCATTTTCTGTAACCCTAGGTTGCTAGTCTAGTATAAAGATTTATTTTACATCTTTGGAATGTCTTTTGACCATTTTTTGATCAATCTTATGCGATCATAGACCATTGTACATGTTTGGAGGCTGGCCTCACGGCCATGCCTAGACCTTTTACTTATGTATTTTCTACGGTGGAGTTTCTACACCCATAGATTAAGGTGTGGAGCTCTGCTGTTCTTCATGAATCAATGCAATTACTACTGTTTTTCTATTCAATTCATGCCTACTTATTCTCCAAGATATACTCTCGTACTTAATTCAGTTAAGTCAGAATGAAGGGGTGACCCGTGACAATCACCCAATCTTCGTTACTCGCTTAGCCAAGATCGCGTTCCTGACAACCACAAAGTGGTCTACATGATGTTCAACGTAGTCATTGGACGACAGCCGGAGTATATTCTCTTGGGTCCCTAATCAATGATTCACATCGTCTCTCGTGACAACAGAGCATCTGAATCTGAGATTAAAACCTTCGTGATATAGGCTAGAAACATTGGCAGCATTCTTGAGATCCGGAAAGTCTAAACCTTGTCTGTGGTATCCCGAGTAGGATCTGGGAAGGGATGACTGTGACGAGCTTCAAACCTGCGAATGTTGGACGCAGTGACAGTGTGCAAAAGGACAATGGTCTTATTCCGATGCTAGCGGGAACCGACAGATGATTAGTTGTGCGGTGACAGCGCATATGGATTTGTTTTCATCCGAGAGGATTATACAGCTTGCCATGGAAGGAGGTAACGCATGGTTGGAAGAAGGCAATAGGAAAGCAGAAGTTCAGAAGCAACAAAGCATCTCTAGATGCTTATCTGAAATTCCCACCAATGAATTACATAAGTATTTCTATCTTATTTTATATTTTATTTATATTTTAATTATCAAAACCTCATAACCATTTGAATCCGCCTGACTGAGATTTACAAGGATGACCATAGCTTGCTTCAAGCCGACAATCTCTGTGGGATCGACCCTTACTCATGTAAGGTTTATTACTTGGACGACCCAGTGCACTTGCTGGTTAATTACGCGGAGTTGTGAAGAAGTGTTGAGATCATGATTTCGCGCTACCAAGTTTTTGGCGCCGTTGCCGGGGATTGTTCGAGTTTGGACAACTGACGGTTCATCTTGTTGCTCAGATTAGGTACTTTTATTTTATGTTTAAGCTTTTTAATTTTAATTTCGAAAAAAATTTAAAAAAAAAAAATAAATTATTCTTTGTTCTTCAGAATTTTTAAGAATGAATTCTAGAGTTTCATCATGATCTGTTGAAGGCTGGCTGACTGTCAAGCCATGTCTAATTTTTTTGGACCGAGGCTTCCACTTATCATTGCAGGAGCCTTTTGATTTTCATCAATTTGGCTGTTGTATGTAATGCTCTGCTGAAGCTTGGCTGGCCATTGGCCATGTCTAATCTTTTGGACCGAAGTTTTCGCATAAAGCTCGGCTGGCTATTAAGCCATGTCTAAATTTTTGGACCGAAGCTTTAGACTAACATTGCATGATTCCTGAAATTCTTATTAAAAATTTTGAATTTCTTTACTTTCTTTTCCAAAATAATTTTCGAAAAATACAAAAAAAAATTTAATAAAATCATAAAAACCAAAACTTTTATGTTTCTTGTTTGAGTCTAGTGTCAAATTTTAAGTTTGGTGTCAATTGCATATTTTTAATTTCCACTAAAATTTTTGAAAATTCATGCATGTGTTCTTCATTGATCTTCAAGTTGTTCTTGATGATTTTCTTTGTTTGATCTTTGAATTTTCTTATTTTGTGTCTTTTCTTGTTTTTCTTGTGCATTTTCGAATTCATAGTGTCTAAACAGTAAAAATTTTTAAGTTTGGTGTCTTCATGTCTTTCTTTTCTTAAAAATTTTTAAAAATAAGTTCTTGGTGTTCATCATGAACTTCAAAGTGTTCTTGTTGTTCATCTTGACATTCAAAGTGTTCTTGCATATTTTTCTTGTTTTGATTCATAATTTTTATGTCTTGAGTCATTTTTGTGTTTTTTTCTCTCCTCATAAAAATTCAAAAAAAAATAAAAAATATATCTTTCCCTTATTCTTCTCATAAATTTCGAAATTTTGATTGATTTAGTCAAAAAGTTTTAAAATTTAATTGTTTCTTATGAGTCAAGTCAAATTTTCAATTTAAAAATCCTATCTTTTCAAAACTTTTTCAAAAATCAAATCTTTTTCATTTTTTTATGTTTTTCGAAAATTTCAAAAATTGATTTTCAAAATCTTTTTTCTTATTTTGTTCCATATTTTCGAAATTAATTGCTAGCATTTAATGTTTTGGTTCAAAAATCTCAAGTTGTTACTTGCCTATTAAGAAAGGTTCAATCTTTAAATTTTAAAATCATATCTTATAGTTTCTTGTTAGTCAAGTAATCAACTTTAATTTCAAAAATCAAATCTTTTTAAATTTCCTTTTCAATCTTCTTCAAAATAAATTTCAAATCATATCTTTTTAAAATTTGATTTCAAAATCTTCTCTCACTTACTATCTTTTCAAAAATTGATCTTCAAATCTTTTTCAATTAACTACTTGACTTTTTGTTTGTTTTACTAATTCTTATCTTTTTTAACTACCTAACTACTTTTCTCTCTCCAATTTTCGAAAACTCCTCACCACTTTTTCAAAATTCTTTTTTAATTAACTAACTGTTTTAAATTTTAATTTTATTTTATTCTTTTTAATAATTTCGAATTTTAACTAATAATTAAAATAAAAACAAAAAAAAAATTTCTTTTCTTTTTAATTATTTTTGAAAATTCTCTCTCTCTCTCATCTCTTTCTATTTATTTATTTATTCACTAACACTTCTCTTATTCTTAAAATTCGAACCCTCTCTCCCTCTCTGTGTTCGAATTTTTCTCTTCTCATTCTTCTACTCTTCTCTTCTTCTACTCACATAAAGGAATCTCTATACTGTGACATAGAGGATTCCTATTCTTTTCTGTTCTCTTCTTTTTCATATGATCAGGAGTAAGGATAAGAACATTCTTTTTGAAGCTGATCTGGAACCTGAAAGGACTCTAAAGAGGAAGCTAAGAGAAGCTAAAGCACAACACTCTGGAGAAGACCTGATAGAATTTTTTGAAAAAGAAGAAGAGATAGCTGAACCCAATAACAATGGTGGAGATGCAAGGAAGATGCTTGGTGACTTTATTGCACCCTCTTCTGACTGCTGTGGAAGAAGCATCTCAATTGCTACAATTGGAGCAAACAACTTCGAGCTTAAGCCTCAACTAGTTTCTCTAATGCAGCAGAATTGCAAGTTTCATAGACTTTCATTGGAAGATCCTCATCAGTTTTTAGCTGAATTCTTGTAAATCTGTGACACTGTTAAGACCAATGGGGTTAATCCTGAGGTCTACAAACTTATGCTTTTCTCCTTTTCTGTAAGAGACAGAGCTAGGACATGGTTGGACTCACAATCTAAGGATAGCCTGAACTCTTGGGAAAAGTTGGTCAATGCTTTCTTGGCCAAATTCTTTCCACCTCAAAAATTGAGCAAGTTTAGAGTGGAAGTCCAAACCTTCAGACAGAAGGAAGGTGAATCCCTCTATGAAGCTTGGGAAAGATACAAGCAATTGATCAGAAGGTGTCCTTCTGACATGTTTTCAGAATGGAGCATCATATGTATATTCTATGATGGTCTGTCTGAATTGTCCAAGATGTCATTGGATGACTCTACTGGAGGATCTCTTCATTTGAAGAAGACGCCTTCAAAAGCCCAGGAACTCATTGAAATGGTTGTAAATAACTAGTTCATGTACACTTCTGAAAGGAATCCTGTGAATAATGGGACAACTCAGAAGAAAGGAGTTCTGGAGATTGATACTCTGAATGCCATATTGACTCAGAACAAAATATTGACTCAGCAAGTCAATATGAATTCTCAGAGTCTGTCTGGAATGCAAGCTGCATCAGGCAGTACTAAGGAAGCTTCCTCTGAAGAAGAAGCTTATGATCCTGAGAATCCTAGAATAGAAGAGGTGAATTACATGGGAGAATCCTATGGAAACACCTACAATCCTTCATAGAGGAATCATCCTAATCTCTCATGGAAGGATCAACAGAAGCCGAATCAAGGCTTCAATAATAATGGTGGGAGAGTGGTGCACGAAATTGTGATCCTTAACAACGGCGCCAAAAACTTGGTGCTCAGAACGTAATTCACACACTTTGTCACAACTTCGCACAACTAACCAGCAAGTGCACTGGGTCGTCCAAGTAATAAACCTTATGTGAGTAAGGGTCGACCCCACGGAGATTGTCGGCTTGAAGCAAGCTATGGTCACCTTGTAAATCTCAGTCAGGCGGATTCAAATGGTTATAGAGTTTTAATAATTAAAATATAAATAAAACGTAAAATGGGATAGAGATACTTATGTAATTCATTGGTGAGAATTTCAGATAAGCGTATAGAGATGCTTTCGTTCCTCCTGAACCTCTGCTTTCCTGCTGTCTTCATCCAATCATTCCCACTCCTTTCTATGGCAAGCTTTGTATAGGGCATCACCATTGTCAATGGCTACTTCCCATCCTCTCAGTGAAAATGGTCCATGATGCGCTGTCACCGCACGGCTATTCATCTGTCGGTTCTCGATCATACTGGAATAGGATTCAATAATCCTTTTGCGTCTGTCACTACGCCCAGCACTCGCGAGTTTGAAGCTCGTCACAGCCATCCCTTCCCGGATCCTACTCGGAATACCATAGACAAGGTTTAGACTTTCCGGACCTCAAGAATGGCCGCCAATAGTTCTGGCCTATACCACGAAGACTCTGATCTCACGATCAGAAGGCTAAGAGATATGCATTCAAGCTTGCTTTCATGTAGAACGGAAGTGTTTGTCAGGCACGCGTTCATAAGTGAGAATGATGATGAGCATCACATAATCATCACATTCATCATGTTCTTGTGTGCGAATGAATATCTTAGAGAAGAAATGGGCTTGAATTGAATAAAAAAACAATAGTACTTTGCATTACTTCATGAGAAACAGCAGAGCTCCACACCTTAATCTATGGTGTGTAGAAACTCTACCGTTGAAAATACATAAGAACAAGGTCCAGGCATGGCCGAATGGCTAGCCTCCATAAAGGTCTAAGATAGCATAAAACTAATCAAAGATCCCCCTTTTAACATGATAGTAAAAAGTTCTATTTATACTAAACTAGTTACTAAGGTTACAGAAATGAGTAAATGATGCAGAAATCCACTTCCGGGCCCATTTGGTGTGTGCTTGGGCTGAGTATTAAAGCTTTCACGTGCAGAGGTCTTCCTTGGAGTTAAACGCCAGTTTGTAACCTGTTTCTGGCGTTTAACTCTGCTTTGCAACCTGTTTATGGCGTTTAACTCCAGAATAGGGCAGAGAGCTGGCGTTGAACGCCAGTTTACATCATCTAAACTCGGGCAAAGTATAGACTATTATATATTTCTAAAAAGCCTTGGATGTCTACTTTCCAACGCAATTGAGAGCGTGCCATTTGGACTTCTGTAGCTCCAGAAAATCCACTTTGAGTGCAGGGAGGTCAGAATCCAATAGCATCTGCAGTCCTTCTTCAACCTCTGAATCTGATTTTTGCTAAAGTCCCTCAATTTCAGCTAGAAAATACCTAAAATCACAGAAAAACACAGAAACTCATAGTAAAGTCCAGAAATGTAAATTTTATTTAAAAACTAATAAAAATATATTAAAAACTAATCAAATCATACTAAAAACTGTAAAAACAATGCCAAAAAGCGTATAAATTATCCGCTCATCACAACACCAAACTTAAATTGTTGCTTGTCCCCAAGCAACTGAAAATCAAATAGGATAAAAAAAAGAGAATATACTATAAATTTCAAAATATCAATGAAACTTAGCTCTAATCAGATGAGCGGGACTTGTAGCTTTTTGCCTCTTGAATAGTTTTGGCATCTCATTTTATCCATTGAAGTTCAGAATGATTGGAATCTATAGGAATTTAGAATTCAGATAGTGTTATTGATTCTCCTAGTTCAGTATGTTCATTCTTGAACACAGCTACTTTATGAGTCTTGGCCGTGGCCCTAAGCACTTTGTTCTCCAGTATTATCACCGGATACATAAATGCCACAGACACATAACTGGGTGAACCTTTTCAGATTGTGACTCAGCTTTGCTATAGTCCCCAATTAGAGGTGTCCAGGGTTCTTAAGCACACTCTTATTTTTGCTTTGGACCTCGACTCTCAGTCTCAAGTTTTCACTTGACACCTTCACGCCACAAGCACATGGTTAGGGACAGCTTGGTTTAGCTGCTTAGGCCAGGATTTTATTCCTTTAGGCCCGAATCCACTGATGCTCAAAGCCTTGGATCCTTTTTATTACCCTTACCTTTTGGTTTTAAGGGCTATTGGCTTTTTGCTCTTGCCTTTTGGTTTAAAGAGCTCTTGGCTTTTTCTGCTTGCTTTTTCTTTCTCTTTCTTTTATATATTTTTTTTCGCCATTTTTCTTTTCTTTTTTTTTCTCTCTTTTTTTTTTTGCAAGCTTTTCTCTATTCACTGTTTTTCTTGCTTCAAGAATCAATTTTATGATTTTTCAGATTATCAAATAACATGTCTCCTTTTTCATCATTCTTTCAAGAGCCAACATATTTAACATTCATAAACAACAATTTCAAAAGACATATGCACTGTTCAAGCATTCATTCAGAAAACAAAAAGTATTGTCACCACATCAAAATAATTAAACTAGTTTCAAGGATGAATTCGAAACCATGTACTTCTTGTTCTTTTGTAATTAAAACAGTTTTCATTTAAGAGAGGTGATGGATTCATAGGACATTCATAACTTTAAGTCATAGACACTTAAATACTAATGATCATGTAATAAGACACAAACATAAATAAAACATAAGGCTCAAAAACCGAAAAATAGGAAAATAAGAACAAGGAGATTAAGGAACAGGTCCACCTTAGTGAGGGTGGCGTCTTCCTCTTCTTGAAGAACCAATGGTGTTCTTGAGCTCCTCTATGTCTCTTCCTTGTCTTTGTTGCTCCTCCCTCATACCTCTTTGATCTTCTCTAATCTAATGGAGAATGATGGAGTGCTCTTGGTGCTCCATCCTTAGTTGTCCCATATTGGAGCTTAATTCTCCTAGGAAAGTATTGATTTACTCCCAATAGTTTTTTGGAGGGAAGTGCATCCCTTGAGGCATCTCAGGGATTTCATGGTGAGGAATTTCCTCATGCTCTTGTTGAGGTCCATGATCTCTTGTTTGCTCCATCCTCTTCTTAGTGATGGGCTTGTCCGCTTCAATGAGGGTGTCTCCCTCTATGTCAATTCCAGCCGAATTGCAGAGGTGACAAATGAGGTGAGGAAAGGCTAACCTTGCCAAAGTAGAAGACTTGTCAGCCACCTTATAGAGTTCTTGAGGTATAATCTCATGAACTTCTACTTCCTCCCCAATCATGATACTATGGATCATGATGGCCCAGTCTATAGTAACTTCAGACCGGTTGCTAGTAAGAATAATTGAGCGTTGAATAAACTCCAACCATCCTCTAGCTACAGGCTTAAGGTCCAGTTTTCTCAATTGAACCGGCTTGCCTCTTGAGTCAAATTTCCATTGAGCTCCTTCCATACATATGTCCATGAGGACTTGGTCCAACCTTTGATCAAAGTTGACCCTTCTAGTGTAGGGGCGTGCGTTTTCTTCCATCATTGGCAAGTTGAACGCCAGCCTTACATTTTCCGGACTAAAATATAAGTATTTCCCCCGAACCATGGTAAGCCAATGCTTTGGATTCGGGTTCACACTTTGATCATGGTTCCTAGTGATCCATGCGTTTGCATAGAACTCTTGAACCATTAAGATCCAAACTTGTTGAATAGGATTAGTGAGAACTTCCCAACCTCTTCTTCGGATCTCATGTCGGATCTCCGGATACTCATTTTTTTGAGCTTGAAAGGAACCTCAGGGATCACTTTCTTCTTGGCCACAACTTCATAGAAGTGGTCTTGATAGACCTTTGAGATGAATCTCTCCATCTCCCATGACTCAGAGGTGGAAGCAACTGCCTTCCCTTTCCTCTTTCTTGAGGTTTCTCTAGCGTTAGGTGCCATTAATGGTTATGGAAAAACAAAAAGCAATGCTTTTACCACACCAAACTTAAAATGTTTGCTCGTCCCCGAGCAAAAGATAAAAGAAAGAAGGAGAAGAAGAAGAAAAATAGAGGAGAAGGAGAGAGGTGTGTATTCGGCCAAGGGGAAGAAGAAAGGGTTGTGTTGTGTGAAAATGAAGAATGAAAGAGGGGTTTATATAGGTGTGGGGGAAGGTTTAGGGTTCGGCTATCAGGGTTGGGTTTGGGAGGGAAAAGAGTTTGAATTTTGGAGGTAGGTGGGGTTTTTGGGGAAGAGAGGATGGATGTGAATGGTGAAGAGGTGATGGGGAAGGGTGATTGAGGTGATTGGTGAAGGGTATTTGGGGAAGAGAAGTATGAAAAGGTGTGAAAAGGAGAGAAGAAAAGGTGGGGATCCTGTGGGGTCCACAGATCCTGTGGGGTCAAGGACTTAACATCCCTGCTCCAATTAGGCGTGTAAAACACCCTTAGTATGCATGTCTGGCGTTAAACGCCAGCTTGCTGCTTTTTTTGGCGTTAAACACCCAAATGTAGCCTATTTCTGGCGTTTAACGCCACTTCCATGCTCTGTTCTGGCATTAAACGCCAGTCTGGTGCTTGTTCCTGGCATTTAACGCCAGCTTGATGCTTCTTTTTGGTGTTAAACGCCAGTTTGATGCTTCTTACTGGCGTTTAAACGCCATTAAGTTCTTCCTCCAGGGTGAGCTGTTTTTAATGCTATTTTTCATTTTGTTTTTTATTTTTCAGTAGTTTTTGTGACTCCACATGATCATCAACCTAAAGAAAACATAAAATAGCAATGGAAAATAAATAGATATAATTAAATGATATTGGGTTGCCTCCCAACAAGCGCTTCTTTAATGTCAATAGCTTGACAGTGAGCTCTCATGGAGCCTTACAGATGTTCAGAGCATTGTTGGGACCTCCCAACACCAAACTTAGAATTTGAATGTGGAGGTTCAACACCAAACTTAGAGTTTAGTTGTGGCCTCCCAATACCAAACTTAGAGTTTGACTGTGAGGGCTTTGGTTGACTCTGCAGTGAGAGAAACTTTTCATGCTTCCTCTCCATAGTTACAGAAGGAGATCCTTGAGTTTTAAACACAAGGTTATCCTTATTCAGTTGGAAGACCAACTCTCCTCTGTCCACATCAATCACAACTCTTGCTGTGGCTAGGAAGGGTCTTCCAAGGATGACGGATTCATCCTCATCCTTCCCAGTGTCTAGGATTATAAAATCAGCAGGGATGTAAAGGCCTTCAACCTTTACTAACACGTCCTCTACTTGTCCATAAGCATGTTTTCTTGAGTTGTCTGCCATCTCTAAAGAGATTCTGGCAGCTTGCACCTCAAAGATCCCAAGTTTCTCCAATACAGAGAGTGGCATTAAGTTTATTCCTGACCCCAAGTCACACAGAGCCTTCTCAAAGGTCATGGTGCCTATGTTACAGGGAATTAGGAATTTACCAGGATCCTATTTCTTTTGAGGTAATTCCTGCCTATCCAATGCATTTAGTTCATTGGTGAGCAAGGGTGGTTCATCTTCCCAAGTCTCATTACCAAATAGCTTGGCATTCAGCTTCATGATTGCACCAAGGTATTTAGCAACTTGCTCTTCAATAATGTCTTCATCCTCTTCAGAGGAAGAATACTCATCAGAGCTCATGAAGGGTAGAAGGAGGTTCAATGGAATCTATATGGTCTCTAGATGAGCCTCAGATTCCTTTGGTTCTTCAAAGGGAAACTCTTTATTGGTCACTGAGCGTCCCAGGAGGTCTTCCTCACTAGGATTCACGTCTTCCTCCTCCTCTTTGGGTTCGGCCACACCAAGTAAGGTAATGGCCTTGCACTCTCTTTTTGGATTCTCTTCTATATTGCTTGGGAGAGTACTAGGAGGGGTTTCAGTGACTCTTTTACTCAGCTGGCCCACTTGTGCCTCCAAATTTCTAATGGAGGACCTTGTTTCATTCATGAAACTTAAAGTAGCCTTAGATGGATCAGAGACTATATTTGCTAAGCTAGATAGATTCTGCTCAGAATTCTCTGTCTGTTGCTGAGTGGATGATGGAAAAGGCTTGCTATTGCTAAACCTGTTTCTTCCACCATTATTAAAGCCTTGTTGAGGCTTTTATTGATCATTCCATGAGAAATTTGGATGATTTTACTATGAGGGATTATAGGTATTCCCATAGGGTTTCCCCATGTAATTCACCTCTGCTATTGCAGAGTTCTCAGGATCATAAGCTTCTTCTTCAGAAGATGCCTCTTGAGTACTGTTGGATGCAGCTTGCAATCTATTCAGACTCTAAGAAATCATATTGACTTGCTGAGTCAATATTTTATTCTGAGCCAATATGGCATTCAGAGTATCAATTTCAAGAACTCCCTTCCTCTGAGGCGTCCCATTACTCATAGGATTCCTTTCAGAAGTGTACATGAACTGGTTATTTGCAACCATGTCAATGAGTTCCTGAGCTTCTGCAGGCGTTTTCTTTAGGTGAATGGATCCACCTGTAGAATGGTCCAATGACATCTTTGATAATTCAGACAGACCATCATAGAATATATCCAGGATGGTCCATTCTGAAAACATGTCAGAAGGACACTTTTTGGTCAGTTGCTTATATCTCTCCCAAGCTTCAAAGAGGGATTCACCTTCCTTCTGTTTGAAGGTTTGAACATCCACTCTAAGCTTGCTAAGCTTTTGAGGAGGAAAGAACTTGGCTAAGAAAGCCGTGACCAGCTTATCCCAAGAGTTCAGGCTATCCTTAGGTTGAGAGTCCAACTATATTCTAGCTCTATCTCTTACAGCAAACGGGAAAATCATAAGCCTGTAGACCTCGGAGTCAACCCCATTGGTCTTAACAGTATCACAGATTTGCAAGAATTCAGTTATGAACTGAAAAAGATCTTCTGATGGAAGTCCATGAAACTTGCAGTTCTATTGCATCAAAGAAACTAATTGAGACTTTAGCTCAAAATTGTTTGCTCCAATGGCAGGGATTGAGATGCTTCTTCCATGTAAATTAGAATTTGGTGCAGTAAAGTCACTGATGAACGGATAATTTATACGCTTTTTGGCATTGTTTTTAGTATGTTTTTAGTATAATCTATTTACTTTTAGGGATGTTTTCATTAGTTTTTATGTTAAATTCACATTTCTGGACTTTACTATGAGTTTGTGTATTTTTCTATGATTTCAGGTATTTTCTGGCTGAAATTGAGGGACTTGAGCAAAAATCAGATTCAGAGGTTGAAGAAGGACTGCTGATGCTTTTGGATTCTGACCTCCCTGCGCTCAAAATAGATTTTCTGGAGCTACAGAACTCAAAATGGCGCGCTTCCAATTGCGTTGGAAAGTAGACATCCAGGGCTTTCCAGCAATATATAATAGTCCATACTTTGGCCGAGTTTAGATGACATAAAAGGGCGTTTAACGCCAGTTCTATGCTGCTGTCTGGAGTTAAACGCCAGAAACACGTCACAAGCCAGAGTTGAACGCCAGAAATACGTTACAAACTGGCGTTCAACTCCAAGATTGACCTCTACACGTGTAACATTCAAGCTCAGCCCAAGCACACACCAAGTGGGCCTCGGATGTGGATTTATGCCTCAATTACTTACTTCTGTAAACCCTAGTAACTAGTTTATTATAAATATGACTTTTTACTATTGTATTAGACATCTTTTGATCATCTTTTGATCATCTTTTGATCATCTTAGGATCTTTTGATCATTTTTAGATCTCTAGACCTCCATGGGAGGCTGGCCACTCGGCCATGCTTACCCTATGTTCACTTATGTATTTTTCATACGGTAGAGTTTCTGCACTCCATAGATTAAGGTGTGGAGCTCTGCTGTTCCTCAAAGATTAATGCAAAGTACTACTGTTTTTCTATTCAATTCAACTTATTCCGCTTCTAAGATATTCATTCGCACTTCAACCTGAATGTGATGAACGTGACAATCATCATCATTCCCTATGAACGCGTGCCTGACAACCACTTCCATTCTACCTTAGATTGAATGAGTATCTCTTGGATCTCTTAATCAGAATCTTCATGGTATAAGCTAGATTGATGGCGGCATTCATGAGAGTCCGGAAAGTCTAAACCTTGTCTGTGGTATTCCGAGTAGGACTCTGTGATTGAATGACTGTGACGAACTTCAAACTCGCGAGTGTTGGGCGTAGTGACAGACGCAAAAGGAGGGTGAATCCTATTCCAGTATGATCGAGAACCTCAGATGATTAGCCGTGCTGTGACAGAGCATTTGGACCATTTTCACAAGAGGATAGGTGCAGCCATTGGCAAGGGTGATGCCTCCAGACGATTAGCCATGCAGTGACAGCGCATCAGACCATTTTCCAGAGAGGATTAAAAGTAGCCATTGACAACGGTGATGTCCTTACATAAAGCCAGCCATGGAAAGGAGTAAGACTAATTGGATGAAGACAGCAGGAAAGCAGAGGTTCAGAGGAACGAAAGCATCTCTATACACTTATCTGAAATTCTCACCAATGATATACATAAGTGTTTCTATCCTTATTTTCTATCTATTTATTATTTATGTTCGAAAACTCCATAACTATTTTATATCCGCCTGACTGAGATTTACAAGGTGACCATAGCTTGCTTCATACCGACAATCTCCGTGGGATCGACCCTTACTCACGTAAGGTTTATTACTTGGACGACCCAGTGCACTTGCTGGTTAGTTGTATCGAAGTTGTGAATGAAAAACGATTTATTAAGACGTGCGTACAAAGTTTCTGGCGCTGTTGCCTGAGATCACAATTTCGTGCACCAAGTTTTTGGCGCCGTTGCCGGGGATTGTTCGAGTTTGGACAACTGACGGTTCATCTTGTTGCTCAGATTAGGTAATTTTCTTTTTGTTTTATTTTCAAAAATTTTTCAAAAACCTTTCAAAAATTTCTCATCTGTTTTCGAAAATAAATAAATAAATAAATAAATAAATAAATAAATGTTTTCAAAAAAAATATATTTTTCTTCAGAATTTTTAAGAATGAATTCTAGTGTTTCATGATGATTTGTTGAATCCTGGCTGGCTGTGAAGCCATGTCCAAATTCCTTTGGACTGAGGATTCAACTAATCACTTCAATGCATGTAATTACATACTAAAGCTTTGCTGGCTATTAAGCCATGTCTAACCCTCGGATTGGAGCTTTAGACTAAGAATACAAGATTCCTGGAATTCATATTAAAAAATTTTGAAATCCTTATTTTCTTTTTCCTATATGTTTTTTTTCGAAAAAAAAATATACAAAAATCCAAAAAAATAAAAAATCATAAAAATAAAAAATATTTCATGTTTCTTGTTTGAGTCTTGAGTCAAGTTGGAAGTTTGGTGTCAATTGCATATTCATCTTGCATTTTTCGAACAATTCATGCATTCATAGTGTTCTTCATGATCTTCAAGTTGTTCTTGGTAAGTCTTCTTGTTTGATCTTGATGTTTTCATGTTTTGTGTCTTTTCTTGTTTTTCATATGCATTCTTGCATTCATAGTGTCTATACATGAAAAATTTTTAAGTTTGGTGTCTTGCATGTTTTCTTTGCATTAAAATTTTTCAAAAAAATAAGTTTTTGATGTTCATCTTGACATTCAAAGTGTTCTTGGTGTTCTTCTTGACATTCATAGCATTCTTGCATGCATTCATTGTTTTGATCCAAAATTTTCATGCATTGAGTCTTTTTCATGTTTTTCCCTCTCATCATTAAAAATTCAAAAATAAAAAAAATATATCTTTCCCTTTTTCACTCATAAATTTCAAAAATTTGAGTTGACTTTTTCAAAACTTTTTAAAATCTAGTTGTTTTTATGAGTCAAATCAAATTTTCAATTTAAAAATCTTATCTTTTTCAAAATCTTTTTCAAAAATCAAATCTTTTTCATTTTTCTTATTTATTTTCGAAAATTTTAAAAATATTTTTCAAAAATCTTTTTCTTATCTTTATCTCCTAATTTTCGAAAATAACATCATCAATTAATGTTTTGATTCAAAAATTTCAAGTTTGTTACTTGCTTGTTAAGAAAGATTCAAACTTTGAGTTCTAGAATCATATCTTGTGATTTCTTGTGAATCAAGTCATTAATTGTGATTTTAAAAATCAAATCTTTTTCAAAACTAATTTCAATCATATCTTTTCAAAAATATCTCTTTATCTTATCTTTTTCAAAATTTGATTTTAAAATATCCTTTCTAACTTCTTATCTTCTTATCTTTTCAAAATTGATTTTCAAATTTGTTTCAACTAACTGACTAACTTTTTGTTTGTCTCTTATCGTTTTCAAAACTACCTAACTAACTCTCTCTCTCTAATTTTCGAAAATATCTTCCCTCTTTTTCAAAATTTCTTTTTAATTAACTAATTATTTTAATTTTCAAAAAATTACTAACCTTTTTCAAAAACTATTTTCGAAAATCACTAACTCTTTTTCAAAAATAATTTTCGAAAATTCTCTTTCTCTCTCATCTCCTTCTGTTTATTTATTCATTTACTAACACTTCATCTCACCCAAATTCGAACCCCCTCTTCCATCTGTGTTCGAATTTTTTCTTCTTCTTTTCTTCTACTCACACAGGGACCTCTATACTGTGGTAAAAAGGACCCCTATTATTATTATTTTTCTGTCCCTCTTTTTCATATGAGTAGGAGCAAGGACAAGAACATTCTTGTTGAAGCATATCCAGAACCTGAAAGGACTCTGAAGAGGAAACTAAGAGAAGCTAAATTACAACAATCCAGCAAGCACCTTTCAGAAATTTTCGAACAGGAAGAGGAGATGGAAGAAGCATCTGCATTCCTGCCATTGGAGCAAACAATTTTGAGCTGAAACCTCAATTAGTTTCTCTGTTGCAGCAGAACTGCAAGTTTCATGGACTTCCATCTGAAGATCCTTTTCAGTTCTTAACTGAATTCTTGCAGATATGTGATACTGTTAAGACTAATGGAGTATATCCTGAAGTCTACAAGCTCATGCTTTTCCCTTTTGCTGTAAGAGACAGAGCTAGAGTATGGTTGGACTCTCAACCTAAGGATAGCCTGAACTCTTGGGATAAGCTGGTCAAGGCTTTCTTAGCCAAGTTCTTTCTTCCTCAAAAGCTGAGTAAGCTTAGAGTGGATGTTCAGACCTTCAGACAGAAAGAAGGTGAATCCCTCTATGAAGCTTGGGAGAGATACAAAGGACTGACCAAAAAGTGTCCTTCTGACATGCTTTCAGAATGGACCATCCTGGATATATTCTAGGATAGTTTGTCTGAATTAGCTAAAATGTCATTAGATACTTCTGCAGGTGGATCCATTCACCTAAAGAAAATGCCTGCAGAAACTCAAGAACTCATTGACATGGTTGCTAATAACCAGTTCATGTACACTTCTGAGAGGAATCCTGTGAGTAATTGGACGCCTATGAACAAGGGAGTTCTTGAAATTGATACTCTGAATGCCATATTGGCTCAGAACAAATTATTGACCCAACAGGTCAATATGATTTCTCAAATTCTGAATGGAATGCAAGCTGCATCCAACAGTACTCAAGAGGCGCCTTCAGAAGAAGAGGCCTATGATCCTGAGAACCCTGCAATAGCAGAGGTAAATTATATGGGTGAACCTTATGGAAACACCTATAATCCATCATGGAGAAATCATCCAAATTTCTCATGGAAGGATCAACAAAAGCCTCAACAAGGCTTTAATAATGGTGGAAGAAATAGGTTTAACAATAGTAAACCTTTTCCATCATCCACTCAGCAACAGACAAAGAATTCTGAGCAGAATCCATCTAGCTTAGCAAATTTAGTCTCTGATCTATCTAAGGCCACTGTGAGTTTCATGAATGAAACAAGATCCTCCATTAGAAATTTGGAAGCACAAGTGGGCCAGCTGAGTAAAAGGATCACTGAAATCCCTCCTAGTACTCTCCCAAGCAATACAGAAGAAAATCCAAAAGGAGAGTGCAAGGCCATTGACATAATCACCATGGCCGAACCTGTAAGGGAGGTTGAGGACGTGAACCCCAGTGAAGAAGACCTCCTGGGACGTCCAGTGATCAATAAGGAGTTTCCCTCTGAGGAACCAAAGGAATCTGAGACTCATCTAGAGGCCATAGAGATTCCATTAAACCTCCTTATGCCCTTCATGAGCTCTGATGAGTATTCCTCTTCTGAAGAGAATGAGGATGTTACTGAAGAGTAAGCTGCCAAGTTTCTTGGTGCAATCATGAAGCTGAATGCAAAATTATTTGGTATTGAGACTTGGGAAGATGAACCTCCCTTGTTCACCAATGAACTAAGTGATCTGGATCAACTGACATTGCCTCAGAAGAAACATGATCCTGGAAAGTTTGTAATACCTTGTACCATAGGCAATATGATCTTTGAAAAGGCTCTGTGTGACCTTGGTTTAGGGATAAACCTCATGCCCCTCTCTGTAATAGAAAAACTGGGAATCTATGGGGTGCAAGCTACTAAAATATCATTAGAGATGGCAGACAATTCAAGAAAACAGGCTTATGGACAAGTAGAGGACGTGTTAGTAAAGGTTGAAGGCCTTTACATCCCTGCTGATTTCATAATCCTTGATACTGGGAAGGATGAGGATGAATCCATCATCCTTGGAAGACCTTTCTTAGCCACAGCAAGAGCTGTGATTGATGTTGACAGAGGTGAATTAGTCCTTCAATTGAATGAGGACTCCCTTGTGTTTACAACTCAAGGTTACCCTTCTGTAAACATGGAAAAGAGGCACAGTAAGCTTCTCTCAAAACAGAGTCAACCAGAGCCCCCACAGTCAAACTCTAAGTTTGGTGTTGGGAGGCCACAACCAAACTCTAAGTTTGGTGTTGAACTCCCATATCCAAACTCTAAGTTTGGTGTTGGAAAGTCTCAACAATGCTCTGAACATCTGTGAGGCTCCATGAGAGCCCACTATCAAGCTATTGACATTAAAGAAGCGCTTGTTGGGAGGCAACCCAATTTTTATTTATCTAATTTTATTTTTCTTGTTCTTTCATGTTTTATTAGGTTCATGATCATGTGGAGTCACAAAATAAATATAAAAATTGAAAATGGAATCAAAAAAACAGCAGAAGAAAAATCACACCCTGGAGGAAGACCTTACTGGCGTTTAAACGCCAGTAAGAAGCATCTGGCTGGCGTTCAACGCCAGAACAGAGCATGGTTCTGGCGCTGAACGCCCAAAATGGGCAGCATCTGGGCGTTTGAACGCCAGAATTGCACCCTGGAGAAGAGCTGGCGCTGAACGCCCAGAACAAGCATGGTTCTGGCGTTCAACGCCAGAAATGGGCAACAAATGGGCGTTCAACGCCTAGAACAAGCACCAATCTGGCGCTGAACGCCCAGAGTTGTGTGCAAGGGCATTTTGCATGCCTAATTTGATGCAAGGTTGTAAATCCTTGAACACCTCAGGATCTGTGGACCCTACAGGATCCCCACCTACCTCCACTCACTTCTTCTCACCCCTCTTTCACACAATCCCATAAACACTCTTCCCAAAACTCTTCACCAATCACCTCAATCTCTCTTCCCTAACACCACTTCACCACTCACATCCATCCACTCTTCCCCACAAACCTACCTCATAAACCCCACCTACCTTCAAAATTCAAAATCAATTTCCCACCCAAAACCCACCCTAATGGCCGAACCTTACCCCCCTTCCCTATATATAGCCCTCCATTCTTCCTCATTTTTACACAACACAACCCTCTCTTCTCTTCTTGGCCGAATACACCACTCCCTCTTCTCCTCCATATTTTCTTCTTCTTCTTCATCTATTCTTTCTTCTCTTGCTCGAGGGCGAGCAATATTTTAAGTTTGGTGTGGTAAAAGCATAAGCTTTTTGTTTTTCCATTACCATTGATGGCACCCAAGACCGGAGAATCCTCTAGAAAAGGAAAAGGGAAGACAAAAGCTTCCACCTCCGAGTCATGGGAGATGGAAAGATTCATCTCCAAAGCTCATCAAGACCACTTCTATGATGTTGTGGTCAAGAAGAAGGCGATCCCCGAGGTCCCTTTCAAGCTCAAGAAGAATGAGTATCCAGAAATCCGACATGAAATCCAAAGAAGAGGTTGGGAAGTTCTAACAAACCCCATCCAATAAGTCGGCATCCTAATGGTTCAAGAGTTCTATGCCAATGCATGGATCACTAGGAACCATGATCAAAGTAAGAACCCAAACCCAAAGAATTATACTACAATGGTTCGGGGGAAATACTTAGATTTTAGTCCGGAAAATGTGAGGTTGGCGTTTAACTTGCCTATGATGCAAGGAGATGCACGCCCCTACACTAGAAGGGTCAACTTTAATCAAAGGTTGGACCAAGTCCTCATGGACATATGTGTGGAAGGAGCTCAATGGAAGATTGACTCCAAAGGCAAGCCGGTTCAATTAAGAAGATTGGACCTCAAGCCTGTGGCTAGAGGATGGTTAGAGTTCATCCAACGCTCCATCATCCCCACTAGCAACCGATCTGAAGTTACTGTGGATCGGGCCATCATGATCCATAGCATCATGATTGGAGAAGAAGTAGAAGTTCATGAAGTCATCTCCCTTGAACTCTACAAAATAGCCGAAAAGCCCTCTCCTGGGGCAAGGCTAGCTTTTCCTCATCTTATTTGCCATCTATGTTACTCAGCTGGAGCTTTCATAGAAGGAGACATTCCCATTGAGGAAGAGAAGCCCATCACTAAGAAAAGGATGGAGCAAGCAAGAGAGCCCATTCATGGATCTCAAGAGACGCGTGAAGCTCATCACCATGAGATCCCGGAGATGCCTCAAATGTATTTTCCTCCACAAAACTATTGGGACCAAATCAACACCTCCCTAGGAGAATTAAGTTCTAACATGGGACAATTAAGGGTGGAACATCAAGAGCACTCCATCATCCTTCATGAAATAAGAGAAGATCAAAAAGCAATGAGGGAGGAGCAACAAAGACAAGGAAGAGACATAGAAGAGCTCAAGGACATCATTGGTTCCTCAAGAAGGAAACGCCACCATCACTAAGGTGGACTCATTCCTTGTTCTTAAATTCTCTGCTTTTTCGTTTTCTCTATGTTAAGTGCTTATCCATGTTTGTGTCTTCATTACATGATCATTAGTATTTAGTAACTTTGTCTTAAAGTTATGAATGTCCTATGAATCTATCACCTCTCTTAAATGAAAACTGTTTTAATTCAAAAGAACAAGAAGTACATGAGTTTCGAATTTGTCCTTGAACTTAGTTTAATTATATTGATGTGGTGACAATGCTTCTTGTTTTCTGAATGAATGCTTGAACAGTGCATATGTCTTTTGAAGTTGTTGTTTAAGAATGTTAAATATGTTGGCTCTTGAAAGAATGATGATAAGGAGACATGTTATTTGATAATCTGAAAAATCATAAAAATGATTCTTGAAGCAAGAAAAAGTAGCAAAGAACAAAGCTTGCAGAAAAAAAATAGTGAAAAAATAGAAAGAAAAAAAAAGAGAAAAAGCAAGCAGAAAAAGCCAAAAGCTCTTAAAACCAAGAGGCAAGAGCAAAAAGCCAATAACCCTTAAAACCAAAAGGCAAGGGTAAATAAAAAGGATCCCAAGGCTTTGAGCATCAGTGGATAGGAGGGCCTAAAGGAATAAAATCCTGGCCTAAGCGGCTAAACCAAGCTGTCCCTAACCATGTGCTTGTGGCGTGAAGGTGTCAAGTGAAAACTTGAGACTGAGCGGTTAAAGTCAAGGTTCAAAGCAAAAAAAGAGTGTGCTTAAGAACCCTGGACACCTCTAATTGGGGACTTTAGCAAAGCTGAGTCACAATCTGAAAAGGTTCACCCAATTATGTGTCTGTGGCATTTATGTATCCGGTGGTAATACTGGAAAACAAAGTGCTTAGGGCCACGGCAAAGACTCATAAAATAGCTGTGTTCAAGAATCATCATACTAAACTAGGAGAATCAATAACACTATCTGAACTCTGAGTTCCTATAGATGCCAATCATTCTGAACTTCAATGGATAAAGTGAGATGCCAAAACTATTCAAGAGGCAAAAAGCTACAAGTCCCGCTCATCTGATTGGAGCTATGTTTCATTGATAGTTTGGAATTTATAGTATATTCTCTTCTTTTTATCCTATTTGATTTTCAGTTACTTGGGGACAAGCAACAATATAAGTTTGGTGTTGTGATGAGCGGATAATTTATACGCTTTTTGGCATTGTTTTTAGTATGTTTTTAGTAGAATCTAGTTACTTTTAGGGATGTTTTCATTAGTTTTTATGTTAAATTCACATTTCTGGACTTTACTATGAGTTTGTGTATTTTTCTGTGATTTCAGGTATTTTCTGGCTGAAATTGAGGGACTTGAGCAAAAATCAGATTCAGAGGTTGAAGAAGGACTGCTGATGCTTTTGGATTCTGACCTCCCTGCGCTCAAAATGGATTTTCTGGAGCTACAGAACTCAAAATGGCGCTCTTCCAATTGCGTTGGAAAGTAGACATCCAGGGCTTTCCAGAAATATATAATAGTCCATACTTTGGCCGAGTTTAGATGACGTAAAAGGGCGTTTAACGCCAGTTCTATGCTGCTGTCTGGAGTTAAACGCCAGAAACACGTCACAAGCCAGAGTTGAACGCCAGAAATACGTTACAAACTGGCGTTCAACTCCAAGATTGACCTCTACACGTGTAACATTCAAGCTCAGTCCAAGCACACACCAAGTGGGCCCCGGAAGTGGATTTATGCATCAATTACTTACTTCTGTAAACCCTAGTAACTAGTTTATTATAAATAGGACTTTTTACTATTGTATTAGACATCTTTTGATCATCTTTTGATCATCTTTTGATCTTTTGATCATTTTTAGATCTCTAGACCTCCATGGGAGGCTGGCCACTCGGCCATGCTTACCCTATGTTCACTTATGTATTTTTCATACGGTAGAGTTTCTGCACTCCATAGATTAAGGTGTGGAGCTCTGTTGTTCCTCAAAGATTAATGGAAAGTACTACTATTTTTCTTTGAGGAACAGCAGAGGTCCACACCTTAATCTATGGTGTGTAGAAACTCTACCGTTGAAAATACATAAGTGATAAAGTCCAGGCATGGCCGAATGGCCAGCCCCCAAACGTGATCAATATGATCTAAAGATGAACTAGACGTCCCAAGATGTCTAATACAATAGTAAAAAGTCCTATTTATACTAAACTAGTTACTAGGGTTTACAGAAGTAAGTAATTGATGCATAAATCCACTTCCGGGGCCAACTTGGTGTGTGCTTGGGCTGAGCTTGAATGTTACACGTGCAGAGGCTCTTTCTGGAGTTGAACGCCAGGTTGTAACGTGTTTCTGGCATTCAACTCTGGTTCGTGACGTGTTTCTGGCGTTTAACTCCAGACTGCAGCGTAGATCTGGCATTCAACGCCCTTTTTGTGTCATCTAAACTCGGCCAAAGTATGGACTATTATATATTGCTGGAAAGCCCTGGATGTCTACTTTCCAACTCAATTGGAAGCGCACCATTTTGAGTTCTGTAGCTCCAGAAAATTCATTTTGAGTGCAGGGAGGTCAGAATCCAACAGCATCAGTAGTCCTTCTTCAACCTCTGAATCTGATTTTTGCTCAAGTCCCTCAATTTCAGCCAGAAAATACCTAAAATCATAGAAAAACACAAAAACTCATAGTAAAGTCCAAAAATGTGAATTTAACATAAAAACTAATAAAAACATCCCTAAAAGTAACAAGATCCTACTAAAAACATACTAAAAATAATGCCAAAAAGCGTATAAATTATCCGCTCATCACAATACCAAACTTAAATTGTTGCTTGTCCCCAAGCAACTAAGAATCAAATAGGATAAAAAGAAGAGAATATACTATAAATTCCAAACTATCAATGAAACATAGCTCCAATCAGATGAGCGGGACTTGTAGCTTTTTGCCTCTTGAATAGTTTTGGCATCTCACTTTATCCATTGAGGTTTAGAATGATTGGCATCTATAGGAACTCAGAGTTCAGATAGTGTTATTGATTCTCCTAGTTTAGTATGTTGATTCTTGAACACAGCTACTTTATGAGTCTTGGCCGTGGCCCTAAGCACTTTGTTTTCCAGTATTACCAACGGATACATAAATGCCACAGACACATAACTGGGTGAACCTTTTCAGATTATGACTCAGCTTTGCTAAAGTCCCCAATTAGAGGTGTCCAGGGTTCTTAAGCACACTCTTCTTTTGCTTTGGACCTTGACTTTAACCGCTCAGTCTCAAGTTTTCACTTGACACCTTCACACCACAAGCACATGGTTAGGGACAGCTTGGTTTAGCCGCTTAGGCCAGGATTTTATTCCTTTAGGCCCTCCTATCCACTGATGCTCAAAGCCTTGGGATCCTTTTTACTTACCCTTGCCTTTTGGTTTTAAGGGTTATTGGCTTTTTGCTCTTGCCTTTTGGTTTTAAGAGCTTTTGGCTTTTTCTGCTTGCTTTTTCTTTTTCTTTCTATTTTTTTTTCGCCATCTTTTTTTTTCTGCAAGCTTTGTATTCACTACTTTTTCTTGCTTCAAGAATCATTTTTATGATTTTTCAGATTATCAAATAACATGTCTCTTTGTCGTCATTCTTTCAAGAGCCAACATATTTAACATTCATAAACAACAACTTCAAAAGACATATGCACTGTTCAAGCATTCATTCAGAAAACAAAAATTATTGTCACCACATCAATATAATTAAACTAAGTTCAAGGATAAATTCGAAACTCATGTACTTCTTGTTCTTTCGTAATTAAAACATTTTTCATTTAAGAGAGGTGATGGATTCATATTCACTACTTTAAGGCATAGACACTTAGACACTAATGATCATGTAATAAAGACACAAACATAGATAAACATTTAACATAAGAAAATGAAAAACAGAAAATTTAAGAATAAAGAATGAGTCCACCTTAGTGATGATAGCGTTTCCTTCTTGAGGAACCAATGATGTCCTTGAGCTCTTCTATGTCTCTTCCTTGTCTTTGTTGCTCCTCTCTCATTGCTCTTTGATCTTCTCTAATTTCATGGAGGATGATGGAGTGCCCTTGATGTTCCACCCTTTGTTGTCCCCAATAATTGTGTGGAGGAAAATGTATCGCCTGAGGTATCTCAAGGATCTCTTGATTTGCAGTCAAATGTTCTACCACTGAGCTATAGACCCTTGATGGAAGCTTTTGTCTTCCCTTTTCCTCTTTCTAGAGGTTTCTCTGGCCTTAGGTGCCATCAATGGTTATGGAAAAACAAAAAAAAACAATGCTTTTACCACACCAAACTTAGAATGTTGCTCGCCCTCGAGCAAAAGAAGAAAGAATAGAAGAAGAAGAAGAAGAAGATATGGAGGAGATGGAGGGATATGTGTATGGTTTGGCCACTGGGGGTTTAAGGTGGTTATGGTGTGTGAAAAGGAAGGAGTGATGGTTTGAATTTGAGTGGGTGGGTGTAGGTGGGTGTATGATGGTTTTGGAGGGGGATTAGAGGTGATTGGTGAATGGATCTTGGAAAAGGGTGATATAGGATTATGAGGAGGTAAGGTGAGTGGAGGTGTGTGGGGATCCTGTGGTGTCCACAGATCCTGAGGTGTCATGGAATTGCATCCCTGCACCAATTAGGCATGTAAAATGCCTTTGCATGCAATTCTGGCGTTTAAACGCCGAATTGGTGCTTGTTCTGGGCGTTCAACGCCCAGATGCAACATGTTTCTGGCGTTGAACGCCAGTTCTATGCTTGTTTCTGGCGTTTAGAGCCAACTTTCCTCAGTGTGCATTCCTGGCATCTGAACGCCAGGATGCTGCTTGTTTTGGGCATTCAACGCCAGATCCATGCTCTGTTCTGGCGTTGAACGCCAGCCAAATGCTCCTTACTGGCGTTTAAACGCCAGTAAGTCCTTCCTCCAGGGTGTGATTTTTCTTCTGCTGTTTTTGATTCTGTTTTTGATTTTTCTATTTTTTTTGTGACTCCACAAGATCATGAACCTAATAAAACATGAAAGAACAATAAAAATAAAAATAAAATTAGATAAATAAAAATTGGGTTACCTCCCAACAAGCGCTTCTTTAATGTCAGTAGCTTGACAGTGGGCTCTTATGGAGCCTCACAGATGTTCAGAGCATTGTTGAGACTCTCCAACACCAAACTTAGAGTTTGGATATGGGAGCTCAACACCAAACTTAGAGTTTGGTTGTGGCCTCCCAACACCAAACTTAGAGTTTGACTGTGGGAGCTCTGGTTGACTCTGTTTTGAGAGAAGCTTACTGTGCCTCTTTTCCATGTTTACAGAAGGATAACCTTGAGTTGTAAACACAAGGGAGTCCCCATTCAATTGAAGGACTAATTCACCTCTGTTAACATCTATCACAGCTCTTGCTGTGGCTAGGAAGGGTCTTCCAAGGATGATGGATTCATCCTCATCCTTCCTAGTATCTAGGATTATGAAATCAGCAGGGACGTAAAGGCCTTCAACCTTTACTAACATGTCCTCTACTTGTCCATAAGCCTGTTTTCTGGAATTGTCTGCCATCTCTAATGAGATTCTAGTAGCTTGCACCTCAAAGATTCCCAGTTTCTCCATTACAGAGAGTGGCATGAGGTTTATTCCTGACCCAAGGTCACATAGAGCCTTCTCAAAAGTCATGGTGCCTATGGTACAAGGTATTAGGAACTTTCCAGGATCCTATTTCTTCTGAGGCAATCTCAGTTGATCCAATGCATTTAGTTCATTGGTGAACAGGGGAGGTTCATCTCCCCAAGTCTCATTACCAAATAAATTGGCATTCAACTTCATGATTGCACCAAGGAACTTGGCAACTTGCTCTTCAGTAACATCTTCATTCTCTTCAGAAGAAGAGTACTCTTCAGAGCTCATAAATGGCATAAGGAGGTTCAATAGAATCTCTATGGTCTCTAGATGAGTCTCAGATTCCTTTGGTTCCTCAGAGGGGAACTCCTTATTGATCACTGGACATCCCAGGAGGTCTTCCTCACTGGGATTCACGTCCTCAACCTCCCTTACAGGTTCGGCCACGGTAATTAATTCAATGGCCTTGCACTCTCCTTTTGGATTCTCTTCTATATTGCTTGGGAGAGTACTAGGAGGGGTTTCAGTGATTCTTTTACTCAGCTGGCCCACTTGTGCTTCCAAATTTCTAATGGAGGACCTTGTTTCATTCATGAAACTCACAGTGGCCTTAGATAGATCAGAGACTAAGTTTCCTAAATTAGAGGTATTTTGTTCAGAGTTCTCTGTCTGTTGCTGAGTGGATGATGGAAAAGGCTTGCTATTGCTAAACCTGTTTCTTCCACCATTATTAAAGCCTTGTTGAGGCTTTTGTTGATCCTTCCATGAGAGATTTGGGTGATTTCTCCATGAGGGATTATAGGTGTTTCCATATGGTTCACCCATGTAATTCACCTCTGCTATTGCAGGGTTCTCAGGATCATAAGCTTCTTCTTCAGAAGATGCCTCTTGAGTACTGTTGGATGCAGCTTGCATTCCATTCAGACTCTGAGAAATCATATTGACTTGCTGAGTCAATATTTTGTTCTGAGCCAATATGGCATTCAGAGTATCAATTTCAAGAACTCCCTTCTTCTGAGGCGTCCCATTACTCACAGGATTCCTCTCAGAAGTGTACATAAACTGGTTGTTAGCAACCATGTCAATGAGTTCTTGAGCTTCTGCAGGCATTTTCTTTAGGTGAATGGATCCACCTGCAGAAGTATCCAATGACATCTTAGCTAATTCAGATAGACTATCATAGAATATATCCAGGATGGTCCATTCTGAAAGCATGTCAGAAGGACACTTTTTGGTCAGTTGCTTGTATCTCTCCCAAGCTTCATAGAGGGATTCACCTTCCTTCTATCTGAAGGTTTGAACATCCACTCTAAGCTTACTCAGCTTTTGAGGAGGAAAGAACTTGGCTAAGAAAGCCGTGATCAGCTTATCCCAAGAGTTTAGGCTATCTTTGGGTTGAAAGTCCAACCACACTCTAGCTCTGTCTCTTACAGCAAACGGGAAAAGCATGAGCCTGTAGACTTCAGGATCTACTCCATTAGTCTTAACAGTATCACAGATCTGCAAGAATTCAGTTAAGAACTGAAAAAGATCTTCAGATGGAAGTCCATGAAACTTGCATTTTTGTTGCATCAGAGAAACTAATTGAGGTTTCAGCTCAAAATTGTTTGCTCCAATGGTAGGGATGGAGATGCTTCTTCCATGTAAATTGGAATTAGGTGCAGTAAAGTTACCAAGCATCCTCCTTGCATTATTATTATTTTCGGCTGCCATCTCCTCTTCCTGTTCAAAAATTTCTGTAAGGTTATCTCTGGATTATTGTATTTTAGCTTCTCTTAGTTTCCTCTTCAGAGTCCTTTCAGGTTCAGGGTCTGCTTCAACAAGAATGTTCTTGTCCTTGCTCCTGCTCATATGAAAAAGAGGGAACAGAAAAATAATAATAATAGGGATCCTTTTTACCCAGGTATAGAGGTTCCCCTGTGTGAATAGAAGAAGAAAAGAATGTAATGTAAAGAAGGGAAGAAGAGAAAATTCGAACACAGATGGAAGAGGGGGTTCGAATTTGGGTGAGGTGAAGTGTTAGTAGATGAATAAATAAATAGAAGGAGATGAGAGAGAAAGAGGATTTTCAAAAATAAAATTTTGAAAAGGGGTTAGTGATTTTCGAAAATTAGAAAAAAATTAAATTAAAAATTGAAACAATTAGTTAATTAAAAAGAATTTTTGAAAAAGAGGGAAGAGATTTTCGAAAATTAGAGAGAGAGAGTTAATTAGGTGGTTTTGAAAAAGATAAGAAACAAACAAAAAGTCAATTAGTTAGTTGAAAAAGATTTGAAAATCAATTTTGAAAAGATAAGAAGATAAGAAGTTAGAAAAGATATTTGAAAATCAAATTTTTGAAAAAGATAAGATTTTTAAAAAAAAGATATGATAGGAAGATATGATTAGAATTAGTTTTGAAAAAGATTTGATTTTTCAAATCATAATTAATGACTTGACTCACAAGAAATCACAAGATATGATTCTAGAATTTAAAGTTTGAATTTTTCTTAACAAGTAAGTAACAAACTTGAAATTTTTGAATCAAAACATTAATTTTTGATGTGATTTTCGAAAATATGATATAAAAATAAGAAAAAGATTTTTGAAAATTATTTTTAAAATTTTCAAAAATGAATAAGAAAAATAAAAAAGATTTTATTTTTGAAAAAGATTTTGAAAAAGATAAGGTTTTCAAATTGAAAATTTGATTTGACTCATAAGAAACAACTAGATTTTAAAAATTTTTCAAAAAGTCAACTCAAATTTTCGAAATTTATAAGTGAAAAAGGGAAAGATATTTTTTTCTTTTTTTTTATGATGAAAGAGAAAAACATGAAAAGGACTCAATGCATGAAAGTTATGGATCAAAACAATGAATGTATGCAAGAATGCTATGAATGTCAAGATGAACACCAAGAACACTTTGAAGATCATGATGAACATCAAAAACTTATTTTTTGAAAATTTTATATGCAAAGAAAACATGCAAGACACCAAACTTTGAAATCTCTCATGTTCAAACACTATGAATGCAAAAATGCACATGAAAAACAAGAAAAGACACAAAACAAGAAAACATCAAGATCAAACAAGAAGATTTACCAAGAATAACTTGAAGATCATGAAGAACACTATGAATGCATGAATTTTCGAAAAATGCAAAATGAATATACAATTGACACCAAACTTACAATTTGACTCAAGACTCAAACAAGAAACATGAAATATTTTTTATTTTTATGATTTTCTAAATTTTTTTTTGGATTTTTTTCGAAAATTAATGTGAAAAAGAAAAATAAGGATTCCAAAATTTTTAATATGAATTCCAGGAATCTTGCATTCTTAGTCTAAAGCTTTAGTCCAGGAATTAGACATGGCTCACTAGCCAGCCAAGCTTTCAGTGAAAGCTCCGGTCCAAAACATTAGACATGGCCAATGGTCAGCCAAGCTTTAGCATGTAACTCAGATATACTGCTCATTAATTATCAAATTAACTTGCCTCTATGAAGATGGTTTGGAAGCCTCAGTCCAAAAGAATTTAAACATGGCTTTACAGCCAGCCAGGCTTCAACATGAAACACTAGAATTCATTTTTAAAAATTCTGAAGAACATAAATTAAATTTTTTTTTGAATATTAATTAGGAAAAACAACGAAAAAGAAGAAAATATTTTTGAAAAAATTTTTGAAAACATTTTGAAAAATAAGAAGAAAATTACCTAATCTGAGCAACAGGATGAACCGTCAGTTGTCCAAACTCAAAACAGTCTCCGGCAACGGCGCCAAAAACTTGGTATGTGATGACATGTCATCATGTCATGTTTTTCTATGCCTTTTTCCTTTGTTTTCAATAGGTTTTATGCACTTTCTTGAGCCATAAGCAAGCCAAGTGGATAGATTTTCATGCTTCCTTTGATTTAATCAACCATGTATGAATTCATGCTATTTCATGAGGTTTTATGCTAAAATTGTCACATATTATGAAAGAATGAATATCTCATGATTTTGAGCATAGCTTTGATGTGTTTGGTTGATTAATGATAGGTGAAGAAGGCTTGGAGAAAGGGTGAAGCAAGAAGGAATGGCTAGGAATAAAGAGAGGACAATGGAATAAGTTGAACCAGGAAGCAAAATTTTTTGGGTGAAAAGTTAGCCTCAAAGTTAGACCCCTAACTTGGAGGCTAACGTTGGCACATGAAATTCACCCCTGAGCACCAAAAGTTTGCGCCAACGTTAGCCCCCTAACTTTGAGGCTAACGTTGGCATGAAGAGAACCTCCCTAGGCACCAAAAGTTTGCGCCAACGTTAGCCCCCTAACTTGGTGGCTAACGTTGGCACATGAAATTCACAAGGGGAGGAGCAAAATTTTGCGCCAACGTTAGCCCCCTAACTTTGAGGCTAACGTTGGCGCCACACACCACAACAGCTTGAAGGGGTATACTTCCAACAAGAATAACTTGAGCTACAGAGCTCCAAATGAGGTGATTCAAGAAGCATTGGAAAGTAGGAATCAAGAGCTTTCCAAGCATATATGGCACTGCATGGTGGACACTAAAATTGAGGGAGAAAACTGTCCCGCAATGTGCATAAATGAACATGGTGGCAACATGCAGTGAGGCCACTTGACCTCTGCACCTTCGATGGAGTATAACTCGAGCTGTAGAGCTCCAATTGATGTGCTCCCAACGGCATTGGAAAGTAGACATCCAGGGCTTTCCAACAATATATAATAGTATGGGGTGGACAATACGTTTGAGCCTCCAGAACTGGCGTTTTCGCCAACGTTTGAGGCAAACGTTACCTCAAACGCTGCACACCAAAGCCAGCGACCATGCCCTCTTCAAATGATCATAACTTGAGTTGTAGATGTCTAATTAAAGTGATTCCAAGTGGGTTAGAAAGCTGACATTCAGAGCTTTCCAACCATATATGATAGTCTATATTGGGCATAAAATTGGCAACATGACAAGAGGACAAAGTTGGCGCCATAAATGTGCATAAGGGAGGCCAACGTTAGGGTCAAAGTTAGACCCCTAACGTTGGCACCAGCGTTCATACCAGCAAGTTTTGTGGGCTGCTATGAAAAGTTGGAGCCAAAGTTAGACCCCTAACTTTAGCTCCAACTTTTGGTCCAACTTTTGCAAACTCAACCCGGTTCAATTCGGTTCCTCTTCAAACTCCAAGAGCAATCAACCAAGGCCTTTATCAACCCAATTCCATCAAGAGCAAGGGCCCAAATGATCATCACTCAAAGGCACAAGAAATAGATAAAATAGGAATTTCATTTAATTGTAATTTGTTTTTAATTTCATTTTCATTTCCATTTTGTAAAGCCTATATAAGGCATCATTTTCATATTTGTGAGGAGGCTGGCTCCACTAGGGAGCATTAGGATTTGAGAGCTCTCTCTTAGTTTTCAATTTCGTTTTGAATCTTGGATTGAGAATTGAAGAAATTCTGTTTCAATCTCACCTTGAGAATTTTCTTGTTTACTTTCTCTGCACAATTGAATTTCCATTCCTGTTTACTACTTCACCTTCTCTTGGCTTCTGCAATTTACTTTTCTTTACATTTCCTTTGCAATTGTTCTTGTTGGATCGAGGAAGGTAGTGAGATCTAGACTTGGTTTTCTAGTCTCTTGGGTCCTGAGATCTTAATTCCAATTTTACATTCTCTGTTTATTGCTTTTCATGTTTATTTACATTTCTGTTTTGATTCCGAATCAATCAGATCCATCTTTTACTTCTCTGCTTGTTGCAATTTAACTTTTCCTTGTTTAATTTCTGCAAATCCAATTCCCAATTTCCTTTACATTTAATGCAATTTATATTTCTTGTCATTTAAGATTCTTGCAATTTACATTTCTTGCTCTTTAAGTTACTTGCCAATTTACATTCTGCAACTTTAAATTCATTGTCATTTACTTTCTGTTGGCTACAATTTCACACAATTCACTAAATGTCAGCTTGACTAAACTAATCACTCACTAAAATTGCTTGATCCATCAATCCCTGTGGGATCGACCTCACTCCCGTGAGTTTTTATTACTTGATGCGACCCGGTACACTTGCCGGTTAGTTTTGGGTGTTTTTGGAGAAATTTATTTTCCTCCAAAATAACTCATCAAGTTTTTGGCGCCGTTGCCGGGGATTGATTAGATCAACAATGATTAAGTGGGTGAGAAGTCTAGATCAAGCATTTTCTTTGTTTTTGTTCTCTGCTCTAAGTTGAAACCAAGGTGTTTGAGTTATTGCCTCACTAAGAAATTCATCTCTGAGATATGAATTTCAATTCTCCTTGGTGTTGTGTTTTACAAAATTCTAATGGAGTTCAACTCATCTTATGGTCAAACAAATTTTATGGGATATCACCCACCATCACCAATCTCTAATGGTGGTTGGGAATATCACCAACAAATTACAAATCCTGAGCACTCCAATTCATGGAGATTGGCTTCAGAGACACAAGATGAGCAAGAGAATCATATAGGATACCAACCACCACCACAAAATGATTCATATCATTATCCTCATGGAAGATGGAAGCATCGCCAAAGAATGGAAAAGCATCCACCCTCACGTCCCAGTTTCTCATTTGAAAGTTCTTCATCACTTGATTATGCCTCAACACAAAGTTTCCTCCAAAATCCATACCAGTTATCCCATCGATCACACAACTCATTCCACACCCCTCAACACAACTTCACCACAACACATTCACTTCACCAAAATTACTCTTGACCTTCATCTCTTGAATTAAAAGAAGAGGAATACCTTGAAGGCATCGAATTAACAGATGAGGAATACCGTGAAGGCATTGAAATACAGAGAAAACTAGTGGAATTTTACACAAAATCCCCATCTTGGGAAGAAACCATCCTCGAGCAGATAAATGGGTCCTTAGAGCAAACAAGGGGAAACTTAGAACCATCAACCAGTGAGGATGAAGACAAATGTGTGGGTGAGGAAGTGGAAAAGCAAGATAAGGAGGCCACTGCATCAAGTGAACTTTCAATGAAGAATGAGGTGGTTGAACCTGAAACTGCACTTGAGATGACAAGAGAACATGAAAACTCACAACTCTCACAAACCTCCCTGGACCAAAATGCCTCAACATCTGAATCCATGATTGAAAGGTATGACGAGGAGATGAAGAAATGTTGGGAAGATCGACAAACCTCCTCCATGATAGAGCGATTGAAACAAATGTTGGGTGTAAAAGAGGAAGTGGAGGAGCAAGAAAGTGAAGAAGTCATTCCAAACTCAAGTGAGGCAGAGAAGTACATAAAGGAGGAGTTCATGGAACCACCAATACAAAAGGCTCTGGATGAATACAAAACTCCAACAATCACACAATCACCAAGACTTGGATTCAAAGAAGTGAAGGCAATTAACAAAAGCACCAAGAAGAGGATTGTGACCAAACTACCAAGGACAACATTCAAGAGGAGGTCGACCACAAGCAATCCAACCCCTGGACCAATAGCAAGCAAGCTCAATCAAGCCATGTACAAAAGAAAGCTTGCTGAGGAGAGACCAAGACAGGGGGTAATAGCTGAATCTTCTCCTCCTTTGAAGTCATTTCTCTTAACAAATTGGAAGAAGAGGAAGAAAGTAAAGAACAGGTAGACAGTAGGTACATTTCTTTTCCTTGCTTTGTTTAAATTTCAATAAATTGACATATGGTTGCATTCTAAGTTTGGTGTTGCTAGGCAACAAAATTTGGTTCCAATTCTTACAAGATACCTGCATTAATTCCAAGTGAAAGTGTCACACTAAGTTTGGTGTGCCACTTATCTTTTACGCAATGTATTGTGCACACCTTCTTATCTATGCAATCATAATGTCTCTGTCTCTTATGCCTTGATTATTATCTTTAATTTTGCTTGCTTGAAACACATGTACTACTAACATTCCTTGTGTAAGACATTCATGATCCATCTTAGCCCCATAGCCACGGTTCTAATAGTTGCTTGAGGATGAGCAAGCATTCTGAGTTTGGTATGGGAAGGAGGAGAATGGGAGGAAATTGACAACAATAGAGAAGATGAACTACAAGGTTGTAAAGTTCCTTTTCCTCTCATTTGTTTCAAGCACTATAAACTGCATGATTGTCTTTACCTTCTCTGTATGCATGTGTATATGAAAAGGCATAGTTTGATTTCTAATTTGCAACATGGTGCTGTGTCATTATGAATACCAACTTGAGTTTTGTGAATTCAAAAGCAACAAAGTATCATGATCATAAACAAACAAGGCATTAAAGAAGATTTTAGCATGTGCATAAAAGTATTGGTAAGCTATTATGTTTGATTGTTGCTTAATTGCATTAGATTTTATTTAATTGAAGTTTTCATCTAGGACATTTTGTGAAATCTTTTGAAAATCATGAAAACCTTGAAGAAGCAAATGCAAAAATAAAGCAAGAAAAGAAAAAGGGAAAGAGTGAGAAAGCTGAAGGCTTTGAGTACCAATGGCAATTTATTTGCTAAGTACTTGTGGTGTTTATGTATCAAGCCAAATGCTTGAAAACAAAACACTTAGAAGTCAAGGCTAGGCTCAAAGTGCAAAAGCACTCCCTCAAAGCTCAAGGCTCTGAGCATCAATGATTAGAGAGTTAAGAAAAGAAAAGAAAAATGAGCTTAATGAAGTCCTCTAATCAAATGCTTGTGGTGCTTATGTATCAAGTGGTAATACTTGAAAACAAAGCATTTAGAAGTCGTAGCTTTGTTATCAACTCATGGGGCAAAGCACCCAAAAGGAGAAGCTAATAAGAAAATCAAAAGCTTGTTTCAAGGAAGAAATACAAGAAAAAGATTTCATAAATTGAGCTAGATGTAAGCATCAATCATTTACATTTCTTTTGTGATTGTAGCATGCTTAGAAAACTAGCTTACCATGAACATTGAGTTGCTATTCTTCTTACCTTGGATTGTCAATCTTTATTGCATGATTCTTTTCTTGCTTGGGGACAAGCAAGGTTTAAGTTTGGTGTTGTGATGACATGTCATCATGTCATGTTTTTCTATGCCTTTTTCCTTTGTTTTCAATAGGTTTTATGCACTTTCTTGAGCCATAAGCAAGCCAAGTGGATAGATTTTCATGCTTCCTTTGATTTAATCAACCATGTATGAATTCATGCTATTTCATGAGGTTTTATACTAAAATTGTCACATATTATGAAAGAATGAATATCTCATGATTTTGAGCATAGCTTTGATGTGTTTGGTTGATTAGTGATAGGTGAAGAAGGCTTGGAGAAAGGGTGAAGCAAGAAGGAATGGCTAGGAGTAAAGAGAGGACAATGGAATAAGTTGAACCAGGAAACAAAATTTTTTGGGTGAAAAGTTAGCCTCAAAGTTAGACCCCTAACTTGGAGGCTAACGTTGGCACATGAAATTCACCCCTGGGCACCAAAAGTTTGCGCCAACGTTAGCCCCCTAACTTTGAGGCTAACGTTGGCATGAAGAGAACCTCCCTGGGCACCAAAAGTTTGCGCCAACTTTAGCCCCCTAACTTGGTGGCTAACGTTGGCACATGAAATTCACAAGGGGAGGAGCAAAAGTTTGCGCCAACGTTAGCCCCCTAACTTTGAGGCTAACGTTGGCGCCACACACCACAACAGCTTGAAGGGGTATACTTCCAACAAGAATAACTTGAGCTACAGAGCTCCAAATGAGGTGATTCAAGAAGCATTGGAAAGTAGGAATCAAGAGCTTTCCAAGCATATATGGCACTGCATGGTGGACACTAAAATTGAGGGAGAAAACTGTCCCGCAATGTGCATAAATGAACATGGTGGCAACATGCAGTGAGGCCACTTGACCTCTGCACCTTTGATGGAGTATAACTCGAGCTCTAGAGCTCCAATTGATGTGCTCCCAACGGAATTGGAAAGTAGACATCCAGGGCTTTCCAACAATGTATAATAGTATGGGGTGGACAATACGTTTGAGCCTCCAGAACTGGTGTTTTCGCCAACGTTTGAGGCAAACGTTACCTCAAACGCTGCACACCAAAGCCAGCGACCATGCCCTCTTCAAATGATCATAACTTGAGTTGTAGATGTCTAATTAAAGTGATTCCAAGTGGGTTAGAAAGCTGACATTCAGAGCTTTCCAACCATATATGATAGTCTATATTGGGCATAAAATTGGCAACATGACAAGAGGACAAAGTTGGCGCCATAAATGTGCATAAGGGAGGCCAACGTTAGGGTCAAAGTTAGACCCCTAACGTTGGCACCAACGTTCATACCAGCAAGTTTTGTGGGCTGCTATGAAAAGTTGGAGCCAAAGTTAGACCCCTAAATTTAGCTCCAACTTTTGGTCCAACTTTTGCAAACTCAACCCGGTTCAATTCGGTTCCTCTTCAAACTCCAAGAGCAATCAACCAAGGCCTTTATCAACCCAATTCCATCAAGAGCAAGGGCCCAAATGATCATCACTCAAAGGCACAAGAAATAGATAAAATAGGAATTTCATTTAATTGTAATTTGTTTTTAATTTCATTTTCATTTCCATTTTGTAAAGCCTATATAAGGCATCATTTTCATATTTGTGAGGAGGCTGGCTCCACTAGGGAGCATTAGGATTTGAGAGCTCTCTCTTAGTTTTCAATTTCGTTTTGAATCTTGGGTTGAGAATTGAAGAAATTCTGTTTCAATCTCACCTTGAGAATTTTCTTGTTTACTTTCTCTGCACAATTGAATTTCCATTCCTGTTTACTACTTCACCTTCTCTTGGCTTCTGCAATTTACTTTTCTTTACATTTCCTTTGCAATTGTTCTTGTTGGATCAAGGAAGGTAGTGAGATCTAGACTTGGTTTTCTAGTCTCTTGGGTCCTGAGATCTTAATTCCAATTTTACATTCTCTGTTTATTGCTTTTCATGTTTATTTACATTTCTGTTTTGATTCCGAATCAATCAGATCCATCTTTTACTTCTCTGCTTGTTGCAATTTAACTTTTCCTTGTTTAATTTCTGCAAATCCAATTCCCAATTTCCTTTACATTTAATGCAATTTATATTTCTTGTCATTTAAGATTCTTGCAATTTACATTTCTTGCTCTTTAAGTTACTTGCCAATTTACATTCTGCAACTTTAAATTCATTGTCATTTACTTTCTGTTGGCTACAATTTCACACAATTCACTAAATATCAGCTTGACTAAACTAATCACTCACTAAAATTGCTTGATCCATCAATCCCTGTGGGATCGACCTCACTCCCGTGAGTTTTTATTACTTGATGCGACCCGGTACACTTGCCGGTTAGTTTTGGGTGTTTTTGGAGAAATTTATTTTCCTCCAAAATAACTCATCAGTATGCGAAATTGTTACTCTGAGGTTGTAAAATTTGTTGTTCGTTCTCTCCCTGGCAATGGCACCAATAACTGGTGCATAATACCATGGTCCAAACATAACTTCACAACTTCGCACAACTAACCAGCAAGTGCACTGGGTCGTCCAAGTAATAAAACCTTACGTGAGTAAGGGTCGATCCCACGGAGATTGTCGGTATGAAGCAAGCTATGGTTACCTTGTAAATCTCAGTCAGGCAGATATCAAATGGTTATGGAGTTTTTGAAAATAAATAATAAATAAATAGAAAGTAAAGATAGAAACACTTATGTAATTCATTGGTGGGAATTTCAGATAAGCGTATAGAGATACTTTCATTCTTTTGAACTTCTGCTTTCCTGCTGTCTTCATCCAATCAGTCCTACTCCTTTCCATGGCAAACTTTATGTAAGGGCATCACCGTCGTCAATGGCTACATCCCATCCTCTCTGTGAAAATGGTCCGATGCGCTGTCACTGCATGGCTAATCATCTGGAGGTTCTCGATCATACTGGAATAGGATTTACTATCCTTTTGCGTCTGTCACTACGCCCAGCACTCGCGAGTTTGAAGTTCGTCACAGTCATTCAATCCCTGAATCCTACTCGGAATACCGCAGACAAGGTTTAGACTTTTCGGATTCTCATGAATGCCGCCATCAATCTAGCTTATACCACGAAGATTCAGATTAAGGAATCAAAGAGATAATCATCCAATCTAAAGTGGAACGGAAGTGGTTGTCAGGCACGCGTTCGTATGGGAATGATGATGATTGTCACGTTCATCACATTCATATTGAAATGCGAATGAATATCTTAGAAGCGGAATAAGTTGAATTGAATAGAGAAACAGTAGTACTTTGTATTAATTCGTGAGGAATAGCAGAGCTCCACACCTTAATCTATGGTGTGTAGAAACTCTACCGTTGAAAATACATAAGTGATAAGGTCCAGGCATGGCCGAATGGCCAGCCCCCAAACGTGATCAATATGATCTAAAGATGAGTAATAAACCTTACGTGAGTAAGGGTCGATCCCACGGAGATTGTCGGCTTGAAGAAAGCTATTGTCACCTTGTAAATCTCAGTTAGGCGGATTCAAATGGTTATAGAGTTTTAATAATTAAAATATAAATAAAACGTAAAATGGGATAGAGATACTTATGTAACTCATTGGTGAGAATTTCAGATAAGCGTATAGAGATGCTTTCGTTCCTCCTGAACCTCTGCTTTCCTGCTGTCTTCATCCAATCATTCCCACTCCTTTCTATGGCAAGCTTTGTGTAGGGCATCACTGTTGTCAGTGGCTACTTCCCATCCTCTCAGTGAAAATGGTCCAAGATGCGCTGTCACTGCATGGCTATTCATCTGTCGGTTCTCGATCATACTGGAATAGGATTCAGTAATCCTTTTGCGTCTGTCACTACGCCCAGCACTCGCGAGTTTGAAGCTTGTCACAGCCATCCCTTCCCGGATCCTACTCGGAATACCACAGACAAGGTTTAGACTTTCCGGACCTCAAGAATGGCCGCCAATAGTTCTGGCCTATACCACGAAGACTCTGATCTCATGATCAGAAGGCTAAGAGATATGCATTCAAGCTTGCTTTCATGTATAACGGAACTATTTGTCAGGCACGCATTCATAAGTGAGAATGATGATGAGCGTCACATAATCATCACATTCATCATGTTCTTGTGTGCGAATGAATATCTTAAAGAAGAAATAGGCTTGAATTGAATAGAAAAAAATAGTACTTTGCATTATTTCATGAGGAATAGCAGAGCTCCACACCTTAATCTATGGTGTGTAGAAACTCTACCGTTGAAAATACATAAGAACAAGGTCCAAGCATGACCGAATGGCTAGCCTCCATAAAGGTCTAAGATAGCATAAAACTAATCAAAGATCCCCCTTTTAACATGATAGTAAAAAGTTCTATTTATACTAAACTAGTTACTAGGGTTACAGAAATGAGTAAATGATGCAGAAATCCACTTTCGGGCCCACTTGGTGTGTGCTTGGGCTGAGCATTGAAGCTTTCATATGCAGAGGTCTTCCTTGGAGTTAAACGCCAGTTTGTAACCTATTTCTGGCGTTTAACTCTGCTTTGCAACCTGTTTCTGGTGTTTAACTCCAGAATAGGTCTGAGAGCTGGCATTGAACGCCAGTTCGCGTCATCTAAACTCGGGCAAAGTATGGACTATTATATATTTCTGGAAAGCCCTGGATGTTTACTTTCCAACGCAATTGAGAGCGTGCCATTTGGACTCCTGTAGCTCCAGAAAATTTACTTTGAGTGCAGGGAGGTCAAAATCCAACAGCATCTGCAGTCCTTCTTCAACCTCTGAATCTGATTTTTGCTCAAGTCCCTCAATTTCAGCCAGAAAATACCTGAAATCACAGAAAAACACACAAACTCATAGTAAAATCCAGAAATGTGAATTTTATTTAAAAACTAATAAAAATATATTAAAAACTAATCAAATCATACTAAAAACTATGTAAAAATAATGCCAAAAAGCGTATAAATTATCCGCTCATCAAAGAGCACAGTTTGGCAATAACAAACCTTTTCCATCATCTTCTCAGCAACAGACAGAGAATTCTAAGCAGATCCACTCTGACTTAGCAACTGTAGTCTCTGATCTATCTAAGACCACTCTCAGTTTCATGACTGAAGCAAAGTCCTCCATTAGAAATTTGGAGGCACAAGTGGGTCAGCTGAGTAAAAGAGTTACTGAACTCCCTCCTAGTACTCTCCCAAGTAATACAGAAGAGAATCCAAAGAGAGAGTGCAAGGCCATAAATATAACCAACATGGCCAAACCTAGTGAGGAAGGAAAGGCAGTGATTTCCAGTGAGAAAGACCTCAATGGACGTCCACTAGCCACTAAGGAGTTCCCTAATGAGGAACCAAAGGAATCTGAGGCTCATATGGAGACCATAGAGATCCCACTGAACTTACTATTGCCATTCATGAGCTCTGATGAGTATTCTTCCTCTGAAGAGGATGAAGATATTGTTAAAGAGCAAGTTGCTCAATATCTAGGAGCAATCATGAAGATGAATGCCAAGTTATTTGGTAATGAGACTTGGGAGGATGAGCCCCCCATTGCTCATCAATGAACTGAATGATCTAGTTCAACTGAAATTACCTCAGAAAAAACAGGATCTTGGAAAGTTCTTAATACCTTGTACTATAGGTACCATGACCTTTGAAAAGGCCCTGTGTGACCTGGGGTCAGGAATAAACCTCATGCCCCTCTCTGTAATGGAGAAACTAAGGATCTTTGAGGTGTAAGCTACAAGAATCTCACTAGAGATGGCAGACAATTCAAGCAAACAGGCATATGAACTTGTAGAGGATGTCTTAGTGAAGGCTGAAGGCCTGTACATCCCTACTGATTTCATAATCCTAGACACAGGGAAGGATGAGGATGAATCCATCATCCTAGAAAGACCCTTCCTAGCCACAGCAAGAGCTGTGATTGATGTGGACAGAGGAAATCTAGTCCTTCAATTGAAAGAGGACTACCTTGTGTTTAAAGCTCAAGGATCTTCTTCTGCAACCATGGAGAGGAAGCATAAAAAGCTTCTCTCAATACAGAGTCAAACAAAGCTCCCATACTCAACTTCTAAGTTTGGTGTTGGGAGGCCACCACTAAGCTCTGAATCTCTGTGAAGCTCTCTAAGAGCTCACTGTCAAGCTATTGACATTAAAGAAGCGCTTGTTGGGAGGCAACCTAATGTTATTTAATTATATTTATATACTTATTTTTCATTGTTATTTTATGTTTTCTTTAGGTTGATGATCATGTAAAGTCACAAAAACAACTGAAAAATAAAAAACAGAATTAAAAATAGCATCAAAAACTGCACACCCTAGAGGACAGACTTACTGGCGTTTAAATGCCAGTAAGGATAGCAAATTGGGCATTTAACGCCTAACCTGGCAGCATTCTGGGCGTTAAATGCCAGAATGGGCAGCACTCTGGGCGTTTAATGCCAGAAAGGGCTGTCTAGCATCTGGCTGGCGTTTAACGCTAGAAATGGGCAGCAGAGTGGCGTTTAACGCCATGAAAGGTAGCAGAATTTGCGTTTAACGCCAGGAAAGGTAGCAGAGCTGGTGTTAAATGCCAGATTTGGCACAGAATGAGCATTTGAATGCCAGAATGGTGCAGGGACTCAAATTCCTTGACACCTTAGGATCTGTGGACCCCACAGGATCCCCACCTACCCCACCTCTTCTTCTCTCCTCTTCACACCTTTCCATAACACTCTTCCCCATACACCCTTGACCAATCACCTCAATACCTCTTCCCCAAACATCCTTCACCTATCAAATCTTACCCTCTTCTCCATACTCTCTTCACCACTCACATCCATCCATCATTAAACCCCACCTACCTCACCATTCAAATTCAAACCATTTTCCTCCCAAACCCGCCCCTTCATGACCGAATTCCCTCTCTCTCCTACCCTATAAATACCCCTCCTCACTACCTTCAATTCCACACAATATACACACTACTACCCCCCTTGGCCGAAACCTTCACTACCCCCCATCTCCTCCATTTCTTCTTCTTCTACTCCTTTCTTTCTTCTTTTGCTCGAGGACGAGCAAATCTTCTAAGTTTGGTGTGGGAAAAGCTAAGCTTTTTATTTTTCCATAACCATTTAATGGCACCTAAGGCTAGAAAAACCTCTAGAAAGAGGAAAGGGAAGGCAATTGCTTCCACATCTGAGTCATGGGAGATGGAGAGATTCATCTCAAACGTCCATTAAGACCACTTCTATGAAGTTGTGGCCAAGAAAAAGGTGATCCCCAAGGTCCTCTTCAAGCTCAAAAAGAGTGAATATCCGGAGATCCGATATGAAGTTCGAAGAAGAGGTTGGAAAATTATCACTAACCCCATTCAACAAGTCGAGATCTTAATGGTTCAAGAGTTCTATACTAATGCATGGATCACTAAGAACCATGACCAAAGTGTGAACCTGAACCCAAAGAATTGGCTCACAATGGTTCGGGGGAACTATTTGGATTTCAGTCCGGAAAATGTGAGGCTAGCATTCAACTTGCCAATGATGCAAGGAGATCCTCACCCTTTCACTAGAAGGGCCAACTTTGATCAAAGGTTGGACCAAGTCCTCATGGACATCTGTGTGGAAGGAGTTCAATGGAAGAGAGACTCAAGAGGCAGGCCGGTTCAACTAAGAAGGCTTGACCTCAAACCCGTGGCTAGGAAATGGTTGGAGTTCATCCAACGCTCTATTATTCCTACTAGCAACCGGTCTGAAGTTACTGTAGACCGGGCTATCATGATCTATAGAATCATGAATGGAGAGGAAGTAGAAGTTCATGAGATCATATCCCTAGAACTCTATAAGGTGGCGGACAAGCCCTCCACTTTGGCAAGGTTAGCCTTCCCTCATCTCATTTGTCACCTCTACAATTCAGCTGGAATTGTCATAGAGGAAGACACCCTCATTGAAGAGGACAAGCCCATCACTAAGAAAATGATGGAGCAAATAAGATAGCCCACTCATGGACCTCAATAAGAGCATGAGGAAATTCCTCATCATGAAATCCCTGAGATACCTCAAGGGATGCACTTTTCTCCACAAAACTATTGGGAGCAAATCAACACCTCCTTAGGAGAATTGAGTTCCAACATGGGACAACTAAAAATGGAGCACCAAGAACATTCCATCCTCCTCCATGAAATTAGAGAGGACCAAAGAGACATGAGGGAGGAGCAACAAAGGCAAGGAAGAGACATAGAGGAGCTCAAGCACTCCATAAGATCTTAAAGAGGAAGAACTAGCCGCCATCACTGAGGTAGACCCGTTCTTTAATTTCCTTGTTCTTATTTTCTATTTTTTGTTTCTTATGCTTTATATTTTATCTATGTTTGTGTCTTTATTACATGATCATTAGTGTCTAGTGTCTATGTCTTAAATCTATGAATGTCCTATGAATCCATCACCTTTCTTAAATGAAAAATGTTTTTAATTGCAAAAGAACAAGAAGTGCATGGTTTCGAATTTTATCTTGAAGTTAGCTTAATTATTTTTATGTGGTGGCAATACTTTTTGTTTTCTGAATGAATGCTTGAACAGTGCATATTTTTGAATTTGTTGTTTATGAATGTTAAAATTGTTGGCTCTTGAAAGAATAATGAAAAAGGAAAAATGTTATTGATGATCTGAAAAATCATAAAATTGATTCTTGAAGCAAGAAAAAGCAGTGAAAGACAAAGCTTGCGGAAAAAAAAAAGAAAAAGAGAAAGAAAAAGAAAAAGCAAGCAGAAAAAGCCAATAGCCCTTTAAACCAAAAGGCAAGGGTAAAAAGGATCCAAGGCTTTGAGCATTAATGGATAGGAGGGCCCAAAGGAATAAAATCCTGGCCTAAGCAGCTAAATCAAATTGTCCCTAACCATGTGCTTGTGGCGTGAAGGTGTCAAGTGAAAAGCTTGAGACTGAGCGGTTAAAGTCGTGGTCCAAAGAAAAAAGAGTGTGCTTAAGAGCTCTGGACACCTCTAACTAGGGACTTTAGCAAAGCTGAGTCACAATCTGAAAAGGTTCACCCAGTGATGTGTTTGTGGCATTTATGTATCCGGTGGTAATACTGGAAAACAAAATGCTTAGGGTCACGGCCAAGACTCATAAAGTAGCTGTGTTCAAGAATCAACATACTGAACTAGGAGAATTAATAACACTATCTGAATTCTGAGTTCCTATAGATGCCAATCATTCTGAACTTCAAAGGATAAAGTGAGATGCCAAAACTGTTCAAAAGCAAAAAGCTACAAGTTCCGCTCATCTAATTGAGACTAATCTTCATTGATATTTTTAAAATTCATTGTATATTCTCTTCTTTTTATCCTATCATGTTTTTAGTTGCTTGGGGACAAGCAACAATTTAAGTTTGGTGTTGTGATGAGCGGATAATTTATACCCTTTTGGCATTGTTTTTACATAGTTTTTAGTATGTTTTAGT
Organism: Arachis ipaensis; assembly: GCF_059453495.1. Taxonomy (NCBI): domain Eukaryota; kingdom Viridiplantae; phylum Streptophyta; class Magnoliopsida; order Fabales; family Fabaceae; genus Arachis; species Arachis ipaensis. Next base: position 103,103,045 of record NC_142440.1, read on the forward strand.
TAGTTTTTATTATATTTTTATTAGTTTTTATGCAAAAATCACATTTTTGGACTTTACTATGAGTTTGTGTATTTTTCTATGATTTCAGGTATTTTCTGGCTGAAATTGAGGGACCTGAGCAAAAATCTTATTCAGAGGCTGAAAAAGGACTGCAGATGCTGTTGGATTCTGACCCTCCTGCACTCGAAGTGGAATTTCTGGAGCTACAGAAAGCCAATTTGTGCGCTCTCAATTGCGTTGGAAAGTAGACATCCTGGGCTTTCCAAGAATATATAATAGTCTATACTTTGTTCGAGATTTGATGGCCCAAACTGGCGTTCAAATTCTGCCTAATAATTCTGGCGTAAAACGCCCAAACTGGCACCAAAGCTGGCGTTTAACTCCAGGAACAGCCTATGCACGTGTAAAGCTCAATGCTCAGCCCAAGCACACACCAAGTGGGTCCCAGAAGTAGATTTCTGCACTATTTGCACTTAGTTACTCATTTTCTGTAACCCTAGGTTGCTAGTCTAGTATAAAAACTACTTTTAGAGATTTATTTTACATCTTTGGAATGTCTTTTGACCATCTTTTGATCAATCTTATGCGATCATAGACCATTGTACACGTTTGGAGGCTGGCCTCACGGCCATTCCTAGACTTTTCACTTATGTATTTTCTACGGTGGAGTTTCTACACCCATAGATTAAGGTGTGGAGCTCTGCTGTTCTTCATGAATTAATGCAATTACTACTATTTTTCTATTCAATTCACGCTTACTTCTTCTCCAAGATATATTCTCAAACTTAATTCAGTTAAGTCAGAATGAAGGGGTGACCCGTGACAATCACCCAATCTTCGTTACTCGCTTAGCCAAGATCGTGTGCCTGACAACCACAAAGCGGTCTACATGATGTTCAACATAGTCATTGGACGACAGCCGGAGTATATTCTCTTGGGTCCCTAATCAACGATTCACATCGTCTCTCCTGACAACAGAGCATCTGAATCTGAGATTAAAACCTTCGTGGTATAGGCTAGAACCATTGGCAGCATTCCTGAGATCCGGAAAGTCTAAACCTTGTCTGTGGTATTCTAAGTAGGATCTGGGAAGGGATGACTGTGACGAGCTTCAAACCTGCGAATGTTGGGCGCAGTCACAGTGTGCAAAAGGACAATGGTTCTATTCCGACGCTAGCGGAACCGACAGATGATTAGTCGTGCGGTGACAGCGCATATGGATTTGTTTTCATTCGAGAGGATCATACAGCTTGCCATGGAAGGAGGTAACGCATGGTTGGAAGAAGGCAATAGGAAAGCAGAAGTTTAAAAGCAACAAAGCATCTCCAGATGCTTATCTGAAATTCCCACCAATGAATTACGTAAGTATTTCTATCTTATTTTATATTTTATTTATATTTTAATTATCAAAACCTCATAACCATTTGAATCCGCCTGACTGAGATTTACAAGGATGACCATAGCTTGCTTCAAGCCGACAATCTTCCTGGGATCGACGCTTACTCACGTAAGGTTTATTACTTGGACGACCCAGTGCACTTGCTGGTTAGTTACGCGGAGTTGTGAAGAAGTGTTGAGATCACAATTTTGCGCTACCAATAAGTCATTATTGTAGAATGGAAAACATAACAAACACACAATTCTTACTAATCCTAAATTATAAACTATGAATCATTTTGCATCTTGTAAATGAAATTCATCAACTTTGACCTTAATCTACTATCTATTATATATAAAGGGGATAGGAGAGAGTGGGCATCTAATTTGTTTCTTAAAATACTCTTCTTCATATATGAATAACAACAATGAAATTTAAGCCATCAGAACATTGACTATGCCTCAAAGGGTAAGAAAAAGATTGCAATTTATATTAAATATGTATAATACAGATACAAGTATATTGAGAAATTAAACATTATTATTAGCTTGCTTTTTCTATCAATATTATTAAGAATGAGATGTCATTCTTAGTTTGAACTACTAAAGTGTTGGGAAATTTTCAGTGGCCATTCATTATGCCTTTGATGTGAGGAATAAAACCTTCACACCCGAGGATTTGGATTGGTTTGAGCACCGTAAAAGATAAGACCCTTTCTACTATCTTGTGACTATATGGGAATCTCTGCTATCCTCCTTGTTGGAATATGATGTCAAACCCCACCAGTCAGTCTTAGATTAAACTCTAATATTCTATAACTTGATGAATACTTGATGTCAAGACATAGGTGAAAGACATTTTTGGCTAGAAGCACCAATGGAACATACATTGGGGAACTTTGCATAAGTAGTTAAGGTAATAAATAAATCTGTCTCTATGACAACATGCTTTCGTGGAAACTCATGACTCTTAGCTTAAGCAATGAACGAACCTATAGTGCATTGGCGTCTGTAGTTATCATATTCATAAGTTCCCCATATGAGAACTTCTTTTGACCTTCGTTAGTTAGCCTAAAAGATTTTCTAACCTTCATAAAAAAAAATCTAGCTTCAAGTTTATGGAATAATAGTAAACATTCATGCATTCATGCTCATATATAAACATTTGAATTTTGAACTCCATAGTAAAAAAGCTAGTAATATTTAGGTCCTCTTCACTCACTGAGTATAAAGTTTACCCATTTTGTAAGAAATTTTTTGTGTGCCTTCAATGAGAGAACAACATCCCACAGCCAACAAAAACGATTAACAACAACATCCTGAAATTATTTCCAAAAATTTCTTCAAAGTTCAAACTTAGCAGTATCACTAGAAAATGAAGGATTAGAGTAGTGATCTGTATTTTTTCTATTGCAATAAATACTAATCACAGAGTTATATACCATTAGTCACATGCATGAATCGAAATGTGGCCGATCAATTTTTCCTATTTTGATAGCACCACCCACCAAAGATCGCTACAAGAATTTGACAAAATTAGCGATGGACTTTTGTGAGAAATATTTTTTATCACTGATGAGCGAAAATTAAAGCTCACAGATACCGACAAGTATACCAGATCGTGCAAGTAATACTACAGTGACTGGATATCGTTCCCACGAAGATTAGAGGATTGAGAAAGCAAATATCATATTAAATACCTAATTAGATTAAAATAACATGGATTGATGAGGGCAAAATTTGTATCTTGCTTGGAACCTTTAGTGCTTGAATACTTTACAGACAGTGAACCTAGATGTTGATTGAGAGAAGAGAATGATGGTGAGAGTTAAGGGCTTTGGAGATGTTTATGCACTTAGAAAAACCAAATCTTGGTTACTTATTTTGAAGTATGCAAAGATCCTTCATAACAAATCTTTAGTAACTGATTTTCAATTCCTTGGTTGTTCAGTTTCTCTTTAATTAACCAATTGTCAGTTAATTAATTAAAGAGGTTAAGCATAAAACCTTATTTAGTTTCTAATAAGATTTAAAAGTAGTGCTTAGGTCGAATTATATGTTACTTATTCAAGCTAGTCCTATCCAGTTAAACCTTAGAAGAAAACACAATTTTCAAAAGTTGTTCTAATCTGAATTTCACTTATTCAAAATTAGAGTGATTGAAAATTATATATGTGTTGCACACTAATTGAACCACTATTCCAACCCAAATTCAAACAGTCATGTGAAAGAGTTTTCGAGCTTTAATTCAAGTATTAAATTTTCTAATTATAATAAAAGAATTCAAAAGGGATTGACATACCTTTCGAGACCACTAATCGGAACGAAGAACAAATAACTCAATCATGAAATAGATCAATGCAAGACTTCAAAATAGAATAAACTTAGATTAATAATCCATAGAAAACATAAACAGTGCTCCTAACCCTTTTGACAGAGGATTAGTTACCTATGGAGGAATGAAAGAAAACAAGAAGAAACTATGCTGAAGAACCGAGATGTCTTCCTCTGTGAACAAAGTTCACTTATTTATATCCTAATTCTAGAATTCAAATTCAAAGTATCCTAATCTCATCTTTCGGAAAGAGATAAGATAACTAACTAATGACTTCAAATTTGAATCAAAACAATAATCCAAATCTAATCTTGAAACAAATCCTAACAACCAAATATTTTATGTTTCTAGAAAGAATTAATAACTAATCTTCTGAAATCTTGAATCTTTTGGATGTGATTAAGGCTTCTAATGATGTGTATGATTGAGACTGTGCCTTAATTGTTACATCTTGGGAGTTTGGAAAGTGTCTTTACGCTTGGCTTGTATAGAGGACTTTGGGAGTGTGTCCCAATTACACTATCAAGAGAGCTATCTGCCAGACTTCTAGTAAGGTACGCTAGGCATGCATGTTTGGAGAGAGGGACCACCAGGCGTGGGGCCTTGGCCCCCGGGCGTGCATGGTGAAGTATGGGTGCTATTTTTCACGTCCAAAAAATGATGGTAGTGTGTGGTTCAAACTAAACGTCCACTATATATATATATATCATTTTGAAGCTCTGAATGTTAGCTTTTTAACGCAATTAGAACTGTCTCATTTGGACCTCTTTAGCTCAAGTTATGATCACCTGAGTATGAAGAGGTCAGCGTTGAGATCTTGTATGCTGGGCTTCTAGACATGCACGCTGGGCTTGTGTGTTTGTGCTCCAGTTTTCTCCCTTTTGGGCACGGTTTTCCTACTTAGGGTACGGTTTTACTACCCTTAAATTATAGTTGTGTTTTCCTTGTAAAAAACTTTATTTTTTGCTTATTTTGTAGCCAAAAACTCCTGAAAATACAAAAACACTATCCAACTCCAAATGTTTGATTATTTATGAAATTTCATTAGAAAACATAAGAAATTTGATTAAAACCTAAGAAAATAAATGAAAAAGAACCTTAAAAATTGCTTAAGATGATGTATCATCAGTCACTTCTGTCACTAACTAGCGAGGAATCAATGGCATACAAATGACAAAATTAATGAACAGTAACAAAATATCCAAACTTAAGAAAACCAACTGATTAGCGAGAGATTCACGAGTAAGTTTGTTTCTCACAAATTGAGTTTTGTAGCTAAAAAAAGAGCAGGAAAATTCTCGCTAATTTGTCACAAATTAATTAGTGAGTGACAATGTTCTAGTAAATCAGTTACTTAGGAGTTCAATAGAATAAAAGTAAATTAGTGAGGGATATTGTTGTCACTGTTCCGTCGCAAATGTTTGATATAAATCAGAGAGAAACAATTCACACACTAGTTCGTCGCTAAATAAACTTTGTGCGAAATAGTAAGGAACAATGTTCCTAGATAATTCATCACAAATACTTGAAATGCATTTTGTGATGGACAATTTCCTAGCTAATGTGTCACTAAAGTTTTTATTTTTAGCGAGCAAGTAGTTTCTCCTAAATTTGTCACATAATATTGTAAAATTCAAATTAGGTTAGCGACGGAAAATGCCCTAATATTCAAATCCTTATGCTCAAGTCATAAGTTAATGATAATAAGGTGGCACGACTCAAGGAAGATTTATAATACATGTATATAGTTAAAATAAATTATTAAACGAGAATCTTGAAAGGATTTAAATGAAAACTGCTAGCATAATACACACACGCAGTGTCTGAAAGCAGTTGACTAGGATTACAATGATGAAAGCAGTTGACAACAATATTTTCTATCTCTCCCAATAATTACATCAAGGCTTCTATAGGCAAGTTTTCAAAATGAAATACATATATATCATAAAATTTTTCAGAATAAAGAAAGAGAAAAATCAACAACAAAATATAAACAGAGCTCAAGATCACTTCGCCATCTTCCAAACAAACTCCAAATCACTGTGGAGTATTAAGACCTGCATCTGAAAAAAATAGATATATACAGAATGAGAACCCCTGACCCATGTGTTTCCAATACAATAAAAATGCCAAGTAAATACAATATAAGGTAACGAAAACTCACTAAGTAATCTTAAACATCCACATAACAATCTTTCCATCCTAGATTCTCACTAATCCATGATTAGGCAACTATCTGAAGGGATTCTACTCTAATTCACTTTCTTCTTTATTTTCACAACTCACCAACTTCAACCAGAACAACCTTCAGATCGTTTGAACTCATTGATCATATCTCAATACATCAAATTTCCACGCAAAGCAAGTGGAATCACTCTACTGTATCTACCCAGAGAGCTCAAATTATCTCATTCAATATTTATCTTTATTATTCATTCATTTCACCATTTCATATCACCAAGGACAGCCCTCAGCGTCAACCGACACTAGCATGAGGGACTTCTCAGATATGCAAACACAAGCAAGATAAACAAATAAACCACAAGTATAGTCAACTAAAGCAATTAGCACAAAGTCATTTAATATGCACAAATTAACAAGCCAAAACTATAGCAAACCCAAACAAAGCAATTAAGTGCAAATGATGCATGTCTGCCCTATGGCTAATGAGCTCATCTGTCAGTTATATAGCCAAAACTCGACACACTTGGTAGCTAACCCGGATATCGTCTCTCAACACGAAGGAATCCTCAACTTTCCAAGAGGGAATCCTTAACCTCCCATTTAGAGAGAGACTGTGATGTAATGATGGGGAATCCTAAACCTCACTCGTTCATACCACAGCCAGAAATTGAATCGAAAAAAATTCTTAACCTTCTCTATTCAATTCCCTGATGTAACAAGAGAGGAAATTCTCAACCTTGGCGGCCCACTGCAACAAGAAAGGGAATCCTCAACCTCAGCTTGTCTATCACAACAAGAGAGAGAATCCTCAATCTTAACTTGCCTATACGTGAGCGGGATAAAGCCACCGTCCTTACCACATCAATCCAAATCTCAATTATAATGACAACACGAGAGAGGGAATCCTCAACCTCAACTCGCCTATTCATTCAGGGATATAGTGCCTGTCACATTCTTGGAATATAGTGCCCGACACACTTCTCAATCTTAATCTCATCAAAATCTTCATTTATTGTATATAACGTATAATCCGAAGGGAATCCTCAACCTCTCCAATCCATCATCAATTTACCAAAATCAGGCTTCCTACTCCCCATCACTCATTATCAAACTTGTACTCAATCTTATTTCACTTCATTCATAGTCATATTCATAATCAATGATCGTCATCTTTTATTATCATAATCATTCTCATCTTCCTTAATCGAATCAATCATCATCTTTCCTCATCATGATGATCATGTTCGTCATCCTCAATCAAAATCAACCATCATCTTTCCCCATTATCATAACCATTCTTATCATACTTAATCATAATCAATCATCATCATTACATTTAATCCATCGTTCTTCAATTCACTAACTCAACTCATACATTCTCATTCTTAACTCCTCTACCCTCTATTATATTGGCTCTAGACTCATAACAGGGTTTACAGAGGTTTAGAAGGCGCGAAGAATGGTTGAGAACTTAAAAATTCACGTTTCAGTAAAACAGGGGTGATTGTGCATGTATGCACATTTTACGTACGCATGAGTGTAAACTTGAAAATCTCGCGTATGCAGACCACCTTCGCATATGCTTCAGTGTCAAAAGACATGGTCGTGTATGTGAGCCACATTCGCGTATGTGAGAGCACTTAGCCGAGCTAAATGCTCACGTACGCATGAGTGTTTTTTGCATACGCATGCATACCAGGTTTTCAAAAGCTGATATGCCATAGAATTTAATTTTCCAGCCCAATTTTCAAACTTGTATAACTTTTTATACAAAATTCATTTTTCAATCATTCTTGAACCGTTGGAAAGATTTTTAAATAAATTTTCAAAAAAATCTAGTTTTATTGAATTCTCAACTCCGAGGACTGAGTTACGGCCCACCGAATTTGGTCAAAATTCATTTTTACCCAAAAATAGAATTTTCCAATTTCCTCAAACCTCATCAACTCATTGTCCTAAAATAAACCAAAACCATACAAAAGCAATTCCTACATAGTTTTAACATACATATCATCATTCAACAGCCTCCCTAACCATTCATCAGCTAGCAATTTAACTTCCAATTATAAAATTATCAAAGCCTCATTTCTTCAACAATAAATTCCACAATCTCCAACTCAATCACAAACCTAATCATTCATTCCAACAATCTCCATCATTATTCAATAACTACTAACCCAACCAAATTTCACATCATATTCTCACATTCGAATTCGTCAACTCATCAATTTCATCAATTTTCATCAATAACTCATAAACCACCAGTCACTATTCACAATCAAATCCAACAACTCAACAATTACAACATTTTAATTTCAACCAATCATGCAATTTAATCATATTCTTAAGGGAATCTAGCCTAGGACTTCATATCACATTACATGATATTTAAATAAAACTTAAATCGTACCTCTTAGGAAGCCAAAATCAACCTTCAAATCTTGAAATCCACTAAGTCCAAATTCCAATTTTACCTCCGCCAAGCTCAAGCACCACCAACAATCAATTCAATACCTCCAATACTTAATCTACACTAATTTCACATAATATACACAATACTCAATAACTAGGGCTTCATAAAAGTTCATATATACATAGGGAGAGTAGTTCTTACCTTTACCCACTGAATTTAGTGATGAAACTTAGCTAGAACTTAAGTTAGAGCTCCCCCTAAACACATGAATCACCAAGTTTCATGAACACACAAGCTAATAACGTGATTTTCACACCAAAACCAAAACTGGAGATTGGTGAAGGAAGTGCTTACTAAAATGTTTAGATAGAATTGAAGATGGCGAGATAGGCTTCGCGTGGCCGCAAATGGTATGGTGATTAAAGCTCTAGTAGTTATGGAGCTTTGAAGATCACAAGGGGTTCAGGGTTTTCTCTCTTCTTCCTCTCTTCTCCTCAGCCATGTATCTCTCGATTTAGCCCGATGGCCCAATTTTGGGCTAAAACCTCTAAGATTAGTGTTTTAATGCGTATTCTAATTATTTTCACTTCCCCTATAATGAATTTTAATTTCTTATTCCTCTTCACTCATAAATATCTGGAGAAGTACTGCCAAAGGCATCAGGACGTCGTGAATAGTACGAAGGCGAGTTTCTCAAATCTGGAGTATCGCATCTCAACGTTTTGGAGAAACCTTACTTATGAAGTATACAGGGATTTGTGTCCTTTGCTCGTCTTCTTGGATGAGAGCTGCTGCTATCGCTTCCTCCATTATAAAAATGTAGAGGTAAAAAGTCTCTCCCATTCTTGGTCTTGAGAGTATGGGGGCTTTGCTAGTATTCTTTTGAAGTGCTGAAAAGCCTCTTCGCATTTCACATATGAACAATGTGCCCTTTTTCATGAGTTTGAAGAAATGGATGGCTTTTTGGGCCGAGGCTCCGAGGAAGCATGAGAGAGCACTGAGTTGTCCTGTTAGTCTTTAGACGTCCTTGAGGTTTACAGGGCTGCTCATCTCAAGGATGGCCTTAAACTTTTTTGGGTTTATCTCTACTCCTCGTTGTGTGATCATGAAACCCAGGAACTTCCCGACCTCCATGCTAAAGGTGCACTTTGTCAGGTTGAGACGCATTTCTTGCTTCCTTAATGCACCCAATATAAGCTTTAGGTCCTTAATGACTTCCTCTCTAGTTTGAGTTTTGGCTATCATGTCGTCAATGTAGACCTCCAATTTGGTCCCCGAGAGATCTTTAAAGATCTTGGTGACGAGCCGCTGGTAGGTAGCCTCAAAATTTTTCAGTTTAAAGGGCATGGCTGTATAGCAGTATGTGTCTTCGGGGGTTATGAACGCGGTTTTCTTCTCGTCTGGTCGGTGCATTGGTATCTGATTGTACCCAGAGCACATGTCCATAAAGCTGAGGTACTAGTCTCCCAAGGCAGCATCTACTACTCCATCAATGTTTGGCAAAAGGGAAGTCATCTTTTGGACAAGATTTGTTCAGTGACTCTGTTGCGGTGGCTTTGTAGGTTTTCATTTCGGAGTCCGAGTTTGTCGAAGGCTATTCTAAAAAGGATGTTTGAATTAACTCTGGTGTCTACTAGTATTCGTTTTACTAATCCGATTCTGACCTTTACTGACAGACAGGGGGTCGTGTTTTGTCTTTCACGGCTAGTACTTGAAGATCTTTTTTCAGCTTTGACTTGGATTTTTTCGGTGCATCTTTTCCCGTAATCACATTCACTATTATAGTCGGGTCAGTTTCTGGGCTTTCCTAGTGCGCTTGTCTCATCATTCTAGGATTTCACCCTTCTCGCTCTGGTGATCTTTCACGTTCGACTTTTCGGGGTTCCCGGATGATCTTGGCAAAATCAGGAAGTTTGCTGTCTCGGATGGCTTGTTCTAGGGCATCTTTATGGTCGAAGCAGTCTTGAGTCTTGTGGTCGTATCTCCTGTGATAGTCGCAATATAGGCTTTTGTTGTCGCCTGTTCATTCCTTCAATTGTCGTGCCTTCAGGAGGATGTCTCGCTCTGCTATCTGGTGATAGATTTCTGTAATCAGGGCTGGTAGGGGTGTGTAGTTTGTGAATTTTCCCACTCTGGGTGGTCGGTTGGTGGGGGCGGGTTTTAAGTACTCATTTGGGGGTTTCTTTGGGAAGGGTTTGCTTTGTGGCACCGTCTTGCCAAGGTGGTGCCTATTGGCGGCCACGACTTGGCTGACCTCTTCATTGTTTATGTACTCCCTTGCCACGTTCTGAATTTCATGCATTGTCCACACTGATTTGGTGGTTAAGTGCTTCCAAAATTCTTCATTCATGAGTCCGTTAGTCAGATAAAGGCTGGCCAGGGAGTCCGTGAGCCTGTCGACCGTTAGGCACCGTCATTGAACCTGTCGAGGTACTTTCTCGTGGGTTCGTCTTGTCGTTGGGTGACTCCGAGCAGGATGATCGAGTGCTTAGCTTTGGCAATTCTAGTAGTAAATTGTGCCATAAACTTCCTGGAGATATCGTCAAAAACGGCGATCGAGTCGTTCGGCAGGGCGTTAAACCAGGAATTCTCTGCTTCGAACTGTGTTGGCGGCTCCTTCCAGGTTCATCCTAGCTTCGAAAGTCATTAGGTGTTCCTAGGGGTCTTTGATACTATTGTATTTCATATCGGTCGGTTTGTCAAAACCTTTTGGTAGCTTGGCTTTTAGGATTCTTTCAGAGAACGGGGTGGCTCCTATTATGATGTACTCGCTTTTTGTCCTTTGGGATCTTGGCGGTTCCTTCTATCTTTATCACTTCGTTGGCATTCTGGTTCGTGGGAGATGCTACGATTTTGGCGTTTACTATGATACTGATCAGGGGATTTCTTGTTTCGGGTATCTCGCCGTGATCGACTCTTAGAGGTCGTTTGACTTGTATGTTCTAGCTAGTATCGCTCTTTGGAAACATTTTGGCCCTCTAGGGTCTGTACCCTCCCAAACAGCTCTTGAATTATCTGGATCGCCTTTTCTCTCAAGCCGTCGATATTTTTGGGAATCCCGTTTTCTCGTACTTGTACTGCACTAGTTACCTTCCTGTGGGTTGGCAGGGGAGTATTGCTTTATGGCTTGTATGTTAGGTTTGGTGGGTCTGGTTCATGGTGATGACTTAAGGATCGCTCCTCGAATTCCTCCACCATGCTGTCAAGACATGGCTGGTCCCCATAGATGGCACCAATGTACAAGATGTCACTCGTACAGGTTGTGAGAGGGATCAGATACTAGCGGTCTTGATGATGACATGTCAGACTCTTGGATCGGTGGGGGGCGATACCTACAAAGACACTCTGATGCTCAAGTCGGAATAGATCTGAGAGGTATAGGAGGGGATTAGTCACATACCTGAGGGAGCCTTTAGTTCTGTTTATATCATGGTTCTGAAAATCGGACCGGACTAGCTGGTCGAATCGGTTCAACTGGAACCGGCGATAAAAGCGGTCTGGTCTGCTGCCTATAACCGCTAGAGAGAGAACCACTTCAAAACTACCGAACCAGCCGAGAACTGGCCAGTTGTACCGGACCGGTAACCTGCTAGTTCGAATAAAATGACACCGTTTTATTTATCTATATAAAAAAAAGCCAGAACCATTCGTGAACCAACCCCTCCTCCTTTTCCCCCCAATCATTCGTGCACTCCCTAGAGACCTCCGAAACAAAGCAAAACCCTAGCCCTTCATTGCTGCCGCCGTTCCAAGGTCCTCAACACCACCGCCGTCCCTAGGTCCTCAATGCCACTTCTTCTTCCTCTTCCCTATGTCCGGAAACGAGGTAGCTCAGCACGTCATCTTCATCTTCGCTGGCTTCTCTGTTCGTGGCTTAGAGCAGCTCGTCGTCGGTGCGCCTCTTACCGTTGTCTCGCCTATCGCCTCATCTCGCTGGTTGTCGTCCGTGTCTCTGTCGAAGGTTAGTGGTCCTGCTTTCAATTCTTTGCTTTCACTTCTTCCTTTTAATTTTTGAATGTTTGGTCTTCTACTTTGTTTGAAGTTATGAAATTGTTGTTCAATTTTTTTCTATTTTTCTTGTAATGTTTTGTAACTGCCTGTTGCTGATGGATCTGTCTTGTATTTACTGGTTGGTGATGGCTGTAAAATTTTTTTTCAAATTTACTAATGGCTCGATGGCTCTATTAGTCTGTTTTAGTGTTTTACTGTTTTGTAATTGCTGGAAATTTACTGATGGCTCTGTTTTGTAATTACTAGTTGCTAATGGCTCTTAATTTTTTTGTTCAAATTTACTGATGGCTTTTTTTGTAATTGCTGGTTTTGCTGGGTGAAGGTTTAGTATTTTAGAATATTTTATAATGTGCTAATGTTTGTAATTACTGCCTTTGTTTGTAATTGCTAGGTGAAGGTTTAGTATTTTGTGATTATTGGTTAATATTTTGGTTTGTTTGTTGCTGAATGCTGTAAGCGAAATTTAAATATGGTCTTGTTGATGATTTTTTTATTTCTCATTGTGCTGCGGCTATTTTTAATGTCGTATTTATTTTATTAATTTCAGTTATGGATAAGAGTATTAATCAAGAAGCAATTGTTGATAATAATGCATCTGTGAATAATAATTTGCCTGCCAATCCTGCTATTTCGAATGATGTTGCTAATTCTAATCCCCTAGTACTAACGATAGTCAGTCACAAGGTTCTTCTAATTTACACGGAAGAACAGATTTAGCTTGGAAGTATGTTGCTCTACAAATAGTGAATGAAAAACCACAATATCAATGTTTATTTTATCTACAAGTTTTCAATGGAGGCGAAATTCACAGGATGAAGAAAGATCTAGCAAAGATTATTGGAGACGTGAAAAATGTCCTAAAGTTCCATATGATGTGGAAAAATAGATGAAAAATTTATTGAAAGAAATTCAGACCAACAAAAACAAATGAAAAGTAAGTTTTAGTGAAAAAGGCGGTGATGAGGTAGAGGATGCAATTGATGAAGCAACAGCTCAAGAAGAACAGCAGCATACTTCGAGTCAGCAAGTGGTTGGAGGCGATGCAAAAAAGAAAGTCAAAGTCATTCTTCCTATGTTTGTACCAAGAACAACTCCAGGAGCTCAACCAAGTCTTAAAAGTGTTTTGCAAAATAAAGAGGCGATACACGAGGTTGATAAATGGTTTGCTTGGTGGCTTTTGGATTGTAAAGTTAAATTTAATGTTGTGATGTCACCATTTTTCCAAGATATGCTAGATGGTGTTGCTGGTATTGGACCTGGTTACAAGGGTCCTTCTTATGATAAGTTAAGGGTTCACTTGTTAGCTTATCGTAAAAGAGAATGTCAAATGCTAGTTGATAGTTATAGGAGTGCATGGAGAGAAACTGGATGTACCCTCATGGCTGATGGTTGGACAAATCAAAGACAAAGAACGTTAATTAATTTCCTGGTGTATTGTTCTAAAGGTTTGTGCTTTGTGAAATCAATAGATGCTTCTAGTATCATAAAAAATGCTTCACACTTGTACAGTTTGTTTTCTGAGGTGATTGAATGGATTGGCCATAATGATATTTTGCATGTTGTGACTGACAATGCGGCCAATTATGTTGCTGCTGGTAGGCTTATCAATCAGAAATATGATAATATCTATTGGTCACCATGTGCTACTCATTGCCTTAATCTTATTTTAAAAGATATAAGCAGCATGGCGCATATTTCTAACCTTGCAACATGTGCTTCAAAGATCACAGTATTTGTGTACAATCATATGATTTTCTTATCTTAGCTTAGAAAAAGACCTAATTGGAGAGAAATTGTACGTTTTGGTGCAACCCATTTTGCAATCGTGTTTATCACATCGAAGAGCATCTTTGAGCGTAAAACGGATTCGTAAGCATTGATTGTAGATTCATTCTTTACTAGTCACAAATTAGAAAAGATTTCTACTAATAGAGTTATGAGTGCTATTATTTTGGATAGCAAATTTTGAGATGATTGCTTTACTGCATGTAAACTTGTGGGGCCTCTGATTAAATTGCTGAGGATTGTGGATGCTGATAACAAACCATCTTTGGGATATGTTTATTAAGGAATGCTAAAGGCAGAAGATGCAATTAAAAAGATGTTTAAGCAAAACAAGACTGCATATCAACCGTACACAGATATTATCAACTCAAGATGGGACAAGCGTTTGAAGAAAGATCTTCATGCGGCAGCTTACTTCCTGAATCCTGCATTCTTTTTTAATAAAAATTATAAAGAAGCACCTAATGTTATGCGAGATTTGCTTGATCTTGTTACCTTATTGCAAGTGTAACAATTTGGATTCAGTTGAGGTAATAAAAGAAATATATTTATATAAAGATCGGAAGGAAAACTCTTTTAGACGAGAAGCTATTCTAGCTGCATCTAAACTTAAGCCTGGTAAGAATATTTGAATATTTGTTTAAGTAATAGTAACTTATTTTATGCTTTTATGTTCTTAATTGATAACTTCTAATATGTTATCGTTTTATAATTGGTAGATGAATGGTGGAGGTTATTTGGTAGTTCTGCTCCATGTTTACAAAAGATAGTTATTCGCATTCTTAGCCAAGCATCTGCTTCTTCTAGGTGTGAGAGAAATTGGAGTCTTTTTTACCAGATTCATATAAAAAGAAGAAATAGAATGGAGCATGATAGACTAAATGATATTATTTATGTTACTTATAATTTGCATCTTAAATCTAGGTAATATATGTTTCATGCAATATTATATTATTTCATATGTAATCTTCATCATACAAATTTGTAAATTATCAATTATTCATATATTTTATTTAACTTTTTAGGAAGGAAAAAGAAAAAAGAAAACAAAAGATACAATATAATCCAATTGATTATAAAAGCATCAATTTAGTTGACTTTTGGGTGACGGAAGAGGTTGCAGACAAAGCCTGATCTTTCTAGTAATTTAGATGACTTATTGCGTAAGTATTATAGTTTATTTTCTAATGATTTATTAGAATATTTTTAGTTTATAATATAATGATAATATGTGTATTTTATTAGGTGATATTGATGCTGATTTATATCAAAGTGGTGGTGGTAGTAGTGGTCTTTATGTTGCATCTCTTGATTCTTCTGCTCAAGAGGGTGGAAATGAAGGTGAAGATGATCCCACTGAAGCAAATTTGCAACAAGTTCTTGCAGATTTTGATGATTGATAAATCATGATGTTGGGATTTAATATTTAGATATGTTTATTACTATTTAACTTTTGAGTTTATATTTTGATAAGATCATATGAATTTGGTTGATGATATTTTATATAGTGTTTTAAATTTCGAAGATATTTTAAGATATATATTAGACTATAATTATATTTTAGAATGTTTATTCATAATTTATTTATTATTCTATTCTAAAATGGTTTTTGCAGTTAAACTACTGGTTATACCGGTTGGACCAATAAACCAGTAAACTAGTGATTAGAGTAATTTGATGATCGGTCCGGTTTTCAAAACCTTGGTTTAAATAATGTGTAGTTGTTATCTTATGTTGTTGGCCAAGATAGGATAAAGGAGGTATTTAAATTTGGATGTTAGACTAAGAATTCCTACACCGGTTTGCGATTACTTGGCCTGGGGCCATGGTGGTGACCCAAGCCCGGGTAACCAGGTTCGTCGTTTACTGTGCAAAAGAACCTGGATACCGGGTATAGAATAGTCACCAATGCAAATATCATCAACATTGATATTATTTTATTTTATTTCTTGTTCAATGTTATTTTTTCCTTTAAAATATTTTCGTACTACAAATATTTTTTTTTTCGCTATATCTTTTTCAGCAATGGACTTTAATGTCTCTACTTAATCATCATTGGTGAAGGAATTTTTAAAAAATAAACTTATTAATAGTTTATGAGAGTTTAAATCTTCACAAATTACAAATAAAACTCCTATAAAATTAATCTTTATTATTATTTAACTAATTTTTTGAACAAAATTAAAAAAATAGAGAAGAACCAGGTTGAATTTTACTATAAATACTATAATGCAATGTGATGCCATACATACCAGCATCCTTCCTCCTTTACACTGAGCAGCACCAAGAGCTCCACGAGTTCATCCAACTCCTTAGAGGACTGCCCACCATTTCCAACAGCCTTCGCGGCTTCCTCCCTCAACCACTTTGCCTTCCTCCTCCGTGGGTTTTCCGGCCCCATCGTGCCTGCAATGGCCCGGCCCAACTCATCCGGATCGGGTGTCAAACTGGCCCCCTCGCACACCGTCACTCCCACCCCCATGTCTTTCACCAATAGCCTGGCGTTCACGAACTGGTCAGCCTCCATGGGCCACCCAAGAATCATGACTCCCGCCGTCACAGCCTCCAGCACCGAGTTCCACCCACAGTGGCTCAAGAACCCGCCCACGGCCCGGTGGCCCAAAATCGCCACCTGCGGAGCCCAGCTCCTCACCACAAGACCACGACCCGAAACCCGTTCAGCAAACCCATCTGGTACGGGTCCGCACCCTTCCTTCACGACCCAAACGAATGGAATCATCGATCTTTCCAATCCTAAAGCAAGCCCTTCCATTTGTTGCTTTGTTAACACTTTCTGACTCCCAAAGCAGACATACAAAACTGCACCCTCCTCCCACTTATTCAACCACCTCAGCAAAGTGTCATGTCCTTTTTCGTTCAGGCTCTGGTCGGCCCGATTGAAACCCAACGGGCCGACAGCAAGGACCCTTCGGGGTTTTAAGTCAGCTCGAAGATGGTTCAAATATGGTTCTTCCAAGGCCTGGAACGTGTTGAACACCGATGCCCAGCTTGTGGGATTCGCAAATGCGAATCCCTCTTTGACCAGCTCGGCGTCCGGGTCAGAATCCTTGTATCGGAGGAAAATGGAAGGAAGATGCTCCCGCGGAAACGATGGTGTTCCGGGGAGGCCAGGGAACTCAAACTCTGTGGTTTGCGGCGGAAGGGGAAGGAGGTTCCGCCAGCAGTGGTGGGAGACGGCGGTGAGGAAGGCGCCGGAGGAGAAGAATGCAATTCTCTTGATACCGATTTTGTCAGCGAGTTGTTGAGTCCATCCAAGGAAGAAATCAGAGATGAGAGCCAAAGGGGGGTTGATTTGGGATCTAAACCACTGGATGATTGGGGTTTGGAGTTTAGAGAGGGCGTTGATGAAGGGGTAGTTTCCAGTGTTACCAACCTCACGGACGTTTTCTGCACCCGCGGGGAGGTTGGGGTGAGAAGGGAAAGGGAGCGTAAGTGTATGGATGGTTGTTGTGTGGGTTGTTAAGAGGGGTTCGAGGGTTGGGAGATTGTTTGGTGTGATTATTATGGTGATGGTGAGACCGTATAGTGCTAGTTTGTGGGTGAGGTCTAGGAGCGGGAGCATGTGGCCTTGAGCAGGGTATGGGAACACCAGGATGTGAGGCTTGGACATGGTAGCGTCGGTGATGCCAATGATTTTTCTTTTGACAGGGTGATGCCAATGTTGGCTTCTTAAAAACAGTTTCAAATGTATTTTTACATTCTTTCATCGTTTAATGTTATTGCTTGTATGATTTCACTATCATTTATTAATGTGTGATGCACTCGATAAGAAAAGTATAGGTAATCAATAATATTATAATGTTTATATTTAGTGTATAATTTTTATTTAATTTATTTGTTAGGAATTTATAATAAATTTTAAATATTTAATAATTATTTATTTTTATATTTTAAGAATTATTTATTAATTTTAATTTTTTTTAATAAATTAAATAAATATTTTTAGATACTATAGCAATTATTTTTTAATAAACCTTTAAATCGGGAAATTCTGTACTCTATAATGCTAGAAAAAGTTGGGTGCTACTGTGCTAGCATAAACATTTTCATGGTCACGTGTTTTTTGGTGGTTGAAGCAAGAGATAGTAGCATCCTACGCAGCAACAGATAGTAGCATACTAGCATCCTATCCTATTCTTTGTCCTTTAAAATACTAAAATCTAGTTATTTGCTGTGGTGCTTTTCCATTTTTGTCATCTTTATATGTTCATTCCTAAACTATATACATATATGCATTCTTGTTATAAATATACTATGGTTTTAAAAATTAAACCGATATCAAATCGTTTTAGTTATTAATTTATTGATTAAAAAATTAATGCTTAATCATAATTCAATCAAAATAATCAATTTTTTATAAAATATAAATCTAAGATATACATTAATAATTAAAACGATAATACTAACAAAAATTTTATAATTTCATTTAAATTTTATAATCTCATTTAAGTATATAAATTGATAATATAATAGTAAAATTAAATAAATTAAATATGAATATTTTAATATAAATTTAAAAAAATACACAAATTAAAAATATAATGATTTTGCTAACATGTTGACTCTGTACTGTCTGAATCTTCTCGCGAATCTTTTTGATTTGAGTGGTTGTTTCCTGCATCAAATTTGGATTCAAAGTACTGTATTTTTTTTCTTGATACCAACACAGCAGAAATTGACACAATCGTTCATAAAAAGTTTCATATGGCACCATTTCAATACTCTGTTGATAACTGTTGTTGTAGGTAAATTCTACTAATGACAATTGCTTATTCCCATTTTTTCGTTGTTCCATTACACATGATCTCAGTATATTTTCTAATTTCTGAATTGTTCGTTTCCATCTGTCTATGGATGATAAGTCGTACATAGATGCAGCTCTGTGCCAAAAACTTTTTAAAAAACTCCCCAAAACCTTTATGTAAACCTTGGATCTTTGTCGGAAATAATTGAAGAAGGTATTCCATGCAGTCACACCACTTCTTGAATGTACAAACGCGCAAGCTTTTTCAATGTATAGTTAGCTCTGATTGGAAGAAAATGAGCCGACTTTGTCAATCCGTCCACTATAACTCATATAGCATCATATCCAACCGACATCCTCGGTAACCCAGTGACAAAAATCTATGGTAATTCTCTCCCATTTATATTGAGGCACTTCTAAAGGCTGTATAGCCTTCTTGAGGGTTTTTGATATTCTGCCTTAATCTTCTGACAATTCAGGCATTTAGTAACATATTCCGTCACATCTCTTTTTAATCCCGGCCACCAAAACATACTCTTCAAATCTTAGTACATCTTGGTTGTGACCAGATGCATAAAAAATTTACTCTGATGGGCTGCTGTCAAAATCTCTTGACACAATCTTCCTTGGTTAGGTACACAAACTCTATTCTTAAACCTCCACAATTCGTCACTGTCTTGTCACACTTATCCCGGTTTATTCGCCTCTAATCTGACCAACAGTTCTGACATTTCTGAATTGCGCTTGTTGAATGGCTGTCTTGAAATTTGAAGTCAAGTGTAGATGTGCCATGACGACTCCTTCTGATGTTTTCTTCATTTCCAACCTCAAACTTGCAAAGGTTGAAATTAACTCGTCTTCATTCATCATCATTCAAGAAATACTCAAACTCTTATGACTCAAAGTGTTCGCAATTACGTTCGCCTTTCTCGAATGATAACTCAGCACGATATCGTAATCCTTCAGAAATTTCATCCATCATTGTTGGCTCATGTTAAAGTCCTTCTGTTCAAAGATGTACTTTATACTCTTATACTCATAGAAAACTTCCAACTGAGCCCCATATAAATAATGTCTTCATATCTTGAGCGCAAACATCACTGCTATCAACTCAAGATCATGAGTAGGATAATTCTTCTCGTAGAGTCTCAACTGCCTTGATACATATGCTATCACATTCTTGTGTTGCATCAGCACGCATCCTAATCTTTTTAAAAAAAACATAACAATATACCTTAAAAGGTTTTTAGAAATTTGGTAATGTCAAAACTTCTTTCACATTTTCCTGTCCATTCGAACGGTACTTCTTTTCGAGTGAAATGGGTGACTCGTATACACACACTTACATTTGTGACTGTTATATATTATGTGTTTTAGTTTTTTGTTTTCTGATGGTTTGGATTCATTTTCTCCTAGCATTTTTGATACAATATAATTATTAAATCAGAATCAAACTAAAATACTAGAAACTAGTGCCTAATCTGCTTCGATTAGGGTGCATAATCACCTAAAATAAGAACAGAATTTGGAGCGAAAAAATAGTCGATTGACCCATAAGTCAACATCAAACCATAACTCGATCAGTTCTTGAAATTGAAACACAAAAGAAGAAAGAGGAGTCCAAAATGACATCGTACAATGTGTCCAAAAAAAACGATCATAAAAGAACAGGAGTCCAAAATGATGATGTTCAATGTGTCCAAGAAAGAAAAATCCAATCTTAACTCGTCAATGCTTTACTATTTCTCCTTCTCTTTGCCACGGTCTATTTGCCAACAGCCATTGTTTCCTTTTTTTTCTCCTTTTTCGTGATTTTTTTTCTTTGTATTTTAATCCATCACTACCATACATCATCTGCCCCTCATACTACCAGAGAGAGAAGAAGGATGGCAAAAACAACAATGAACAGAGTATAGTAGTCAAGGATGAGAAATAGATAAAAGACAAGAGTTCTTGCCATTCATAAATTAAAGAAAAACCACCGGTGAAATGAGATAAAGAAACACAAGAAGAAAAAATATGAGGTGAGAAACGTTAGAGGAGCAACAGAAGAGAAATATGAGGATTAAAACGGCATTGACGAGACAAAAAAATAAAAGGATAAAGGAAACTGTGGTACTTCATAATAATAATAATTTAACTATAAAATACCAAAATCCTAAATTGTCTTCACTTGGGTCTTGCGCTAATTGCATTTATTATAAACTTAGAATTTAGTGTAAGATTACCATGTGTTTATAATATGCAGCGGAAGAAAAGAAAATAATTTTAAAGATCTATTTTGTGTTTAAATTTTATTCCAATAATATAAAATATATAGATCAGATCTAAATACCTGTGTACGCTAATAAAAATCACTTTTTCCTTCGATTGTACGAAGGTGCTATACGTATCCATACCGAGATCAATCTTTGCTGTCAACTCTTTGACCAATGGATATTTGATCTAAATTGAGAAACCTCTTGCAACTCTTTGTACGCCATAAAATTCTTCTCCAAGAATTAGGCTCACATACATTTATGTGTGTGAAAGTAAAGGAATAAAACTTCTCATCTCTTATTCCTCTACTCTTTGTATACATATATATAGTATGAGATTTGTTACTAATTATAAATTTGAATCTCAATTCAAATTTAAATCATATCTTTTTATTTTAAGTTATCATAACTCAATTTGAAACAGAATCAGTTAGGATCTCATCCAAATTCAAAATTCAAATTTGGAAATAGAATAACTAATTATTCTCAAATCTCATTTAATATTTTTAATTATCATATTATTATTATATTCTTGGTGTTTGCAAAGAATACAATAATATTCCATTTGAATTGATATAATTATTTATTTGATCAAATCAAAATAATAATTAAATAATTCTACAGTAAAGATTAGAAAACTCGTTAGTGTGTGATCCCATAGGTTCAATACTAAGCGGGTAGTAAATTAGTCATACTAAATTTACTAATCAAGGTTGGCATCTAACAACACTCCTCAACGACCCGATAGTATGAAATAATATATTTTTACTAAGAACCTTAGAAGAACAAAGTATAATTCCTTCCATCTTTCCAACTCTTGGTTAACCCTTAGGGGGTGTGTGGTTGGAGGGAATGCAAGTATATTCCCAGGAATTCTGAGATGGGAATGATTTATTTCCATGTTTACTTCAAGATCTAAAAAATCATTCCTGGATATATTTTATTCCAAGGAATTGAATTACCACCAATTGAATTACCATCTCTCCCCTGGTTATGTTCAATTCCAATGGGAATGGAATGTAAATAATGAAACAAAAAGACTAAATTGCCCTTGTTATTTAATATAGATTTCAGCTTCTTCTTCATTTCTCTCTGAAGAAGAAAACGGCGAAACCCTAGCAGAGCTTTTTTTTGTCCCCAAATTAGTGAGACTTCAGCAACGCCACCGCCATCGGAGCTGCGCCGGCGCCACCGTTACCCTAATCGGAAGATTGGTCTCCTTCTCTTCTTCGAGTTCATGTTCGCATTGCTTCTCTCTGCGAATTCTCTTTGAATTCTCTTCGAATCTCTCATTAAGGTTTAGTTTTTTCATGCTTTCTACATCATATTATACTAATTTTCTACAATAGACTGTTAATTTGATTATTTATTTTCTATTTTGCTTGATTTCTTAGATGCTCTCTGTGATTATGTTGCATGCAAACATCGTGTTTGATGATTTGCCTCAAATAAAGAGTTTAAGCTTGTTGTCACCGATTTTGATGATTTGATGATTTGTTTTCTGCCTGGTTTATTAACTGCTTCTGTTGTATAGTTTCAGCTCTTGAACAAAAACTTGAAGATCACTTTCTGTTTGTTGCCATTTTCTTTGAATCTTATATAATAATTGCTGAATTTTGATCTTTTGAATTTGTTAATGTTTCTTTCTTTGTCTTGTTTTGATGCCTAACTTCTTTGTTACTTTGATGTTTCAAAAACATTTGATTAGCCATGGCATTACCATTACTTTCATATTGAAAATTGGTTTCCATGGTATAAAAGGTTATTGGTTGTGGTATTCTTTAGTTTTGTTGGAAGCTTTTATAATTGGCATAACTATTTGTTAATATTTGTTATTTGTCCAAGTAGCCAATAATGAATACTGTGCTTTTTCTTTGGACTTTGGTCTTCTGTTTCCTTTTGGTCTTTCTTTATCGTTAACTATGCTTAACACTAATCAGCTATTCCATAAAAATTAATTAAAACACTAACTATGGTTTTACAGACTATGGTTATCAATAAAATACCATTTTCATTTAGTGCTTATTTTTTATAGTGGTTTAAATTAAAGTTGCATCAGTGCATGCATTGCTATGTGTTTATTATTTCCCAAAACCAGTGTGTTGATTTGCGATTTTAATAGTAGATCAGATGTCAAGAGGCCTTTGGCTCGCTTTTCAAATCAATAAGGTTGATGGATGGGATGAGATAGATGCAGATAAATTATTGGCTATAGGGCAATTACTAGTATCTTAGCATGGGATATGTAAAATTTTAAAATGCGATTATGTCAATCAATAGTGTCAAACCACGCTAATAAAGCACATCATATTTTACAGTATTGGACACTTGAATTGTTGTCAATAAACTCATCCAATCTTACTACAAATGCAAGGCACGGAACATGATGACAAGGCATATATAACATTGACACTTATATTAAATTTTTTAATTTTAATAAGTATAAGCTAATTTTAAAAAAAGTTTTATTTTTGATATTTTCAAAAGTACTCGAATGATTTAAAAGTTGTTATTATCTTTTTGATTTATCAAAAATAAAATGAGAAGTTTGTGTTATTTGTCCAAGTTGCAGCATAGTTAAAAGAAAAAATTTTCAGGTAGTAGTAAGTAGTAACTTTTGGTGAATAGAGAGTTTGCACTTACTAAGTTAGTGCTTTGTCTCATGTATCCTGTGTTCTTTATTTTAATAAGTAGTAACTTTTGGTGAGAAAGAGGATTGCAGATACTATTTTAGGCCTATTCTCATGTACCCAGTGCCTCTCTTCTTTTTACTAAGAAAACTCTAACCTGATTTTACTAATCATATGTTTCTTGTGGGGTGTGACAAATGAGATTGCATACATATCTGTGAAGATGCTCTGTAACATTTAGAAGAAATCAAAGCAGCTTTAAATTTTGAAAGGAAAAAAAATAGAAAACCTTGGTTAAGTTCCCTATCACGCACCACCACAAGAACAAAATCTCAGATAAGAGATGAAAGGTCTTTTGACCATGTGTAAGTTTTTATTAATTTCTTTATTTCTTATACCCAATGACTAGTGTTAGGTATGAAATAAATAAAAGTCTTCTAAGATTAAAAAGTAAAAATACTAAGCACTAGAGTCCCCTAGATGTAGATGTGTGAAAACAATGACACCCAACAACATGACAAGGGACCTAAATGGTTCTTCCCTTTTGGCGATGGAACTAAACTTGAACTTCTCCATGCTTATCCCTCCCTGCTCAGGTTCTTTTTCACCTATTTTTTACTTTTCAATTTTTCTCCCCTCCTTTTTATGCTCTTTATGTTATTGATGTCCTATATGACAACCTTATACTTTGATAATTCGCTGGCATATGTATTTTCTCTCTCTTTCTTTGTTTCTCCCTGATTGCACATATGTCTTTGTTATTGGTGGACCCAGTTGTAGTTTAATTTTTCTGATCTTAGGAGATGAAAAGGCCCACATGAGTGATTGCTGACAATGGCCTCTTTCTGATTTACATTTGCACATTCATGGAGTGCACCTTTTCCTCCTTTTGTACATTCATCCTATGCCAATACTCTGCATCATTAATTATCAACATAACTCCCCCTCCTCCTTTTCCCCTACATTCATTTCATATTTATTATATGCTCGTTATAAGATACTATGCCTGTGACTAGCCTTAACTATTCCCATCATGTTGAGCATTTAGATAGAAATACTGATCTTCATTTCTGTGGAGTATAATAACAAAAAAAGGATATGAATGTAATTATGCAAACAGAATTAAAATCAGGGTAGTTAATATTCTATTAGGTTCTATTTAGTTAGTTAATGTTGTTAGTCTTGCTGGCCAAGCCAGAGATAATGCTTGTATATACAAGTGTAGAGCATGTATAATCAGTTAGGCTACTTATTCTTCATTTCTATCAATATTGAATAATCTTCTGGTGTTCCTGTTGGTGTTGCTTTTAATTTTTAAGAGCCTCCAACTCCTGGTGTTCCTGCTGCTCCCGGTGCTTCTACTGCTCCTAGTTCTTCTGCTGCTCCTAGTGCTTCATATATAGAAAGGAATAAAAGAAAAAGAGGGAGCAAAAGTGAGGAAGTGATTGACATAGTAGTAGAATCAATGAGAGATATGAAAGGTGCTTATCAAGAACACACAGCCGTTTTAGTTGATATGGTTTCTTGTTTTAAGCATAAGAAAGAAGGAGCTGAGCGCAGAATGAAGCTAATGGTACTGTTGAGAGATGTTCCTGGTTTGAGCGGTGATGATAGAATGAAGGCTGGCCTTAGCATTCTAAGGGACAATAGTCTGATCGACATGGTGTTTCAACTTCAACCGGGGGAACTTTTGCCATTTTTGAAGAAATTGCTTTAAATATTGCTATTTTTGAATTTTTATTGAATATTATAGTGACTTGATAGGAAGACATTTGTGCCAATTATTGCTGTTATTTTGTGAGAAATATAAGCAACTAAAATCTAGTTCCTAGTGCCATTATATTAGGTTTTAAGATCCATGGAAAACTAGTTAAAGTTCCTCTTGAACTATAATGTTCAACAACTGGTGATGGCTTGATTCCAAGAAATGTTTGTTAAAAATTGATGGTGGCTTTTGGATTTTTGTTGCTTTGTGCATAATTGATCACAGATTTTGCATCTTTGGAAGTAATTACAATGTTAGGAGAATAGAGATGCCCCCATTCAGTTAGTTGAGGATCATCTGAGATGAACACTGCTCCTTTTACATTGTCATAGTCACTAATTTAATTATGATAAAATTGATTTTAATTAAACATTTGTTATTAGGGTATTATAGTAAATTTATTAGTAGAGATAAAATTTAGAGTCAATAATAATTTAACTAAAGATATTTATTATTAGGGATATTTTAGTAAATTTAAAAAATTTAGAATCAATAATAATTTAACTAAAGATATTTGATATTAGGGGTATTTTATTAAATTCAAAAAAATTTAGAGTCAATAATAATTTAACTAAAGATATTTGTTATTAGGGATATTTTAGTAAATTTAAAAAAATTAGAATCAATAATAATTTAACTAAAGATATTTGATACTAGGGGTATTTTAGTAAATTTAAAAAAATTTAGAGTCAATAATAATTTAACTAAACATATTTGTTATTAGGGATATTTTAGTAAATTTAAAAAATTAAAATCAATAATAATTTTAACTAAACATATTTGTTATTAGGGGTATTTTAATAAATTTTAAAAATTTAGAATCAATAATAATTTTAACTAAAGATATTTGTTATTAGGGGTATTTTAGTAAATTTAAAAAATTTTAGAATCAATAATAATTTTAACTAAAGATATTTGTTATTAGGGGTATTTTAGTAAATTTAAAAAATATTTAACTTTTAGTCATTAATATTTTAATTTGAATGATTAAGGGTAACTTTGACATATTACATAATATGACCAAGATATTTAAACTCAACCAAACAAAAATTTAGTCATTTCTAGGATTATTACATAATATTCCAATGTATTAAATTTTACAACCAAATATGGGAATCATATATTCCAAGTAATCTCATTCATAGGAATATAATGTCTAGGAATGAGATTACTTGGTAATAAAATTTAATCTTTGAACCACACACACCCTTAGAGTATGGTTTAATTGTCAAACTCTAACTTGTTACCATTATTATAATGAACTGTGAATGACTTAAGAAACCCATTTCTTCATTCATTCAATTCCCTTGGCCAAGATTTTATTCATCTCAGTCATTATAATCATAGAGCTCAAACTCTTTACCGAGAGTTGACGAATTCTTTATTGAATAATCATTAATTCTACAAGTATTTAAATCATACCCAATATCCATTCAATTAGCACCCTAGGGTATTAGGTGTCCAGAATCAAAGTATAATAAATGCATTATCAATTACTATGATAGTCGCAAGTCAAAGGAAACTCTATTATCATGTTCATCTTGAGAATATCCTATTGACAAATATGCGGTAATTATAACCATTAAGAATTCTCAAATTGAGTCAGTTCAATGGTCATATCTCTATATGCAACATATATATATATATATATATATATATATGTTACGGATCCTACACCCGGAACGGTCCCCGAACCCGGTTACCAGGGTTTGACCCGCTTCGCCCTTCCAGAAGGCCCAGAACCAGCCCACTAGAGCTTCTAACCAACTTTCGAATTCAAACGTCTCCCTTATTTTAGCCAAATAAGATAAGATAAGATAATTCAAACGTCTCCCTTATCTTAGCCAAATAAGATAAGATAAGATATTCACCATCACCTATAAATAGAGGACCCAGGTCCCTCCAAGTATTCATTCATTCCTCACACCTTATACCTCTCAGATCCATTCTGACTTGAGCGTCAGAGTGTCTTTGCAGGTACCTCCCCCCATTGCTCCAGTCAAGTGATCCGGCATCTGCCTCAACCCGCAAGTTCTCGATCCATCTCTCAACCCGTACCAGAGACATCTTGTACATTGGCGCCGTCTGTGGGAACTTTGTAGCGTTGTGGCGGCATGGCGGATAACCCAGAAGAGCAATCATCAAACTCAGATTTCTTGCGTGTAACTGAGAGCAAAAAGGAATAATGTTTCCTTAACTTGCATCACCTTTGTAGTGATAACACACCTTCGCCCTACTCCAACAGCGAAATCCCAAAGGAATAATGTTTCCTTAACTTGCATCACTTTTGCAGTGATAACACACATTCGCCTTACTCCAATGGCGAAATCCCAAAGGAACAATGTTTCTTCGACTTGCAATCACCTTCTTAGTGATAACACTCTTTATGCACCTTCGCCTTACTCCAACGGTGAAATTCTAATTCCTCTGAGCCCAAAGTCTCGCCTCCCTTTAGTGGGACACCTCCACCTCTTGGACCCTCTCATTTACCACTCCTTCATCCGTCTCTCCAAACGCCATGGCCCCATCTTCTCCCTCCATTTCGGCTCCATGCCCACCGTGGTTGCTTCTTCTTTTGAACTCTTCAAGCTCTTCCTCTAAACCCACGAGGTCACCTCCTTCAACACCAGGTTCCAAACCTCTGCCATCCGCCGCCTCACCTATGACAACTCTGTCGCCATGATCCCCTTCGGACCTTACTGAAAATTCGTAAGGAAGCTCATCATGAACGACCTCCTTAAACGCTACCACAGTGGCCAAGCTCAGACCTCTCAGGAGCCAAGAGATCAAGAAAGTTCTCAAGGTTCTTGAACAGATATGGGGGACAGCCAAATCGTGGCGGCATGACGGAGAACCTCGAGGAGCAATCCTCCACCCAACACCCCAACTCCCGAACTCCAAGATAACACTCCTCCCACCCACGGGAGGATAATAAGCGCGCACATTGCCAACCAACCCCAACCCAGCAACAACCAGGAGAGGACAACCGTTCTCCCACTGAAGCCGGGCCACCCGACGGCCTAGGAAAGAAGGCGGTCCAAACAATCCAAGAGCTGTGCCTCAGGGTGCAAGACCTCAAAGGCCGAGTTACACCCAAAGAAAAGCACAATACCGAAAACGGAAGTCACGCAACCTCCAAATCAAGATCTCGCCATGAAACCAGGCACGGCGGATTGCCAGAACGGCGACATGCCAAGAGATACAATTGCAGCATCTCACGTGACCACGGACACGACAGGATGCCTGAACGACGACACGGAAAAAGGTATGATCGCAGCGTCTCACGCAACCCGGCTCATCAACATGACACGGACGACGACCGACGACATCGAGAGGCCAAACGCACAAGAAATGACCACGTGATAATGGGAGCCACTCCCTTCACTGAAAGAATCCTGAAAGCAAAACTCCCTAAAGGATTCGAAAAACCTACGGATATGAAGTACGACGGAACCAAGGACCCCCAGGAGCACCTAACGGCCTTCAAGGCCAGGATGAACCTGGAAGGGGCCGCTGACGCGGTCCGAGGTAGGGCCTTCCCGGTAACCCTAGTCGGGCCAGCGATTAAATGGTTCAACGCCCTCCCCAACGGATCCATAACTGGCTTCCACGATATCTCATGAAAGTTCATGGCCCAATTCACCACCAGAATCACCAAAGCTAAACACCCCATCAGCTTATTGCGAGTCACCTAGAGACAAGACGAGTCCACGAGAAAATACCTCGATCGGCTTCAACGATGAATGTTTAACGGTCGACGGACTCACGGACTCAGTCGCAAGCCTTTGCCTAACTAACGGGATCATGAATGAAGACTTTTGGAAATACCTAACTACCAGACCAGTGTGGACCATGCACGAGATCCAGAGCGCTGCAAAGGAGTACATAAACGACAAGGAAGTAAGCCAAGTCGTAGCTGCCAATAAACGGCAGCACGGCAGCACACGACACGGCAGCACGGCACCTCGACATAACCCCCCACCAAGAGAAAACCATAAAGAACATCCCAAACCAGCAAACGTAAACCAACCCCCCAGAATCGGAAAATTCTCTAACTACACACCTCTGACGGCCCATATCACCGAGATATACCACCAAATAGCCGATCGAGGTATTCTCCCGAGGGCCCGACAACTCAAGGAAAGAACGGGCGGCAACAAGACCTTGTACTGCGACTACCACCGAGGATGCGGACTCAGGACACAAGATTGTTTCGACCTAAAAGACGCCCTCGAGCAAGCCATACGAGACGGCAAACTCCCCGAGTTTGCCAAAATCATCAGGGAACCAAGACGTGCAGAAAAAGACAGATCACCAGAAAAAGAAGGACGTAACCCGATGACACAGAGACAAACCTCTAGGGAAAGCCCTGAAACAGATCCGACCATTATCGTGAACGTTATCACAAGGAAAGACACCCCAGGGAAATCAAAATCAGCACTAAAGAAGGATCTCAAGATCCTGGCAGTCAGAGACCAAACCCCAATTGCCACCACCAATAGAGCGATAACATTCTCCCCCGAGGATTGCCAGCACGGCACCTCGGCAGAAGACGCCCCCTTCGTCATCTCGGCAAAGATTGGAACGGGACTAGTAAGAAGAATACTGGTGGATACAGGAGCAAACTCTAACATCCTCTTCAGAGGAGCCTTCGACAAACTCGGACTCCGCAACGACAATCTACAGACACACCGCAACGGAGTCACGGGACTCGGAGACAACTTCCTCAAACCAGACGGTTCCATCGTCCTTCCCCTCATGATAGGAACGGGAAACCAAAGGAAGACAATCCTATCCAAGTTCGTGGTTCTCAAAGACTCCACCGCCTACAACAGCATCCTCAGAAGAAAAACAATTAACGACCTCTCCGCCGTCATCTTCACCAAATACCTTCTCATGAAGTTCACATCAGAGGATGGCTCCATCGGAACTATCACGGAGACCGGGAGATCGCAGTAGAATGTGACAACACCAGGTTAGCCCTGCGAAAGAAATCTCGGAACGCGGCCGGCATATTCTTAGCCAACCTAGACGCCTGACAAGATGGGCAACCTAGGCCGGAACCAGAAGGGGACATGGAGAAAATTGCAAATAGGGCAAACCAAAGAAGAATATACTTTCATCAACAAGAACTTCCTATACGACCTTAAAGAGGATCTCTCACGCCTCCTAAGACAAAGCAGAGACTTGTTTGCATTCACACCTGCCGATATGTCGGGAATAGACCCCGATCTAATGTCTCACCGACTAGTCGTAGACCCCAAGGCTAAACCTGTGGCACAGAGGTGACAAAAAATGTCTCCCGATCGAGCAGCCGAAGTCAAAAAACAGGTTAAAGCCCTCCTTGAAGCAAGCTTTATCAGGGAACTGCCCTACACAACCTGGCTGGCTAACGTTGTGCTAGTCAAAAAGGCTAATGGGAAGTGGCGGATGTGCGTCAACCACACGGACTTGAATAAAGCCAGTCCAAAAGATGCCTTCCCTCTACTGAATATTGACGGGTTGGTAGACGCCGCATCCGGCCACTAGTACCTCAGTTTTATGGACGCACATTCCGGATACAATCAGATACCCATGCACCGACCCAACGAGAAGAAGACGGCCTTTATCACTCCCGACGGCACATACTGCTACACAGTCATGCCCTTCAGCCTAAAAAATGCCGGAGCTACTTACCAAAGGCTCGTCAACAAGATTTTCCAAAACCTGTCTGGGACCAAGCTGGAAGTCTACATAGATGACATGCTCGCCAAGACCGAATCCGGCGGGCAACTCATCAGCTTATAATGAACACCCTAAGAAGACATCAAATGCGCCTCAACCCGACAAAATGCACCTTCGGGATGGAAGCATGAAAGTTTCTCGGTTTCATGATCACGCAACGTGGGGTAGAAGCTAACCCCGAAAAATGTAGAGCCGTCCTCGAAATGGCAAGTGCGAAAAATCTCAAAGACATCCAGAAACTTATCGGCCAACTAACTGCACTATGTCATTTTCTCGGCGCGTCGGCCCAAAAGGCGAACCCTTTCTTCAAACTTATGAAGAAAGAAACCCCCTTTAAATGGGAAGCGGAATGCGAAGAGGCATTCCAACATTTCAAGAAGTCCTAGAAAAACCCCCGATTCTCGCTAAACCCCAAACAGGAGAGGTCCTCTACCTATACCTATCTATAACAGAGGAAGCACTCGCAGCAGCGCTTATCCGAGAAGACGAGAATAAGGCCCAGCGACCCATCTACTTCATAAGCAAAGTCTCACAAGACACGGAATCGCGCTACTCACGCCTCGAGAAACTCACCTTTTCACTCCTCACGGCATCCCGCCGTCTCGAACAATATTTCCAGGCCCACCCCATTACGGTTTGAACCGACCAAGCAGTCAGGCAAGTCCTGCAAAAGCCCGACCTAGTCAAAGGAATAATTGGGAAAGGAGCCTACAAGCTCGAAAAACTCGATGGAACCGAGATCCCGAGAACCTAGAATGCCGCCAACTTACGGCGATATTACACGTAGGAACACTCCGTCCCTTAAAACTATGTCTTTCACTTATATTATTTTATTTTATTCTCCTTGTATTATTTTAGGGAACTCTTTCCCTCCCCCAAAATGGAGGGTTTTAACGAGGCCCAAACTTAACAAAATTTCATTTAAAAATGCACTTGCCCTACTTCGTCCCATATTGTCGTAACGGAAAAAAGAGTAAAACGGCCAAACACCTGGGAATCGATCACCCTGAAGCCAATAAAACGGATATCCAAATAAATAAATGGCTACTCGGGAATCGATCACCCCGAGTCCCGAGGCCAATAAAACGGATATCCAAACAATAAAACGGATATCCAAATAAGTAAACGGCTACTCGGGAATCTATCACCCCGAGGCCAATAAAACGGATATCCAAACAACAAAACGGATATCCAAATAAGTAAACGGCTACTCGGGAATCGATCACCCCGAGGCCAATAAAACGGATATCCAAATAACAAAACAGATATCCAAATAAGTAAATGGCTACTCGGGAATCGATCACCCCGAGGCCAATAAAACGGATATCCAAATAATAAAACAGATATCCAAATAAGTAAACGGCTACTCGGGAATCGATCACCCCGAGGCCAATAAAACAGATATCCAAATAACCAAACGGATATCCAAATAAGTAAACGGCTACCCGGGAATCGATCATCCCGAGGCCACAAAACAGATATCCAAAAAACAAAACGGGTATCCAAACAATAAAAAATGACGGCCCGGGATCGATCACCGTGAGACCAACAAAACGGAAATCCAAATAAGCTAAATAAACAAAGTCTTGAAATCGGCCCACCAAGAGGCCTAAAATAAGTTCACAATAACGGCCTAGAAAAGGCCACACAAAACAAGCATGAGCTGACGGTCTTCCAACTCGCAGAAAATCGGACTAACCAACATCCCGCCAATCAGTGCAGGATGACGTCACGCCCTTTCTAGGCTCCTCACAGTCTCCCGAACTACAGAGAATTGGACTCTCCAAACAACTTAGCATTGAGACCAAGTAAGCATGCTCTCATGCTCCAGGAGCAACTGTTCCAGACCCGATCTTCGGGCCCTTCCTCGGAAAGGTCATCAAATCCGACATGTGATGAGTCGCACAAAAAATGCGGTCCTCGCCTGACCATGAAACGGCTAGAAACTCCCCAAATTCTTGACCTTGATCGGAAAAACCAAACAACGATCTCCTTACCAAACCACAATGGCAAGGAAAAGGTTCCTCCAGCGATGAGACCGAGCACCCTCACTCTCTCCCTCCGGGGACAACTGTTACGGATCCGGCCCACGGATCCTACACCCGGAATGGTCCCCGAACCCGGTTACCAGGGTCTGACCCGCTTCGCCCTTCCAGAAGGCCCAGAACCAGCCCACTAGAGCTCCTAACCAACTTTCGAATTCAAACATCTCCCTTATCTTAGCCAAATAAGATAAGATAAGATAATTCAAACGTCTCCCTTATCTTAGCCAAATAAGATAAGATAAGATATTCACCATCACCTATAAATAGAGGACCTAGGTCCCTCCAGGTATTCAGTCATTCCTCACACCTTATACCTCTCAGATCCATTCTGACTTGAGCGTCGGAGTGTCTTTGTAGGTACCTCCTCCCATTGCTCCAGTCAAGTGATCCGGCATCTGCCTCAATCCGCAAGTTCTCGATCCATCTCTCAACCCGTACCAGAGACATCATGTACAATATATATATATTGATCTTTTCGAATTATAATGTCCTTTTTAATAATCCTATGACCAAGAACAATTTAGATTAAATTATAAAAGATTTATCTCTCAATATTATTATCACTATTACAATAATAAATCTCTAAATTTAATCAAAAAATTTATTATATTAACATTTTAATATAATAACAATAACAAATTATTTAACACATGATTGATTGAATTGTGGTCATACTATTTATTCCCAACATTTAGCCCAACCCATTGTTAGATTTGCATATTTAATTTAATTCGATTAATATATCTTTTAGGTTTTTCTTTCTCAATATTTTCATATAGTACGTTTAATATGTGTATTTTTAAAATCTACACTAATATTTTTATTTGTTTATTTACATCTTTATATATTTTTTTTATAATATAGTTATTTCAGTTGAAATACGGCTGAATCAATTGAATTTCTTAACCGATAAACAAGTAACTAGAGTTAGTTTGAACGATCGATTCAATTTTCAAAATCTTATTTATATCATGATATTGATACATAACTATTATGTCAAATTATCTCATGATTCATAACTATTATTTTGGAATAAAATAGTCACTAAATCTTTTTAGTTGGTTTGTCTTTCAAGGGTTACTTCTGTCTATAAAAAAATAGAATTAGTGGAATTTTCTAGTGAACCGTATTGTTAAGATTTAATGTGCTTAAAAATTAGTAATTATACTAATATTTTTATCTATAATAATATTACAAGATTATAAATCTTTTAAAATTATGTCAGTCTTCACATTATAGATTATGGTACAAAAAATTTATAGCATTAAACTACTTTTATAAAAAAATCGTAAGGGACAAAAGTTCCTATCGTCTAAGATAACCCGGGTCTTTGTAGATAACACTACTAGAAAACTAGTTATTACAGACAGATATTTCCGACAGATTTTATCCCACGGAAATACAGACATAATTTCAGAGAAATTTTTTGTCAGAAAAAAAAATGAATTAGCATAAATTACAGACGGAAAAGAGAATCCGTCGATAATTCTGTCGAAAAAATTAATTTTTTTTTGTGAAAAATGGTTACAGATGGAAAATTCATCTGTAATTAAATGGGCAAAACATTGCAGTTTTATTAAATTATTACAGATGAAAAATTCTTCTGTAATTTAAAATTTTCTGTCAGAAATATTAAAATAAAGTTTTGGGAATCACGTTCTTCTCTCCATTTCAATTCCCATTTCCGCACCTCTACACTCATCCCTCTAAATGCTCCATCGGCGGTGCTATAAGCCTTGCACTGCCGTCGCACCGAACCTCCATTGCACTGAACTTCCATCGCACTGAAGCTCTGTCATACCCCTTCCTGGTTCTTCTCCGTCACACCCCTTCCGTCGGCCTTGTTCGCGTCGCTCCCTTTCGAAGCCTAATGTGCGTTTCTCTCTTCGATCTTGCCACTAGTGCTTGCTCTTCTCCGTGTGTTGCTGCATTTCTCTCTTTGATCTTGCCTCAGCTGTGCAGTTAACCCTAATCTCCTTTCTCTTTCATCACTGTTTTCTTTCATTCAATTCCATCGCTAACTCTAATTATATTATCCTATGTTCCATCGCTAACTCTAATTCTATTTCCTATTCTATGATAAGAACTTGTAATAGTTACGGTCTTTATTTTGTGTTCTTATGAACTTGTTTGTGAAATCAAGGTTCCTGAATGCATTGACTAGTTTCATTTTGGTTGAATTTTTTGGGGTTTAGGTTAGGTTTTTATTGATGCAATGTTTCTTGTTTTCGTGTTTTTGCTGAAGATTGATTGGCTGAACAAGTTTCTTGAATAGCCTTACCTTGATAAGGTATTTGCATTTTGAATAAGTTTTGATCATTTTTCATTTTTGCTTTTTACCTTGGTTGTTTGTTTGTCGTAATGTGTTAATTGTTCTATTGTTTAGGCAATTTTCAAGATAGAATTAGTTATACACTGTATACTAAAAGAATTTTGATTTCAATGCTTAAACTACTTTAACTGTAGTAGGCAGATAGAATTTCTCTTCCTCTTTTGAATATTATCTGAATCTGGAAAGTGGAAGCTTGGTTCTTTTACTTGTCATAAGAAACATATCAGAGACTCTAGCTAGTTCTTTCTTTTTGCTGCTTTTCAAATATTTTATCTCTAAATGTGCAAAGCAGGACAAGATGGAAAGTAGAGGGAGCAAAGCAATGCCTGCACAAAAAAATGGGCGTCGATCGAATTGAGAAAGGAAAATGGATTTGATACAAGATGTATGTGATAATTTATTAGTGAAATAAATTTTTAGTACATAGAGTAAATTAATGTTTTCAAACTTGACAGGTTGATAAGTTGAAGAGAAAGCTGAGACATGAAGAGAATATGCATAGTATACTTAATACTTGCTTTCTTTCTTGTCAAGTCTAAAAAAAAGAAAACTCACTCTTATGAAGAAAGTATAATTAGGAACTTAGGATGGATGAATAAAGTTTTAACTAAAAAAATAATGTAGTGAGGTCACTAGGATCTTGCACAGAAGGTGTTTGTGGATTTGACGAGATGGTGGCAGGGAAGGAGAGGAAGTATTATATGCTTAGTGGGAAAGGGGGTGTGGGAAAAACAAGGTGCTGCCTCCCTTGCTCAGGTACCTAATGAGACCAAAAAAAATCTCTTGATTATTTAGTTTAGTAGTTCTTCAATATGGATAAAACTTCAGAAGTGTAATGCTACAATCTCGTTAGGATTTGACAGGTGGTAGGCTTGTTCCGGTTGAAGGAGTGGAGTCACCATTATATGCTCTCGAGGTACTCATTTTGATTGAAACATAATTGAATATTAAACTAATAGTGCTTATATGTTTCTATTTGTGAAACCGTTTCTCGTGTTCTATTGAATCTTTTTTGGGGTAGATAAACCCTGAGAATTCTATGGAAGAGTTCCGAGCAGCTAGTCAAAAACTTAGTGATGGCGTGGGTGTAAAGTCTTTAATGCAAAGCACGGGACTTGGAATGATTGCTAACCAGGTATTTTCTGCTTTTAATTATGAGTGTTTCTTAATCTAGTGTTAAGTTCTAAGCATTTTAATTCATATTTTAATTATAAGTGATAATAGTTATTGAAAAATATTGTAGGTTGTGAAACATGAGGGGTGGGAGCAGTTGTATGGAGGTTTGATGCCATCTCTAGTGGGTACAGCTGCATCTCAGGTTTGTGAATGCTGCACTTTGTGCTAGAAGCTTTTTCATAACTTTTGATATTATATCTTAATGTTTAAGCAGTGGGAAAACTATAACTGTACAACACTTGTTTCTGATTTATGTCTCGAAGGTTTAATGACATCGTCGCAAAATTTAATAAGAGAGAATGACTTGTAAAGTAAAGCTTGAAGACTGTTCTTGTTGAAATTGAATAAGCTTAATTAGGGATGGCAACGGGCACCCACGGGGCGGGGACATGCCCCCCGCCCCCGCCTCCTTCAGTCCCTGTCCCCGCCCCATCTCCACCACGGGTAACGGGGACTTCGTATCCACCGGGGTTCGGGGACTCCACGGATATCCGCGGATTTTTAAAAATTAAACAAATTTGAAAAAATTGGAAAAAAAATAAAAAATCATATCAATCATCATGTTCTTTGTCTCTAAAGCATTAACAACAACAAAGACATTAACAACATGTTTCTTTTTTTCAAAGACATTAATAACATTAACAACAACAAAGAGATTAACATGTTCATAGTCTCCAAAGACATTAACAACAACAAACAATATCAAACATATCCATAAAACAACCAAAGTATCAAACATATCCAAAAATTACAAAGCATAATTTTCACATTGTAGAATCCTCAAGCCTTTTTCATGATGTAATGGTAGTGATGGTAGATTCTGATTTGTTTGTATCCTACATCAAAAAGAAGAATACAATTAAGAGTTAAAATCATAAACTTTTCTCAAAATAGAAATCATGAATCAGAATCTCATTAACCTAACTTCAGATTAACTCAAAATTGACTCAGAAATATAAATCAGAATCAGAAATCAAAATCACATCAACCTAACTCAGAAATATAAATTAAAAATCAGAAATTCAGAATCGGAATCAGATTAACCAAACTTCATATTAACTCAATATTAACTCAGAAATATAAATCAGAATCAGAAATCAAAATCATATCAACTTAACTCAAAAATATAAATTAAAAACCAGAAAATTAGAATCGTAATCAGATTAACCTAATCAGAAATTCCTTAACCTAATCAGAAATTCAGAAATTCATTAACCTAATCAGAAATTCAGAAATTCAAAACTCAGAAATTCATTAACCTAATCAAAAAGTCAGAAATTCATTAACCTAATCAAAAATTCAGAAATTCAAAACTCAGAAATTCAGAAATTCATTAACCTAATTAGAAATGCAGAATTTCAAAACTCAGAAATTCAGAAATTCATTAACCTAATCAGAAACTCAGAAATTTAAAACTCAAAAATTCATTAACCTAATCAAAAAATCAGAAATTCATTAACCTAATCAGAAATTAAGAAATCCAATTAACCTAATCAGAAACCACAGGCTGACTTACCCGATGGAGAAAAGGAGAAGACCAGCGATGACGACCGGTGACAAGTCTGCCACGACAAGGAGAAGAAGATGATGTTATCGTGAGCCCACGACAGTGAGCTCGACACCTGCAGTGAGCGACCGAGCCACTCAGGGGGTCTGGGATGGGAAGCGGCGCTGAGGACCCAGAGGGTGGGAGGTCTGTTGGTGGAGACTTGAACTGCGGGGTCTGGGGGTTTGGACTTTGAGGAGGAGTGGACAAGAGAGGAGACTTGACTGCGGTGCTGAGGGACACAGAGGGTGGAAGGTAGCGGTCGGCGGTCAGCGGTCGGCAGGAAAGAGACATGAGGGGGCAACGGGCTGAGCGCTTGAGGAGGAGTGGAGAGGCAGAGGAGAGGAACTCTCACTCTCTGAAGCAGGGATAGGGATTAGGGAAGGATGTGTGATTTGTGAATGCGGCGACTAGGGTTAGGTTACATGTTATATATATATAACAGGGATATTTTCCTCTTTTCACACAAACGGGGATTTAACGGATCGCCACGGGGCGGGGACCTCTACCCTCGCCCCCGCCCCATTTATTATACGGGACCCTGTCCCCCGTCCCCGCGGGTGAAAATGACCCCCCATATCTGCTCCCTGGCGGGTAAATCCCCGCGGGTACCCGCTCCGCTGGGGATTTTTGCCATGCCTACTGCTTAATGAGAGAATAACTTGGAAATAGCAAGAAGCTAGTTTCTTATTCACCTGAATCACCTCTAAGATAATACTTTGATAAAGAATTATTTGTTTAATATTGTATGATTTGTAATGTAACTCTTTTCTATAAAAAATAGTTAATATTTTAATTATAATGACAATTTTATGATACAGGATGTTTATTATTATTTCTATCAAATATTCAGGATCAAAGCCAAGGTGGCTGCACTAGAACAGAAAAAGCTAGGCATTGGTGATGGATCAATTGGGATGTTCTCCTCACTTATTGTTGCTGCTTTCTCCGGGTAATTTTAATTTACTTTGCTAAAAGATCTCCTATGAAAATTGGTCAAATGGAATAACAGATTATGTAATGCCTCAAATTGCTCAATTCATTCCTCTTGTAGATGTGTGTTAATGTGCTATTGACAAATCCCATATGGGTAGTTGTTACGCGCATGCAGGTAATTCGCTAGTCGATAGTCAATTCCCTTCACTTTTCTCATTGCATCCCCTTTTCTTGTTCTCTTTGCCTTCCTTTTCCTTTCTCTTTTTTGTTCTGATTAAGCTCTGAATGTCAAATTGAAACATGATACTATTTTACTTCTGTAAGAAGGATATTGTTTCTTTCTTTGATTTTAGAATTTGCTTGATTGAAAATAGAAGGATTCATGAACCTTTATGCTTGTCTCTTTACTTCCTTTCTAACTCACAAAACAACTAATAAAAATATTTTTTGCATGTAGATGCACAAAAAAGAGTCAAGCAAAACTCCGCCTGGTGATGTGTTGTTAAATGCCACTGAACAAGCATTAGTTCCTGTAGTTCTTTTTAAACATAAATAAATTTGTCAACCTAAACTAATATATATCTTTTTAAAAAAAGTTTATTCAATGTATTTATTTAATATTTATTTTGTAGGGGATAGATTTTTCTGGTTTAGGGATGAGGAATTTGCTAGACAGACTGTTGCTGGCCTCAACCCACTTAGCATAAGTTTGGTCACGGTATATGTTTTTACCATTATTTTGTTTTAGACTCATTGGTTGGATTCATTTTTTTAACAAGCGTGGTTGTGCACCACACATATTGTGATGATAAATCTTGATTAATTATTTTGTAATTTATCTTTGATTAATTATTGATTCATTTTTACTATTCTTTTTCCTACACCAGTAACTTTGTAGTATTTTCTTTTTAATTAACCATATATATACACATCATTATTAGTGCATTTTAGGAATCACATTAACTAACTATTGTGGAGTAATATAATTAAGAGAATTTACTTTCTTGATCATCAGGAATGGCCTTTGAAGAGCGAACTTGACCCAGGTAAATACAGTCCACAAGAATCAACAATTACTTCTAAAATTATCAATAAAGAGATAGGAGGAATACTTACCGTAGAAAAAGTTTGTTAATTATTATTTTAAAACTATATATATATATATATATATATATATATATATTATATAAAGTGGTTTATATGTGATACATATAAAACTTTAATTTAAGTAAATTTTGGCAGGCTATTGAAGAAAAAAAGTTGTTCATTTTGGACTACCATGATATATTATTACCATATGTTAGCAAAGTAAGGAAACTAAAAGGGAAAACACTGTATGGGTCAAGAACATTGTTCTTTCTAACTCCAGAAGGGACACTGAGACTTCTTGCCATTGAACTTACAAGACCTCCCATGGATGGAAAAAAGCAATGGAAGCAAGTGCACTCAACAAGTGTTTGGTTATGGAGGATTGCTAAGGCCCATGTTCTTGCACATGACTCTGGTTATCACCAACTTATTAATCATTGGTACGTACCAATTATTATTAATTAATGATATGAATTAAATTTTGATATCCAGTTTGTGTAATATGAACATCAGTATATCCAATCAAATAGCGCCAAGTCATAAAAAATAGTTATTTTTATATTAATAAAATAAAAGATCATAAAAAAACAATGTGATTAGACAATCATGGTAGATTAATTTGCATTCTAGTGCCACGAGAGTTTATTTAGTCATTATATATCTTTTGCTTTTTCCCTTTGTATTTTGCAGATTGGAGCGATCTTCTTGAGCCTGAGGATTTGGAACTTAACAAACAGATGAGTGAATTGGGTCTTCCTCTTTCCTTTCACACAACCAAAGAGGTAGAATTGCAACTAGTTATATTATTTTTTGCAATTTCTAATAATTGATGATACATACATTCTTTTTTTGTCATTATTTTAGTTTTTGCTCTACATATATATATGCTTTTTCCTCTCTTTTTTTTTTGCAGTTGGCAGTTAGCAGTTGGTATCCTGATTCTTTAACCGATGCTTCTATTTCAAGTTTGATATATGAAATACATTTATCCATTGGTGTAAAGGTTTAGGAAGCTTTACAGATTAACAATCAGTACAATGTTGATGAGTAAGCACAAACCTTCATCCAAGGCTTAACTAATGCTTAAATAATGCTTAAATAATCATCACTTTAAATAATCATCACTTTCTCGTATAATCTGCCCGTGTAATGTCCTTGAAATTCAAAGTAATAGTTTGTAGTAACTAATGTTTTGCTCTAGGATCTTGAGCTTGGGACCACGTAGTTTTCTATTTTATTGTGGTGCTCCATGATGGTAGTTAATATCCAGTTATAATAGATAGATATCCAGTCTAGAAGTGCTGAAGGTGAAGGAGGAAAGGAAGAGTATTGGAAGTAAGATATGTTTATCTCCTGCAAATGAATTATAATTTTTAATTGAAAATTGTTTGGCTTACGCAGTTGTTTCTATTTGTTTTTCTATGCTTTCTGCAGTGGTTATCACTCCTCCACTCCTCCAAAAATTATTGTGGCTCGCAGAAAAAATCCAGAGATCTTAGCAGAACAAGCCGCCAAGAGAAAGAGAAAACATTGAATGGATCTTAGAAGAATTGAACAACTTTAACTCGGTTTGGCCCTAATTTTAGACTAGGTTTATGTTTATATTTAGACAATTCTGATAGTGGTTAGCTACAAGAGCAGATTGTTTTATACACCTTTAGTGTATGCCACGATACAAATTTTACAGGTTTTTTTTTTCAATGGTATTTGTTTTGAATTATAGTTGATGTATCAATACACTTTATTGATGTATGGTTGTTACTTATTATTATAGTTGATGTATCAATATACTTTGTTTGTATTTTGAATTATATTGACTTGCTTGTTTATAGTACTTTTTTTTAGTTTGATAATACGATGAATTTGTTTATTTTTTGAAATAATATAATTATTCAAACACAAATTAGATAAAAATTTGTATTAAATTTATATTTATTTTGTATGAAAACAAATTTATTTTGCAATGAAAAAATCTAAAAAAATTCTGTTTTACCTTACTAATGGATTTATAGACGACTTTTATGTCTGTATTCAGAGTGTGAGATGATTTTTCAAGGTTCAAATTACAGACAGAAAATTTGTCGAAAAATCTGTTGTCAATTATCGACGGAAAATCCGTCAAAAAATCTGTCTGTAATTACAGACGAAAAATCTATCGGAAAGTTCGACGTTTTAGGGAAATGGATGGAGAATTTACCGAGGAAAAATCCATCGGTAAATAATTTCCGACGAGGCTTTTACAGAGGGACAAAATTCGTCGGTAATTTCGTCGGTAACCAAAAATCCATCTGTTATAAAGACTAAATCTGTCTGTAAATCTGTCTGTATTAATCCATTTTCTAGTTGTGTAAAAAAATAAATAATAAGCTTTTTAGTTATTAATTTCATATGAAAGAGTTTAAATTTTTACTAACAATTAATTTAACATTGGTTATCTTAAATTTGAAAGAATTTAACGTTTCTACTTTTATATTTGATTAGGTGTTAAAAAGTCTGTTGCATAAATAGAAATAATTAATTTGTATGCTTACTATTTAAAAATAATATTTTTCTCTCTATATATAAAAATATAATTAGGTATTAGCATAAAATAAATTTATATTGATAGTTATAAAATTAATTCAAATGTATTTTTTTAAATAATTGAATATTGATTCTAACTTTTAATTACAACATTAGTATTTTTTTAAATTATATGTAATAAATATTTAAAAAATTAAAAATATAAATTAAAAAATAACCAGTAAAAATTTAAAACTAAATAAAAAATATGCATATAATAATATTCTTTATTTAAATTATATTATGTTATTGTTAATTTTATTTTTTGTAGAACAAAAAAATAGAGAGAAATAGAGAATGAGAAAAAATTAAAGAGAGAGAGAAAGATAAAGAAGAAGAATGAGAGAAGAAGTTTGTTAATTTTGGAATTTAAGAAAAAAATTTATTTTAATTATAAGGAAAAAATATACGGTGACACATCTTATTTTGCCAAATTACTAATATAAAATATAAAATAGAAATTATGTATAGAGTAGGATGAATAGAGAGA
Organism: Arachis ipaensis; assembly: GCF_059453495.1. Classification (NCBI taxonomy): domain Eukaryota; kingdom Viridiplantae; phylum Streptophyta; class Magnoliopsida; order Fabales; family Fabaceae; genus Arachis; species Arachis ipaensis. The sequence goes on from NC_142440.1 coordinate 103,146,468, forward strand.
AATAGAAAAAAAAAAGAGAGAGAGAGCGGTAGATAAGAGGATGTAAGAAGGAGGTTTACTAATTTTGGAGGAAAATATTTTCTCTAAATTTCAATAAGAGAGTGTCATGCGACATATTTTAGTTTTTAAATAAGTTAGTAATATATAAATATAATATATAATATAGCTTTATTTCAATTTTACTATTTTAATTTTAATTTTAATTTTAATTTAATTTGAATGCAATTAGAGAATGTCATGTTGTATATTTTGATTGTCAAATTTATAATTAGTTATTGATAATGATATATAAGAGAAATAGAGTGAGTGAAGGAATGAGAGAGATAGAGAAAGGAAGAAAGAGGAAGGAAAACTCTTTAATTTTGGAGAGAAAGATTTGATTTCAATTAAAATGAGGAAGTGACATGTGACACATTTTGGTGTAAAATAGTAATATATAATAGATAATAGATTTGTATATAATACAAAATGTCAATATATAATAGGTGTTAACAACTCACTCTACTAGAGACCTATGATGCACGAACATTGACACGGACACGAGACATGACACGACACAGGACACGCTGACATGCGAATTTTAAAATCTTATAAGACACGGGGACATGCATACATATAAAATAGGGTAATTTTCGCAAATAAAAAAAATGGACTTCATATTTACCTAATTACACATTTTTAGAAACCCAGACGCAATTGCATTTTTTGAGAATCTATAGAAACCGCTACTGCCAGCCGTGGTTTACGAGCAAGGGCGTTTTAACAGAAACCGCTATAGGCAGTAGCAGTTTCTGTGCAGCAGCATTTGATCATAAACCGCTACAGGCAGTAGTGTAAGAACCGGAGTTTTTACGAATAAAATCATTTAAATACCCAAATTAGATTCCGGAAATTTAGGATGAGAATTTGGGGATTTAGGTATGATTTTTGGACTCAGCATGTTTTTCTGAGTCAGAAAATGTGTCTTCTGCGAAAAACCGTGAAAAAACGCGAACTGGCAGTCGAACCGGTCGAACCGATTTAAGTCTACCCGGTTCTGTGCAAAAAATGTGAGAACAGTCGAATACCTTAGAAAAATATTAGAAATGGAATACCGGGCGTTAGTGTTAAAGGTTTGGCCCAAAGATGGGCCAAACGGGCTAAAAACGCTAACGGGTTGGACCGGATCCAAGTTGGGCCCAAACCTAACATATAAAAGCACCCTTTAATGAGTTTTGAACTCATTTTTCCAGCCCTAAGATGGAAAGGGGCGCAGCTGCCATGAGATGAGAGGGAGAAGAGAAAATACTATTCACCCTCACCTTCTTTTGCTTGTAACTTGAGCTACGGACCTCCGATTGACGAGCCATTTGTGGCCACGGGAAGCTCTCGATGAGTTCTTCCTTTTTATCTAAAGAAATCTGGTAAGATCCCTCTCTTCATGCTCCAGTTTTGTGCCCTAAGTTCTGTTCATTTTTGGATTTGGTTTTTGAGTAGATTTTGTGGTTTTGCTTGTTTATGTGATCTCTAGTAGTGGATAATTGTTGGATTTTATCCTTACTCACGTTGAACAAGGTAAGGTTTCTCTAAACCCTTGTGTTTAGTTGTTTTATGTATATTAGGTTTTGATTTTGGTGATATATGTGTTGTTAGTTTGAGCTTTGGTGTTTGTTGGAGTTGGTTGAGGCTTTGGATCAAGTTTGGTGATTTTGTTTTGATGTTTGGAACGCTTTGGAAATCGACCAAGGTATGATTTCAGTTTCCTTTATATAATATGTAATGTTTCTGGACACTTGGGCTAGTTGACCCTAAGATATGATTGAATGTTGTTGGTGGATGAATAATTATATGTGAATTGATGTAATTGTTGGTTGTGTGAGATTAGTGTGGTTGATGATGATTGTTGGAGATTGTTGGTATTGATGAGTATTCAGGGTGATTGATTATATTGGTTCATATTGAAGATTAGGGGTGTGCAAAAAAACTGGGTTCACTGAGTTGAATTGAAACTGAACTGAAACTGTTTTAAATAAACCAGTTTTTTTAAATAAAAACTGAACTGAAACCATAGTTTTTATGAAAACCAGTTTATTAAAAACCAGTTTTTATGGTTCAGTTTAGTTTTAAACCAAATTAAAACTGGTTTTATTTAAACTCTAAAATTAGTTTTTACATACTCTTTCTCTCTCTCCCTTCACTTTCTCTCTCCCCTTCCTCTCTCTCTCTTCTTTCTCCCCCCTCTCTCCCTTCTCTCTCTCTTTCCCCTTTCTTCCTTCTGTCCTCTCTCTCTCTCCCTCTTTTCTCTCTCTCTCCTCTTTTGTTTCTCTCTCTTTTCCTCCCTTCTCTCTTTCTCTTTCTCTCTCTCTCCTTTTTCCCTTTTCTCTCTTTCTTTCTCATATTTCTCTCTCTCCCCCTTCCCTTCTTTCTCTCTCTTTCTTCACCCTCCTCTCTCTCTTTCTCCTCTTTCTTCCATTCCTTTCGCTCTTTTCTTTTTCTCTCTCAATCTTCTCTCACTCTATATCCCTCTTCTCTCTCTCTTCCCCTCTTTTCTCTAAAATAAGAGAGAAAAAGAGGGAGAGAGAAAAGAGAAAAAAATAGAAGAGAAAGAGAGATAGGAAAAAGAGAGAGAGGAGGAGGAGGAGAGAGAGAAAAAGAGAGAAGGGAGGGGGAGAAAGAGCGCAAGAGAGAGAGGAAGAGAGAGAGGGAGAGAAAGTAAGAGAGACAGAGAGAAAGAGAGAGGGAGAGAGAGAGGAGAGAAAGATGGAAGGAGAGAAAGTGAGAGAGAAAGAGAAAGGGAGAGATAGAGAGAGGAGGGGAAGAGGGAAGGAGAGAGAGGGAGAGAGAGATAGAGAGAAAGAGGGGTAGGGGAGAGAGAATGAGAGAAAGGGATAGAGGGAGAAAAGGGGGAGAGAAAGAAAGGGGAGGGGGAGAAAGAGGGGCAGAGGAGAGAGAGAAAGAGGAGGGAAAGAGAGAGGAAGATAAGAAGAGAGAGGGAGAGAGAGAGAGAAAAGGAAAGGGGGAAGAGAAAGGAAGACAAAGAGAGTGGAAGGGGAGAAAGAGGGGGAGAGAGAGAGAAGAGGAAGAGTGAGAGGGGAAGGAGAGAGAGAAAAGGAGAGAAGGAGAGAGAGAAAGGAGGGAGAGAGAGGGAGAGAAGAGGAGAGAGAGAGAGAGAGAGAGAGAGAGAAAGGAGAGAAGGGAGACTAAGAAAGAGAGAGAGAGAGAGAGAGAGAGATAGAGATAGAGAGAGATAGAGAGGAGGGAGAGAGAGGGAGAAAAGGAGAGAGAGAGAGAGAGAGAGAGAGAGGAGAAGAAAGAGAATGTAAAATCTAATTTTATATATGTTAAGAGAGAGAGGGAGTGAGAGAGAGAGAGATAAAGAGAGAGTGAGAGAGGGAGAGAAAGAGAGAGATGAGGGGGAGAGAAAAGGAAAAGAGGGAAAGAGAGAGAGAGAGAGAGGAAGAGGGATAGAGGAGAGAGAGAATGAGAGAAAGAGAGAGAGAAAGAAAGAAAGAGGGAGAGAGGAGGAGGAGAGAGATAGAGAAAGACAAGGAGAGGGGAGGGGAGAAAGAAGGGAAGGGGGAGAGAGAGAGAAAAGGAAAAGAGAGGATGGAGAGAGAGAAATGAGGGAGAGAGAGGGAGAGAGAGAGAAAAGAAGAGAGAGAAGAAGAGGGGAAGGAGAGAGAGGGATAGAAGAAGAGAGAAAGTGGGAGAGAGAGAGAGAGAGAGAACGGAAAGAGAGAGAGGGAGAGGGAGAGGGAGAGAGAGAGAGAGAGAGAGAGAGAGAGAGAGGGGGAGAGAGAGGGAGAGAAGAAGAGAGAGAGTGGGAGAGAGAAAATGTAAAAACTAATTTTATATATGTTAAAAGTTAAAACTAGTTTTAGCCTATAAACCAGTTTAAACTGGTTTTTTTAATTAAAACTGGTTTTATTTTTTTTGAACTGGTTTAAACTGGTGCACTGTATTGTAAACTGGTTTAAAACCAGTTTCTTATTTGACAAAGTAGTTTGGTTCAGTTTCTAAACTATTTAAAATGGTTTAGTGCAGTTTCAGTTCAGTTTTTGAAAAAAATGAACCATGAACACCCCTATTTAAGATTATGAGAATTTAAGGTAATGAGTTAATGTAAAATGTTGTAGTGCTTTGGAATAAAGGATATTGATGATTTGATGTGTGAGGATGTATGTTGATAATTGATGATGAATATTGATGTTGTTGGTGTTAATTATATATTTTGATATTGGTTGATGTTGGAGAGTGCGTAGGTTGAGTGTGGTAATATGAATGTGGTGAAGATTTAAAGTGGTTGTTGATGTTTGTTTGTTGGTTAAAGATCAGTTATGATGATGTTGGATGTTGATAATTAAGGAATTTGATGGTATTGAGTAGTGTAATCGGGATTATGGATGGTTGAGTTGGAAAAGGAAGGGTATGGGCTTTTATGTTGTTTTGGTAATGTTTGGGTTGTGGTTGGTTTGGTTTTGAATTGTGAGTTTTGGAAAAAAATTGAGTTTTGAGGCCTTTGGTAAAAATGGATTTTTGGTGAACTTTGTTTGATCATAATTTTTGCCTCGATTTTTAAAATCTGATGAAATTTGTCTAGAATTAAAGATCTTTGAAAATTCTTTAAATTGATATAAAGTTTATGAAATTTGAAATTTTGTAGAGGAAGTTATGGTCATTCAAAGTTGGTGTTGAAAATTTGAAATTCTACAAAGCTGCAAAATTTCAGGATTTTCTTATATGTGCTCACGCACAGCCTTGTGCGCACGCACAATCCTGTAAAAATGTTATTCTGTGCGGACGCACAGACCTGTGCGTACACACAGGCAGGGGAAAGGGCTCTGGTGGCAGCGCTAACATAGGTTGTGCGCGCGCACATCAATGAAGAATTATGACCTGTGCGGACGCACAGCCCTGTGCGCACGCACAAGTCGGGAAGGGGTCGTCTGTTGGGGGCGCTCGCATAGCTTGTGCGAGTGAACAGGCTTGTATATTTTAGTACCTGTGCGCACGCACACCCCTATGCATACGCACACTTTCAAAATTTTCCTGGGCATGCGGACGCACATGCCCTGTTTCATAATTTTAAACTTTGTTTTCAACTACTTCACCTTCCCAACAAGGTCGTAAGCTTCTATAACACCATTTTAAGGCTTTTAGGCTTAGATTTGAGTATGGGAATAAAGGAAATAGGCTAAGGGTTTTAGTTGATGATTATATTGAAAATTTAGAGAACGGAGGTTTAGGTTTCTGATGTATTGATGTTGAGTTTGGTTGAGAGAGAAGGAAGAGTAGTGAAAATGGTGAATGGCTAAGTTGATGGAATGAGTATGAGTGGAAGTATATTATGAGGAGTGGCCTCTGCGATTGAATATGTAATTGTAATATGCATTATTATCCGTCGTATGGGCTGTGGCAGAATCTCGCCTATGTTCGGATGTGAGAGTGAAGCTAAGCTTCTCACTCATACTTTTAACAACCAGAGGAAGGTGGTAGGGCACTCTCCCTCGAAATATTTTCCTCTGAAAGGAGAAGGTGGTAGGGCACTCATCCCTTGGAACCATTCCTCCTGAAAATGTGACTTCTCTCTGATTGCAAGGTAGTAGGGCACTAACCCACGAAATCATGCGACAACCAGAGGAAACTGGTAGGGCACTCTCCCTCGAAATATTTTCCTCTAAAAAGAGAAGGTGGTAGGGCACTCTCCCTCGAGATTTTCCTCCTTATGCGCAATAGAGAGACTAATCCAGGAGTTGTCGACCAAAATTTCTGTCGGATTTGGCATTAACCGACATGTGATATCACAGCCAATAGGGCAGACATTCATCATGTGCATCTTCTATATGCTTGATTGCTTTGTTTACTTGAGTTTGCCTAATTGAATAACATGCCTATCTGCTTCTTGAACTACTTGTTGTATATGAATATTATTGTGTTTTACTTGTTTGTATTAATTGTGATTGTCTGGTGTTGAGGAGGTTAGGTAGGCGGTGGCGATGGGATCGCACGGAGGTTAGGGTGGCGAGGGCTGTGGGATACAGCGGTGCGATTAGTTTTAGTTAGAATTCCCCTAAGTTTAGATAACTCGGTTTATGGTTTAAGTTCGTTATATATATATATTTATTTGTTTTGTTCTAAGCTTGAATATCTGTATGTGATGTGAAGTTCTAGGATTGGCTTCGGCATTCCGGAGCCTTACATCTTACATCATTGGGCACTGTTACCATAATGAGAACCTCCGGTTCTCATTCCATACATTGTTGTTGTTTTTCAGATGTAGGTCGTAATCTACTTCGGTGAGATTGCGGATATGGTGACAGAGCAGAGTATGGTTCCTCCTTGGTTTATTTATGTTTTTCCTTGTTTTAGTTGCTCTCACATCTTTGTATATTTACCTTTATGGCCTTAGAGGCTTATTTGAGAGAATAGTCGTATAAGCTGCTTTTAACTCCAAACTCTGTATGTCTGTATATATACTAGTCGGCTTAAACTCCGAAAGTCATGACTAGTCTCCTATGATTATTATACTATTGATAAGCGGATAATTTATCCCCTTTTTGGCATTATTTTTACATAGTTTTTAGTATGTTTTAGTTACTTTTTATTATATTTTTATTAGTTTTTATGCAAAAATCACATTTCTGGGTTTGTGTGTTTTTTTGAGATTTCAAGTATTTTCTGGCTGAAATTGAGGGACCTGAGCAAAAATCTGATTCAGAGGCTGAGAAAGGACCGCAGATGCTGTTGGATTCTGACCCTCCTGCACTCGAAGTAGATTTTCTGGAGCTACAGAAGCCCAATTGGCACGCTCTCAATTGCGTTGGAAAGTATACATCTTGGGCTTTCTAGCAATATATAATAGTCCATACTTTGCTTGAAATTTGATGGCCCAAACTGGCGTAAAACGCCTGCTAGAGACCCTTTTCTGGCGTAAAATGCCAGAACTGGCACCAAAACTGGAGTTAAACACCCAAACTGGCATCCAAGCTGGCGTTTAACTATAGAAATGGCCTATGCACGTGTAAAGCTAAATGCTCAGCCCAAGCACACACCAAGTCGGCCCCGGAAGTGGATTTCTGCACTATCTGCATTTAGTTACTCATTTTTTGTAATCCCTAGTAACTAGTTTAGTATAAATAGAACTTTTTACCATTGTATTCATATCTTTTGATCATCTTTGGAATTGAAGGCTGGCCTCATGACCATGCCTAGACCTTTTTCTCTTATGTATATTCTACGGTGGAGTTTCTACACCTCATAGATTAAGGTGCGGAGCTCTGCTGTTCTTCATGAATTAATGCAAGTAATATTGTTTCTCTTTTAATTCACGCTTACTTCTTCTCCAAGATATACTCTCGTACTTAATTCAGTTAAGTCAGAATGAAGGGGTGACCCGTGACAATCACCCACTATCTTCATTACTCGCTTAGCCAAGATCCGCGTGCTTGACAACCACAAGCAATCTACATGATGTTCAACGTAGTCATTGGACGACAGCCGGAGTATATTCTCTTGGGTCTCTAATCCACGGACCGAGTCCGTGAGATTAGAACCTTTGTGGTATAGGCTAGAAGCAATTGGCAGCATTCTTGAGATCTAGAAAGTCTAAACCTTGTCTATGGTATTCCGGGTAGGATCTGGGAAAGGATGACTGTGACGAGCTTCAAACTCGCAAACATTGGGCGCAGTGACAGTGTGAAAAAGGATAGAGAGATCCTATTCTGACGCTAGTGAGAAACGACAGATGATTAGCCGTGCGGTAGCTGTACCTGGTATTTTTCATCCGAGACGAAAAATCCGACAATTGATTAGCCGTGCAAAAACCGTACCTGGTATTTTTCATCCGAGAGGATCATACAGCTTGCCATGGAAGGGAGCACACATGATTAGAAGAAGACAATAGGAAAGCAGAGGTTTAGAAGTAACAAAGCATCTCCAAACTCTTATCTGAAATTTTCACCAATGAATTACATAAGTATCTTTATTTTCTTTTATGTTTTATTTATCTTTTAATTATCAAAACCTCATAACCATTTGAATCCGCCTGACTAAGATTTACAGGATGACCATAGCTTGCTTCAAGCCGACAATCTCTGTGGGATCGACCCTTACTCACGTAAGGTATTACTTGGACGACCCAGTGCACTTGCTGGTTAGTTGTATCGGAGTTGTGAAAAGTGTCATCACAATTCCGTGCACCAAGATTTTGGCGCTGTTGCCGGGGATTGTTCAAGTTTGAACAACTAACGGTTCATCTTGTTGCTTAGACTGGGTAATTTTATTTTATGTTTAAGTTTTTTTAATTTTAATTTTTTGAAAAAATACAAAAAAAAATTTATAGTTTTCGAAAAAAATTCATTCGGAAATTTTTAAGAATGAATTCTAGAGCTTCATGAGATACGTTGAAACCTGGCTGGCTGTTAAGCCATGTCTAATCTTTTGGACTGAGGTTTCCACTTTCCATTGTAGAAAGGACATGTCTGTATTTGTTATGCTAAAGCTTGGCTGGCCATTTGGCCATGTCTAATTCTTTTGGACCGAAGCTTTAGACTAACATTGCATGAATCCTGGAATTCTTATTAAAAAATTTTAAAACCAAGTTTCTTGTTTGAGTCTAGTGTCAAATTTTAAGTTTGGTGTCAATTGCATTTTTTTATTTTCTTAAAATTTTAAAAAATTCATGCATTATGTTATTCTTTGATCTTCAAGTTGTTCTTGATGATTTTCCTTGTTTGATCTTTAATTTTTCTTGTTTTGTGTCTTTTCTTGTTTTTCATATGCATTTTCGAATTCATAGTGTCTAAAAATAAAAAATTTATAAGTTTGATGTCTTGCATATCTTTCTTTTCATAAAAATTTTCAAAAATATGTTCTTGATGTTCATCATGATCTTCAAAGTGTTCTTGGTGTTCATCTTGACATTCAAAGTGTTCTTGCATGCATTGTTTGTTTTGATCTTAAATTCTTATGTCTTTGTCTTTTTGTTGTTTTTCTCTTTCTTCATTAATTCAAAAAAAAAATCAAATCTTTTTAAATTTCCTTTTCAATCTTTTTCAAAATAAATTTCAATCATATCTTTTTCAAAATAAATTTCAGTCATATCTTTTCTAACTTCTTATCTTTTCAAAATTTATTTTCAAATCTTTTTCAATTAACCACTTGACTTGTTTGTTTTAATTTTAAAAAGTTTACTATTTCTTATCTTTTTTTCAAAACCACCTAACTACTTTTTCACTTCTCATTTTCAAAACCAACTAACCACTTTTTCAAAATTCTTTTTAATTAACTAATTACTTTAAATTCTAATTTTATTTTATTTCTTTTCTTAAATTTCGAATTCTAACTTAATTAATTAAATAAAAATAAAAATATTTTTCTTCTCCCTCTTTTTTTTAAAATTCGAATACTTTTTCTCTCATCTCTTTCTATTTATTTAGTTATTTACTAACACTTCTCTTCTACTCGTAATTCGAACCCTCTCCCCCTCTCTGTGTTCGAATTCCTCTTATTCTCTCTCTACCTCATTCTTCTATTTTTCTATTCTTATACTCACATAAAGGAATCTCTATACTGTGACATAGAGGATTCCTCTTCTTTTCTGTTCTCTTCTTTTTCATATGAGCAGGAACAGGGATAAAGGCATTCTTGTTTAAGCTAATCCTGAACCTGAAAGGACTCTGAAGAGGAAGCTAAGAGAAGCTAAAGCACAACACTCCGGAGAGGACCTTACAGAAATTTTTGAAAAAGAAGCAGACATGCCAGCCGAACCCAACAACAATGGTGGAGATGCACGGAAGATGCTTGGTAACTTTACTGCACCATCTTCCGACTTCTATGGAAGAAGCATCTCAATTCCTGCAATTGGAGCAAACAACTTTGAGCTTAAGTGATGAGCAGATAATTTATACGCTTTTTGGCATTGTTTTTACATAGTTTTTAGTATGATTTAGTTAGTTTTTAGTATAATTTTATTAGTTTTTAAATAAAAATCACATTTTTGGACTTTACTATGAGTTTGTGTGTTTTTCTGTGATTTCAGGTATTTTCTGGCTGAAATTGAGGGACTTGAGCAAAAATCAGATTCAGAGGTTGAAGAAGAACTGCAGATGCTATTGGATTCTGACCTTCCAGCACTCAAAGTAGATTTTATGGAGCTACAGAACTCCAAATGGCGCGCTCTCAATTGCGTTGGAAAGTAGACATCCAGGGCTTTCCAGAAATATATAATAGTCTATACTTTTCTCAAGTTTAGACGACGTAAACTGGCATTCAACGCCAGTTCCATGTTGCATTCTGGAGTTAAACGCCAGAAATAGGTTGCAAAGTGGAGTTAAACGCTAGAAACAGGTTACAAACTGGCGTTCAACTCCAAAAGAAGCCTCTACACGTATAAAGCTCAATGCTCAGCTCAAGCACACACCAAGCGGGCCCCAGAAGTGGATTTCTGCATCATTTACTCATTTCTGTAAACCCTAGTAACTAGTTTAGTATTAATAGGACTTTTTACTATTGTATTTGAGATCTTCGGATCATCTTTGATCAGTTTTATGCTATCTTAGACCTTTATGGGGGCTGACCATTCGGCCATGCCTGGACCATTATCACTTATATATTTTCAACGGTAGAGTTTCTACACACCATAGATTAAGGTGTGGAGCTCTGCTGTTCCTCATGAATCAATGCAAAGTATTATTGTTTTTCTTTTCAATTCAAGCTTATTCCTCTTCTAAGATATTCATTCGCACCCAAGAACATGATGAATGTGATGATTATGTGACGCTCATCACCATTCTCACCTATGAATGCGTGCCTAACAACCACTTCTGTTCTACATGAAGATGAGATAGATTGAGTATCTCTTAGATATCTAATACAGGGGACCGAGTCCGAGATATTAGAGTCTTCGTGGTATAAGTTAGAACCCATGGACGGTCATTTCGGAAAGTCTAAACCTTGTCTGTGGTATTCCGAGTAGGATCTGGAAAGGGATGGCTGTGACGAGCTTCAAACTCGCGAGTGCTGGGCGTAGTGACAGACGCAAAAGGATAGTAAATTCTATTCCAGTATGATCGAAAACCGACAGATGATTAGCCATGCAGTGACAGCACACTGGACCATTTTCACAGAGAGAACGGGATGTAGCCATTAACAACGGTGATGCCCAACATAAAGCTTGCCATGGAAAGGAGTAGGAATGATTGGATGAAGATAGCAGGAAAGCAGAGGATCAGGAGGAACGAAAGCATCTCTATACGCTTATCTGAAATTCTCATCAATGAATTACATAAGTATCTCTATCCTATTTTATTTTTTTATTATGTTTTAATTATCAATTCTCTATAACCATTTGAATCCGCCTGACTGAGATTTACAAGGTGACCATAGCTTGCTTCAAGCCGACAATCTCCGTGGGATCGACCCTTACTCACGTAAGGTTTATTACTTGGACGACCCATTGCACTTGCTGGTTAGTTATGCGAAGTTGTGACAAAGTGTGATTCACGTTTGAGAGCACCAAGTCTTTGGCGCCATTGTTGATGATCGCAATTTCGTGCACCATTAAGCCTCAATTAGTTTCTCTAATGCAGCAAAATTGCAAGTTTCATGGACTTCCATTAGAAGATCCTCATCAGTTCTTAGCTGAATTCTTGCAAATCTGTAACACTATTAAGACCAATGGGGTTGAACCCAAGGTCTACAGACTTATGCTTGTCCCCTTTGTTGTAAGAGACAGAGCTAGGATATGGTTGGATTCACAACCTAAAGAAAGCCTGAACTCTTGGGAAAAGTTGGCCAATGCTTTCTTGGCCAAATTCTTTCCACCTCAAAAGATGAGAAAGCTTAGAGTAGAAGTCCAGACCTTCAGACAGAAGGAAGGTGAATCCCTCTATGAAGCTTGGGAAAGATACAAGCAATTGATCAGAAGGTGTCTTTCTGACATGCTTTCAGAATGAAGCATCCTATGTATATTCTATGATGGTCTGTCTGAATTGTCCAAGATGTCATTGGACCACTCTACTGGTGGATCTCTTCATCTGAAGAAAAACCCTGCAGAAGCCCAGGAACTCATTGAAATGGTTGCAAATAACCAGTTCATGTACACTTCTGAAAGAAATCCTGTGAATAATGGGATGACTCAAAAGAAAGGAGTTCTTGAGATTGATACTCTGAATGCCATATTGGCTCAGAATAAAATATTGACTCAGCAAGTCAATATGATTTCTCAGAATCTGACTGGAATGCAAGCTACATCCGGCAGTACTAAAGAAGCCTCCTCTGAAGGAGAAGCTTATGACCCTGAGAACCCTGCAAAGGAAGAGGTGAATTACATGGGAAAATCCTATGGAAACACCTATAATCCTTCATGGAGAAATCATCCAAATTTCTCATGGAAAGATCAACAGAAGCCTCAACAAGGCTTCAATAATAATAATAATGGTGGGAGAAATAGGTTTGGCAATAGCAAGCCTTTTCCATCATCTTCTCAGCAACAGACAGAGAATTTTAAGCAGAGCCTCTCTGACTTAGCAACCATAGTCTCTGATCTATCTAAGACCACCCTCAGTTTCATGACTGAAACAAGGTCCTCCATCAGAAATTTGGAGGCACAAGTGGGTCAACTGAGTAAAAGAGTTACTGAAATCCCTCCTAGTACTCTCCCAAGCAATACAGAAGAGAATCCAAAGAGAGAGTGCAAGGCCATCAATATATCTAAAGTGGACGAACCTATAAAGGAGGAAGAGGCAGTGATTTCCAATGAGGAAGACCTCAATGGACATCCAATGACCACTAAGGAGTTCCCTAATGAAGAACCAAAGGAATCTGAGACTCATACAGAGACAATAGAGATTCCAGTGAATTTATTGTTGTCATTCATGAGCTCTGATGATTATTCTTCCTCTGAAGAGGATGAAGATATTGTTGAAGAGCAAGTTGCTCGGTATCTTGGAGCAATCATGAAGCTAAATGCCAAGCTATTTGATAATGAGACTTGGGAGGATGAACCTCCATTGCTCATCAATGAACTGAATGCCTTGGTTCAACAGAAATTACCTCAGAAGAAACCGGATTGGTACGCGGAATCGTGATTACACTTTAATCATGTAAAATTCGTTCTCTTTCTTTCCCTGGAAATGGCGCCAAAAACATGATGCCAAGACCATGGTTCACAACTCCGTATAACTAACCAGCAAGTGCACTGGGTCGTCCAAGTAATACCTTACGTGAGTAAGGGTCGAATCCCACAGAGATTGTTGGTATGAAGCAAGCTATGGTCACCTTGCAAATCTCAGTCAGGCAGATATAAATTGATAATGGTGTTTTCGAATAATAATTAATAGAATAGGGATAGAAATACTTATGTAAACCATTGGTGAGAGTTTCAGATAAGCGAATAGAGATGCTTTCGTTCCTCTGAACCTCTGCTTTCCTGCTATCTTCGTCCAATCAGTCTTACTCCTTTCCATGGCTGGCTTTATGCAAGGGCATCACCGTTGTCAGTGGCTAAATCCCCTCCTTTCAGTGAAAAATATGCTCACATGCTCTGTCACAGCACGGCTAATCATCTGTCGGTTCTCGATCATGCTGGAATAGGATTCACCCTCCTTTTGCGTCTGTCACTAACGCCCAGCACTCGCGAGTTTGAAGCTTGTCACAGTCATTCAATCATTGAATCCTACTCGGAATACCACAGACAAGGTTTAGACTTTCCGGATTCTCTTGAATGCCGCCATCATTCTAGCTTACGCCACGAAGATTCTGATTAAGAGATCTAAGAGATACTCATTCAGTCGAAGGTAGAACGGAAGTGGTTGTCAGGCACGCGTTCATGGGGAATGATGATGATTGTCACGTTCATCACATTCAGGTTGGAGTGCGAATGAATATCTTAGAAGCGAAATAAGATGAATTGAATATAAAACAGTAGTACTTTGCATTAATCTTTGAGGAACAGCAGAGCTCCACACCTTAATCTATGGAGTGTAGAAACTCTACTGTTAAAAATACATAAGTGAAAGGTCCAGGCATGGCCGAGATGGCCAGCCCCTCTGATCTAAGAACCAGGCGTCCCAAGATGGTCAAAAAGACATCTAATACAATAGTGAAAGGTCCTATTTATAATAAACTAGCTACTAGGGTTTACAGAAGTAAGTAATTGATGCATAAATCCGCTTCCGGGGCCCACTTGGTGTGTGCTTGGGCTGAGCTTAAGTGTTGCACGTGTAGAGGTCCTTCTTGGAGTTGAACGCCAGCTTTTGTGCCAGTTTGGGCGTTCAACTCTGGTTTTGGCTCCTTTTCTGGCGTTGGACGCCAGATTTGGGCAGAGAGCTGGCGTTGAACGCCAGTTTACATCGTCTATTCTTGGCCAAAGTATGGACTATTATATATTTCTGGAAAGCCCTGGATGTCGACTTTCCAACGCAATTGGAAGCGCACCATTTCGAGTTTTGTAACTCCAGAAAATCCACTTTGAGTGCAGGGAGGTCAGAATCCAACAGCATCAGCAGTCCTTCTTCAACCTCTGAATCTAATTTCTGCTCAAGTCCCTCAATTTCAGCCAGAAAATACCTGAAATCACAGACAAATACACAAACACATAGTAAAGTCCAAAAATGTGAATTTAACATAAAATCTATTAAAAACATCCCTAAAAGTAACTAGATTATACTAAAAACATACTAAAAATAATGCCAAAAAGCATATAAATTATCCGCTCATCACAACACCAAACTTAAATTGTTGCTTGTCCCCAAGCAACTGAAAATCAAAATAGGATAAAAAGAATAGAATATACTATAAATTCCAAACTATCAATGAAACATAGCTCCAATCATATGAGCGGGACTTATAGCTTTTTGCCTCTTGAATAGTTTTGGCATCTCACTTTATCCATTGAGGTTCAGAATGATTGGCATCTATAGGAACTCAGAGTTCAGATAGTTTTATTGATTCTCCTAGTTCAGTATGATGATTCTTGAACACAGCTGTTTTATGAGTCTTGGCCGTGGCCCTAAGCACTTTGTTTTCCAGTATTACCACCGGATACATAAATGCCACAGACACATAATTGGGTGAACCTTTTCAGATTGTGACTCAGCTTTGCTAAAGTCCCCAATTAGAGGTGTCCAGGGTTCTTAAGCACACTCTTATTTTGCTTTGGACCTTGACTTTAACCGCTTAGTCTCAAGTTTTCACTTGACACCTACACGCCACAAGTACATGGTTAGGGACAGCTTGGTTTAGCCGCTTAGGCCAGGATTTTATTCCTGTAGGCCCTCCTATCCACTGATGCTCAAAGCCTTGGGATCCTTTTTATTTCCTTTGCCTTTTGGTTTTAAGGGTTATTGGCTTTTTGCTCTTGCCTCTTGGTTTTAAGAGTTTTGGCTTTTTCTGCTTGCTTTTTCTTTTTCCTTTTTTTTTCTTTCTATTTTTTTCGCCTATTTTTTTTCTGCAAGCTTTGTTCTTTGCTGCTTTTTCTTGCTTCAAGAATTATTTTTATGATTTTTCAGATTATCAAATAACATCTCTCCTAGTCATCATTCTTTCAAGAGCCAACATATTTAACATTCTTAAACAACAACTTCAAAAGACATATGCACTGTTTAAGCATACATTCAGAAAACAAGAAGCATTGTCACCACATCAATATAATTAAACTAAGTTCAAGGATAAATTCGAAACTCATGTACTTCTTGTTCTTTTGAATTAAAACATTTTTCATTTAAGAGAGGTGATGGATTCATAGGACATTCATAACTTTAAGACACAGTTACTAACTACTAATGATCATGTAATGAAGACACAAACATAGATAAGCACATAGCATAGAAAACGAAAAACAGAAGAAATAAGAACAAGGAATGAATCCACCTTAGTGATGGTGGCGTTTCCTTCTTGAGGAACCAATGATGTCCTTGAGCTCTTCTATGTCTCTTCCTTGTCTTTGTTGCTCCTCCCTCATTGCTTTTTGATCTTCTCTTATTTCATGAAGGATGATGGAGTGCTCTTGATGTTCCACCCTTAATTGTCCCATGTTGGAACTTAATTCTCCTAGGGAGGTGTTAATTTGCTCCTAATATTTATGTGGAGGGAAGTGCATCCCTTGAGGTATCTCAGGGATTTCTTGATTTGCAGCCACATGTTCTACCACTGAGCTATAAACCCTTGAGATGAATCTTTCCATCTCCCATGACTCGGAGGTGGAAGCCTTTGTCTTCCCTTCCCCTCTTTTAGAGGTTTAGGTGCCATCAATGGTAATGGAAAAACAAAAAAAAGCTTATGCTTTTACCACACCAAACTTAGAATGTTGCTCGCCCTCGAGCAAAATAAGAAGGAATAGAAGAAGAAGAAGATATGGAGGAGATGGAGGGATGTGTGTATGGATGTGAGTGGTGGATGGAAAACAGAAGGGATGGTCATGAATGGAGAGATAGAGGGTGAGGTGGGTGGGGATCCTGTGAGATTCACAGATCCTGAGATGATCCTGTGGGTCCACAAATCCTGAGATGATCCTGTGGGGTCCACAGATCTTGAGGTGTCAAGGCATTTACATCCCTGCACCAATTTAGGCATGCAAAATGCCCTTGCACACAACTCTGGGCGTTC
The DNA here is from genome assembly GCF_059453495.1 of Arachis ipaensis. Lineage (NCBI taxonomy): Eukaryota > Viridiplantae > Streptophyta > Magnoliopsida > Fabales > Fabaceae > Arachis > Arachis ipaensis. The sequence continues at coordinate 103,163,052 of NC_142440.1, forward strand.
AGCACCAGGTTGGTGCCCATTTTGGGCGTTCAACGCCCATTTGCTGCCATTTCTGGCGTTGAACGCCAGAACCATGCTTGTTCTGGGCGTTCAGCGCCAGGATGCTGCCCATTTTGGGCGTTCAGCGCCAGAACCATGCTCTGTTCTGGCGTTTGAATGCCAGACAGATGCTCCTCCAGGGTGTGATTTTTCTTCTGCTGTTTTTGATTCAGTTTTTGATTTTTTTGTTTATTTTGTGACTCCACATGATCATGAACCTATAAAGACATATAACTAAGAAAAATATAGTTAGATAAATAAAAATTGGGTTGCCTCCCAACAAGCGCTTCTTTAATGTCAATAGCTTGATGGTGGGCTCTCATGGAGCCTCACAGATGTGCAGAGCTTTGTTGAGACTCTCCAACACCAAACTTAGAGTTTGGATATGGGAGTTCAACACCAAACTTAGAGTTTGGTTGTGGCCTCCCAACACCAAACTTAGAGTTTGACTGTGGGGGCTTTGTTTGACTCTGGTTTGAGAGAAGCTTTTTATGCTTCCTCTCCATGGGTGCAGAGAGAGATCCTTGAGTTGTAAACACAAGTTTGTCCTCATTCAATTGAAGGATTAATTCTCCTCTGTCCACATCAATCACAACTCTTGCTGTGGCTAGGAAAGGTCTTCCTAGGATGATGGATTCATCCTCTTCCTTTCCAGTGTCCAGGACTATGAAATCAGCAGGGATGTAAAGGCCTTCAACCTTTACTAACACGTCCTCTACTTGTCCATATGCCTGTTTTCTTGAATTGTCTGCCATCTCTAATGAGATTTTAGCAGCTTGCACCTCATAGATTCCCAGTTTCTCTATTATAGAGAGGGGCATGAGGTTTATTCCTGAACCAAGGTCACACAGAGCCTTAAAGATCATGGTGCCTATGGTACAAGGTATTATGAACTTTCCAGGATCCTGTCTCTTCTGAGGTAATGTTAGTTGATCCAGATCACTTAGTTCATTGATGAACAAGGGAGGTTCAACTTCCCAAGTATCAATGCCAAATAATTTGGCATTCAGCTTCATGATTGCACTAAGAAACTTGGCAGTTTGCTCTTCAGTAACACCCTCATTCTCTTCAGAAGAGGAATACTCATCAGAGCCCATGAAGGGCATAAGGAGGTTCAATGGAATCTCTATGTTCTCTAGATGAGCCTCAGAGTCCTTTTGTTCCTCAGAGGGAAGCTCCTTATTGATCACTGGACGTCCCAGGAGGTCTTCCTCCTTGGGATTCACGTCCTCCACTCCCCTTGTAGGTTCGGCCATGGTGCTTATGTCAATGGCCTTGCACTCTCCTTTTAGGTTCTCTTCTGTATTGCTTGGGAGAGTACTGGGAGGGATTTCAGTGATCCTTTTACTCAGCTGGCCCACTTGTGCTTCCAAATTTCTAATGGAAGACCTTGTTTCATTCATGAAGCTCACAGTGGCCTTGGATAGATCAGAGACTAGATTTGCTAAATTAGAAGCATTTTGTTCAGAATTCTCTGTCTGTTGCTGAGCGGATGATGGAAAAGGTTTATTATTGTTAAACCTATTTCTTCCACCATTATTAAAGCCTTGTTGAGGCTTTTGATCCTTCCATGAGAAATTTGGATGATTTCTCCATGATGAATTATAGGTGTTTCCATAAGGTTCACCTAAGTAATTTACCTCTGCTATTGCAGGGTTCTCAGGATCATAAGCTTCTTCTTCATGAGAAGCCTCTTGAGTACTGTTGGATGCAGCTTGCATTCCATGCAGACTCTGAGAGATCATATTGACTTGCTGAGTCAATATTTTGTTCTGAGCCAATATGGCGTTCAGAGTATCAACTTCAAGAACTCCCTTCTTCATAGGCGTCCCATTATTCACAGGATTCCTTTCAGAAGTGTACATGAACTGGTTATTTGCAACCATGTCAATGAGTTCTTGAGCTTCTGCAGGCATTTTCTTTAGGTGAATGGATCCACCTGCAGAAGTATCCAATGACATCTTTGATAACTCAGATAAACCATCATAGAATATATCCAGGATGGTCCATTCTGAAAGCATGTCAGAAGGACACTTTTTGGTCAGTCCTTTGTATCTCTCCCAAGCTTCATAGAGGGATTCACCTTCTTTCTGTCTGAAGGTCTGAACGTCCACTCTAATCTTACTAAGCTTTTGAGGAGGAAAGAACTTGGCTAAGAAAGCCTTGACCAGCTTATCCCATGAGTTCAGGCTATCCTTAGGTTGAAAATCTAACCATAGTCTAGCTCTGTCTCTTATAGCAAAAGGGAAAAGCATGAGCCTGTAGACTTCAGGATCTACTCCATTAGTCTTAACAGTATCACATATCTGCAAGAATTCAGTTAAAAACTGAAAAGGATCTTCAGATGGAAGTCCATGAAACTTGCAGTTCTGCTGCATCAGAGAAACTAATTGAGGTTTCAGCTCAAAGTTGTTTGCTCCAATGGCAGGAATGGAGATGCTTCTTCCATGTAAATTGGAATTAGGTGCAGTAAAGTCACCAAGCATCTTCCTTACATTATTATTATTTTCGGCTGCCATCTCCTCTTCCTGTTCGAAAATTTCTGAAAGGTTATCTCTGGATTGTTGTAATTTAGCTTCTCTTAATTTTTTTCTTCAGAGTCCTTTTAGGTTCTGGATCTGCTTCAACAAGAATATTCTTGTCCTTGCTCCTGCTCATATGACAAAGAAGAGGGCACAGAAGAAAAAATAATAATAATAATAATAATAATATGGATCCTTTATACCACAGTATTGGGATCCCTTTGTGAGTGGAAGAAAAGAGGAAAAGAAAATCTGAACTCAGAGAGAGAGGGGGTTCGGATTTTTGGTGAGTTGAAGGAAAGATGTTAGTATATCAATAAACAAATAGAAGAAGATGAGAGGGGGAAGTGAATTTTCGAAAATAATTTTTGAAAAAGAGTTAGTGATTTTTGAGAATAGTTTTTGAAAAAGGTTAGTAAATTTTTTTTCGAAAATTAAAATAAAAAAATTAGAATAATTAGTTAATTAAAAAGAAATTTTGAAAAAGAGGGAAGATATTTTCGAAAATTGGAGAGAGAGAGAGTTAGTTAGGTAGTTTTGAAAAAGTTAAGAAACAAACAAAAAGTTAGTTAGTTAGTTGAAACAAATTTTGAAAATCAATTTTGAAAAGATAAGAAGTTAGGAAGTTAGAGAAGATATTTTGAAATCAAATTTTTGAAAAAGATAAGAAGATATTTTTGAAATTAGTTTTGAAAAAGATTTGATTTTTAAAATCTCAATTAATGACTTGATTCATAAGAAATCACAAGATATGATTCTAGAACTTAAAGTTTGAATCTTTCTTAACAAGCAAGTAACAAACTTCAAATTTTTGAATCAAAACATTAATTGATTGTGTTATTTTCGAAAATTTGATATAAAAATAAGAAAAAGATTTTTGAAAAATATTTTTGGAATTTTCGAAAATAACTAAGAATTTTGAAAAAGATTTGATTTTTGAAAAAGATTTTGAAAAAGATAAGATTTTCAAATTGAAAATTTGATTTGACTCATAAGAAACAATTTGATTTTAAAAATTTTTGAAAAAGTCAATCAAATTTTCGAATTTGATGAGAGAAAAAGGGAAAGATTTTTTTTTTTGATTTTTTTTTATGATGCAAGAGAGAAACAAGAAAAATGATGCAATGCATGGCAATTTTAGATCAAAACTATGAATGTGTGCGAGAATGCTATGAATGGCAAGATGAACACCAAGAACACCGTGAATATCATGATGAACATCAAGAACATATTTTTGAAAAATTTTATATGCAGCGAAAACATGCAAGACACCAAACTTAGAAATCTTTCATGTTTAGACTCTAATAAATAAAAAATGTACATGTAAAACAAGAAAAGACACAAAACAAGGAAAACATCAAGATCAAACAAGAAGACTGACAAAGAACAACTTGAAGATCATGAAGAACACTATGAATGCATGAAATTTTCAAAAAATGCAAGATGCACATGCAATTGACACCAAACTTATAACATGACACATGACTCAAACAAGAAACACAAAAATATTTTTGATTTTTATGATTTTCTAAATTTTTTTTTTGTATTTTTATTTTTAATTTTTTTTCGAAAATTATTTTGAAAAATAAAAATAAGGATTCCAAAATTTTTAATATGAATTCCAGGAATCTTGCCATGTTAGTCTTAAAGCTCCAATCAAAGGGTTAGGCATGGCTTAATAGCCAGCCAAGCTTTAATAAAAATATGAGTGTAATTCAGACATGACAAGCCTAACATGCTCTATCCAAAAGAATTAGACATGGCTTTACAGCCAGCCATGCTTCACATGCTTCATGAAACACTAGAATTCATTCTTAAAAATTCTGAAGAAAAATATATTTTTGAAAACAATTTTTTTTTCGAAAACAGATGAGAAAATTTTTGAAAAATTTTTTGAAAAATTTTTGAAAACAAAACAAAAGAAAATTACCTAATCTGAGCAACAAGATGAACCGTCAGTTGTCTATACTCGAACAATCCCCGGCAACGGCGCCAAAAACTTGGTACGCGGAATCGTGATTACACTTTAATCATGTAAAATTCATTCTCTTTCTTTCCCTGAAAATGGCGCCAAAAACATGATGCCAAGACCATGGTTCACAACTCCGTATAACTAACCAGCAAGTGCACTGGGTCGTCCAAGTAATACCTTACGTGAGTAAGGGTCGAATCCCACGGAGATTGTTGGTATGAAGCAAGCTATGGTCACCTTGCAAATCTCAGTTAGGCAGATATAAATTGATAATGGTGTTTTCGAATAATAATTAATAGAATAGGGATAGAAATACTTATGTAAACCATTGGTGAGAGTTTCAGATAAGCGAATAGAGATGCTTTCGTTCCTCTGAACCTCTGCTTTCCTGCTATCTTCATCCAATCAGTCTTACTCCTTTCCATGGCTGGCTTTATGCAAGGGCATCACCGTTGTCAGTGGCTAAATCCCCTCCTCTCAGTGAAAAATATGCTCACATGCTCTGTCACAGCACGGCTAATCATCTGTCGGTTCTCGATCATGCTGGAATAGGATTCACCCTCCTTTTGCGTCTGTCACTAACGCCCAGCACTCGCGAGTTTGAAGCTTGTCACAGTCATTCAATCATTGAATCCTACTCGGAATACCACAGACAAGGTTTAGACTTTCCGGATTCTCTTGAATGCCGCCATCATTCTAGCTTACGCCACGAAGATTCTGATTAAGAGATCTAAGAGATACTCATTCAGTCGAAGGTAGAACGGAAGTGGTTGTCAGGCACGCGTTCATGGGGAATGATGATGATTGTCACGTTCATCACATTCAGGTTGGAGTGCAAATGAATATCTTAGAAGCGAAAAAAGATGAATTGAATAGAAAACAGTAGTACTTTGCATTAATCTTTGAGGAACAGCAGAGCTCCACACCTTAATCTATGGAGTGTAGAAACTCTACTGTTAAAAATACATAAGTGAAAGGTCCAGGCATGGCCGAGATGGCCAGCCCCTCTGATCTAAGAACCAGGCGTCCCAAGATGGTCAAAAAGACATCTAATACAATAGTGAAAGGTCCTATTTATAATAAACTAGCTACTAGGGTTTACAGAAGTAAGTAATTGATGCATAAATCCGCTTCCGGGGCCCACTTGGTGTGTTCTTGGGCTGAGCTTAAGTGTTGCACGTGTAGAGGTCCTTCTTGGAGTTGAACGCCAGCTTTTGTGCCAGTTTGGGCGTTCAACTCTGGTTTTGGCTCCTTTTCTGGCGCTGGACGCCAGATTTGGGCAGAGAGCTGGCGTTAAACGCCAGTTTACATCGTCTATTCTTGGCCAAAGTATGGACTATTATATATTGCTGGAAAGCCCTGGATGTCGACTTTCCAACGCAATTGGAAGCGCACCATTTCGAGTTTTGTAACTCCAGAAAATCCACTTTGAGTGCAGGGAGGTCAGAATCCAACAGCATCAGTAGTCCTTCTTCAACCTCTGAATCTAATTTCTGCTCAAGTCCCTCAATTTCAGCCAGAAAATACCTGAAATCACAGAAAAACACACAAACTCATAGTAAAGTCCAAAAATGTGAATTTAACATAAAATCTATTAAAAACATCCCTAAAAGTAACTAGATTATACTAAAAACATACTAAAAATAATGCCAAAAAGCATATAAATTATCCGCTCATCACGGATCCCGGAAGGTTCTTACTACCCTGTACCATAGGCACCATGACCTTTGAGAAGGCTCTGTGTGACTTGAGGTCAGGTATAAACCTTATCCCACTCTCTGTAATGGAGAAACTAAGGATCTTTAAGGTACAAGCTGCAAGAATCTCATTAGAGATAGCAAACAAATCAAAGAAATAGGCTTATGGACTTGTAGAGGATGTCTTAGTGAAGGTTGAAGGCCTTTACATCCCTGCTGACTTCATAATCCTAAACACTGGGAAGGATGGGGACGAATCCATTATCCTTGGAAGACCCTTCCTAGCCACAGCAAGGGCTGTGATTGATGTGGACAGAGGAGAGTTAGTCCTTCAATTGAATGAGGACTACCATGGAGAGGGAGCATGAAAAGCTTCTCTCAATACAGAGTCAAACAGAGCCCCCACACTCAACTTCTATGTTTGGTGTTGGGAGGCCACCATTAAGCTCTGAGTCTCTATGAAGCTCTCTAAGAGCTCACTGTCAAGCTATTGACATTAAAGAAGCGCTTATTGGGAGGCAACCCAATCTTATTTAATTATATTTATTTTTATAGACACTTGTTTTCCATTGTTCATGTTATGTTTTCTTTAGGTAGATGATCATATGGAGTCACAAAAATAACTGCAGAATTAAAGCGGAATTAAAAACAGCATCAAAAATAGCACACCTTAAAGGACAAGCTTACTGGCATTTAAACGCCAGTAAGGATAGCAAAATGGGCGTTTAACGCCCAGTCTGGCAGCATTCTGGGCGTTAAACGCCAGAATTGGCAGACAGACTGGCGTTTAATGCCAGAAAAGGGTGTCTGGCTGTCTGGCTGGCGTTAAACGCCAGAATTGGCAGACAGACTGGCGTTTAACGCCAGAAAAGGGTGTCTGGTTGGCGTTAAACGCTAGAAAAGGGCATCAGCCTGGCGTTTAACGCCAGAAAAGGTATCAAAGATGGCGTTAAATGCCAGAAATGGCACACAGAGAGCGTTTAAACGCCAGAAAGGTGTAGGGACCAGAATTCCTTGACACCTCAGGATCTGTAGACCCCACAGGATCCCCACCTACCCCATCTCTCTTTCTCTCTTCTTCACACCTCTCCATAACACTCTTCCCTAAATACCCTTGACCAATCCCATCAATACCTATTCCCCAAACACCATTCACCTATCAAATCCTACCCTCTTCCCCACAATCTCTTCACCACTCACATCCATCCACTACTCCCCAAAAACCCATCATAAAACCTCACCTACCTCACCATTCAAATTCAAAACATTTCCCTCCCAAACCCAACCCCTTCATACACGACTTCCCTCTCTCTCTTACCCTATAAATACCCCTCCTTACCACATTCAATTTCACACATCATAAACACTCCTACCCCCCTTAGCCAAATCCAAAACACCCCTATATCTCCTCTATTTCTTCTTCTTCTCCTCCTTTCTTTCTTCTTTTGCTCGAGGACAAGCAAACCTTTTAAGTTTGGTGTGAAAAAAGCTCTGCTTTTATTTTTTCATAACCATTAATGGCACCTAAGGCCGGGGAAACCTCTAGAAAGAGGAAAGGGAAGGCAATTGCTTCCACCTCCGAGTCATGGGAGATGGAGAGATTCATCTCAAAAGTCCATCAAGACCACTTCTATGAAGTTGTGGCAAAGAAAAAAGTGATCTCCGAGGTCCCCTTCATGCTCAAAAAGAGTGAATATCTGGAGATCCGATGTGAGGTTCGAAGAAGAGGTTGGAAATCTCTCACCAACCCCATCCAACAAATCAGAATCTTAATGGTTCAAGAGTTCTATGCTAATACATGGATCACTAAGAACCATGATCAAAGTGTAAACCCGAACCCAAAGAATTGGCTCACTATGGTTTGGGGGGAATACTTGGATTTCAGTCCGAAAACTGTAAGGTTGGCATTCAACTTGCCAATAATGAGAGAAGATCCTCATCCTTTCACTAGAAGAGACAACTTTGATCAAAGGTTGGACCAAGTCCTCATGGACATCTGTGTGAAAAGAGTACAATGGAAGAGAGACTCCAAAGGCAAGCCAGTTCAACTAAGAAGGCTTGACCTCAAGCCCGTGGCTAGAGGATGGTTAGAGTTCATCCAACGCTCTATCATTCCTACTAGCAACCAATCCGTAGTAACTATGGATCGTGCTATCATGATCCATAGTATCATGATTGGAGAGGAAGTAGAAGTTCATGAGATCATATCTCTAGAACTATACAAGGTGGCTGACAAGCCCTCCACTTTGGCAAGGTTAGCCTTCCCTCATCTCATCTGTCACCTATGCAATTCAGCCGGAATTGTCATAGAGGAAGACATCCTCATTGAAGAGGACAAGCCCATCACTAAAAAGAGGATGGAGCAAACAAGAGAGCCCACTCATGGACCTCAACAAGAGCATGAGGAAATCCCTCATCAAGAAATCCCTGAGATGCCTCAAGGGATGCATTTCCCTCCACACAACTATTGGGGGCAACTCAACACCTCTTTAGGGAAATTGAGTTCTAACATGGAACAACTAAGAGTGGAGCACCAAGAGCACTCCATCATCCTCCATGAAATCAGAGAGGACCAAAAGGCCATGAGAGAGGAGCAACAAAGGCAAGGAAGAGACATAGAGGAGCTCAAGCACTCCATAGGATCTTGAAGAGGAAGAACTAGCCGCTGTCACTAAGGTGGACCCGTTCTTTAATTTCTTTGTTCTTATTTTCCCGTTTTTCGTTTTTGTGCTTTATGTTTTGTCTATGTTTGTGTCTTTATTACATGATCATTAGTGTTTATTGTCTATGTCTTAAAGCTATGAATGTTCCATGAATCTTTCACCTTTCTTAAATAAAAACATGTTTTCTGAAAAAGAAGAAGTACATGAATTTTGAATTCTATCTTAAAAATAGTTTAATTATTTTTATGTGGTTGCAATACTTTTTGTTTTCTGAATGAATGCTTGAACAGTGCATATTTTTGATAGTGAAGTTTATGAATGTTAAAATTGTTGGCTCTTGAAATAATAATGAAAAGAAAGAGAAATGTTATTGATAATCTGAAAAATCATAAAATTGATTCTTAAAGCAAGAAAAAGCAGTGAACAACACAAAGCTTGCGAAAAAAATGGCGAAAAATAAAGAAAAAGAAAGAAAAAGAAAAAGCAAGCAGAAAAAGCCAATAACCCTTTAAACCAAAAGGCAAGGGTAAAATGGATCCAAGGCTTTGAGCATTAATGGATAGGAGGGCCCAAAGGAATAAAATCCTGGCCTAAGCGGCTAAATCAAGCTGTCCCTAACCATGTGCTTGTGGCGTGAAGGTGTCAAGTGAAAAGCTTGAGACTGAGCGGTTAAAGTCGTGGTCCAAAGCAAAAAAAAAGAGTGTGCTTAAGAACTCTGGGCACCTCTAACTGGGGGTTCTAGCAAAGCTGAGTCAAAATCTGAAAAGGTTCACCCAGTTATGTGTTTGTCGTATTTATGTATCCGGTGGTAATACTGGAAAACAAAATGCTTAGGGTCACGGCCAAGACTCATAAAGTAGCTGTGTTCAAGAATCAACATACTGAACTAGGAGAATCAATAACACTATCTGAATTCTGAGTTCCTATGGATGCCAATCATTCTGAACTTCAAAGGATAAAATGAGATGCCAAAACTGTTCAGAAGCAAAAAGCTACTAGTCCTGCTCATCTAATTGAAACTAATCTTCACTGATATTTTTGAAATTTATTGTATTTTCTCTTCTTTTTATCCTATTTTGTTTTTATTTGCTTGGGGACAAGCAACAATTTAAGTTTGGTGTTGTGATGAGCAGATAATTTATATCCTTTTTGGCATTGTTTTTACATAGTTTTTAGTATGTTTTAGTTACTTTTTATTATATTTTTATTAGTTTTTATGCAAAAATCACATTTCTGGACTTTACTATGAGTTTGTGTGTTTTTCTGTGATTTCAGGTATTTTCTGGCTGAAATTGAGGGACCTGAGCAAAAATCTGATTCAGAGGCTGAGAAAGGACTGCAGATATTGTTAGATTCTGACCCTCCTGCACTCGAAGTGGATTTTCTAGAGCTACAGAAGCCCAATTTATGCGCTCTCAATTGCGTTGGAAAGTAGACATCTTGGGCCTTCCAGAAATATATAATAATCCATACTTTGCCTGAGATTTGATGGCTCAAACTGACGTAAAACACAAGCCATAGACCCTTTTCTGGCGTAAAACGCCAGAACTGGCACCAAAACTGGAGTTAAATGCCCAAATTGGCATCCATGCTGGTGTTTAACTTTAGAAATGGCCTATGCACGTGTAAAGCTTAATGCTCAGCCCAAGCACACACCAAGTGGGCCCCAAAAGTAGATTTATGCACTATCTGCATTTAGTTACTCATTTTCTGTAATCCCTAGTAACTAGTTTAGTATAAATAGCACTTTTTACCATTGTATTCATATCTTTTGATCATCTTTGGAATTGGAGGCTGGCCTCACGGCCATGTCTAGACCTTTTTCTCTTATGTATTTTCTACGGTGGAGTTTCTACACCTCATAGATCAAGGTGCGGAGCTCTGCTGTTCTTCATGAATTAATGCAAATACTATTGTTTCTCTTTCAATTCACGCTTACTTCTTCTCCAAGATATACTCTCGTACTTAATTCAGTTAAGTCAGAATGAAGGGGTGACCCGTGACAATCACCCACTATCTTCGTTACTCGCTTAGCCAAGATCCGTGTGCTTGATAACCACAAGCGGTCTACATGATGTTCAACATAGTCATTGGACTACAGCTGGAGTATATTCTCTTGGGTCTCTAATCCACGGACCGGGTCCGTGAGATTAGAACCTTCGTGGTATAGGCTAGAACCAATTGGCAGCATTTCTGAGATCCGAAAAGTCTAAACCTTGTCTGTGGTATTCCGAGTAGGATCTGGGAAGGGATGACTGTGACGAGCTTCAAACTCACAAATGTTGGGCGCAGTGACAGTGTGCAAAAGGATAGAGAGATCCTATTCCGATGCTAGTGAGAACCGACAGATGATTAGCCGTGCGGTAGCTGTACCTGGTATTTTTCATCCGAGACGAGAAATCCGACAGTTGATTAGCCATGCAGAAACCGTACCTGGTATTTTTCATCCGAGAGGATCATACAGCTTGCCATGGAAGGAAGCACACATGATTAGAAGAAGACAATAGGAAAGCAGAGGTTCAGAAGCAACAAAGCATCTCCAAACTCTTATCTGAAATTCCCACCAATGAATTACATAAGTATCTTTATTTTATTTTATGTTTTATTTATCTTTTAATTATCAAAACCTCATAACCATTTGAATCCGCCTGACTAAGATTTACAAGATGACCATAGCTTGCTTCAAGCCGACAATCTCCGTGGGATCGACCCTTACTCACGTAAGGTATTACTTGGACGACCCAATGCACTTGCTGGAGTTGTATTGGAGTTGTGAAAAGTGTGATCACAATTCCGTGCACCAACTATCATATCTATATATATTTCATTCTTTTGCATCTATCTTCTGTACCTTGTGCATTAGCTTCGTGTGAACGTTTCGCGCTTTTGAAATTCTGTTTTGAGCTTACTCCTTCATCAGGCTTCTAGATTATATTATTTCCTTCTATATATAAATATGTATAAGCCTTAGGATTGTTGTAACCTCTGATTAACCTTTGCCTTATGGCTAGAGGTAAGGCTTAGGGTAATTAGGGTATTACAAGTAGCGGTTTATGAATTGGGAGCAAGCAACGTAAACCGCTAGAGGCAGTAGCAGTTTACATGAAGGGAGCGTCTATATAATCCGTGGCTTGCAATCGTGGATTTCATTTGTGCTTTTGTGGGGTTGCCTAGAGAGAGAAAACTTGTAGAGAGAAGGAGGAGCACTTGGAGGAGGGTTTTAGAAATTTTTCGACCGCTGACTTGAGGCAGAGAGCATAGCAGACGAATAGAGCTTGTACCGGCTGAACGGTGTTGCCCACGTTGCCGGTGCCATTGCCGACGAGGTTAGCTTTATGTTATTTATCTCAGAATTAACATCTGTTAGATAGGTTATGGAATGTAGGATGTAGATGCTAGAATAGATTAATGTTATGAAAATCGGTCATCTGGCCATGAAATTTAGTTTAGTTAGTGGGTAGGTTATGAAATTTTATATTTTATTATTATACGAAGGATTGAATTTAAATTTTAAATGTAGGGTGTAGATGCTAGAATAGATTAATGTTTCAAAAACCAGACTGGACCGGCCGGTTCAACTGAAAACCGGTCATCTGGCCATGAAATTTAGTTTAGTTAGTGGGTAGGTTATGAAATTTTATATTTTATTTTTATATGAATGATTGAATTTAAATTTTTAAATATTTCTATTATACTTTTACTAATTTTAATTTATATTTAACAAAATCGGTTCGACTACGGTTCAACCACGGTTGGACCATTGAATTATTGAAACAGTAATTTTAAAAGATTTATATTATACTTTTAATAATTTTATTTTATATTATATTATACTTTTAATAATATTTTAATTAATTAATTGTTTAGTTGTGTTGTTGTGTGGCAATATTTATTTATTTATTCGGTCGAATAAGTTAAGATTTTTCCGTGTTGCATGTAAATTTGAATAACGTTGTGGATGTCTTTCGTGCATGGTGCAGACAAGTAGGTGTATCTACAGTGTGAGGCGACAACAAAATATGCCAATGCATGACAGAATCATACCTTATTTAGAGAGGGATGGTTTGTACCACTTGGCCAGGCTAAACAATCGTTGGTTCTGGTTGGATGAGCATATGGTTAGTGCGTTCATTGAGAGGTGGCGTCCCAAGACTCATACTTTCTATATGCCTTTTGGAGAGTGCACAGTGACACTACAAGATGTGGCGTTTCAGCTTGGGTTGCCTATTGATGGGAGGGCTGTCAGTGGTTGCCTTGCAGAGTTTGAAAATTTCATGGAGGGTGGCCGACCAGCCTGGGAGCGGTTTCAGGATTTATTCGGTGAGCTGCCTCCACCGAATAAGGTCAAGCAGATGACCGTCCAACACGATCTGGTCCAACCTCATAGTCAAAATTGGGGACACCAACAGGCACAACAGCAGTACCAATCGCAACACATGGAGGATCCTGGATCGGAGCGGAAAGTGCTACCGCTGGCATTGATGTTGAGGCACCACCCATCATCGTCGACTGGGGATTTGGCACAGATGCCCTAGAGCTGTCGACGCCATCCTCCAACTTCGCAAACAACTCCGGTATTCTGACCTCCGGAAAACTCCGCCGACGGTGAAACAAGACCTACAAGTCTTCATCGGACCCTATGACAAACGTCTCATACTTCACCCCAGCAGCCACAATGGCAATGGGAATCTTGTAGAACAATTTCTTAATCCACTTGGTCCCGCACACACCAAACTTTTGTAATATGCTCTATTTTATTTCTGCCAACGTACTTGACAACCGAATAAAAACACTAAGGGGTTCCCTATCTGTGAAATTAACCCCGTGCCTTTTGCTTTTTTTTATTTTTATTTTCCCAGAACAATGCACCAAAGCAACAAAACACTCCTCCCCATCCATTTGTGAGATATGAGACTCTTCTCAACTCAATAATGCATTGAAGGGGTATTTATAGGCAACTAGCCTCGACGTCCCCTCCAAGTAAACCACTACTGCCTCTAGCGGTTTACGTTGCTTGCTTCCAATGCATAAACCGCTACTGCCTGTAGCGGTTTATAGTCAAACGCTGCTGCACAGAAACCGCTACTGCCTATAGCGGTTTCTGTTGAAATACCCTTGCTTGTAAACCGCGGCTGCCAGTAGTGGTTTACATTATACCCTAATCCGTTGCTGGCAGTAGCGGTTTCTATAGATTCGTCAAAAAAATGCAATTGCGTCTGGGTTCCTGAAAATGTGTAATCAGAAAAATATGAGGGCCATTTTATTTATTTGAGAAAATTGTTATAGTATTTTTTAGATAAATCGTAACGATATTTTGATATTTTATTAGTATTAAAGTATAAGTTAATTTTTTTAATTATTTTTATTGTCTTATTTTAATTATATCAAGTATTTAAAATAATTTTTATTTTAATAAATAATAATATATACCATATCTAAATTATTTCAAAAATATATATTAAGAATAAGATTAGACAAGCTGACACGTAATGGTATTTAGATGTGATCAAGTGTGTTCGGTAAAAAATTTTTTATTTTTTATTAAGACAATTTGAATACAGTATACATACATATCAAACGAATATCAGTAAATATTGTGTCTAAAATGTATCCATCACATGAACACAACAATTTAACAAAATGTATGTACTTCATAACTAGAAACTAATGCCAGCCTCTCAAGTCGTACACTAGTTTGGAATTTATTATATTATTGATGGGTTCTTGGTTTAAATTAATAAGAACGTACAAAAATGATGCTCAAGTGATATAATGGTTTAAGAACTCTTCTATTATTGATGGATTCTTGATTTAAAAATAGCTGGAAACTCACGTGCATACAATTAGATATGTCTTTATTTAAATTTGATAATTAATTCTTAGATGATTAGATATGTTTCATTAAACTATCATTTAATAATTTTTAATTATTAATTTCATATAAAAGCATCGACACGTAAGCTGTCACCTTTAAAAAAATAAAGAATGTATTAAGTAAATGGCAATGTCTCAAATAACACATTAGTTTCAGAAGTTTTATACAATTGAAAGATTCCGATTAAAATCAATAAGATATACCAAAATGGCAAAATGAGGTATTCTAAAATACCTCTTTTTTTCTTCTTTAAACCTCTTTATGAAAAAAGTGGTCTTATTAATTGAACTACAATCTTGCCCTTTTTTTTTTTTTTTTTTCATGACCTTGGCCACTTATAATACCTTTTTAATCAAAACGAAAAAGAAAAAACATCCTAAAAATAAATAATTATTATTCCTTTCGAATGAAAAATCCACTTTTATTAGCCATGTTGAGTATGAATAGATAATAAAATAAAATCTCACTAAAATATGAAATTAATGATAAAATTGTACATTAAATATAAATTAAGTAAAATTTTCAATTTAGTGAATTAACTTCAGTTTTGAAGAACCAATTTGAAATAGTTGAATGGTTTGCTCACTCATTTACTTAAGTAAGTGTTAAGAGTTTGAATCTCATTTTGTACGGACAACAATCCATGACAAACCCTTACATAAAACTCTAATCTATAATAAATTTATTTTTGACCTACCAACCGAATAATACTATAAGAAACCAAAATAAAAACTCTATTTTAAAACCATTAAATAATATAAAATCTCCGAATATAACCTCTAACAAGAGTTCAAACAAATAAAAAATTAATAATTTAGAATTATAAGTAGAAAGTCAAACTATAAATCCAATATTGCAAACATCTTGGTATATGTAAATATACTAATGCTAATATATGCTCCATAATCTAAATACAACCCACCATAATAACCTTTACAAATAGGTATGAATCACAAAGTGAATTAAAATAATTTGGTGATTGTATCAAAAGTTGTAGCTCAAATTATTAAAATAGCACCCAAAAATTTATATTCCTGATACTAAAAAATACAAATTATTAATAAATGTGCGGTAAGATTATAGTTTTCACTTTTCAATAAATGCGTAGACAATTCTCATAAGCCAAAGACTCCGAACAAATGTCATCATCCTCCCAATGTTGAGTTATTCAAATTTTCCGCTAAGAATCATCACTATAAGAAAAAGTGTATTTTTCGACGCTAAAAATCGACGGCTATCTCTTCTGTCGATATTATTAAAAAAAATAATTAAAAATAAAATATTAAAATCGATAGCAAAGTCGTCGATTTTTTTGGTAATCCTTTAACCATCTTCTCATTATCGACACATTGTCGACGAGCTGTGGGTGAAAAATACTTTTATTTTAAAATCGACGAACCTAGCGTCTATTTTATTATTTAAAATATCGACACATTTTGTCGTCGATAAATTTAAACGGTCTTAATCACTTTTTAAAATTAAATAGATGGCACAGATTTAATGTATAAAATCGACGGCCAAGACGTCATTTTTTTTTTCAAATTAAAATCGACGGATATGCTGTCGATTTTTATCAATAAAATAAATTTCCCCCACTCACTCCCCGCGTTTCCTTCATTTCCCCAAATTCACCATTTCAATTTTCACTAACCCTTATTTTCCCCAACTCACTCCTCGCATACTTCAACATTCCTTCTCCATCGCCGCCGTGCCACCATCGCATCAGGATGATCTCTCCCTCCTCCTTCGCCTCTCCTCCGATGATCTCCACAAAGAATCAGGTTTTCCTTCTCTCTCTCTCTCTCTCTATCAATTTCAAATCTTAAATTCACTTCAACTTTTTCTCTGTCTCGCATTTTGGAATTTGTAAACAGAGGAGCTTCGGACATTGATTCCTAAAGGCTTTGAAGTAATTGGAGCGCTTGCTTACGGAACCGGTGCCGACGCTCAAGCGGCAGTTCATGCTTCTCGCAGAATGAGGAAGCTTCTATACGGTGAAGAGCAAGGGGATAATCGACCGGTGATCGGAACAGTTGCCGCCGGTTCTGGCGAGCTGAAATTTTTCGTGTCGGAGAGTGGAAAATCGAATAGCCTCGAAGAGGTTGATTCAGTTGTTGAAGAAGAACATTCGGAGAAATGTATGGGAGAATGGTTGCTTGATTCGTTGTGAGCTTCCGATCAAGTTGCCAGTATATTATCTTCTCAAGAATACGAGTGGTTAGTTTTTTCAATTTTTTGTTTCTTCTAATCTCTAAGTGTTCGTTTGGATTGGTGTTAATTTTGCTTTGCATGTTCTGTTGGGGTTGTATTTTGAAATTAACTTCAATCAATTCATTGTTTTTGCATTGCCATGTTATGAAGCAATCTAGGGATTGGAAATTGGGGTTTGTGAGCTAGTAGCGTTAATTGATAATACTTTGATGATGGAAGTTATAGAGCACAGGACTTATGAGATGCTATCACATGGGAGACAGAAATGAAGTAAGGTATGTTCTGTAATCTGGCATGGATATATAGGATATTTCTTTTAACATTTACCTGTCTCTTTTAGAAAATACTATCACAAGGCTATTTTGTCTGCTGTTGTTAAGTTTCATAGAAGAATTTACATATTCTATTTTGTCTGCTGTTGTTAAGTTTCATAGAAGAATTTACATATTCTATCTCCAGACGTTTTTTGTTTATCGTTATGATCTTATCATGCATCTCTGTTATGTGAAATATTTTGCTCTCTGCAGTTGAAGTTAGGAGATCCTTCAAAATCCGAAGCTGAATTCCAGGACCTATGCTAATCAAACCATAAGCCATTGCAAGTTTTTCACTGTGATAATTTACTGCACTCTCTTTTTCCTCCATATCTATGTTCTTCAGAACAACAGATACATTTGGAGTGTATCCAGCATGTTCTAGCTTTTCTCTCATCCAGCAATCATTTCATAAATCTTTGGTGTTTTTGGGTGTTCTCTATCTCCCGTTACAAATTCATGAATCGTTCCATGCACTTCAATGGAGCTGAAACCTGGTTCTTTATGAATCCCTGCATCCTTCATAGCTCTTCTTATATCAGCAACATTTTTCCATCTGTTTGATGCAGCATAGATGTTTGACATTAGGAGATTGTATCCACATTTTTCGGATTCTAATGATAGAAACTGTTTTGCAGCCCATTCAGCAAGGTTCACATTTTTGTGAACTTTGCAAGTAGCAAGAAAAGATCCCCATATGGTCGAGTTTGGCCTCATAGGCATGTCCTTAATTAGTTCTTGAGCTTCTTTGAGTGATCCTGCTCGACCGAGAAGGTCTACCATACAGCCATAGTGTTCAATCTTTGGGACCAAACTGAATTCATTAACCATTCTGCAAAACAGCCTCTTTCCTTCTTGAACCAATCCGGCATGGCTACAAGCATGAAGAACTGCAATGAATGTTATGTCATTAGAGATAACTCCTAGTGCTTCCATTTCAGCAAAGAACTAGTACTAGAAGTAGCAATATTATAATTGTGCATGCCACCTATATCTTTTTTCCTTATTATTAGCTTCATAAACATTAATTAAGATAAACTCACCGGATATATTAGCCAAGGTAACACACTTCAAAACCTTCGTTGATTGATCCTTTACTCTTATATCTTAGTTCTTATTATAATAATTAACACCATATATATATATATATATATATATATATATATATATATATTGTAAACTGTTTAGGATGAAGCACAGGTGCAGGTATGGGAAGGGTACACAGATTGGAGGAACAGACCTGCCATAAGAGGAGTTCATGGTGGAATGCTTGCAGCTTCCTTCATTTTAGGTTGGTTACTTTTGCTGGCGTCATAATATATATCAAATGCAAGCAATCTTGTTATGTACGTGTCCAAGTTCATGCACTTTTTGCCATCCAGCTCTGCCAACATTATCACAAACTTCATTTGTATATGCTTATGTTCTTAAATTATCAGACAAAGAACGTGAAGCAAAGCTCCATGTTGAAGCCGAGGCAAGCTGCATGGCTGTTTCACCACTCTGGTCTTGATGCTTCTGCATTGCTTTTCGCTGATGATGTTACCTTTTGACTTTTATCTTTTGAACAAGAAAATAAACATGCATTGACAGACTACTTTCACTATAAGTGAAGCAGAATATGACAAGTAGAAATTGTAGTTTTGCAAAAGTTTCAATGATCTATAGCTTTAATTTTGAATATCATCATATGCATAACAGTAAGTCGGATGGGTTTTGACTATTGAATTTTGATTACTTTGCTGATATAGTAAGGAAGGTAGCTGAACCTTGTTTGCAGGTGGACATGGAAAAATCTTTTGGTGATTGGCCAAGTGACTATCCTTGTGGTTGGAAAAGATATCCTAACCACTACCGGCGAGGTAGCATTAAATACTTCATCAATTAGAAAAAAACTAGATTCAATAATAATAAACAATTGTTATTCAAGTATAATGCAAGGATGGTTTCAATTTTATTTTTAATTGATTCGTTCATTTTCTACCTTGTATTGTTATTGATCTAGGTTGGATCTCAGTGCACCATTCTCACGGATAATAATTGTGAAGATGCCTATGATCTGCTTTAAAATTCTGTACTAAAGAAATTATTGGTATAAAATTTAATGTTTCTCAAATATTATAAAAGATAAAATAGATTTTTTGTTCTATAGTGTTTGTGATTTTCCTCAAAACTATTTTTTAACATTTAATTTTATTCAATTTTATGCATAATATTTTTTATTTGTGTCAAAATTATGGCTAGACATTTTTAATTTTGTTCCTCATATTTTAGATGGACTTCTGGGAATAATTTGGTTTTATTAAATGTGTATATGCTTATGTTCTTAATTATTAGTCTATTAATTCATTTGTATATAGGGCAGAATAATGTGCAGCTTATACCTATAACATAATAATCTGTGTAAACTTTCTTGACATGTGATAATTTGATAGTTGACTCATTAAACTCATCTCTCTCATTCCCATCATCTTCAGACTCATCAGAATTTGTAGGTTTAGAATTTGAATTACATACAAGAAATCCAAGAAGAAAGCCACTTGGCCAAGTCATAGATCCCATAGTACTCTTAACTTTAGGGAGTAGTGCTTTTGGTTTAGGTACCAAAAGCCTCATGTTCATACTTTGGCATGCCAATGAAATCACATAATGATTATGTTTCTCCATGATAGTGGAACTAGACAATATTGTTGTGGAAATAGACTGAGCAGCAACATGATTTATCTGTGATTTCTCAAGGGACAAGTTGAAGGAACATGAATTTGATGTTCCTGTTTCTTGAGGCCTAACTCCACAGATGCTGCTACTCATAAGAATCTGAAGAGCATGGCCTTTGAGCATAACATCATTTATTGAGTATACGCTCATTGATGAAGAGCAAACACTCATCTCTTATTACCATTGAGTTGAGCTTTGTTTTGGACATATTTAAATTTGGTGCAGTTTTGCAGTGAAAATATATGGGAAATGTTGTGATTTAGTTTCAGATACATGACAAGGCTAGGAAGTTTGCATATCAAACAGGAGCTAAGGTGGTTGTTGCTTATGGCGGAGCTCCAATAAACCATCAGGTTTCTTTTCAATTGTTGATCTTTTTTTGGTTCTCTGTTCTCTTTTACCTAGGATTAGTTATGCTACTATTGATGCTATTTTTGATAGATGCTTCAATTTTTGTCGTAGTTGCTCCATTGAATGATCTATGTTCTCCACCTAATGAGATATGGTATGAGTGTTTATGAACTACAGTTTCTTTGAAAATGTGAAGATGTGCTAATTAGCCATAAATTACCAATCACAGTTTGAGAGTATCTAGAAATTTTATAAACATGTCACTATAGTTGGTGTGCTTTTGTTCTTGCTGCAAATTTGGCTGAATTGATCCAATTTGTAGGCTAGAGTCTAGATGCTGTATAGCCCATAATATAATATTTTATTTATCAATGGCAGTATGAACATTTAGTATCTGATTGATATATATATATATATATATATATATATATCACCAATAAGTTATGAATTTTCCAGCTACGAGATCTTGAGAAGGGAGTGGACATTCTCGTCGCAACTCCTGAAAGACTGGTAGATTTGCTGGAGAGAGCTAGAGTTTCACTTCAGATGATCAGATATCTTGCACTAGATGAGGCAGATAGGAAGTTGGATATGGGTTTTTGAGTCACAAATAAAGAAGATTGTTGAACAAATGGATATGCCTACTCAAGGTGTAAGACAAATTACCTTTTATCTATGTTAGCAAGATATGCTTCAATGTGGTGAAGTAGAGAGAGAGAGAGAGAGAGAGAGAGAGAGAGAGAGAGAGAGAGAGAGAGAGAGAGAGAGAGAGAGAGAGAGATCAGTTGTGAACATATCTGAATTATTGTTGTAATTTATGGTTGACATGCAGAGACTAGCCTCCGATTTCTGTCAAGATACATTTTTCTCGCTGTTATGAGCAAATAGATTTGTTTTTATATTTAAAAGTTTATTTGTCTTGTTATCTAATATTCTATATAAATTTTATTTCTATATTTAAAAGTTTATCTGCATTAATTGTTTACTATTTTTCAAATAAAAAAAATAATTAAAAAAATATAGCTAATAAAATCGACGGTAATGTTGTCGCTTTTTAAATTTAAAATAGACAAAAAAAATATAGACAAAGAATTTGTCGGTATCTAAATAATTAAATCGACGGCAGTTGTGTCAATTTTATTGAATCAAATATCGACAGAAATAGCGTCGATTTTATATAATAATATCGACGACAATGTTGTCGATTTTATTGAATCAAATATTTACAAAAAGGCATCGATTTTATATAATAATATCGACGACAACGTTGTCGATTTTAGTAAGAAGGTAAAGTTATCAAACTTATATTATAGACGAAAATGGTGTCGATTTTATTAAATTATTATCAACGGCTAGGCAAGCCGTCGATTTTATTCGAATTTTGAAAAATTGACAAACTTCATAGCGACCACCTCCACCATCCATTTTGCCGTCAATTTTTAATATTATCGACGGCTTAACCGTCGATTTTTCCATCAATTTTAACGATGTTTCTTGTAGTGCATTTCACTACATTCCATATTTAAATGTCCGTCTTGCATGAGAGGAGTTTTATGGTCGAGAGTGTCGTCGCGTATGAAAACGACCGGAAGAAAGAATTTCAAAAATTGAAAAAGTCTTGCCATATGAACTTTCTCAAAAATGTTATAAACGTTACAAAATAATCAAATATTAAATATATATTCTTAAAATAAATTTTAGAGATTGAATTTTTATGTAATTTTTTATATAAAAAATTAGATTTTTTTATTTTTAAAATTTAATAATTTTATAATAAATAAATTACTTTTGTCCTTCTTTTTCTTGTAAATAACTGAATTTTTTTGTTTAAAAAATTGAAAAGGTTTCTAGAAATTGAATTTGCTAAAGT
The DNA here is from genome assembly GCF_059453495.1 of Arachis ipaensis. Lineage (NCBI taxonomy): Eukaryota > Viridiplantae > Streptophyta > Magnoliopsida > Fabales > Fabaceae > Arachis > Arachis ipaensis. The sequence continues at coordinate 103,185,284 of NC_142440.1, forward strand.
TTTTTTATACACCTTCTATTTAAATATTCTCATAAAAAATTTGATAAAATGCATAAATTGTTTACAAATAAGAAAGTCATTGAGCACCTGCAAAAAAAGTATGTTAATTTTTGTCACATTTTTTTAAATACTTTGGAATTTGTTTATCACTTGTCTATTTTAGAGTTATTTTTTCACAAAAAATAAAATTTCAAACACCATTTTATCATGACAATTATATCTTTTAGAATTATTGAAGTCGTTCTTTTGATTGACTTTTTATTAACAATTATTTTTATTTTTCTCAAGTTATTTTAAAAAAATATCTGTAATTATTAAAAAATAATTTTATGCATAGATAAAAATACAAATTTAAAGGAATATTTTTTTTAATAAGTTGTCTTTAATTTATTACTTGCTCAAAATTATAAGATGAAAATTTCTATTTGATTTTCCAAAACATGAATTTTCTCCAAATGGCTCGTACAAATTAATTCCATGAATATGAGCCTTCTTTTCATCTTATCTGTTTTACATTTTACAGATTACAAAAAATAGTCTCTTTCATTTTTCGTACATTTCACAGGGTGTAACATCATAATTTTTTCAAAATTTCATTTTAATTAAAACGTAGAGTTTTATTTCTTAAAAATAGGAATCAACCTGTTTTCTTTCTTCAAGAGAAAACGATTAAGATTAGATTATATTATAATTTACGTGTTTAAAAATTTGAATATAATCGTTTGTACAAAAATAGGATTAATAGTCAAATTAATTTTTGAAAAATAAGACATTTTTTAAATTTGTTCTTAAAAATTTTTTCAATCAAATTGGTCTTTCAAATATTACGAATTAATTATATCTATCCTTCAGTTACTCTACTTATAATTTTTGTCAATAATTGATAACATAAAATGCTAACTAATAACATACATGACAAGTAACATGTTTAATTAGACGTTAACTAAATATGTTTAAGAAAATCTATCAATTTAGTCACTAGATCATATTAGGAATAATATTTTTATAATTAAAAAGAATGACTAATTAAATTAATAAATTTTTATAAATATATTTTATCAATATCTAATTAGACATATTAGATAGGTATTATATATATTATTGATTAACGTTTTACAGCATCAATCATTAAAAAAAATTGTTAATAAAATAATGGAAAGATAAATGTGATTAATTAAAAAAACTTTTAAGAATAAATTTAAAAAATCTCTTATCTTTTTTAGATTAATTTAAATATTAACCCTACAAAAATAGTTACACTTTGATCCAAAACTTCTATTAATTACAATTCTATCCCTATGTGATTAAAATTGCAATGATTGGGTTTATGACTTATTTGTGATGTTTGATTTTACGATTCTTTTAGGGCTTATTTGAAATATTTTAAAAAAAGTTTGAATTTAAAGATGGATAAACTAAAATACTTGGACATACGCGACACGTGTCGAAAAAATCTCTGCTCCACCAAGTTACCTCCACTCACCCACACTTGTAAAGAGGCACAGGTAAGGAGAAAAATCATCCTTTAATGTATACAGTATACACTCACTTGGATGCTCAACCCCCTCCCCCCTCTTTCCCCCAAAACACTTCAAAAATTCATCAAATTCTTCGAAATTAAAGAAACATGGAGAGCTACAGTTGAGAGAGAGACTGAAGAAAACAAAAAGTAAGATGATCATCCACGGGCAAGCTTTAAATTAAACAAGGATGAGCAGAATTTTTGGTGAAGGTTCCCTCTTGAACCCGAGAATGAGTAACGGAAGAGGAACTGAAATTTGGTGATCAACAACAACGATTATTGTCTCATTATTTGGAGAAGGAGATGAGACTAAGCAAAGATTGAGAAACTCGAATTGTTGTCGAAATACCCGAACCACACACAAAAATCACTTACTATTTGGTTTAAGCTTCAATCAAGGAGATGACCAGCGAGGATCGATGCGTGCGCGTACCTGACGCGCGCGCGTGAATTGATGCTTTGCACATCGACGCGTGCGCGTACCTGACGCGTACGCGTGATACGCGAAAAGGATCATCGATGCATGCGTGTACCTGACGCGTACACGTGACATGCACCACGTACAGAAAACGCAGAAGACGTTGGGGGCGATTTTGGTCTGAGTTTGGACCTAGTTTTCGGCCCAGAAACACAGACTAGAGCGAGGGGACAAGCAGAGACTCAAGACACATTCATATTACGCATAGTTTTAGTTTTTTAACTTTGAATCTTAGAGAGAAAATCACTACTTCCTCTAGGGTTCTTCACATTCATAGATTTCTAGTTTTATGCTTTTGATTTTGGATATTGAGAAGAGTCACTAGCTCCGCTGAAGCCTTTATTATTCTAGTTTGTTCTCTTATTCCCTTGACTTTTTAATTGCCCATTAACCCTGTTCAGATATGGATGTTTATGGTTTTGAAATTTATTAATGTAAAGAATTATTTTTACCTTTAATTAATTTCCAGTTATTATTTAATTTATCAGGTCTTCTTCTTATTCCTTTTATATGTCTGTGAACGTTATATTCATGTCAATGGAGTAGACTCCTAACTTGACTTTGGAGTTGATTAATAGGAAAACCTTGAGTTGGAACACTCAAGTGTTAATTTTAATTGGAAGTTGTTGGCTGACTCTCTAGTCTCTAACTCTAATCCTTCCTTAGGAGAGGATTAGGACTTGAGGTTCAGAGTTGGTTAGTTAGTTACTTGACTTTCCCTTATCAGGTAAGGGATGACTAAGTAGAACAATAACCTCTTACTATTACACTTGGAAAAATCCAACAAGGATAGAACTTCCGATTAATCTTCTCCGGGTCAAGGCTTTTTATTTCAATTACATAAAACCTCTTGTTAATTTTCATTGCTTTAATTTATAATTATTTATTTTTTCTATTCTCCAACTCTAAAATTTCTCGGAAAACTCCTGACCAATAACTCGCACCCTTTTGTCAACTCGTTGGGAGACGACCTGGGATTTCTACTCCCAGTATTTTTATTCTCAATTTGTGACAAATCTTTCTAAATTGATAAGCAGAATTTTCGTCGGTTAAGAACTGTACTTGCAACGTTATTCCTACTATAAATTCTTAATCGGCAATTTTCTGCCACGTCAACATATAAAAATGTGGAGTAATGGTGGTGTAGACACGTCCGACCATGTAGGTCCTCCTAAGCTTGCGTCCACTTGTTGTTTGCATCTACACCTCGTCTTTTGTGATCAGTGGATTTTAGGCCTGCTCAACAATCTGAGCCTCATGCTTTTCTGAGGCTCTTACTAAATTGCCCTTGTAATAGGTTTTGAAAATATCACTTAGATTCAAGGTGACTTCTCTAACTAATGTCACCATTTGGTCAAACAAATATTGTGAGTTGTGTTTTCAGATTTATTGCTTATAACATTTTTGTAGTAATTGACAATTATAAGTAAACAGATTCTGTCCAAAAAGACCTGCGTACCAATTCTAACATGCGGCAAACTATTTGTACATCAGGATTAAGTTCCTCTTCCTTCTCTATTAGAGTAAGCTGTTGAAACTATACTCGATACTTTATTATTATAAGAATAACTGCCTATTCCAAAAACTACTCCCAACTTCTAAACTTCCTTCACCGCATTGAATTCAAAACCAATAATTTTGGCTCAAACCCCTTTATCATAATATTAAGGGATAAGTACTATTTTAGTTTCTACAATTTGAGATGAAAAATAAAATTATTCTTAATGTAGTTTTTTTTGTTCAAAATCATTCTTGACATTAAAATTATTTTTAAAATGATCATTTTATTAAAAAGATGATAAGTTTTAGACCATTTTACTCATATCTCTCTAATCCTATCCTTTTTCTTTCCTTAGGGGTGGCAACACTATCCAGATTCACAGGTGTCCTACCTTTCCCGGTCCTATTCAGTCGGAGTGGATAATTATCAGCCTCGATGCGAGGCGGGGTTGAGTAGGGTGAAAATCCGTCCCTATTTTTGTTTAATTTATATGTGGAAGTGATTTTTGTTATATAAATTGTAAAATTTAATTTTGTTTGCTAAATTTTAATGGTTATAGAAGCGGGTAGGGATAAGGCATGTACTCACGGGGCCGGTTAAGATTCCCTTTTGTACTACCCACGAGTAGGGGAAGGCAGATTCAATACTGATTAAAGTAGGATAGGTCGAGGTCAGGTAGAATGAAAACCTGCCCCTTTGGGCTCGATGGCGACAACTATTGGATCTCTATTATTTTATCGTGGAAAGAAATTTTAAACATCAATATCCTTTCTTCATCTCTAAAGGTAAAATGGTCCAAAATGATCATCTTTTTTATAAAAGGATGATTTCAAAATTAAATTAAGCTAATGATGATTTTGAAAAAAAAATATTAAGAACGATTTTGATTTTCATCCTACACCATGGGATTAAAAAAGTACTTATCACGAATATTTAATATCACTAGTAGACTTAAACTATGTAGTTTTACATTTTGAAAATGGAGATCTAACCTCTCAACCATAAATAATTATCGAACAGCAAACAATTGTCTAAAAATTTGCATAAACCTTTCATAAATGACAGTTTCAAACCCTCTATTTAAATACATTTTTATCACACATTCAAGATCAATTTTGAGTCATTTATGCTACAATTCCTCCTATATTTACCAAACAAAGTTTGGGTATTGTTCATATCCTGGGTCAAGCTGTCCAACCCGGAATGTTTAGCGACAAGTCGACCGACCTCTCCAGGTCAGACTACCCGACCTCTTCTCCAAAGAGCTCGGCCAAATCACTACAGAGGCCCAAGAAGGCCCAAACAAAGGAACACAGCCCAAAATCTAAAGACAGCCAAAGCCTAGAAAGATAAGGGCGGTTCCCTTAAAAGATAAGATGACTTCACTCAAAGATAAGATAAGATAAGATAACTATCTTATCCCCAGAAAGGTCACTCTACACCATTATAAATACACTGGAGCACCCAGGTATAACTCATACTCTGATTCTACTAAAAACCTGCTTGGGTTAAGTACTGAAATCGTCCTTAAGGTAAGTGGCGAAAATCAACTTCGTCCCCGACGTTTTTTTGCTATTAAAATCATCCCGAACGTTCAGAAACACTTTAAAATCATCCTTTCCCAAATTTTTGGACCAAAATACCCTCATCATCATCATTCTCCTCTTTACCTTCATCACCCCACCACCACCACCACCACCACCACAGACACAAACACAAATACAAACACCTTAACCCCACTCCGGTAACCCCCCACCCTTCACCGCCCCCCCCCCTCACCCACTCCCTCACCGTAAACCCCCACCCCTCACCCACTCCCTCACCCCCTCACTGTAACCCTCCACCCCCTCACTGCCTCCCCCTCACCCACTCTCTCACCCCCTCACTGTAATCCTCCACCCCCTCACCCCTACCCCTCACCCACTCCCTCACCCTCTCACTGTAACCCTCCACCCCCTCACCCCCTACCTCTCACCGCCTCCCCTTCACCCACTCCCTCACCCCCTCACTGTAATCCTCCACCCCCTCACCCACTCCCTCACCCCTTCATTGTAACCCCCCATCCCTCACCCCCTACCCCTCACCACCTCCCCCTCACCCACTCCCTCACCCCCTCACTGTAATACCTCCCCCCCTTCTCATGCCCCTCTCTTCATGTTCATCATCATCATCATCATCATCATCAACAGAAAATTCAAACATGCACAACAAATTTTACAAAAAATCCAGTCCACAGATTCAACAAATTCAGTTCACAGAAGAAAAAGAAAAAGAAGAAGAAGAAGCGGTGGTGCGGTGGTACGGTGCGGTGCGGGGGGTTGGACCCACGGTGCGGCAGGAGGGTTGGACGCGGAGCGGCGGCGGGTTGGACGCAGGGGCGGCGGCGGGTTGGATGCAGGGGTGGTGGCGGTGAGGGGGTGAGGGGGCGACGGTGATGGGGGTGAGGGGGCGACGGTGATGGGGGTGAGGGAGTGGGAACTGATGATGATGATGATGATGGGATGGGATGGGATTTGGGGGTGGGGTTTGGGGGTGGGTGTAGGAGGAAGGGAAATTGGGGAGAGAGAGAGAAGCGAAGAGATGCTGATGGGTGAGGGTGGGAGTAGGGTTTTTATTTTTATTTTTATTAATAGTCAAGGGTATTTTTGTCCAAAAATTTGGGAAAGGATGATTTTAAAGTGTTTCTGAACGTTCGGAATGATTTTAAAAGCAAAAAAACGTCGGGGACGAATTTAATTTTCGCCACTTACCTTAGGGACGATTTCAGTACTTAACCCAAACCTGCTTAATACCCATGCTAACTTAAGCATCGGAGTCCCTTGCAGGTACCACCACCCTCCAGTGACAAAGGATCATCAGCATCGCCAGTTCAACAAGTCGGACATGACAGCTCCGGCCACCGCCCACAAGCCGGACACGTCATCTCCGACCAGCACAGAAGATCTCATCCGGGATCGACCTACAGTTTCAGGTAACCCTCGGAACATTGGCGCCATTGCCGGGGACCTGAAAGTCATCCCATCATCATGGCGGATAACCTTGACAACGACCATGACTCTGATCTAGAAGACAGGACGCCGCACAAGAACGCAGACACCACACCAAAAGATACTCCTCAACCTAACAAAGACAAGAATTCACTAAACACGGAAGCTATGGAGGCACTTCAAGACCGCCTAAAACAACTAAAAAAAGAGGTGGAGCATCAACGAGAAGCTGAGAGAGACCTACGAAGGGAAGTTAGGCTACGCCGCGAGTTAGAGGAAAAGCTCCTAAAACTCGAAGCAGATCTCAAAGCCAAAACTACTCGATCCGGTCATGAAGATAGCTCCTGTAAGGACCAAGACCCATTCACCAAAGAGATCATGAGGACCAAAATCCCAAAGGACTTCAAACTTCCCGACATGACTTTATACGATGGCACAGCAGATCCTAGCCATCATCTCAGTAATTTCAGAAGTAGAATGTACCTCACCGACGCCTCAGATGCAGTCCGCTGCAAAGCCTTCCCGACTACTTTAACAAAGACATCAATTAAATGGTTCGATAATCTGCCCCCTAGGTCCATCTCAAGCTTTGACGACTTAGCCAAGAAGTTTCTGACCAGATTCTCCATCCAAAAAGACAAAACTAAGCACGCCCCAAGTCTATTAGGAATCAAACAAGGCGATTGAGAAAGTCTCCGCAGCTACATGGAAAGATTCAACAAAGCATGTCTGGACATACAAAGTCTACCAACAGAGGCCGCCATTATGGGTCTTATCAATGGCTTGCGAGAGGGACCTTTTAGCCACTCTATATCAAAAAAACATCCCACATCTTTGAATGAAGTACAAGAACGAGCAGAGAAGTACATCAACATGGAGGAAAACTCTCGACTAGGAGAGACCTCAAAATCTGGATTCTCCTACTCCTCCTGAGATAAGGATAAAGAGTCCAAGAAAAAAGAAGATCAGCATGGAGAAAAGATTAAGAAATACCACAATTACACTCCTCTTCGGGTATCTCTTGCAGATGTCTACCGAGAAGTATGCCATACCGAAAAGATACCCCCAACTCAACCACTCAAAAGCAAAAAAGGAGGAGGAAATCGGGTTGAATGCTGTGAATACCATCGAATCTTTGGATATTCCACCAACGAATGTTTCGACTTAAAAAATATCATAGAAAGACTGGTAAGAGAGGGAAAGTTAGATCAGTACTTAGCCAGCCGAGCAGACGAACCAAGAAAAAGAAGAAGGAATGAAGAGGTCGGACGAACTGAACGACCACTTCTTACACTAGAAAGACATGTCCACATGATACATAGAGGATTTGCGGGACAAGGGATCTCCAAATCATCTCGTAAAAGACATCTTAAAGAAGTATATCATGTCGAGGGAAGAGAGGAAACACCCGACATCCCCACAATCACTTTTACTAGAGAGGACACAGCCGGTATCATCTCGGAACATGATGATCCCATGGTCATCAATATCATATTGGCCAACGCAAATCTCCATCGCACACTGGTAGACCAAGGAAGCTCGGCCGACATCTTGTTCAAAACTGCCTTCGACAAACTCGACCTAGAAGAAAAAGAACTCAGAGCATATCCGAATAGCCTGCTCGGGCTGGGAGACACTCCAATCCAACCACTTGGTTACATCTCACTACACACGACCTTTGGAAAAGGAAATCGGTCAAGGACACTCAATATAGACTACATCGTGGTCGACGTGAGTTCAGCCTACAATGCCCTAATAGGTCGGACAAGGTTAAATCAGCTCGGTGCAGTAGACTCAACACCACACCTGTGCATGAAGTTCCCAACCATAGAAGGAATAGCTACGATAAAAGCAGATCAGAAGATGGCGCGCCGCTGTTAACAACAAAAGTATAAACCTTAAAGGCAGAGGAGAAGAATTCCACACCATCGAACTCGGTAGAGTTCGAGGACGGGAAGAACTTCGTCCACAACCCGAAGGGGAAATAGAAAAAGTCCAGATCGGAGATGTCCCAGACAAAACAACCAATATCGGCACAATCCTAAAGAGGGACGTAAAAGAATCACTCGTACAGTTCTTAAAAGACAATGTCGACCTCTTTGCATGGAAGGCTGCAGACATGCCGGGTATAGACCCTAAGTTAATGTGCCACAAGCTGGCAGTTTACCCAGGAGCTCGGCCAGTACAACAGAGACGTAGAAAGCTCGGACCAGAACGATCCCAAGCTGTGAAAGAGCAGGTACAAGCTCTACTGGAGGCAGGGTTCATAAGAGAAGTCAAATACCCACTATGGCTAGCTAACGTCTATTGGTGAAAAAATCGAACGGAAAGTGGCGGATGTGCACCGACTACACTGATCTCAACAAAGCCTGCCCAAAGGATCCTTATCCACTCCCAAGTATCGACGCTCTGGTGGATGCCTCCTCCGGATACAAATACCTTTCGTTTATGGATGCCTATTCGGGATACAACCAAATCCCGATGTACCCACCCGATCAAGAAAAAACTTCATTCTTAACCCCAAAAGCAAACTACTTCTACATCGTCATGCCTTTCGAACTCAAAAACGCAGGAGCTACTTATCAAAGATTAATGAACAAAGTCTTTGTAGACCACATCGGGAAAATCATGGAAGTCTACGTGGACGACATGTTGGTAAAGACACAAAGTGAAGAGACGTTACTGTCCGACCTCACACAAGTATTCGACACTATAAGAAGGCATGGCATGTGACTTAACCCTGCAAAATACATCTTTGCAGTAGAAGCTGGCAAATTCTTGGGTTTTATGCTCACACAAAGAGGAATCGAGGCAAATCCGAATAAATGCCGGGCCATACTCAACATGAAGAGTCTGACCAGCGTTAAAGAGGTACAACAACTCAATGGAAGATTGGCAGCCTTGTCCAGATTTCTAGCTGGATCGGCAATAAGATCTCTACCCTTCTACGCTACTCTAAGGAAGGGGAAGAAGTTCGAATGGACAACAGAGTGCGAGCAGGCCTTCTAGGATTTCAAAAGGTTCCTGGGACAACCACCTATCCTAACTCGGCCACGGGAAGGAGAACCGCTTGTATTGTACCTCGCGGTGGAAAATCGGGCAATAGCCTCACGGGAAGGAGGGTTACCTGAAACTGTAGGTCGATCTCGGATGAGATCTTCTGTACTGGTCGGAGATGACGTGTCCGGCTGGTGGGTGGCGGCCGGAGCTGTCGTGTCCTACTTGTTGGACTGGCAGCACTGCTGATCCTTTGTCACCGGAGGGTGGTGGTACCTGCAAGGGACTTCGATGCTTAAGTTAGCAAGGGTATTAAGCAGATTTTTAGTAGAATCAGAGTATGAGTTATACCTGGGTGCTCCAGTGTATTTATAATGGTTGTGGGCTGACCTTTTTAGGTAAGATAAGTTAGTTATCTTATCTTATCTTATCTTATCTTTGGGTGAGGTCAGCTTATCTTTGAGGGAACCGCCTTTATCTCTATATGCTTGGGCTGCCTTTGGATGTGGGTCATGTTCCTCTATTTGGGCCATTTATTGGGCTTTCCTGTCAATTTGGCCGATCTCTTTGAGAAGAGGTCGGATAGTCGGACCTGAAGAGGTCGGTCGCCTTGTCACTAATCATCCCAGGTCAGACAGCTCGACCCAGGGTGTGAACAGTGCCCCTGCTCGAGCTCGGTCTTTTCTTTTTGAGATCGAGTCTTAGTCTTTAGGACTTCGATCCTTCTTGGGTGAAGCCGAACTCGAGCATTTGTCGACTTCTTTCTTTGTAGAATCTTCCTTTTTTTTTGAATGTGAAACGTTTTTCTCCTAAAAGTGCGCCCTTTTGTATTAGCGCTCTGTTCTTGGTCCATGTTGGTTTTTCTTTATCTTGCCATTTTTTTTTCTTTTGCTTTGCCTTCGGTTCTTGGTAAAGTTTTGGTTTTGTCTGAATGCATGTTTGGAAAGCTTGAATCTTTTTGCATTGTCGTGCTCATTTGTCGTTGTGCTGCATGTTTTTCTGGTTTTTATGAACCTGTTTTACTTTGCCAGAAGGTTGCTCCTTTTGATAACTTTCGCTATGTTGATGATTTTATTGATGATCCTTTGTAGAAAGTAACAATTTTTTTCTAGTGGCTTGTTTGTTTGGGGTGTTTATTTTCTGAAAAAGGCGGTGTCTTTGATGACTTCTTGCTGATACTTTCGTTGCTTGGTAGTTCCGTCTGCGACTGTGAATTTGAGAGGCAGTTATTTTGATGACTTTATTTGATTTGTAGCTCGTGGCTTTCTTCTCAGAGTGTTATCTTCCTGTAGAGATGTAGACTTGTAGGTTTCCCTGAGTCCTTGTTCCATAAGTTACCTCCAAAGGATGCCCCTGGATCTTTAGTGTGGGTCCTGGGGTTTCCTTTTGTTGCTTGTATTGCTCTGATGTCATGCTTGTCCGAGCTGTTCTGATATGGTTTTTTGACTTTATCTGAGATGTTTGGGTTAGTAATCTATTTTTTTTCTTTTCTTGCTGTAGGACTAGTTGACCTCATGTCTTCTCGCAAGAACATTGTTGAGACATTTTCCCAAGTCCCTAAGGGCATGGCTGATTGGGTGGATTTGATGGTTCTTTTGTGCGTTTCTTTGGTTGATTCCGAGTTTTGTCAGCAGCTTAGGCAGTTTCATAGGGTTTGTAGTAGTGGTAGTGAGGAAAAGAATTATGAGCTTGTACCCCCCACTCCTGAAAAGAGAGTCTGTTTCTCTACTCGAGTTGCTGGAGACCGTCCTTTTTTCTATGCGTACGATTTCTTTTTTGGTCAGATGAATATCACCATTCCCTTTACTTCTTTTGAGACCAAGCTGTTGTGGTCTTGTAATGTAGCTCCATCCCAGCTTTACCCTAATTCTTAGGGTTTTATAAAGATCTTTCAATTGCTGTGTCGTGAGTTTGACGTCCCTGCTTCGCAATCCCTTTTCTTTTATTTGTTTGTCTTGACGAAACCTGGGATAGTGAAGAAAAAGGCTGCCTGGGTTTCTTTCCAAATTTCGCAAGGGAAGAAAGTTTTTTCTATGTATGACAGTTGTTTCGTGATTTTAAGAACTATTTCTTCAAGGTCCGAGCTGTTGAAGGAGCTAGTCCCTTTTTTCTGGATGAGAATGATGAGCCCACTTTTCCTTTAGAGTGGCAAAAGAATGTTGTTGTATCGCGGTATTCCTGGGAGATGTTGGACGAGGTCGAGCAGGCCTTTGTGACTGTGTTGGAGGAGAATTGGGGGGAGCCTCCCTATCTTGATACCAAAAAATTCTTAGTGGACCCCTCACTCCTTCGAGATGAGCTGGGTAGTGTTCAATTTTGGCTCTCCTTGTTTTGTTGAGTTTATTTTTTTACGAGCTCTTTTTTTATTTGTAACTTGGTTTCCTGCTGTGATGTTTTGTTTGCAGAGATGATTAAGAATAAGGAATCCATGAAGGCCTTTAAGAGGGCAAGAAAGGCTACTGTAGCTCAAAACGTCTCAGCTAAGGCGGCCGGTGAGGGATCATCTCAGGTTCAGTCGAAGCCAGCCATACCGAACTCACCGGGGGTGAGGAAGGTAATCTCTACTCCCCGAGTTCGTTTGGCTGATCCTCCTCAAGTTTCTGTTTCTGGTGCTCCTCTAAACAAAAAACAAAAAACAACTGAGCTTTTCAACTTTGATGCCCCTGACTTTGATGTGGTTGAGTTTGTCGATCAGTAGATTGGTCCTTACGGTACCATTCCTACCGACGATGTCTCTCTCCTTCGTCACTTGGATTTTATTACTCGGAGTAGCGTCAAGATGGCACATATGGGAGCTGTCCTGTACCAAACTGGCCAAGACCTCCCTCTTCATGCTACCAAAGCTTTTATGGAGGAGGCTAAGCAAGAGTTTGACCGTATGAAGTGTTTGAAGGAGGAGCTCCAAGTGAAAGTGACCAAACTTGAGAAGGAGTTGGAGACCGAAAAGGCTAGTTCTGTTAACTTGGCGGCTTCTGTGAGGTTGGCTGAGGATACCGCCTTGAGGCACAAGGATAGCTATGTTACGGCCTATAGGGAAGTGATGCGTCTCAGGGAGGAGTTGGAGTCTGCCCGGGTTGATTATGTTGAGCTCCAAGGTCACCTTGTAGGCAACGTAAATGCTGCTTATGAGAACCTGAAGGAGCAAGTTCGGGTTCTTGCTCCCGAGGTCGACCTTACTCTTTTTAGTCTGGACAATGTTGTGAAGGATGGCAAGATTGTCCCTGATGATCCTGATGATGATGATGTTGAACCTCCCCTTGTGCTTACTGCCAAGGCCTCCGAAGTGCTGACTTCTTCCACTCCTTCAGCTGAGGTTGATCATCCCGTGTCAGATCCTGACTGTCAAATCTTGAATCGGGATGATAGGACTGTGGATGCTGTGCCTATTCAGACTCGCCCTCCTTCACCTCGTGCTGCCGAGAAGCCTTCGGGTCTTCCCTGATTATGTGAATGCTTTGTGTAGATAGCCCGTCTTGTGGGCTTTTTAAACTCTTTATTTTGTAAATGATGTTTGCTGGCTGTTGACACTCTTTTAGTTGCTTGTTTAGCAACTTTATTTTGAAAAACAAAGTAGTTTCCAAGCTTTTGGGGCTGATTTTGGTGGCCTCTGAAGCTTGTTATTATTATAACTTTGTTTTTATATCATGTCTGTCTGCACTCGACTTGGCACCTTTCTAGGTTTTGTGAATGATGGAACCTTTCATTGTCTGACCTCTTTGGATTGGCTCGATTCCTTTGCCTGCTCTTTTTTCCAGTAATTCGCTTTGTTTGGATCTTGCTTAGGTCTTTATTAGGAATTACCTTATATAACACTTAAGGTCTTTTGGGAGGCCGATTTCGTTGTGTCGGTTTCGTCCGAGTTATTGTTAGTGATCCTCTTTGGACTTTGTTTAGGTCTCTTTCAGGGATTACTTTTGTGATCTCTTATTTTGGGCCGACTTCATCATGTCGGGCTCTTCTAAGTTATTTTTGTAATCCTCTTTCTTGGACCTTGTTCAGGTCTCTTTCAGGGATTACTTCTATAACTTTTATGCTTTGGGCCGACTTCGTCATGTTGGGCCCTTCTAAGTCATTTTTGTAATCCTCTTTCTTGGACCTTGTTCAGGTCTCTTTCAGGGATTACTTCTATAACCTTTATGTTTTGGGCAGACTTTATCATGTCGGGCCCTTCTAAGTTATTTTTGTAATCCTCTTTCTTGGACCTTGTTCAGGTCTCTTTCAGGGATTACTTCTATAACTTTTATGCTTTGGGCCGACTTCGTCATGTTGGGCCCTTCTAAGTTATTTTTGTAATCCTCTTTCTTGGACCTTATGCAGGTCTTTTTCAGGGATTACTTCTATAACTTTTATGTTTTGGGCCGACTTCGTCATGTCGGGCCCTTCTAAGTTATTTTTGTAATCCTCTTTCTTGGACCTTATGCAGGTCTCTTTCAGGGATTACTTCTATAACTTTATGTTTTGGGCTGACTTCGTCATGTCGAGCATTTCTAAGTTATAGTAATCCTCTTTTATAGGGTTGGTCAGACCTCTTTCCAGGGTTTACTTATAACTTTGGTCGACTTGGTCCGACTTCTTAATGTCGGCCAGTCTTTAAGTTATTATTTAGCAATCCATCTTATCAAGACCTGGTCAGGTCCTTTCTCTGGATCACTTTCGATAACTTCTTGTATTATTCTGTTTTCATCTTTGCCGATTTGTAGAAGGTGGGTTCAATCCTTGTTTAGTCGACCTTTAGATGAATTTGGTTTCATCTCTATTGGTCTTTATCGTGATCGTGCAGTGAATTTGTTTTTCACTTTCTGCCGATATGTTGCTTTATAATCGTGTGATGAATGTTTCAGATTAATGCGTCTTGAAAACTTGTAGAATCATCTAATATATTTTATTTAAAAGAAAATGCAAATATGTACATGCGGAGTTTTTATCCTTTTAAGTCGGATAATTTGTGGATCTCAACTTGGTGCCTCATTAAAAAACCTTTTCAGGAAAAAGAGTGCATCCTATGCTGAGATCCTTTACCATCCCTAGCTATAGTACCTTCTTAGGTTACAGGCGTTCCATGACCTGGGAAGCTCTCGCCCCTCGAGTTCGGACAGTCTGTAGTAGCCCTTCCCAAGTACTTCTATGACTCAGTAGGGTCCTTTCCAGTTTGGTGCCAGCTTTCCTTCTCCAGGTCGAGTTGTTCTGATATCATTTCGGATTAGGATGAGATCATTCTCAGTGAAACCTCGTGGCACTACCTTTTGATTATATCTTGAATCCATTCGACATTTTAATGCTTCTTTCCTGATTCGAGCTCTCTCTTGGATTTCGGAAAGTAGGTCGAGCTCTTCCCTTTGAAGTTGGGAGTTGGCTTCTTCATTGTAATGGACCACTCTAGGCGACCCTTCCTCAATTTCCACTGGGATCATTGCCTCCGTTCCGTACGCTAATCGGAAGGGTGACTCCTTTGTGGTGGAATGTGGCGTTGTCCGATATGCCCATAGAACTTGTGGGAGTTCCTCAGCCCAGGCTCCTTTTGCGTCCTGTAACCTCCGTTTTATCCCAGCTAATATGACTTTGTTGGCAGCTTCGGCTTGTCCATTGGCTTGAGGATGTTCTACAGAAGTGAATTGTTGTTTTATATTTAAGTCGGCCACTAACTTTCTGAAGCCTGTATCTGTGAATTGTGTGCCATTGTCTGTGGTGATGGAGTATGGGACCCCGAACCTTGTGACAATGTTTCTATAAAGGAATTTTTGACTTCTTTGAGTAGTGGCATTAGCTAGAGGTTCTGCCTTGATCCACTTTGTAAAGTAGTCTACCCCTACTATGCGGAATTTGACTTGTCCCGATCCCTGAGGGAAGGGTCCGAGAAGGTTGAGTCCCCATTTTGCAAATGGCCATGGTGAGGTCACGCTGATGAGTTCCTCTGGTGGGGTGATGTGTACGTTGGCATGTTTCTGGCATGGTAGACATGTCTTTACAAACTCTGTGGCTTCCTTTTGTAGAGTTGGCCAATAAAATTCTGCCCGGAGTACTTTTTTGGTGAGAGCTTGTGCTCCGAGATGATTGCCACAAATGCCACTGTGTATTTCTTCTAAAACTTCCTTTGTGTTGGAAGTCGGCACACACTTTAACAATGGTATTGAAATCCCTCTCTTGTATAGAGTATTGTTTATGATGGTGTAATGTTGTGCCTCTCGTTTTAACCTCTTTGTCTCCTTTTCATCTGTAGGGAGTGTTTCTGCTTTGAGGTAGTTAATTATGGGAGCCATCCATCCTTGATCTTGACCTGTTATGACTAGGACTTTTTCTTCTTCCGAGATGGATGGACTCTGCAGTATTTCTTGGATGAGGCTCCTATTGTTTCCTCTGGTTTGGTGCTGGCTATCTTTGAGAGTGTGTCAGCTCGGGCATTCTGTTCACGGGGTATGTGGTGGATCTTATATTCCCAGAGTCGTCCGAGCTATTCCCTGGTTTTACCCAGGTACTTTTTCATAGTGGGATCCTTGGGTTGGTAGCTCCCCGTTATTTGTGAAGTGACCACCTGTGAGTCACTGAAGATAATAAGTCTTTGAGCTCCGACCTCTTTAGCCAGCTTTAAACCAGCTAGTAGTGCCTCATATTCCGCCTGGTTGTTTAAGGCAGGGAACCTGAATTTGAGGGAAAGTTCAATTTGGGTTCCTTAGTTGCTTTCAATTATCACACCTGCGCCGCTTCCAGTTTTATTCGAGGAACCGTCTACGTAGAGATTCCATTCTGTGGGGGGTTTCCGGTGCGTCTGTAAATTCTGCAATGAAGTCGGCTAAGTATTGTGATTTGATGGCTGTCCGAGCTTTGTATTGAAGGTCGAACTCGGACAACTCGACTGCCCATTGTAAGATTCTGCCTGCTAGATCTGTTTTTTGCAATATCCCTATTATGGGCTGGTTGGTCCGAACCTTAATGGTGTGAGCTTGGAAGTACGGGCGAAGTCGTCAAGATGTTAGTATGAGAGCATAGGCAAATTTTTCTATTTTTTGGTAGTTCAGCTCGAACCCCTGTAGTGCTTTACTGATGAAGTACACAGGTTGTTGCCCCTTGTCGTCCTCTCGAACTAGTGCTGAGGCTACTGCCTGACTTCCTACTGCGAGGTACAATATGAGTGGCTCTCCCTCTCGTGGTCGAGTTAGGATAGGTGGTTGTCCCAGGAATCTTTTGAAATCTTGGAAGGCTTGCTCGCATTCTGTTGTCCATTCAAACTTTTTTCCCTTCCTTAGAGTGGCGTAAAAGGGGAGAGACCTTATTGCTGATCCCGCTAAAAATCTGTACAAGGCTGCCAACCTTCCGTTGAGTTGTTGTACCTCTTTGACACAAGTTGGGCTCTTCATGTCGAGTATGGCCTGGCATTTATCCGGATTTGCCTCGATTCCTCTTTGTGTGAGCATAAAACCCATGAATTTTCCAGCTTCTACTGCAAAGGTGCATTTTGCAGGATTGAGTCGCATGCCATGCTTTCTTATAGTGTCGAACACTTGGACCAGGTCGGACAATAATGTCTCTTCACTTTGTGTCTTTATCAGCATGTCGTCTACATAGACTTCCATGATTTTTCCGATATGATCTGAAAAGACTTTATTCATTAGCCTTTGATAAGTAGCTCCCGTGTTTTTAAGACCAAAAGGCATTATGATGTAACAGTAGTTTACTTTTGGTGTTAGAAACGAGGTTTTTTCTTGATCAGGTGGATACATTGGGATTTGATTGTATCCGGAATATGCATCCATAAACGAGTGGTATTTATATCCGGATGAGGCATCCACCAGAGCGTCGATACTTGGGAGTGGATAAGGATCTTTTGGGTAGGCTTTGTTGAGATTAGTGTAATCAGTGCACATTCGCCACTTCCCATTTGACTTTTTCACCAAGACGACGTTAGCTAGCCATAGTGGGTACTTGACTTCTCTTATGAATCCTGCCTCCAGTAGGGCTTGTACCTGCTCTTCCACAGCTTGGGATCATTCTGGCCCAAGTTTTCTTCGTCTCTGCTGTACTGGCCGAGATCCTGGATAGACCGCCAACTTGTGGCACATTAGTTTGGGGTCTATGCCTGGCATGTCTGCAGCTTTCCATGCAAAGAAATCGACGTTATCTCGTAAGAACTGTACGAGTGATTCCTTTATGTCTCCTCTTAGAATCGTGCCAATATTGGTTGTTTTGTCTGGGGTGTCTCCGATCTGGACTTTCTCTACTTCACCTTCAGGTTGTGGACGGAGTTCTTCTCGCCTCTGAACTCTACCAAGTTCGATTGTGTGGAATTCTTCTCTTCTGCCTCTGAGGTTTAGACTTTCGTTATAACAACGGCGCACCATCTTCTGATCTGCTTTTATCGTAGCTATCCCTTCTTCAGTTGGGAATTTCATGCATAGATGTGGAGTTGAGACTATTGCGCCGAGTTGATTTAATGTTGTCCGACGTATTAAGGCATTGTAGGCTGAACTCATGTCGACCACGATGTAGTCTATCTTGAGTGATCTGGATTAGTTTCCTTTTCCGAAGGTTGTGTGTAGTGAGACGTATCCCAGCGGTTGCACTGGAGTGTCTCCCAGTCCAAACAAGCTGTTTGGATATGCTCTAAGCTCTTTTTCTTCTAAGCCGAGCTTGTCGAAGGCAGTTTTGAATAAGATGTCGTCGGAGCTCCCTTGGTCTATTAGTGTACGATGGAGATTTGCATTTGCCGGTATAATGGTGATGACCATGGGATCGTCATGTCCCGAGATGATACCGGATGCATCTTCTCTGGTAAACGTAATTGCAGGGATGTCGGGTGCTTCCTCCTTTCCTTCGACATGATATACTTCTTTGAGATATCTTTTGCAAGATGATTTGGAGATTTCTCCTCCTGCAAACCCTCCGTGTATCATATGGACATGTCTTTCTGGTGTACGAGGTGATCGCTCCGTTCGTCCAACATCCTCGTCCCTTCTCCTTTTTCTTTGCTCATCGTCCTGGGTGGCCAGATACTGATCTAGTTTTCCCTCTCTCACTAATTTTTTAAGTCAAAGCATTCGTTGGTGGAATGCCCACGGACTCGATGGTATTCACAATATTCGTTTCGATTTCCTCCTTCTTTTTTGCCTTTGAGTGGTCGAGCTGGGGGTATTTTTTCTGTGTGGTAGACTTCTTTGTAGACGTCCACAAGGGACACCCGAAAGGGGGTATAATTATGATATTTTTTAATTTTTTCTCCATGTCGATCTTCCTTTTTTTTGGACTCTTTATCCTTGTAGGTGAATTCGGATTTCGAGGTTTCTCCTAGTCGAGAATTTTCTTCCATGTTGATGTATTTCTCCGCTCGTTCTTGCACTTCATTCAGAGATGTGGGGGTATTTCTTTGATATATATTGGCTAAAAGGTCCCTCATGTAGGCCATTGATGAGGCCCATGATGGCGGCCTCTGTTGGTAGGCTTTGTATGTCTAGGCATGTTTTGTTGAATCTCTCCATGTAGTTGCGAAGACTTTTCCGATCTCCTTGCTTGATTCCTAATAGACTGGGGGCATGCTTAGCCTTATCTTTTTGGATGGAGAATCTGGCCAGAAACTTTTTGGCTAAGTCGTCAAAGCTTGAGATGGACTTCGGAGGTAGATTTTCGAACCATCTAATCGCTGTCTTTGTAAGAGTTGTTGGAAAGGCTTTGCAGCGAACTGCATTTGAGGCGTCGGTGAGGTACATTCTACTTCTGAAATTGCTGAGGTGATGGTTGGGATCTGTAGTGCCATCGTATAAAGCCATATCCAGAAGTTTGAAGTCCTTAGGAATTTTGGTCTTCATGATCTCCCTAGTAAATGGATCTTGATCCTTGCGAGAGTTGTCCTCAGGTGTAGACCGAGTAGCTTTGGCTTTGAGATCGGCTTCGAGTTTTAGAAGTTTATCTTCTAATTCTCGGCGATGCCTTACCTCCTTTTGTAGATCCTTCCCAACTTCTTGTTGCTGCTGGCTTTCTTTTTCAAGTTGCTTTAAACGATCTTGAAGCGCTTCTATCACTCCCGGATTTGATCAGTTTTTGTCCCGGTTAGATTCTGGGGTATCTTTCAGTGTAGTGTCCGCGTTTTTGTGCGGTGTTCTATCCTCTATATCTGAATCGTGGTCGTTGTCATGGTCATCCGCCATGGTGATGGGATGACTTCCAGGTTCCCCGGCAACAGCGCCAATGTTCCGAGGGTTACCTGAAACTGTAGGTCGATCTCGGACGAGATCTTCTGTACTGGTCGGAGATGACGTGTCCGGCTGGTGGGTGGCGGCCGGAGCTGTCGTGTCTGACTTGTTGGACTGGCAGCACTGCTGATCCTTTGTCACCGGAGGATGGTGGTACCTGCAAGGCACTCCGATACTTAAGTTAGCAAGGGTATTAAGCAGGTTTTTAGTAGAATCAGAGTATGAGTTATACCTGGGTGCTCCAGTGTATTTATAATGGTTGTGGGCTGACCTTTTTAGGTAAGATAAGTTAGTTATCTTATCTTATCTTATCTTATCTTATCTTTGGGTGAGGTCAACTTATCTTTAAGGGAACCGCCTTTATCTCTATAGGCTTGGACTGCCTTTGGATGTGGGTCGTGTTCCTCTATTTGGGCCCTTTATTGGGCTTTCGTGTCAATTTGGCCGATCTCTTTGAGAAGAGGTCGGATAGTCGGACCTGAAGAGGTCGGTCGCCTTGTCACTAATCATCCCGGGTCAGACAGCTCGACCCAGGGTGTGAACACCAACGTTGCCCACTAATGAGCCAGGCATGAGAAGCAACGTTGGTGGCCAAAGTTGACTCACCAACGTTGCTCACCAACGTTCCAAGCACCACATGCAATGTTGGTTGCTAAAGTTGGCTTACCAACGTTGCTGGCAACGTTGCAAGTAAAGAAATTGCCAACGTTGGTGTGCCAACATTGCCAAAAATGTTGCACACCAACATCTTCGATAAAATCTCAAGTTGGAGATGAAAAAGTTGCTAGTGTGCGTACGCATGAGTCATTGTGTGCACGCTCAAAGAGAAAATTTGCAAGTCTGCGCACGCACAAGGCATGATGCATACGCACAAGAGGGAATGTTGGGGCACCAACATTGGTGAACAAACGCCAGTGGCAACATTCCTAAAAGATTTTAAAAGGAACGTTAGCCACCGTTTGTGCACAAACGTTGGTCACCAACGCCAGCACCAACTTTCATTCCAAATGGCACCCATGCAAGCTTGTGAACATTAGTGAACTAACGTCCTTGGAGTCACTCCTAACTTGCTTCAACTAAGGCCAAAAGCCCACATCCAAATTCTAGAAGATTGATTGGGAAAGTGTATAAATAGGATAGATTTTGAAGTTAGAAGAAAGGCTGGGAAGTAGTGACCCTAATTGGGAAACCCTGAGATCATTTTCTTTTGTACTTTTATTTCTTTCATGTACTTTCTTTTCCTTTTTGTTTAGCTCAGCAATGATGAACTAAACCCCCAATTCATTAGGGGGAGGAGCTCTATTGTAATTCACATGATTGAATGAAATTCTTCTTCTTCTCAATCTGTGATGCCAGGGCATCTTGGCTAGTTTTAATAGCCATTTTTTGTGTGTTCTAGGTTAGTTTCATGCATTTTCTTATACAATAAGCAAGTATTTGGTTGAATATGTATTCACAGTATGATTCAAGCAAACATTGTGAATTTTGAACAATTTCATGAGAATAATGCAAGGGTTGAATAATAAAATGAACGATGTATCATTTCATGATCAAGAGCAAGACTTTGATGCACTTTGTTTGTTTGATTTCAGGTAAGAAGAAGCAGAGAAGAGCCACGTTAGTGGCCATGTTAGTGCCACTAACGTAGCCACTAACGTGGAGAAAGGGAAAGCTTGCAACATTAGTGGTGAACTTAGCACCACTAACATCTTCGAAGGTCAATTAAGCCCACGTTAGTGGCCACGTTAGTGTCACTGGTGCATGAATTGTAAATCACACTTTTCACAACTCGTACCACTAACCAGCAAGTGCACTGGATTGTCCAAGTAATACCTTACATGAGTAAGGGTCGATCCCACGGAGATTGTCGGCTTGAAGCAAGCTATAGTTATTTTGTAATTCTTAGTCAGGAAATTAATAATAAAATGGTTGGGTTTACGAAAAGTAATTAACAGAAAATAAATAATACTTATTATGCAGTAATGGAGAACAGGTTGAGGTTTTGGAGATGCTCTGTCTTCTGAATTTCTGCTTTCCTACGGTCTTCTTCTTCACGCACGCATATCTCCTTCAATGGAAAGGTTTATATTGGTGGATCACCGTTGTCAATGGCTACCATCCATCCTCTCAGTGAAAATGGTCCAAATGCGCTGTCACCGCACGGCTAATCATCTGTCGGTTCTCACTCATGTTAGAATAGAATCCATTGATTTTTTTATGTCTGTCACTACGCCCAACACTCGCGAGTTTGAAGCTCGTCACAGTCATCCCTTCCCAGATCCTACTCGGAATACCACAGACAAGGTTTAGACTTTCCGGATCTCAGGAATGGCCGCCAATAATTCTAGCCTATACCACGAAGACTCTGATCGTGAACCAGGAGGCTAAGAGATACACACTCAAGCTAGTGCAGATAGAACGGAGGTGGTTGTCAGGCACGCGTTCATAAGTAAGAATGATGATGAATGTCACGGATTATCACATTCATCAGGGTGAAGTGTGAGTGAATATCTTATAATAGAGACAAGCGTGATTGAATCAGATTTTTGCTCAGGTCCCTCAATTTCAGCCAGAAAATACCTGAAATCATAGAAAAATACACAAACTCATAGTAAAGTCCAGAAATGTGAATTTTGCGTAAAAACTAATAAAAACATAGTAAAAACTAACTAAATGATACTAAAAACTATGTAAAAACAATGCCAAAAAGCGTATAAATTATCCGCTCATCACAACACCAAACTTAAATTGTTGCTTGTCCCCAAGCAACTAAAAATCAAATAGGATAAAAAGAAGAGAATATACTATAAATTCCAAAATATCAATGAAACTTAGCTCCAATTAGATGAGCGGGAGTAGTAGCTTTTTGCTTCTGAACAGTTTTGGCATCTCACTTTATCCTTTGAAGTTCAGAATGATTGGCATCTATAGGAACTCAGAATTTAGATAGTGTTATTGATTCTCCTAGTTCAGTATGTTGATTCTTGAACATAGCTACTTTATGAGTCTTGGTCGTGGCCCTAAGCACTTTGTTTTCCAGTATTACCACCGGATACATAAATGCCACAGACACATAACTGGGTGAACCTTTTCAGATTGTGACTCAGCTTTGCTAGAGTCCCCAATTAGAGGTGTCTAGAGTTCTTAACCACACTCTCTTTTTTTGCTTTGGATCACGACTTTAACCGCTCAGTCTCAAGCTTTTCACTTGACACCTTCACGCCACAAGCACATGGTTAGGGACAGCTTGGTTTAGCCGCTTAGGCCAGGATTTTATTCCTTTGGGCCCTCCTATCCACTGATGCTCAAAGTCTTGGATCCTTTTTACCCTTGTCTTTTGGTTTAAAGAGCTTTTGGCTTTTTCTGCTTGTTTTTTCTTTTTCTTTCTCTTTTTTTTGCAAGCTTTTATATTCACTGCTTTTTCTTGCTTCAAGAATCAATTTTATGATTTTTCAGATTATCAATAACATTTCTCCTTTTTTCATTATTCTTTCAAGAGCCAAAAATTTTAACATTCATGAAAAATAATATCAAAAGACATATGCACTATTCAAGCATTCATTCAGAAAACAAAAAGTTTTGTCACCACATCAAAATATTAAACTAATTTCAAGGATGAATTCAAATCATGTACTTCTTGTTCTTTTGTTTTTAGAACATTTTTTATTTAAGAGAGGTGATGGATTCATAGGACATTCATAGCTTTAAGACATAGACACTTAAACACTAATAATCATGTAATAAAGACACAAACATAATTAAACATAAAGCATAGAGAACGAAAAACAGAAAAATAAATAAATAGACAAGGAGATTAAGGAATGGATCCACCTTAGTGAGGGTGGCGTCTTCTTCCTCTTGAAGAACCAATGGTGCTCTTGAGCTCCTCTATGTCTCTTCCTTGCCTTTGTTGCTCCTCCCTTATAGCTCTTTGATTTTCTCTAATCTCATGGAGAGTGATGGAGTGCTCTTGGTGCTCCACCCTTAGTTGTCCCATGTTGGAACTTAATTCTCCTAGGGAGGTGTTAATTTACTCGCAATTGTTTTGTGGAGGAAAGTGCATCCCTTGAGGCATCTCATGGATTTCATGATGAGGAATTTTCTCATGCTCTTGTTGAATAGGATTGGAGAGAACTTTCCATCCTTTTCTTCTAATCTCATGTCGGATCTCTGGATACTCACTCCTTTTGAGCTTGAAAGGGACCTCAGGGATCACCTTCTTCTTGGCCACAACTTCATAGAAGTGGTCTTGATGGACCTTTGAGATGAATCTCTCCATCTCTCATGACTCAGAGGTAGAAGCAATTGCCTACCCTTTCCTCTTTCTTGAGGTTTCTCTGGCCTTAGGTGCCATTAATGGTTACGGAAAAACAAAAAGCAATACTTTTACCACACCAAACTTAAAAGGTTTGCTCGTCCTCGAGCAAAGAAGAAAGAAAGTAGTAGAAGAAGAAGAAAATAGATGAGATGGAGGGAGAGGGTGAATTCGGCCAAGGGGGTATAAGGTGTTTGTGATGTGTGAAATTGAAGGAGTGATGAGGGTTATATATAGGAGTGGAGGGAGGGTTGGTTCGTGTATTAGGGTTGGGTTTGGGAGGAAAAGGATTTTGAATTTGGAGGTAGGTGGGGTTTTTGGGAAAGAGTAGATGGATGTGATTGGTGAAGAGTATTTGGGAAAGAGTGTTATGAAAAGGTGGGAGAGAGAGAGAGAGAAAGAGAGAGGTGGGGTAGGTGGGAATCCTGTGGGGTCCACAAATCCTGAGGGGTCAAGGACTTATCATCCCTGCTCCATTTAGGCATGTAAATGCCCTTAGAGTGAAATCCTGGCGTTTAACGCCAGACTGCTGCTTGTTTCTGGCGTTAAACACCAGCTTTTCTTCCTGTCTTGGCATTTAACGCCAACTTGGTGCTTGTTTCTGGCGTTTAACGCCAGCTTGATACTTCTTTCTGGCGTTAAATGCCAGTCTGATGCTTCTTACTGGCGTTTAAACGCCAGTAAGCTCTTCCTCCAGGGTGAGCTGTTTTTAATGCTGTTTTCATTCTATTTTTGATTTTTCAGTTATTTTTATGACTTCACATGATCATTGGTGCACAAATTGTGAATCACACTTTTCACAACTCGTACCACTAACCAACAAGTGCACTGGGTCATCCAAGTAATACCTTACGTGAGTAAGGGTCGAATCCCACAGAGATTGTTGGCTTGAAGCAATCTATGGTTATCTTGTAACTCTTAGTCAGGATATCAATTATAATTATCAAGTTGAATTACAAAAAATAAAAGAGCAAGAAATAAATACTTGTTATGCAGTAATGGAGAATATGTTGGAGTTTTGGAGATGCTTTGTCTTCTGAATCTCTGCTTTCCTACTATCATCTTCTTCACGCACGCAAGTTTCCTCCTATGGCAAGCTGTATGTTGGTGGATCACCGTTGTCAATGGCTACCATCCGTCCTCTCAGTGAAAATGGTCCAGGTGCGCTGTCACCGCCCGGCTAATCATCTGTCGGTTCTCACTCATGCTGGAATAGGATCCGTTGGTCCTTTTGCGTCTGTCACTACGCCCGACCTTTGTGAGTTTGAAGCTC
This sequence comes from Arachis ipaensis, assembly GCF_059453495.1. Classification (NCBI taxonomy): domain Eukaryota; kingdom Viridiplantae; phylum Streptophyta; class Magnoliopsida; order Fabales; family Fabaceae; genus Arachis; species Arachis ipaensis. The sequence continues at coordinate 103,210,535 of NC_142440.1, forward strand.
GTCATAGTCATTTAATCCCTGAATCCTACTCGGAATACTACAGACAAGGTTTAGACTTTCCAGATTCTCAAGAATGCTGCCAATGGATTCTAGCTTATACCACGAAGATTCTGATTAAGGAATCCAAGAGATACTTATTCAATCTAATGTAGAACGGAGGTGGTTGTCAGGCACGCGTTCATAGGTTGAGAATGGTGATGAGTGTCACGGATCATCACATTCATCATATTGAAGTGTGAATAAATATCTTAGATAGAAACAAGCATGTTTGAATGGAAAACAGAAGTAATTGTATTAATTCATCGAGACACAGCAGAGCTCCTCACCCCCAACAATAGAGTTTAGAGACTCATGCCGTCAAGGAGTACAAAGTTCAAATCTAAAATGTCATCCGATACAAAATAATCCTCTAAAAGTTGTTTAAATAGTAAGCTAGTAATCTAGGTTTGCAGAGAATGAGTAAACTATGATAGATAGTGTAGAAATCCACTTCTGGGGCCCACTTGGTGTGTGCTGGGGCTGAGACTTAAGCTTTACACGTGCTTAGGCTGTTTCTGGAGTTAAACACCAGGTTGTAACCTGTTTGGGGCGTTTAACTCCAACTTGTAACCTGTTTCTAGCGTTTAACGCCAGACTGCAACATGGAACTGGCATTGAATGCCAGTTTACATCGTCTATCCTTAAGCAAAGTACAAACTATTATATATTTCTGGAAAGTCTTGGATGTCTACTTTCCAACGCAATTCAGAGCGTGCCAATTGGACTCTTGTAGCTCCAGAAAATCAATTCCGAGTGCAGAGAGGTCAGAATCCAACAGCATCAGCAGTCCTTTTTCAGCCTGAATCAGATTTTTGCTCAGCTCCCTCAATTTCAGCCAGAAAATATCTGAAATTACAGAAAAACACACAAGCTCATAGTAAAGTCCAGAAATATGAATTTTGCCGAGAAACTAATGAAAATATACTAAAAACTAACTAAAACATACTAAAAACTACATGAAATTAACCCCAAAAAGCGTATAAAATATCCACTCATCACAACACCAAACTTAAATTGTTGCTTGTCCCCAAGTAACTAGACAAATAAAATAGAATACAAATAAGTCAAGAAGCAATAATATCTCAGAGTTTTTTTGAGTGAAGCTCATATTCTAATTAGATGAGCGGGACTAGTAGCTTTTTGCTTCCGAACAGTTTTGGCATCTCACTTTATCCATTGAAGCTCAGAATGATTGGCATCTATAGGAACTTAGAATTCAGATAGTGTTATTGATTCTCCTAGTTCAGTATGTTGATTCTTGAACACATCTACTTTATGAGACTTGGCCGTGGCCCTAAGCACTTTGTTTTTCAGTATTACCACCGGATACATAAATGCCACAGACACATAATTGGGTGAACCTTTTCAGATTGTAACTCAGCTTTGCTAAAGTCCCCAGTTAGAGGTGTCCAGGATTCTTAAGCACACTCTTCTTTTTGCTTTGGACGTTGACTTTAACCACTCAGTCTCAAGTTTTCACTTGACACCTTCACGCCACAAGCACATGGTTAGGGACAGCTTGGTTTAGCCGCTTAGGCCAGGATTTAATTCCTTTAGGCCCTCCTATCCACTGATGCTCAAAGCCTTGGATCCTTTTTATTACCCTTGCCTTTTGGTTTTAAGGGCTATTGGCTTTTTCTGCTTGCTTTCTCTTTTTTTTTTCTTTTTCTTTTATTTTTGCCAATTTTTTTTTTTTGCTTTTGTATTCATTGCTTTTTCTTGCTTCAAGAATCATTTTTTTTTATTTTTCAGATTATCAAATAACATTTCTCCTTTTTCATCATTCTTTCAAGAGCCAACATATTTAACATTCATAAACATCAAATTCAGAAGACATATGCACTGTTCAATCATTCATTCAGAAGACAAAAAGCATTGCCACCACATGTAAATAATTAGAATTTTTCTTATTAAAAACTCGAAAAATATTGCCTCCTTATTCTAAAGAAAATCTGCTATTTTATTCATGTTTAATGATGATGAGAAAAATAAATTATAGCTTAATTGGAGATAAAATCAAAATATAGATACTAATTACTACTACTCATATATAACTTCTAAGGTAAAACTCAAATAAGAACAATTATCACAGAGTTAAGGCTAAGATTAGAACTCAACAACCTTGAATTTGGGAGGTGGATGCCTCTTTAGTCTGTGGAGTGCTTGGCCCTTCAAGAGATAGTTTCTGACGCTTTAATTCCTTCAGTTCACTCCCTTGCTCTTCTTGTTCTCTAAGAAATTTGCAGAGCATGCTGTTTTGATTTTGCTGTTCTTCCTTCAGTTGATCCATAGCTTCTTGTAACTTGGTGACAGATGCTTCTAGGTGCTCCCAGTATTCAATTTGAGGGATTTCCGGGAGGAACTCCTCTGCTTTTCTCTTGATGGGGTTGTCCTGTACTTGTTGTCCTTCCATAGACTTTTTGGTGATTGGTTGCTCAACTGAGATATACTTATTTACTCCCATCTTTATCCCAGCATCTTTACATAACAAAGAAACTAAGCTTGGATAGGCCAATTTGACATCTTTGGAGTTCTTGTTTGCAATTTTGTAAAGCTTACAAGCAATCAGCTGATGAACTTCCACTTCTTTTTCTAGCATAATGCAATGAATCATCACTGCTCTTCTGATGGTGACTTCAGAGCGGTTGCTAGTGGGCAGTATAGAGCGCCCAATGAAGTCCAGCCAGCCTCTGGCGACTGGTTTGAGATCTCCTCTTTTGAGTTGGTTTTGGGCACCCTTTGTGTTGGTTGTCCATTTAGCTCCAGGGAGGCATATGTCCTCTAGGATTTTGTCCAAGCTTAGGTTTGATCTCATCATTCTCCTATTGAAAGAATCTGGGTCGTCTTGCAGTTGAGGCAGCTTGAAGATCTCCCTTATTTTGTCAGGGTGGGTATGAACAATCTTCCCTCTGACCAGAGTTCTATAGTCATAGAATGCGGTTCCAGCTATTCTCTGCCTGTCCGTCTGCCACAGATTAGCGTAGAATTTCTGAACCATGTTTCTTCCCACCTTTGTTTCAGGATTAGCTAGGACTTCCCATCTCCTGTTTCGGATTTGCTCTTGGATCTCCGGATATTCATCTTCTTTCAGATCGAATTTAACTTCCGGGATCACGGACCTTAGACTCATTATTTTGTAAAAATGGTCTGAATGTTCTTTGGTTATGAACTTCCCTTGATTCCAAAGTAGTTTTAGAATATTCTCTTTCTTGCCTCTGGAGTCGGTTTATTTTCCTTTAGGAGCCATGATCTTAGTGGGTATTTGATGAGCGGATAATTTATACGCTTTTTGGCATTATTTTTAGTATGTTTTTAGTAGGATCTAGTTACTTTTAGGGATGTTTTTATTAGTTTTTATGTTAAATTCACATTTCTGGACTTTACTATGAGTTTGTGTATTTTTCTGTGATTTCAGGTATTTTCTGGCTGAAATTGAGGGACTTGAGCAAAAATCAGAATCAAAGGTTGAAGAAGGATTGCTGATGTTGTTGGATTCTGACCTTCCTGCACTCAAAGTCGATTTTCTGGAGCTACAGAACTCAAAATGGCGCGCTTCCAATTGCGTTGGAAAGTAGACATCCAGGGCTTTCCAGCAATATATAATAGTCCATACTTTGGCCGCGTTTAGATGACGCAAAAGGGCGTTGAACGCCAGTTCTACGCTGCAGTCTGGAGTTAAACGCCAGAAACACGTCACGAACCAGAGTTGAACGCCAAAAACACGTTACAACTTGGCGTTCAACTCCAGAAGAAGCCTCTGCATGTGTAAACTTCAAGCTCAGCCCAAGCACACACCAAGTGGGCCCCAGAAGTGGATTTATGCATCAATTACTTACTTCTGTAAACCCTAGTAACTAGTTTAGTATAAATAGGACTTTTTACTATTGTATTAGACATCTTATGATTTTTAGTTCATCTTTAGATCATATTGATTACGTTTAGGGGCTGGCCTCTCGGCCATGCCTGAACCTTCATCTCTTATGTATTTTCAACGGTAGAGTTTCTACACTCCATAGATTAAGGTGTGGAGCTCTGCTGTTCCTCACGAATTAATGCAAAGTACTACTGTTTCTCTATTCAATTCAACTTATTCCGCTTCTAAGATATTCATTCGCACTTCAATATGAATGTGATGAACGTGACAATCATCATCATTCCCCTACGAACGCGTGCCTGACAACCACTTCCGTTCCACATTAGATTGAATGAATCACTACAAGAAAAATACCCATTCAGCCACACTTTTTTTAAGCTACATTTGAAAAACGTAGCCTATTCTATGAATAGGCTACGCTTTTTTCTATGTTGCCTTTTTATAAGAGAAAAGGATACATAATTGTGGCATCATTTAAAAAGTGTAGCCTTAGATATTATAGAAATCACTTATAAAGCGTAGCCATAGGTTGATATCTATAGATTCACTTTTTCTATCAAAGAGGGCGCTTTTAGAAGGTAGCCTATTTGTTAAATTTTGGGTGCATTTTAAAAGTGATGCCTAATGTATCTAGAGCCAAATACACCCACAACACTTAGTAATTTTTTTCCTCCTTTTCACTAAATCACATTCACGTTCCAGCACGGCAGCACCCTCACTTTCGCAACTCACCCTAACCCTAACTCACCTTCGCCACGCACCCATTCACACACACACCCAGATCCGAGTGAATGAGTGAACCAGAGGGAGGAGAGGAGGAAGACAGAGATGAGAGCGCGAGCGAGAGACCAGAGAGTGAGAGGGGGTCACCGCCGCAACGCCGCTGCAGCCGCCGCCATCACCGTCGTGGAGGAGGGAGTCCAGAGGAGAGAGAGAGAAAGATGATTCGCAGACTAAATGGAGAGAAAGGATGAAGACACGACGCGAGAGAGAAGGAGGCTGTTCCGCCGTGCACTATGGTCGCTCCTGGGGTCAATTGAAGCCGCCGCCGCTGCTAGGGCTTGCCGTGCTCCTGTCCTCACTTTCGGCTTCTACGATTTACTTCCTGTTCGTACTCCCAACCCTGCTCTCTCTCCAACTTTCATTTCATTCTCATTTTAATTTCAATTTCAATTTCGATGTCTCTGCAGGCGTTTCATCAGTGCCGTTTTCGACGCCAAGGGTGCGGATGCAATTCTCTCCTTTGAAAAGTTCTGCTGCAATCTCCCCAGACCTCTTCTTCAGGTTCCGATTTCTATTTGGATTACTTTTCTCAATTCGATTTTGATCCATCTGCTAATTAATTGGGTTGATTAATACCAGATCATATATCTTGCCATAATCAGTTTAACATATTATTTCATTGTAAAATCGTGTTTAACAGATCATATATGATTAATGTGAATGAAGAACACTAGGTTGAGTTAAATTGAATTGAATCATGGATAAGACATAAGAGCATGTTAGCTGGTTTGGAATCACTTCCAGAAGCTTATCAGCAAAGAATAGTGTCCATGATGGAACAAGTTAGCTGGTAAACATCATTGCTGGATTCTAAATAAATCAATATCTGTTATGTATCATGTTATTAAGATGTGGACACATGTATCTTATGTTAACATTTTAGTCAATGTGAATAACCTTATTATTATTATTATTATTAAATAGTAATGGTATATTAGTTTATCTAAGTAATAAGTGAGTTTTTATTTTTAGTTATTTGATTACATGTTCTATCCTATAACCCCAAAATCATGTTCACCCCAATTAAATTGTACAAAGCTTGTTGCTGCGACACTGAATAAAAATATGCTATAAAAATTCAGCTAATGATAAATTCTATCTTGTTAAATTATTTTGGATTTTGATTTTGATGCATTCACCTAATCATCCTTCAAGTCTTGTTTGTTTATACTGATGCTTCTTGAAGGGTTAATTCATCAATAAGAATGGCTTTGCATGGTTGCTATTGTCACCATATAAAGTTGACAAATCATAGAAGAACACCAAACTCCTTCAGCTTCTCATCCTATATTTCGAATCCCAAGTTTCCAAAGAATAAAAGGGGACAGCGTGATTCATCAGAGAATGATGCATATCCCAGGTTCCTGGTTGTAATGCGTCAGACAGAATTGCCTGCATCAAATTAAAAGTATGGTACCAATGGAAAAGCTGTTAGAATGGTATCCTCAAGTGAGGTAGTGAAGAGAAGCACACTGTCAGATAATAAGGTGAAGACAGTGAATGGTGCAAAACAAAATGTTAATGGAGCAACAACTATTGTAAAAAGAGATGTTAACCCACCCTTGACCAAGGCAGTGAAATCAAGAACCTCTGAAGAACTTCCACCGCTGGAGGAGCTCAAGGTTTTGCAGCTTGGTCCAACTTTCATCAAGCTTGGGCAGTTATCATCAACAAGGTCAGATCTATTTCCATGTGAATTTGTGGATGAGCTAGCAAAGTTGCAGGTATAGATTCTTTGACATGAAATGGTAAGTGTTGATTCTTAGATCAATGTATTCTGAATATAAGATTGTTCTTGACAGGACAAGGTCCCTGCCTTCTCTCCAAAGAAAGCAAAAAGCTTCATTGAGAGTGAATTGGGAGCTTCCATTAGCTTACTGTTTAGGGAGTTCGAAGATCGGCCAATAGCCGCTGCTAGTCTTGGTCAGGTAGCATAAGATCAGCCTGCTGCTTACTTTCTCTGAGGATTGATATGATCCAGTAATGATCTTAATACTGTTTAGGTTCATCGTGCTATCCTGCATTTAATTTTATGTTCTTTGCTGATAAGCTTATCGAGCATGTTAGCTGGTTTGGAATCCTTTAAGCTATGTACCTACCTTATTTTAATTTAACTTTTTTACACAAGACAGCTATAAGAAATGCTTGATTACAAGTAAAGCAAGTTGATTCCTTAGTGCCAAACAGAGTTGGAGTTTTGGTTCCAATTTTAGAGTTGTCTTTAGGGATTATTGAGTAACTTTTTAACTTTAAATTTGCTAGTATATTTCTTATAGGAAGGGCGTCTTTGGGAATTGGGAAGGGTATATTAAATTGTGACTAAAAGGAAACCTTTTTACTAGTATACTTTGTGGCAGGATTTATTGTAACTTTGAATCTCTCAATGATTTTTATTGTTGCTTTATGATGTGGAGGCTGCTGTGAGTTATGAGATTGGAGTCATTTTCAGGTTTGATTTGCATTATTTAATTTTCTATAGCGAATGTGATTTCTTTTCAAGTAGGTGCTTCTCTATGTATACTAGATATATGAATACTCAAAATTATGATTATCTCAATATTTTTGGTTCATTATATAATTATATTTTGTTTCAGGATAATTTTTATTATTTAAAAATTATTGTATGGTATTATTATATATGTATATTTTTATTTTATAATAATTAACTAATTTAATTAAAAATACAGGATTACATATAATTATATTCTCAAATATTATATTTTAGATAAAAACTATTAGAAATTTTTGTTTATATATATATATATATATATATTTAAAAAAAAAAAGAGGAACAAAAGGCTACACTTATATAGAGTAGTTATAGGTATACAAAAAAAAGAGGGACCTAAGGCTACACTTATAAAAAGTAGCCATGGTATACAATGTGGCTACACTTTACAGGTGATGCAGTAGTGTTGAAAAGCGTAGCCTATTCTGGCAAAAATGGAAGCTGAAAAGCGTAGCCTTTGGTCCTGGATAGCATCACTTGAAAAGCGTACCCTATTCTCAAATACCAAAAGCGTAGCCTTTGGTGCAGAAAAGTGTAGCCTTTGAGAATAGGCAACGGCCGAATAGGAATCACCCCAAAAAGCGTAGCCGTAGCCTAAGGCATCATTTTTTTTCACTTTTAGCTACACTTTTCAAATGTACTTGAATGGGTGTTTTTCTTGTAGTGAATATCTCTTGGATCTCTTAATCAGAATCTTCGTGGTATAAGCTAGATTGATGGCGGCATTCATGAGAATCCGGAAAGTCTAAACCTTGTCTGTGGTATTCCGAGTAGGATTCAGGGATTGAATGACTGTGATGAACTTCAAACTCGCGAGTGCTGGGCGTAGTGACAGACGCAAAAGGAGGGTGAATCCTATTCCAGTATGATCGAGAACCTTAGATGATTAGCCGTGCTGTGACAGAGCATTTGGACCTTTTTCACAAGAGGATGGGATGTAGCCATTGACAACGGTGATGCCCTTATATAAAGTTTGCCATGGAAAGGAGTAAGACTGATTGGATGAAGACAGCGGGAAAGCAGAGATTCAGAGGAACGAAAGCATCTCTATACGCTTATCTGAAATTCTCACCAATGAATTACATAAGTATTTCTATCTTTATTTTCTGTTTATTTATTATTATTATTCGAAAACTCCATAATCATTTGATATCCGCTTGACTGAGATTAACAAGATGACCATAGCTTGTTTCATACCAACAATCTCTGTGGGATCGACCCTTACTCATGTAAGGTTTTATTACTTGGACGACCCAGTGCACTTGCTGGTTAGTTGTGAAGTTATGTTTGGACCATGGTATTGTGCACCAGTTTGTTGGCGCCATTGCCAGGGAGAGAACGAACAACAAATTTTACAACCTCAGAGTAACAATTTCGCATACCAAGCTTTTGGCGCCGTTGCTGGGGATTGTTCGAGTTTGGACAACTGACGGTTCATCGTGTTGCTCAGATTGGGTAATTTTCTTCTTATTTTATTTTCAAAAAGTTTTCAAAAAAAAATTTTCAAAAAAATTTTCTTCTTTTTCGTTTTTCCCAATTGATATTCGAAAAAAAAAATTTTTTTTCCTTTTATTTTCGAAAATTATTTCAGAATTTTTAAGAATGAATTCTAGTGTTTCATGATGATTTGTTGAATCCTGGCTGGCTGTAAAGCCATATCTAAATTCCTTTGGACTGAGGATTCAACTAATCACTTCAATGCATGTAATAGCATACTAAAGCTTGGCTGGCTATTAAGCCATGTCTGACCCTCAGATTAGAGCTTTAGACTAAAGAGCACAAGATTCCTGGAATTCATATTAAAAATTTTGGAATCCTTATTTTTCTTTTTCACATTAATTTTCGAAAAATCCAAAAAAAATCATAAAATCATAAAAATCAAAAAAATATTTTGTGTTTCTTGTTTGAGTCTTGAGTTAATTTTAAGTTTGGTATCAATTGCATTTTTTCTAAAAAATTTTATGCATTTTTCGAAAATTCATGCATTCATAGTGTTCTTCATGATCTTCAAGTTGTTCTTGGCCAGTCTTCTTGTTTGATCTTCATATTTTCTTGTTTTGTGTCTTTTCTTGTTTTTCATATGCATTCTTGCATTCATAGTGTCTATACATGAAAAATCTTTAAGTTTGGTGTCTTGCATGTTTTCTTTTCTTGAAAATTTTTCAAAAAAATATGTTCTTGATGTTCATCATGATCTTCAAAGTGTTCTTGGTGTTCATCTTGACATTCATAGCATTCTTGCATGCATTCATTGTTTTGATCTAAAATTTTCATGCATTGAGTCTTTTTCATGTTTTTCTCTCTCATCATAAAAATTCAAAAATAAAAAAAATATCTTTCCTTTTTTCTCTCATAAATTTCGAAAATTCGGATTGACTTTTTCAAAACTTTTTAAAATTCAATTGTTTCTTATGAGTCAAATCAAATTTTCAATTTAAAAATCTTATCTTTTTCAAAATCTTTTTCAAAAATAAAATCTTTTTCATTTTTCTTATTTATTTTCGAAAATTTCAAAAATCTTTTTAAAAATATTTTTCAAAAATCTTTTTCTTAATTTTATATCATATTTTCGAAAATATCATCAACAATTAATGTTTTGATTCAAAAATTTCAAGTTTGTTACTTACTTGTTAAGAAAGATTCAAACTTTAAGTTCTAGAATCATATCTTGTGATTTCCTGTGAATCAAGTCATTAATTGTAATTTTTAAAATCAAATCTTTTTCAAAACTAATTTCAATCATATCTTTTCAAAAATATCTTTTTATCCTATCTTTTTCAAATATCTTTTCTAACTTCTTATCTTCTTATCTTTTCAAAATTGAATTTCAAATCTTTTTCAACTAACTAATTGACTTTTTGTTTGTTTCTTATCTTTTTCAAAACTACCTAACTAACTACCCCTCTCTAATTTTCGAAAATACCTCCCTCTTTTTCAAAAATTCTTTTTAATTAATTAATTGTTTAAATTTTAATTTTAACTTTAATTTTATCTTAATTTTCGAAAATCATTAACTCTTTTTCAAAATTTATTTTTCGAATTCCCTCTCTCCCATCTCCTTCTATTTATTTATTACTTACTAACACTTCTCTTCATCTCATATCTCTGCTATCCTCACCCTTGTGTTTGGATTCTCCTCCCTTCTCTTTTTTTACATTACATTCTTTTCTTCTTCTACTCACACAAAGGAATCTCTATACTGTGACATAGAGGATTCCATATTTTCTTTGTTATTCCCTTCTTTGTCATATGAGCAGGAGCAAGGACAAGAACATTCTTGTTGAAGCAGATCCTGAACCTGAAAGGACTCTGAAAAGGAAACTAAGAGAAGCTAAAATACAACAATCCAGAGACAACCTTACAGGAATTTTTGAACAAGAAGAGGATATGGCAGCCGAAAATAATAATAATGCAAGGAGGATGCTTGGTGACTTTACTGCACCTAATTCCAATTTACATGGAAGAAGCATCTCAATTCCTACCATTGGAGCAAACAATTTTGAGCTTAAACCTCAATTAGTTTCTCTGATGCAGCAGAACTGCAAGTTCCATGGACTTCCATCTGAAGATCCTTTTCAGTTCTTAACTGAATTTTTACAGATCTGTGATACTGTTAAGACTAATAGAGTAGATCCTGAAGTCTACAGGCTCATGCTTTTCCCTTTTGCTGTGAGAGACAGAGCTAGAATATGGTTGGATTCTCAACCTAAAGATAGCTTGAACTCTTGGGATAAGCTGGTCAAGGCTTTCTTAGCCAAGTTCTTTCCTCCTCAAAAGCTGAGTAAGCTTAGAGTGGATGTTCAAACCTTCAGACAGAAAGAAGGTGAATCCCTCTATGAAGCTTGGGAGAGATACAAGGAACTGACCAAAAAGTGTCTTTCTGACATGCTTTCAGAATGGACCATCCTGGATATATTCTATGATGGTTTATCTGAATTAGCTAAAATGTCACTGGATACTTCTGCAGGTGGATCCATTCACCTAAAGAAAATGCCTGCAGAAGCTCAAGAACTTATTGACATGGTTGCTAACAACCAGTTTATGTACACTTCTGAGAGGTATCCTGTAAGTAATGGGATGCCTCAGAAGAAGGGAGTTCTTGAAATTGATACTCTGAATGCCATATTGGCTCAGAATAAAATATTGACTCAGCAAGTCAATATGATTTCTCAGAGTCTGAATGGAATGCAAGCTGCATCCAACAGTACTCAAGAGGCATCTTCTGAAGAAGAAGCTTATGATCCTGAGAACCCTGCAAAAACAGAGGTAAATTATATGGGTGAACCTTATGGAAACACCTATAACCCCTCATGGAGAAATCACCCAAATTTCTCATGGAAGGATCAACAAAAGCCTCAACAAGGCTTTAATAATGGTGGAAGAAACAGGTTTAGCAATAGCAAGCCTTTTCCATCATCCACTCAGCAACAGACAGAGAACTCTGAACAAAGTACCTCTAATTTAGCAAACTTAGTCTCTGATCTATCTAAGGCCACTCTGAGTTTCATGAATGAAACAAGGTCCTCCATTAGAAATTTGGAGGCACAAGTGGGCCAGCTGAGTAAGAAGATCACTGAAATCCCTCCTAGTACTCTCCCAAGCAATACAGAAGAAAACCCAAAAGGAGAGTGCAAGGCCATTGAATCGATCACCATGGCTGAACCTGTAAGGGAGGGAGAGGACGTGAATCCCAGTGAGGAAGACCTCCTGGGACGTCCAGTGATCAATAAGGAGTTTCCCTCTGAGGAACCAAAGGAATCTGAGACTCATCTAGAGACCATAGAGATTCCATTGAACCTCCTCACGCCCTTCATGAGCTCTGATGAGTATTCTTCTTCTGAAGAGAATGAGGATGTTACTAAAGAGCAAGTTGCCAAGTTCCTTGGTGCAATCATGAAGTTGAATGCCAATTTATTTGGTAGTGAGACTTGGGGAGATGAACCTCCCATGTTCACCAATGAACTAAATGCATTGGATCAACTGAGATTGCCTCAGAAGAAATAGGATCCTAGAAAGTTCCTAATACCTTGTACCATAGGCACCATGACCTTTGAAAAGGCTCTATGTGACCTTGGGTCAGGAATAAACCTCATGCCACTCTCTGTAATGGAGAAACTGGGAATCTTTGAGGTATAAGCTGCTAAAATCTCATTAAAGATGGCAGACAATTCCAGAAAACAGGCTTATGGACAAGTAGAGGACATATTAGTAAAGGTTGAAGGCCTTTACATCCCTGCTGATTTCATAATCCTAGATACTGGGAAGGATGAGGATGAATCCATCATCCTTGGAAGACCCTTCCTAGTCACAGCAAGAGCTGTGATTGATGTTAACAGAGGTGAACTAGTCCTTCAATTGAATGAGGACTCCCTTGAGTTTAAAACTCAAGGACATCCTTCTATAAACATGGAAAAGAGGCATAGTAAGCTTCTCTCAGTACAGAGTCAACTAAAGCCCCCACAGTCAAACTCTAAGTTTGGTGTTGGGAGGCCTCAGCCAAACTCTAAGTTTGGTGTTGAACTCCCATATCCAAACTCTAAGTTTGGTGTTGGGAGTCTATAAAAATTGACCTGATCACCTGTGTGGAGCCATGAGAGCCCACTGTCAAGCTATTGACATCAAAGAAGCGCTTGTTGGGAGGCAACCCAATTTTTATTTATCTAATTTCATTTTTATTGTTCTTTCATGTTTTATTAGGTTCATGATCATGTGGAGTCACAAAATAAATAGAAAAATTGAAAACAGAATCAAAAATAGCAGAAGAAAAATCACACCCTGGAGGAAGGACTTACTGGCATTTAAACGCCAGTAAGGAGCATCTGGCTGGCGTTCAACGCCAGAACAGAGCATGGATCTGGCGCTGAATGCCAGAAACAAGCATAGAACTGGCATTCAACGCCAGAAACATGCTGCATCTGGGCGTTGAACGCCCAGAACAAGCATCAGTTCGGCGTTTAAACGCCAGAATTGCATGCAAAGGCATTTTACATGCCTAATTGGTGCAGCGATGTAAATCCTTGACACCTCAAGATCTGTGGACCTCACAGGATCATCTCAGGATCTGTGGACCCCACAGGATCTCCACCTTCCCTCCTCATAATCCTAGATTCTTCCACATCTTCTTCTCTTGCTCGAGGGTGAGCAATATTCTAAGTTTGGTGTGGTAAAAGCATAGCTTTTTTTTTTTGTTTTTCCATAACCATTGATGGCACCTAAGGCCAGAGAAACCTCTAGAAAGAGGAAAGGGAAAACAAAAGCTTCCACCTCCAAGTCATAGGAAATGGAGAGATTCATCTCAAGGGTCTATAGCTCAGTGGTAGAACATTTGACTGTAAATCAAGAGATCCCTGAGATACCTCAGGGGATACATTTTCCTCCACACAATTATTGGGAGCAACTAAGGGTGGAACATCAAGAGCACTCCATCATGCTTCATGAAATTAGAGAAGATCAAAGAGCTATGAGGGAGGAGCAACAAAGACAAGGAAGAGACATAGAAGAGCTCAAGGACATCATTGGTTCCTCAAGAAGAAAACGCCACCATCACTAAGGTGGACTCATTCCTTGTTCTCAAATATTCTGTTTTTCGTTTTCTTTATGTTAAGTGCTTATCTATGTTAGTGTCTTATTACATGATCATTAGTATTTAGTAACTTTGTCTTAAAGTTATGAATGTCCTATGAATCCATCACCTCTCTTAAATGAAAAATGTTTTTAATTACAAAAGAACAAGAAGTACACGAGTTTCAAATTTATCCTTGAACTTAGTTTAATTATTTTGATGTGGAGACAATACTTTTTGTTTTCTGAATGAATGCTTGAACAGTGCATATGTCTTTTGAAGTGATGTTTTAGAATGTTAAATATGTTGGCTCTTGAAAGAATGATGACAAGGAGACATGTTATTTGATAATCTGAAAAATTATAAAAATGATTCTTGAAGCAAGAAAAAGCAGTGAATACAAAAGCTTGCAGAAAAAAAATAGAAAAAAAAAAGAAAAAAAAGAAATAAATGGCGAAAAAAAATAAAAAAGAGAAAAAGCAAGCAGAAAATGCCAAAAGCTCTTAAAACCAAAAGGCAAGAGCAAAAAGCCAATAACCCTTAAAACCAAAAGGCAAGGGTAAATAAAAAGGATCCTAAGGCTTTGAGCATCAGTGGATAGGAAGGCCTAAAGGAATAAAATCCTGGCCTAAGCGGCTAAACCAAGCTGTCCCTAACCATGTGCTTGTGGCGTGAAGGTGTCAAGTGAAAACTTGAGACTGAGCGGTTAAAGTCAAGGTCCAAAGCAAAAGAAGAGTGTGCTTAAGAACCCTGGACACCTCTAATTGGGGACTTTAGCAAAGCTGAGTCACAATCTGAAAAGGTTCACCCAATTATGTGTCTGTGGCATTTATGTATCCGGTGGTAATACTGGAAAACAAAGTGCTTAGGGCCACGGCCAAGACTCATAAGGTAGCTGTGTTCAAGAATCAACATACTGAACTAGGAGAATCAATAACACTATCTGAACTCTGAGTTCCTATAGATGCCAATCATTCTGAACCTCAATGGATAAAGTGAGATGCCAAAACTATTCAAGAGGCAAAAAGCTACAAGTCCCGCTCATCTGATTGGAGCTATGTCTCATTGATATTTTGGAATTTATAGTATATTCTCTTCTTTTTATCCTATTTGATTTTCAGTTGCTTGGGGACAAGCAACAATTTAAGTTTGGTGTTGTGATGAGCGGATAATTTATACGCTTTTTGGCATTGTTTTTAGTATGTTTTTAGTAGGATCTAGTTACTTTTAGGGATGTTTTTATTAGTTTTTATGTTAAATTCACATTTCCAGACTTTACTATGAGTTTGTGTGTTTTTCTATGATTTCAGGTATTTTCTGGCTGAAATTGAGGGACTTGAGCAAAAATCAGAATCAGAGGTTGAAGAAGGATTGCTGATGCTGTTGGATTCTGACCTCCCTGCACTCAAAGTAGATTTTCTGGAGCTACAGAACTTAAAATGGCGCGCTTCTAATTGCGTTGGAAAGTAGACATCCAGGGCTTTCCAGCAATATATAATAGTCCATACTTTGGCCGCGTTTAGATGACCCAAAAGGGCGTTGAACGCCAGTTCTATGCTGTAGTCTGGAGTTAAACGCCAGAAACACGTCACGAACCAGAGTTGAACGCCAAAAACACGTTACAACTTGGCGTTCAACTCTAGAAGAAGCCTCTGCACGTGTAAACTTCAAGATCAGCCCAAGCACACACCAAGTGGGCCCCGGAAGTGGATTTATGCATCAATTACTTACTTCTGTAAACCCTAGTAACTAGTTTAGTATAAATAGGACTTTTTACTATTGTATTAGACATCTTATGATTTTTAGTTAATCTTTAGATCATATTGATTACATTTAGGGGCTGGCCTCTCGGCCATGCCTGAACCTTCATCTCTTATGTATTTTCAACGGTAGAGTTTCTACACTCCATAGATTAAGGTGTGGAGCTCTGCTGTTCCTCACGAATTAATGCAAAGTACTACTGTTTCTCTATTCAATTCAACTTATTCCGCTTCTAAGATATTCATTCGCACTTCAATATGAATATGATGAACGTGACAATCATCATCATTCCCCTACGAACGCGTGCCTGACAACCACTTCCGTTCCACATTAGATTGAATGAATATCTCTTGGATCTCTTAATCAGAATCTTCGTGGTATAAGCTAGATTGATGGCAGCATTCATGAGAATCCGGAAATTCTAAACCTTGTCTGTGGTATTCCGAGTAGGATTCAGGGATTGAATGACTGTGACGAACTTCAAACTCGCGAGTGCTGGGCGTAGTGACAGACGCAAAAGGAGGGTGAATCCTATTCCAGTATGATCAAGAACCTCAGATGATTAGCCGTGCTGTGACAGAGCATTTGGACCTTTTTCACAAGAGGATGGGATGTAGCCATTGACAACGGTGATGCCCTTACATAAAGTTTGCCATGGAAAGGAGTAGGACTGATTGGATGAAGACAGCGGGAAAGCAGAGATTCAGAGGAACGAAAGCATCTCTATACGCTTATCTGAAATTCTCACAATGAATTACATAAGTATTTCTATCTTTATTTTCTGTTTATTTATTATTATTATTCAAAAACTCCATAATCATTTGATATCCGCCTGACTGAGATTAACAAGATGACCATAGCTTGTTTCATACCAACAATCTCCGTGGGATCGACCCTTACTCACGTAAGGTTTTATTACTTGGATGACCCAGTGCACTTGCTGGTTAGTTATGCGAAGTTGTGAAGTTATGTTTGGACCATGGTATTGTGCACCAGTTTGTTGGTGCCATTGCCAGGGAGAGAACGAACAACAAATTTTACAACCTCAGAGTAACAATTTCGCGTACCAGTATTGGTTTAGTGATCACGGATAAACATACCAAACTTAGGGTTTGCTTGTCCTCAAGCAAAAGAAAGAAAAGGAAAGGGAAAGAGGGAGAGCCAAGCGCAACTTGTGGAGGAGAGGGGGAGAGGCCGAACCAATATTTAAAGGGAAGGGGGGGTGGGTTTCGAAAATTATTTGAAAAAGATATGATAGAAAAAGTGATTTGGAAAAGATAAGTATGATAGGAAAATATGTGATTTAAAATTGAAAAGATATGAAAGATATTTGAAAAAGATAAATCTGGATTTTAAAAAAGATGATGTGAAGATTTGAAAAAGATATTGATGAGATGAAAAGATTTTAGAAGGAAAAGAGATAGATTTGTTTTGAAAAGGATTTGAAAATAATTTGAAGAGGATTAAGAAAAAGGGTTTATGAATTAAGATACATTTGATATCTTTTGAAAAAGGATTTGAAAAATTAGGATTTGTAACATGTTTGTGCAAGAAATCATGAATTGAAACATAAAAAATGGAAAAAATTTGAATTGAAAACGAAATTGCCTACTCCCCACAATCCTGGCGTTAAACGCCCAATTGTTGCATGTTTTGGGCATTTAACGCCCAGTTGGTGCTTGTTTTGGGCATTTAACGCCCAGCTGTTGCTTCTAGCTGGCGTTAAATGCCAGAAACCCCTTTGTCACTGGGCGTTTTTTTGAACGCCCAGGATGCTGTAAATCTGGCATTAAACGCCCAGAAGCTGCTTCTTTCTGGCGTTTAACGCTCAGATGGCTATCTTTACTAGCGTTAAACGCCCAGTAGATGCTCCTTTTGGGCGTTTAACGCCCAATTGTGCCTCTTACTGGCGTTTTCTTGCCAGTGAGCTCCTTTTTCCTGTTTTGTGCTCTGAATTCTTCTGTAACCCTGTGGACTTATGAAATTGATTCTTTACCTTGTTAAAATTAAGCTCATATATTTTAAAAATAAATAAAATAAAGAATAAAATAAAATAAAATAACAGAAAAAAGTTTTGCTAATGGCTGGGTTGCCTCCCAGCAAGCGCTTCTTTATTGTCTTTAGCTGGACCTTGCTGAGCTTTTAATCTAGCCTCAGCCTTGAGCACTCTTGCTCAACATTGTCTTCAAGATAGTGCTTGATTCTTTGTCTGTTAACAATGAACTTCTTATCAGAATCAATGTCTTGAAGCTCCACATAACCATATGGTGATACACTTGTAATCACATATGGTCCCCTCCACCGGGATTTCAGTTTCCCGGGGAATAGCCTGAGCCTAGAGTTAAACAACAGAACCTTTTGTCCTGGTTCAAAGACTCTAGATGACAGCTTTCTGTCATGCCACCTTTTTTATTTTTCTTTATAAAGCTTGGCATTTTTGAAAGCAGTGAATCTGAATTCCTCTAGCTCATTCAGCTGGAGCAATATTTTTTCTCCATCTAATTTGGCATCAAAGTTTAGGAATCCGGTTGCCCAGTAGGCCTTATGTTCCAGTTCCACGGGCAGATGACAGGCCTTACCATACACAAGCTGGTATGGAGAGGTCCCTATAGGAGTCTTGAATGTTGTTCTGTAAGCCCGCAGAGCATCATCCAAGCTTCTTGCCCAATCCTTTCTACAGGTACTTACAATCCGTTCCAGGATTCTTTTTAGTTCTCTGTTAGAAACTTCAGCTTGCCCATTTGTCTGTGGATGATATGGAGTCGCCACCTTGTGGCGAATCCCATACCGGACCATGGCAGAGTAAAGTTGTTTGTTGCAGAAGTGAGTGCCCCCATCACTGATTAGTACTCTAGGGACACCAAACCTGCTGAAGATATGTTTCAGGAGGAACTTCAGCACTGTTTTAGTATCATTGGTGGGTGTGGCAACGGCCTCTACCCATTTTGATACATAGTCGACTGCCACAAGAATATAAGTGTTTGAGTATGATGGTGGGAAAGGTCCCATGAAGTCAATTCCCCATACATCAAACAACTCAATCTCTAAGATTCCCTGTTGAAGCATGGCGTAACCATGAGGCAGATTACCAGCTCTTTGGCAACTGTCACAGTTACGTACAAACTCTCGAAAATCCCTATAGAGTGTAGGCCAGTAGAAGCCACATTGGAGGACCGTGGTGGCCGTTCGCTCACCTCCGAAATGGCCTCCATATTGTGATCCATGGCAATGCCATAAGATCATCTGTGCTTCTTTTCTAGGCACACACCTACGGATTATTCCGTCTGCACATCTCTTAAAGAGATAGGGTTCATCCCACAAGTAGTACTTTGCATCAGTAATTAATTTTTTCTTTTGTTGCCTGCTGTACTCCTTGGGTATGAACCTTGCAGCTTTATAGTTTGCAATGTCTGCAAACCATGGTATTTCCTGAATGGCAAATAAATGCTCATCCGGAAAGGTCTCAGAGATCTCAATAGAGGGGGGAAACTCCCCTTCTACTGGTTCTATCCGGGACAGATGATCAGCCACTTGGTTCTCTGTCCCTTTTCTGTCTCTTATTTCTATATCAAACTCTTGCAGAAGCAACACCCATCTTATGAGCCTGGGTTTTGAATCCTGCTTTGTAAGTAGATATTTAAGAGCAGCATGGTCAGTGTACACAATCACTTTTGATCCTACTAAGTATGATCTAAACTTGTCAATGGCATAAACCACTACAAGCAATTCTTTTTCTGTGGTTGTGTAATTTTTCTGGGCATCATTTAAAACACGGCTAGCATAATAAATGACATGCAGAAGCTTGTCATGCCTCTGCCCCAGTACTACACCAATGGCGTGGTCACTGGCATCAGACATTGGTTCAAATGGTAAAGTCCAGTCTGGTGCAGAAATAACTGGTGCTGTGACCAGCTTAGCTTTCAGAGTCTCAAACGCCTGTAGACACTCTGTGTCAAACACGAATGGCATGTCAGCAGCTAGCAGATTGCTCAGGGGTTTTGCAATTTTTGAAAAATTCTTTATAAACCTCCTGTAGAATTCTGCATGCCCCAGAAAGCTTCTGATTGCCTTAACATTAGCAGGTGGTGGTAATTTTTCAATTACTTCTACTTTAGCTTGATCCACCTCTATTCCCTTGTTTGAAATTTTATGCCCAAGGACAATTCCTTCAGTCACCATAAAGTGACATTTTTCCCAGTTTAAAACAAGGTTGGTCTCTTGGCATCTTTTCAGAACAAGTGCTAAATGGTCAAGGCAGGAGCTAAATGAGTCTCCAAATACTGAAAAGTCATCCATGAAGACTTCCAGAAACTTCTCTACCATATCAGAGAAGATAGAGAGCATGCACCTCTGAAAGGTTGCAGGTGCATTACACAGACCAAAAGGCATTCTTCTGTAAGCAAATACTCTAGAAGGACATGTGAATGCTGTTTTCTCTTGGTCCTGAGGATCTACTGCAATTTGGTTGTAACCTGAATAGCCATCCAAAACGCAATAATATTCATGACCTGCTAGTCTCTCTAGCATCTGGTCTATGAATGGTAAAGAAAAATGATCCTTTCTGGTGGATGTATTATGCCTTCTGTAGTCAATAAACATGCGCCACCCTGTAACTGTTCTTGTAGGAACCAGTTCATTTTTTTCATTATAAACCACTGTCATGCCTCCCTTCTTGGGAACAACTTGAACAGGACTCACCCAGGGGCTATCAGAAATAGGATAAATAATTCCAACCTCCAGTAATTTGGTGACCTCTTTCTGCACCACTTCCTTCATGGCTGGATTTAGCCGCCTCTGTGGTTGAACCACTGGCTTAGCATCATCCTCCAATAGGATTTTGTGCATGCATCTAGCTGGGCTTATGCCCTTAAGGTCACTTATGGACCACCCAAGAGCTGTCTTGTGTGTCCTTAGCACTTGAATTAGTGCTTCCTCTTCCAGTGGATTTAAAGCAGAGCTTATGATCACTGGAAAAGTGTCACCTTCTCCCAGAAATGCATATTTCAGGGATGGTGATAATGGCTTGAGCTCGGGTTTAGGAGGTTTCTCCTCTTCCTGAGGAAGTCTCAGAGGCTCTTTCAATTCCTCTGAACCCTCCAAATCAGGCTAAACATCTTTAAAGATGTCTTCTAGCTCTGATTCGAGACTCTCAGCCATGTTGACCTCCTCTATCAGAGAGTCAATAAGATCAACTTTCATGCAGTCTTTTGGTGTGTCTGGATGCTGCATGGCTTTGACAGCATTCATCTTAAACTCATCCTGATTGACTCTAAGGGTTACTTCCCCCTTTTGGACATCAATGAGAGTTCGTCCAGTTGCTAGGAAAGGCTTCCTAGAATGAGAGTAGCACTCTTGTGCTCCTCCATTTCCAGCACTACAAAGTCAGTGGGAAAGGCGAATGGCCCAAGCCTGACAATCATGCTCTCAATCACGCCTGATGGGTATTTAATGGAGCCATCAGCAAGTTGGAGACATATCCGGGTTGGTTTAACTTCTTCAGTTAAACCAAGCTTTCTGATAGTGGATGCAGGTATTAGATTGATGCTTGCCCCAATATCACATAAAGCTGTTTTGGTGCAATTACCTTCTAATATGCATGGTATCAAAAAGTTCCCAGGATCTTTAAGCTTTTCTGGAAAGCTTTTCAGAATGACTGCACTGTATTCTTCAGTGAGGAGAACTCTTTCAGTTTCTCTCCAATCCTTTTTATGACTCAAGATCTCTTTCATGAACTTGGCATAAGAAGGTATTTGCTCAAGTGCCTCTGCAAACGGAATCTTTATTTCAAGAGTCCTGAGATAATCTGCAAAGCGAGCAAATTGCTTATCCTGCTCCTCTTGGCGGAGTTTTTGAGGATAAGGTATCTTGGCTTTATATTCCTCAACCTTAGTTGCTGCAGGTTTATTTCCTACAGAGGTGGTTGGAGAAGCCTTTTTAGAGGGGTTGTTATCAGCACTTGTGTATGTCTGATCCCTCACTGGCATTTGAATGCCAGGGTTAGAAGCTGGATTGGCGTTGGACGCCAACTCCTTACTTGTTCCTGGCGTTTGAACGCCAGAACTGAGCTTCCATTGGGCATTTGATGCCAACTCCTTGCTTGTTTCTGGCGTTTGAACGCCAGAGTTATTCCTCTCTGGGCTCTTACTGTCCTCAGAGGGATTTTGAATAGCAGTTTGTTCATTTCTTGGCTTCCTGCTACCTTGAAGTGAGGTATTTAATGTTTTTCCACTTCTTAATTGAACTGCTTGGCACTCTTCTATTATTTGTTTTGATAACTGTTGTTTTGTTTGCTTTAACTGTACCTCCATGTTTATATTAGCCATTCTTGTGTCTTGTAGTATCTCCTTGAATTCGGTCAGCTGTTTTGTTGGAAATTCTAATTGCTGATTGAATTCAGTAATTTGTTCTGCAGGACTAAGTTCAGCAGTTATTGTTTTAGCCTCTTCTTTCATAGAAGATTCACTATTTAGGTACAGATGCTGATTTCTGGCAACTGTATTAATAAGCTCTTGAGCCTCTTCAATTATCTTTCTCATGTGTATAGATCCACCAGCTGAGTGATCTAGAGAAATTTGAGCTTTCTCTGTAAGCCCATAATAGAAGATGTCTAACTGCACCCATTCTGAAAACATTTCAGAGGGGCATTTTCTTAACATCTCTCTGTATCTCTCACAGACATCATAAAGAGATTCATTATCTCCTTGTTTAAAGCCTTGGATGTCCAGCCTTAGCTGTGTCATCCATTTTGGAGGGAAGTATTGATTCAGGAATTTTTCTGACAGTTGTTTCCATGTCCTTATGCTAGCCTTAGGTTGGTTATTTAACCACCTCTTAGCTTGGTTTTTTACAGCAAATGGAAACAGTAATAATCTGTAGACATTCTGATCTACTTCCTTATCATGTACTGTATCAGCAATTTGTAAAAACTGTGCCAGAAACTCTATAGGTTCTTCCTATGGAAGACCAGAATACTGGCAACTTTGCTGCACCCTATAAAGCACGGATTCTCTTATGGCGTCGGCGTATCCGTGTCGGACGCGAATCCGACACCGACACGTGGCGGATACTTCAAACGAGCGTATCGGCGGCATGTCTTCTTGCGGTGCAGAATTTTGGTGGAGTTGTCACAAATCCGATCGAGTCCGACTCGATTCAGATGTTCATGAGACGGATCTTTCTGCTGCACTACAAATCTTCAATTGATTTTGTGATTTTATGGCCCGATTAACCAATTTTTTCTTTCTAATTTTAAAATATTCTAAAATTAAAACAAATCAAAATTTAAATTTAAAAATAAAATAATTAATAAATCAAAACCTAAATCTACTTATTGTTTGTCTTTGGTAACTTACTCATTTGCTTAAATTTTTTTTAAATTTAAAAATAAAATAATTAATAAATCAAAACCTAAATCTACTTACCGTTTGTCTTTGGTAGCTTACTTATTCACTAGCTTAAAATTTTTTATTTTTTTTAATAATTACATAATTTTAAGACTTTTTTATACAACTATATTTACTCTTATATTTACAATATGATATTTTATTAATTTAATATATTATTTAAATTTTAATTTACAACGTATCCTAAACGTGTTGTATCCAATTTTTTATAAAAAGAACGTGTCGGTGTATCCGTGTCGTGTCGTGTCCGTATCGCATGTCGAATCGGTGCTTCCTAAGCTGAGGATTCAACTCAAAACTACTGACTCCAATGGAGGGTATACAGATACTGCTCCCATATGAAGCAGTAGTGGGGTTAGCATATGACCCCAGAGTCCTTCTAGACTGCTCATTTCCACTTAGGTCCATGATGGAGAAAAGGGAATTGATGTGAATTGTAATTAAAATATATTTTTATTTTTATTTTATAAAAAGAGAACGAATAAAAAAATGAAATAAAATAACTAGAAATTAAATATAGATTTTGAAAATTAAGAATAAAAAAAATTAAAACTAAAATAATTACTTAATTAAGAAGATTTGAAAAACTTTGGATATGATTTTTGAAAAAGATTTTAAATTTTGAAATAGAAATATGAATTTTAAAAGCAATTTTCGAAAATTCACTTTAAAATAGAGAGAAAATATATTTTTTTGATTTTTGAATTTTATGATGAAAGAGAAAAACACACAAAAGATACACAACTTAAAATTTTTAGATCTAACGTTCCTTATTTTCGAAAATTTTGGAGGGAAACACCAAGGAACACCAAACTTAAAAATTTTAAGATCAAAATACAAGGAAGATTCAAGAACACTTTGAAGACTCACAAGAACAACAAGAACATGAAGATAGAACACCAAACTTAAAATTTTTAGAAAACCAAAATAAAATTTTCGAAAACTAAAGAAAAATTAACAAGAAAACACCAAACTTAAAGTTTGGCACAAGATTTATTCAAAGAAAAATTATTTTTGAAAAAGTTTTTAAAAAGAAGATAGCCAATTACCAAGAACATAAGCACAACGCTCTAACCAATTGAGCTATAAATTTAAGGTGTTTTAATAAGGTATTTAATAAATAAAGATTTTTTTTTTTAAAACTGATATTTTGAAAAAGCACAAGAAAAACAAGAAAAGACACAGAACAAGAAAAGCTAAAGATCAAACAAGGAAAATAAACAAGAACAACTTAAAGATTAAGAAAGAACAATGAACACAAATTAAAAAATTTAAAAGAAAATAAAAAAAAAATGCAATTGACACCAAACTTAAGATATGAAACTAAACTCAAATAGAAAAACTCAATTATCATTTTATAAGATTTTCGAAAAAAAATTAGAAAGAGAAAATAAGGATTAAAAAAAAATTTCAACCAAAAACAATAATAGAAGACTCTAAACCAAAAAGAAAAAAATTTTCCTAATCTAAGCAACAAAATAAACCGTCAGTTGTCCAAACTCGAACAATCCCCGACAACGGCGCCAAAAACTTGGTGCACAAATTGTGAATCACACTTTTCACAACTCGTACCACTAACCAGCAAGTGCACTGGGTCGTCCAAGTAATACCTTACGTGAGTAAGGGTCGAATCCCACAGAGATTGTTGGCTTGAAGCAATCTATGGTTATCTTGTAACTCTTAGTCAGGATTTCAATTATAATTATCAAGTTGAATTACGAAGAATAAAAGTGTAAGAAATAAATACTTGTTATGCAGTAATGGAGAATATGTTAGAGTTTTGGAGATGCTTTGTCTTCTGAATCTCTGCTTTCCTACTGTCATCTTCTTCACGCACGCAAGTTTCCTCCTATGGCAAGCTGTATGTTGGTGGATCACCATTGTCAATGGCTACCATCCGTCCTCTCAGTGAAAATGGTCCAGGTGCGCTGTCACCACCCGGCTAATCATCTGTCGGCTCTCACTCATGCTGGAATAGGATCTGTTGGTCCTTTTGCGTCTTTCACTACGCCCAACCTTTGTGAGTTTGAAGCTCGTCACAGTCATTCAATCCCTGAATCCTACTCGGAATACCACAGACAAGGTTTAGACTTTCTAGATTCTCAAGAATGCTGCCAATGGATTCTAGCTTATACCACGAAGATTCTGATTAAGGAATCCAAGAGATACTTATTCAATCTAATGTAGAACGGAGGTGGTTGTCAGGCACGCGTTCATAGGTTGAAAATGGTGATGAGTGTCACGGATCATCACATTCATCATATTGAAGTGCGAATAAATATCTTAGATAGAAACAAGCGTGTTTGAATGGAAAATAGAAGTAATTGTATTAATTCATCGAGACACAGCAGAGCTCCTCACCCCTAACAATGGAGTTTAGAGACTCATGCCGTCAAGGAGTACAAAGTTCAGATCTAAAATGTCATCCGATACAAAATAATCCTCTAAAAGTTGTTTAAATAGTAAGCTAGTAATCTAGGTTTGCAGAGAATGAGTAAACTATGATAGATAGTACAAAAATCCACTTCTGGGGCCCACTTGGTGTGTGTTGGGGCTGAGACTTAAGCTTTACACGTGCTTAGGCTATTTCTGGAGTTAAACGCTAGGTTGTAACCTGTTTTGGGCATTTAACTTCAACTTGTAACCTGTTTCTGGCGTTTAACGCCAGACTACAACATGGAACTGGCGTTAAACGCCAGTTTACGTCATCTATCCTTGAGCAAAGTATGGACTATTATATATTGCTGGAAAGTCCTGGATGTCTACTTTCCAACGCAATTGAGAGCGCGCCAATTAGACTCTTGTAGCTCCAGAAAAGCCATTCCGAGTGCAGAGAGGTCAGAATCCAACAGCATCAGCAGTCCTTTTTCAGCCTGAATCAGATTTTTACTCAGCTCCCTTAATTTCAGCCAGAAAATACCTGAAATTACAGAAAAACACACAAAGTCATAGTAAAGTCCAGAAATATGAATTTTGCCTAGAAACTAATGAAAATATACTAAAAACTAACTAAAACATACTAAAAACTATATGAAATTAACCCCAAAAAGCGTATAAAATATCCGCTCATCAATCATCAACCTAAAGAAAACATAAAATAACAATGAAAAATAAATAGATATAATTAAATAACATTGGGTTACCTCCCAATAAGCACTTCTTTAATGTCAATAGCTTGACAGTTAGCTCTCATGGAGCCTCACAGATAATCAGAGCAAGGTTGGGGCCTCTCAACACCAAACTTAGAGTTTGAATGTGGGGGTTTTGTTTGACTCTGTATTGAGAGAAGCTTTTCATGCTTCCTCTCCATGGTTACAGAAGGAGAACCTTGAGTCTTGAATACAAGGTAGTCCTTATTCAACTGAAGGACCAACTCTCCTCTGTCAACATCAATCACAGCTTTTGCTGTGGCTAGGAAGGGTCTGCCAAGGATGATGGATTCATCCTTATCCTTCCCAGTGTCTAGGATTATGAAATCAGCAGGGATGTAAAGGCCTTCAACCTTTACTATCACGTCCTCTACTAGTCCATAAGCTTGTTTCATTGATTTGTCTGCCATCTCTAGTGAGATTCTTGCAGCTTTATAGTTTGCAATGTCTACAAACCATGGTGTTTCCTGAATGGCAAACAATTGCTCATCCGGAAAGGTTTCAGAGATCTCAATAGAGGGGGAGGATGCCCCTTCTATTGGTTCTATCCGGGACAGATGATCAGCAACTTGGTTCTCTGTCCCTTTTCTGTCTCTTATTTCTATATCAAACTCTTACAGAAGCAACACCCATCTTATGAGCCTGGGTTTTGAATCCTGCTTTGTAAGTAGATATTTAAGAGCAGCATAGTCAGTGTACACAATCACTTTTGATCCTAATAAGTATGATCTAAACTTGTCAATGGCATAAACCACTGCAAGCAGCTCTTTTTCTGTGGTTGTGTAATTTTTCTGTGCATCATTTAAAACACGGCTAGCATAATAAATGACACGCAGAAGCTTGTTATGCCTCTGTCCCAGTATTGCACCAATGGCATGGTCACTGGCATCACACATTAGTTCGAATGGTAATGTCCAGTCTGGTAGAGAAATAACTGGTGCTGTGACCACCTTAGCTTTTAGAGTTTCAAACGCCTGCAGACACTCTGTGTCAAACACAAATGGCATGTCCGTAGCTAGCATATTGCTCAGAGGTTTTGCAATTTTTGAAAAATCCTTTATAAACCTCCTATAAAATCTTGCATGCCCCAGAAAGCTTCTGATTGCCTTAACATTGGCAGGTGGTGATAATTTTTCAATTACTTCCACTTTAGCTTGATCCACCTCTATTCCCTTGTTTGAAATTTTATGCCCAAGGACAATTCCTTCAATCACCATAAAGTGACATTTTTCCCAGTTTAAAACAAGGTTGGTCTCTTGGCATCTTTTCAGAACAAGTGCTAAATGGTCAAGGCAGGAGCTGAATGAGTCTCCAACTACTGAAAAGTCATCCATGAAGACTTCCAGAAATTTCTCTACCATATCAGAGAAGATAGAGAGCATGCACCTCTGAAAAGTTGCAGGTGCATTGCACAGACCAAAAGGCATCCTTCCGTAGGCAAACACTCCAGAAGGACATGTGAATGTTGTTTTCTCTTGGTCCTGAGGGTCTACTGCAATTTGGTTGTAACCTGAATAGCCATCTAAAAAGTAGTAATATTCATGACCTGCTAATCTCTCTAGCATCTGGTCTATGAATGGTAAAGGAAAGTGATCCTTCCTGGTAGCTGTATTGAGCCTTCTGTAATCAATACACATACGCCATCCTGTAACTGTTCTTGTAGGAACCAGTTCATTCTTTTCATTATGAACCACTGTCATGCATCCCTTTTTGGGTACAACTTGGACAGGGCTCACCCAGAGGCTATCATAAATGGGATAAATAATCCCATCCTCCAGTATTTTAGTGACCTCTTTCTGCACTACCTCCTTCATGGCTGGATTTAGCCGCCTCTGTGATTGAACCACTGGCTTAGCATTATCCTCCAATAGGATCTTGTGCATGCATCTGGCTAGGCTAATGCCCTTAAGATCACTTATGGACCACCCAAGAGCTGTCTTGTGTGTCCTTAGCACCTGAATTAGTGCTTTCTCTTCCTGTGGATTTAAAGCAGAGCTTATGATCACCAGAAAAGAGTCACCTTCTCCCAGAAATGCATTTTTCAGGGATAGTAGTAGTGGTTTGAGCTTGGGTTTAGGAGGTTTCTCCTCTTCCTGAGGAATTTTCAGAGGTTCTTTTATTTCCTCTGGTTCCTCTAAATCAGGCTGAACATCTTTAAAGATGTCCTCTAGCTCTGATTCGAGACTCTCAGTCATATTAACCTCTTCCACCAGAGAGTCAATAATATCAACGCTCATGCAGTCGTTTGGGGTGTCTGGATGCTGCATAGCTTTGACCACATTCAACTTAAACTCATCCTCATTGACTCTCAAGGTCACTTCCCCTTTTTGGACATCAATGAGGGTTCGTCCAGTTGCTAGGAAAGGTCTTCCTAGAATGAGAGTTGCACTTTTGTGCTCCTCCATTTCCAGCACTACAAAGTCAGTGGAAAAGGCAAATGGCCCAACCTTGACAATCATGTCCTCAATTATGCCTGATGGATATTTAATGGACCCATTAGCAAGTTGAAGACATATCCGGGTTGGTTTGACCTCTTCAGTCAAGCCAAGCTTTCTGATAGTGGATGCAGGGATCAGATTGATACTTGCCCCAAGGTCACATAGAGCTGTGTTGGTACAAGTACCTTCTAATGTGCATGGTATCATAAAGCTTCCGGGATCCTTAAGCTTTTCTGGTAAGCTTGTTAGGATGACTGCACTGCATTCTTCAGTGAGAAAAACTTTTAATGTTTCGCTCCAATCCTTCTTATGACTTAAGATCTCTTTCATGAACTTAGCATAAGAGGGTATTTGCTCAAGTGCCTCTGCAAACGGAATCTTTATTTCAAGAGTCCTGAGATAGTCTGCAAAGCGGGCAAATTGTTTATCCTGTTCCGCTTGGCGGAGTTTCTGAGGATAAGGCATTTTGGCTTTATATTCTTCAACCTTAGTTGCTGCAGGTTTATTTCCTACAGAGGCAGGTTGAGAAGCTTTCTTGAGGGAGTTATTATCAGCACTTGCAGGAGTCTGATCCCTCATTGGCGTTTGAACGCCAGGATTGGACGTGGATTGGGCGTTTAACGTCAGTTTCCAACCCTTTTTTGGCGTTTGAACGCCAGACTTATTCCTCTCTGGACTCTTACTATCCTCAGAGGGATTTTGGGTAGCAGGTTGCTCATCCTTTGTCAGCTGTTCTTTTCTTGGCTTTTTGCTACTTTGAGTTGAGGTATTTAATGTTTTTCCACTTCTTAATTGAACTGCTTGGCACTCCTCTGTTATCTATTTTGATAATTGCTGTTTGTCTGATTCAATTGTGATTCCATATCTTTGTTAGCATTTTTGGTCTCTTGTAGCATCTCCTTGAGTTCTGCTAACTACCTTGTTATAGAAGATAGTTGCTGATTGAGTTCAGCAACTTGTTCCTGAGAACTAAAGTCAGTTGATACTGCCTTAGCTTCTTCTTTCATGGAGGACTCATTACTTATGTACAGATGCTGATTTCTAGCAACTATATCAATAAGCTCTTGAGCCTCTTCAATGGTCTTTCTCATGTGTATAGATCCACCAGTTGAGGGGTCTAGAGATATCTGAGCTTTTTCTGTAAGCCTATAGTAGAAGATGTCTAATTGCACCCACTCTGAAAATATTTCAGATGGGCATTTCCTTAGCATCCCTCTGTACCTCTCCCATGCGTTATAAAGGGATTCATCATCCTCTTGTTTAAAGCCTTGGATGTCCAGCCTTAGCTGTGTTATCCTTTTTGGAGGGAAATATTGATTCAGGAATTTGTCTGATAACTGTTTCCATGTTCTTATGCTTGCTGTGGGTTGGTTATTTAACCACCTCTTAGCTTGATCTTTTACAGCAAACGGAAATAGTAACAAGCTGTATACATCCTGATCTACCTCCTTGTCATGCACTGTGTCAGCAATTTACAAAAACTGCGCCAGAAACTCAGTGGGTTCTTCCTGTGGAAGACTGGAATACTAGCAATTTTACTGCACCATGATAATGAGCTGAGGATTTAGCTCAAAACTGCTTGCTTTGATGGGAGGTATACAGATGCTACTCCCATATGCAGCAGTAATGGGGTTAGCATATGACCCCAGAGTCCTTCTGGACTGTTCATTTCCACTTTGGTCCATGACGGAGAAAAGGAAATTGATGTGAATTGAAAATTAAAATATATTTTTATTTTTATCTTATTTAATTAAAAACAAACCGAATAATTAAAATTAAATAAAAGAAATAAGATAAAATAAAATAATTAGAAATTAAAATGTATATTTCAAAAACTAAGAGAAAAATAAATTTGAAAACTAAAATAATTACTTAATTAAGAATATTTGAAAAACTTTGGATATGATTTTTGAAAAAGATTTTGAATTTTGAAATTTCAAAACTAAGATAAGATAGAATAGAAAATTTTTAAAATAAAAATATGAATTTTTAAAGGAAAATTCAAAAATTAATTAAAATAAAGAGAAAAGATATTTTTGAATTTAATGAAGAAAGAGAAAAATAGTAAAAATGACACCAAACTTAAATTTTTAGATCAAAACAAAGGAAATAAACAGGAAAACTTTGAATATCACGATGAACGCTAAGAACAACTTTTGAAAAATTTTTAAAAAAACAGAAACACAAAGGACACCAAACTTAAAAATTTTTATATTCTGAGCACTAATAATTCGAAAAAAATTGAAAGAAAAATAAAATCATCCAATTGACACCAAACTTAAAATATGAAACTAAACTCAAACAAAAAAACTCAATTATTAGTTTAAAAATTTTCGAAAAAAATTGAAAAAGAAAATAAGGATTCTAAAAAAAAGTTTCAACCAAAACAATAATAGAAGACGCAATTTTAGTGACTCTAAACAAAAAAGATAAATTTTTCCTAATCTAAGCAACAAAAAAACCGTCAGTTGTCCAAACTCGAACAATCCCCGGTAACGGCACCAAAAAGTTGGTGCACGAATTGTAAATCACACTTTTCACAACTCATACCACTAACCCGCAAGTGCACTGGGTTGTCCAAGTAATACCTTACGTGAGTAAGGGTCGATCCCACGGAGATTGTCGGCTTGAAGTAAGCTATGGTTATTTTGTAATTCTTAGGAAATTAATAATAAAATGGTTGGATTTATGAAAAGTAATTAACAGAAAATAAATAATACTTATTATGCAGTAATAGAGAACAGGTTGAGGTTCTGGAGATGCTCTGTCTTCTGAATTGCTGCTTTTCTACGGTCTTCTTCTTCACGCACGCAGATCTCCTTCCATGTCAAGCTTTATATTGGTGGATCACCGTTGTCAATGGCTACCATCCATCCTCTCAGTGAAAATGGTCCAAATGTGCTGTCACCACATGGCTAATCATCTGTCGGTTCTTACTCATGTTGGAATAGAATCCAATGATTCTTTTGCGTCTGTTACTATGCCCAACACTCGCGAGTTTGAAGCTCGTCACAGTCATCCCTTCCCAGATCCTACTCAGAATACTACAGACAAGGTTTAAACTTTTCAGATCTCAGGAATGGCCGCTAATAATTCTAGCCTATACCACGAAGACTCTGATCGTGAACCAGGAGGCTAAGAGATACACACTCAAGCTAGTGCAGATAGAACGGAGGTGATTGTCAGGCACGCGTTCATAAGTGAGAATGATGATGAGTGTCACGGATCATCACATTCATCAAGGTGAAGTGCGAGTGAATATCTTAGAATAGAGACAAGCGTGATTGAATGAAAAACAGTAGTAATTGCATTAATTTATCGAAACACAGCAGAGCTCCTCACCCCCAACCATGGTGTTTAGAGACTCATGCCGTCAGAAATATAATATGAAGTGTAAAAATGTCATGAGGTACATAGTAAGTCTCTAAAAGTTATTTTTATACTAAACTAGTAGCTAGGGTTACAATAAATAAGTAACTAATGCAGATAGTGCAGAAATCCACTTCTGGGGCCCATTTGGTGTGTGCTTGGGCTGAGAATTGAGCTTTACACTTGTAGAGGCTTCTCCTGGAGTTAAACGCCAGGTTGCAGCCTGTTTGTGGTGTTTAACTCTAGTTTGTAACCTGTTTCTGGCGTTTAACTTCAGAATAGGGCAGGAAGTTGGCGTTTGAACGCCAGTTTGCGTCATCAAAACTTGGGCAAAGTATGGACTATTATATATTGCTGGAAAGCCCTGGATGTCTACTTTCCAACGCAATTGAGAGTACACCAATTAGGTTTCTGTAGCTCCAGAAAATCTATTTCGAGTTCAGGGAGGTCAGAATCCAACAGCATCTGCAGTCCTTTTTTAGCCTCTGAATCAGATTTTTGTCCAGGACCCTCAATTTCAGCCAGAAAATACCTGAAATCACAGAAAAATACACAAACTCATAGTAAAGTCCAGAAATGTAAATTTTGCATAAAAACTAATAAAAACATAGTAAAAACTAACTAAATCATACTAAAAACTATGTAAAAATAATGCCAAAAAGCGTATAAATTATCCGCTCATCAGTGACTAACGTGGAAGAAAGAAGAAGTTGCAGCATTAGTGGTGAAGTTAACACCACTAACGTTAGGAATGCCATCATAAGCCCACGTTAGTGCCACTAACGTGGGCACTAACGTGGAAGAAAGGGGACTTTGTAACGTTAGTGGTGAAGTTAATACCACTAACGTTAGGAATGACCATAGAAGCCCATGTTAGTGCCACTAACGTGGGCACTAACGTAGAAGAGGAGGAAGTTTGCAACGTTAGTGGTGAAGTTAACACCACTAACGTCTTCGAGCCAAGGTATAACCACGTTAATGGCCACGTTAGTGCCACTAACGTGGGCCATTAACGTGGAGGAAAGGATGAATTTGACGTTAATGTTGTAGTTAACACCATTAACGTGATCAAGGTTAGGAAAGGCTACGTTAGTGGCCACGTTAGTGTCATTAACGATGGGGTTAACGTGACTTCAAAAGGGTTTGGGGATGTTAGTGACCAAGTTAGTGTCGCTAACGTCTTCGAACCAGGATTTTACACTTGACGTTAACCACACTAACGACCTGACTAACATGAAAGTTACCTGACTCAAACTCTTCCAGCAAGCTGAGCTAAGCCCACTGAGATTGTAACTGCTTCAACTATGCTTAAAGGCCCACATCCAGAGACTTACAGAGCTAACTGAAGATCAGAGGAGTAGTATATATAGGGATAGTTATGAACTAGAAAAGGAGATTGGCACCTGGGGATCCAGGATTCTAAACACTCTATTATTCACTTTCTCTATAACTCAGTTTACTTTTGAATGCACTTTTGATTTTCAATTTCCATTCCCAGAGCTATCAATAACTAAACCCCCTCTTCATTGGGTTAGGGGGCTATGTTGTAATTCAATGGATCAATTGTAGTTTTCATTATTCTTCTTCTTTTCATTCTCTTGATTTGCTTGAAAGCTTTCAATCTTCATCCAATTGAGCAATTGTATCGGAAGAGAAATTGCTCGTACTTGAATTTCCTCTAAACCTTGGAAGAGGAATGAGGAAATCATGCTAGAAATACTTTCTCATGTTGGACTGGGTTGGGGGTTGGATGGATATGGTGACATATAATCCTACCAATAATTTGATCTAGAAAAACATGTGGTATAATTAGTGATCGTACTTCATCTCTTCCCATGAGCAATTAGATCAAGGAATTGGGCAATTGTTCAAGCTTAGAGAGATTGAATTGCCAAGGAATCAGGATTCAATTACCTAATATTGCCAAGAGATCAATGAATGCATGGATTGAGAAAGAGATGAGAATAAACTTAATCCGGAGAATGCAAGATCTGCTAAACCCAATGAGCTTCCCCACTTCTGATCTTTCCCATTCTCTTTAATTCTATTGTTTACATTATTGTTTATCATTCCCATTCCCATTGAATTTTCTACAATGTACTTTCTGCACTTTATATTCTACAATTTACTTTTCGTTATTTATATTTCTTGTTATTTACGTTTTCTGCCATTTTACTTTCAGCAATTCTCAACCCCACTTTGTTTAGTTCAACTAGAACACTCTTCTAGTTAAAGTTGCTCAACCAATCAATCCCTGTGGGATTCGACTTCACTCCACTGTGAGTTTTTCCTTGACGACAATTCGGTATACTTGCCGAAAGAAATTTATTGAGAGACAGATTTCCATGTATCAAGTTTATGGCGTCGTTGCTGGGATTGATTTTGCATTGATAATGATTAAATTGGAGGATAAATAGATTGAACATTTTCTTTTCCTTGTTGACTTGTTTCATTTCATCTTGTTTACTTTTAGTTTCAGCAATTTGATTTGTTTTTCCATTGCTTATTTACACTTCAGCACACTAATCCACTAACTGTTTAATCAATTTCACCACTCATCCTAACCATAATTCTCAACAAGAGTGAATCCTTCACTTGCATTTGCTTGTTTGTTTGCTGAGTGTATGACAGGTAGAAGAGGAGGAGCCTCAACTTCTTTTGATAGTAAACCAGAGAGGACCTTCCTTAGACTAAGGAGAGGAGCAGGAGGTAAAGGAATAGTTGAAGAGGAAGCTGTGGAAGAAGATCTAGACATTACTTTAGAGGAAGAAGTTCATAATCATGTTGGAGAAGGTGCTGGTAACCATGTTGGGCAGGAGAGAAGAGTTCTAGGCTTTTCATCAACCCAAACCCAGGAAACTGTGGAAGTAGCATTCTAAGACCAACCATTCATGCCAACAACTTCGAGTTAAAACCTCAACTCATTACCCTAGTTCAAAATAATTGCTCATTTGGAGGAAGTGTCCAGGAAGACCCCAACCAACTTCTAACCACATTCTTGAGAATATGTGATAGTGTGAAGGCCAATGGTGTTCACCCTAACACCTATAAACTGCTTTTGTTTCCCTTTTCTCTCGGGGATAAAAGCATCAAAGTGGCTAGAGTCATTTTCAAAGGAGAGTTTGACCACTTGGGAAGAGGTGGTGAACAAGTTCTTGGTAAGATTTTAACCTCCCCAAAAGGTTAATAGGTTGAAGGCTGAGGTACAAACGTTTAGGCAACAAGATGGGGAGACTCTCTATGAAGCATGGGAGAGATACAAGGAGTTGACTAGAAAATGCCCCCCATACATGTTCAATGAATGGGTACAGTTGCCCATTTTCTATGAAGGATTGTCACAAGAATCAAAGAAGGCCTTAGATCACTCTTCAGGAGGATCTCTTAATAAGAAGAAGACAATTGATGAGGCCATTGATATCATAGAAACTGTGACCAACAATGAATACTTCTATGCCTCTGATAGAAACCCAAACAGATGGGTGATGGAGCTGAGTCACATGGATGCATTGCTAGCTCAAAACAAGTTGATCACCAAGCAATTGGTTGACCTCACCAAGCAGATGGAAGGGAACCAAGTTGCAGCCGTCAATACTCAACCACCAGCTCAAGAAGGGATAAATGTAGAGGAAAGAGGTGATTGGGAGCAAGCCAATTATGTTGGAAACTCATCAAGACAACCCTATGATCCACACTCCAAAACCTACAATCCTGGTTGGAAGAACTAACCAAACTTTGGATGGAAAAACCAGCAAAAGCAAATTCAAGATCATAGGCCCCAAAACTCCAACCATTACCACAATTCCACCCACCAACAAACCAACCAAAGACCATACCAACCCCCACACAACAACTCTTTCCAGCCTCCATATCAAGCCCAAAATAGCCATTCTCAACCTCCAAATTCCAGCCTACCACCACCATCTGAGGATAGATTATCCCGGATTGAGGCCTTGCTTGGAGAACTTTGCAAGAAGTCTAAGGACATGAGAGCTTTCAAAGAGGAGGAAAGATCTAATATGCAAAACCAGGGGACTGCCATCAAGAAGTTTGAGGCACAAGTGGGATACTTATCCAAGCAAACACAAGAGAAGAAAGTTGATGAAGGCTTAAATGATAAAGAAGAAGCACAAGCACCTGCCCCCAACCCACCTCAAGAAAAAAGAAGTCTTGAGACCATACGTTCCAAAAGCTCTTTACACTCAACGATTGAAGAAGAATGAAAAGGATAACCAATTCTCCAGATTCTTAGAAGTTTCAAGAGACTCCAAATCAATATCCCCTTTGCTGAAGCATTAGAGCAAATGCCGCTCTATGCCAAATTTTTGAAGGAGTTAATGACCAAGAAGAAAAGCCGGAAAAATGATGAAATTATGGTGTTAATCGAGGAATATAGTGCTATCATTCAACACAAACTACCTCAGAAGTTGAAGGACCCTGCGAGCTTCCAAATCCCCTGTATTATAGGAGAAATCACTGTGGACAAGGCCTTATGTGATTTGAAAGCTAGAATAAATTTGATGTCCTTAGCAATGATGAAGAGAATGAAGATTGAGGAAGCCAAACCAACAAGAATGGCACTTTAATTAGCAGACCGATCATTCAAATTCTCCCATGGGGTAGTAGAAGACTTGTTGGTGAAGGTACGAGACTTCATTTTCCCAGCAGACTTTGTGGTGTTGGATAAGGAGGAAGAGACCAAGGCTTCAATCATTCTAGGAAGGCCATTTTTAGCAACAGCTGGAGCCATTATCGATGTCCAAAAAAGAGAACTCGTCCTTAGATTATATGATGAGAAAATGGTATTCAATGTGTTCAAGGCAATGAGTTACCCATAGGAATCACTAGGAGAATGCATGAGGTTGGATGCAGTGGAGGTCTTAGTACAAGAGACCTTTGAAGAAGGAGAACTTGAAGAGGTGTAAGAAGAAGACCCCACATCAAACAGTGAAGCTGCAGCCATTCAATCAACTGAGGTACTCATTCCAAGCACGTTAGAGGAAAAGAAGGAAAAGAATGAAGCACCCAAACTTGAACTAAAAGCATTGCCCTCCACTCTCAAGTATGCATACTTGGGAAGGGATGAGAGCTATCCAGTGATTATCAACTCTTCTCTAAGTCAAGAACAAGAGAAGGAGCTAATCAAAGTGCTGCAAAAGATCAAGATGTTATTGGATGGACCCTTGTTGACTTAAAGGGGATAAGTCCCTCCATGTGCATGCATAAGATGCTATTGGAAGATGATGCCAAGTCTTCCATTTAACCTCAAAGAAGGTTGAATCCAGTTATGAAAGAAATGGTACAAAAACAGGTAATGAAGCTATGGCAGGCAGGAGTGATCTACCCAATGTCGGACAGCCCATGGGTGAGCCCTGTCCAAGTAGTCCCAAAGAAAGGAGGCATCATTGTGGTACCTAATGAGAGGAATGAAATCATCCCTACTAGAACTGTCACGGGATGGAGAATGTGCATTGACTACAAAAAGCTCAATGAGGCTACAAGAAAAGACCATTTTCCACTTCCCTTCATGGACCAAATACTGGAGAGACTTGTAGGGCATGCATACTACTGCTTCTTAGATGGCTACTCAGGCTATAATCAGATTGTAGTTGACCCAAAGGACCAGGAGAAAACATCTTTTACTTGCCCATATGGAGTATTTGCTTATAGACGCATGCCCTTTGGATTGTGCAATGCACCTGCCACTTTCCAAAGATGCATGTTGTCTATCTTTTCAGACATAATTGAAAAATTCAGTTAGGTTTTTATGGACAATTTTTCAGTGTTTAATGATTCCTTCCCTTATTGCTTACACCATCTTGCCTTGGTGCTAAAGAGATACCAAGAAACTAATCTAATTTTAAACTGAGAGAAATGCCATTTTATGGTAACAGAAGGGATAGTCCTCGATCACAAAATCTCTAATAAAGGCATAAAGGTGGATAGAGTTAAGGTAGAAATAATTGAGAAATTACCTCCACCCACTAATGTCAAAGCAATTAGAAGCTTCTTGGGACATGTTGGCTTTTATAGAAAGTTCATTAGAGATTTTTCAAAAATTTTCAAGCCTTTGAGTAACCTACTTGTCTCTGATGCACCTTTTGTATTTGATCAAGAATGCATGCTTGCCTTTGAAGATCTTAAAAGAAAACTATCCTCAGCACCTATCATTGCCCCACCTAACTGGGATTTACCTTTTGAACTGATGTGTGATGCATTAGATTTTGCTATTGGGGCAGTGTTAGGACAGAGGAAAGACAAATTAGTGCATGTCATATATTATGCCAACAAGGTCCTTAATGAAACTCAAAAGAACTACACCACCACTGAAAAGGAATTACTAGCAATAGTGTTTGCATTTGATAAATTTAGATAAAATCTCATTGGCTCTAAAGTGATTGTTTTTACTGATCATGCAGCACTAAAATATCTACTTGCCAAGCAAGAATCAAAACCAAGATTGATAAGGTGGATCTTATTACTTCAGGAGTTTAATATTGAGATTAAAGATAAGAAAGGAGTAGAGAATAAGGTAGCAGACTACTTGTCAAGAATCCCTTGTAAAGAAGGCAGCACACCCAACCTGAGTGTGAATGAATATTTTCTAAATGAGCAATTAATTTTGGTTCACAAGGCACCCTGGTTCGCAGACATTGCCAACTTCAAATCCACTGGGGAGGTGCCTTTAGAGATCAACAAACATCAGAAGAGAAAGCTCATCAATGATGCTAAGTATTTCATCTGGGATGAACCATACCTCTTCAAAAAATATTCAGATGGAATACTTAGAAGATGTATTTCAGAGGAAGAAGGACGAGAAGTTTTATGGAATTGTCATGGTTCTTGTTAGGGAGGGCACTTTGGAGGTGAAAGAACTGCAGCCAAAGTATTGCAGTGTGGGTTCTTTTGGCCCATTATCTTCAAAGATGCAAAAGAACTAGTGAAGAATTGTAATGAATGCCAGAGAGCTGAAAACTTGCCAAAAAGAAATGAGATGCCACAACACTTCATCCTAGAACTTGAATTGTTTGATGTATGGGGGATTGATTTCATGGGACCATTCCCAGCCTCATACTCAAACAAATACATTTTGGTGGCAGTAGATTATGTATCCAAGTGGGTGGAAGCCATTGCAACCCCAACAAATGATAACAAAGTAGTGATGAACTTTCTCAGGAAGAACATCTTCAATAGGTTTGGAGTTCCCAGAGCTCTTACCAGTGATGGAGGAAGCCATTTCTATAATAGACCATTAGAGACTCTGCTCTTGTGATATGGAGTCAAGCATAAGGTGGCCACACCTTATTACCCCTAAACAAACGGGCAAACAGAAATATCCAATAGAGAGATCAAAAGGATTCTCAAAAAGACTGTGGGAGTTTCAAAAAAAGGCTGGTCAAAGAAGTTGGATGATGCTCTTTGGGCATATAGGACAGCCTTCAAAATACCAATTGGGATGTCTCCATATCAATTAGTGTATGGGAAGGCTTGTCATCTACCAATTGAGCTGGAACACAAAGCATTCTGTGCTCTCAAGCTACTGAACCTTGACAATAATGCTGCTGGTGAAAGAAGGATACTGCAACTACAAGAATTGCAAGAATTCAGATCCCAAGCCTATGAAAATGCCAAGATTTATAAGGAAAGGGAAAAGAAAAAACATGACCTTAAGTTGGCACCAAGGAGCTTTGAAGAAGGACAGAGAGTGCTCCTCTACAACTCCAAGCTAAAGCTCTTTCCTGGGAAGCTAAAGTCAAGGTAGTCAGGACCCTTTCTTGTCACCAAGGTCTCACCTTATGGACACATAGAAATCATGGAAGAAAGCTCTCAGCAAACCTTTACTGTGAATGGACAAAGGCTCAAACACTATTTGGGCAACATGGGAGAAGGTCCCAAGATGAAGTACAAGCTCAACTAATGAAATAACTGTCAAGCTAGTGACGTTAAAAGGGCGCTTGTTGGGAGGCAACCCAACCAGAGGTAAACCTTCTTTGTAATTCTTTTCTTTGCTTAATAAAGGGTCAAGTAACCTTATATGTATTGCAAGAACTTAAGTTTGGTGTTTTACACCAAAAGTGATGATTCCATAAGTCAATAATTCAAGGATGAATGTGTGAGAGCTTAGGCTAATCAAGGATACAAATTTCAAGTTCACTTGACCATATGCATCTTTACCTTTACCCTAGCCCCATTACAACCTATGAATAAGTCCTCATGATGAATGTATGCATGCATTGAATAATTGTTGATTGTTAGATGAAAACAAATCTTAGAAAGTATGAGTAGAAGAGAATTGAGTGAATCGACCCTATACACTTGAGCGACTAGAGCGTATACACATCCGGTGAGGGTTCGATGCTCAATTCCTTGTTCGCGGCTTTCATGAGCGTTCTTCTTGCAAGTATGTTTGAACTTCATTTTGATATTTGAATTGGTAGAGTTTGTGAGTCGTCATATGACCTTTTCCCTACTTGCTTATATATGTTCTTGGAGATTGATTTACTTTTAACCAAGTAGGTAGAATCATTTTTCATTTAGTTACATTCATATAGATAGATGCATATAGTTTATTTGCATTGAATAAATGTTCATAACCCTTTTCTTATCCTTCTTTATTCTTAGCATGAGGACATGCTTGGTTTAAGTGTGGGAAGATTTGATAAACCCCGATTTTGTGATTTATCTTGTGCTTAATTTAGGAGATTTTATCACCTTTTCTCACATTTATTCAATGAAATAGCATGGTTTTGCAATTCTCCCTTGTGTGCTTAAATGTGAAAACATACTTTTTAGGCCTTAAAATAGCTAAATTCAATTTACTTCAATTCTATTTGATGCCTTAATGTGTTTGTTGAGTGATTCCAGGTTCATAAAACAAGTATTGGATGGAAGAAGTGAGGAGAAAAGCATGCAAAGTGGGAGAACTCATGAAGAAATGAAGGAACTGGAAAGTTGTCAAGCCTCATGATAAACCCATATTTCATGAGTTATTTTGTGCTTAATTTGAGTGATTTACTCAATCCTTCACCCACTTATTCATATTAATTGCATGGTTTTACTTTTCCTTCCTTATTATGTGATGTATGTGAAAAACATGTTTCCTAAGCTTTTATATTAATTATTTTAATTACCTTTATTTCCATTCGATGCCGTGATTAGTGTGTTGAGTAGTTTCAGATTTTCTAAGGCAGAATGACTTAAAGGATGGAAAAGGAAACATACAAAAATGGAAGGAAAGCACAAAATGGAGCTTCTGAAGAAACTGGCATCCACGCGATCGCATCGACGACGCGATCGCGTGCTAAGCGCGAATCAGCAGCGACGCGGCCGCATGACTGACGCGACCGCGCGCCTTAAGCAGAACGCACATGACGCGGTCGCATGACTGACGCGACCGCGTGGCAAGGAAATGCTCCGAACGACGCGACCGCGTGACCCACGCGGACGCGTGACAGAGGCCACGCACCAGAAATTATAGAACACGCCCCCAGCGAATTCTGAAGCCCTTTTTGGCCCAAATCCAAGTCCAGAAGGCATAGACCAGAGGTTATGAAGTGGAGGAATGCATCCATTCAGAGAGAGCTCGCACTTTTGTTACTTTCTATGATTTAGAATTAGTTTGAGAGGGAGATCTTCTCCTCTCTCTCTTAGTATTAGGATTTAGGACTTCTCTTAGTTTTTAAGAGTAACTCTCGATCCAGGTTTAATATTTACTTTAATTCATGTTTCTATGCTACTTTCACTTTAATGCTTTTATTCGTATCTATAAATGTTGCCAACTTGACTTATGAACTCTTTCCATGTTCTGATTTGAATGAATGATTATTTGAGGTATTTCAGTTATTGATTGCTTTCTCTTTAATTTATGTTACCATTGCTTTCCATCTAAGGACACTTTTTATTCCAGCAATTTACTTTTTCTCCTTTTGGTCCTGGTTAAGAAATCAGTAACTCAACAGTTATTAACTCAGCATAATTAATAATCGTTATCTTGCCAATTGAGTTGAACTTCAGTAATCCCAACCTTTTCTTAGGAAAAAAATAGGATTCAAAGGTCAATTTAATTAGTCCCTTGACTTACTTTTACTTTAAAGGTTGACCAAGTGAAATTTAGATTCAACTTTCATTATTGTTGAGAGAGATAACTAAGTTGGA
This sequence comes from Arachis ipaensis, assembly GCF_059453495.1. Lineage (NCBI taxonomy): Eukaryota > Viridiplantae > Streptophyta > Magnoliopsida > Fabales > Fabaceae > Arachis > Arachis ipaensis. The sequence goes on from NC_142440.1 coordinate 103,252,574, forward strand.
CTTCCAATTTCTCTTACCTTGTCAAAAGTTTGCTTTACAGTATTTATTTATTTTAATTGCCACCTACTTTACTTGTCATTTAAATTACTTGTTCCTCATTCTTGAAACCCCAATTTGCAATCCCCATAGCCAATAATAAGAACATACTTCCACACAGTTCCTTGAGAAGACGACCCGAGGTTTGAATACTCGGTTAACAATTTTTAAGCGGTTTGTTACTTGTGACACCCAAAACATTTGTATAAAAGGACTTTTGAAGGTTTAGAAACTACATTTGCAACGAGGATTTATCCGCAAATTTCTAGACCACGCAAAAGTGCTCTCATCAAAATGGCACCGTTGCCGGGGAATTGCAAATGTGTGTCTTATTATTGGTTATTGTAAATATTTTTTTTTGCTTGTTTATTTATTTTTGTTTTTCCTTTTCATCTTTATTTGCTACCATGAATTCTCACCCCTCTCGCTTTGAGTTTGGTTCTAACTTTGTTGAAGGAAATAGAAGTTACAGCAGGAATATGCATCAAGGTTAAACCAATCAAGGATGGATGGAACCAAGAGGATCTAATCAATCCTTTAGGCAGCAACACCCTCCGAGATATCCTGGACAAAGACCATTCTACCGTGCATACCCAGCTGAAAGATATAGTGGAAAACCTTGTAACCACCAACAAGCCCCACCCCGTGCCTATAGACCATCCTTTCAACATAACCTCGAACCACCACACTCACAAGCTTCTCTTCACCATTCGCCACCATATGATCCTTCCTTACCCAGATTCTAATCCAACCCCTCCCAATCACCACCACTTTCCTATGTATCATGCCCAAGTCCGGCAATCCGAGAAGCAGAGGTTCGCCTAAAGGAAATAATAAATAAATTTCAAACAACCATTCAACAACTGGAGCAAGTAGTAATTCAATGGGTTTCTAGACGCTCAAATACACAAGGATCAGCCACAGCCCCATGTGAACAGTCTAACGAAGAGCGTAGCGTGAAGGAAATACCAGAAACTCCAGTGGATAAGACAGAGAATGAATTCGTACTAGAACAAGTAGAAGAAGCTGTCATTATTCAAGAAGAAGAGTTGGTTGAAGATCTAGGAGATGTTGAACCTCCATGGAAATCCAGAACTGAGGAGAACTCCGTCAAGGACGCTACAGTTGATGCTAAGGAGGATATTGTACAATCTCCAAGGCAAGTTGTTTATGAAGAATCAGACGGAATAACCCAGGACACAAATTCCCTTAATGATGATAGTCACAAGTCAAATTCTCTTAGTAATGAACTTGCATCCGTAAGTGAATTCTCTGAGATCGAAGAATCTTTCCCAAGTGAATATGAAGATGATGCGGAGGTAGATTTCTCTCAACCTCCAACCTATGACTCGAGTGATGAGGAAGACATAGAAGACTTTGACCAGGGTGATACTACATTTGAAGACTCTTGCAAGGAAGTGGAGGAATTCACGGAAGAGCACAAGGGAGTAGAACTTACAGAACCACCGGAAACACCTATCCCAAGGCCATTACCACCGAATACAAGCTTCAAGTGGGTACAATCCTTAACCTTTAACTTTACTTATTCACTTGAATATAGTTTGCTTGAAACAGATGGCCAGCTTAGAGCTCTTTGCGGCTTTAAGAGTAAGAGGGAAATGGCTCGTACCCAGAGCTGGTGCACAAGGTTCAATACGGTTCCACGCTTCACCTCGAAGTACACGGATTGGTATCATGGTCAATTGCATGGATCACGGAGAACGTTTGGTCACCATGATGAGATTCTACTTTTTAAACCGCCCGGATGGAGACATATAGATCAAGATGGAGGTGGATTTAATAGCAAAGCTTGGGATCCTGGAATCTATTCTGACATTTGTCACCCCGGGAGCCTAACAATCTGTTTGAAGTTGTTCAGAAGCTTTGCATGCCTAGTTTGGGACCCCGGAGGCTATTGGCATTCCAAGCACTGGTGGAGATTTTTGGACGAATTTAAACATAAGCCGCCATAACAAGAGGCTCCTCCGATGTCCAACTTAAGGACTTTAACTAAAAGTGCTAGGTGGGAGACAACCCACCATGGTATGATCGTTCCTTTTGCAATTTTAATTTTATTTCGTTTTGTTTGTTTTTTAATTTTATTTTTATTAAACCTAGAATCATGCATAGCATTTACCTAGAATCATGCCCCATGCGATCGCGTCATACTGCGAATACACTACCAACGCAACCGCGTCATCCACGCGATCGCGTGCCTTGGAGATCGGCGTAAAAAATCCAACGTCCAGAGAGTTAGGCTAGAATCGTGCGGCCCCCTGTGCGTTTTGCACAAATTGGCCCACGCGATCGCATGTCCCATGCAATCGCATCACTTGCACAAAACCAATCCCACGCGACCGCGTAAGCGACGCGATCGCGTCGCATGGATTGCACAACACCCTAGGACGAGACAAAGAGTTGCGCTGAAATGGTGCTAGAGTCGTGCGTTTAGCACAATGTCCAGCGACGCGATTGCGCGACCCACGCGATCGCGTCATCCCCTCTTCCATCCCTTTCATGCGATCGCGCGACCCACGCGATGGCATCACCCCCTCTCCTACCCCTCTCACGCGATCGCGCGACCTATGCGATCGCGTCACTCCCATTTTCACCCCAACCACGCGAACTCTATCAGTCGCGCAGCCCCCCAACCCTCTTCTCCCTCTGTGCCCCTCTTCTCTCAACCACCACCCAGCCACCATTGCCGCCGCCCCGACCACCGCCCAGTCGCCGCCGCCGCCCAGACGCCGCCGCCACCGACCCCCTTCCTCCCTCCCCTTCTTTCTTTCTCCTTCTTCCCCTTTCTCCCCCCTTCGCCACTGCCCTCCGCCACAGCCCCCCTCCGCCACCCACAAGCAACCCCCCTTCCTTCCTCTATCAATTACCCTAAACCCTATCCCCATTACCCCCTTCGCCACTGCCCCCTCAGCCGCCACCGCGCCGCCGTACCCCTCCACCGCGCCGGACGCCGCCGCAGCCACCACCCAGCCGCTTTCTTACCCCGTTCTACTCCTCACACCTACCAAGTTCCGATGAACGCTGCCTTCCTATCCTTCGCAGTTATTTCACAATTTTTTCTGTTTCTGTTCATAACTAGGATAGATAGATATGCATGATGTAGTGGATTTTTAGGTTGTTAGGTAGCTTAGGCTGTGGTTAGTGAATTTAGGTCTGTTTACTTGTACTGTTCATGTTTCTGTTTTATCATAACTGCTATTCTACTGTTCCTGTGACCTTGTTCATATGCTGTGATGTCCTGCATTTGTTGCTTGTTACTCTGAATTTTCCTGTTTCTATTAATTATAGGTAACTGCAGCAAGTTTTTTTTAATTCATATGAACTGCCTTGTTTGCTGTTTATTTTCCGGGACAATCCAATTTTAGCCAGAATGCTGCCCAAATTTTTTGTGAATTGTTTTCATTCATGTTTTGGTTTGGCAATCTAAACTCTGTTGTCCTCTGCCTTATCCAAACCATTTCATGAATGCTATGGCAGACTTTCTTATCCTCTCTGATTTCCTGGTTTATAAACTGCATCGGTGATATCCTGATTCCAATTCTTGCTTTCTTTATATATCTGTGAATCAACATCACCCTGTTTTCCTTGTTAGGTTTTGAGTTATTTTTAGTCATAATTGTGAATCCTTGTTATATGGAATATTTTCTTTATGCCACTTACTGACTCACTAATTTTAATTTACTAACTTCTTTTTCAAATTCTAACCATACTAACCTTTTCAAAATCTCTTTTCTGATTTTTTTTACTTTCCTCTAACTTTCTAACCATGGCTTAATGACAATTTTTTTATTTAACTTGAATTCTGACACATTTTGGATTGTAACTTCTTCCTTTCCAAATTTTAAACGACTAAACAATCCTTAATGCACATTTCCTTGGCTCATTTACCTCATTCTAATTCTCCTTTACCGCTTTGAGTTTTCTTTGTTTAAATTGCCTATTTGCTTCCCTATTTTTATCCATATCCTGGTTTTCCATTTTTTTAGGATATCTGCCTCACAGAGGAAAGGAAAAGGCAAGGCTACTGGCAAGCGCAAGAGAGGAGATTCCTCCCAGTCCATCATTGCCCTCATGCATGATTCCTCATGGCGGGAGAAGAACTTTACACAGCAGGAAAAAGTTGACCAGCTGCTCCCTGCAACTGATCCAATAAAATTTGCAAACCGGTACTGTGAGCTGAAGTACCCGGCTTTTGCAAACTCCAGGAATCTATACCTGGAGAGAACTCTGAAGATTCCAGAAGTACTCCAGCAGTACACCACTGAGCAAATCAAGCAAAGGGGCTGGTTCTTTCTGGAGAGAACACTGACAGAGGTCAACGCATCTTGGGTCTGAGAATTCTACTGCAACTACTACCTCACCACCCTAGATGCCGTACACCTAAGAGGAAAACAAATTCTGGTCACTGAGGAGGCCATAGAGGACATTCTCCGGCTCCCAGCCAAGTCCGATTAGCCTGATGGTTATTCAAAGGCTGAGGAGGACATGCGCCAGATGCAGTTTGATTGGGATGCTGTGAAGGCACGGATAGCTCTCGACCCGACTGTTCCTTGGGAGATGGGTCAGGACACCACCATGCCTAGAGGGATCAAGAGGGCGTACTTAAATGATGAGGCTCGGTTATGGCACCAGATCTTGAGTATTTATGTGATGCCGAGTACTCACGAGACGGAGATCTCAGCTGCTATGATCACCCTCCTATGGTGTGTACTGGAGGGTAAGGACCTTTATCTACCACGCTTTATCCGGCATTTTATGGCCAGGGTCCACGTCCGAGGCACCCTCCCTTTTCCCGTATCTGGTTACACAGCTAGGCCGTCAAGCTGACGTGCCATGGGAGGATGCCGATGAGAGACCACCAGCGGTGGACTGCAGGAAGATCATTTCTCACAGCCGGAACTTCCTCGCTTTGGGCTACAGACCACCACCCTTCACTGCTACTGATGAGACAGCCCCACCGTCTGCTGGACCCTCTTCATCCACAGCTGCCACTGCTGCCCCTGCTGCTACCACTGCACCTCCACCTGCCTCTGAGCCCGTGTACCGCCTCGTGCACCGCCTATTCTGACAGCTTGATCAGATGGAGCGCCGAAACCGGTGCCGGTGTGAGAGATTGGAGCGTCGCAGCCAGCGCCGCTATTCGCATCTGAAGCTGATGATCCGACAGGGTGGTGACATCCCCTCCGAGCCCGACACACCATCAGAGCCATCAGAGGAGGAGGAGGATGAGCACGAGGAGGAGACTCACTTCCAGGAGGAGACCCATTAGCAAGCAGACTCAGAGCAGGCTGCCCCACATCAGGAGGTTACGCATCAGATAGAGGCTGCAGATCCAGAGATCCCGATCCAGTCAGCACCGCCTCTACAGCAGCCAGACCCTCAGACCACCACCACCACAGAGCCTCCAGCTACCATCCCTACCAGTGATGACACCTCTTCACACCCAGCTTGACTGAGCATCAGGGACGATGCTTCATTTTAAGTGTGGGGAGGTCGCCATCTCTGGCATTTTTATTTTGGTGAACCACTACATCTCTTTTTTCTTTTATTTTGGATATTTTTCTGTATTTTTCTTTTTTTTTCTGAGTACTTATACATTGCTACTTTTATGTATATTTACTCTATTTTTGCATTTTGCATTTCTAGTTCATATTTTTAGTTATTTAGTTTAGTTTGCAATTCTGACTTATTAGTGGATTAATTAGTATAGTTTACCCTTTTTAGCATAAGATAGCATAGTTAAATTGAAAAATATAAAAAGGAAGTAAGCTAGGAAATTGAACATAACAGATTTAAATCCATAAACCTTGTATATATAGCATTACATCATATAGTTAAGCTGACAACATTTCATCAAGGAGGAACATTAAAACTTTAAAGGCTATCCTAAATAATTTTTTTATGAGAATAATGGAAATTTTTAACTAAACCTGCATAACATATATGAATGATATATGATGCTTGAGTTAGAGAACACACAGCCTGTGAGTATTGAGCTTAATTGTATGGTTGCATTCAAACCATAATTTCATTCCTGTGTGTTTTGTTTCTTTTTATTCTGATGTTCTTTACTTTGCTTTAATCTATATGTCCAATTATAGAATATAGATACATACCAGGGGAATGATTGAGGCCATCATTTGATTTTAGCTCACTTACCCCAAATAACCTACCTTTCACATCACCCTTGTTAGCCCCTTGAGCCTTTAAAACCCCTTTTATTCTATTTAGCCACACTACTAGCCTTAAGCAGAAAAACAAAATAAAATCCCAAGTTGAATCCTTGGTTAGCTTAAGATAGAAAATTATGAATAGATTAAAATGTGGGAAATCTATTGGGAACATGGATGATAGAAACAAAAGGTAGAAAAGTTGAAAGAAATAAAATAATTCAGAAAATTTAGGAAGCATGCTCATGAGAAATCAAAGTGATCAATTACCATGTGCATTCAAAAAAAAAATTATTTTTCAGCATTTAATAAAAGGGAATACAAAAGAATTCTCCAATGCAAAATAAAAGCAATGCACATGGGATAAAAACAAATATTGAACCATGTGCATGTGACAACAAGTGGGATAACATGGGAAAATTGGTAAAGAAGCTTATTCTACTAAATATGTATGTTAGGTGAGATCTTAGTCTAATTAAGGATTCACTTATTAGCTCACTTAGCCTTATACATATATCCTTACCTTTACCTTGGCCCCATTACAACCTTAATTAAAGACCTCATGACTTTTGGTGTGACTGTACTCTATAATTATTGATTGGTTAGATGAAGAACAAAGTTATAGGAAGTAAGAATAAAAAGAAAAATAGAGTGAATAAACCCAATAAACACTGAGTGACTAGAGGGTAAACACAAAATCCAGTGAGGGTTCAATAACTCATCAACATATATCTGTACTTAATTTACTAATTGTTTTGCAAGTTTGTATAATATTTTTATTTCCCATCTCATTTGCTAAAATGCTTTATTATTTAAGGGTTGGCTATATATATATGACTCCTTGAGAATGTGAATTAATTTGACTACATGTAAGCTTTATATGTGAGTGGATAAATTGGAATTGCATGACTCATTTGGGTAGATGCATTTAGAATAGGTTGCATTGCATAACATTCCACCACTTTAACCTTACTTTTTACCTTGGATTTAGCATGAGGACATGCTATTGTTTAAGTGTGGGGAAGTTGATAAACCCATATTTCATGAGTTATTTTGTGCTTAATTTGAGTGATTTACTCAATCCTTCACCCACTTATTCATATTAATTGCATGGTTTTACTTTCCCTTCCTTATTATGTGATGTATGTGAAAAACATGTTTCTTAAGTTTTTATATTAATTATTTTAATTACCTTTATTTCCATTCGATGCCGTGATTAGTGTGTTGAGTAGTTTCAGATTTTCTAAGGCAGAATGACTTAAAGGATGGAAAAGGAAACATACAAAAATGGAAGGAAAGCACAAAACGGAGCTTCTGAAGAAACTGGCATCCACGCGATCGCATGGACGACGCGATCGCGTGCCAAGCGCGAATCAGCAGTGACGCGGCCGCATGACTGACGCGACCGCGCGCCTTAAGCAGAACGCACATGATGCGGTCGCATGACTGACGCGACCGCGTGGCAAGGAAATGCTCCGAATGACGCGACCGCGTGACCCACGCGGACACGTGACAGAGGCCACACACCAGAAATTACAGAACATGCCCCCAGCGAATTCTGAAGCCTTTTTTGGCCCAAATCCAGGTCCAGAAGGCATAGACCAGAGGTTATGAAGTGGAGGAATGCATCCATTCAGAGAGAGCTCGCACTTTTGTTACTTTCTATGATTTAGAATTAGTTTGAGAGGGAGATCTTCTCCTCTCTCTCTTAGGATTAGGATTTAGGACTTCTCTTAGTTTTTAAGAGTAACTCTCGATCCAGGTTTAATATTTACTTTAATTCATGTTTCTATGCTACTTTCACTTTAATGCTTTTATTCGTATCTATAAATGTTGCCAACTTGACTTATGAACTCTTTCCATGTTCTGATTTGAATGAATGATTATTTGAGGTATTTCAGTTATTGATTACCTTCTCTTTAATTTGTGTTACCATTTCTTTCCATCTAAGGACACTTTTTATTCCAGCAATTTACTTTTTCCCCTTTTGGTCCTGGTTAAGAAATCAGTAACTCAACAGTTATTAACTCAGCATAATTGATAATCGTTATCTTGCCAATTGAGCTGAACTTCAGTAATCCCAACCTTTTCTTAGGAAAGAAATAGGATTCAAAGGTCAATTTAATTAGTCCCTTGACTTACTTTTACTTTAAAGGTTGACCAAGTGGAATTTAGATTCAACTTTCATTATTGTTGAGAGAGATAACTAAGTTGGACTTCCAATTTCTCTTACCTTGCCAAAAGTTTGCTTTACAGTATTTATTTATTTTAATTGCCACCTACTTTACTTGTCATTTAAATTACTTGTTCCTCATTCTTGAAACCCCAATTTGCAATCCCCATAGCCAATAATAAGAACATACTTCCACGCAGTTCCTTGAGAAGACGACCCGAGGTTTGAATACTCGGTTAACAATTTTTAAGGGGTTTGTTACTTGTGACACCCAAAACGTTTGTATGAAAAGACTTTTGAAGGTTTAGAAACTATACTTGCAACGAAGATTTATCCGCAAATTTCTAGACCACGCAAAAGTGCTCTCATCACCTCGCCTCTTCGCACTCAATTGACCATAACTTGAGCTACAGAGATTCAAATGAGGCGGTTCTAGTTGCGTTGGAAAGCTAACATCCGGGGCTTCAAAATGATATAAAATTTTCTATAGTTGCCTGAAGTATAGGGGCACGTACGCACACTATACGCGTGAGCACCGATGGAGCACGTGGTTCACTAAAGTAAAATCATGGCAAGCGATTGCAGCTTATTTTGGGCCCAATCCAACTCATTTCTGATGCTATTTCATGCTGAATTCAAGCTTGGGAAAGGGGGAGCAATTTTTTGGTAGCTTATCATCATGTAGGTTAGTTTCTAGAGAGAGAAGCTCCCTCTTCTCTCTAGAATTAGAGTTCCTAGGATATTTGCATCATAGATCCATGTTTAATTCTTGATTTCATCTTATTTCCTTTACAATTTCTTGTTTCTACTACTCAATTCTTCTTAGTTCTCTTGTCAATTTTACTTTTATGTCTCTTTTATGTTCATGGATGCTCATGTTGGATTTAGATCTCTTTTAATGAAATTTATGTTTGATGTCTTATAATTGTTGGTTTGAGTTGTTGATTTACTTTCTTGCAATTGGTTGTTGGTAGATTTATTATTCTTGCATTTTTACTATACTTTTCTTTTATGCCTTCCAAGTGTTTGACAAAATGCTTAGTTGGGCTTTAGAGTAGATTTTGAGCATTCTTGGCTTGGGAAGAGTAATTGGGCAATCTTGAGTCATTAATACCCAATTTAGATTGGTGATCTAGAGTTGTTAGTTAATATCATTTTCAATGACTCTAATCTCTTGCTACTTCAGTTAGTAAGTTGATTAGGATTTTTGATTTGAGATTAACTAGTCTTGTTTGACTTTCTCTAATGGAATATAACTTACACCTTCTTCCAACATTGGGGATGACGAAATAAGATAAATTCTTGTTAAGTATTGTTATGATTAATGACTAGGATAGAAAGCCTATGATCTCAAACCTTGCCATGAATGTCTCTCTTTATTAATTGCTTTCTTTAATTGCTCTCTTTATTTTTCTTGTCATTTATTTTATTGCCCCTTTTATCAACCAAACCCCCTCATTCCTTCATAGCCAATAATTAACCATTTCATTACAATTCCTTGTGAGACGACCCGGAGTCTAAATACTTCGGTTAATTTTCATTGGGGTTTGTACTTGTGACAAAACCAAAAATTTAATTTGATGTGAGAGTTGTTTGTTGGTTTGGAACTATGCTTACAACGAAGTTCTAATTTCTACAAGAGAAATTCTAGACCGACAACAATCCTTGTGTCAGTGTTCACGCACCAAAGAAAGTTCAGAAGCTTACAAGCACACATGAATGCTAACCACTCAAGTGCTTGGGAAGCAAGCAACTTTCACTATTTTTACAGGAAAAGCAATCAAGCCTTTAGAAGGAAGAAGCATCATCATCCAGGATGGAAAAAAAAGATACAAGAGTTAAAGGAGGTGGTAATAAAGAAGAAACAAGAGGTTGCATTGTTCGTTGATTGTTTTCTTTTGAATTAAAGATGTCAATTGAAAGTACATTTGTATTGCTATTAATCAATGTTCCTTCAATCTCTGAATCACTGCATTTAGTTCTTTAGTTTATCTTTATGCTTGCTAGCCTAGTTGCTTAGGCCAATGCACCAATGCTTATGATTGTATGCTTGTTTTTGAGATTCAATAAAAGAAATTATAAGAAAATGTTGAGAAGAACAAGAGTGAAATACAATGTGGTAAAATAAAGTCCTAGTGTTTATGGTGGTGATTGCTAGCTAAGTTGGTTCACCAATAAGGTACAAGGCCAAAATATCTCTTGAATTATGAGCTTGAAGTGCATTTTATGAGACTTAGATAAATAATAAGATCCCAAAAAGAGAAAGAGAGTATGAAAAAGAAAGAAAAGAGCAAGAAATAAGGCTAGGCACCAATAGTTTGAACCTTGAAGCATGTGTATGTGGTGTTTTTGTGCAAGGATCTGCTTGGATGAGTAAGTTCTTAGGAGTGCTTTATCACTTGACAACTTGGGTTAACTAACCCAGGATTGTCAACTGAAAGTCCACTATCAAGAGCAACCTTGTTACAAAATATTTAGTAACCCAAAGAGGTACTGGACACCAAGGTCTTAAGAATGAATAATAAACCATGTGCCTGTGGTGTGTATGTGCTGAGAAGAGACTTGGGTGATTAAGTTCTTAGGGGTGTTTCAACACCTAGCACCTTAAACCAACTGGTTCAGGAGTGTTGGCTGAAAGCCTACCCTAAAGAGTTGTTTCAACACAGAGCACTTAGCCTAAGAAAGCAATGAGCTCTAAAGAAAAAGAAAACAAAAGCAAAAATGAAGCCAAGTTAAGGATCAATGAATAAAGGTCTCATAGAAGGCAATAGAGTGAGTGTTCAAGAGCATGTTATAGCCTAAAAACCAGCAAGAACATGAACCTAAGTTGCTATGAATGAAAACCCATGAACCAAGGATTTGAATTCTCTGAATAAGGACTTGTATCTCTTGTACTTTCATTCATTATTCTTATGTTCTATTACTTGCTTAAGGACAAGCAAGATCTAAGTTTGGTGTTGTGATGCCAGGGCATCTTGGCTAGTTTTACTAGCCATTTTTTTGTGTGTTTTAGGTTAGTTTCATGCATTTTCTTAGGCAATAAGCAAGTATTTGGTTGAATATGCATTCACACTATGATTCAAGCAAACATTGTGAATTTTAAACAATTTCATGAGAATAATACAAGGGTTGAATGATAAAATGAATTATGTATCATCTCATGATCAAGAGCAAGACTTTTATACACTTTGTTTGTTTGATTTCAGGTAAGAAGAAGTAGAGAAGAGCCACGTTAGTACCACTAACGTAGTCACTAACGTTGAGAAAGGGAAAGCTTGCAACATTAGTGGTGAAGTTAGCACCACTAACGTCTTCGAAGGTCAATTAAGCCCACGTTAGTGCCACTAATGTGGGCACTAACGTGGAAGAAAGAAGAAGTTGCAACGTTAGTGGTGAAGTTAACACCACTAATGTTAGGAATGCCATCATAAGCCCACGTTAGTAGCCACATTAGTGCTACTAATGTGGGAACTAACGTGGAAAAAAGGGGACTTTGCAACGTTAGTGGTGAAGTTAACACCCCTAATGTTAGGAATGACCAGAGAAGCCCACGTTAGTGGCCACGTTGGTGCCACTAATGTGGGCACTAACATAGAAAAGGAGGAAGTTTGCAATGTTAGTGGTGAAGTTAACACCACTAACGTCTTCGAGCCAAGGTATACCCACATTAATGGCCACGTTAGTGCCACTAACGTGGGCCATTAACATGGAGGAAAGGATGAATTTGATGTTAATGGTGTAGTTAACACGATTAATGTGATCAAGGTTAGGAAAGGCTACGTTAGTCGCCACGTTAGTGCCACTAACGGTGGGGTTAACATGACTTCAAAAGGGTTTGGGGACCTTAGTGATGAAGTTAGTGTTACTAATGTCTTCGAACCAGGATTTTACACTTGACATTAACCACACTAACGGCCTGACTAACGTGAAAGTTACCTGACTCAAACTCTTCCAGCAAGCTGAGCTAAGCCCACTGAGATTGTAACTGCTTCAACTACGCTTAAAGGCCCACATCCAGAGACTTACAGAGCTAACTGAAGATCAGAGGAGTAGTATATATAGGGGTAGTTTTGAACTAGAAAAGGAGATTGGCACTTGGGGATCCAGGATTTTAAACACTCTGTATTTCACTTTCTCTGTAATCAGTTTACTTTTGAATGCACTTTTCATTTTCAATTTCCATTTCCAGAGCCATTAACAACTAAACCCCTCTTCATTGGGTTAGGGAGCTCTGTTGTAATTCAATGGATCAATTATAGTTTTCATTCTTCTTCTTCTTTCCATTCTCTTGATTTGCTTTAAAGCTTTCGATCATCATCCAATTGAGCAATTGTCTCGGAAGAGAAATTGCTCATACTTGGATTTTCTCTGAACCTTGGAAGAGGAATGAGGAAATCATGCTAGAAATGCTTTCTTATGTTGGACTGGGTTGGTGGTTGGATGGATATGGTGACATATAATCCTACCAATACTTTGATCTAGAAAAACATGTGGTATAATCAGTGATCGTACTTCATCTCTTCCCATGAGCAATTAGGTCAAGGAATTGGGTAATTGTTCAAGCTTAGAGAGATTGAATTGCCAAGGAATTGGGATTCAATCACCTAACATTGCTAAGAGATCAATGAATGCTTGGATTGAGGAAGAGATGAGAATGAACTTAATCTGGAGAATGCCACATCTCCTAAGCCCAATGAGCTTCCCCACTTCTGATCTTTCCCATTCTCTTTAATTCTGCTGTTTACATTATTGTTTATCATCTCCATTCCCATTTAAGTTTCTGCAATTTATTTTCTGCACTTTATATTCTGCAATTTACTTTCCGTTATTTACATTTCTTGTTATTTACGTTTCCCGCCATTTTACTTTCTACAATTCTCAACCCAACTTTGTTTAGTTCTACTAGAATACTCCTCTAATTAAAGTTGCTCAACCAATCAATCCCTGTGGGATTCGACCTCACTCTACTGTGAGTTTTTACTTGACGATAATTTGGTATACTTGCCGAAGAAAATTTGTTGAGAGACAGATTTTCGTGCATCAATCTGCTTGTTGTAGCTAAAGGATATCTTCTATATTGATTGTGATTCACTCACTACAGAAGGGGGTTTGAATCTATTGAATGCCTTTGTGAGCCTCGGAAGGGAAATCATAGGCATTAGAATTGGAGCTCTATCTTTCACAATTCTCTTGACCAACACTATTCAGGAGGAATTGAGGTCTTGAGAATTTGTGTGGCTTATGGATAAGAGAATGTGCTTAACCTCTTCTCATGACAATTAGATAAAAGAATTGGCAAGATTGATTGTGTTTAGAGAGATCGGATTACCAAGAAATTGGGACTCAATCAATTATAATCCGCCATAGATCTACTTCATATGATTGAGAATGAAATTGAGACCCATTTGATTCATGATGGATTATGATATCTCCAATCCCTAATGAATCTTTCTCTTTGATATTCTTCATTTAGATTGCCTTGAATTCACTTTAATTGCTTTTATTTACTGCTTTCTTGATTTCCAGCACCCAAGAGCCTTTTACTTTTCATGCAATTTACTTTATAGTGCCATTTACATTTGTGCCTTTACTTTTTTGCAATTTAAGATTCAGCCCATTTACATTTCTTGTCATTTAATTTTTTGTCATTTACTTTTCAGCATTTAATTATCTAGTCCTTTACTTTCTAGCATTTAAATTTCCAGTACTTTACATTTTGTTGTCATACTTTCTTGCAGTTTATATTCAGTCCATTAAATTTCATCAAACTCCTTTCAATATTCGCTTGACTAGACTCATCACCTAACTAATATTACTTGATCCATCAATCTCTGTGGGATCGACCTCACTCCTGTGAGTTTTACTACTTGATGCGACACAGTATACTTGCTGGTAGTTTGTGCGGATGCGTTTTCCATCCATCAAGGAGAAAATAGAAGTTTAGATTTGGGAGTGCAGATCTTAGACTTGGCCTGCGATATCTGAAACTTGAGATCTATGCGATCCTGAACTACTCAGGACCCGCGCAGTAGCAGAGCTTGGTGTGGTTGATGTCGACGATGATTTGGTGGTCGTGCGAGGCCACGTGAGCTGCCATGGGAGTAAGAGCCAGCGGTAGGGATGTGAGCAGGTCCATAACCTCACCTAATGCTTACATGATTGGGAAATACATCTACAATATGATGAATAGAAAATTGATGGTATAGAATTCACAAATAAAATCTCGTTGCAATATAGTTTCTAAACCAACAATAATCCTTTCATATAAAAATTTGTTTGTTACAAGTACAAACCCCTAATAAAACTAATAACCAAAGTATTTAAACCTCGGGTCATCTCTCAAAGGAAATACAGGGTAGTGTTCTTGTTATTGGCTATAGGCATGTATATTTTGGGGTTTTGGATAAGAAACAAGAAAAGTAAATGGCAATGGAAATCAAATGACAAAAAGGTCTTGGCAAGGTTTGGTGGTCAAGGATCTCTATCCTTATCACTAACCACAATATGATAATTTCAAGGATCAATCCCACTAAGTCATCCTCTAACAAGTAAAGGAAAGTCAAACGAGCTATATCAATCTAAACCCTAAACCCTAAACCCTAGAGTCAATGGCTACCAACTATCAATCAATTGGACATTAGTGACTCAAGAATTTTTAAGTTACCTTTCCAAGCTAAGAACATAAAATTCTACTCTAACATCCTTTCAAGTATTTTGACAAGCACTTGGAAGGTATAAAAGGAAAGCATAATAAATTGACAACAAGAATGAAATCTAACAACAACTTATTGCAAAGAATCAACAACAACAATCAAAGAAAGCACAATTAACATGACACCTCAAATTACATTAAAAGAAAATAAAAGGAATAAGAGTAGATCAACAACAAAGTATAGAAACAAAATAGAGAAAATTACAACAAGAGAATAGAAGAACAAGATGTAGCAACAAAGAATTGAGAGGTACAAGTAGATGAAAGCATGAATCAAAACCTAGATCCCAGCTTATTAACCTAAACCTAATCCTAATTCTAGAGAGAAGAGATAGCTTCTCTCTCTAGAAACTAAAACTAACTAATCTATGTGTGAAGTGATAGAATGATATGATTGATTGATGCCCTTCAATCCTTGGTCCTTTTAAGTGTTTTGGTGCCAAAATTGGTTTAGATTGGGCCCTACAGCTTCTGTGAATTTGCCAAGCACGATTTCACTTAAAAATCACATGCCAGCACCGACCCTTTCCCGTTCTAGTGACCGACTTAGTTGCCGCAGCCGGTGTTCCCCGAGAGACTAAGGATCGGAGGGCCATGATCCCGGTAGACGGCGATGTTGTTCCAAACGGGAGATATCTTTACCCTCCGGTGGACACCGAGGAGCCGCACTTGGCCGTCCCCATGAGCATTCCCACCACCTCAACCGCACCACCAAAGTCATCCATGCAACGCATAGAAGACCTCCACAAGAAGCTCGATCGTTATGAGCGGCAAAACCAACGCCGATACACTTTTGTCAAGAAGCTTCTAAGTTGCCTAGCACCACCTATGGAAGAACCGGAAATTTCCATGTCCACTGGCACCGATAATGAAGAAAGCGATAATGAAGAAGAGGATGGGCACTCGGAAGCCGATCAACCACTGCGTCTCACTCAAGGCACGGAGGACCGTGCCAACTTCTAAGTGTGGAGAGGTCGGTCGGCCAACCGGTCTTCATAGGTAACACCCGAATAAATTTTAAATCACTTTTGTTAATTAGGATAGATTGCATATTAGGTTTTTCATTTTCGACATCCTTTGCATATTAGTTATCTCTTAATAAATCTATTTGGTTAGAGTAATGACTTCTCTCCTAGAACTAGAATTTTAGGGCAACCCTACCAATTTTGAAAATTTTTTATGTTAAGCTTGTTCGAAGAATGTAATTTGGAACATGGATTTCGAGCCAAAAACACAAGCAAGTGAGTTTTGAGCCTAATTGCGTGGTTATATCTTATAAGCACTTACTTTCCTTCTTGTGTACATTGTTCTCTCTCTATGATTGTGATCCTTAAATTGTTTGACTCTATATGTCCATTGTTATATGTATGAATGCATGTGCATGATTGAGGCCATCAATTCACTTAGCTACTTACCCAAATGACCTTACCTTATAACAAGCTTTGCAACCAATTTTGAGCCTACGCTTAACCCGCTTATTCTTAATTTTAGCACATCACAAGCCAAAGGCAAAAAACTATGAATGTCCTTATTTGAATTCTTAAATAGCTTAGGCTAGTGCGTGTGTGCCATTCAAGTGTGAGAAAATCCGGGGGGGAAGCATTGGTTGAGAAAAGAGTATGTTTTTGTTGAAAATATTGGGAAGTGGATACATACTCATGTGTTGATTAAATGTATAGACCTTATGCATTGATGTTCTTGTATATATTTGAAAAAAAATATGAGAAAAACAAAAGAAAGAAAAAAAATATATACATATATGTGTATAGAAAAAAAAAAAGAGAAAAGAAAAGAAAAAATATATATATATATATATTCTCTTCTTATGTTTCCATATTTTTCTTTATTCATCTCGTTTTTTTATACTTGATTTGTGCCTATTGTCCGCATCTAAAAGATCTTGTTCTTTTGAACATAAAGAAATAAAGAAGCCATTGCAAGTGCCAGAAATTATTCAACCATTTGAGGCGTTAATTTCCCCACTAAAATATCGCCCGTCTCTACCCAAGATCCGGATACATATATATATATATATATATATATAGAAAACGAAAGGGAAAAAAAGTGAAGCAATAAAAGGGGACAAAATGCCCCAAAGTAAGACTTAGAGACAAATTAATGCATATGTGTAATGGTCAAAAGTAAATGCATGAGTATGTGAAAGAGTGAGGAATGGGTACTTAGGTTAGTACGTGATTGTATAGGATGTTATATAGGTTAGGTGGGAAGCTCAAGTTAATCAAAGGATTCAATTTTTAGCCCACTTAGCCAAATATATATCCCTACCTTAACCCTAACCCCATTACAACCTAAGGAAAGACCTCATGATGTATGTATGCATGCATAGAATAATTGTTGATTGTTAGAGGAAGAACGAATTTTGGAAGAGCATGAAGTAGAGGAGGATTGAGTGATCAACCCTATACACCGAGCGAATAGAGTGCATATACTTCCGGTGAGGAGTTTGAAGCTAAATTCCTTGGTCCCGACTCTCGTGAGCATTCTTCATGCAAGTTATGCATATTTCACTTCGATAACTAGAATTGGTAGAGTTCATACATTGCCCATTATCTTGCCCTATGTGCGTATATGTATGTGTTCTAGGAAGATTGAATTGCTCTTGACCAAGTAGATAGTAGCATACACCCTAGTTGCATTCATGTAGGTAGATTGCATTCCATGAGTCTCACTCTCTTGTGATCCTTTGATCTTTTGCTTTCCTTTAGCATGAGGACATGCTATACTTTAAGTGTGGGGAGGTTGATAAACCCCCGTTTCTAGGGTTTATCATGTATAGATTTAAGAGTTTTATCAATGATCTTCCACACTTATTCATATAAAACTGCATGATTTTGTGTTCTTTTTCCCATTTTGCCTCATAGATGAAAACATGCTTCTTTTGCATCAAAATTGATATATTGTAATCCTCCTCTATTATCATTCGATGCCTTAATCCGTTTGTTAAGTGGTTTCAGAAGTTATAGGGCAAAAATGGCTAAGAGGAGTGAAGGAAGCATGCATGAATGGAAGGAGCATGGAATAAATTAAAGTTTTGAAGTTTGGACATGGGCGCGCACGCGCACCTTACGCGTACACACGGATGCGTACCCCCAGAGCCAGTACAGTGGAGCCGAGCGAGGAGCCAGCGCACTTATAATGGCTGGGCCATATTTCCTATGACGCGCGCGTGCACCGTACGCCTGTGTGTAAGTCACGAAAAAATCCCAGGGGCGCGTATGCGTACAGTGCGCACGTGATTTTTTAAAAGGAAAACGTGCCCAGCAATTTCAGAGGATTCCAGGCCCAGTTTTAGAGCAGAATTTTGGAGGGAAAAGCTTAAGAAGACCAAGGATTAGGGGGGTTAGGACAATTAGTCATAATTCTAGATATTTTAGGGAGTTAGTTACATTTTGTTTTTAGAGAGAGAAACTCCAACTTCTCTCTAGGATTTCACTTCCTCCATTACAATTCTCCTTTGATTTCTTGGTGAGATCCATTGCTAATTCACTTTTGTTTTGATACAAGTTGTAGATCCAATCTTCATCTACTCTTGATTGATGCTCTTTTGATTCAATCTCTTAGATCAAGATTTGTTTGACTTTGTTACTTTGAATTTGGATTAATAAATTGTGGAATTTCATTCAATTGCTTGATTGTTGATGATTGTTTGGATTAGATAGCTTTAATTCAATTTCCTTCTCTCAATTACATCATGTCTTCTATGATTGCCTACCAATTATTTGTGATAATGACAACGCTAGCTATGGAGTATATTTCTTAAGGTTTGGGTTATTGGAGACACTTGAATAGTGGATATCAATTGTAGATTATGAATTGAAAATTGCTAATTGACTTGGAGTGTACTAAAGCTAGACTTTCCTAGGGTGAGACTAGGACTTGTGACTCAAGTTAGTTACTCTCACTTGACTTTCCTCCATTGTTAGGGGATTAACTAAGTGAAGCAACAATCAATTCTTATCATAATTGAAGGAAACTGTAATGATGAAACTTCCAATACTTACCCCTAGCCAAGGCCTTTATCTCACTTAATTGTTGTTTACCTTTGATAGCTTGAATTCTAGTACCAACTCTCAAAACCATAAAAGACTTCCTAATCAATGATGTGCATTCTAAGGCAATTCCTAGGGAGAACGACCCGGGATCAATACTCTCGGTCATAGATTTTAGAATTGTTTGATGCGATATTTGCGTGTTGGTTAGACTATACTCACGATTGGATTCATTGCTAATTTCTAACCGCCATAAGAATATTTCGGTTCATCAAGGATAAACAGGTTTTTTTTATATCAAAAAGGTTATTCCAATCTAAAAATTCCAAATTTTCAACAAATGAAAAACCTTTCTTTTTCAAGTTTGGCAGATCAGCAAGAAAAGAGGGACATAGGGTACGATACTTAATAACACCTTCATAAAAATCATTGTTCATGGCAGACCTAAATCTAAAAGGATTATAGTTGGAGTGAGAAGTCATGAAGTAGAATTTATGAGCAAAAGGATCAATGTCTGGTTCTCTAACTGATTTAAGGAGTATACGAGGATTACCTCTCTGTGAACGCAAGGGAACAGACCTTGACCTAGGTTGTGTTGGCTCGGAGGCAGGTTCAGTCGCGGCTGGCCGTTTCCCTTTCGAAGTACTAGGCTTCGATGACCCTAGTTTTGATGGAGGTTCCTTCGGAGGTGGAGTCGGCTTGGCTGAAGTAGGGAACCTTGAAGTGTTCTTAGTGCGAGCCATGTGGTCAGTCCTAAGAGGCGAGGAAGGAGGAGGAGAAGGAGATGGAGTGAAAGTTTTGTCCTGAGAGCGAGTTGAAGGTTTAGGTTTTGCAGGAAGCTTGTGTATCTTTTCTCTAGGAGGCTTTTGCACGACGGTTTTCTTCCTCATTTGGGGTTTTCTGGCTTAAGAAGAAAAAGGAGTAATAGAGGTAGTGGAGGAAATCGAAGGGTTTGAGGAGGAGTTATGGAGGGAAGAGAAAGATTATTGGTAACCGTACCCAAAAAAAATTTCTTAAATCATGCAACTGCATCACCTTTTGATATGACGTGAAAAGACATGACCTCATAAAAAGAAAGATTTTATTTGATTTTAAAATAAAATAGGAAATTAATTTTAGAATTTGAAAAACCCCTTTTTAAAAATTAAATTAATCTGATAGCCTTTTTGGACAAAAAATCTAAAACACACAAGCTAACAAAAAACAAAAACAAAAAAATGTAGCATTCATATTGGGCCCAGAGGTGATTTGAATTAAGGAAACACATAGAACCACCCATGATCTGATTTTTGAGGTTGGCTCATATCAATTCTCACATGCAACAAGTCCAAAACATGCTGATTGAAGGGAATGTTCTTCACCTGCCCAAAATTGTCTCATACCTATTTATGAGACAAAAACTTCAACAAACACATTAGCAATTTTCAAACAGTGAATCATAGCTCAAAATTTTTAGGCTAGTCCTAAGTATGCAGAATCTGTCCTCAGCCAGTGGCTTAGTAAAAATATCTGCTAATTGCTCCTCAGATTTAACAAATTGAATGCTAATATCCCCTTTTGTACATGCTCTCTTATTGAGTGAAATTTCACTTCAATATGTTTAGTCCTAGAGTGCAAAACTGGACTTTTAGAAATATTAATGGCACTCATATTATCACACAACAGGGGAATATTTTCAGCATTTAACTTGTAATCAGCAAGTTGTATTTTTAACCACATAAGCTGAGAACAACATGAAGAGGAAGCTATATATTCAGCCTCTGCAGTGGATAAAGCCATTGTTGGCTGCTTCTTACTTGACCAAACATTCAAGGACTTTCCAAGGAAGCAACATAAGCCTGAAATACTCCTTCTATCAACCCTATCACCGGCAAAAACTGCATCACAATAACCAACTGTAGAAAAATCATCAATCTTAGGATACCAAAGACCAAAATTGGATGTGCCATGAACATATCTAATGATTCGCTTAACTGTAGAAAGATGTGACTCTTTTAGTTTGGATTGAAACCTTGAACACAATCTAACACTTTGCACAATATCGGGTCTAGAGGAAGTTAAGTACATAAGAGAACCAATCATTCCTCTATACCTAGACTCATCTACATCTGTCTCACTTTCTCCCTTATCTAATTTTGAACTAGGGTGCATGGGAGTTCCCATGGATTTTGTAACACCCTAACTTTTAGCACGTCATGATCGTACCAAAAGTAAGGCGTTATGGACCTGATTTCCTTTATTATAAATTTACTATTGATCCTTTACGTCGATATCGCATTTCTATTTTTAGGAAAAAGCCGAAAACTTTTGTTTCTATTAATTAAAATCATGTATCAAAGATCTCCAAGAAATACTAGTCACATAGTTATTAATAATAATAAATATCATACAGAAGAATTCAAATAAAATTCAGTTATAACTCCTATCCCTCTGCATAAAATAAAATCTTAAATAACAAGGGCGAGGGAATTCTATAAAAGCAATTCAACACATAAATTTAACTTAAATAAAACTCTTAATCACCCGCGGCTTCAAACTAAGTCTCCGAACCTGTGCCACTGAAAGGGTGAAAGATTTTGGGGTGAGAACAAACCACTAGTTCTCAGTAGGGAATAAGAATGCCGTAAAAGTAATGAAATAAAGTTCAAATAACTAACTTTACTCAATAAAACCATTTTGTTAAACCTTTGGAAATACTTTTTATTTTTACCTTATTACCTTCTTTAAATTTCTGAACATAAGCTAATCTCAATTACAACTTCAGTTCCCAATCACAGAGAAACAATAACACAAGAAACAGATCAACACACAAACAAATTGCAATAAGACAAACAAGTCAAGCAGCACAATCACAGAGAAAATATAACAAGAAAAACAAGACCGAATGCAAATGCGCAATCAATATGATGCATGTCTCTCCTAAGCAGGCCATGAGCTCATGTGTCGGTTGCCTACCCGCTCCCGACATTACTCGGGCACAAGTCCCAGATATGGCTTTCCAGATGCATACAGTGTGCTTATAAGTTGTACGGATAGGTCGCATACAGTGTGACTTTAAGTCGTACGGCTAGGCCGCATACAGTGTGACTCTCCAAAATAATAAGCGTACATCTGGAAAACAGTTCTCAGTGTGTGGGCGTCCCCACTTTACATTTGGCACTAAGGCCCAAACAATATCACATCTGCTCTCCTGTGGCTGACAATCTCTTTAAGTTAATATATCCTTTAAATTCTTGTTCTCTACTCTCCTGTGGCAGAGATTCCTTTTCTTAAAAAATCGAGATCAAAACAACACCTAAAACAAAATATCTCCTTACAAAATTAGATTTGAAACATTATGTTTTCCTTAATAAATCAAGTTAAAAAAATAGAATACACCTTTTCTCAACTAAATAAATCTCAAATAATTTAATTTTCTAAAACCAAATCTTTTAAAATAACTTTTCAAATAAAACCTCAAATTTTATAAAATTTCGGCAGCACTTCCCCTAAAACTCGGGCTTAGCCACCCTTTTCGGGTCCCAACTGAACTATTTTCAACCTCTTTTCAATTATTTCTAATAACTCAAACTAATTCCAATATCCACAATATTTATAAATCTGAAAATCCAACTAGTTCTAATGTCAAAATCTTTTCTAACTCTCAATTTATTACTAATAAAACAAACTTTCAATACAAAACCCGTTTCTCAATATAAGTAAATATGTAAATAAAATGTTTTCTACATAAAGTCATATTTCAAAATAAATTTATAAATCAGATTTTCGAAATAAAACCACTTTTTCGATTATTTTTACATAAAATTGGGCAGAATCTCCTCTTAAAAATTGAACTTCACCACCCATACGAGCTCCCTCAGATTCATAACTTCCAAACCAAACTCAAATCCAACTCCATTCAACAATTATCAGTACGACAATTTCTTCAATAATTAACTCATCATATTACAATTTTACAAGTAACACTAATTTAATCACCTTTCACAGCCACAACTCAACCAATTCATCATAATCACACAAAATCAGAATTTTAACAACTTCATCAAAATCAGAAAATCAATATCAATCACAACCTCAATTCAAACTCACCATTCAGTCATTCCAAGCAATCATAAATTATTTGCAAATATCCACTAGACTTCCGTGGCATTCATAATTTAAAACAGTTAATTTCAAAATAAAATCCCCTACCTCCTTATGAAATCAAGATCAATGAAAGTTTTGGGGAAGTTTTTTGACCAAGCTGCCGAAGAAGAAAATGTCCGGAATCGTCTGTGCCTCCTAGAACTCCAGTTGGCCGAACTAAAGGAAAAAGGAAGCTACGTCACCGTCAGCTTTCACTGAATAAAAATAACGTCAACGTATAGAGGAGGAAGATACAAACACTTTATCGGATTAGATTTTTTATTGGAGTTACGGATTTAAAGAAATTGAAGTAGAAAAGTATAAGGGTTCCACGGTTTTCTCTCTCACTCTCGGTCACTATCTTCTCACCATGCAAGAAAATGAAATCCAAAGAAGCTAGATGATGATGATTAATATGATAAAAAAGGGTTAGGTGTCATGGTTATTGAATGGAAAGGAAACATGTGTAATTATATATATGTATGTATGATTAGCAAGCCACGTTTGGCTTTAACTTCTTTGAATCCCTCTAAGCTTCGTTCATATATATATAAAAGCCTTATTTTGTTCTTTTTTTTCTTATTTTTTTGTTTTCTTAGTGAAACCGTTGAAGGTAATAATAATAATAATAATAATAATAATAATAATAATAATAATAATAATAATAATAATAATAATAATAATAATAATAATAATAATTCTTTTATATTTTTTTAAATATCTTATTATAATAATAAAAATAATTTAAAAATCTTAATAAATTTTAAATTTAAAATATCATAAAATTTAATTTAATTATTTTTTTAAATAAAATAATAAATTATTATTTAATTTTTTTAAAAACTCGGGGTGTTATAGGTTTGACATTTTTCAAACTAAATTTTTTAACTAGTTCCTTGACATATTTCTCTTGATGAATGAAAATACCATTTTTAGTTTGTTTAATTTGCAGCCTAAGAAAAAAAATTAAGTTCACCCATTATACTCATGTCAACTTCACTTATTATGAGTTGTCCAAATTCAGAACAAAGGGATTCATTGGCTGATCTAAAAATAATGTCATCAACATATATTTAGACTAGAATAAAAGAATCATTAGAGTTCTTGATAAATAGAGTTGTGTCTGTGGTGCCTCTTTGAAAACCATTTTTCAAAAGAAAAGAGCTAAGTCTCTCATACAAAGCTCTAGGAGCTTGTCTTAAACCATAGAGAGCTTTTGATAATTTGAAAACATGGTTAGAAGCTCTTTGTTTTCAAAATCAGGTGGCTACTCCACATACACTTCTCTATCTATCACACTATTTAAAAATGCACATTTCACATCCATTTGATATAATTTAAAACCACAAAATGCAGCATAGGCTAAGAGAAGTCTTATGGCTTCCATTCGGGCAACAGAGGCAAAGGATTCATTAAAGTCTATTCCTTCTTCTTGGTCATATCCTTGTGCCACTAGCCTTCCTTTGTTTCTTGCAATGCTGCAATCTTCTCCTAACTTGTTCCGAAATATCCACTTGGTTTTGGTCACTTTCTTTCCATTTGGTCTAGGAACCAATATCCAAACTTGGTTCTTCTCAAACTCTTGGAGCTCATCTTCCATTGCCTTTACCTAAGAAGGGTCACCAAGGGCTTCCTTAACATTTTGAGGCTCCATTTGAGAGAGAAGGGCAATGTTTGTTCCTTCATTATCTTTTCTTGTTGAAGACCAAGTTCTAACTCCATGAGAGATGTCCCCAATGACAAATTCCTCAAGATAATTCTTCAAGAATCTCCATTCACGAGGTCTGGTGGACTTGGAGGTAGATTCAGATACTAAGGGATTCTGGGTGCTGCTGGCTTCAGGATTTTCTTTAGATTCATGAGACAAAATGGAATTGTCTCTTGAATTTTCATCAACTGCAGTTTTTGGTTCAGTTTGAACAGAATTTCTATTTTCCTGATTTTGCACAGTTTCAACGTCCTTTTGAGCTTGATTTCCTGCATCACAATCTTCCAAAATACTTTGCACCAAGTTAGTATCACAAAATGTAACATGTATGGACTCCTCAATAATCCTAGCATCTTGATAATAAACTCTATATGCTTTACTAGTTGTAGAATATTCTACAAACAAACTCTCATACGCCTTTGGATCAAATTTACCCAAATTATCCTTGTTATTTAAAACAAAACATTTGCATTCAAAGATGTGCAAGTAGTCTAAGTTTGGTGGATAATATTTCCAAAGTTCATAAGGGATTTTCTTCAAAAATTTCCTTATGATTGTTCTATTCAAAATGTGGCAAGCTGTGTTAACCGCTTCAGCCCAAAGGAATTTTGGAACATTACTTTCACAAAGCATAGCTCTAGTCATTTCTTGTATGCTTCTATTTCTTCTTTCCACCACACCATTTTGTTGTGGTGTCCTTGGACAAGAGAAGTTGTAAGATATTCCAAATTCCTCACAAAAGGATTCAAATAGATTATTTTCAAATTCAGTTCCATGATCACTTCTTATGCAAGAGATCTTCAAATCCTTTTCATTTTGAATTTTCTTGCAAAAAGGTTCAAAGGCTGAAAAGGCTTCATTTTTGTGCAAGAAATAAAACCCAACCAAACCTAGTATAGTCATCCACAATCACTAAACCATAATGTTTACCACCTAGGCTTTGAGTTCTTGTTAGACCAAATAAATCAATGTGTAGCAACTCAGGTGGTCTTTTAGTAGAGATGTCTTCCTTTGGTTTAAAAGAACTTTTTGTTTGTTTTCCCATTTGGCAAGCATCACAAGTGATGTCTTTGTCAAACTTTATCAAAGGAAGGCCTCTTACTGATTCTTTCTTTACAAGTTTGTTTATTTGAAACATACTTGCGTGGCCCAATCTCTTGTGCCATAACAACTTTTCAGATTCTTTAGAGTGAAAACAAGCTATATTTTGATCTTTTAGTTCATCAAGAGTAAGTCCATACACATTATTAAAATGTTTGGCAACAAAAAGCACTTCATTTGTCTTTTCATTTATAACACAACATTCTAGCCTTTTGAAAGTCACTAAATATCCTAAGTCACACAGCTGACTTATACTCAAAAGATTGTGCTTTAAACCACATACCAAGAATACATCATCAATGAAAGTAGATTGTTCATTACCTACTTTTTCAACAATAATTATTTTACCTTTACCATCATCTCCAAAGGTCAGAAAACCTCCATCATACTTGTTTAGTTTGATGAAGTAAGTTGACCTTCCAGTCATGTGCCTTGAGCATCCACTATCCAAGTACCACATATCCTTTTTGTTCTTGGATGCTAGACAAATCTGCATGAAAATCTTCAAATAACCTTAGGTATCCAAATTAATTTGGATCCTTTGAAGTTAATCCATCTTGGTTGTCCAAGTGCATTGAAATCACAAACAACATTGTAAACTTTGTTTTCCAAAACTCTATTTTCAATGAAACATTGTGCATATGAGTGACCAAATTTTTTGCAATTAACACAATGATTTTCTAATGTGTGTCACTAAAATTGAGGTGAGTTATTTTGCTTGAAATGATTAAAGGGTTGAAATTTTCTAGTTTTTGGAAGAGATGCATTACTTTTGACAAACTAATTTTATTATAGTTGTTCCTCTTTGCAAAAGCATTTTCACCAAGATTTTTTTGAACTTTTGGAGTTTTTGAATATGAGGTTTTGTTGTAAAATGGTGGTTTCTTGAAAGCAACCTCATTTTTCGAAATGTATCCCAAACTTGGCCTATTTGAACTCAGTTTGGTTCTCGGTGAAGGCTCAGTTTCACTTGTGTATACTTCATCAAATTTTTCTTCAAATGTTGGAACATATCCAATACCAGATTTGTTTGGTATGGATTTAGTATTTGATGAAGAAGCCACAAATTTTATAGAGGAATCATTGAAAACTGCATCTTCCTTGGCTATGTAACCTAAACCAGATTTTTCAAATAATGGCCTTTGGCTTGCAAGTAATTTGTCCAAGTTACTAGAACTTTGAGCAAATTTTGCTAAGTCACCATTCAGTCTTTTAATCATATCATTTAATCTTTCATTTTCAGCAATTAACTCATGAGAAGGATCCACAATGTGCTTTCCTTTTAACTTTTCAAGTTCAGATTTTAGAAATCTGTTTTCTTTAATAATGTCCAAAGCACATTCTGTTTCCTTCACTTTCTCTTTTAAAAATTCATTTTCAGCTCATAACACATCTCTTTCAAATCTGCACTCATTGTACTTGTCAAGCAGTTTTGAGGTGTTTAAGGTGAGATCATCAATAATAGCATGTAAATCATCCATAGATAAGTCAAAGTAACTTACCTCATCAAAATTATTATTTCCAGCCATGAAACAGTCTTTGTCTTCACCTTCAGAATCTTCTTCCTCATTGGAGTCGTTCTTGAGATCCTCCCAAGCTGCCATGAGCACTCTCTTCCTTTCCTTCTTTCCTTTGTCCTCCTTTTTGAGTTTTCGATAGTTTAGCTTGAAGTGTCCAGCCTCCTTACAATGATGACACGTCACTTTGCTTAAGTCCATCTTGTTTTCTTTTGAGCTTGAACCCTTGTATTTGCCCTTGTTCTTTATCATCCTTCTAAATCTCCTAGCAAAAAATATAAGCTTATCATCTGAAATACCATCACTAGACTCACTCTCTTTTAGTTCTATTTTTTATTTGAGGGCTATTCCCTTTTTCTTTGAGTCCAGGTTTGTGTGTGTGGTTTCATAGGCAAGGAGTTTTCCTCTCAGCTCATCATAGGTTATGGGGCTTAGGTTTTTGCTCTCGGTTAGGACAGTGGCAGTGGTTTCCCATTTTTTTGTGAGGCTTCTAAGGAGTTTTCACACTAAGGTTTGTTCTGAGTAGTTTGTACCCATAGCATCAAGGTTGTTAATTATGATTGAGAATCTCTCAAACGCTTCATCAATGCTTTCTCCATCCTTCATGTTGAACATCTCGTATTCTTTTCGCAGCATATCAATCCTCGTTTCTTTGACTTGTTTAGTGCCTTCGTGTGTAACCTGGAGTTTTTCTCAGATTTCTTTGGCTGTCTTGCATCTAGACACCTTTCGGTACTCTTCAAAACTGATAGCACATTGAAGAAGAGCTTTAACATTCAGCTCCATCTTCTTCTTGTCATCCTTATTCCATTCAGCTTCTTCTTTTGGAGTCACCACTCCATCAGCACTTGTTTTTGTTGGAATCTTGGGACCGCTCATAACAATCTTTCATATGTTGTAGTCAATGGATTGGATGAAGATCCTCATCCTCTCTTTCCAGTAGGCATAGTTCTTCCCGTTGAAGAAAGGTGGCCGGTTGTTTGACTGGCCTTCAGTGAGGGTGTAGGCAACTATGGTTGTGCCCAAGTTGTTCGCCATTGGATCTTTGCTCCAAGCGGTTAAGCTAAGCTTGATTCTTGAGGCCTTAGCTCTTGATACCAATTGAAGGTTGTGGTAGGCTTAGAGAAGGAGGGGTTGAATCTATGCCTTTCTTTTAAGTTATTGAAATGACCCTTTAAAACAAACTTTGAATTCTGATTCTGTTTTAACTCAGCAGCGGAAATTTATGAGACAATTTATTTTTGTCTCATGAATATCAGAAAATAGAACATTGCAGAGAAAAGAGAAGCTAACACCAGCATGTATTCTGGTTCGGTTGCCTTGTGCTATGCAACCTACATCCAGTCTCTTCCACAACCATGGAGTAATTTCCACTATAGTTAAACGTATTACATACACCAATTCCACAGGATTGACACAATCCTTTCACACTCAAGTTCTAACCTAACTTGACATTGGCTATGCTAATACCTAACTTTTCACTCTTAGTGCTAACCCAACTAAGAAAGGGATACCTCACAGGTACAAGATACAAGACATAAACATACCTAAAGAAATCTGAAAATAACTCTAGGCTTTTCTCTCAAGTGTATCACTCAGCTTCTTTTCACTCTTGGCTTTTACTTGAGCTCTTTCAATATGCCTTTTCTCTCAAGAAATTACAGAAAGATAAACATTGAAAAGTACTTTACAATCTGTAAAACATGAAGGAGATTGACTTCATCAACAGCCTCTTTGCTATGTGATAAACCAGACTTGCAAGCCTCTGATTTAGTTCTTCAGTGTTGGCCGAATGCTTCTTTGAAAGAAAGCATTATCCAAGTTGAGGAACTTCTTCAGGGAACTCTTCACAGAACACAACTCACCAAACTCTGGTTTTCTCTCCTTGCTTCTAAATGAGCAGAAAGTCTTCTTTTATCTCATTGCATGTTGCTGGATTTTTCCTCCTAGGTCAACTCCTTGAGCACTGTGCTTCACCAACCCACAAACTCACTTTTTCTCATTAATCCTCAGAGTAGAAACTTTGCTTCTAACCATCCAAGGTTGACCGAAAGCCATACAACAGCAACCACAAAAATCTTCCAATGGCAAAATGGATCTGAGCCATTGATAAGCTACTTGGTCCCCAAGACTTACTTGTGACCATAGATACACGACAGATTAGGACAGAAAATAACTTTCCCTTGTATGCCATTTTCGGACTTGCAGAGAGTTGGGAAGAAGAAAAGAAGATCTGATGCATGTAAAAGAAAATAGGTTACCTTTAATCTTTTCTTAAGCTTGATTTGGTTTGAAATGGTTGATTAGACTTCTGCCTTTCAAGCTTAGTCTTTCTCTTTCTTGCTTCTTTGATGATCAGCTTAGGGAAGAAGCTTTCTCTCACTTTCTTTGAGTTCTGACCACAGCAGGTTAAAGTGTACGTTGAGTTGGTGAAAGCAAGTGAGAGAGAATTTGCTTGCTGAGTATCACATGGGGCTTGGGTTAGATCACTTCATTTGGCCCGTTTTGATTTCTCATCTTTGTTTCCTTTTGGGCTTCGTTTGAGTTATCAACCCATCAGCCTTGTTTCATTTTCCATTCCATTTGGGCTGCGGTATTGAAATAATAAATAATTAGTTTCATATAATTATAAACAATCAATATTTAATTATTTATTTTGCCCAATTGAATAATGTTTGTCATCACAAATTAAATTAGTTAATTACTTAACTCAATAGATGCTCATGGCCACCTTCGTGAAACGAGTCACGTAGTCTTTAAGGCTTTCATTTTGACCTTGTTTGACTGTATTCAAGTACTTAGAGTCGTGCAGGTAGATAGCTGAGCTAGCAAAATGCTCCTTAAAAAGCTTCACAAGTTCCTGAAAACAAGAAATAGAATCTGCAAGCAAACAAAACCAATCAAGTGCAGGACCGTCTAAATAAGATGGAAAACAACGACATAAAACTTTATCGGATGCACCATTTACTATCATTATGGATCTGAACTTTTTGACGTATTTATTTGGATCGCCCAACCCATCGTAGGGGATTAAGGTAGTTGGTAAGGTGAACCTTCTCGGCAGTTCGAAGTTCATCACCTCAGCTGTGAATGGCCCAGTAAAGTTGTCGAGCTCAATGTTTTCGTTTTCTGCCCGAGCTTTTTCGTACCGTTGAGGTTGAGCTTCTTCGTTCCGTTGAGGTTGAGCTTTTTCATTCCGAGTAGTTTCTGATACATACGTTGGACTAGATTGGTGCTCGGCCTCTTCTGTTCGTTCTAGACGACCATCATTGTTTTCAATATGAGCATTAGTTAGCTCGGCAATCTAGTTTGTCATTCTTTGATTCTCCTCCACCATGCGGTAGTTGGCTTGTTGCAACTCAGTTACCATCCAAAGAAGTTCGGACGGCATAGGTGGAGGTAGATCAGCCATGGTTAAAGGTGGAAATATTGAGGCCGATGAAAAAAAAAAAGAAAATAACTATATCTTCAGCCCCACGGTGGGCGCCAATTATTCTTGTGTGAATAACTTGGACGTAATTCGGTTTTTGGGAGTCGACGCCAAGCTTGTTGCCTTCCACGCTGAGCTATATACTTGGAAGGTCCGAGCTCTTTTCCCAGAGTGACATCACGTCGCGGAGAGTACGAACAAAGGGAGAGTGTATCTGCAAAAGGCACTCCAATGCTTAAGTTAGTATTATGAATTCAGTGTATCTTTTGAGGATAAAATATCATACCTTTATTGGTGGAGTAAAATAGATCGGTTACGCTTTTGTTGGTCATCTACATTGAAGATCAATTATTAGAATTCAGTAGGTGACAACACCAGGTCGAACGTTTTTATTTCAGAATGTAATCCGTTGAGTTGAAGGCTAGGTATAATGCTGAGTTATGACATCGGATTTGTAACGGCCGTATCAATTATTATTATTATTATTATTAAGATGCATCAAGTACAATAAACAAAGTCACTCTTTCTAGATATTAAACGTCCATCGAATTTAATAACCCAGATTCCAAGCACTAGTATCGTAAGATTGATTCAGAGCTTAGACGCTAGCTTAGAGGTACCTGATTTATTTAAGAAATTATAAGTTATAGAAAGTGTCTGATGTTTATGCGAGGAGTGCAGATAGAATGGTCAATGAAGCACTTTATTGCATATATTTGGTTGGCTCTCTCGGTTGGGTGGTCATCAAAGAAAAGATATGTGTTTCTGTTTGCACAAAAATCACTATACGGACGGCATGCCAGATCACCATTGATGCTTCGAGGGCAACATGGTTTGGTTGCTTCTACTATCCCTGCACAAGTTATAATCAAGTGCATCCGTCACATTTGAAACAATAAAGAGCGAGTCCCATCCATGTATATTTTACAAGTGTGTCGATAATTTTAGTCAATGATTTTAATTATATATAAATTTTATAATTAAAATTAATAGACAAAATTATCAAAACACCTTAAACGCTAAAATACTTGAAATGTTTCCTTCTTATATATGAACATAAACCAAATTTAAGAAGTGGCCACCTCTTTTACTCTAGATGTTTTTACTATTCATTATTTGACCTATCAAATTTCTTTGGTGTTATCCAGAAAATAAAATTGTAAATTTGTGTTTTTCAATTTTTTTTTTATACATAATAAGATCTACCATAAAAACTATAAAATAAGAGTGCTCAATTTTGTTGATTTGGAGAAAATTAGTGTGTAATATATTATTATAGAAAGGGTTGGTGTTTCTCTTTAATATAGAATTAATTTTTTATAAATTGTTATTGAGCAAATCGGACAGTTAAATTTATTGAGGAGAGAAGAGAAGAATGAAATTGGTGGATCAGATATACATATTATAATTTTTTTAAAAATTCAAGT